>NC_134570.1:133086932-134412349 GCF_050947875.1 Dermacentor variabilis | reverse complement strand
CATGTTTTCATACCGTTACCGATATGACGTGCGCTACACTTTTCAACAATCGTCCCTCCATAAGACAGCCTTTCTCGCTGCGTGTGAAGCAGCTTAGCGATGAAATGCATGTCCCGCTCCTCGAGCATCGCTTAGTGCACCTAACCGAGCTCTTACCTCTTTGGGAATGGCAGGTGATACAATGTGACATATCCTTTATAAAAGTTACAAAGCACGCTCCTGAGGCTGAAATCCGAATGCATTTCCTAGAACTCCAGCACAAGCACTCCTGCGCAGAGTTCTACACAGACGCTTCCAAGTCAAATGCCGGGGTATCCTATGCAGCCGTCGGCCCATCGTTTTCGGAATCCGATGTACTGCATCCGGAAACAAGTATTTTTACGGCCGAGGCCTACGCATTACTCTCTGCTGTAAAGCACATAAGAAAACCGAAACTTCCAAAAGCGGCGATCTATACAGACTCTATCAGCGTCGTGAAGGCCTTAATGTCACTCAGCAAACATAAAAATCCCGTATTTAATGAATTATATTCGGTCTTGTGCAAAGCGTACTCATCTAACCAGAATATCATAATATGCTGGGTCCCTGGCCATAGGGGAATTGAAGGTAACGTTCTGGCGGACGAGATGGCCACGTCAATCACATTGCAAGCGGTTAACCCTACCGCTGCGGTGCCTGTCACAGATCTGAGGCCTTTCCTGCGAAGGAGGCTGCGAGATCACTGGCAACGCATCTGGGACGCGGAAACAGATAATAAGCTCCACCTGATAAAACCACAGTTAGGATTCTGGCCCTCTACTACAAAATCACGCCGAACAGATGTCCTATTCTGTCGTCTCAGAATAGGACACACGTTTGGCACACATAATTTTCTACTAACCGGAAGTGAGCCTCCAGCCTGTGGTAGATGCGGGGAGAGGCTGACCGTACTCCACGTCCTCCTGGAGTGTCGGGAAGCCGAATCTGAGAGAAAGAGACATTTTCCCTTAGCATATCGGCAGCACATTCCCCTTCACCCATTAATGTTACTCGGCCCAGAACCGCTATTTGACACCAATGCACATTTAAGTTATCTGAAAGATGTTGTATTGCATGTTGTTAGCCCCACATGTTCGTAGCGCCTCCTGTCTTCAGAGGATGGCGCTGTGATAGTTCTTTCGTATAGCACGTGCCTCTAGGCCCTTGTGTTTCAAGGGCTCCGGCGAGGCAACAGTGCTCCAGCTATTTTAACCATCTCATATACTTTCAATTCTATGTCATTCTTTTACGATGGATTTTAATGTTCATAGTATTCGTCATTAGTCATCGCCATAATCTTATATCACGTAGATTTTATGCACTTTACAGCAACTATTTTTAGGCCACTTTACAGCCAAGTCACATCTCCATAATACATCGCCAACATCACCACTTGTCATGGCGCTCTTTGACCACACCTGGCCCTTGCGCCATTAAACACCACATATCATCATCATCATCAACGTTGTTTTTTCTGTTACCAACGAAGTGGCGGCTGCAAATTCTTGAGTTTTCGCTTGGTTACCACGGTCCTCCGTCAGGCCTACGCAACACAATTATAGAAGAACAAAATTGTCGCACTTTCTCGTGCGAGCCGATGTGTTGTGGGGAATGCAAGTAATCCGATTACCCAACAGGTCGAACGGCCCGTATCCAGCGCTCTCGCCTTTTCCCTTCATACGATCGCGATGTAAATCGCTAAAACTGAACGTTGTTATTCCGTCCTTCACGTTCATGGCAATTTACAACATAACAGTAGCGTCGATTGCGGCGTTTCTTCGTAGCGCGCGGAGCTATCGCGGTTGCCGTCGTTTCCGCCATCAGTCTGAAAAGTGAGCCAGCAAGCGCTTTATGGCAGTTCGGCGGCGCGTCCTACTAACGTAGAAATTCATAGCTCTCTGTCTGGGTGTTAAATGCACAAAACACTCGCAATGTGGACCAAAATCTAGTTAAATTGTTGTTTCGCCGTCGCTAGCTGCATAGGCAACTTAGCAAGGGAGTCGGGCTTCGCACTACTCAATTACTGCCTCTTCGCACCGGCAGGTGGCGCTACGTGTCTTGCAAAACTCCAGAGTCTGACGTCCATTCGTTTATATATATATAAAGAAACAGGTAAATACAGCGACTATTGCTATTGCAAATAGTCGCTGTAAAGTGCGTAAAATCTGCGAGCTATAAAATTATGGCGATGACTAATGACGAATACTATGAACATTAAAATCCATCATAAAAGAATGACGCAGAATAGAAAATATATGAGATGGTAAAAATACCTGGAGCACTGCTGCCTCGCCAGAGCCCTTGAAACACAAGGGCCTAGAGGCATGTGCTATACCAAAGAGCTATCACAGCGGCATCCTCTGAAGAGAGGACCCGCTACGAACATATGGGGCTAAAAACATGCAGAACATCTTTCAGGAAACTTAGGACTGCGTTGATGGCAAAGGTTCTGGGCCGAGTAGCATTACGGGATGTAGGGGGATGTACTGCCGGTATGCTAGGGAAAAATGTTTCCTTCTTTCAGAGTCGGCTGCGCGACACTCCAGGAGGACGTTGAGGACGGTCAGCCTCTCACCGCATCTACCGCAGGTTGGAGGATCATTTTCAGTGAGTAAAAAGTTATGCGTGCCAAATGTGTGTCCTATTCTGAGGCGACAGAATAGGACATCGGTTCGCCGTGATTTTGTTACGGAGGGCCAAGAACCTAACTGTGGCTTTATCGCTTGCAGTTTGTTATTTACTTCTGCGTCCCACATACGTTGCCAGTGGTTTCGCAGTTTTCTTCTTAAGAAAGGCTTCAGGTCTGTGACAGAGACCGAAGCAGTAGGACTAACTGCATGCAATGAAATTGATGTGGCCATCTGGTCCGCTAGAACGTTTCCCTCGATGCCCCTATGTCCAGGCACCCAGCATATAATCACATGTTGGTTAGATATATATGCTTTACACAGTGCGGAGTAGAGTTCGTTATTTACCGGATTTTTGTGGTTACAGAAAGACATCAAGGCCTTCACAACACTAAGGGAGTCCGTATATATAACAGATTTCTGGAGTTTTTATTTATTTATGTGCTTTACGACCCACAGCATTGCGTAAGCCTCAGCTTAAAGATAGTGGTTTCCGGATGCAGCACGTCGGTTTCCGAGAAGGATGGACCGACGGCGGCATAGGACACCCCGTCGTGTGACTTCGATGCGCCTGTGTAGAATTCCGTGCAGGAGTGTTTATACTGGAGTTCCCGGAAATGCATTTTGATTTCAATCTCTGGAGCGTGCTTTGTAACTTGAGTGAAATATGTGTCGCATTGTATCAGCTGCCACTCCCAAGGAGGTAGCAGCTTGGCTGGATGCATTAGGCGAAGCTCGAAGAGTGGAACATGCATTTCTTCACTAAGCTCCCTCACACGCAGCGAGAAAGGCTGTCTTACGGAGGGACGATTGCGAAAGAGTGTAGCAGATGACATGTCGTTAACGGCATTAAAACACGGGGCTTGAGGATTTGAGTGGACTTTCAGAAAATATGTTTGGCTGATGTATGTTCTCTGCAGATGGAGTGACCATTCATTTGATTCTACATGTAAGCTTTGTATGGGACTCGTTCTGAAAGCGCCAGTGGCCAGTCGGATTCCTAGGTGGTGGACTGGGTCTAGCATCTTTAGTGCACTCGGGGCGGCAGAGTGATAAATCACGGCACCACAGTCTAGTCGAGATCGAATGAGGCGTTTATAGAGATTCATTAAACAGTTCCTGTCACTACCCCATGTAGTCTGGGATAGAAGTTTCATTATGTTCATTGCTTTTAGATATTTTTCTTTAAGATGTTTAATGTGGGGTACGAAAGTGAGTCTGTAGTCAAGTATAACACCTAGAAATTGGTGTTCTTTGTTTACAGGTATCTGTTGTCCACACAGTTCTATGAAAGGATCTGGGATAAGTCCTCTCTTTCTTGTAAAAAGAACACAGGAGCTTTTGTTAGGATTGATCTTAAATCCATTCCTGTCTGCCCACATTGACACTTTGTTCAGGCCATGCTGTACCTGTCTCTCGCAGACTGCGAGGTTACAGGATTTGAAAGCTATTTGAATGTCGTCCACGTAGACAGAGTAAAAGATGGCCGGTGGTAATGAAGCACGAAACGTGTTCATCTTCACGATAAAGAGCGTGCAGCTGAGCACGCCTCCTTGGGGTACACCCGTTTCGTGCGTAAAAGGACGTGAGAGTGCATTGCCGACTTTTACCCGGAAGGTACGATTGGACAGATAGTTTTCTATTATGTTAAGCATATTACCGTGGATGCCCATTTCTGACAGGTCTCTTAAGATTCCGTAACGCCACGTTGTGTCATACGCCTTTTCAATATCGAGAAATATCGATAGGAAGAACTGTTTATGTATAAATGCGTCCCGAATATTCCCTTCCACACGAACGAGATGATCGATTGTGGAGCGCCCTTGTCGGAAGCCGCACTGATAAGAATCAAGCATTTTGCTCTGTTCAAGGAAATTAATGAGTCGCCGATTTATCATTTTTTCAAACACCTTACAAATGCAACTTGTGAGGGCTAATGGGGGTTTATGGGGCTAATGGGGACCACAATGGCTTCCTTCCACGCGGTTGGAAGGTACCCTGCATCCCAGATGGTGTTGAAAAGAGTGAGTAGTGTAATTTGTGTATCATTGTGTAAGATTTTGAGCATTTCATACATGATTCTATGAGATCCTGGTGCGTAGCTCTTGCATGCGCTCAAGGCAGCTCTCAATTCGGCAATACTAAATGGACGGTTGTACGGCTCATTCTCTCGACATTTTCTTGTTAATGGCTTACGTTCTTCTATTTGTCTATATTTCAGGAAGGATTGCAAATAATGATTTGAACTTGATACGCTCTCAAAGTGATCCCCAAGTGAGTCTGCCTGATCTTGCAGTGTATCGCCCTGTGTATTTACCAGAGGGAGTGAGTACGTTTGTCGACTTCTAATTCTGTTTACCCTGTTCCAGACTTTGGCCTCATCTGTAAACGAGTTAATACTCGATAAAAAGTTCTGCCAACTTTCTCTTCTGGCCTGCCTGCGGGTTCTCCTGCCTTGAGATTTTATTTTCTTAAAGTTGATAAGATTCGCGGCAGTGGGGGAAGAGCGTACCAGTCCCCACGCTTTGTTCTGTTTCTTACGAGCGATCCTACATTTGTCGTTCCACCACGGGACACGCCGTCTGCATGCCAAGCCACTTCCTTCAGATATGCATTTTGATGCGGCATCTATTATGAACGCTGTAAAATACTCCACAGCCGCATCAATTTCTAAAGAAGACATATCAGCCCATGAGATGCTAAATAGAGTTCGAAATTTCTCCCAGTCGGCTGTATCTATCTTCCACCTAGGAGCTTGTGGGGGAAATTCGTTTTCTTTAGATGTTCTTAGCAGTACGGGGAAGTGATCGCTCCCGTAAGGATTGCTCGTAACTTCCCATTTGAGTTTGGGCAGTATAGACGCAGAAACTATACTAAGATATATTGAAGAAAATCTTCTGTTTGCGAGAGAATTATATGTGGGTGCCTTCTTATTCAGCAGACACGCACCAGAAGATAGAAGGAACTGTTCAACAAGACGACCTCGCGCATCTATACGAGAGTCGCCCCACAGGCAGTTGTGCGCATTGAAATCCCCAAGCACAACGTAAGGTTCTGGAAATTCATCTATGAAGGACTGAAATTCATGTTTAGTTAATCTGTAATGGGGGGGGGGGGTATGTAAAGCGAGCAGACAGTGATAAGTTTGTTGAGGAGAACAGCACGAACCGCCACTGCTTCAAGGGGCGTTTGTAGCTGCAAACGTTGACACGCTATGCCTTTCTGAATAACAATGGCAACACCGCCCGATGATGCGAGAGCATCATCGCGATCTCTGCGAAACGTAACATACTGTAGGAGGAAATTTGTGTGTTTCGATTTGAAGTGTGTTTCCTGTAGACACAGCACTTTTGGATTGTGTTTGTGGATGAGTTCCTGCACGTCATGAAGGTTTCTAAGAAGACCTCTGGCGTTCCATTGAATTATTTGTGTATCCATATTGGAGGTCAATAGGTGCTGTGTGTACAGAAACAGAAGTAGTGATTATGGAAATTACAGAGATTAAATTACAGAGCCCTTTCGAGGCCCTGTAACGGGAGTTCTGCCCTTTCTGGAGCGTTCGAGGGAGCCTCGCCGCTCCTTAGGCGCTTGGTGCGCCTAAGGAGCGGGAAGTTGGGAAGTTGAGGCAGCCTCGGCTGCGCCCACCTTCGGGTTCGATGGTCCCTTCTCCTCGGTTGACGGAGCAGCGCTAGCTGCAACCGCCGCGGGAGCAGACGGCATAACTGCCGACTCACTGACTGTGGGCCGGACAGCCGCCGGAGGCCGTTGTGACGCTGCCCCTTGACGCGTCACATTGGCAAAGCTTTTCTTGGGCAGGTATGAAACCCGCCTGCGTGCCTCTTCGAAAGTGATATTTTCCTTGACTTTAATTGTAACAATTTCCTTTTCTTTCTTCCAGGATGGGCACGACCGCGAGTACGCGGCGTGCTCCCCCGCACAGTTTACACTGCGGAGAGCGTTCTCACAAGTTTCAGTGGTGTGTTCTTTGGCACTGCATTTAGCACAAGTTTGGCGGCCTCGGCAGCTCTGCGAGCTGTGGCCGAAGCGCTGGCATTTGAAACATCGGAGTGGATTAGGCACGTAAGGCCTGAGACGGAGCTTTATGTAGCCGGCCTCGATTGATTCGTGCAGGACACTTGAATTGAAGGTGAAAATTAGGTGTTTGGTTGCAATTTCTTTACCATCGCGCCTCATCTTCATTCTTTTCACATTAACAACCCCCGCAGGGGCGTCTGCGTCAGCAGGCGTTTGGTGTGTTGCGACACCACGTACCCGAGCACACGAGGGTTGGACCCTCCCGCGTGTAGCCGTGCGCGGCTTAGCCGTGTCTGGGGAAAGGGGGATCCTGGGGGTTGAGCCGATGCTGGGTGTCTGGACCTTTAAGGCCCCCCGGCGGACGCAACACACCCCTTTGGCCTCTGCTTCACATAGACGGCCCCCCCGGACTGACCCACCCGGGGGAAATCGGTAGTTGCCTTTTCCTGTCTCTCTCTCCCTCCAGCCTTCGTCTTTCTCTCACTTTTCATCTTTCCTGTCTTCTCCTTCCTTCCGCTTACTTCCATAGTTTCCAGGCAGCAAGGGTTAACCTTGTGTGATTAACCAACCTAGGTTATTTCATATTTGGTTATAGTGATGACGCACAGCTGGCGTTTACAGGACCTGTTCTTACAGTCTCTGTAGCGTCCCCTTGTAGGACTCCATGGTGGGTGGCTGGCGTTATTGCCGAAAATTCAATTCCTTTATGGCAACATCCTTCCCTCCACTTCCTGATCGCCCTCAGAAAAGAGGGCGCACCGATGATTTATTCCACTTTTCTGGTCGACAAAAAGAATCCTTCCCTCGTTTTCACGTGATCCACTCTGAAAAACCAGCTAAACAAGTGCGAACAATCTCCCCGTTCCTTGTATCTAAGTCTCTTACCGAAGTTTTTGGTCCAGGATATAAGGTGTCGAGGATGGCTAGCGGAGACCTCCTCCTGGAGCTCCGCGATCAAAAGCAATTTGAAAAACTGCCTCAGCTAGTATCATTTGGGGAGACCCAAGTAGTAGTAGCCCCGCACCGCACGATGAATACTTCCCGCGGCGTTGTCTCGGACGATGATTTGCTGGAGCTCTCTGAGGCTGAGCTCTTGGAGGGCTTCAGCGAACAGAATGTCATAAATGTCAAAAGGATCAAGATAAGGAGAGACGGTAAAGAAATTCCGACCAAACACCTAATACTCACCTTCAATTCAAGTGTCCTGCCCGAGTCAATCGAGGCCGGGTACATCAAGCTTCGTGTACGCCCGTATGTGCCAAATCCCTTGAGATGTTTCAAATGCCAACGTTTTGGCCACAGCTCGCAGAGCTGCCGAGGCCGCCAAACATGCGCCAAATGCAGTGCCCTTGAACACGCAACTGAAGAATGTAAGAACTCTCTACATTGTGTAAACTGTGATGGGGATCACGCCGCGTACTCACGGTCGTGCCCATCCTGGAAGAAAGAAAAAGAAATCGTAACGATCAAAGTGAAAGAAAATATCTCATTTAAGGAAGCACGCAGGCGGGTTGCATACCTGCCAAAGAAAAGCTTTGCCGAAGTGGCGCGTCAGGGGGCAGCGTCACAACGGCCTCCGGCGGCTGTCCGACCCACAAGCAGTGAGTCGGCAGTCACGCCGTCTGCCCCCGCGACGGTTGCAGCTAGCGCTGCTCCGTCAACCGAGGAGAAGGAACCATCGACTCCGAAGGTGGGCGCAGCCGAGGCTGCCTCAACTTCCGAGGTTCCTTCATGCGCTGGCAACGGCCGGCGTAGCCAAGTCCCTCTGGGAGCCCCATCGACCTCCGCGCTGGTGGGCGCAGGGGTCTTGCCCTCCAAGGCGGGACTCCCTCTGAAATCTTCCCGCTCGCAAGAGCACGTGTCCGGCGCCTCACAAGAGGCAATGGACACTACACCCATCCTCAAGGCGCACCAAGCGCCTAAGGAGCGGCGAGGCTCCCTCGAACGCTCCAGAAAGAACAAAACCCCTATTACAGGGCCTCGAAAGGGTTCTGTAATCTAAGGCATCCCGTCCGTTTCCGTAAACACAGCACCAATTTATTTTAAATATGGATACACAAATCATTCAATGGAACATTAGAGGTCTCCTTACAAACCTTGATGATTTGCAAGAACTCATCCACAAACATAATCCAAAAGTGCTGTGTTTACAGGAAACACATTTAAAATCCAGACACGCAAACTTTCTCTGTACGTATGTTACGTTTCGTAAAGATCGCGATGATGCCATCGCATCATCGGGTGGTGTTGCGATTCTCACACATAAAAGTATAGCATGTCAACCTTTACAGCTTCGAACGCCCCTTGAAGCAGTGGCGGTGCGAGTTGTTCTGCTAAACAAACTCATCACTATTTGCTCGCTTTATATACCCCCACATTACAAATTAACTAAACATGAATTTCAGTCCTTTATAGATGAACTGCCAGAACCCTATGTTGTTCTTGGCGACTTCAATGCGCACAGCTCCCTGTGGGGCGACTCTCGTATAGATGCGCGAGGTCGTCTTGTTGAACAGTTCCTCTTCTCTTCTGGTGCATGCCTGCTGAATAAGAAGGCACCCACATATTATTCTCTCGCCAACAGAACATTCTCATCAATTGACCTCAGCCTAGTTTCCACGTGTATACTGCCTGAACTCGAATGGGAAGTTATGAACAATCCTTACGGGAGCGACCACTTCCCGATACTGATAAGAACATCTAAAGAAAACGAATGTCCTCCACAAGCTCCTAGGTGGAAGATAGACACAGCCGACTGGGAGAAATTTCGAACTCTCACTAACATCTCATGGGCTGACATGTCTTCTCTAGAAATTGATGCTGCTGTAGAGTATCTTACATCATTCATGATGGATGCCGCATCAAAATGCATATCCGAAGCGAGTGGTCTGGCATGCAAACGACGTGTACCGTGGTGGAACAGCGAATGTCGGACCGCCCGTAAGAATCAGAACAAGGCGTGGGGGTTGCTGCGAGCTTCTCCCACCGCTGAGAATCTTGTCAACTTTAAAAAAATAAAATCCCAAGGTAGGAGAACCCGCCGACAGGCCAGAAGAGAGAGCTGGCACAGGTTTTTATCGAGTATTAACTCGTTTAGGGATGAGGCCAAAGCCTGGAACAGAGTTAATAGGATTAGAGGGCGGCAAACACATTCACTCCCCCTGGTGAACACACAGGGCGATACACTGCAAGACCAGGCAGACTCACTTGGGGAATATTTTGAGAGCGTGTCAAGTCCAACAAATTATACACAGTCCTTCCTCAAATACAAAGAAACAGAAGAACGTAAGCCATTAAGAAGAAAAGGTCGAGAGAATGAGCCTTACAACCGTCCTTTTTGTATTGCTGAATTAAGAGCTGCCTTGAGTGTATGCAACAGCTCCGCACCAGGATCTGATAGAATCATGTATGAAATGCTCAAAAACTTACACAATGACACGCAGGTTACACTACTCACACTTTTCAACACCATTTGGGATGCAGGGTACCTTCCAACCGCATGGAAGGAAGCCATTGTGGTCCCTGTTTTGAAACAAGGCAAGGACCCTTCCTCAGTGGAAAGTTACCGCCCGATAGCCCTCACAAGTTGCATCTGTAAGGTGTTTGAAAAAATGATTAATCGGCGACTCATCCATTTCCTTGCTGAGCAAAATGCTTGATCCCTATCAGTGCGGCTTCCGAGAAGGGCGCTCCACAAATGACCATCTTGTACGTGTAGAAGCAAATATCCGGGACGCATTTGTACACAAACAATTCTTCTTATCCATATTCCTCGATATGGAGAAGGCGTACGATACGACGTGGCGTTACGGAATCCTAAGAGACTTGTTAGAAATGGGTATCCATGGAAATATGCTTAACCTAATAGAAAGCTATCTGTCCAGTCGTACCTTCCGGGTAAAAGTAGGAAATGTACTTTCGCGTCCTTTTACGCAAGAAACTGGTGTACCGCAAGGAGGCGTGCTCAGCTGCACACTCTTCATCGTGAAGATGAACACGCTTCGCGCTTCATTACCACCGGCAATCTTTTATTCTGTCTACGTGGACGACATACAAATAGCTTTCAAATCCTGTAACCTCGCAGTGTGCGAGAGACAGGTACAGCACGGCCTGAACAAAGTCTCAATGTGGGCAGACAAGAATGGATTTAAGATCAATCCTAACAAAAGCTCTTGTGTTCTTTTTACAAGAAAGAGAGGCCTGGTTCCGGATCCTTCCTTAGAACTGTGTGGACAACGAATACCTATCAGCAAACAGCACAAATTCTTAGGTATCATAGTTGACTACAGACTCACTTTCATTCCACACATTAAAATATCTGAAAGAAAAATGTCTAAAAACAATGAACTTAATGAAACTTCTATCCCAGACTACATAGGGTAGTGATAGGAAGTGTTTAATGAACCTATACAAGAGCCTAATTCGGTCTCGATTGGATTATGGTGCTGTAGTATATAACTCTGCCGCCCCGAGCGCACTAAAGATCCTAGATCCTGTCCACCATCTAGGAATCCGATTGGCCACTGGCGCTTTCAGAACGAGTCCCATACAAAGTCTATATGTAGAATCAAATGAATGGTCTCTCCACCTACAGAGATCATACATTAGCTATACATATTTCCTTAAAGTACGCTCTAATCCTGAACATCCATGTTTTGATACCGTTACTGATATGACGTGCGCTACACTTTTCAGCAATCGTCCCTCCATAAGACAGCCTTTCTCGCTGCGTGTGAAGGAGCTTAGCGATGAAATGCATGTCCCACTCATCGAGCATCGCTTAATGCACCTAACCAAGCTCTTACCTCCTTGGGAGTGGCAGGTGATACAATGTGACATATCCTTTATGAAAGTTACAAAGCATGCTCCTGAGGCCGAAATCCGAATGCATTTCCTAGAACTCCAGCACAAGCACTCCTGCGCAGAGTTCTACACAGACGCTTCGAAGTCAAATGCCGGGGTTTCCTATGCAGCCGTCGGCCCATCGTTTTCGGAATCCGATGTACTGCATCCCGAAACAAGTATCTTTACGGCCGAGGCCTACGCACTACTCTCTGCTGTAAAGCACATAAGAAAATCGAAACTTCCAAAAGCAGCGATCTATACAGACTCTCTCAGCGTCGTGAAGGCCTTAATGTCACTCAGCAAACATAAAAATCCCGTATTTAATGAATTATATTCGGTCTTGTGCAAAGCGTACTCATCTAACCAGAATATCATAATATGTTGGGTCCCTGGCCATAGGGGAATTGAAGGTAACGTTCTGGCGGACGAGATGGCCACGTCAATCACAATGCAAGAGGTTAACCCTACCGCTGCGGTGCCTGTCACAGATCTGAGGCCTTTCCTGCGAAGGAGGCTGCGAGATCACTGGCAACGCATCTGGGACGCGGAAACAGATAATAAGCTCCACCTGATAAAACCACAGTTAGGATTCTGGCCCTCTACTACAAAATCACGCCGAACAGATGTCCTATTCTGTCGTCTCAGAATAGGACACACGTTTGGCACACATAATTTTCTACTAACCGGAAGTGAGCCTCCAGCCTGTGGTAGATGCGGGGAGAGGCTGACCGTACTCCACGTCCTCCTGGAGTGTCGGGAAGCCGAATCTGAGAGAAAGAGACATTTTCCCTTAGCATATCGGCAGCACATTCCCCTTCACCTATTAATGTTACTCGGCCCAGAACCGCTATTTGACACCAATGCACTTTTAAGTTATCTGAAAGATGTTGTATTGCATGTTGTTAGCCCCACATGTTCGTAGCGCCTCCTCTCTTCAGAGGATGGCGCTGTGATAGTTCTTTCATATAGCACGTGCCTCTAGGCCCTTGTGTTTCAAGGGCTCCGGCGAGGCAACAGTGCTCCAGCTATTTTAACCATCTCATATACTTTCAATTCTATGTCATTCTTTTACGATGGATTTTAATGTTCATAGTATTCGTCATTAGTCATCGCCATAATTTTATATCACGTAGATTTTATGCACTTTACAGCAACTATTTTAGGCCACTTTACAGCCAAGTCACATCTCCATAATACATCGCCAACATCACCACTTGTCATGGCGCTCTTTGGCCACACCTGGCCCTTGCGCCATTAAACACCGCATATCATCATCATCATCATCAACATTAACAACATTTTGCTCATTGAAGCCCTCTAGGAGCTCTGCCTCTGTCAGCTGAAGCAGGTCATCATCTGAGACAACGCCGCGTGTAGTGTTCATAGTGCGGTGCGGAGTCACTGTCACTTGAAAGTCACCAAAGGCACTAGATTGGGTAGCTTTTCGTATTGTTTCAGGTGACGGAGCTCCAAAAGGAGATCTCCACTTACCATCCTTGATGTCTTGTAACCTGGACCAAGAGCCTCAGTTAAAAACTTCGAAACTAGAAATGGGGAGATTGTGCGTACTTGTTTATCTGACTTTTCCGATTGGATGACGTGAAATCGTGGGAAGTTGGGTCTTTGTCGTCCAAAAAACTGAAATACATCTTCGGTGCGCCCTCTTTTCTGAGGGCGATCTGGGAGGGGAGGGAAGGAACTAGCCATAGAATAATGTAATTTTCGGCAATAATGCCAACCACCCACCGTGGAGCCCTACAAGGGGACGTTACAGGGACTGTAAAAAACAGGTCCTGTAAGCGCCAGCTGTACGTTATCACTATAACCAAATATGAGGTCACCTAGGTTGGCTATTCACACAAGGTTAACCCTTGCTGCCTGGAAAAATTGGAAGTGAGCGGAAGCTAGAAGAAGACAGGAAAGATGGAAATTGAGAGAAAGACGAAGGTTGGAGGGAGAGCGAGAGACAGGAAAGGGCAACTACCGATTTCCCCCTGGTGGGTCAGTCCGGGGGTGCCGTCTACGTGAAGCACAGGCCAAAGAGGTGTGTTGCCTCTGCCGGGGGGCCTTAAAGGTCCGAACACCCAGCATCGGCTCAACCTCCAGGATCCCCCTTTCCCCGGACACGGCTAAGCCGCGCACGGTTACACGCGGGAGGGTCCAACCCTCGTGTGCTCGGGTACGTGGTGTCGCAACACACCAAACGCCTGCTGCCGCAGACGCGCCTGCGGGGCGCGTTCTGTTATACGCTCCTGCTTAGACTATGGGTGCATAGTGTATGGCTCAGCAAAGAAGTCATATTTGAACCGCCTTGACCCAGTACATAATTTAGGTTTACGTCTTTCAACTGGTGCATACAGGACGTCTTCTATACACACTCTATATGTAGAAACAAATGAACCACCCCTTTCAGACAGAAGAACCATGCTTACATGCTCATACATCCTAAGAATTCGTGCACTGCCGAAACACATCTGCTACCCAATAGTTACAAGGTGCCCATCACGAATACTATTTACAAACAAACCCCAAGCAATAAGACCACTTCTCCGCTTCGAGGAGAGATGCCCAGAACTAGATATAAGGGACACATTGCCTCAGATAGCCCGAAAACCCGATCCACTCCCACCTTGGTATTGCCAGCCTTCAGTGTGTGACTTCACATTAACACATGTTAAAAAAAACACCACATGAACACATAATACAAGAATTTTTAGCACTAAACGAAAAATACGTGGAATACACAGCGTTTTATACTGATGGCTCCAAATCGGCAGGATACGTTGGCAGTGCCGCGATACAAAACATTTGGGAAAAAACGGTACGCCTACCTCCGTGTGCATCCATTTTTACTGCAGAGTGCTACACAATCTCTCTAGCTGTAGAAAAAATATTAAATTAGAACATTGAAAACAGCATAATTGACACAGATTCACTAAGCGTACTAACAGCACTTCAACCTAGAAATGCAATTACACCATTAATCGGCGACATCCTACATAACATGAGAAAAACCACTAGAAAAGGACATAACATAAAATTTTGCTGGGTGCCCAGTCACGTCGGAATCGGTGGCAACGAAAAAGCAGATGAATGTGCAGCGAAAGCTCGACATAAAAAATCATCCAAACAAGAATTCCTTACAAAGACTGTATGAAATTAGTGAACCATAAACTGAGGAATAAATGGCAGTCTACATGGAACAGTGAAGTAACCAATAAACTACACCTAGTAAAACCTGTAATAAAAGAATGTAAGACATGCTCACACCAAGAACGCTTCATCGAAGTAATCTTATGTCGCCTTCGCATAGGACATACGCACCTTACAGACAACTTCCTCCTGACAAAACAAGACAAGCCTTGCTGTGACAAATGTGGAAATGAACTTACTGTAAACCACATCTTATTAACATGCGTAAAACTCGAAACACCAAGGAAAAAATACTTTACTTCGTTTTATAATCAACACATACCCTTTCACCCAGCATTGATTTTAGGCGAAGATGCACTTGTAGATACCACACATGTTATTAGCTTCTTAAGAGAAGCAGGTATCATTGAAAAACTATATATGAGCCTATCCCCAACTTCATCTTGGTATACACCTCACCCACTTTCTCATATTTGAGAAGAAGACTGAGGTCTTTAGTTTGTTGGGATCCTCGGAGTCCTTGCCTAGACAAGGATCGTCGCTGAGGTGACCCAACTTTTTAAAAATAAATTTGACCTTGCGTTTGGCGCATGATAGCCTAAGTTGCTTATGCGCCATTAAAATCCAACACAACACGACACAACATTGTTCTTCTAAAATAGGATATTCTAGCACTAAATTGCACACTTCAGTGCAATTTTGTTGAACAATACACCAACAAATAGCTAAAACGTCTTGGCATACTGAACGTGATGTGTGAAACTTGATGTGCATTTTAGGATCAGCTTGAGAGTGAAGACACAAAACCATGGCCTACAGAAAAAAAACAATGCTGTTGCTAATGCTTTTTGTGGATGATAAAGGCATCACAATAAACTACGTGGAAGGTCCCCCTGCTACCCAGCTTAGCACCCACGTCTCTACCAAATATCATTCTTATTAGTCACTTTGATCAAACATTATGGGTGTAAAGTTACTGCAGTTTGAGAAAATTTGGCGCTAACCGAGATACAATATAGGGAGCCCCAGCAATGCTGCTACTACCACAATCTTGGTGCATAACCCAATTTTGTTGTGGGAGTGTTCAATGGAAAAAGTGTATGCACTTCATAATTTTTTTTTTGCACAGGTCAACAGGAAGCTATATGATGAAACCAGCGATTCAACAGACGTTGAATCACTGGTTTCTTCAAAAGAGCTAATAACTGCACGAAAAGATGCAATATACTGGAAAATGCAGTGCCGCATTGAGCGGGAGCACAATGCATCATTAAAAAACACATAGAGTTCTTGGAAAATAACATTAGAACACAGCTGAACAACTGTAAGCATTACTTCATTTTTATTGTAGTTGAGTGTATTATATGCTGTCTAACAATGACCACTTTTCATGTTTTCCTAGTTGCCCAAATACTTGACATGCAGAGAAGCGAGAGATGTGACGGTAAGCAATCATAAATGCAGCACTGTTAGCTGTAAGGTACCTAATATCCTGTATTATCAAGTGCTCATCAAAGTGTCACTTCTGAAGCCATATTCCTGCAACATTTAATAAAACAACTTATTTGCAGTCTTGTGGCAAGCTTGCAGGTGTATTTAACAAGCATTCTCTACAGTATACATTGTGTTTGTGTAGCCAAATATTTTTGTTAAGTATTCTGATAAGATAGAAGAGAAAGCCTTGCAAGGGGAATTACAGCATGGACATTTGTATGGGACAACAGCAGTTAAGTTAAAGACCATGAATACATAGTTTTTTTCCAAACAGGTGCATCAGCGCAGGTCAAAGTAACTCAAGTGTATAGTTGCACGCACAACTCAAAGTTTTCAATACACAGGTTTGAGCCAGCACAGGCTGCAACAGCAGTTGTATTGCCGCTGGTCCAACAGCTAGTCTCAAATGGCCCACTGGCCGTAAGAGTATTAAGTGTACCAGCAATATCACTCATTGCACATTTATGGTGACCAAATGCATATGTATCTCAAACTTTTTATTGCACAGGTGAGAGACGACAAAATCTAGAAGCACCACTAGTGGCACCTGCTACAGAGCAGCCTCAACGAGTGGCTGCTTTTATCGAAGACGGTGAATGTACTTGGAACATTATTAATTGAGCGAAATTTTGATGTGAACCTATTTGAATTATACTTATTGTTGTCTGTCTCACATTTGCTGCTTTAGCACCAGATTTGCCTGTGCCAGAGGCCTTAGACGATACGAAAGGATGCCAGGACGGCAACTTTGTGGCCACATCTGATGGACGTGTGAGTATGGTTGTTGCTCACCTATTCCACAAATTTATCGTTAGCACCCAAATTCAAATAAAACTTGTTCTTCAAGCTCTTCACATTGATGTGTTATATGCAGCAGTTGCCTCTAGTGCTGTAATACTAGTTGACGCTGTATATAGCAATAAACACCTTTCTTTCACTTTCTTCCAGTTCCACTTGTCTGGTGGAATTTTCGTCATGCCTGAGCAAGCGGAAAAACTATTCAGAAGTAAAAAGCCAAGCATCCTTGTGAGCGACACAGCCCAGGTGATTTGGGGCAATGAACTATTGGCAAAAAGAAGTGTCAGCGGCAGACTCGCACCAACAAAAAGTGGCAGCAGCGAGCAGCCATCCAAGCAGCTCACGCTTGCAAAGGTGGAGGTTGTTTATGGTAGGTACTTATTGCTTAAGGTTTGTTAAAGAGTATGCATTTTCCAGCTGATCACTGTGATCATCTTTTGAGATACATTATTTTGATTGTAGATTGTCTGCGGCACTGGGGTCAGATACACAACCAGAACATCGGCGCTGCGGAGCGTGCTCTGCCAAGGACCCTCAGTGAGAAAATTCCAGATGTTAAAAGAAAACTTCGCCTTCCACACTGAGAAAGTGCTGTCAAGTACTAGAGTACCACTGTAAATATTTTTAAATGTACGTACATTGTGTTTTTGACTGCTGGAGTTTTGTCCTCTATGCATGTGGCTGAGTGGTTGCTCAAAACAACCAGCTATATGCCCTTCTCCTTGGAAGAAAAGCACTGTATGGAAGTGTGAAACGTAATCGATCCTGTTAAACTTTTTTCCAGTGCAGAAGTCGGCTTGATTTAATTATGTTTACCAGAAGGACATTTCCAGCTCGGTAGCTGAGACTCCAAGTGGAAATTGCTTCATTTTCAGCTGGAAACTGCTCGATTCCAGTTATTACAGGAACCCTTTCAAGCTAGATTGAGAGCATTCTCTAGCTGGAACAGGGACACTTTCCAGCTGGAATAGGAGCACTTTCCAGCTGGAATAGGAGCACTTTCCAGCTGGAAAGAGGAGCAATTTCCTGCTGGAAGAGGAGAAAGTTCCAGCTGGATCAGAAGTTCCAATCCCGGCTGGAAAGAGTCATTTCCAACTGGAACATTTTCCAGCTGGGAAGGATTTCCGGTTCAATAATACAGCCGGAACTGGAAATTTTTTCCATCTGGGTGGGCGCAGCCAAACTCCCCGGCCCCTTCCAGCGTTGGCAACAGCCGGCGCAGCCAAATCCCTCAGGGAGCCCCATCTACCTCCGGGCTGGTGGGCGCAGGGGTCTTGCCCTCCAAGGCGGGACTCTCTCTTGTAACTCCTCGCTCGCAAGAGCACGTGCCCGGCGCCTCACAAGAGGCAATGGACACTACACCTGTCCTCAAGGCGCACCAAACGCCTAAGGAGCGGCGAGGCTCCCTCGAACGCTCCAGAAAGGGCAGAACCCCCGTTACAGGGCCTCGAAAGAGCTCTGTAACCTAAGGCATCACCTCCGTTTCCATACACACAGCACTTATTTACTTTCAATATGGATACACAAATTATTCAATGGAACGTTAGAGGTCTTCTTAGGAACCTTGATGACGTGCAAGAGCTTATCCAAAAATACAATCCAAAAGTGCTGTGTCTACAGGAAACACACTTAAAACCACAACACACAAACTCTCTCCGACCGTATGTCACGTTTCGCAAAGACCGCGATGATGCTGGTGTATCATCAGGCGGTGTTGCTATTTTTATCCATAAAAGCATTTCCTGTCAGCACTTACAGCTACCAACGCCCCTTGAAGCAGTGGCAGTTCGAGTTGTTCTCCTAAACAAACTCGTTACCATTTGTTCCCTTTACGTACCCCCACATTACAATTTAAACAAACACGAATTTCAGTCCTTTATACACGAATTGCCTGAACCTTACGTTGTTCTTGGCGACTTCAATGCGCACAATTGCCTGTGGGGCGACTCTCGTATAGATGTGCGAGTTCGTCTTGTTGAACAGTCCCATTTTTTTCTTCTGGTGCGTGCCTTCTGAATAAGAAGGAACCCAGATATTACTGTCTTGCAAACAATACCTTTCCTTCAATTGATCTGAGCATAGCTTCCCCCTCCATACTGCCTGAACTCGAATGGGAAGTTACGAAGAATCCTTACGGAAGCGACTACTTCCCCATTATATTAAGAACACTTAAAGAAAACGAATATCCTCCACAGGCTCCTAGGTGGAAGATTGACACAGCAGACTGGGAGAAATTCCAAAACTTAACTAGTATATCGTGGGATGACATGTCCTCGTTAGAAATTGATGCTGCTGTGGATTATCTTACAGCATTCATAATAGATGCCGCATCAAAATGCATATACGAAGTGGTTTGGCATGCAAACCACGTGTACCGTGGTGGAACGGCGAGTGTAGGATCGCCCGTAAGAATCAGAACAAGGCGTGCGGGTTGCTACGCGCTTCTCCCACTGCTGAGAATCTTATCAACTTTAAAAAAGTAAAGTCCCAAGTGTTGCGTACTCCAGGGTAGCGTACCGTACTGCTGCCGAGAAGTAGCGGCGCCCGCCTATCGAAGCTCGACCGACATTACTTATTCGGTAGCGTGGCGTTGTCGGCGGGCTGCAGGCATCCGGTAGATCTTGGCAACCAAGCAGGGGCGAGACGATTTGCTCGTGCGAAACTTGCACTGTTTATTCAAAGGTAGTTGAAAGAAAATAAGAAGGGCATGAAGTATGAAGTATATCAAAAGTACATTTCGGAGCCCCTTAAATAGGCTCTCTACAAGTGTGGGCGGGATCTTGCTTCCGTCGATGACACGTGACAGGCACAGAGAGAGGGCCCCTCCTCCTGCATTACCGAGCACGGCAAGGAGAAGTCGATCCTCTTTTCGATGAATCCGGGAGAAGGTCGGGTGAATGACCTGTCGCCCGTGGGCTCCGGCCTAGTAGAAGGTAGGGTGAACGACCTGTCGCCCGTGGGCTCCGACCAAGTAGAGGGTAGGGGGAACGACCTGTCGCCTGTGGGCTCCGGCCTAGTTGTAGGTAGGGTGAATGACCTGTTGCCCGTGGGCTCCGACCAAGTAGAGGGTAGGGGGATGACGTATCGCCCGTGGTGTCCGACGCCAACCCTAACACAAGGCAGGCGAACCCGCCGACAGGCCAAAAAAGAAAGTTGGCACAAGTTTCTATCGAGTATTAACTCGTTCAGAGATGAGGCCAAAGCCTGGAGCAGGGTTAATGGGATTAGAGGGCGGCAAATATATTCACTCCCTCTGGTAAACACACAGGGCGATACACTGCAAGACCAGGCAGGCTCACTTGGGGAGTATATTGAGAACGTGTCTAGTTCAACAAATTATTCACAATCCTTTCTCAAACACAAATAGAAGAATGTAAGCCTTTCATCAGAAAATGTCAGAATGAACCATACAACCGTCCTTTTAGTATTGCATAGTGTAGAGCTACCTTGAGCGCATGCAAGAGCTTTGCACCAGGATCGGACAGAATAGTGTATGAAATGATCAAAAACCTACACAATGACACGCAACTTACACTACTCGCACTTTTTAACACTATTTGGGCTGTGGGATACCTTCCAACCGCATTGAAACAAGCCATTGTGGTCCCTGTTTTGAAACAAGGCAAAGACCCTTCCTCAGTGGCAAGTTACCGCCCGATAGCCCTCACAAGCTGCCTTTGTAAGGTATTTGAAAAAATGATTAATCGGCGACTAATTCACTTCCTTGAACTGAGCAAAATGCTAGATCCCTATCAGTGTGGCTTTAGAGAAGGGCGGTCCACAACCGATCATCTTGTACGTATTGAAGGATATTGTTACGTAGGAAGACACCGACGAAAAGCTATTTACAAGCATATTTACAAGGCAATATGCTGCGCTTGGCCAAGAGGCAACAGCCCGCGCTAGCTTCTAATCGTCGTCGTCGTCTTCACACTGCTCGCCTTTCGTGATCGCACATATAGTGCCGTAGCACGACCCACGGCGGCAGAAGCGCCGTCCCGGAGCGACTAAAGATCGGACTCGGAAGCAGTGTAGTAGGCCTTGAGCCTACTGACGTGTACGACATCACTAGATGCCAGAGGAGAGGACGAGGTTGAACCCACAGGAGCAATTTCGTAAGTCACAGGCGTCACCTGGCGCAGCACGCGGTAGGGCCCTGTGTATCGCGAAAGGAGCTTCTCGGAAAGTCCGACGTGACGAGTGGGCGACCACAGGAGTACGAGCGCACCAGGCGAAAACTGTACGTCACGATGGCGGGCGTTGTACTGGCACTGCTGAGTGGCTTGTGAGGCCGTCAGTCGAGCAAGGGCAAGCTGCCGTGCATGGTCGGCGAGGGCGATGGCGTCGCGCGCATACTCGCTTGTTGAGACCGCAGCAGGAGGAAGTGCCGTGTCTAAGGGCAAGGTAGGTTCGCGACCGTACAGTAGATAAAACGGAGAAAATCCAGCGGTGTCGTGCCGGGAAGAATTGTACGCGAATGTTACGTAAGGAAGGGCAATGTCCCAGTCGTGGTGGTCCTTGGAAACGTACTTGGCCAGCATATCGGTGAGAGTACGGTTTAACCGCTCTGTCAGGCCATTGGTTTGAGGATGGTATGAGGTAGTCAGTTTGTGTTGAATGGAGCAGGAACGCACAATGTCAGCGATAACTTTCGAGAGAAAGTTTCGACCACGGTCAGTAAGCAGCTGTCGCGGGGCGCCATGAAGCAAGATAATGTCACGCAAGAGAAAGTCCGCGACGTCAGTGGCGCAACTGGTAGGGAGAGCCCGAGTGATAGCGTATCGGGTGGCGTAATCAATCGCGACGGCTACCCATTTGTTCCCAGAGGATGACGTGGGAAACGGACCGAGCAGGTCTAATCCAACACGAAAGAACGGTTCCACAGGGACGGTGATCGGCTGGAGATGACCGGCAGGTAGCACCTGAGGTGTTTTCCGACGCTGGCAGCGATCACAGGCAGCAACATAGCGTCGAACGGAGCGAGCGAGACCAGGCCAATAGAAGCGGCGGCGGACGCGGTCGTACGTGCGGGTTACCCCAAGATGTCCTGCAGTGGGTGCGTCATGCATCTCAAAGAGCACAGTCTGTCGTAGCTGCTTTGGCACGACAAGAAGAAGGTCAGAGCCGTCAGGGAGGAAGTTCCTTCGATACAGAATGCCGCCCTGGAGGACATATCGGCGAACGGATGCGTCGGTAGGTGTAGAGCGCAGACGCTCGATAAGTGCTCGCAGCGATAGGTCTCGGTACTGCTCATCGGCGATGTTAGCGAAGGCAGACACAGAGAAAATGCCGGTGGCGCTACTACTGTCGGCGTCGTCAGGCTCGTCGACCGGGTAGCGAGACAGGCAGTCAGCGTCCTTGTGTAGTCGGCCAGATTTATAGGTGACAGTATACGAATATTCTTGGAGGCGTAAGGCCCAGCGACGAAGTCTTCCTGTAGGATCTTTCAGTGAGCATAACCAGCAAAGCGCGTGATAGTCTGTGACAACCGAAAAAGATCGGCCATATAAGTATGGGCGGAATTTCGCAACCGCCCAAACTAGGGCCAGACACTCACGCTCAGTGATGGAATAGTTGCGCTCCGCGGGTGAGAGGAGCCTGCTGGCGTAAGCGATAACACGGTCGTGGCCACGCTGGCGTTGTGCCAGTACCGCGCCAATTCCGTGACCGCTGGCATCAGTACGGACTTCGGTAGGCGCAGAAGGATCGAAATGGGCCAGAACGGGAGGCGTTGTGAGAATGTCGATTAGATGTGAGAATGCAGAGGCCTCGTTATCGCTCCACTGGAAAGGGCCGTCTTTTTTCAAAAGCTCGGTTAGTGGTCGTGCTATGGCGGCGAAATTTCTCACGAAACGGCGGAAGTACGAACAAAGGCCGATGAAGCTGCGCACATCCTTGACACACTTCGGAACAGGGAAGTGCGCAACAGCATGGATCTTGCCTGGGTCCGGTTGCACTCCGTTCGCGTCAACGAGATGTCCAAGGACGGTAATCTGGCGACGGCCGAATTGGCACTTGGATGCGTTGAGTTGCAGACCGGCTCGACGAAAAACGTCCAGGACTGCTGAGAGGCGCTCGAGGTGCGTAGCGAACGTTGGGGAGAATACGATAACGTCGTCCAGGTAGCACAGGCACGTGGACCATTTGAATCCGTGAAGTCCATCATGCGTTCAAAAGTGGCAGGGGCCCCCGCAGGGGCGTCTGCGTCAGCAGGCGTTTGGTGTGTTGCGACACCACGTACCCGAGCACATGAGGGTTGGACCGTCCCGCGTGTAGCCGTGCGCGGCTTAGCCGTGTCCGGGGAAAGGGGGATCCTGGAGGTTGAGCCGATGCCGGGTGTTCGGACCTATAAGGCCCCCCGGCGGAGGCAACACACCTCTTTGGCCTCTGCTTCACGTAGACTGCACCCCCGGACTGACCCACCCGGGGGAAATCGGCAGTCGCCTTTTCCTGTCTCTCTCTCCTGAAACCTTCGTCTTTCCCTTCTACTTTTAGTACTTTCCTGTCTCCTTCTCTCTTCTATTTACTTCCTTCTTCTTGGTGGCAAGGGTTAACCCTGTGTGGCTATCCAACCTTGGGTACACCATATTTGGTTATAGTGGCGGCGTACGACTGGCGTCGTGCAGACTTGTATGCAAGCTCTGCCGCGTCCCCGCGTTGGGCTCCGTGGTGGGCGGTCGGCGCTGTTGCCGAATTTTTATATAACTTCATGGAAACTGGTTTCCCCAAACTTCCTGATCGCCCTCAGAAACGAGGGCGCACCGAAGATGTCTTTAAGTTTTTTGGCAATCGTACACAGAACTTTCCCCGCTTTCATGTCATCCACTCTGATAAGCCTGAGAAGACAGTAAGAATGATCTCGCCTTTCGTTGTCTCGAAATCTCTGACAGAAGTTTTTGGTCCCGGATACAAAGCATCGAAAATGGCTAGCGGTGATCTTCTCCTAGAGCTCCGCGATCAGAAACAATTTGAAAAACTGTCCAAACTTGTATCTTTTGGGGGTGTTCCAGTCACAGTGACCCCCCACCGTACCATGAATACTACCCGTGGCGTTGTATCGGATGCTGATCTGCTTGAATTGTCTGAAGCTGAACTTCTAGAGGGTTGGAATGATCAGAACGTCATCAATGTTAAGAGAATTAAAATAAGACGTGACGGAAAAGAAATCAATACCATGCACCTAATACTTACATTTGGCTCAAGCAACCTACCAGACACTATCGAGACAGGCTATGTGAAAATCCGAGTGAGACCGTACATTCCAAATCCCCTACGATGCTTTAAGTGCCAGCGATTCGGCCATAGCTCACAGAACTGCCGAGGCCGCCAGACATGTGCAAAATGTAGTTCCCGTGACCATGCCTCTGAAACGTGCGAAAGCGCTCCACACTGCGTGAACTGTGATGGCGAGCATGCCGCATACTCGCGGTCATGCCCGTCTTGGAAAAAAGAATAAGAAATAGTCACTATCAAAATAAAAGAAAACATATCATTCAAAGAGGCACGCAGGCGGGTTGCATACCTTCCTAAGGCCAGCTTTGCCGAAGTGGCGCGTCAGGGGGCAGCGTCACAACGGCCTCCGGCGGCTGTCCGACCCACAAGCAGTGAGTCGGCAGTCACGCCATCTGCCCCCGCGGCGGTTGCAGCTAGCGCTGCTCCGTCAACCGAGGAGAAGAAACCATCCACCCCGAAGGTGGGTGCAGCCGAGGCTGCCCCAACCTCCGAGGCCCCTTCCAGCGCTGGCAACGGCCAGCGCAGCCAAATCCCTCAGGGAGTCCCATCGACCTCCGGGCTGGTGGGCGCAGGGGTCTTGCCCTCCAAAGCGGGACTCCCTCTGAAAACCTCTCGCTCGCAAGAGCTCTTGTCCGGCGTCTCACACGAGGCAATGGACACTACACCTGTCCCCAAGGCGCACCAAACGCCTAAGGAGCGTCGAGAATCGCTTGAACGCTTCAAAAAGAACAAAACACCTATTACAGGGCCTCGAAAGGGCTCTGTAATCTAAGGCATCTTTCCGTTTCCGTACACACAGCACTAATTTACATTAAATATGGATACACAAATCATACAATGGAACGTCAGAGGTCTCGTTAGAAACCTTGATGATTTGCAAGAACTCATCCACACACATAATCCAAAAGTGCTGTGTTTACAGGAAACACACTTAAAATCAAAATACACAAACTTTCTTCGACAATATGTTACTTTTCGGAAAGATCGCGATGATGCTGTCGCATCATTGGGCGGTGTCGCAATTATAATCAAAAAAAGCGTAGCGTGCCAACGTTTACAGCTACGAACGGCCCTTGAGGCAGTGGCGGTTCGAGCTGTTTTCCTTAATAAACTCGTAACCATTTGCTCGCTTTACGTACCCCCACACTACAAATTAAACAAACATGAATTTCAGTCATTTATAGACGAATTGCCAGAACCTTATGTTGTTCTTGGCGATTTCAATGCGCACAGCTGCCTGTGGGGCGACTCTCGTACAGATGCGCGAGGTCGTCTTGTTGAACAGTTCCTTTTTTCTTCCGGAGCGTGCCTTCTCAATAAGAAAGAACCCACATATTACTCTCTTGCAAACCGATCCTTTTCGTCAATAGATCTTACTATAGTCTCCCCGTCTGTACTGCCTGAACTTGAATGGGAAGTTACCGACAACCCTTACGGTAGCGACCACTTCCCTATACTGCTAAGATCACATAAAGAAAACGAATATCCACCACACGCTCCTAGGTGGAAGATTGAGACAGCTGATTGGGAGAAATTTCGATCTCTAACTAGTATCCCATGGGCTGACCTGTCTTTGTTAGGAATTGACGCTGCAGTCGAGGTTTTTACAGCATTCATAATCGATGTCGCATTTAAATGCATATCAGAAGTAAAAGGCTTGGCCTGCAAACGGCGTGTCCCATGGTGGAACGACGATTGTAGGATCGCTCGTAAAAAACAGAACAAGGCGTGGGGGTTGCTACGCGCTTCTCCCACTGCAGAGAATCTAGTCAACTTTAAAAAAGTAAAATCCGTAGGTAGGCGAACCCGCCGACAGGCCAGACGAGAAAGTTGGCAGAAGTTTCTATCGAGTATTAACTCGTTCAGAGATGAGGCGAAAGCCTGGAACAGGGTCAATAGGATAAGAGGGCGACAAGCACATGCACTCCCTTTGGTAAACACAGAAGGCGATACCCTACAAGATCAGGCGGACTCACTTGGGGAGCACTTTGAGAGCGTGTCAAGTGCCAACCATTACTCGCAATCCTTTCTGAAATATAAACAAATAGAAGAAAGTAAGCCACTCATGAGAAAATGTCAACAGAATGAACCATACAACTGTCCTTTTAGCATTGCCGAGTTGAGAGCTGCCTTGAGCGCATGCAAGAGCTCTGCACCGGGATCTGACAGAATCATGTATGAAATGGTCAAAAACTTACACAATGACACGCAGGTTACACTAGTCACACTTTTCAACACCATTTGGGATGCAGGGTACCTTCCAACCGCGTGGAAGGAAGCCATTGTGATCCCGGTTTTGAAACAAGGCAAAGATCCTTCCTCAGTGGCAAGTTACCGCCCGATAGCCCTGACAAGGTGCCTTTGTAAGGTATTCGAAAAAATGATTAATCGGCGACTCGTTCATTTCCTTCCCCGCAGGGGCGTCTGCGTAAGCAGGCGTTTGGTGTGTTGCGACACCACGTACCCGAGCACACGAGGGTTGGACCCTCCCGCGTGTAGCCGTGCGCGGCTTAGCCGTGTCTGGGGAAAAGGGGATCCTGGGGGTTGAGCCGAAGCTGGGTGTTGGGACCTTTAAGGCCCCCCGGCGGAGGCAACACACCTCTTCGGCCTCGGCTTCACATAGACGGCACCCCCGGACTGACCCACCCGGGGGAAATCGGCAGTCGCCTTTTCCTGTCCTCCTCTCCAATCTTCGTCTTTCTCTCTCGCCTTTTTCATCTTTCCTGTCTTCTCATCACTTCTCCTCACTTCCTAGTTTCCCGGCGGCAAGGGTTAACCTTGTGTAGCTAGCCAGCCTTGGTTATGCTGTATTTGGTTATAGCAGCGATGTACGGCTGGCGTTGGCAGGGTTTCTCTAGCAGAAAGTCCTGTCACGTCCCCCTGTTGGGCTCCATGGTGGGTGGTCGGCATCGCGGCCGAAAACTCAACTATACTCATGGAAAACGCTTTTCCTAAACTCCCTGATCGCCCTCAGAAACGAGGGCGGACCGAAGAGATCTTCCAGTTTTTCGGACGCCAAGTCCAGAATTTTCCTCGTTTTCATGTAATACACGCAGAAAAACCAGCTAAACAAGTGCGAACAATCTCCCCGTTCCTTGTATCTAAGTCTCTTACCGAACTTTTTGGTCCAGGATATAAGGTGTCGAGGATGGCTAGCGGTGACCTCCTCCTGGAGCTCCGCGATCAAAAGCAATTTGAGAAACTGCCTCAGCTAGTATCATTTGGGGACACCCAAGCAACAGTAACCCCGCACCGTACCATGAACACCACCCGCGGCGTTGTCTCGGATGATGACATGCTAGAGCTCACTGAAGCTGAACTCTTGGAGGGCTTCAGTGAACAGAATGTCATAAATGTTAAGCGAATTAAGATCAGGCGAGACGGTAAAGAGATCAATACGAAACACCTGATACTCACTTTCGGTTCAAGTGTCCTCCCCGAGTCCATCGAGGCCGGTTACATCAAACTTCGTGTTAGGCCATACGTGCCCAATCCTCTCAGATGCTTTAAGTGCCAAAGGTTCGGCCACAGTTCACAGAACTGTCGAGGCCGGCTGACATGTGCCAAGTGCAGTAACAAAGAACATTCCTCCGAAACGTGCCAGAACACTCCACATTGTGTCAACTGTGAGGGCGAGCATGCCGCATACTCGCGGTCCTGCCCGTCCTGGAAAAGAGAAAAAGAGATTGTCACAATCAAAGTCAAAGAAAATATATCTTTCAAGGAGGCACGTAGGCGGGTGTCATACCTGTCTAAGAGCAGCTTTGCCGATGTGGCGCGTAAGGGGGCAGCGTCACAACGGCCTCCGGCGGCTGTCCGACCCACAGGCAGTGAGTCGGCAGTTACGCCATCTGCCCCCGCGGCGGTTGCAGCTAGCGCTGCTCCGTCAACCGAGGAGAAGGGACCATCCACCCCGAAGGTGGGTGCAGCCGAGGCTGCCCCAACCTCCGAGGCCCCTTCCAGCGCTGGCAACGGCCAGCGCAGCCAAATCCCTCAGGGAGCCCCATCGACCTCCGGGCTGGTGGGCGCAGGGGTCTTGCCCTCCAAGGCGGGACTCCCTCTGAAAACCTCTCGCTCGCAAGAGCGCTTGTCCGGCGCCTCACACGAGGCAATGGACACTACACCTGTCCCCAAGGCGCACCAAACGCCTAAGGAGCGTCGAGAATCGCTCGAACGCTTCAGAAAGAACAAAACACCTATTACAGGGCCTCGAAAGGGCTCTGTAATATAAGGCATCCACTCCGTTTCCGTAAACACAGCACCAATTTACCTTAAACATGGATACACAAATAATTCAATGGAACATCAGAGGTCTCCTTAGAAACCTTGATGATTTGCAAGAACTCATCCACAAACATAATCCAAAAGTGCTGTGTTTACAGGAAACACACTTAAAATCTAAACACACAAACTTTCTCCGTACTTATGTTACGTTTCGCAAAGATCGCGATGATGCCGTCGCATCATCGGGTGGTGTTGCGATTCTTACTCATAGAAGTATTGCGTGTCAACCTTTACAGCTACAAACGCCCCTTGAAGCAGTGGCGGTTCGAGTTGTCCTACTAAATAAACTCATCACCATTTGCTCCCTTTACATACCCCCGCATTACCAACTGAACAAACATGAATTTCACTCCTTGATCGATCAATTGCCAGAACCTTATGCTATTCTTGGCGATTTCAATGCGCACAGCTCCCTGTGGGGCGACTCTCGTATAGATGCGCGAGGTCGCCTTGTTGAACAGTTCCTTTTTTCTTCTGGAGCGTGCCTTCTCAATAAGAAAGAACCCACATATTACTCTCTTGCAAACCGATCCTTTTCGTCAATAGATCTTAGTATAGTCTCCCCGTCTGTACTGCCTGAACTTGAATGGGAAGTTACGACCAATCCTTACGGGAGCGACCACTTCCCTATACTGCTAAGATCATATAAGGAAAACGAATATCCACCATACGCTCCTAGGTGGAAGATTGAGACAGCTGATTGGGAGAAATTTCGATCTCTAACTAGTATCTCATGGGCTGACCTGTCTTCGTTAGGAATTGACGCTGCAGTCGAGTTCTTTACAGCCTTCATAATAGATGTCGCATATAAATGCATATCAGAAGTAAAAGGCTTGGCCTGCAAACGGCGTGTCCCATGGTGGAACGACGATTGCAGGATCGCTCGTAAAAAACAGAACAGGGCGTGGGGGTTGCTACGCGCTTCCCCCACTGCGGAGAATCTTAGCAACATTAAAAAAGCAAAATCCGAAGGCAGGCGAACCCGCCGACAGGCCAGACGAGAAAGTTGGCAGAAGTTTCTATCGAGTATTAACTCGTTCAGAGATGAGGCCAAAGCCTGGAACAGGGTGAATAGGATAAGAGGGCGACAAGCATATGCACTCCCTTTGGTAAACACAGAAGGCGATACCCTACAAGCTCAGGCGGACTCACTTGGGGAGCACTTTGAGAGCGTGTCAAGTGCCAACCATTACTCGCAATCCTTTATGAAATATAAACAAATAGAAGAATGTAAGCCACTTATGAGAAAATGTCAACAGAATGAACCATACAACTGTCCTTTTAGCATTGCCGAGTTGAGAGCTGCCTTGAGCGCATGCAAGAGCTCTGCACCGGGATCGGATCGAATCATGTATGAAATGCTCAAAAATTTACACACGGATACGCAAGTTACACTACTCACACTTTTCAACACCATCTGGGATGCAGGGTACCTTCCAATTGCGTGGAAGGAAGCCATTGTGGTCCCTGTTTTGAAACAAGGAAAAGACCCTTCCTCAGTGGCAAGTTACCGCCCAATAGCCCTCACAAGTTGCATTTGTAAGGTGTTTGAAAAAATGATAAATCGGCGACTCATCTTTTTCCTTGAACAGAGCAAAATGCTTGATCCTTATCAGTGCGGCTTCCGAGAAGGGCGCCCAACAACTGACCATCTTGTACGTGTAGAAGCAAATATCCGGGACGCATTTGTACACAAGCAGGTTTTCTTATCCATATTCCTCGACATGGAGAAGGCCTATGACACAACGTGGCGCTACGGCATCTTAAGAGACTTGTCAGAAATGGGCATTCATGGCAATATGCTAAACATAATAACAAACTACTTGTCTAATCGTACATTCCGGGTTAAAGTCGGCAATGTACTGTCACGTCCTTTCATACAAGAAACTGGTGTACCCCAGGGAGGCGTGCTTAGCTGCACGCTCTTTATCGTGAAGATGAACACGCTTCGTGCTTCACTACCACCCGCCATATTTTACTCTGTTTACGTGGACGACATTCAAATAGCTTTCAAATCTTGTAACCTCGCAGTCTGCGAGAGACAGGTACAGCATGGCCTGAACAAAGTGTCAATGTGGGCAGACAGGAATGGATTTAAGATCAATCCTAACAAAAGCTCTTGTGTTCTTTTTACAAGAAAGAGAGGACTTATCCCAGATCCTTGCATAGAACTGCATGGACAACAGATACCTGTTAACAAAGAACACAAATTTCTAGGTGTCATACTTGACTATAGACTCACTTTCGTCCCCCACATTAAACATCTTAAAGAAAAATGTCTGAAAACAATGAACCTAATCAAACTTCTATCCCATACTTCGTGGGGTAGTGACAGGCAGTGCTTAATTAATCTCTATAAGAGCCTGATTCGTTCACGATTAGATTATAGTGCCGTGATCTATCATTCTGCCGCTCCAAGTGCGCTAAAGATGCTAGACCCTGTTCACCATCTAGGTATCCGTTTAGCCACAGGAGCTTTCAGAACGAGTCCCATACAAAGTTTATATGCAGAATCGAATGAGTGGTCACTTCATATCCAGAGAACATACATCAGCCAAACATATTTTCTGAAAGTCCACTCTAATCCTCAACATCCGTGTTTTAATACCATTAACGATATGACATGTGCTACACTCTTTCATAATCGTCCCTCCGTAAGACAGCCTTTCTCGCTGCGTGTGAGGGAGCTTAGTGATCAAATGCACGTCCCACTCCTCGAGCTCCGCCTAATGCATCCAGCCAAGCTGCTACCTCCTTGGGAGTGGCAGCTCATACAATGTGATATATCTTTCGTGGAAGTCACAAAGCATGCTCCAGATATCGAAATCCAAATGCATTTCCGGGAACTCCAGTACAAGTATGCCTGCACCGAGTTCTACACAGACGCATCGAAATCGCGCGAGGGGGTGTCCTATGCAGCCGTCGGTCCATCCTTCTCGGAATCCGACATACTGCACCCGGAAACTAGTATCTTTACGGCTGAGGCTTATGCACTGCTGTCGGCCGTAAAGCATATAAATAAATCACAACTCCAGAAATCAGTTATATATACGGACTCCCTCAGTGTTGTGAAGGCCTTGATGTCTTTCTGTAACCACAAAAATCCAGTATTTATTGAACTCTACTCCGCACTGTGTAAAGCATATATATCTAACCAACATGTGATTATATGCTGGGTGCCTGGACATAGGGGCATTGAGGGAAACGTACTAGCGGACCAGATGGCCACATCCATTTCATTGCATGCAGTTTGTCCTACTGCTTCGGTCCCTGTCACAGACCTGAAGCCTTTCTTAAGAAGAAAACTGCGAAACCACTGGCAACGTATGTGGGACGCAGAATTAAATAATAAACTACATGTAATAAAGCCACAGTTAGGTTCTTGGCCCTCCGTAACAAAATCACGGCGAACAGATGTCCTATTCTGTCGCCTCAGAATAGGACATACGTTTGGCACGCATAACTTTCTACTCACTGGAAATGATCCTCCAACCTGTGGTAGATGCGGGGAGAGGCTGACCGTCCTCCACGTTCTCCTGGAGTGTCGGGAAGCCGAATCTGAAAGAAAGAAACATTTTCTCTTAGCGTACCGGCAACACATCCCCCTTCATCCTGTTATGTTACTTGGTCCAGAACCACTCTTTGACACCAACGCCGTCCTAGGTTTTTTGAAAGATGTTGTATTGCACGTTATTAGCCCCACACGTTCGTAGCGCTTCCTCTCTTCAGAGGATGCTGCTGCGAGAATTATTTTAAATCGCACATGCCTCTAGGTCCTTGTGGTTCAAGGGCTCTGGCGAGGCAGTAGTGCTGTAAGCAATTCAACATCTCGCATATTTTAAACAATGCATCATTCTTCTACGATGGATTTTAATGTTCATAGTATTCGTCATTAGACACCGCCATAATTTTATATCACGTAGATTTTATGCACTTTACAGAAACTATTTTTAGGCCACTTTACAGCCAAGTCACATCTCCATAATACATCGTCAACATCACCACTTGTCATGGCGCTCTTTGGCCACACCTGGCCCTTGCGCCATTAAACACCACATATCATCATCATCATCATTCATTTCCTTGAACAGAGCAAAATGCTTGATCCTTATCAGTGTGGCTTCCGAGAAGGGCGCTCCACAACTGACCATCTCGTACGTGTAGAAGCAAATATCCGAGACGCATTTGTTCGCAAACAGTTTTTCTTATCCATATTCCACGATATGGAGAAGGCGTACGATACGACGTGGCGTTACGGAATCTTAAGAGACTTGTCAGAAATGGGCATCCACGGTAATATGCATAATATAATAGAAAGCTATCTGTCAAATCGTACCTTCCGGGTAAAAGTCGGCAATGCATTCTCACGCCCTTTTACGCAAGAAACGGGTGTACCCCAAGGAGGCGTACTGAGCTGCACGCTCTTTATCGTGAAGATGAACACGCTTCGTGTTTCATTACCACCCGCCATCTTTTACTCTGTCTACGTGGACGACATTCAAATAGCTTTCAAATCTTGTAACCTCGCAGTCTGCGAGAGACAGGTACAGCATGGCCTGAACAAAGTCTCAGTGTGGGCAGACAAGAATGGATTTAAGATCAATCCTAACAAAAGCTCTTCCGTTCTTTTTACAAGAAAGAGAAGCCTGGTTCCGGATCCTTCCTTAGAACTGTGTGGACAACGAATACCTATCAGCAAGGAGCACAAATTCCTAGGTGTCATACTTGACTACAGACTCACTTTCGTCCCCCACATTAAATATCTTAAAGAAAAATGTCTGAAAACAATGAACATAATCAAACTTCTATCCCAGACTACATGGGGTAGTGACAGAAAGTGTTTAATGAATATCTATAACAGCCTCATTCGATCACGACTAGACTATGGTGCCGTGATCTATCATTCTGCAGCCCCGAGCGCGCTAAAGATCCTAAATCCGGTCCACCATCAAGGAATCCGACTGGCCACTGGCGCTTTCAGAACGAGTCCCATACAAAGTTTATATGTAGAATCAAATGAGTGGTCACTTCATCTGCAGAGAACATACATCAGCCAAACATATTTTCTGAATGTCCACTCAAATCCACAACATCCCTGTTTTAATACCATTAATGACATGACATATGCTACACTCTTTCGCAATCGTCCCTCCGTAAGACAGCCTTTCTCGCTGCGTGTGAGGAAGCTTAGCGAAGAAATGCACGTTCCACTCCTCTAGCTTCGCCTAATGCATCCAGCCAAGCTGCTACCTCCTTGGGAGTGGCAGCTCATACAATGTGATATATCGTTCGTGGAAGTCACAAAGCATGCCCCAGAAATTGAAATCAAGATGCATTTCCGGGAACTCCAGCACGAATACTCCTGCACTGAGTTCTACACAGATGCATCGAAGTCACGCGACGGGGTGTCCTATGCAGCCGTCGGTCCATCCTTCTCGGAATCTGATTTACTGCATCCGGAAACTAGTATCTTCACGGCTGAGGCCTACGCAATACTGTCGACCGTGAAGCATATAAGGAAATCAAAACTCAAAAAATCAATTATATATACCGACTCCCTAAGTGTTGTGAAGTCTTTGATATCGTTCTGTAAGCACAAAAATCCTATAATCATTGAACTCTATTCCGCCCTAAGTAAAGCATATGTGTCTAACCAGCATGTGATAATATGCTGGGTGCCTGGACATAGGGGCATCCAGGGTAACGTGTTAGTGCACCAAATGGCCACATCAATTGCATCACACACTGTAAATTCTGCCGCTACAGTTCCTGTCGCAGACCTGAAGCCTTTCTTAAGAAGGAAACTGCGAAACTACTGGCAGCGCTTGTGGGACCTGGAAACAAATAATAAGCTGCACGTAATAAAGCCACAACTAGGTTTCTGGCCTCCTGTAACAAAATCACGCCGGACAGATGTCCTATTCTGTCGTCTAAGAATAGGACACACTTTTGGCACGCATAACTTTTTACTTACTGGAAATGAGCCCCCAACCTGTGGGAGATGCGGGGAGAGGCTGACCGTCCTCCATGTCCTCCTGGAGTGTCGGAAAGCCGAATCTGAGAGAAAGAAACATTTTCCATTAGCATACCGGCAGCGCATTCCCCTTCATCCTGTAATGTTACTCGGCCCAGAACCACTTTTTGACACTAACGCAGTCCTAGACTTCCTGAAAGATGTTGTGTTACATGTAATTAGCCCTATACGTTCATAGCGTCTCCTCTCTCCAGAGGATGCCGCTGTGATAGCTATTTTGTATAGCACATGCCTCTCGGCCCTTGCGTTTGAAGGGCTCTGGCGAGGCAGTAGTGCTCTTAGACAATTCTAGTCTCTCGCATATTTTATATAATGCATCATTCTTTTTAATGTATTTTAGTGATCATAGTACATGTCTTTAATCATTGCCATAATTTTATTACAGGTAATTTTTATGCAATTTACACAAACTCTTTTAGGCCCCTCTACAGCCAAGTCACATTAAATTCACAGAGCCCATCAGACCACGACATATTCATTACCACTAGCATGGCGCTCTTTGGCCATACCTGGCCCTTGCGCCATTAAACCTCAAACATCATCATCAAAAGTGGCAGGGGCGTTACATAGACCGAACGGCATCACTTTGAATTGATAAAGACCGTCGGGTGTGACAAAAAAGCAGTCTTCTCGCGGTCGAGATCGTCCACGGCAATCTGCCAGTAGCCGGAGCGAAGGTCAATAGAGGGGAAATAGCGAGCACCGTGGAGGCAGTCAAGGGCATCATCAATCCGAGGTAGGGGATACACGTCCTTTTTGGTAACCCTATTAAGGTGCCGATAATCCTCGCAAAAGCGCCATGAGCCATCCTTCTTTTTGACCAGTACTACAGGTGACGCCCATGGACTATATGATGGTTCAATAATGTTCTTGGCAAGCATTTTGCGAACTTCTGCGTGAATAACTTGACGCTCAGCTGGTGACACTCGATACGGGCGGCGATGAATAGGGGGGGCATCGCCGGTATTAATGCGATGTTTGACAGCTGTAGTTTGGGCCAAAGGACGATCGTTAAAGTCAAAAATATCGTGGTAGGAAAAGAGAATGCGGTAGAGTTCACGAGCGTGCTCGGACGGCAAGTCGGGGGCAATCATTTGCTGTAAGTCAGCGATGGTACAATTTGCCGACTGTGATAGTAGAGGAGTAGCGGATGAAGTGTCGTCTACTGCAATGGATGCTACTGAGTGATCCTCGAATGAGCAAAGGTGGGCCAGAGACATCCCACGTGGCAGCACTTGTGTCGTCAAGCCAAAGTTGACCACTGGCAGGCAGACGCAATTCGCCGTAATAGACAAAACTGTATGAGGTACTGTGATCCCGGGTGTGAGGAGGACGTCTTGCATAGGAGCCGCGATGTAGTGACCGTCGGGGACTGGTGGGGATGACACTAGGTCAACGTAGGTCAGTGCCGAAGGTGGCAAGCGAACGAAGTCGGCGGAACTGAGGCGACTGGGGTGTGGTTCAGCAGGATCCAGAACAGGCAGGTCAAGGCGGAGAGTACTGGCGGAACAATCGATGAGAGCAGAATGAGCGGAAAGGAAGTCTAAGCCGAGGATGATGTCGTGGGGACAGTGGGCGATGACTGAATAGCACGATTGTTGAGCGATCGGCGAAGGAGACGCGGGCGGTACACATACCAATTACGGGGGCTGTTCCACCATCGGCGACACGGATAACAGGCGTCGTGGCGGGCGTGATAATTTTCTTCAGCCGGTTACGAAGGTCAGCGCTCATTACGGACAAATGCGCCCCAGTGTCTATGAGTGCAGACACAGAAACACCGTCGACTTGCACGTCAAGAAGGTTCAGGTGAGTGGGCAACGTCAGTAGAGGATTTGGCGGCGTAGGGAGCAATGCAGCGTCACCTCGAGGCGCTGCATCGTCTAGTTTTCCGGCTGGGAGCGGCGTCCGAAAGGAGTCGGCGAATAGGAGCGACGGGGCTGGGGAGAGCGAGATTGTCGTCGTTGGGGCGAAGGCGAACGAGAATAGGGGCGTTTCCCCCGCAGGGGCGTCTGCGCAAGCAGGCGTTTGGTGTGTTGCGACACCACGTACCCGAGCACACGAGGGTTGGACCCTCCCGCGTCTAACCGTGCGCGGCTTAGCCGTGTCCGGGGAAAGGGGGATCCTGGGGGTTGAGCCGATGCCGGGTGTTCGGACCTTTAAGGCCCCCCGGCGGAGGCAACACACCTCTTTGGCCTCTGCTTCACGTAGACGGCACCCCCGGACTGACCCACCCGGGAGAAATCGGTAGTTGCCTTTTCCTTTCTCTTTCTCCCTCAAATCTTCGTCTTTCTCTCACTTTTAATCTTTCCTGTCCTCTCTTTATTTTCGTATTACTTCCAGCTTCGTAGGCGGCGAGGGTTAACCTTGTGCACTATATCCAGTCTTGGGTATATGTATTTGGTTATAGCGGGGTTGTACCGCTGGCGTGCGCAGAACTGAATATTTCCGTCCTGTGTCGTCCCCTGGTTGGGCTCCATGGTGGGCGGCGGCCATCCCTGCCGAAAAAACCATACTTCTAATGGCCACTTCCTTTCCCCGACTACCTGATCGCCCTCCGAAACGAGGGCGCACCGAAGATATTTTCCAATTTCTTGGGAACAAACAGCCAAACTTCCCCCGATTCCATGTAATTCATTCAAACAATTCTGAAAAGACCATGAGAATGATTTCTCCTTTCCTCGTATCTAAGCACCTAACTGAAACTCTTGGTACCGGCTATAAAGCAACGAAAATGGCTAGCGGCGATCTCCTTCTGGAACTCCGCAATCCGAAACAGCATGAAAATCTTCCTAAAGTTCAGTCATTTGGGGAAATCCCAGTAACAGTAACCCCACACCGAACTATGAACACCAGCCGTGGTGTTGTTTCTGACGACGATTTGATGGAGCTCACAGAAGCCGAACTGTTGGAAGGCTGGAGTGAGCAAAACGTGATCAATGTTAAAAGAATCATGCTAAGGCGCGACGGCAAGGAGATAAAAACCAAGCATCTTGTATTGACTTTCTCCTCAAGCATTCTGCCTGAGACACTCGAGGCCGGCTACGTAATGCTACGGGTCAGGCCGTATGTTCCAAATCCTCTCCGCTGTTTCAAATGCCAGCGTTTCGGCCACAGTTCCCAGAACTGCCGAGGCCGGCAGACATGTGCAAAATGTAGTTCCCGTGACCATGCCTCTGAAACGTGCGAAAACGCTCCACACTGCGTGAACTGTGATGGCGAGCATGCCGCATACTCGCGGTCATGCCCGTCGTGGAAGAAAGAAAAAGAAGTAGTCACAATCAAAGTAAAAGAAAACATATCATTCAAAGAGGCACGCAGGCGGGTTGCATACCTTCCTAAGGCCAGCTTTGCCGAAGTGGCGCGTCAGGGGGCAGCGTCACAACGGCCTCCGGCGGCTGTCCGACCCACGACCCGTGAGTCGGCAGTTACGCCATCTGCCCCCGCGGCGGTTGCAGCTAGCGCTGCTCCGTCAACCCAGCAGACGGGGCCACCGACCCCGAAGGTGGGCGCAGCCGAGGCTGCCTCGACCTCCCCGGCCCCTCCCAGCGCTGGCAACAGCCGGCGCAGCCAAATCCCACAGGGAGCCCCATCGACCTCAGGGCTGGTGGGCGCAGGGGTCTTGCCTTCCGAGGTGAGACTCTCACGAAAAACCTCTCGCTCGCAAGAGCGCGTGTCCGGCGCCTCACAAGAGGCAATGGACACAACACCTATACCTACGGCGCAGCAAGCGCCTAAGGAGCGGCGAGGTTCCCTCGAGCGCTCCAGAAAAAACAAAACCCCGGTTACAGGGCCTCGAAAGAGCTCTGTAACCTAAGGCATCACCTCCCTTTCCGTAGACACAGTACTTATTTAAAATAAATATGGATACACAAATTATCCAATGGAACGTCAGAGGTCTTCTTAGAAACCTGGATGACGTACAAGAACTCATACACAAACACAATCCAAAAGTGCTGTGTTTACAGGAAACACACCTAAAATCAAAACACACAAACTTTCTCCGACAGTATATAACTTTTCGCAAAGATCGCGATGATGCTATCGCATCATCGGGAGGTGTAGCTATAGTTATCCACAAAAGCATTGCGTGTCAACATTTACAGCTCCAAACGCCTCTTGAAGCAGTGGCAGTTCGAGAGCTGTCCTCCTAAACAAACTCATCACCATTAGCTCGCTTTACGTACCCCCACACTACAAATTAAACAAACATGAATTCCAGTCATTTATAGACGAATTGCCAGAACCTTATGTTGTTCTTGGCGATCTCAATGCGCACAGCTCCCTGTGGGGTGACTGTCGTATAGATGCGCGAGGTCGTCTTGTTGAACAGTTCCTTTTTTCTTCTGGTGCGTGCCTTTTGAATAAGAAGAAACCCACTTATTACTGTCTTGCAAATAATACCTTTTCTTCAATTGATCTCAGCATAGTTTCCCCGTCTATACTGCCTGAACTGGAGTGGGAAGTTGCGAACAATCCTTACGGAAGCGGCCACTTCCCCATACTATTAAGAACACTTAAAGAAAACGAATATCTACCACAGGCTCCTAGGTGGCAGGTCGACACAGCCGACTGGGAGAAATTCCGAACCATAACTAGCATATCATGGGATGACATGTCCTCGTTACAAATTGATGCTGCTGTGGATTACCTTACAGCTTTTATTATAGATGCCGCATCTAAATGCATACGTGAAGTAAGTGGCTCGGCATGCAAACGGCATGTCCCGTGGGGGAACGATGAATGTAGAGTCGCACGTAGGAATCAAAACAAAGCGTGGGGGTTGCTACGCGCTTCGCCCACTGCAGAGAATCTCGTTAACTTTAAGAAAGCTAAGTCTCAAGGCAGGAGAACCCGCCGACAGGCCAGAAGAGAGAGCTGGCAAAAGTTTTTATCGAACATCAACTCGTTTACAGATGAGGCGAAAGTCTGGAACCGCGTAAATAGAATTAGAGGGAGACAAACATATTCACTCCCTTTGGTAAACACACAGGGTGATACGCTGCAACATCAGGCAGACTCACTTGGGGAGCACTTTGAGAGTGTGTCAAGTTCAAAACATTATTCGAAATCCTTCCTGAAATATAAGCAAATAGAAGAATGTAAGCCACTCAAAAGAAAATGTCCACAGAGTGAATCCTACAACTGCCCATTCAGTATTGCTGAGTTGAAAGCTGCCTTGAGCTCATGCAAGAGCTCTGCACCCGGATCTGACAGAATCATGTATTAAATGCTCAAAAACTTACACGATGACACGCAAGTTACACTACTCACACTTTTCAACACCATCTGGGATGCAGGGTACCTTCCAACCGCATGGAAGGAAGCTATTGTGGTCCCTGTTTTGAAACAAGGTAAAGACCCTTCCTCAGTGGCAAGTTACCGCCCGATAGCCCTCACAAGTTGCCTTTGTAAGGCATTTGAAAAAATGATTAATCGGCGACTGATCCATTTCCTTGAAATGAGCAAAATGCTTGATCCTTATCAATGCGGCTTTCGAGAAGGGCGGTCCACAACCGATCATCTCGTACGTGTTGAAGCAAATATTCGGGAGGCATTCATACATAAACAGTTCTTCCTATCGATATTTCTCGACATGGAAAAGGCCTATGACACAACGTGGCGTTACGGAATCTTAAAAGACCTGTCAGAAATGGGCATCCACGGTAATATGCTTAACATAATGGAAAGCTATCTGTCAAATCGTACGTTCCGGGTAAAAGTAGGCAATGCACTCTCACGTCCTTTTACGCAAGAAACGGGTGTACCCCAAGGAGGCGTGCTCAGCTGCACGCTCTTCATCGTGAAGATGAACACGCTTCGCGCTTCATTACCTCAGGCCATCTTTTACTCTGTCTACGTGGACGACATTCAGATAGCTTTCAAATCCTGTAACCTCGCAGTGTGCGAGAGACAGGTACAGCATGGCCTGAACAAAGTCTCAATGTGGGCAGACAGGAATGGCTTTAAGATCAATCCTAACAAAAGCACTTGCGTTCTTTTTACAAGAAAGAGAGGAATGATCCCAGACCCTTGCTTAGAACTGGGTGGACAACAAATACCTGTAAACAAAGAACACAAATTTCTAGGTGTCATACTTGACTACAGACTCACTTTCGTCCCCCACATTAAACATCTTAAAGAAAAATGTCTAAAAACGATGAACATAATGAAACTCCTATCCCAGAGTACATGGGGTAGTGACAGGATGTCTTTATTGAAACTCTATAAAAGCCTCATTCGTTCACGCCTAGACTATGGTGCCGTGATTTATCACTCTGCCGCCCCGAGCGCGCTAAAGATGCTAGACCCTGTTCACCATCTGGGTATCCGTTTAGCCACAGGAGCTTTCAGAACGAGTCCCGTACAAAGCTTATATGCAGAATCGAATGAGTGGTCACTTCATATCCAGAGAACATACATCAGCCAAACATATTTTTTGAAAGTCCACTCTAATCCTGAACATCCCTGTTTTAACACCATTAACGACATGACATATGCTACACTGTTTCGTAATCGTCCTTCCGTAAGACAGCCTTTCTCGCTGCGTGTGAGGGAGCTTAGTCGTGAAATGCATGTTCCACTTCTCGAACTTCGCCTAATGCATCCAGCCAAGCTGCTACCTCCTTGGGAGTGGCAGTTGATACAATGCGATACATCTTTCATGGAAGTTACAAAAAACGCCCCAGAGATTGCAATCCAAATGCATTTCCGGGAACTCCAGCACAAATACTCCTGTACGGAGTTCTACACAGACGCATCGAAGTCACACGACGGGGTGTCCTATGCAGCCGTCGGTACATCCTTCTCGGAATCCGACGTACTGCATCCGGAAACTAGTATCTTTACGGCTGAGGCCTACGCAATATTGTCGACCGTGAAGCATATAAGGAAAACAAAACTCAGAAAATCAGTTATTTTTACGGACTCCCTAAGTGTTGTGAAGGCTTTGATATCGTTCTGTAAGCGCAAAAATCCTGTTTTAATTGAACTCTATTCCGTGTTATGTAAAGCATATGTATCTAACCAGCATGTGATTATATGCTGGGTGCCTGGCTATAGGGGCATCCAGGGTAACGTTCTAGTGGACCAGATGGCCACATCAATTTCATTACATGCAGTTAGTCCTACTGCTCCGGTCCCTGTCAAAGACCTGAAGCCTTTCTTAAGAAGGAAACTACGAAACCACTGGCAACGCATGTGGGACGAAGAAATAAATAATAAGCTCCACGTGATAAAGCCACAGTTAGGATTCTGGCCTTCCGTAACAAAATCACGCCGGACAGATGTCCTATTCTGTCGTATAAGAATAGGACACACATTCGGCACACATAACTATTTACTCACCGGAAACGAGCCTCCAACCTGCGGTAGATGCGGGGAGAGGCTCACCGTCCTCCACGTCCTTCTGGAGTGTCGGAAAGCCGAATATGAAAGAAAGAAACATTTTCCCATAGCATACCAGCAGCAGATCCCCCTTCATCCAGTAATGTTACTCGGCCCAGAACCGCTATTTGACACCGTCGCAGTTCTAAGTTATCTGAAAGATGTTGTGTTTCATGTTTTTAGCCCCACATGTTCGTAGCGTCTCCTCTCTTCAGAGGATGGCGCTATGATAATTATTTTTGAATAGCACATGCCTCTAGGCCCTTGTGGTTCAAGGGCTCTGGCGAGGCAGCAGTGCTCCAAGTAATTTTACCATCTTATATATTTTATAATTTGCATCATCCTTCTACGATGGATTTTAATGTTCATAGTACTCGTCATTAATCATCGCCATAATTTTATAGCACATAGATTTTACGCACTTTACAGCGACTATTTTTAGGCCACTTTACAGCCAAGCCACATCTCCATAATACATCGTCAACATCACCACTTGTCATGGCGCTCTTTGGCCACACCTGGCCCTTGCGCCATTAAACACCACAAATCATCAATAGGGGCGTTTCGTTGCAGGAGAATCAGTGGCGGCATTATCGGAGCGTGCGGCATAGGGACGAGAAGGGCCACCTGAGGAGCGAGAGTAGGCAGTATAAGTAGACCGGATCGGGGAACTCCAGCGACTGCGACAGTGCCGAGAAATGTGGCCGATTCGATGGCAGTAGAAACAAATGGGCTTGTCAGCAGTGCGCCATTCAGATGGGTTGCGGAAATGTGGTGCGTAAGAAGATGCGGGACGGGGCGGAATGGAAGAAGCCGTGCTGGTATCAGGGCGATGGGCCGAGCAGATGGTGTGAAGACCCATGTTTTCAAACTCCTGGCGGACAACTGCCTGGATCAGTGAGACCGTGACGGCAGGTGTGTTGGTGGGACTGGAGTCGAAGGCAGCCGGATAGGCGGCCTCGATCTCACGCCGGACGATCCTGGTAACATCGGCAGTGTTGTTGGGACGAGGAGCGTCGGCACAGGAAGATGTCGCTGGGGTGTTGGGCAGACGGGCAAACTTCTGGTCAATACGTCGGCTTTGGGCGAGTTCCAGGCGCGGCACTCTTTTATAACAGCACCCACCGTCGCTACGTTGTTGCAACCGAGCAAGTTGAAGGCGTCATCGGCAATGCCTTTGAGGATGTGGGAAACCTTGTCTGACTCAGTCATGTGGGTGTCAACCTTGCGGCACAGCGCCAAGACGTCCTGAATGTACGTGACATAGGGCTCTGTTGACGACTGCACACGGCCGGAAAGCGCCTTCTGCGCGGCAAGTTGGTGACCGTAGGGGTTGCCGAACAAGTCTCGAAGCTGTCTTAAGTGAATCCCAACTGGTGAGCTCATCTTCGTGCGTGCGATACCAAACTCTAGGTGTGCCACCGAGGTAAAAGAGTACGTTGGCGAGCATAATAGTAGGGTCCCACCGGTTATTGCGGCTGACGTGTTCATACAGGCTGATCCAGTCATCGACGTCTTCCCCATCTTTGCCTGAGAATACGCCAGGATCACGGGAGCGGGGAGAGTGATGTAGGTCGTCGAAGTGGCAGCAGGTGTCGGAGCCGGCGGAGTCGGGTTGTCGTCGCCGGGAGCCATGAAGGAAGGCTCGACGTACCGTCCACTGCGAAGCTCCGTGACGAGGTACAGGGAACGTCCACCTTCACCAGATATGTTACGTAGGAAGACACCGACGAAAAGCTATTTACAAGTATATTTACAAGGCAATATGCTGCGCTTGGCCAAGAGGCAACAGCCCGCGCTAGCTTCTAATCGTCGTCGTCGTCGTCTTCACACTGCTCGCCTTTCGTGATCGCACATATTGTGCCGTAGCAATATATTCGCGACGCTTTCGTACACAAACAGTTTTTCCTATCTATATTTCTCGGTATGGAGAAGGCGTACGACACCACGTGGCGATACAGAATCTTGCGGGACTTTTCGAGTATGGGCATCCGTGGCAATATGCTAAAACTGATAGAAAGTTACCTGTCCAACCTTACCTTCCGCGTGAAAGTCGGGAATGTACTATCACGTCTATTTATACAGGAGACTGGTGTACCCCAGGGAGGAGTGCTCAGCTGCACGCTCTTTATAGTTAAAATGAACACACTCCGCGCTTCATTACCACCAGCTAAATATTATTCCGTGTACGTAGATGACATACAAATAGGTTTTAAATCCTGTAACCTTGCAGTGTGCGAAAAACAAGTACAGCAGAGTTTGAACAAGCTAAGTGGGCAGACGAAAATGGATTTAAAGTCAACCCCCACAAAAGTTCATGTGTTCTCTTTACAAGAAAGAGAGGCCTGGTTCCAGACCCGTGCATGGAACTGGATGGGCAACAAATACCTGTCAACAAAGAACAGAAATTTCTAGGTGTAATACTTGACTCTAAGCTTACTTTCATCTCGCACATAAAATGTATCAAAACTAAATGTCTAAAAAGTATGAACTGACTAAAGATGATCTTACACCACCTTCACATATTTCCTTAAAGTGCACTCTAATCCTGAACATCCGTGTTTTAACACTGTTAACGATATGACCTGCACTACACTTTTCCATAATCGTCCCTCTCTAAGAAAGCCTTTCTCGCTTCGAGTGAGGGAGCTTAGTGATGAGATACATGTCCCACTCCTCGAGCTTCGCCTAATGCATCCAACCAAGTTGTTGCCGCCTTGGGAGTGGCAGGTCATAGAATGTGACATATCCTTTTTAGAAGTAACAAAACACGCACCAGAGATCGAAATACGAACTCATTTCCTAGAACTCCAGCACAAGCACTCCTGCTCAGAGTTCTACACAGACGCTTCGAAGTCTAATGCCGGGGTGTCGTATGCTGCCGTCGGCCCATCCTTCTCAGAATCCGATGTACTACATCCGGAAACAAGTATATTTACGGCCGAGGCCTACGCATTACTGTCTGTTGTGAAGCATATAAGAAAATCGAAACTTCAAAAGTCAGCGATATATACAGACTCCCTAAGTTTCGTGAAGGCCCTGATGTCACTCTATACACACAAAAATCCAGTACTTAATGAACTATATTCCGTCTTGTGTAAAGCGTACAGATCTAACCAGCATATCATTATATGCTGGGTGCCTGGCCATAGGAGCATCGAGGGTAACGTTCTGGCGGACGAGATGGCCACGTCAATCGCATCGCAAGCGGTTAACCCTACCGCCGCGGTGCCTGTCACAGATCTTAGACCTTTCTTGCGAAGGAGATTGCGAGACCACTGGCAACGCATGTGGGACGCGGAAACGAATAATAAGCTCCACCTGATAAAACCACAGTTAGGATTCTGGCCCTCTACTACAAAATCGCGCCGAACAGATGTCCTATTCTGTCGTCTCAGAATAGGACACACGTTTGGCACCCATAATTATCTGCTTACTGGAAGTGAACCTCCAACCTGTGGTAGATGCGGGGAGAGGCTGACCGTACTCCACGTCCTCCTGGAGTGTCGGGAAGCCGAATCTGAGAGAAAGAGATATTTTTCCTTAGCATACCGACAGAACATTCCTCTTCATCCTGCAATGCTTCTTGGTCCAGAACCGCTTTTTAATACAGACACAGTCTTAGGTGTCCTCAGAGATGTGGTCTTACATGTTATTAGTCCCATGCATTCGTAGCGCCTCCACTCTCCAGGGGATGCCGCTGCGATAATTGTTTTGCATAGCACGCGCCTCCAGGCCCTTGTGTTTCAAGGGCTCTAAGGAGGCAGTAGTGCTCTAGCATTTCTTATAATTTGATATATTTTACCTGTCGTATCATTCTTTTTAAATGCATCCAAATGTTCATAGTACAAGTCATACGTCATCGCCATAATTTTATTCTATAGATTTTACGCACTTTAGAGCGTATATTTTAAGTCGCCTTTACAGCCACGTCACACCAACTTCATAGTAATCATAATTACACTGCAAACTCATTAGCACAGACATGGCGCTCTTTGGCCATACCTGGCCCTTGCGCCATAAAACCCCATGCATCACGGTACGAAACCTACGGAGCAACACGTGTGAGCTCACAAAACCAAAACAAAGCCACCATTGTGGCCCGAAAGGCGTGGCCGCCACGGCAAAGAAATATAAAGTCAGCAAAAAAGAGGAGAACCTACTACGTCACTTGCACGCGCGCGGAGGGGGTAGGACCTCTCCTATGGCCTCTCCTGACTTTCCTTCCTCCATGCTCCGTGACAATAAGAAAGCCGCCATTGTGGCCCGAAAGGCGGGGCAAAGAAATAAAAAAACAGCAAAACAAAGGAGAACCTACTACGTCATTTCCTCCACACTTTTCTCCTAGCGCGCGGAGGGAGGGGGTAGGGCCTCTCCGTTTCCTTCCTCCATGCATGCATCTGTAAAGAATGTTTTGTTTTTTTTTAATTTTCTCTGCGTTCTCACCATGTAGTTATATTGAAGCAACTTGCCCAAATCAAAGCGTGCTTGCTTTTGAAACGTTAGCTTCATTTTCATCGCACTCCTTTCCTTACCAGCTTAACATTTTGTTTTTTACAACACGGTCAAACCGCACCACCGCACTTTCGCACGCGTGCGGGCTATAAACGGTGCGTGCGGGTGGCTTTGCGGATTGAGTGAGTTTGCGCACGTGCGTTTTTGACATTGTGCAAACGCACGAGCTAAGTGCAACATTCATGTGGAAAATTTATGCAACAGAATACCATGCGATACATTTTAAGCGTTAGTATAGTGAACTAGAAGTGGGTAGTGGGGTAAGGGAGAGCCCGCGGGTGTGGCATCTCACGTCGACGCCGCCAGATGGCGCCACTAGAGCATGGGCTGTACGGAACGCGAAACTCTGAGCATTTTCCAGGTAGAGAAAGCCGTGTGCGCTTGGTATCACGCCGAAAAAAGAAAGCGCGCAGCTCCGTAGCATGTTTTCTGAAAACTTCCTCTGAAATTAAGACAAGGCGCAGAGAAAGGTGGAAAGACGGACGTGTTTCGAGCTTGCGTGAAAATAAAGCCGACCCAACGAGTGCAGACTAACGGCCGCACAACGATGCGACTGATTTCTAAACTAAAAGCTCGCGAAAACCGTAGAAGAGGTAAATATGTGAATGGGTAAATTGCCTAATTCATTTGCCATTAACAATTTTTATACAGGTCAGGACCCAATCGCATTCACAAGTTCAAGTGAGCCAAGCAATCGCGGCGCGTGTGCTAACACATTCGGAACAGAGGTCAGATATGATGAGGTTTTATTCCTTTAACTGCGATTTTGTTTACGAAAGCATATATCCACTGAAAGCTAGGGAGTTAATCCTATAGTGATGCCACTATTATGCGGACTCGTAGTGGTTACCAGGGATAGCGAAATTTCGCAACACAGCAAAATAAAGAGAACTCGTGGTGGCCACAAACAACTCTTTATTGGTACAAAAGATGGGCAGCTACTCCTTTCTCAGAGTGCATGGCTGCTACGAAAGAGGCACTATGAGGAACGACTTATCTTCGCGTGCAATTTCTTTTTACGACGCGTTCCTGTCGCGATTGGTTGATCCCTTTTACATAGAAGTGCAGCCTGGTCAGCACATAGAACTTCGTCAACTCTGTTGTGAGCGCATCCTAGTGCTGGCTGCAGCCTAAGGCATAGCCGAAGTTCTCCTTCACTAGCAACATTACATCCACTATGCTGTCACTGCAGAGTTTCTCTGGGCTGAAGAACATGCACAGTGAAGATGTCCTCCAACTTCTTCACTGCCCTGAAAAGCTCCAGCGAAGGATATAACAACCCTCCCTTGTCGCATGTCACAGCGAACTCGGAGTTTCTGCTTTCCGTATTGGGTGTTTCCAAAAGAAAGGCCTTGCAAGACATGCAGTAATAACACTTCAGAAACTTTCGAGCAACATACCCTGCCATGTAATGTATTAGAAGGTCGTCGCTCTTCTGCTCCACCAACTCTCTGTGCTCAGCAGGAATACTACGAGGCATGCGCTCGGCTGAAGGTTTCCTTCCTCAATGAGATGGTCGATTGCAGCAGCCCTGGCTTATTGTGCTGGAGCATCTTGCGCACTCAGGAGAGAACTCATTTCTCCACTAGCTCCATTAAGGTCAGCATTGCCTGAACGTACTATTTTCGCAAAAGTTATAAAAGGATAGGCAAGTAACGACAATTAGAAACTGCGTTGGTGTTGGGTGGACATTAGACCCACATGATTGCCTGACTATAGCGAAAAAGTTTTCCAGCGAATCCTGGCTTAACCTGGATGTCATAATATACCTAAATCCCTGGCTGACACGATAATCCAGCAGTGATAATGTGCTGGATATCGTCACCTTTAGGCCATCTGCAGTAGGATCGCTTAAAAATCCACCTATTCTTTTAGCGTGTTTCGCACACAAACCGCACATGTTTCGTCGAGTTTTTTGTCTTGGCGGTGCAAGTTGCGTTCCCAAATTCGCCGTGTTTATTCGTCTTTTGATGCGGTGAACAACAGCTAGCTGCTTTTCTTTTTTGCACTTATATCCTGTTTCACAGCCGGGAGCGAAGCAGTGTCGTTGCCGTTGACGTTTCGACCTTCCTACTTCTCACGTGTACGGCCGACTGCGCGCGAAACGGACTCGAACGGTAGGTTGAAACACCAAAAAGCAGTCAACGTCGCGAATCAAGCCCGCACGAAGAAGCGCGCGAAGCACATCATTCTATGGCGAAGCAGCGGAGGGAGCCAGCCCACGCGACTACAGCGCCGCCACCGAAATCCGCGTCCCGTCCACACTCGCCGCCTCGCTGCAATGCATAGGGCGCTCCGGCTTCTGAGCCCACTACCCCCTTCTAGAACACCATAGCGTTAGTGCACGCCCCAAAGAAGGCCTGTAAAAATGCAGAGAAGGCCATATTCCGCGGATATCAAAAACACGTCATAAACGTAAGCGACGAATTTGAAGTAACAAAACAAATCTTGAAGTCCAAGCGTGTTGACCTCATGCCAACCCGTCCGCAGCACAAGCATCGGGTCCGCGGTACTTCAAAAATTATAGACTCCGAAAAGTCTAGAACGACGGGGAACTGCCCGTTATCTCGGAGGCATATGAAAAGCGCTGCGGAAGGCCGTCTTATGGAAAAGACACATGGTGCTTTGTAAAAGGCGCTATTTAAAAGGCACATGATAAAAACTAAAGGTTATATAGGATAAAAAATGCAGGAGCCTGAGCGCACCTACATTTGCCGCTCCCAGCTGTTTCACTTCACCGTTTATTTTTCTTCGTACCTCTACGTTGACTACCTTCATACCTCTTGAGGTCTCTGCAACCATGCTGCAACTTGTTGCATTGCTTGTGGTAATGGCGCTTTGCTTGGTAGTTTTAATGTGCACGCCTGTGAACGTTGATCCTGTGTGTGGCGCGTGTTGTCGCGCGTGTTACATATTTTTGTGCAAGTGACGCGGATTTAACCATGCGGATTCTTCGACCTGCGGCTCCGTGCACTGTCGCACGCGGAAGAAGTAGGAACTCTGCCTCAAGCCGTGTGTCAGTTGCCTCTCTTCTCAAGAATGATACCGGCAGCCGTAGAGGAAAACCCTTTCTTTCCATGCTGGTCTTTCTTCCCTGGTGCGGGCAGTACACGATGTCCACGAAAGAATCATGGGCACCACTTATTATAGGTAGGAGTTCAGATGTATCCGGATATATAAAAAGGGTGGGCTGTGTCTGTTGTCCCGGCTGTCGGGGAAATTTCTGAAACGTATTTCTCCCTGCACTCACCTCCTTTTGGCTCTCGGAAGGTTAGGTTAGGCCAATGCCTCCTTTACTAGATGCCTGCCGCGTCGCTAGTCTTCCTATTGGAGCGGAGGTTCCCGTAGTTCAGGGTAGTCGCGGAGAGACGGCGCTCGCAGCCGACCCACTTCCTGTTGCGGAGGAAGTGACGATTACTAGGCTGGCGCGCGCTCGACCAATGGCTTGACCAGAGACTGTGGGTCCTGTGCCTCCGGGATCGCATCAGACGCCGCTAAAATCTCGGAGGCATGGCTACGTGATTTAGGTTTGCAGCGGCCACCGCAGCTAGCGCTCGCAGCCGACCCGGGTTAACCCGGGTGGGGAAGAGTAAAGAGGAAAGGGGCAGGAACCAGCTTCTCGGCTCACGCGGCAGGCATCTAGTAAAGGAGGCATTGGTTAGGCTAAGGCATACCTGCTGGCCCTCGAGCGCACCTGCAGGCGGTTTCTTTCCAGCAGTTTGTCACGTGACTTCCGAGCGCTAATAGAAGGTGATTGCCGGGAGAAACTCGTTTCACAAATTCCCTCGGCAGCCGGTAGAAATAGACGCTGCCTAAAGGTGGTGTCATTCGGAGTTGCGAAAACACACAGCATGCTAAGTGTGTTGCAGCTTGCTCGCAGCTTAAAATGCTTTGCAAGTTGTCTCGTCATAAGAGTGGTGCACATACATAAAACAAAAAGTTCGGCAACATGTTGCACTCCTGTAACACTTGAAGGCGAAAGATTGCTGTATACGATCGTAGTTGTCAGACTCTTTGCAAGACATAACGAGCTGCAGTGTGAAGTAAACGTGTGGGGTTGTAGGTGGACCTCCTCAACCGCACATGCGAGGACCTAATGCACCAAATAAGGTTTCCTTCTTTTATTCTCTTTCTTTCTGTCTTCCTTTCTTTCTCTCTTTCATTCACTGTCCATTTTTTTCATTGTTCATTAATTCATTCTTTTTTTTTCCTTCTTCCGTTTCTTCATATTCAGCTATTGCTTCTTTGCTTGCTTACGCAGGTATGAGCCACTCCTGACGATGATAGTTTTTGCATCATGGACTAGACACCACTTTGTTTGGGTATAAACCATTGCAACGAGCCACATAAGGTTTTTGCCTTAATACAGGCGCACACTCTCAATAATGCTTTTCAGGTAAGCTTTATTGTCTTCTTATACCAAATGCCTTAGTGTGACTCATTGTTTCCATTCCATGGCAAACTAGGATACAGTATATTTTTGGAACTTTGCAGTGTACAAAGGGTCTTTGAAAAATGTTTTTTAAGGATTAGTGATGTGCTTTGTGTGTGGGTTTTTGTATTCATCAGGTCACTCAACAAAGCTCTTACATTAATTTGTACAAGCTTGTCATACAGCTTCTTCAGGTACAGCAGCTCTTATAAAATTTGATGCGAAATTTTTGCTGTTTCATTGTTTTGTGTGTGTAGTGTGTGAAAGCTGCACTAAGTCATACACCGATAAACATAAGTTCAGCTTATATGTGCAGCTTGTCTGCCTTGGAAGAGGTGATGAACAATCATGTTACCGCAACGGTGACAATAGAGAGAGAGAGACAAGAAGGAAAGGCAGATACGTTAACCATGGTCTCGCCCTGTTAGAGCGTGTGAGTCATGTGGCAATACATAGTGGGGCTAAACAAAATAGCTTACTTTGGAACACCTTCAAGCCACCTTCTGTGGCTTTTTGTGCCGGGGTTCCTTTTCCTGTATTATCATGGGAATCAGTAAACTTCAATTCACTTTTGTCACTGCTAGTAAATTGCAGAACAACTAGCAGTGTGGAAGGCTGCTCCCTAATCTGTTCAGCTACACCTGAGCAACACTGGAGAAGTTCTGAGTATTGCTGAAATATTGCTTTCCTGATGCTAGGTAAAGCCACTTTAAAGACATTGTTCCTACTCGTAAACAAAAGCACTGTGACATTTATAGTGCACAGATGAATGGGCAGAAAAAGTAAGCAGTCATCCTTTCCTATGAAAGAACTTCAATTGGAAGCCATGATATTCTGATTAGGCAACTCCTTTTCGTCATCTTTCTATTTTTCTACAGAGAAGTTTGGGGCAGCTGCTAAAGTGCCATGCGCCTGCTGCAATTAATGGCAGATAGATGCCTACCTTTGGCATCTTAAAGTCGATGAGGTCTATGTTGAGATATATTTACATTGATGTAGGCCTCACAAGTACAGGCCAGCTGCGCTGGAATTTCACTTTGGCCATAATTAAGTAGATTAGATACTTCTTGCAAAGCAGGTCGCTCTAGAGGAACAAGATGGTGCATTCAGTGGTGAATGCCCATGAATACGAAACTATCACCACTGATTGCCCAGCTACTGTGCAATCAGCTGTCAGAAATGAAACTGGGTGTCCGCTAATGCACTGCACTTCATTCATGCTGCAAACTGTGGAACAGTAGAGGGAAGACACGTGAGTGGTTGGCTGTGGAAATGGTGACTGGCATATTAAGGAATGGAATGAATCTTTGTGACCTTGTCCACGGGCCGCTGCTACATAAGGACTGCTTGTGTTGCCGGCCCTTCACGATGCATGGCTTTCCTCAAAGATAAAAAAATTCGCTCTTCCGCCAGTGTTGTGTCGCTAACCTCCAAAGGAGGGACTTCAACCCTGGAACATTGGAAACAATGAGTACGATTCATCAGGCAGTATCAAAGGGAGTAGCATCGCTTCCTGGCATAGTTTGTCGCACTTCATCTACACACATCCACCACAACTCATGTGCTAACTTATGCCCACTTTATTACCAATGATACAAAAATAACTGAATGGGCACAGACCTGGACCAGTATGTCGAAGCATGGGGGACGGCAACTACACTGACTACGCATGAATGTTAGAAGCTGAATTTTTTGTGATAGTCCAAAGAGTAAGTACGGGGCTAGTGATAATACATCTTTGATACAAGGTATTACAAAGTGCAGAACATCTAGGTTCCAAGCCTTGTGCGCAGGAAGAACAAATCTATCGCAACTAAGCGCACCCTCGAGTAATTAGGCAGAAAATAAATAATGAGTTGATGACAGCACTGGGGAAGTTTCAACGAATCAGAAAAGATCAGAATGCACTGACCCTAATTTAATTCATGAGTGGAATGCTTGGATAGCTTGGCATACATTTCTAGCCCTTGCGCTACTTGTGCTGTTTCAACAAGGCCTAATGAGCACTGAAAGTGTTCGCATGTTCTCTGAAACTGTGGTCAAAGCTTCACACATCCACCCATCGCCATCTACGATATCTGTCGAAACGGAGGTTTACTGAGCCGAACAGGCATCATGCACATCCATTGTAAACACATAGGCTATGGAGGCAGCTGAGGCAAGCAATGGACGCATCACCACATGATGAAACATGGTGTGCCCACAGGATCACCATGAAAAGGGTCTAAACCATATGTCCTGGATAACATGGACCAAGCTATTAAAAAACCGGCTGTGATAATAAATGTTAAATTTTTTTTTATCGGATGTCATTGTCGACAAACAAGCATTTTTGCTGACATGAAAATTTTTAATCGCACTTGCTGGGCTAGGTAGCCGTCAACTGGATTATTGCAGTATGATGCTTCAATTCTGTGAGGGTGCCACTAAGAAATAATTACAGCACCTTTGTACATCCCATTATTAAGGTGTATCAAGCACAGCACTGCTTCAAACGTGAGAAAGACTCCTTACGTCACTGGAGGCGGAGGGGACGCCATGTAATATCACAAACAACTTAAAGGCAAACTGCAACGAAATTTCGCTTTGGCCCAATAGTTTGAGTGGCATGTATGACTGAAGCAATCTTGGCAAAGCCGCAGGGCTGCCTTATTATCAGCCTGTAAACGGCATCCAAACAGACAACACGTGAACCCAATAGTTAGTGGCTGTGGCGGAAGTCCCAGTGCATTGCATCAACGATTTTCCTGTGTTCTGCGTGCAGCTGGGGACATCGCCTAATCTCAGAGGTCATGCTGAGGAGCCGTGCAATCTTGGTTGTGTGTCACTTCGTGTGAGCTGAAATGGTGGCATTTTTTTTTCTTTTCAGTTTCAATTTCAAAAATGGAAATTATCGCTTTTCATAACACTTCCAGTCGTTCTGCAAACATCAAGTTTTGCACAGCAATTCCTCTATATCTGCACAGCTTAAACTGGGCTTCTTATGTGTTCCAGTATTTTGTTGCAGGTGGCCTTTAAAAGCGCAGGAGTCAACCCGGTGCAGTCATTAAAGGTTATACGAAGACTGTTGCCAAAAGCTGCTATATTGGCCCTTCTAGTTGCTTGTTTTTCGGGGAAATGCTTTCCCCTCTTGTCCTATCGAGCACTCAACAAACTCTAAACTCTAATGGCCATGTGTGTACATGTGAGTTGAATCTAGTACCACAACACACTGCAGGTTTTGGTAATGTTTTCAGTCTCCTTTTTCACATCCGCAGCCACTCTGCACTTGACAGGAATATTGAACTGGTTGAATCTGTTGCACTTTATGAAAATTGAGGCTCCATAGCATATTGTCCCGTGGTCGTGACGTCAAAGAACACAGTAGCAATACTGTGAAAGGCAAAACTAGCTTTTATTGGGTGAACCTGTGCCCACAAAACAGGCTACACTTAAAACTGAACGAGAGCGGCGAACACAGTCGGCGATCGTCGAAAATCTGATCAGCGGGTCCAGCGCGTCGGCTTTTATATAGCAGTCATCGAATGTTCCAGACTAATCGTTGCGACCCGCGTGCCTTCCACAAAGTTCTACACCATTCGCGTCATGCGATGAAATCAGATAAAACAAGCTTCGGCGACAACAGACAGCGTATAGAAGCATCAATAACTTTCCAGATACTTCGGAGACATGCAGGCGCGTCCCGCGCTGTGCGATAACATTTGTTAGGCGGCGAAACGTGGTCGCCTGATAAATATAAGTACACGTGTCAATACCCCGCTCTTAAGAAGCATCGACCCGATGCTGCAAACAAACGAAAGAAATAAAGAAGCACTCGTAGCAAAGAAAACAACAAAATAAGGAAAGTTCGTCAGCGTCCATAAAAGAATTTTAGACGACCCACGTGGACCACTTCAGATCGTGCGCGGCGCCGCTGTGAATGCGAAATGCCGTCTGGCACGACCTCGTAGTCCAGTTCGCCAATACGTCGAATGACTTTGTAAGGTCCGAAATAGCGTCGCAATAGTTTCTCACTCAGTCCTCGTCGGCGTATCGGGGTCCATACCCAAGCACGGTCGCCGGGCTGATACTCGACGAAGCGTCGTTGGAGGTTGTAGTGTCGGCTGTCGGTACGCTGCTGGTTCTTGATACGTAGGCGGGCGAGCTGTCGGGCTTCTTCGGCACGCTGGAGATAGGTAGCGACGTCAAGATTCTCCTCGTCAGTGACGTGCGGCAGCGTGGCCTCGAGCGTCGTCGTCGGGTTCCTGTCGTAAATCAACTTGAACGGCGTGATCTGTGTTGTCTCTTGCACCGCCGTGTTGTAGGCGAATGTTGCATACGGCAGGACCGCGTACCACGTCTTGTGTTCAACGTCGACGTACATCGCTAGCATGTCGGCGAGGGTCTTGTTCAGGCGCTCCGTGAGACCATTCGTTTGCGGATGGTAGGCAGTTGTCCTCCTGTGGCTTGTCTGGCTATATTGCAGAATGGCTTGGGTGAGCTCTGCTGTAAAAGCCGTTCCTCTGTCGGTGATGAGGACTTGTGGGGCACCATGTCGCAGCAGGATGTTCTCGTCGAAAAATTTCGCCACTTCGGCTGCGCTGCCTTTCGGTAGAGCCTTAGTTTCAGCGAAGCGGGTGAGATAGTCCGTCGCCACGACGATCCACTTATTCCCGGATGTTGACGTCGGAAACGGCCCCAACAAATCCATCCCAATCTGCTGGAATGGTCGACGAGGAGGTTCGATGGGCTGTAGTAATCCTGCTGGCCTTGTCGGTGGTGTCTTACGTCGTTGACAGTTTCGGCATGTCTTGACGTAACGGGCGACGTCGGTGGTCAGACGCGGCCAGTAATACCTTTCCTGTATCCTCGACAGCGTCCGGGAGAATCTGAGGTGCCAAGCGGTGGGATCGTCGTGTAAGGCGTGCAGTACTTCTGGACGCAGCGCTGACGGTACAACAAGAAGGTAGCTGGCGCGGACTGGTGAGATGTTCTTCACAAGCAGGTTGTTTTGTAGCGTGAACGAAGACAACCCGCACTTAAATGCCCTAGGGACAATGTCGGTGTTCCCTTCCAAATACTCGACGAGGCCTTTTAGCTCCGGGTCTGCTCGCTGCTGTTTAGTGAAGTCTTCCGCGCTTATTATTCCAAGGAAGGAATCGTCGTCCTCGTCGTCTTGCGGCAGGGTATCGATGGGGGCGCGTGATAAGCAGTCGGCGTCCGAGTGTTTTCTTCCGGACTTGTATATTACGGTGACGTCATATTCTTGCAGTTTGAGGCTCCACCGCGCCAGCCGTCCTGAAGGGTCCTTTAAGTTAGCTAGCCAACACAACGCGTGATGGTCGCTGACGACCTTGAATGGCCTGCCATAGAGGTAAGGGCGGAATTTTGCTGTAGCCCAAATGATGGCGAGGCATTCCTTTTCAGTCGTAGAGTAATTGCCTTCCGCTTTTGACAGCGACCGGCTAGCATAAGATATAACCCGTTCAAGTCCGTCTTTCTATGGACTAGGACGGCACCGAGGCCTAGGCTACTGGCGTCAGTGTGGATTTCAGTATCGGCGTCCTCGTCGAAGTGTGCAAGTACCGGCGGTGACTGCATGCGTCGTTTGAGTTCTCGAAATGCGTCGGCCTGTGGCGTTTCCCACTTGAACTCGACATCACATTTCGTTAGATGTGTTAGCGGCTCCGCGATGCGTGAAAAGTCCTTGACAAAGCGCCTATAGTAGGCACACATGCCAAGGAACCTGTGCACTGCCTTCTTGTCGATTGGCTGCGGGAACTTTGCGATGGCAGCTGTCTTCTGCGGGTCTGGGCATACTCCAGATTTTCTGATGACGTGGCCTAGGAATAGAAGCTAATCGTAAGCGAAGCGACACTTTTCCGGCTTCAGAGTGAGCCCAGATGACTTGATGGCCTCTAATACTGTCGCAAGCCGCTTAAGGTGATCGTCGAAATTTCCGGCGAAGACGACGACGTCATCCAAGTAAACAAGACAGGTCTGCCACTTCAATCCTGCTTAAACCGTGTCCATCACGCGCTGGAACGTTGCAGGCGCCGAGCACAGTCCAAATGGCATAACCTTGAACTCATAGAGGCCGTCTGGCGTGATGAAGGCGGTCTTTTCGCGATCCCTTTCGTCGACTTCTATTTGCCAGTAGCCAGATTTGAGGTCCATCGATGAGAAGTATTTAGCATTGCAGAGCCGATCCAATGTGTCGTCTATCCATGGGAGGGGGTATACGTCTTTCTTCGTGATTTTGTTCAGTCAACGATAATCGATGCAAAAACGTAGGTTTCCGTCCTTTTTCTTCACTAAAACAACTGGAGATGCTGACGGGCTTTTCGATGGCTGGATGATGTCGTTGCGCAGCATTTCGTCGACTTGTTGTCTTATAGCTTCGCGTTCTCGCGTCGAAACTCTGTAAGGGCTCTGGCAGAGTGGTCGAGCGCACTCTTCGATTATTATGCGATGCTTTGCGACTGGTGTTTGTCGAATCTTCGATGACGTCGAAAAGCAGTCTTTGTATCGTCGAAGCAGACTTCTGAGCTGCTGCCGCTTAATCATGGGGAGACTTGGATTTATGTCGAAGTCTGGCTCGGGAACTACGGTGGTCGGGGTAGACGCGACAGAATCCATGAGGACAAACGCATTGCTCGTTTCCAGAATTTCCTCGATGTATGCGATCGTCGTGCCCTTGTTGATGTGCTTGAACTCCTGGCTGAAGTTTGTCAGTAACACTTTCATGTTTCCTCCGTGCAGTCGAGCGAACCCTCTTGCGACGCATATTTCACGGTCGAGCACTAGATGTTGGTCGCCTTCGATGACACCTTCTACGTCAGCAGGCATTTCGGTGCCAACCGAGATAACAGTGCTGGAGCGAGGCGGGATGCTCACTTGATCTTCGAGCACACTCAAGGCGTGGTGACTACGAGGGCTCTCCGGCGGTATCGCTTGATCTTCCGACAGCGTTATTGACTTCGACTTCAGGTTGATGATTGCGCCGTGTTGGTACAGGAAGTCCATGCCGAGAATGACGTCTCGTGAACACTGTTGTAGGATAACGAAGGTGGCAGGGTAAGTCCGGTCATGAATGGTAATTCTTGCCGTGCAGATTCCAGTCGGCATTATGAGGTGTCCTCCAGCGGTCTGAATTTGAGGGCCTTCCCATGCGGTCTTAACTTTCTTCAACTGGGCGGCGATGTGTCCACTCATGACGGAGTAATCAGCCCCTGTGTCCACTAAGGCGGTAACTGCGTGGCCGTCGAGAAGCACGTCGAGGTCGGTGGTTCTTTGTCTGGCGTTGCAGTTAGGTCTTGGCGTCGGATCACGGCTGCGTCGTGCTGAACTGAAGCTGGAACGTCGAGTGGTGAAGTCGTCTTTCGTCGGTGCAGTCTTGGCTTCCTGACTTCGGCGGCGGCGGAGGATCTTCGTCAGTTCTACGAACAGCAACCGCACCTCCATCGGTTGCTGCTTTTAGTTTTCCGGGTATGGGCTCGCAGAGCGGCCCCGGGCTGGGCCGGTGTATGGTCGGCGCTGCGGCGACAGGTAGCGGCCTGGTGACGGCGAACGGGACGGCCGTCGAGGGCTCCACTGAGTAGTGGCGAGGTAGTCGGCGATATCGCGAGGGCGTTCACCTTGCTGCGGGCGCGGAGCGTTGACGGCGAAACCTCGCAGTCCCATCTGCTGCGGGCGCGGAGCGTTGATGGCGAAACCTCGCAGTCCCATCTCCCGGTATGGGCATCGTCGGTAGACGTGGCCGGCTTCGCCTCAGTGGTAGCAGAGCGGGCTGTGGTCGGGGGCGCGCCAAATGTCCGTCTTCCTCACGTAGGTGCGCTGGGCGACGGGTGGTCGTGCTGGTAGCTGCGGACGATGAAACTGCGGCGTGACAGGGCCCTGGCGCGGTCGCGGAGGGGGACCTTGACGGCGTGCGACGGCGGCGTAGGTCATCGCTTCTGGCTGGGGCTGCGGTAATTGAGGTTGCACCTCAGGAGCTCACAGCGATCGCTGAACCTCATCTTTCACGATGTCAGCGATCGAGGCTACTTCAGGTTGCGACGAAGGCAAGACCTTGCGGAATTCTTCGCGCACAATGACCCTTATGGTCTCTTGGAGATCAACGGAGCCCAGCGCTTGGATGGCGCACTGAGGAGTGAGCACTTGGCGGTTATATTGTCTAGTGCGCATTTCTAACGTTTTCTTAATCGTCGTAGCCTCTGTCAGGAACTCAGCTACGGTCTTCGGTGGGTTTCGGATTAGTCCGGCGAAAAGTTCTTGCTTGACGCCTCGCATCAAGAAACGCACTTTTTTCTCTTCAGACATTACCGGGTCGGCGTGCCGGAAAAGATGGGTCATCTCTTCTGTGAAGATGGCGATGGTCTCATTGGGTAGTTGGCCTCGTGTTTCCAGCAGAACTTCGGCCCTTTCTTTTCGGACAACGCTCGTGAACGTCCTCAGGAAGTTACTGTGGAACAGGTCCCATGTTGCTAGGGTGGACTCCCGGTTCTATAACCAAGTCCTCGTGGCATCTTCCAAGGAGAAGTACACGTGTCGTAGCTTATCCTCAGAGGTCCAGTTATTGAAGGTCGAGATCCTTTCGAAGGTTTCGAGCCAGGTTTCAGGATCCTCCGACGTAGCTCCACGGAAGGTAGGGGGCTCTCTGGGTTGTTGAAGTACGATGGGTGAGACTGGGGCCGCCATTGTGGTTGTCTTGGCCGTAATCCTCTTGGTCTTCTCAGGTAGAAGTCCGTGCTCCGGGGGCAGGTGTTGTAGACGAGGCTTGCTCGATGGTCCGTGACTACGTTGGTGCTCTCTTTACGGTCCGGGCTTGGATCACGGCTTGTCGGGGTGTCCGGTACATGGACGAAAAGCACCTCCACCATAATGTCACGTGGTCGTGACGTCAAAGAACACAGTAGCAATACTGTGAAAGGCAAAACTAGCTTTTATTGGGCGAACCTGTGCCCACAAAACAGGCTACACTTAAAGCTGAACGAGAGCGGCGAACACAGTCGGCGATCGTCGAAAATCTGATCAGCGGGTCCAGCGCGTCGGCTTTTATACAGCAGTCATCGAATGTTCCAGACTAGTCGTTGGGACCCGCGTGCCTTCCACAAAGTTCTACACCATTCGCGTCACGCGATGAAATCAGATAACACAAGCTTCGGCGACAACAGACAGCGTATAGAAGCATCGATAACTTTCCAGAAACTTCGGATACATGCAGGCGCGTCCCGCGCTGTGCAGTAACATTTGTTAGGCGGCGAAACGTGGTTGCCCGATAAATATAAGTACATGTGTCAATATTTACTGTGTCAGTGGCCGTGGAAAAAAAAAAGGCAATATTCCGTCAGTACTCCTTTAATTAACCAGCTAGAATAAATAAATTAACCAGTCCTAATAACTACTGCTCCAATAATGTTACTTCATTCAAATTCTAAATTGTGCTTGACATTCTAAAACGTCATATTCAGCAGTTCATAGTGTGAGCCGTAGCAGGTCCAGCGCTGTGAATGTGATGTCATCACTTAGTCACATGGCCCCGCAGGGGCGTCTGCGTAAGCAGGCGTTTGGTGTGTTGCGACACCACGTACCCGAGCACACGAGGGTTGGACCCTCCCGCGTGTAGCCGTGCGCGGCTCAGCCGTGTCAGGGGAAAGGGGGATCCTGGGGGTTGAGCTGATGCCGGGTGTTCGGACCTTTAAGGCCCCCCGGCGGAGGCAACACACCTCTTTGGCCTCTGCTTCACGTAGACGGCACCCCCGGACTGACCCACCCGGGGGAAATCGGTAGTCGCCTTTTCCTGTCTCCCTCTTCTCAAACCTTCGTCTTTATCTCTCACTTTATATCTTTCCTGTCTTCTTCTCTCTTCCATTTACTTCCTTTCTCCACGGCGGCAAGGGTTAACCTTGTGTGGATATCCTGCCTTGGGTACACCATATTGGGTTATAGTGATGGCGTACGGCTGGCGTCGTGCAGGCTTGTACACAAGCTGTGCCGCGTCCCCTCGTTGGGCTCCGTGGTGGGCGGTCGGCGCTGTTGCCGAACATACTCATTTTCTATGGCAGCACAAACCTCTGTTGTCTATGATCGGCATCTGAAAAGATGCCGCACCGAAGTACCATTCCATTTCTCCTTTCGGAGCAACGCTCCATCCTTCCCCAAGTTCTATGTAGTACACAGCGAAAGCAACATGCCGGTAAGAAAACTCTCACCATTCCTTGTAGCCAAATGCCTGAAAGAAAAAATCGGACCGACATACAAAGCCTCCAAAATGTCTAGCGGGGACCTCCTCCTAGAACTGAATGATAAAGACCAAGCAGAGAAGCTCACTGACCTTACCAGTATTGGCGACGCCACAGTTACGATCTCACCACATAGAACACTGAACACAAGCCGGGGAGTGATTTCTGAAGAAGACTTTATTGGATTGAGCGATGAGGAACTCCTTGAAGGTTTCCAAGAACAAAATGTGACAAAAGTACAAAGAATCGTAATCCGCAGAAACAACCAAGAAATCCCCACCAAACATGTTATACTCACCTTTGGAACAAGCGAAATGCCTACTTCACTCGATGCAGGTTATGTTAAAGTCAATGTCAGAGCATATATCCCGAACCCTAGACGATGTTTTAAGTGCCAAAGGTTCGGACATGCTTCACATGCATGCCGAGGACAAACAACTTGTGCTAAATGCAGCTCCAACGAACACCAATCTGAGAATTGCACCTCTTCCCCACATTGTGTTAACTGCAAGGGAGATCACCCAGCTTATTCACGCTCCTGCCCTTGCTGGAAAAAAGAAAAAGAAGTCATTGCTCTAACTGTAAAAGAAAAAATTTCGTTCTTTGAAGCCAGAAAGCGGCTATCATACCTTCCACGAAGAAGTTACGCCGATGTGACGCAGTCGGGGGCAGCGTCACAGAGGCCTCCGGAGTCCTCCGAGCCCACGCGCAGTGGTGCTGCAGTGACTCCTCCCGCCCCCGTGATGGAAGCAGCCGACGCTGCTCCATCCTCTTCCAAGGCCCTGCAAACACCAGTCCCGCAAGGCCCTAAGATAAAGCGAACCCCAAGGCCCGAGGCACGTGTCTCGGCGCCCAACTCTCGGTCTTCCAGCGCTTCAGAAAGAGCGATGGAGATCGACACAAGAACACCGGTGTCATTGACACCGAAGGACAAGCGCTCTCTTGAGCGCGGTAAGAGGGACAAGATCCCAATAACCACGCAAAATAAGAAGGCGATAACCTGAAGGTTATCGCTCCTTTGTATCACACTTCTTGAGACCTACGTCACCTAACATCTCTCCTATCTCCTGTTGAACTGTTAACGCCATTTTTTACCCTTCAATTCCACAATGGCTTTTATTATTCACTGGAACTGTAGAGGTCTTTTACATAACTTAGGTGACATTAAAGACCTGTTATTTAACTTCTCTCCTGTGGCCTTATGCTTACAGGAAACAAACCTAGGCGAAAAACACAAACATATCTTAAAAGGTTTCACTGTTGTACGGCACGACCGTACTCAGATGAACCGGCTTTCGGGTGGAGTAGCCATTGTTGTGCAGGGCGGTATTGCAGCTAGAGAAGTTCCCATTACCAGTCACATAGAAGCCGTTGCTGTCACTATTATAACTCACAAAACCATCACCATTTGCTCGCTGTATATCCCACCCCACACCCATTTTACCACTAAAGACTTAGAAAATATAACAGGTCAATTACCGGAGCCATTTGTTTTAGTGGGGGATTTTAATGCTCACGGTACTCTTTGGGGCAGTATCAAAACTGACCAAAGAGGGCAAATGGTTGAAGGTTTTATTCTGTCAAATGATACCTGCCTTCTAAATTCAGGTGCACCGACATACTTTTCACCGACTTCCCGCACTTTTAGTTGTATAGATTTAGCTTCTTGCTCACCATCTCTTCTTAATGATCTTAAATGGGAAACCCTCGACAAGTCTTATGGCAGTGACCACTTGCCCGCAATCATCAAATATTTATCATCACCTCCAACCTTAGTCACTAGGCCACGCCAGTGGAAATTGCAGCTTGCTGACTGGCCGCTTTTTATGGAAAACGCGAAACTGGAAGTTGTCTTTTCAGAAGAACAAAACATTGACGAACTTAACAAAAAAATCACTCAGGTCATAATCTCTGCAGCAGAAAAAGCAATACCGCAGTCATCCGGTATTGTACACAAAAGGCTAACTCCCTGGTTGGACTAACGAGTGTACCGAAGCCAGAAAGAAGCAAAATAAGGCCTGGGGAATCCTACGTAGGTACCCCACTTATAGCAACCTTTTATATTTCAAACAGGCCAAAGCGAAAGCACGTTTTATTCGAAGAAATGCGGAGAAATTATCATGGCGAAAATACATAAGTTCAATCAATAGTACCGTCACATCAAAACGAATGTGGGACCAGGTGAGAAAATTTAGAGGAGAGTACTCATCATACACTATACCACTACTTACATGTCCAGGCACACAAACAACACTGCAGGACCAGGCCAACTTATTAGGTGAACACTTTTACAACATTTCCAGCTCAGCACACTATTCAAATTCATTCTTAAAATATAAAGAATCGGCGGAGAAACAGGGACTGCCCACCACTGGGGCTTCAAAGGAACCTTATAATAACGTCCTCACAATGCAAGAACTGAACAGGGTTCTCTCGGCCGGCAAAAAAACAGCAACAGGTCTTGACCGTGTCCACTACACAATGTTGGCACACCTATCTCAAGCATCAGCAGAAACACTTCTTAAATTTTTCAACAAGATCTGGGAATCTGGAGTAATGCCTACAGACTGGAAAAATGCAGTAATAGTGCCTTTTTTGAAATCAGGTAAACCCGCAACGTCCCCAAGTAGCTACAGGCCCATTGCCTTAACAAGCTGCCTAGCCAAATCCTACGAAAGTATCATCAACATAAGGCTCACATTCATCCTTGAATCAAGGAACTTAATAGACGCGCACCAGTGCGGATACAAAAAGGGCTGCTCGACAACTGACCACCTCGTACGACTAGAACATGAAATACGTAAAGCGTTTCTACACAAACAACACTGTCTCACAGTATTTTTCGATCTAGAGAAAGCATATGATACCACGTGGAGGTATGGAATTTTAAGAGACCTGGCTGGCTTGGGAGTCCGTGGCAAAATGCTAAACTGTCTATCTGATTTTATGGCAAATAGAACATTTCAGGTGCGTCTCGGCACAACACTTTCACGCACATTTACACAGGAAAATGGGGTTCCACAGGGTTGTATTCTGAGCACGACACTCTTCATAATCAAAATGAACTCTGTTAATAAGATCATACCATCCTCTGTTATGCACTCCATATATGTCGACGATCTGCAAGTTGCTTGCCGCGCCTCAAATCTATCCACTTGCGAAAGACAACTACAAATAACCATAAATAACCTTACACAATGGGCTGACAAAAATGGATTCCGTTTTTCAACAGACAAAACTGTTACAGTTCTCTTCTCCCAGAAACGAGGATTACACTTGAACCCAGTTCTCACATTGCATGGTACAACCTTGCCGGTCAAAGAACACTATAAATTTCTAGGCGTAACGTTTGACACAAAGCTGAACTTCCTGGCCCACATTAACACAACTAAAAGTAAAGCAAATAAAGCATTAAATATCCTCAAGGTGCTATCACACAAGCACTGGGGATCTGACCGAACTTGTCTACTACGTATATACCGGTCCCTCGTACGTAGCATCCTCGACTACGGTAGTGTAGTTTATGGTGCAGCTAGGCAGTCATACATCAAGCGACTCGATCCAGTTCATAATCTCGGCCTACGACTGGCAAGCGGTGCCTATAGAACATCGCCTGTCCAAAGTTTATATGTTGACTGCAATGAGCCGTCCTTACAGCAACGCAGAGCACTGCTTACACTTTCCTATGTACTACGAGTTCGATCATCACCACAACATATATGTTACAACATCGTTACACAGTGCATATCAAGGATACACTACACAAGCAAACCGAACATGATTCGGCCACTAATCTTACGATACGAAGAATACTGTCAGGCTTATGATGTTCCTCACGAGGCCCTGCAGGTTGCGGAAAGGCCACCAAGATTGCCACCATGGTACAACTTTTCACAGCTATGTGACTGGACACTAACACATCTAAAGAAGAAAGACATTCCACAAGAACACATAATACAAGAGTTTCGAGCTATACAAGAAAAATATAAACATTACACGGAATTTTACACCGACGGCTCCAAAACACAAGAATACGTAGGTGTCGGAATAATTACGAAAAATTGGCAAAATAGCATTCGGATAAATAGTTTTTCTTCAGTGTTTACTGCCGAAGTTTTCGCAATATGGACGGCAGTTAAAAAAATTACCAGTGACAAGAAGACGAATACTATTATATATACCGATTCGTTAAGCGCACTCAGAGCTCTAAACCTTAACTCCGCGTCCGAACCCCTACTTGGTGACATCCTAAACATGTTGGCTTATAACGAATACGGAAGAACCATACGATTCTGCTGGGTCCCAAGCCATGTCGGGATACCAGGGAATGAAGCTGCAGATAGATGCGCGTTCATGGCAGCACACAAAGGTATAACGCAAACAACACTTCCATACAAAGACAGTATCCGAGCTATTCAAAAGGCCCTGACATTAAAGTGGCAACTAGAATGGGACTCTTGCACAAATAACAAGTTACACACAATAAAACCCGTGCTTAGAGAATGGAAGTCGTGCTGTCACCAGCAACGCTTCTATGAGGTGATCCTATGTAGACTCCGAATCGGGCATACACACCTGACACACAATTTTCTACTCCAAAACGAAAATCCGCCAACTTGCGAGAAGTGCCATGAACCACTCACCGTAATGCACATTATTATGACATGTCCAAATATTGAAACACAGAGGCAAAAGCTCTTACAGAACCTTTATAACTTACACATACCTTTACACCCTGCCTCAATACTCAGAGATGAACCGCTAGTGCCTTTCGCTGACTTGTTCAGCTTTCTAGAAGAAACCGGTTTTTTACACAGACTCTAATATACCGCACCTTCCACTGCTCTAACATTTGAATTCTTAATATCTTGTGGCTGGCGCAGCATGGCCTTAGTGGCTTTTGCGCCATTAAACCCGAATTAACTAACTAACTTAGTCACATGGATTTTGGTACCATCGGATGATAACGCCTGTACAGGAATTTCCACTTCATGGGGCGTATAATGCTTTCGAATAAAAAAATTACAAGCGCACATGCGACCTTATCTGCATGGACAGCAACACACACTTGACATATTTTCATGATGTGTTTCGCAACTATGAAATGCAGGCTGGAAACCCTTCAACGTCGTGTTCTTGATGGCAAAGTAAAATTGGGCAATATTATGCCACTTTTTGCATGAGCACTTGTATCTGAGGAATGGCAGCTAAGACTGTAAGTGTTGGTCAACTGAGCAGCAGTCTATCATATAGACTTAAGGGCCTCAATCTTTTCTTCACAGTTTTGACGAGATGCAGCCCTTATACAGGACCGGCCTTGTAAGCGCTACTATTAGGTGGCTGTAGGTACTAGATGCCGCACTCGCACCACTGGAGGCAGTTATCTTGACAGTTGAAGCCGCTGTGCAACACTGCTCAACTGCAACTGTTTGTCAGTTCAGCTGTTCACCAGTTAATAGTTAGCTTAGTTTCTGCTAATTGCATATTAATTTAAGCAGAAAAGATGCCTAACTTCGTAGGAGACTACTGCTGATGGAACACTTTAGGTGCATCCTCGCATCCTGTAGCTTCTCAAGTAAAATGGCCGATGTTAGTTAGGACGACTTGAATAAAGTTGACCCCGCAGGGGCGTCTGCGTCAGCAGGCGTTTGGTGTGTTGCGACACCACGTACCCGAGCACACGAGGGTTGGACCCTCCCGCGTGTCGCCGTGCGCGGCTTAGCCGTGTCCGGGGAAAGGGGGATCCTGGGGGTTGAGCCGATGCCGGGTGTTTGGACCTTTAAGGCCCCCCGGCGGAGGCAACACACCTCTTTGGCCTCTGCTTCACGTAGACGGCACCCCCGGACTGACCCACCCGGGGGAAATCGGCAGTCGCCCTTTCCTGTCTCTCTCACCTCAAATCTTCGTCTTTATCTCTCACTTTTTGACCTTTCCTGTCTTCTTCTTTCTTCCATTTACTTCCTTTCTCCACGGCGGCAAGGGTTAACCTTGTGTGGCTATCCTACCTTGGGTACACCATATTTGGTTATAGCGACGGCGTACGGCTGGCGTCGTGCAGGCTTGTACACAAGATCTGCCGCGTCCCCTCGTTAGGCTCCGTGGTGGGCGGTCGGCGCTGTTGCCGAACATACTCATTTTCTATGGCAGCACAAACCTCTGTCGTCTATGATCGGCGTCTGAAAAGATGCCGCACCGAAGTACCATTCCATTTCTCCTTTCGGAGCAACGCTCCATCCTTCCCCAAGTTCTATGTAGTACACAGCGAAAGCAACATGCCAGTAAGAAAACTCTCACCATTCCTTGTAGCCAAATGCCTCAAAGAAAAAATCGGACCGACGTACAAAGCCTCCAAAATGTCTAGCGGGGACCTCCTCCTAGAACTGAATGATAAAGACCAAGCAGTGAAGCTCACTGACCTTACCAGTATTGGCGACGCCACAGTGACGATTTCACCACATAGAACACTGAACACAAGCCGGGGAGTGATTTCTGAAGAAGACTTTATTGGATTGAGCGATGAGGAACTCCTTGAGGGTTTCCAAGACCAAAATGTGACAAAAGTACAAAGAATAGTAATCCGCAGAAACAACCAAGAAATCCCCACCAAACATGTTATACTCACCTTTGGAACAAGCGAAATGCCTACTTCACTCGATGCAGGTTATGTTAAAGTCAATGTCAGAGCATATATCCCGAACCCTAGACGATGTTTTAAGTGCCAAAGGTTCGGACATGCTTCACATGCATGCCGAGGACAAACAACTTGCGCTAAATGCAGCTCCAACGAACACCAATCTGAGAATTGCACCTCTTCCCCACATTGTGTTAACTGCAAGGGAGATCACCCAGCTTATTCACGGTCCTGCCCTTGCTGGAAAAAAGAAAAAGAAGTCATTGCTCTAACGGTAAAAGAAAAAATTTCGTTCTTTGAAGCCAGAAAGCGGCTATCATACCTTCCGCGAAGAAGTTACGCCGATGTGACGCAGTCGGGGGCAGCGTCACAGAGGCCTCCGGAGTCCTCCGAGCCCACGCGCAGTGGTGCTGCAGTGACTCCTCCCGCCCCCGTGATGCAAGCAGCCGACGCTGCTCCATCCTCTTCCAAGGCCCTGCAAACACCAGTCCCGCAAGGCCCTAAGATAAAGCGAACCCCAAGGCCCGAGGCACGTGTCTCGGCGCCCAACTCTCGGTCTTCCAGCGCTTCAGAAAGAGCGATGGAGATCGACACAAGAGCACCGGTGTCATTGACACCGAACGACAAGCGCTCTCTTGAGCGCGGTAAGAGGGACAAGATCCCAATAACCACGCAAAATAAGAAGGCGATAACCTTAAGGTTATCGCTCCTTTGTATCACACTTCTTAAGACCTACGTCACCTAACATCTTTCCTATCTCCTATTGAACTGTTAACGCCATTTCTTACCCTTCAATTCCACAATGGCTTTTATTATTCACTGGAACTGTAGAGGTCTTTTACATAACTTAGGTGACATTAAAGACCTGTTATCTAACTTCTCTCCTGTGGCCTTATGCTTACAGGAAACAAACCTAGGCGAAAAACACAAACATATCTTAAAAGGTTTCACTGTTGTACGGCGCGACCGTACTCAGATGAACCGGCTTTCGGGTGGAGCAGCCATTGTTGTGCAGGGCGGTATTGCAGCTAGAGAAGTTCCGATTACCAGTCACATAGAAGCCGTTGCTGTCACTGTTATAACTCACAAAACCATCACCATTTGCTCGCTGTATATCCCACCCCACACCCATTTTACCACTAAAGACTTAGAAAATATAACAGGTCAATTACCGGAGCCATTTGTTTTAGTGGGGGATTTTAATGCTCACGGTACTCTTTGGGGCAGTATCAAAACTGACCAAACAGGGCAAATGGTTGAAGGTTTTATTCTGTCAAATGATACCTGCCTTTTAAATTCAGGTGCACCGACATACTTTTCACCGACTTCCCGCACTTTTAGTTGTATAGATTTAGCTTTTTGCTCACCATCTCTTTTTAATGATCTTAAATGGGAAACCCTCGACAAGTCTTATGGCAGTGATCACTTGCCCGCAATCATCAAATATTTATCATCACCTCCAACCTTAGTCACTAGGCCACGCCAGTGGAAATTACAGCTTGCTGACTGGCCGCTTTTTATGGAAAACGCGAAACTGGAAGTTGTCTTTTCAGAAGAACAAAACATTGACGAACTTAACAAAAAAATCACTCAGGTCATAATCTCTGCAGCAGAAAAAGCAATACCGCAGTCATCAGGTATTGTACACAAAAGGCTAACTCCCTGGTGGACTACGGAGTGTACCGAAGCCAGAAAGAAGCAAAATAAGGCCTGGGGAATCCTACGTAGGTACCCCACTTATAGCAACCTTTTATATTTCAAACAGGCCAAAGCGAAAGCACGTTTTATTCGAAGAATTGCGGAGAAATTATCATGGCGAAAATACATAAGTTCAATCAATAGTACCGTCACATCAAAACGAATGTGGGACCAGGTGAGAAAATTTAGAGGAGAGTACTCATCATACACTATACCACTACTTACATGTCCAGGCACACAAACAACACTACAGGACCAGGCCAACTTATTAGGTGAACACTTTTACAACATTTCTAGCTCAGCACACTATTCAAATTCATTCTTAAAATATACCCCGCAGGGGCGTCTGCGCAAGCAGGCGTTTGGTGTGTTGCGACACCACGTACCCGAGCACACGAGGGTTGGACCCTCCCGCGTGTAGTCGTGCGCGGCTTAGCCGTGTCCGGGGAAAAGGGGATCCTGGGAGTTGAGTCAATGCCGGGTGCTTGGACCTCTACGGCCCCCCAGCGGCGGCAACACACTCCTTTGGCCTCTGCTTCACGTAGACGGCACCTCCGGCCTGACCCGACCGGGGGAAATCGGCAGTCGCCTTTTCCTGTCCTCCCCTATATCTTTCACTTTCCTATCTCCTTTCTCACAACTCTCCTATCTCCTCATCTCTTCTTGCGTTTCCCCTTTTTTCCTTGGTGGCTAGGGTTAACCTTGTGTGGCGAGCTGTCCTGAGTTCAGCCATATTTGGTTATAGTTGCGCTGTACAGGTGGCGTGGGGAGGACTTGCTTACAAGTTCCTCTCCCGTCCCCTTGTAGGGCTCCATGGTGGGTGGCTGGCACCGCGGCCGAATAATACATTTTTCCCATGGCACCTCCTCTCTCCAAACCAGATCGCCCTCACAAAAGAGGGCGGACCGATGTCACAGCTGATTTTTTTCAAAAAACCAAAGAAATCTTCCCTAAGTATCACGTTATACACAGTGAAAAGCCAGAAAAACCGGCTAGAAAAATATCCCCGTTCACAGTAGCAAGATGTCTGAAAGAAGCCATAGGCACCAACTATAAAGTAACAAAGCTCGCTAGTGGTGACTTACTGCTAGAAATCCAAAGCAAAGCTCAAGTGTGCAAACTTGCTAATATCGTGTCGTTTGAAGACATCCCCGTCCTAATTTCAACCCACAGATCGCTGAACACAGTGCGTGGGGTGATTTCCGAAATTGACTTTTTGGATCCCTCCGAAGAAGAAATGCTAAATGGGCTTTCCGAACAAAATGTCAGCAACGTTCAGAGAATTAAAATAAGAAAAGACAACAAAGAGTTACCTACCAAGCATCTAATTTTGACTTTCACTTGCTGCACACTTCCAGAGACAATTGAAGTTGGGTATACGAAAGTTGCAGTTCGCCCATACATACCGAACCCTCGACGTTGCTTCAACTGTCAGAGATTTGGCCATGGCTCCCAGAGTTGCCGTGGTCGCAAAACCTGCGCGAAATGCGCATCCAAAGACCATGCTTCTGAAATATGCGAAGCAGCACCTCGCTGCGCGAACTGTGAAGGAGAGCATGCTGCATACTCCAGATCTTGTCCCTCATGGAAGAGAGAAAAAGAAATCATTACATTGAAAACAATTGAGAACATTTCATTCAAAGAGGCTAGAAACCGCATCCTAGTTAAAAACACGTTTTCACTGAAACCGAACATGAACTTCGCCGATGTGGTGCGACAGGGCGATCCACCACACCGGCCTCCGGCACCTGCCCAGACCACACATAGTGAGGCTGGGACGGAGCCATCCTCGCCCCCGGTGGGAGCAGCTCACGCTGCTCCACCAGCCGCAAAGCAGGCTATGCCGTCCCTCGAGTTGGCAAGCCTCAAGGCCTCTGCCCACGTGGAGAGGTCTGAAAAAAGTGCCGACGTGCAGTCTGCACTATCCTCCAGCGCCTCTGATGAGGTAATGGAGACGAGCCAGGGTGGTTCCGTGCCGTCAACGTCACAGGGACGGCGGAACTCCTTGGATACTGCGTGTAAAGAAAACCCCCGAATCACGGGGCGAAAACCAATTAAACGTATCCCGACCCCACACACATAAATCAATATGGCGTTCCTAATACACTGGAATTGCAGAGGACTCCTAAATAATTTTAGTGATATAAAAGAGATAATAAATTCTTTCTCTCCTGTAGCAATGTGCCTACAGGAAACGAACTTAGGTCCTCAGCATACAAATGTACTAAAAAAATACAAAGTCTTTCGCCGTGACCGAGAGCAAGCAAACAGGCTCTCAGGAGGGGTAGCCATCATTGTACAAAGTGGCATTGCAGCTCGTGAAGTCAAAATAAAAACCAAATTCGAAGCTGTGGCAGCCACTTTGCTCTCATACAAAACGATTACGGTGTGCTCTGTGTATTTAGAACCACACCTAAAAATAACCCTTCATGAGTTAGAGGACCTGTTCCAACAATTACCAGAACCCTATCTGGTAGTTGGGGATTTTAATGCGCATTCCAGTTTTTGGGGAAGCGAGAAAGCAGACGTAAGAGGACAAATTATAGAAGATTTTATTTTAAGCAATAATGTTTGTTTGTTGAATTCTGGCAAATCAACATACTGCTCCCCAAGCTCAGGAAAGATGAGCTGTATCGATTTATCTTTTAGTTCACCTTGTATTTTTAACGATTTTAAATGGGACGTCATAGATAACCTATATGGAAGCGATCATCTACCAGTTAAAATCACTCTTCCATCCTCACCTGCAATCATTCCAAACAAACCACGACGATGGAAACTCCAAGCAGCTGACTGGACACTGTTTAGAGAAAAAGCCAATCTAGATGAAGTTTTTTCTGAAGACCTTAGTGTCGATGATCTCAATGAACAATTCAGAACCTGTATTTTAGCCGCTGCCCGTTTAGCTATCCCCCAGACTTCAGGAGTGGTGAGACAAAATCACAAGGTGTGGTGGACTCGGGAATGCAAAGAAGCAAAGCGAAAACAAAATAAAGCCTGGGGTGTCCTTCGCCGATATCCCACTCAGGAAAACCTCCTAATCTTTAAAAAGGCACGAGCTAAAGCACGATACGTCCGCCGTAATGCCGAAAAGACGTCATGGCAAGCATACGTTTCATCAATAAATAGCACAGTCACATCAAAAAACATGTGGGAGCAGGTACGTAAGCTTCATGGTAGCTACTCCCCATTTACAATTCCTCTCCTGACAACCCCCGGCATCCAAACAAGTATAGAGGAACAGGCCAACATATTAGGAGAACATTTCGTTGCAGTCTCTAGTTCTTCACACTACACTCAGTCATTTTTGAAATATAAGAACGTGGCTGAAAAGCAAAGGCTTCCGATTAGTGGCAGCACAAACGAGCCGTATAATAGTTTAATCACTCATCAAGAAATCACTAGAGTACTGTCTGCAGGGAAACAAACTGCGCCAGGGCCCGATGAAATTCATTATGAAATGCTGGCACATCTCTCCGAATCCGCTATAAATGCACTTCTGAATTTTTTTAACAAGATACTGTTACAAGGGAAAATACCGGAGGCCTGGAAAAAAGCTATTATTGTACCCTTTTTGAAAACCGGAAAGCCACCGACATCTCCCGGTAGTTATAGGCCAATAGCCCTTACCAGCTGTCTGGCGAAATCTTTCGAAAGCATTTTGAATATTAGATTGATGTTTATTCTAGACTCCCGTGAACTACTCGACATCCATCAGTGTGGTTTTAAAAAAACGTGCTCTACAACTGATCACCTTATTCGACTTGAAAACACAATTCGAGAGGCATTCATCCACAGACAACACTGCCTTGCCGTCTTTTTTGATCTAGACAAGGCTTATGATACTACCTGGAGGTATGGCATTCTCCGCGACCTAGTAGATCTGGGCATTCGCGGCAGGATGTTAAACTGCCTGCGTGACTTTTTGTCCAACCGTTCCTTCCATGTGCGCCTCGGTTCAACTCTCTCAAGGAAGTTCAGTCAGGAAAATGGGGTACCACAAGGGTGTATCTTAAGCACTACACTCTTTATTGTAAAAATGAATTCCCTAGCACAAATAATTCCGAAATCCATTATGTATTCAGTTTACGTTGATGATCTCCAGATAGCTTGCACATCATCAAGCGTATCAACATGCGAGAGGCAAGTACAGTTAACTATAAACAAACTAGCAACATGGGCAGATAAAAATGGGTTCCAGTTTTCTCCACAGAAAACAGTGGCCGTTATGTTCTCACTGAAACGAGGTTTACAGGCTGATCCCACCCTACACCTTAATGAAACCGAACTCCCAGTGAAAAACGAGCACAAATTTCTTGGCATTACATTTGACAAAAAGCTAACATTCCTACCTCACATAAACACGGTGAAAAACAAGGCCTCTAGAGCACTCAACATACTTAAAGTCCTTTCACGGAAACGCTGGGGCTCTGATAGGGCATGCCTTCTACAAATATACCGCTCCGTCATACGCTCCTCCTTAGACTATGGGTGTATAGTGTATGGCTCTGCCAGATCATCATATTTGAAACGATTGGACCCAGTACACAATTTAGGTTTACGCTTGTCAACTGGTGCCTACAGGACGTCGCCCATAACCAGTTTGTATGTAGAAACTAACGAACCCCCACTTGCCGACAGAAGAAGCATGCTGACATGCTCGTATGTTCTAAAAATCCGTTCCTTGCCAAAACATATATGTTACCCAATAGTTAACAAATGCCCATCTAGAATATTATTCACAAACAAACCCCAGGCTATCAGACCACTCCTTCTCCGTTTTGAAGAGAAATTACAAGAGTTACATGTAACGGACACACTGCCTAATATTGCCCAGAAACCTGATCCACTGCCACCATGGTATTGCTTGCCTTCTGTTTGTGACTTATCATTAACACGTTTTCAGAAAAAACTAACGCCGCAGAAACATATATTACAAGAATATTTAGCACTAAAAGAAAAATATGTGGAATACACAGCATTTTACACCGATGGTTCCAAAGCTGCACACTACGTGGGATGTGCTGTGATACAGAATAGCTGGGAAGAAATAGTACGGCTGCCGCAATGTGCATCAATTCTCACTGCAGAGAGTCATGCAATTTCCATGGCTGTGGAAAGAATATTACATGAAAACATTGAAAACAGCATCATTTATACAGACTCACTAAGTATGCTTACAGCACTTCAGCCTAGGAATGCAGTTCTGCCAATAATCGGTGACATCCTACACAACATAACAGAAGCCGCGAGGCGGGGACAAAACATCAAATTTTGTTGGGTGCCGAGCCACGTAGGAATCTGTGGAAATGAGAAAGCAGACGAGAGTGCAGCGAAAGCTCGAAATAAGCAAATCAAAAACATAAGAATTCCTTACAGAGATTGCATGAAATTAGTGTGCCATAAACTGAAAGAAAAATGGCAGTCCGCATGGAACAACCAAACGAAGAATAAGCTACGCCTTGTAAAACCCATCATTGAAGAGTGGAAGTCATGTTCACACCAAGAACGTTTTATTGAAGTTGTCTTATGTCGACTCCGCATTGGACACACACACCTCACCCATAATTACTTGCTGACAAAAAAAGACAAGCCTGTTTGTGACAAATGCGGAGACGAACTTACAGTAACCCACATTTTACTCTCCTGCAGACGACTTGAGACATTGAGAAAAAAATATTTTACGCCATTTTACAGCGAACGCATTCCTTTTCATCCTTCATTGATTTCAAGCGAAGATGCACTGGTTGGCACAATTCATGTATTTAGCTTTTTAAAAGAAACCGGTTTTCTCGAAAAATTGTAAAGCTTGACCCTGTTCTCTTTCACATCTAGTGACACACCTCATCCACCTTCTCATGTCTGAGAAGAACGCTGAGGTGTTTATTTAATTTGTTGGAATCCTCGGGGTCCTCTATCAGAAAAGGACCTTTTGAGGTTACCCAGCTTTTCCCTACATTATACCTTGCTGTTGGCGCATGATGGCCTTAGTTGCTTATGCGCCATTAAACTCAACATCAACAACAACATTCTTAAAATATAAAGAATCGGCGGAGAAACAAAGACTGCCCACCACTGGGGCTTCAAAGGAACCTTATAATAACGTCCTCACAATGCAAGAACTGAACAGGGTTCTCTCGGCCGGTAAAAAAACAGCAACAGGTCTTGACCGTGTCTACTACACAATGTTGGCACACCTATCTCAAGCATCAGCAGAAACACTTCTTAAATTTTTCAACAAAATCTGGGAATCTGGAGTAATGCCTACAGACTGGAAAAATGCAGTAATAGTGCCTTTTTTGAAATCAGGTAAACCCGCAACGTCCCCAAGTAGCTACAGGCCCATTGCCTTAACAAGCTGCCTAGCCAAATCCTACGAAAGTATCATCAACATAAGGCTCACATTCATCCTTGAATCAAGGAACTTAATAGACGTGCACCAGTGCGGATACAAAAAGGGCTGCTCGACAACTGACCACCTCGTACGACTGGAACATGAAATACGTAAAGCGTTTCTACACAAACAACACTGTCTCACAGTATTTTTCGATCTAGAGAAAGCGTATGATACCACGTGGAGGTATGGAATTTTAAGAGACCTGGCTGGCTTGGGAGTCCGTGGCAGAATGCTAAACTGTCTATCTGATTTTATGGCAAATAGAACATTTCAGGTGCGTCTCGGCGCAATACTTTCACGTACATTTACACAGGAAAATGGCGTTCCACAGGGTTGTATTCTGAGCACGACACTCTTCATAATCAAAATGAACTCTGTTAATAAGATCATACCATCCTCTGTTATGCACTCCATATATGTCGACGATCTGCAAGTTGCTTGCCGCGCCTCAAATCTATCCACTTGCGAAAGACAACTACAAATAACCATAAATAACCTTACACAATGGGCTGACAAAAATGGATTCCGTTTTTCAACGGACAAAACTGTTACAGTTCTCTTCTCCCAGAAACGAGGATTACACTTGAACCCAGTTCTCACATTGCATGGTACAACCTTGCCGGTCAAAGAACACTATAAATTTCTAGGCGTAACGTTTGACACAAAGCTGAACTTCCTGGCCCACATTAACACAACTAAAAGTAAAGCAAATAAAGCATTAAATATCCTCAAGGTGCTATCACACAAGCACTGGGGATCTGACCGAACTTGTCTACTACGTATATACCGGTCCCTCGTACGTAGCATCCTCGACTACGGTAGTGTAGTTTATGGTGCAGCTAGGCAGTCATACATCAAGCGACTCGATCCAGTTCATAATCTCGGCCTACGACTGGCAAGCGGTGCCTATAGAACATCGCCTGTCCAAAGTTTATATGTTGACTGCAATGAGCCGTCCTTACAGCAACGCAGAGCACTGCTTACACTTTCCTATGTACTACGAGTTCGATCATCACCACAACATATATGCTATAACATCGTTACACAGTGCATATCAAGGATACACTACACAAGCAAACCGAACATGATTCGGCCACTAATCTTACGATACGAAGAATACTGTCAGGCTTCTGATGTTCCTCACGAGGCCCTGCAGGTTGCGGAAAGGCCACCAAGATTGCCACCATGGTACAACTTTTCACAGCTATGTGACTGGACACTAACACATCTAAAGAAAAAAGACATCCCACAAGAACACATAATACAAGAGTTTCGAGCTATACAAGAAAAATATAAACATTACACGGAATTTTACACCGACGGCTCCAAAACACAAGAATACGTAGGTGTCGGAATAATTACGAAAAATTGGCAAAATAGCATTCGGATAAATAGTTTTTCTTCAGTGTTTACTGCCGAAGTTTTCGCAATATGGACGGCAGTTAAAAAAATTACCAGTGACAAGAAGACGAATACTATCATATATACCGATTCGTTAAGCGCACTCAGAGCTCTAAACCTTAACTCCGCTTCCAAACCCCTACTTGGTGACATCCTAAACATGTTGGCTTATAACGAATACGGAAGAACCATACGATTCTGCTGGGTCCCAAGCCATGTCGGGATACCAGGGAATGAAGCTGCAGATAGATGCGCGTTCATGGCAGCACACAAAGGTATAACGCAAACAACACTTCCATACAAAGACAGTATCCGAGCTATTCAAAAGGCCCTGACATTAAAGTGGCAACTAGAATGGGACTCTTGCACAAATAACAAGTTACACACAATAAAACCCGTGCTTAGAGAATGGAAGTCGTGCTGTCACCAGCAACGCTTCTATGAGGCGATCCTATGTAGACTCCGAATCGGGCATACACACCTGACACACAATTTTCTACTCCAAAACGAAAACCCGCCAACTTGCGAGAAGTGCCATGAACCACTCACCGTAATGCACATTATTATGACATGTCCAAATATTGAAACACAGAGGCAAACGCTCTTACAGAACCTTTATAACTTGCACATACCTTTACACCCCGCCTCAATACTCGGAGATGAACCGCTAGTGCCTTTCGCTGACTTGTTCAGCTTTCTAGAAGAAACCGGTTTTTTACACAGACTCTAATATAACGCACCTTCCACTGCTTTAACATTTGAATTCTTAATATCTTGTGGCTGGCGCAGCATGGCCTTAGTTGCTTTTGCGCCATTAAACCCGAATTAACTAACTTGAATAAAGTTGAAGTGACCTTGGTCAAACTACAGTGCTAGTGGTTGCCCAATTTTAAAATTCACAATCTTTACATAGTAGTCTAGCAGACAATATAGGCACATGTTGGTAAATGGGTATGGCGCAAATTCGAGAACCTCACAGTTGTGCTGCTGAAGCTGCTGCAAGCAGTAATGACATCTTTCTTTAGCTTCGGTATTGAGATTCAGTTCTGAGATGTTGCAGACACGTGACTTTACATCTGCACTATCAGAAATGGGGCTTTGTTTTTTGTTTTTTTGTAGCCTCAAATTTACTTACAATAATGCAAGTTAGTGAGCTAGTTGGTACATGATATAGAAAACAAACAGCCCTACAAACAAGATTGAATAAGGCACAAAATGGTGCGCTGACTACCAACTAAAAGGTTTCTTTCATGAAAGGTGGCTTATAAACCTTATAAAGGGTGGAAAAAAGGAAAGGAAATAAATAGGAAAAACAAGGAATTACTGACCAAGCTTGATGTACATTGCATGCCTTAGTTGCTAACGTAAATGATTTCTCTATTGCTTAGCTCTACACATGGAATGCTGACACATGGTGCTGCGCTGAAATAATTAGCAAAAAGTCTTGAAAATATCCGGGGCTCGCTGCTTGTCACAATGTTTATAAGCCTCTTTTTGGAAAATAAACCTCTCACTTGGTAGTGAGATCTTACGTGTTCTTCTTTAGTCCCATTTGCAGCGTTGTTTGCTTTCCGTGTCCAACCCTAGGTTTCGCTAGTTGCACTTAGCTTTACAGGACGTCTTTTTTAAAAAAATTCTATAACAGGCTAGAAGAAGGGGCTGATGAATTGAAAAATACAGTAGGCTGGTGTGGTACCAAATATTCAGGACGGCTCAAATGTTTCCATGGGGCAATATGCATTAGATTCCCTGTAATCATTACGAGGAATGAAGGTTCTTTTTGCTGGGAATTTTTATATGGTTAACGCATCCCATTTGCCAAGTAAAGTAGCAAACTGCATGAGACCAGCAGTCAGGTGCGTGTTGCCCACAAAACTGTTCCACACGTTTCCTGCGCTCACTCACAGGCACATCTACTTTGTGATAGTGGCAAGATCCCAATGTTGCATTCTGCGCACTTGACATTTTTGTTGTTATGGAAAAGATTTTTGGAACTGCTGTTAAACACATTATACAGTCCACATTTGTTACAACGGGTCCGCGTACAACACTTTCGGATATAGCAAACCATATTTCAACCTTAGTTTGCCCTACCTATTTTATTGATGCAACTAAGTTCACTTTTAATGGACTATCGGCTGCAGTGGACGAAATCGGGTGTATAAAACGGATTTTTGCCGTGTTGACACGGGTTGCTTGTGTCAGCTGATGATCACACCTCAATATCGCACGTGCTGTCTTCATTTGCGTGCAAGGCAACGGGGGGGGGGGGGGGAGGGGCAAGGGAGAGCGGTTTTCTACTCCGGTGGCTGCTGCCTACAGTGCGGACGCCCGCGTGCCATATCTTGAAAGTGATCTGCGATGTGGACAAAGTGCGGCCAGTGCTGGTAGCTTCGCATGCGCTGTGCTTTCGATGTTTACTTCATGTTGAAGCGAGAGACAGTACGAAGGTCAATTCGCTCGCTGCAGCTGCCGCGCTTCCTCACTGCAATGTTTTAACAGCGACTTTTCGCGGTCATCGGGCGAGATGTGTTCATTTTTACCTGTGCGCGCGTGACAACATGCTTGTTACTTTAGTTAGTAAGTGAATGCTTGCAACTTTATACGGCTGAAAAAAACTACTATCCTTACTTCGCATAGCTATTTACTAATTTGTTATTGCAATCGATGCTTTGCCTATCAGGTGAAACTGTGACTTTCTTTTGTTTGTCTTTCACTTTGGATGCTCATTACTCATTCTTTGCAATAACATTGTTGCACATCGTGACCAAAGTTTCGGAAGCGATGCGTTTCGGATATTACGGACTTTAGATAAAACGGAATTTTTTTTTCAGATTATCAGGGCCTGTTGTAATGAGAGTCGACTGTAACAATAATTTAAATGAGGTGCACATTGTAAATCTTATCCTGAATGTTCGCTGATATTTTCATTTGCATTGTGACATGCAGGACAGCATGCCAAATGCAGTGAAGTGTGAAGACCTGTCTGCCTGCTGACCAGTACTGTGTGTGGTATGGTGAGTGCGGAGTCTCTTATGCTGCTTGTTTATTGATGGAGCAGGAAACTGAACATGGAATATTTTCAGCGGTGTTCTTGATTTACAGGGAAGAAACACAGTATGCTAACACGGATATATACTGAGAGGACCAGTCAGAAAGACATCTTCCCAATTCTTCACATGTGCCCCTTCCCGCGTATACCAACATCCAATTTTTACCTGAATCCCTGCTGGGGCCAAAATGGAACAGAGACAGGAGATACTTTGATAGTGACATTTTTACATGATAGCATTAACCCTTTGATGGATGCAAAGAGAACAAGTAATTTAGGCGCAATTTTTCATCACCATAGGCTTTCTGGGGCAGTTTTATTACAAACAAAACAAACACGAGTGGAAACTGTCTGCTTACAAAAGAGAAAAAAGTGGGACAGCGTATGTCCCACTAACCACATAGCATGTATTCACTATGTGGGACAGGGTATGTCCCACCATCCACTTCAGTCAAATTGTCAGCAGCAGTGAAACGGGCCAAAGTAAGTGACGCATAGTGGCACATTGCACATTTTGCAGAGGTATTTGGTGCGCACTTCCTTCTGCTTTGTAGAGCACCACCGGCACCGCAGTCGTTTCCCAGTGAGGACGGGGTGGTGACCATTTCCGGCAAATCGGAGCTCATCTGGTACACCACTCATTGCGCGCCCATTCTTCTTGCCTTTCTTGTTGTAGTGGGCTTTCAGCGTTGTTTTCGATTTTCGAAACGTGTTTTGGGCAATCAGGAGACGCCCAAGCATCAGGCGGAACTGCAGATAGGTGACAGGACTCATGGAGGAAATTTGAATGAAAGCATTGACCACCGCTGCGTCCAAAATGAAGTAAAAGATACGGCTCCACCAGCGCTTTGAACGGCGGTCCGCTGGATAGGCATTCCTTTTCTGGTCAAATTTATCAACCCCTCCCATCCATGCGTTGTATTCTTTCACAACACATGGACAGTCCACTTCCTTTCTCTTCCCGTTTTGAAGGGTTCGCTGGACCTGCACGACGCTTTCTGGGTCATGATAGTTGGACATGATGTGCACATTTTTAGAGTCTCGCCATTGGTAGGCTACCACATCAGCCTTCTTCCTCCAAATGTAGGACCCTCGCTCCAGCTTGTTGTCAACTTTGACTTCGGATGGCAGATCCCTCTTGTTCACTCTAAATGTGCCACAAGCAAGGATGTCTTTCTCTCGCAGCTCTTGAAGCAGCTTAGTGGAGCTGAAGAAATTATCAAAAAATAACTGCGAGCCAGCAGGGACGGCACCATCGGCCAAAGTCAGGACAACGTGTTCGCCCAAGGTTCTGTCTTCTGGCTTCTGCATACTCTTTCCTTCGTAGAGCTAGAACTTGAGGAGATAGCCCGTCTCAGAATCCGCTAGAGGCCAAACTTTGTATCCTCTCTTGATTTTTGGTTTCATTGGCATGTATTGTTTCATGCTTGAGCGGCCTTTGAACAGAATCATGCTCTAATTGACAGCGAGGTGACTGGATGGCGAGTAGTGGGCCTGGAACCTCTCGTTCATCATCTCCATCAATGGCCGAACTTTGTATGCACGGTCAAAATCTTTTGAGCCGTAGTCGGGCATTTCTTCATTGTCGTTGAGGTGCAGGCAGTTTGTTATGTGTTGAAATCGTTTGTAGGTCATCACTTGGGCGATTTCTTTCACATGAAATAAGCTGTCTGAGCACCAGTACATTTGCAGGTGGTGCATGCGATTTACACTCATCAAAATGAGGACTCCAAGGTAGGCACGAAGCTCCAAGCACGTGAGTGTCGTCCATCGTTTCCGGTTGGTTGTTGCTGCATACAAGTTTGTTTGATCCACGATATGTTTGATCACGTCCTCATCGAAGTAAAGCATGAATGCTTCAATGGCAGTGCTTCTTTCCAAGATCTTCTGCGATCCAGATGCATTATGATTTGTCGGAATCGTCGCAATGAATTTGGACATGTCCCACTGGCTGGCTGTATTATCATCACCTGACCCTTCAGGGAGCTTCTTGACTTTTTTTGGTTTTGTTCTTTTTCCTGAGTAAGGCTTGCGCGCAATTTTTTTGCGCTTGCTTGTCGTGGGAACAGGCAGAGGTGGCGAAACGTCGTCCTCTTCGCTGCTCTCAGCGCTTCCAAGCACAAAGTCTTCCTCATCAGAACTATCGCAGTACTCATCGGCGCTGTCATTCGACTTGTCCGGTAAACTAAAATAAAGCTCCAAGGCTTCTTCCCGACTCAGGTTTTTTCGTTCTCCTACGCAAAAAAAAATAAATCGTGGCATTCAGCTCCAGCGTCATGTTTGCGCACACCCTAGACTCGCTAAGCCTAACACTACAGGCATCAAAACAGACCACTGCCGCAAGATTCATACAGGCAACATTATTTTTGCCCGAAAATGATAACTATTGCGCCCTTATTTTTCTCTCAACATTGTTATAGTGCAAGAAATAGGTAAACTTACTTACCAGGCATCTCATAGCAGTTCACGCAGCTTTGAAAACAGGAGAAAATCACGAAGTGGATCCACAAACTGAAGAAAACAAAACTGACGGAATTTGTGGCTCCATCTGTTGCTAAGTGCAGAAAACAGCTATGAATGTTTTCTTCGAAGTCTCATAGAGGGAGCCACATCACTCAATGCCGTAATACGTTTTGATTTTGCGTTCAATCTAGAAAGAAAGTGAGCGCGTCAAGTGGGACCTCTGTGTCCCATCATCCATCAAAGGGTTAAGGGCCCTGTGTCACAGAAAATCCGGCGTCCCATGTCCCGCGTCCAGTGTCGACCATCGTTTCGGCAAAAATCGGTCCAAACCACGCATACCCAACCACGCAGGCCCTACATATAGCGTGAGGTTACTGAACTAATTGAATCTCTCAAAGTAAAATATGTCAGGAATATCGTAAAGTACAACTTTACAACTTCCAACCTACAGACATGATAGCGTTGGGTTGTAGTTATGGTACAGTTGAATCCCGCTATAACGAAATTCACGGTGCACGAAAAAAAATTCGTTCTCGCAGAACTTCGTTATCGCAAAAATTTGACGTGAAACGCAGAAAGAATTGCCCAAGCAGCAGCAAAGGCGTTTAATGCCAAAAATCTGTAAGCTTGGTTTGCTTACGCTTCACGGCGAGCAACGCCGTCACGCGATTTTCGCACTCGGTCAGCAAACCCATTGCAACATCGTCGTCTCGGACAGCAACGAAATTCCTGATGACATCAAAAGCGTCCATCACCTGTACGGCGGTTGCCGCAGCCGGCGCTTCCTGTACGTCGTCGTCTTCTTCATCGGAAGAGTCCTTATCATTCCGGGCAGCTTTTATGATCTGCTCATCACTCACATCTTCGTGAACAACAACACAAGCGTCAGCGCCGATGTATTCGTCGAGCTCGAGATTAGGCGGCACGGTTCCTATTTCTCCCAGCGTTTTCCAGGCGGCCGCGATCCCCGGAGCCGGTGACGCCTCTTCGTCGTCGTCTGTAACGCCTGGTGTTAGGCCAGCAGAGTGTACGGGTCGACCTTCGGCAAATCCGGCGTGCCTGAAACAGTTCACAATTACTGAGCGCCCCAGTGTGCTCCAGGCAGCAGACATAATCTGCAGTGCCACGTACAAGTCCACCTTCGTGTCTCGGCCGGTTTCAGTGTTAAAAAGCAGCCGCTGAATTAACCTCCCGCGGTAAGCGCGCTTCAGGCTAAGAATCACGCCCTGATCGAGAGGCTGTAAGACAGACGTGCAATTGGGAGGGAAAAACCTCAGCTCCGTGTTAGTGAGCTTGACTTCGTCGGAGTGATGCGCTGAACAATTGTCCAAAAGCAAGCAAACTTTACGGCCCTGCCGCTTCATGTCGCGGTCGAATGCCATCATCCACTCGGTGAAAATAGCGCGGGTCATCCATGACTTGTTGTTCGCCTTGTACTGCACAGGTAGGCTACGAGTTCCCTTAAAACAGCGCGGCTTGGCACTTTTGCCTATGACTAACGGCGGACGCTTGTCCGAGCCATCCATGTTTGTGCAAAGCAGCACTGTGATGCGTTTTTTGCTGTGTTTGCCGCCGTGACAGCGCTGCCCCTTGAAGTCGAGCGTCCTAGCCGGCAACATCTCGTAGAATAGCCCGGTGCGTCGGCGTTGTAAATGTCTGCAGGCGCGAAGTTGCTTAAAATTCCGGCCATGTTACTCGCCTTCCAAGCAGCTGCTCCGTCCACGTCTGCTGACATTGACTCGCCGCACAACACTTTTCCAACGATGTTATGGCGGGCCTTGAAACGGTTTAGCCAGCCAATGCTGGCTTTAAAATCATCAATGCCAAGTAGGCATGCATAGTTCAAGGCTTTCTGCTGGACGATGCTTCCGGACAGGGGGACGTTGCTGGCTCGTGCTTCCACAAACCACGCATGCACTGCTTTGTCCAACTCTTCATGGAGGGGCCGCGTCACCTTTTTGTGCTTCGAGGATGTGCCTGAAGCAAGTGCCATTCTCACGCTGTCCTTATTGCCTAGAATCGTTGACAGCGAACTTGCAGGAATTCCGAAGTCTTCAGCAATTGCCGCTTTCTTCCTTCCGCTTTCTGCTTGGGCGATTATTTGAGCTTTTTGCTCAAGGGAAAGAGTTTTGCGTTTTTTCACTTGCGTTTCCATCGTGTCCTGCGGATGAAAACTCGTCGTTGTCGAAGAGAAAGGCAGCGAGTGAACAACGCGACCACGACACAAAGCCAAAATGGCGGAACTGCAATCACGTGATTTCATGCTTAATGTGGCTTTGGATTTGACTTGGACTTCTCGCCAATAAAACTAGTTTCGGTTTCGATTTTGAACGCGAAAATTTCGTTGAAGCGGAAACGCTCTGCAAAAATGGTTCGTTGTGCAGAGAAATTTAGGCCATTAATTCTTATAGGATACTCGCGGGGAATAAAAAATTATTCGTTGTCGCGGAAATTTCGTTGTGGCGGTATTCGTTGTGGCGGGATTCAACTGTATATCATAAAACATGATTCTGTTATGCGGAAACTCGCACAAACCCATTTTACAGCGTCTCTAAAATTCACAGAGCTGCCATAGCCTCCAAGATTTGCGAGCGCCAGTGCACGCAAATCCCAGCTATAAAGAGGCACGCCCGGTCTCTTGCAACACCTCCAGATGGTGCTTGACTCTGCTGCATCGCGGTCCACGCAAGAGGCTGCGTTTCTATGAGAAAGCATGCCTTTGTGCGAAGCGTTCACCACCAGTGTTTCCCAGTAAACATTACTGTTACATCAGCTGCATTTGCCAGGAAGCGTGAGAAGCAGTCTGGGATCTTTGAATGCTGTCGCGTTCCACTCTTAACCCTTTGAGGGTCGATCTTTTTCGCCACGTTCGACCACCCAGGGTCCATTTTTTTGTATTGCAAATTCCAATTCTTCGGAGGGACCTATTTCGAAAAAAAATTACCGTAATTTTTCTTGGGGGACCGTAAAGTGAGAAAAAAATATTTTGCATTGGTATATGTGTACTCTTTATTCATGAATAACAACAATAAAAAAGGAAATAAACTTATAAGAATTTAAAATTTGATACATTGTTATAGTTCAAGGATTAGAATATGCGTACACGAGAATATTTATCAAGCGTGAAATGTTGCTGCTGTTACACTAATATTTACGTCCATAGCATAATCGAACTGCGTGGGTGAGCGTACTCAAGAAAACTGTGTGGTTGTGTGCCAAAAGCAAAATGTGTGACAAACTTCCGCTAATCTTCATCTTATCACCAACCAGAGGCAATTAGATACCACGAGCCTCCCCCCCCAAAAAGAAAAGAAAAGCAAACGCATGCATGGCGGCATCCTTCCTATGCTCACCCATGTGAGCATTAAATGAGTGAGAAACAGGCCGCTGCCCTTTGAGCAATTAGTAATGAGATAGCCATTAGTTTTGCGAGTGCAAGAAGCCGAAACTGCCTGCGGAACAAAACCCAAACCGCCGCCCACCCGCGCGCGCACACCAATTCGCGAGTGGTTATAGATGTACCGGAGCAAACTAGTTATAAAACAAACTATGAAACGAAAACCGAGAGAGGAGGCCCGAGAAAAAAAATTCCCTGTATCCCTACGTAGTGGAAGCACATGCCAGGAAAGAAAAATTAGGAAATTGGCGCGCTTTTTAAACGTACAGGTGTGGTAAATATACGGCATCGGCCATTTTGGAATTGTTCAAGGCGCAGTATATTTACATCATTGACCCTGAAAGGGTTAAAGGCAAAGCTTAAGCATTCCCCATATTTTTAATTGCTGCTTGCAACTTGAAAGCCTTCTGCTGTTACCATGTTTCTACATTTGTTTTCATAATAGCCAATCAACATACCTGGTGTCACATATAACTATCAATTTCCCTCATAAACGTGGCTGCCAGGAATGATGGTTCAGACTCGGTGCTGTTCATCAGAGTGCAAGACCTGGCTGGTGTCATCATCTGCTGTTGTGGTTGCCACCATCCTGCTGCTCCCGTGCACTAGTTCAAAGGGCAGCGCACCATGCATGTAAACTGACCCTATACTATGCGTGCGCTTTTCTGACACAAATGTCGCCATGCATGGAATGTGTGGCTACACTCTTGACACGAATGGGAGAGGGCAACTCCATCAGGAACGGTATTGTGTAGCATGGCGAAATTAATGGACCCACACTTTGTAAGCTCAGCCAGAGCCACTCGCGAGAATGTGGCTTTTTCTCCATCTCTTTATAATGTTGCACTGAGGTGTCAGTAGCGGCCTGCATGCCTCACTTAGCTGGCTCAGTGCTTTGAAAGTTTTTAGAGTGCATAGGAAGTGGTCATGCAACATGCGAAGTTGTCAATAGTTTGTTATGCTTTAACATAGGAGTTTCAGTCCTGGGGTTCATGAATAAATGTGCCTCTGTGGCTCAGCTGTGATTAAGCTAAGGGTTAAATGATAGTGTGAGAAATTCTGTGATATTCGCCTTAAAGTGCATGTTAGAGCATATGAACCCATTGAAGCTAACAATGAAATGTAATTCCTGTTTATTATTTCAGCATGTTCGTTATGCTTGCTCATTTGATTGCTGCACTTGGCTGCATTACATAAGTGAAACTACCAGTGAAGGTTGCCTGTAGCGTTAAATTTTTAAGGTCCACCATGTTTTGCGCTGTGTTCACATAATTTGGTGCGAGATTTCTGCATTCATATTGCAATTTCGTTGCTTGGTCAGGTGCTTGAACAGATGAAAGGGAACAGAGCTTGCACCTTCACTTATACTAAGTGCGCTTCTTCAAAGCACAGGCAAGTTTGATCTTATCAAGGACATGCACATTGCACCTCTTCAGATGGCTCTTGTTGTGCAAGTGACCCTTGATACATCAGAGTGCAACATTATTGTAGCTGTATATTTACTTGATATTCCACTGCTTATTTGATACAGTTATTGTTTTGTAAGAAATGGCAACAGTTGCATGTTGGATTTCATACTGTACGTTTTTAACTGGAGATCTGCGAGGGAGGGTATGTTGTCAGCCATTCTTTCTTAGCACTTCCGAAGCTTTCACTTTTCTTTTGCTGCCACAAAGGCAATTTTGAATGCAAGGTGCTACTTTGTTGAAAGGACCTTGAAGATGTTCACCATTTGTACTTCAGATAATGTGCGCAGTTGCTCATTCACAAGAAGAACCTCCTGTTTCTGTTTTCTCTTTTCAAAGTGGCACAAATTGCCTTGGGTCATATTGATTTCAGCTGCTCTTCTGTCTCGGTTTTCTGCCTTGAAATATTTTTGTGGGCTTCAAAACAGGCTTGCCAATGGTCCTGCACTTTGAGTGCGTGATGTTCAAGCAGAAAGTTGCACATGTATTTCTTAGCCATGTATGGCCACCTGAGTTGCCACTAATGGTGACTAGTTATCAGGACATAACTTGGAAAGACAGTAGGGGTAAAAGACATTTATTCAACCAGAAAAGACAAGGAGCCTTGCAGCTGATTGAATTTCTTTACTTGTTGGTGTGTAGGCTCAATTTGTTTTCAGCTGCTTCTGTGTTAGCAAGACCAAATGAGAAGAGGTAGCTGAAACAAACAAACAGATACAAAGTACAAGGGATGTGAGCTTATTAGCTGCAAGTGCAAAAAGGTAATTCTATATGATCACTTACATGGCATTTTCAATGTCTTCTTTTTTTGCAATAAGCAAAGGTTCAAATGGCTGTGAAGCCTAGCAATGAATATGTCCCATTGCAGCTGTGGGTGTTCAGCTTGAAAAGTCCTGCCTGTAAAACTGGGAGACAGATGTCTTGTCACTCCCTGTGAGAAACTGCTCAATATTTGCAACCTGCTGTCACATCTCGGCTGGATACCTGCAATCGTATGCCCCTGTCACATGGGCACCTGAAAGCTCCTTTTTAGGCTATGTTCACACTTGGGAAGCGGCAAGCAGGCAGGATGGCCAAAGCGGGCGGAAAATCTTTTCCACGCTAATGTTCACTTTTGTTTTGCCCATGCAGTGGAAACCACTGGTGCTTTCGCCCACATCCATCTTGTCTGCATACGTTTGTCCGCAGGATGGCACTGTTCATCACACCATGTCAAGTTGTGCTCTTTCATTGACCCATCAATTACTAAAAGCTATCATTTTGCGCAACTGCATAAGTCGTCTTTTACTTTCGTCTGCCATGGAAGAAGAAAAAGACATAGTTTTGATACTGTTAGCTAGTTGCTTTTCCTAAAATTGGACACTGAACAATGGAAAATGTTAAATTTTAGGACTGGATATTTGCATGATAGTGCAGCTTCCGGTGAAGCAGAACAGCCTTCCACTTCACCGTGGCAAAAAAAATCGGTCCGAGACCAATTGAGCTCTCCGCCACAAAATAGAGCTGTTGCAGAAGGCATCAGGAACTGCAAGCCGAGTTCGAATGCATTGATGTCTCGGCTCGATGCTGTGGACCGTCGTTGTCTAAACTCGTCAGAAGTGAGTTCATGTAAACGCGGTCATGTTGGGCTCAGTCAGCTCGATTCCTGACTCGATCTGTTCGCTTCAGGTTCATGTAAACAGCCTTTGTCATGCTAATTGTGCAGTGGCTGGTGTGGATAGTTAGGACTGACACTGGCAGAGTAGACAAAATAAAAGGAAAGCCTATGAGGTTGCTGTGCACGAAATGTTGCATCGTGAGTGTAGTCTACAGCAGTTCAGATAGCAGAATGCAGAGCCTACTTGCCACGCTATGGGGGCTAGCATCGCTGTCAGCACTGCTATCTTTAGCGAGTGCACTTTGTTTCTTAATGAGGTGCATCTGTTTCGCATCAAATATATAGAATAATATTGTAAAACCTAATTAATTCGAACTCGGTTAATTCGAAATCCCGGATAATTCGAAAGCTTTCTGCGGTCCTCTATTTTCCAATGTAAATTTGACCGGATAATTCAAACCGGCGGCCTAGGCCAACGCGGTTAATTTGAAGATTTGGGGTGCTATGCGGCCATTCCCTATCCCGATTTCACCAGATACCCGATGAAACGACGGCCATTCAGAGCCGCGAGGTGACGCCACTTAGCAATTGCGATTATTTATAGACAAAGCGCCCGACCCATAGTGCTGCTAGCACAAAAATTAGCCCATGGTACACCCCGCCCACTGCCGAAACAAATGCCTACATGGGAAAAGACGTGCTTCACTGCAACATAACGGGCATACTGCTTTTTGTCACATGCTCTCGTCCCCCACTACGCACGCTCCTCGCAGTCGCAGAGGTCACATCATCAGCACGTGTTCTGTGCCGCTGTCACTGGCTGCTGTTCGCCCATTCTCTCTCAGGAACTGCGGCGACGTGTGTGCGTGCAACACCGGTCTGCGCCGTTTCTTTGTGTGCGGTTGTTAGGGGTGTTGCAGCTAGTGTGGTGCTTTTTTTTTCAGAACTGTGCAGAAATGCCAGTGAGCGAACATGCCAAAGTATAAGACTAACGATGCAGAAGTTCTGCTTGATCCAAGAAGCAGGTAAGAACACATGTTCCAAGACCGAGTTGGCTGAAAGGCACAGCGTGCCCCTCTCGACGTTGTCCACAATATTGAAAAACAAGTTGAAGGTACTGGAGGCCTACAGCAAGACATATTCTTCGAAGCGGTCGCAAGTACGGGCTCCCACATACCAAGATGTGGAATCGGCTTTACTTCGCTGGCTGCAGAAAGCAAACACAGCCCACCTTCCCATCAATGGAATGATATTGCGGGAAAAGACCAACAACTTAGCTCTACAACTTGGGCACGAAGAGTTCAGGTATAGCAATGGATGGTTCAGCTGTTTTAAAGAGCGCAATAATTTGACCTTTGTAGCCGTCCATGGCGAGAGCGGCAGCGCAAACGAGAGCATCGGCGACAACTGGAAGAAGCACATGTTGTCTCCGTTGCTTATCGAGTACAGTGCAGACACTGTGTACAACCTTGACGAGCCAAACTTTTTCACAAGATGCTGCCCACAAAAAAGTTCGCAGTGAAGGACACCGCGGTTGAGGGTCGAAAGCAGGGCAAGGAAGGAATTGCCATTCTGTTTGGCGTGAACGTGTGTGGTAAACACAAGCTGCCGCTACTCGGAGTTGAAAAGAGCGGGAAGCCTCGCGGCTTTAAAGATGCACAGCTGCCGCCAAGGGATGAGCTTATCTACCGGCACAACAAGAAAGCCTGGGTCACAGGTGCAATATTTGAAGATTACGTTCGGCAGCTTGACCGTAAGTTCGCAGCCACAGGCAGGAATGTACTCTTCGTTGTTGATAATTGCGCAGCGTGTGGTGACATCCCACGCCTGAAATCTATCAGGATGGTATTTCTTCCTTCGAACACCATGTCGATCTCGCAGCCAATTGACCAAGGCACCATTCACCACACGAAGATTTACCACCACCACCTGCTCAAGCGCATGCTCCTTTGCTATGACAATGGCAAGGAGTACTCCATCGACCTCCTCGGGGCCATATGTCTTATTGTTTATGCATCGAAGCAAGTGCCCAGATTGCCAGATACATCCATTAGGTGTGCATAATATGGTGCACCTTGGACATTCAGTACGTCCTTTAGATATCCAGATTTATCCAGAAAACATTGTATAGATGCACTATGGATCATTGCAAATGCACCCAGAACATGTAAGTGGTACGCTGTGGGGATGTCAGGGCTGGATATAGGCAACGTCTAATAGACGTCCACAACATCCTGTAGATATATTTATTACATGTAATAGATATCCACAACATCCAATAGATGTTTACTGCATCTAATGGATATCTATATTAACCACACTTACGTCCATAGGACATCCATTGTACTATTTTTGGCTGTTCCTTTTATTCATCATGCATGCATGCACTGGGCCTCTTCAGTTTGTTCTCCCAGACTGCCCTAGACTGCTTGAGACGCTACTGCGCCACTGATTATTGGCGTACGCAGCTTCTCAGACGGTCCTGGACTGTTTGGGACAACAAATCAAAGTGCCACTGTTACTAAGCAAAGAAAAACTGTTGCCACCGCCAGCATTTTTATTGTGAAACTTCGTATTGGTATCAACCGTTTGATAAGTACGTAATGATGTACGCAATATTTGCAGTGAAATACAATGGCAGACTCCAGCTGTCTCATGAAAATAAAGTAAACAGTAAAAATAGAACATAATGCTATCTCTTGGTTTCTGAAAGGCACAAATACGATAGCACAATGATAAATTCTGTAAGAGAAGCAGGCAACACCCTGCAGCAAAAGGGCGCCAAATTAGCTTCTCCATAAAGGAGAAATTCGGAACGTAGCTGCCGCATAAAAAAATATAGTTTTAACATATTGTTCTCACTCGACGAGGAAGTCATTTTTCTCGAATAAGTAAGCATGCAGTACAAGTACAAAAATGGTATGCTTATAAATTATTCGAGTAGAATAACTATACCATATTTCCATGCGAGTGAGACTACAGCCAATTCGTGTGTAGATTCATGGATCATAAGGAATGTTGTTGAAACTCATGGGAGCGGACAAGAAGAGAAAGAAGACGGTGAACTCCAGAGGCACGCACGCTAAAGAAAAGCAATAAAAAAAAAGAAGACTCTTGATTTCATTCGCATCGAACGCAGCTGTCTCGTCTCGTTTCTGCGACATGGTGCTGTGACCAGGATTGCGGCTACTCCTCTTCCAACTGGCCAAGGACTAACAGGACGACGGGCTGGCCACAGAAGACGGACGAAAAGGAGGCACGAAGGCGAACCAGCGGCAGTGAGACGGGACATAGACAGCAAGGACCAGCACGGACACAGAGGGCGACCAAGACTCGGATGACGGCTTGTCGCTACAATCTGTAAGTGACCAGCAGTTTCCTCAGTTAGTCAAGATGAACAGAGAAGTGATTTTAAAAAAGCAAAAAACGCTGAGGCCACAAATAACAAACTTAGTGAGCGATGCTGAAAAGAAACTGGAGGAAAATCAGGATCCTGCAGCGATGTCGCTGATAGCCAGCCAGATCAAAGGTATTGCAGACTCGCTTAAGAAAGCAGACGAGCAGATGGAGCAGTTCATAACACCCGAAACAGCTGACTCGCAGTTTGCGAAACCACTGAGTATGAGTTAAAGATAAGTGCTCTGCACAGCATCAACGCGTACCTTTCTCGACAAGAAATACGGGAAACAGCGAAGGAGCAACCGAACTTTAATGGAGAAGCTAGAGAGTCACAGCAAGCAACAACAGTGAAGCTACCAAAGCTAGAAATGATGAACTTTGACGGCGATAAAATGAAATGGCAGAGATTTTGGCGGCAATTTGAAACCGCTGTACATGAAAGAACCGACTTGAACAAAAATCTGAAATTTACTTATCTTCTGTCCTCACTAACCGGAAAAGTGGCAGCTGCCGTGGAGGGACCACAGTTTTCCGACAGTAACTATGGGAATGCCATTGATCTACTCAAGCAGAAGTACGGAAAAGATGACGTGCTGGTAGAAATGCATATGAAAGAACTAACTTGAATACAGTGGCAAGCTGCAAAGACCATGATGGTTTAAGAAAGCTGTCACAAAACGTTCAAGTGCACATACCCACGTGGATTGGAATCCTTAGGATTGAAAAGTTAGTCCTATGCATCGATGTTGCTTCCGATCCTGAAAAGAGCTTTGCCAGTGGATCTGTACATTGGATTCCAGTTAAAACAAAGAGTAGGGATCATTAGATCTTAAGCACAAGATCAGAATGTGGCTTTACGTCAAGAAGATATTCTTAGGCGCTTGATGAAATACATAGAAGATCAGGTAGAGTGCAGAGAGGAATTGTCAACAGCAAGGAGAGAAAGCTACGGCAACAGAACGGAGAGTAAGCAGCAGACAAGAACTATTAAATTTCAAAGTACAGCTGCAAAGTTTTGCATATTTTTCAAGAATACTACTCATTATACTGATGATTGCAGGAAAACGATGCCTTATGAAGATAAGAAAATGAAGCTCAAAGAGGCAAACAGATGTTTCCGCTGTACCAGGCCTCGCCATACTGCTAAAATATGTAAAGCAAACATTAGGTGCAAGATATGTGTTTTTCTGCAGACTGCAGTTGCGCTAGCATAAGGTAGAAGGCAGTCATGTTATTGTCGTGTTCTGCTGGATACTGGCAGCCAAAGATCATTCATACTGAAAAGCCTATCTGAGAAACTTGGCTGTAAAGTTAAAGGAAACGAAAGGCTCACGATAGGATCATTCGGAGGAGGTCAAAATGAGAGTCATGAATTCGGTTGAAGTTAAAACAAAAAGTGCCTGCAGTAGTGAAGAAGTGTTATTGGAAGCACTGGAGATAGACATAATTTCAAAAGGAACATTACCATTCCTGCCTATATCACTAGTAAAGAAGTATGGAGACATCAAATTCAAGCTGGCTGACAGTTTATGTAGAAGCACATCATGCATGGAAATCGGACTGCTTATTGGATCAGACCAGTACTGGCAAGCATTGAAAGGTGGGATCCGAAGACTAGAAGAAAGGTTGACAGCAACAGAAACTATATTCGGCTGGACAGTACAAGGCCAAGCTAAGATATCAGCAACAGTAATGGAGAAGTCAACCGTAATGGTACTCAACGTCAACGTGGATAACTCTGAAATACAGACAGAACTCGGGCATTTCTGGGATATCGAAACTCTAGGCATAAAATGCCCTGAGAAAAAAACCAAGAGAGAAGAGGAGGTGATTCAGCACTTCAAGGGGCACTTAAAATTTGAAGAGAAGCAATATTCTGTCAGACTTCCATGGAAAGAGAACGTGGAACTTGATGAAAACAAGAATGTAGCTATGAACAGATTACAACTCACTCGACGGCTACAGAAGGACGAAAGTATACTTCGGCGTTGCGACAGTGTGATTAGAGATTATTTAAATAGTGGAATAGCAGAAGTGGTCGAAGAAGAAATGCCGATGACACGCTGTTACTACATGCCCCCATCAGGCAGTAATAAGGGAAGATCGACAAACTACAAAGATGAGAATTGTATTTGATGCATCTTCATCGTTGACAAAAGGGTTTTCTTTAAACGATAACCTCGAAACAGGACCGAATCTCAATTGTGATTTGGTTCATATGCTGATGAACTTCCGACACCATCAAATAGCAATAATAGCTGATCTAGAGAAAGCATTTCTGCAGATTTCAAGGAAGAGGATAGAGACGCATTGCATTTTCTTTAGTGGAACAGAATTCCAATTGGTAGTGATGCAAAAGTTGTGACATGGAGAATATCAAGAGTAATGTTTGGAATAGCTCCGAGTAGTTTCTTACTAGCAGCAACTATACAAAACCACCTAAGCAAGTTGGAAGATAGCTTTCCGGAAACGATTAAGCAGCTTAAGAACAACATTTACGCTGACAATGTGATACTGGGAGCCAACTCACCAGAAGAAGCCGAAAAAATTTATAAAGAGTCAAAAGACATTTTTCAAGAGGCGTCAATGACACTCAGAAATCTTAAAACGAATGAGCCTCGATTACAGCGAACTATAAACATACAAGAGAAAAACACAGGCATGATAACCTCCAACCAGATAAAGATACTTGGCATCAGATGTATCCTAAGAAGCCAACAAATACTGACACCAAGGACAACATAGGGGAAATTACTTGTGCTTAGTAAATGAAATAAAGAAATGATAAATTAATGGAAATTAAAGTGGATGAAAAAACAACTTGCTGCAGGTGGGAACCGAACCCATAACCTTCGGGTTCCGTTCCCACCTGCGGCAAGTTGTTTTTTTATCCACTTTAATTTCCATTAATTTATCGTTTCTTTATTTCATTTACTAAGCACAAGTAATTTCCCCTATGTTGTCCTTGGTGTCAGTGTTTGTTGGCTTCTTATGATATGACTAATAAAAATCGGGCCCCTCGGATAACCCACTTTCTTCTCATTTGGCATCAGATGGAATTACGAGGAAGATAGACTGTACATCCCATCTTTTGACATAAAAGACATCGATAAGAGCGGTCCAATTACGAAGAGGCAAATGTTGCAGCTAACAGCAAGAATATACGATCTGCTGGGCGCCTTCACTCCATTCACAGTGACAGCTAAGCGAGAAATACAAAACATGTGGAGAAAGGGAACATCTTGGGACGACCCACTACCAGAAGATGAAACGGCGTCATGGAGGAACTGGATTCAAGAGCTTCGATTGATACAAGACTTCAGCATACCTAGATGGTTTGATACTAACCAAGGCAGACAGCCTCTTCACACGGATCTCCATTTGTTTTCTGATGCAAGCCTGTACGCTTACGGAACAGCAGCCTACTTGTAAATACATATGAAAACCAAAAACAGTCTGGGACACTCATAGCAAAAGGACGAATAGCTCCAATGAAAGAAATGTCCTTGCCAAGACTCAAGCTAATGGCTGCAACGCTATCGGCACACCTCTCTGAATATATCAGAAGAGGATTTGTAAGAAAACTAAACGAAACGAGATATTGGACAGACTCGACCATTGTTCTAAGTTGGTTACGGGGAAAGAAAAAACGCGACAATTTTGTTGAAGAGAGAGTGAAGGAGATAAAGGAAAAAACGAAGCTGTCAGAGTGGAATTACGTTGCAAGCGAAGAAAACCCAGCCGATTTGATGACTAGAGGTGTAAGCGCAGAGCGTTTGATAAACTCAGAACTATGGTGGCATGGTCAAAAATGGTCAGTTCTGAAAAAGAAAACTACAGAACAAACCGAAGCAGAAGATGCTGAACATGATGAAAGTTATAAGATTAACACATGCACGTCAAATGCAGCAGTGATTAACGCGGAGAACTATGGCACATATATACGATTACTCAGAGTAACAGCTTGGGTTCTCAGGTATCTCTGGAATATACGAAAAAGTGATCGATCATCGGACATCTGAGTTTTGAGGAACTGAAGAATGCTGAGACGACAATAATAAAACTCGAACAACGACACATACGAGAAAACATCGTGCAGAGCAAGAGCATTTCTACGAAGACATTAAGGATGTTTCTTCATGGTATGGAAGTCTTTGAAGACGATCAGGGTCTGATAAGACACAAAGGTCGGCTACTTTAACGTGGATTAACATACAACGATAGACATCCTATTGTGCTGCCAAAGTGTACAGCTGGTACAAAGCTGCTGATACGTCATATTCATCAACTCACGCTGCATCGAGGAATAAGCGTCACATTATCGCAGCTTCTAACTAAGTACCGGATAATACAAGGAAGACAGCTGGTGAAGAAGATAATTCATTGGCGTCTGAAGTGCCAACGATTTGACGCCAGACCGCTGCACCAAGAAACAGCCCCACTTTCTGCTGAGAGAGTCAACGAGCGACAACCATTTGAAGTGATCGGTGTGGATTTCGCGGGTCTGTTACTTACAAAAGACACGATAAAAAGCACTACAACACAGTATGTCGCAATATTTGTATGTGCTACTACATGAGCTGTGCATCTCGAAATTGTGGACAACACGACAAGAGAAGCATTCTTACATGCATTCCGAAGATTTACAGAGAGAAGAGGGCTATGTTGCACCATTTACAGTGACAACGCAAGGACGTTCAAGAAGGCCAACAGAGACGTCAATCGTATGATTAAAAAACTACAGGAAGAAGTCTCCAAAAGAGCAAGCCAAGGAGATCAAATCGAATGGAAGTACATCGCAGAACAAGCGCCTTGGTGGGGATGCTTTTATGAAAGGATGGTACGAAGCACGAAATCAGCAATGAGGAATGTTATTGGAAAAAGACTTGAAGAGAAGAGATGCAAACAATAACAACTGAAGCTTAAGCTATCCTTAATAACAGACCGTTGACCTATGTATATGGTGAACCGGATGAGCCTCTACTTATTGTGCCGGCTGATATAATAGGTGGGAAGCATAGGATTAAAGACATTACTGAAGGTTAGTTAGTTCGTCAAATGGGGTCTAATGGTGCAAAAGCGGCTGAGGCTATGCTGCGCCAAACACGAGGTGTTTTAAAATCCAGTTTATGAAGGAAACAGCTTTGTTAATCTATATTTTATGTAAAAAGCCAGTGTCATCTAGAAATTTACGGACATCACATAATGGTACTAGTGGATCATCACCTAAAATTAGAGCAGGGTGTAAAATTATGTGTAGTTGATATAGTTTGTGCAAAAGTGTTCGTCTGTGTGTTTCAGTCTCCGCACGTGTTAGTAATATGTGCATAACTGTTAGTGGCTGTTGACATTTCTCGCATGTTGGTGTGTCTTCTTTTGTAAGCAAGTAATTGTGGGTGAGGTGCGTGTGCCCAATGCGTAGTCGGCATAAAACTACTTCGATGAACCGCTCCTGATGATAGCATGACTTGCACTCGCCAACTATGGGTTTTGTGAGATGTGGCTTCTTGTAGGCACAACGGTCCCATTCGCGTTGCCATTTTACTGTTAAGGCTTTTCTAATTGCACGGATGCTATCTTTATATGGGAGTGTTGTGTTTGTAATGTCTTTGTGCGCTGCCATCAATGCGTATCAGCTGCTTCGTTACCCGGTATCCCAACATGGCTTGGGACCCAGCAGAAACGAATTGACCTCCCGTACTCGTTAAAAGGCACCATGTTTAAAATGTCTGCAATCAGGGGTTCACACTCAGATTTCAGATGTAGAGCCTTCAGTGTGCTTAAAGAATCTGTATATATGACTGCATTTTTGTGTTTATCAGCGATAATCTTTTTCACAACAACCCAGATGGCGTAAACTTCGGCCGTGAAAACAGAAGTGTGTTGTGGCAATCGAATACTTGTTCCCCAATTTTCCGTTACAGCCCCCACACCCACGTGATCTTTTGTTTTAGAGCCATCAGTGTAATATTGCATGTTATTTTGATATTTGTCCTGAAGTGCACGGAATTCTTGTATAATCTGTTCGTGTGGGATGTCTCTTTTCTTTAGATGTGTTAACATCCAATCACATAAGTGTGTGAAATCGTACCACGAGGCCTACCGTTGTGGTTTCTTGGCAAGCTGGAGGACTTCGTCGGGAATGTCATAATCCCAACAGTATTGCTCATACCGCAGGACAAGTGGCCTAATCACGTTCCGTTTATTTGTGTAGTGTAAGCGTGAGTTGTATTGTGTGAGGATGTTGTAGCATATGTGTTGCGGTGATGACTGAATTCTGAGTACGTTGGAAAAAGTGACTAATGCCCTGTGCTGCTGTAAGGAGGGTTCATTACACTCGACATATAAACTTTGAATAGGTGAAGTTCTGTAGGCACCACTTTCCAGTCGCAGTCCAAAGTTATGTACTGGATCAAGTCGTTGGATGTTGTCTGGCTGAGCCGTAAACCACGGAGCCGTAGTCTAAAAGGCTACGCACAAGAGACCGGTAAACACGTAAAAGACACGTTCGGTCAGAACCCCAGTGCTTATGAGACAAAATTTTAAGGATATGTAGAGCTTTATTCGCTTTAATCTGTAGTGTTTTTATGTGAGTTAGGAAGTGAAGTTTGGTGTCAAAGGTTAGTCCTAAAAACTTATGGTCTTGTTTCACCGGCAGTATGACGTCATTCAATTTTAGGGCTGGATCGCTGTGTAGCCCTCGTTTCTGAGAGAACAAAACAGTAACTGTTTTCTGTGGAAAAATGGAAACCATTTTTGTTAGCCCATTGTGTAAGTTTATTTATTGTGAGTTGAAGCTGCCTTTCGCAGGTTAGCAAATTTGAGGCACAGCAAGCCACTTGGAGATCGTCAACGTATAAAGAGTGCATAAGAGACGATGATATGATCTTATTAACTGTGTTCATTTTTACTGTCGTGCTGAGAATGAGAGTGTCGTGCTGAGAACACAGCCTTGTGTATGTATGAGATAGTACTGAGCCCAGACGTACCTGAAATGTTCTATCAGACATAAAATCAGCTAGGCAGTTCAGCATTTTACCCCGGATGCCGAGGTCAGCCAGGTCTCTTAAAATTCCATGTCTCCATGTGGTATCATAGGCTTTTTCTAAATCGAAAAAAACTGCAAGACAGTGTTGTTTGTGTAAAAATGCATATCGAATTTCATGTTCTAGACAGACAAGATGGTCAGTGGTTGAACAACCCTTTTTATAGCCACACTGATGGGGGTCAATAAGGTTTCTAGGTTCTAAAATAAATGAAAGTCTTATATTGATGATGCTTTCATATGACTTTGCCAAAACGCTTGTGAGAGCAATAGGTCTGTAGCTGCTTGCGGATGTGGGGGATTTACCGGCTTTTAGAAATGCAACTACTATTGCCTTTTTCCACTCTTCCGGCATTGTGCCAGATTCCCAGATTAAGTAAAAAAATTTAAGGAGAGCGTTTACAGATGCTTGAGATAGATGAGCCAGCATGGCGTAGTGAATACGGTCGTGACCTGGCGCTGTGTTTTTCCCTGCAGAAAGAACTCTGTTTATTTATTGTGTGAGGGGGGAGTTGTACGGCTCATTTGATGCGCCAGTAGTGGGCAGCTTCTGTTTTTCAGCAGACTGTTTTATTGTAAAAATTCCTTTGTATAATTCCCTGAACTGGATACATCGCGGAAATGTTCTCCAAGTGTATCTGCCTGTTCTTGTATTGTTGTTTATGCGCCTAGACTTGTAAGTAACGGTATTGTGTAAGATGAGTACTGTCCTCTAAATTTCCTCACCTGGTCCCACATTCGTTTCGATGTTACCATATTATTAATTGAAGAGATGTATTTTTGCCATGATGATTTTTCAGCATGTCTTCGTATGAATCGTGCTTTGGCTTTGGCTCGTTTGAAGTTTAACAGGTTGCTATAGGTGGGGTACCTCCATAGGATTCTCCAAGCCTTATTTTGTTTTTTTTTTTAGCATCGGTACAGTCCTTCATCCACCAGGGGTTTAGCTTTTTGGGCACTATACCCGATGACAGGGGTATGGCCTTTTCTGCCGCACGGATTATAACCTCAGTGATTTTTTTATTCAGCTCATCAATACTTAGCTCTCGTGAAAAGACATCTTCTAGTATCGCGTTCTCCATAAAGACCGGCCAGTTCGCGAGCTGTAATTTCCATCGGCGTGGTCTAGTTACTAGGGTTTGTGGTGATGATAAATGTTTGATGAGTGCAGGTAACTGGTCGCTACCATATGACGTGTCGAGAGCTTCCCATTTAAAATCAGTAAAAAGAGAGGGCGAACAAAAAGCTAAATCTAAACAACTAAATGTGCGGGAAGTCGGTGAGAAGTAAGTTGGTGCACCTGAGTTTAAACGACAGTTATTATTTGACAGAATAAAAGCTTCAACGAGTTGCCCTCTTTGGTCAGTTTTGACACTGCCCCAAAGAGTACAATGAGCATTAAGACAAATGCTCCGGTAACTGATCTGTTAGATTTTCCAAGTCTTTAATAGTAAAATGTGTGTGGGGTGCTATATATAGTGAGCAAATGGTGATGGTTTTGTAGGATAGAATGGTGACAGCTACGGCCTCTAAAGACGTATTTAATTGGACATTTCGGGTAGGAGTGCCGCCCTGCACGACTATACATTCGTGGTCCCTTCGGACAATGGTGAAACCTTTGAGAACTTGACTATTTTTTGGACTGGGATTTGTTTCCTGGAGACATACTGCAACTGGCGAAAAGCTGTTGATGATGTCTTTGATGTCACCTAGATTATGTATGAGACCTCTACAATTCCAATGGATGATAAAAGCCATTTTGAAATTGAAAAGTAGGAAATGGCACTACGGAAAAAACAATAGGAGAGATGTTAGGTGACATGGATTTAAAAAGGCTAATACAAATGAGCGATAACCATTAGGTTATCGCTTTCATATTTTGCATGGTTATCAGGATTTTGTCCCTCTTACCGCGCTCGAGAGAGCGCTCGTCCTTTGGTGTCAATTACACCGGGGTTTTTGTGTCGACCTCCATCGCTCTCTCTGAGGCACTGGAGGACCGAGAGTTTGGCGCCGAGACACGTGTCTCGGGCCTTGGAGTTCGCTTGATCTTAGGACCCTGCGGGACTGGTGTCTGCAGGGCCGTTGAAGAGGGCGGAGCAGTACTGACTGCTTCCACCACGGGGGCGGGAGGAGTCACTGCGGCACCACTGCGCGTGGTCTCGGAGGAAAAACCGAAGGTGAAAAAAAAAGGTCAGCATAGAAGAAATATGGAGAAATAAGCAAAATATCACAAAATATTGGTGGAAAAGATGGAACAGGTAATATCTGAAAGAACTGAGAGAGCAGTGTAATGCAAGAAAGCAAGAAATGACGGTGAACCAAGGAAATATCGTTTTGATCGGCGCACGCACTACTAGATCCTTCTGGAACCTGGCTAAGGTCATTGAAGTATATTCTGGAGTCGACGCGAAGCCGCGCTCCTGTCTTAAATACGAAAGAAGAGTCGTTCGGAGACCAGTAAGACATCTTTACACACTTGAAGGCTGCTCACAATGATGAGAAGAAAGCTTTTCGTGGCCGGAAGCTGTTGAAACTCATGGGAGCGGACAAGAAGAGGAAGAAGACAATGGGCTCCAGAGGCGCGCGTGCTAAAAAAGAGCAATTAAAAAATAAAGAAAAATCTTGATTTCGTTTGCATTGAACGCAGCTCTCTCGTCTCGTTTCTGCGACAAATGTCAATGTAATTGCAGTTAATAGTTACCTGGTACCACAGCACACTTGGCATGTACTAGTCAACCAAATGCAGTGGTACCAGGCCACACCATGCTGCTAAGAGTGCTGAGCCACTTGTAGCAGTATCAAATCAGCCCTTTCTTATTAAACTGTCTTTGCAAATATTTTGCAAGGCTGAAATGTTCCTGCTCCTACACTAATATGTACATCCATAGCGTAATCGAACTGCGTAGGTGACTCAAGAAAACTGAGGTTGTGTGCCTGTCAAAAAAGCAAAATGTGTGACAAACTTCCGCTAATCTTCATCTTATCGCCAACAAGAAGCAGTTAAATTTCGCGAGTGTCAAAAAAAAAAAAAAGCAACAGAAACGCATGCACGGCGGCATCCTTCCTATGTGCACCCCTGTAAGCACTAAACAAGTGAGAAACAAAGTCGCCCTTTGAGCAATTAGTAACGAGATAGCCATCGGTTTTGCAAGCGCAACAAGCCGAAACCAGCGCATGGAACAAAGCCGAAACCACTGCCCGCCCGCTTGCCAATGCGCAAGCGATAGTATATAGACGCGCGGGAGCAAACTTGTTATAAAACAAACAATGCAATGAAAACCGAGAGAGGGAAGCACGCGAAAAAAACTCCCTGTATTCCCACATAGTGGCAGCACATGACAGAAAAGAAAAAGTTAGAAAATTGGCACGCTTTTTAAACATACAGACGGTGCCGTAAATTGCGGCATCGACCATTTTTGGACTTGTTCGTGGCCCCGTATATTTATGTCATTGACCCTCAAAGGGTTAATGACCCTTTGCCACTTCAAAGGGAACATTATTTTTGGGTGCTGAAGATGGTGAGGAGGAGGAGGAAAAAACCTTATTTAAGGCCAACACTAAGGCCCAATAAAGTAGAGTGCTTGTCCCACTAAGGCCCGTTGTTCATCCGCCGAGTCCGAGTGAAGCCAAGCACTCCAGGAAGCAGGGGAAGGGTAAGGAAAATAAGGAGAGGTAATGGCAATGTTACATGAGTACAGAATGTGTTCTGCACCTGCCCTTGTCTCCGGGCAGTTGGGGTAGTGAGCTGTGCTACGCCAACGGAATTTGTAGAGCGTTAGTGGCTTGAGAAGAGTGTTCGTCTGAACTATACGAAGGATATATGCTTGTTCCGTCTTGTGTGAAGGATGAGGTTGGGGCAAAATAGTTCAGTTTTGCTTAATGTTTTTGTAGTTGCGCTTTTTATGTGGCAGCATCTTCCACTGTCGTTGGATTTGGCCAGGTAATCGAGGGCGCCCGGAGGTTAATTTCGCGTGCACTTTGATGAACCAACTCATTTCACTCCATCCCAGCATGACCAGGCACTCAATGCAGGGTGATTGTAATGTTCGGTTTGCGATTACAGGATTCTAATAAGCTGTCATGTAGGTGTGCAGTGTTGTATGTTGCAAATGGCTTTGCTAGAGTCGGTATAAAGGTTGATGTTACTGGATGGGTGCTTAGTGAGCAGAGAGTCTTCTTGTATGGCATATAATATCGCGTGAGTTTCCAGAGTGGCTATGTTGGGAGGGTCGGAAAATGGCCCAGCTGTTTGGATGATCGGTGCTGTCTGTCCAGGTGTATATAGTATTGACACGTGTACTTAACTTTATCGGGCAACCACGTTTCGCCACCTAACAAATGTTATCGCACAGCGCAGCTCGCGCCTGCATGTAAAAGAAGTTTCTGGAATGTTATCGATGGTTTCATCCACTGTCTTTCACCGCAACTTGTGTAATCTGGTTGCATCTATGCGCGACTCGAATAGCGTAGAACTTTGTAGAAGACACGCGGGTCCCAGCGGTTAATCTTGAACATTCGACGACCGATCTATACAAGCTGACGCGCTTGACCCGCTGATCAGATTTTCGATGATCGCCGACCGTGTTTGCCGCTATCGTTGTGCTATATGTGTAGCCTGTTTTGTGGGCACAGGTTTGCCCAATAAAAGTTAGTTTTGTCGTTCACAGTATTGCTACTGTGTTCTTCAACGTCACCACCACGTGACAATATTGCATATGCATGTGATCCCATGTCAGACCGTCTGGCGTCCGTGTATACGCGTAGTGCACGCCGATGGACGCGCCACTGGTGGCGGGCTTGCGCAGAACACACGGGAGAGGAGCCAGCCGCACGCCGTAGCTTGTTGCGTCGTCAATAGTGCTTCTCTGTCTCATTCATGTTTTCAGAGCAAAATAGGCAACACCCTTCGCATGTGTGGGGTGGCCAAAGCTTCAAGAAATGTCGAAGAAGAATTGTTGCAGGGTGGGGGGCTCAAATACCGGCGAAATTGTGCTGGCGATAAGGCTCTAATCATTCCCCGCAAAGCCTCATCAGCGGGAGCAATGGCAGCAATGGATCATCGCTTCGGTGGGAAATTTCTTGTTCTCATCCTTTCCTTTCCTTTGTCGCGTCGGTGTTTTCTTCTACTCGATCATAGCTAGACGCGTAATCGACGAAGTTCGTCTGCAGTGCAGCACGTGGTTTAAAGGCATTTCGCTAAAGTACGGAATGCCATTTGCCGCTTATACAGCATTGCGCTAGCTAGGCAGCACGACTGCACGAGCACATTGTGTTGTATGTTAAAGTTATTGAAGTTTGCAAGAACTGAAATTGTTGGTTTTGTGCGGCCCGGTAAATACTCGCACCAGCTGTCGCGCACTTCATGTTTTTACATCTATTTTATGCGTGGCTTCGCATATGTTTTAACTGCTGCTAGTTGCTTCATGCATAACTCTAGTTGATTTTTTTGAGCTGCGAGATGTTCACCCTGCCTCGTTTGTACAGGGTATAAATTACGCTGTGCCATATCGGAATGATACCAAGCAAGTGCTTTAACTGCTTTATTCTATTCGCCCGAAGGCATCGTGGATATTGTGGTTTTTGGTGAAATGTGTTTAGAATATAGGTAGTTCAGGGGGCGAGAATTACTAATAGTTGCTGCATATGGTATTTTTGTTCCCTTTTTTGCTGAAAAGTTCACGTCCCGTTCGGGAAGTCATCACACCTCGATGCTGTCTGAACAGACTTAACACGCCGAGTGATTTGTTTGTTTCACAACGTAGTCCCTTCTTGCATGTGAATTTTGTACTCAACTGAATTCTTTCTTATTATACTTATGCTGCAGAGGACTAAACCCGGCCTTGCCGCCAGCGGTCACCTACTTTGACTGGCGCTGCTCTGCCTTTAAATATATCATGTGGCACCTTTCTCTAGTAACATAAAAAAAAAGTACTGAAAAGTTAGTCAGACTTTATATTTGTACGTTTTCAAGCAGCTCCCTTGCGGAATTTAAAATTGCTCAAACTGCATTGGAAACGGCAGTTCATCGTCGTATGCAGCAGCATTGCATCAGCGGTACAGTGCTAACACGCGATTTTATTAACCCGTGTGCTTGGTGACTTCCTTGACTAGTGTACGCGTTTCCATCAATACATTCGTGATTACTCTTCTTGAGGCGACTTTGGCTGCACTTATTTGGCGATGTCACATGTATTTAGCGGCAGAAAAATCACAACGGCATATGCAGACATCGCACCATGCGGATTTGTTTGATATAAGTCTGCACTAATGACGGGTGCTTATTATTGAGGTCCAGAAGCAGCATCACGGCAATGGTAGAATTTAAAAAAAAAACGGTCGAGACATCACATTACTCAACAAAATTCATCGGCTAGTTAACATGAGCTCCACTTCATGTAAATGGGGTTCATGGCGTTTGGCTGCGGGACGCACCTGGCACGTATGTGGACCATGATGTCCCAAACACCGGTAACATCGTGTTCATACCCGCTCCTCCAGAGGTCAGCGTCTTCCCTGCAGCTGTCACCGCCGAAGCAGCAGCCTGGCACCCGAACAAAGGAGAAATCGCAGCCGTGAACTTCAGCCATTCTTGCTGCCAAGAGTTGTCGTCTGCTACTGCTCCTGCACGTACTGTTGGAAGTGCCCTCTAGGTGGCTATCAGTGGCGCCTCTATAGGCGGTGCACGAGGCATGTACAGTAGAATCTCGGTGATACGAATCTCAAGGGGAGGCGAAAATATTCATATCACCCAAAATTTCGTCTCACCAAAAAATGAGCGAAATCCGTCCCAAAACCATGAGACACGCTAAAAAAAAAAAAAACATTTATTTACTTGGGAAGAAGTCACGTATGTCCTTCTGAGTCTTCTCCGCGAGGTCAGCCAGCAGAGAATTTTCTAAGGTGAAGAACTGGGCTGTAGTGTTCTCACGCACAGTCTCAGATGTCACAGCATGCCGCAGAATATCGAGAGCGTGCAGTTTCGGCTGCCGACGGTGGTTGGTCATCACCATTTTGGCACTCGTCTTCTTCATCACTGGTCGAAATTCCAGGCTGCGACGATATATCCTCCACTATGTCTTCCACTGTGCGCAGACCACAGGTGACGAGATCGTCGTCTGTGGTGACGAAATCGTCAGCACTGCAGTCAACACCAAGCTGGTTCCAGACATCAACCGGAATTGGACCTGGCACTTGCGAGGTGGTGGCCACCGTGGATTTAAAAATCCCACACTTTGCGAAACAATTTGCGATAGTTGCAGGGGAGAAGTGCTCCCAGGCCACTGCAATAAAATGCATAGCGTCCCAAAGACTAATCTGCATATTTGCATCCTTACGGTCAATCTTCGCAAGCAGGCGGCGCACAAACAAACCTTTGAAGTGGTGCTTTACGTTTCTGATAATGCCAGCATCCAGTGGCTGCAAATGAGTAGTAGTAGCGTTCGGGGGCAGGAATACAGGCAGAATTGGCCAGCAAACGGCGGGATTCGATCAGCCAGATGCGAAACAATTGCACCTGTCACACCACACCAATGTTTTTCACTCTCATTCAGCTTTGTTGTAGAGCTCTGGTATACCAGAAAATCATAAATGAGGCCGGACTCACCACGTAGCATGAATACCTTCACACCCCAAGGGCGAGGCTTGCCCTTCACATATTGCTTCATGTTTAAACAGCCCTTGAAAGGAACAATCTGCTCCTCAATGCACAAATGCTCCTCTACCTCGAGATCGTGGCACCTTGCTTGAAAATTCTTGAGCAGAGGTCTCACCTTCCAGAGTCTGTCATTTATCTCTGGCTTGTTCGCATCAACAATGTGAAGATTGTTTCGCAGCTTCTCGAAGCGGTTGCATGAGATCTCGCATAATGCGGTGAGAGCAGTTCTCATTGTAGGCTTGCAATATAGGTGCAACCTTCGATATTTCAGGACACCCATTATCAGATGGAGACCCACCAGTCGGCTGATTTCATCTTCATCAGTGCTTACACTCGTGCCATACTGAAAAACTGAGTACTGATTTGTTTTCTCGGCAAGCTCAGTATAGATGCTCTTCGGGACATAACGGATAAAATAACCAAATGGTGAGGGTATGTCCCCTTCGATGTGAAGGTCTTCGTGCGCTGCCCCTTTGAATATGGTTTCCAGCACCTTGAAAGGCTTTCTCGCCCATCCGCTTGCTGTTGTTGGTGCGCTATCATCTTCCGAATCAGCTTCTGAAATATCACTCGCTCTCTGCCGGGGCTCCAAGCACGTCGTCCCCCTCGTCACCGCTGCGCTAACAGTAGGAAATAAATATCAAAAATACCAGCCACAAATACTCGAGACTTCAGAAATTATACATTGTGAAAGTCGATCAGAAATTATACATTGTGAAAGTCGATACTTACCCGAAGGCTGCTCAGCCATGGTACAAGCAAACACTTCATCGTCATCTATGCGCGAGTGTGCACAAAATTCTCTGCTGCTGATGGCAGTGGCGATAGGGCTCTCAGAGGAACACCCCACAAAAAAATTATTGGTTTCAGTTTCGTGTAGCGAAGTGACGCAGGCGTTAGATATCAGGCGCATCAGCTCACCCGGGAGACGAAGATGAATGGAGATGAGCTCTGGCAGGGGCAAGTCCAAATACGCAGGTACGACGATGAGAGGTAGCATTCCAACAACTACGTTTATTCACTTGGCATCTGCCGTAAGTTTAAACTGTGCAAAAATATCTACAAACAGAACGACGTCATACCCGTCGTCGTCGGCCTGCCTGACCGGCCTGGTCTCCCGTGGTGAAGTTGCACCGTCCGCTGCTGTCTACTTGCTCACTCCTCAAAACTGCTCGAACTATCCTTTAAATAAGTTTACACAGCATCCAAGAGACACTTTTCTCCACCAATCGGCTACTACGTTACTCCGACCAATCAGGCAAACCGACATCATCCGATAAGCGGCAGAGTTCAAGGGGTCAAGAAATGGTCGTGTCAACACTCTGACCATAACTAATCAGCTTTTGACAGCCGAGCGTGGGAAGACGATGCGACATGTGCACGTGTGACGTCAGGCGCTGCAGTGGCGGCTGCCGCGCGGCAGTACATGCCCGCGGCGCCGCGGCGGTTATTTGGGGTACAAAGGTATCCGCCCGCGTCGAGGAGCCCACAAAATTCTCGGAAAGCAGCAAAGAAGCCCGCGGTACACTCTCTTCGCGACACCTCCCCCCTACGAAAAAGAGTGCCCCACTCGTTGCAAAGCATTACTACCAAACCAAATTAACAAATTTAAACACGTACAAATTAAACAAATACCTTTAGGGATTCACATAAGAAAACTGAAGAATGTGTAAGGAAAACTGAACATTACCTCAAACAAAACAAATGCGTTTTAAAAGATGGAAACGAAATGCACAACACAAGAAAAGAAACATCAAAGTTCATTCGCGCGCGCTGCACAAGAAAATTAACACTGCAGATTATTCAGTTGCGCTGCAATACACATCAGTGTCCATGTCGTATGGAGCGGTGGTTCGAGGCTCAGCCTCCCTATGAAATGTCTTCCAATTAAATGTACTCCAGTTGGAGTAAAGTTCAGTGCCGTCCGGGCTCTTGGCTTGTCGTCTTTGACTACGAGTCGACGTCTCACACACACCAGCACACGGGGCATGCCTCCGGTCACCACGTGAACTACATTGGTGCACAACGCGAGGAACACAACACATTTTCTTTTGCTTCTGATGTTCGGTAGCCGACTCGTCGTCTTCGTCGTCATCGTAGCACTGTCTGACATGGCACTGTTTTAAGCGCGCAGCATTAAAAACGTCGCATTTTTTGCCGGTTTGGTCGACCAGATTCAGAGGAGGCTCCGTTCGGGGGGCCACTTTCTTGGCGTCCTGGGTTCCGCGTTGCGTTCCTTGGCCTACCTGAAGTAGAGGCTCGTTTTTGGAGCTTGCAAAGGGGGCGACACTGGCTGGCTTCCTGGGGGCGAGCGGCTGTTTGTGGCAGCCAGAGCAGGAGAGGACATACTTTTTGACTTGGCAAAACATCTTGGGCCAGAAGTAACGGTGGCGAACTTTCCCCCAAGTGCGCCTGACGTCGAGGTGGCCTGCCGAGCTATCAACATGACAGCGCCGTAACACCTCCGACCTCAAACACCCTGGGACAACGAGTGTCGTGCGACCTTGAAAGCCTTTCGCTCTTCTATATAACACACCGTCAATCAGCCGAAAGCTCCGTGACATTCTTTTCGTTTTTCTGGCAACGGGCGCACTCGGCTGCTCTAGGTGCTGTATTACTTCTTGCATCCATGAATCCTCTCTCTGCGTTTCCCCGATGTCCACATGATCCAGCACGAGCAACGGTGAGGGATTTTCTTCGCTTGCTAGTGCGGAATCATGCGGAAGTCGGGAAAGTGTCGGATTTGCTCTGCTCAAAGTTAGAGCGCTGCTCCTTTCAACGGGGTCCGTTTTCTTGGAACCGTTGCCGGCACTGGGGCGCAAAGTGGCTGATGCGGTCGCATAGCTGGCAGCGCGGTCGCTCGTCGTTGTCACGGGTATTTCTTGCTGGCCAAGGCGCTGAAGGACGACGTACATCTTCTTCAATAGCTTTCAGGCAGTCAAATAATGAGCCTATAGAGTCCGCGATCGCCCTCAAGTCCCTGTCGCGGTCGGTGGCCTCTCGCGGGCAATGACGCTCTGCCGCAGCGCAGGTGGCGCGACATGTCGGAGGCGGCTGCATTGTTGCTCCAGCGGGTGTCACTCCGGCGGCAGGTGCCGAGGCGAATGGGTAGCACGACTGCTGGCCGGCAGAGAAATGGGTGCCGGTCGCTTCTGGTTGTGACGCACGCACCATCAAAAAAGCTGCCCGATCAATTCGGCGTAAAATTTTGAGGAAAGTAGAGCAGCTGTCCGGATTTGCAATAAGAATTTTTTCCAGCACGTCCGGGCGCAAGCCGCGCATGTGGTGCCGCATCCGCTCCTCTTCCGTCATAGACGGATTAGCTCTGGCGCACAGCTGCACAACGTCATAGTAATAATCTTCGGAAGACTCCGACGGTAGCTGGGTCCGGTTTTGCAGCCGCAAATATGAGAATTCGACTGAGTGGCGACTTGTGAAAGACGTTTCTAAGAGCGTCGTCCACTCTTTCCATGTATTAGGGGCACCCATTAAAATTTGCGTGGTGTGCCATTTTTTTGCATTGCCCTCTAATGCCAAATATAAAAATTTTACTTTCATCCCTTCATCCCAGTTGTTGAGGGACGTTATATGTTCGTAGAAAAGCAGCCACTCGGATATTGATTCTTCTGGCGTGCCTTTAAAGACTGGCGGTCCGATGAAAGGTTCCGCTTGAGGGATGGACATGGTAGCGAGGACAGTAGGGGGTTCGGTCATGGTCGAGCTGTTAAGCTAGGTTCTTGAGGTTTGTTGCCACGACTAATGATATTAGAGCGTGGACTTCTGTACCCAGCACGCTCCACCACTTTGTAGCGAAGTGACGCAGCCGTTAGATATCAGACGCATCAGCTCACCCGAGAGACGAAGATGAATGGAGATGAGCTCTGGCAGAGGCAAGTCCAAATACGCAGGTACGACGACGAGAGGTAGCATTCCAACAACTACGTTTATTCACTTGGCATCTGCCGTAAGTTTAAATTGTGCAAAAATATCTACAAACAGAACGACGTCATACCCGTCGTCGTTGGCCTGCCTGACTGGCCTGGTCTCCCGTGGTGAAGTTGCGCCGTCCGGTGCTGTCTACTTGCTCACTCCTCAAAACTACTCAAACTATCCTTTAAATAAGTTTACACAGCATCCAAGAGACACTTTTCTCCACCAATCGGCTACTACGTTACTCCGACCAATCAGGCAAGCCGACATCATCTAATAAGCGGCACAGTTCAAGGCGTCAAGAAATGGTTGTGTCAACACTCCGTACACAAAAGCACTCTGACCATAACTAATCAGCTTTTGACAGCCGAGTGTGGGAAGACGACGCGACATGTGCACGTGTGACGTCAGGCGCGGCGGTGGCGGCGGCCGCGCGGTTATTTGGGGTACAAAGGTTTCCCCCCGCGTCGAGGAGCCCACAAAATTCCCGGAAAGCAGCAAAGAAGCCCGCGGTACACTCTCTTCGCGACATTCGGTTTTACAAGATAGAATTGCGTTTTACTTTGTGGGATCAATTAACGATGCCAGGGCCGAAAGGGTTAAGAAAAACAGTAAGCAAAATTGTAATACTTTTAAAACAGTCTTTATTAATAATATCATGAGTATCATCAAGTTCGTCGTGTGAGAAATCGCCATCTGATACATTCCTGTCCGCAATTCTGGTGAACAATGCTTTATCGAGACCTATAATATGACAAAAATATAAAATAAGAAAGCATTATACCACTATAGTATATAACACTGTAATATAATAATAAAAAGTAGTATAACAAGCGTGTTAGAATTGAACAAACCGCTTGGAACATGCAGACAGGGAACAAAAAAAATGCGGCATAATTGCACGACCGAGGTGCCAAGTTTGCAATTGTGTATGCAATGTTTCCCCAGTACTGTGTTGATTCATCTTAATGCTACTGTAAATGAATTTTACAGTCGAAGGAAGACTAGACTTTACACTTTACAGCCCAACGCTTTCCATGCTAGCATCAATTCTTTGGCGAACCTTACTACCGAGTAGCTCCTTGGAATGCTCAAAAAAGCAGTCCTCAGTAAACAAAAAGGGCCAGTTTTTCCTTACCTCTGTCACACGCCTCGAGTCATTAAATGGTCAGTCTTTCAGTTTCAGTTTATTATTCTTTGTATATTAGTCTTTGTAATGTATACGTCTCAGTCATTAAGCGAGTGGCAAGCTGCTTGTTAGGATGCATTTAGCATACTCAGAAAGGAGCTGCTGCTGCTTTTCCTGTTGTGTCAACAGACTTTCTTCACTCAGTAACTCTGGCTGCCATTCTGTACAACCATAGGAGTCACAGGTAGATTGTGGACGCGGCTGGAATGAGTCTGGGTCATCAACAATTTCTGCAGGCAGCACATGTGCAGTTGGTCTCTTCTCGTTATTGATGCAGTTTTCGAGCTTCCACATCAATGTCTGAACTCCTGTGTCAACAACTGTACCCTGTAGCAAGTCGTGAATTTATGAGGGGTACATTGACACAACTTTTGTTGAAATTATTCTCAGTTTCCATTTGCCAGGCACTGAATGCTTATCCAGGATGAGAGAACTCTGTATTCTCACCATCTGGTTCAGATTGGCATTTGTAGGCCTTTTTTGTACTTTGCATGCTTGAAGTAAACTTGGCAGAAACATTTCCCAAGGGATGCAAAATTTCTCAGCCCATTCATCCAGCTGTGAGGTGGCATCTGAGGTCACCTTAGCACAACTGCCACTCTGCCCTGATGGGACAGGAGCTGTGCCAATGGTTTGAAACTTCTCAAGCAGGATGCTCCTTTGCACTGGGGCTAGGAAGTCCAAGTCTGATTCTGGTAGATACCTGAAGTGTTCTGCACATTTTACTCCCAACTCCTGCAGTTTCTGACCAGTGGTTGTGAAGTCCTCCTTGCTGAGTGCTGGAAGCCACTCCTGAACAAGTGACATGAAGTCGTCTGAGCTGAAGAAAATTTAGCAATGATCTAAAAAAAATGCTTCAGTGCAATGACTGTGACTTTTGGATGGCTAGTATCATGTTACTCAAACGGGTAGTAATCTTGAAGGTCCTGAACGGAAATGCACTACAGTGTCCGAACAAACAGACTTTCTTGTGCGAACACGAACAAGAAAACAGACTGTTTTGTGATCCGGCCAAACACCAGCCTGCTTTCCTCACGACCCAAAATCACGGCCATGCTTTTGCTTTGCTTGATGCCCTTGTATTCAACTTGGTATGTGCAATACAATTCTTTTCCTGGTACTCCACAAGTTTTGATAGCTTCCTGAACTTCCATACTGAACGGACTAGGGTGAAAAAGAAATGTAGAGCCAATCACTAAGTCTCTTTTAAAGCTACAGCTACTCTCCCTGAATGCCTGAAGAAGCTGGTGTTCTTCAGCAAGTGTTAGCGTGATGTTAAGTTCTGGACTTAAATGATATTGTGCAACAATAAAACGACACGGACGGGAGAGAAGACGACACACCAAGCACTTGGTGTGTCGTCTTCTCTCACGTCCAGTTTTTATTTGTCACACAATATAATTTAAGCAATGGATTACCAACTTGCCTGGAATGCTGCTCTCATTAAGTTCTGGACACTTAGGCACTTGCGAAAATGGCCATGCTTGCTTTAATAGACAGTTTTAGTATAGCGTACGCTATTCCATTGCGTACGCTAAAAAATAGCGGGTCGTCACTGCGCATGCGCTGAACGCTAAACGAAATAGCGGGTATAGCGGGCGTACGCAACGCAAACGAGTTAGCGTTAGCGTTTTTGCGGGGTTTGCGGAGCTTGCGGGAAACATGGCGGCGGTTTCGGCTGCCCACTTCGAATTGAATTTGGCTTTGCTTTTGTAAAATGCACTTCGTTCGTAGCAAATGACTGCGTAAACGGCTTTCGCTTAGTCTCAGGCCGCTTCGACGACAGAGTATTATGGATAACCTCGTGGTGTTTTCGAGATCGCTTCTCGTTTCGAACGAGTGAAAGTGTAACGAAAGAAACGTTCGAGATGTCAGCGCCACCTGTCGTTAAAGGCGCGAAATAGCCGCAACGACGGCATATGGCCTCTCAGATCCGAAGATAGCGCCGGCCAACTAAAATTGTAGAAAACGTGCGCTGCTTAGCGTATGCTATATTATAGTGTATAGCGTACGCTATAGTTGCGGACGCTAAACTAAAACTGTCTAATAACACATAGTCCATAACCTAATAAGCGGTCCAAACTGAGTAATGAGATAGGGGTAGTGAACCATGTAAAAGTGCTTCGGTTTCAGATGTGTACCACGGAAGAGCTCAGTTCTGCATTCAATGTAATCTTTTATCAAATCTTTGAGTCTCATTACCATGGACATATTTATTGCGAGAGCTCATGCCAACTGAACAAGTTAAGTGAGCATCAATACTAACTCCCATGCAGAGTCATTTCTGTACAACTTGTCATTGAAGAAAGCAGGGTAAAAGCTGAACCTCAGCTAGATAGTCATTCATGTCTAACCTTTTGAACTTGAATGAAGGAATTCTTTTATTCAGTTCTTCAACAGATAACCATCGCTGCTTGGTGATGAAGAATTGTAGCAACAATGCAAGATCGTACAATACGACACCTTCAAACAGGTCATGTTTTAAACGTGGAGGGAGCCCAGGAGCACAAGCATGAGAGTATTTTTAGGCTATTAAAAAAGCATCAAATTTAATGCCTCTGCATGAAAGAAGGGCAGAGTCATCCTGGAGTTTCTTCACTGCCTCTTTGTAGGTCAATTCATTTCTTAGTTCACTGGTGTTAAAAATGGTTTTCTCAAACATATTTGCATGCTTTACTAAACAAAACCTGGAGATGTATTCAGCTGTGCTGAAATTTTCCATGAATCCACCAATACTGTGGCTGCCAGGTTGTTGCCCAGAATTGCCACCGCAGTGCCGTATGTGCGAACGCTGTCCACCAACATGCAGCCAGCTTCTAGCTTTTTGATGTCATAGTCAATGAAGCAAACACATTGCCCTGTCCAAAAAACAAAACGTCACTTTTTTTGCAATGAAGCACTAACTGAACTGCACAGGTATGACTTCCGTTCCAAGAATGTAGGTTTCGAAGCAGCAGATACGCAGCTCGAATTTTGTGCTTCTTCTTTGCTGCACCTAAAGAATTTACCACTTCAAACGCACCTGGAAAAAACCAAATGCAAAGCAGTGGGGTGATCCTGAAGCTGTGGTATTGATTGAGAGACATTCCCATCAGTGAAATCCTTAAAGACACTTGGTTCATGAACATCCACATTCATACACTGATCTTGAACTGGGTTATGTCTTAGCAACGATTTTATTGTTTCAATTATTGGGACCTAATGAAAATGAGCATCTTGATTGTTCTTGTTTTTTTTCCAGGATGCACAGCTACTGGCTGTACATAATTGAATTTGCTCTGAAAATACTCCACGCAAAAGTAAGTGCTCCGAAAAGCTCCACCGTTGCTGTGCAGGCTAACAATACTATCACTTTCATGCATACTTTTTACAGCTAGCTCAATGAAATCCCCATTCAAGCCCACATCTCTCATCTTTCTCCTTAACCCTTTGACGGTCAAATTCATTTGAAAAAAAACTTGCCCAGATGGTCAAATTACTTTATTCCGGATTTTGAATGTACAAAATATGTAAAGTTGGGAATAAATTATAAAAAAATAACAGTATTTTAGTGTCAGCATCACTCAGAACTGCAAAATGTTCGACAGTATTTTAGAGTGTGGTGTTCCTTGAAACACAGGTCTACGCACTGCGCCTTATCGCAGTGTGCACACATAAAATGCATGTCTGTTCTTCTCTTGGAGCAATGAGTTGTGTTGGCACACACATAACATCTTCTCTGCGTGCGGCTGCCTTGGGCAGAGGTCCGAGGCACCCTCTCTGGGAAGTGGTGTGTTGTCAGTCGCAGCAGGTTGTGTGAGGTTTGTCTTCCGCGCCTTGGTCGTTAGAACTGGGTCTGGTACTGTTCCAGTATTTGAGTCGCGACTATCTTTCTAAACACAGCAAGCATCGCCGGAGTGCCAGTTCTCTCACGGTAGAGAATAAATACGTTCACCAGTGAAAAAAGAGGTTCTTGTTCCACTTCAGTGTTTTCCTGATGCTTTCACTGAAGCCAAGCTGCATGTCTACTCTGTCAATGGGTCCCATTTTCTTCGTGTATTCAAGTACACATGCAGTACACACACATATTTTGTCCGGTTGCTCTGTGCACTTTATCGGAATCTTGTATGTGGGGTCCATGTATTGTTGTCAACATTGTGACTTGTCGCACCATTTCAAGGCAAGCAGAGTGTTTGTGTTGAAGCTTTTTATTTCACCCTTCATCTTCTTTTTGGAAGAAGATAGGCCCTTCCTGTTGATTTGTACAGTTCCGCATGCATTTGTTCTATTGTTTTGCAGAAATTCAAAGAGCACTTGGCTTTTGTACCAATTGTTCACAAACAGGGTGTCCTTTTCCAAGAAAGTCTGCCAGAAGGTCAGGAACAACAGAGCCTGCATACCAAGCTCCCTTTTTTTGGCCAGACTAACTGTAGCTCCTGTATAAACTAGAACCTTCCCATTATACAGCGACTGGCCGTGCTGATGAATCCCGCACGAGAGCAACACCGGCAAGAGCGCCCGCCCATCCCTACGAAAGAAATTCCCAGCGAGGTCCGTCTCAAGCGACTCCAAGACCGGAAGACAGAGCTAGAGAAGATTTACGACGTGCCCTCGAAGTACATGAAGAATATGCAACAGCAGAAGATGAAGTAGCCAAGAACAGACGGCGTGGACACTATGATCCTGCCAATCCGCCTCGGAATCCAAGAGACATTGAATAAATTACTGTTGAAATACATATTTATTGACTAATTCTCTCCATACAAATGGATGTGGTTTGGCGACGTTGTCTTGCCAGATGTCCAGTCGTTGCCACTTGTAGAAGAAACACCGGTCAGTCCACACGGGTGCTCAGCACACACGGGCACTTCGTTGTTGGTCAGCATGATGATGGGTGTTCGGTATATTTCTACAAAGTCTTCATATTTCTTATTTACAGACAGTGTATCACCACCAAGCAGCATTTTGACTGTTTCATAGGAACAGGGTTCAATGTTCGGTTCATTCCATAGTATAACCCGGCGGCTGTCACAATCTTGGAAAGGGAAACTAGTATTACGGTTAAAGTTTCCCATTTGACCCGTGTTCAGGTAGAAAGTGCGTATGGCATCAAATACATAGTTCTTGCCGGAGCTTGGTTCTGAAATGACATAAATGCAGTTTTTCTTTGGTAATTGCTTCTCCATGACTTGATAGACTTCTCGCACAAACTGTCCGATGTTATTGTTGGTTTGTATTTCAAGAATCTTTTCTACCATCACCATACTTTCAGTTACTGAAAGATATGTAGTCATTGGTACGAAGACCGGGTTAGGCTGGACAGTGTCGTAATGATGACAAAAGTCATCAAATGTCCAGTAACACAGTTCAGTTTTCCATCTCCTTACTGCAAGATTATATTCACTATCTACCGCTGAGTAACCAGCCACTGGACTCTGAACCCACTCGAGAACTCTGCAGCTACTTTTAGGTGGTGATACACAGATGATTTTAAGAAACTTATATATACTAGACACAGTCATATCCTGAGGCCGTCTTTTAGGATGCTCTAGTATATCTGGTTCATTGTCATCTCGTTGAGTGCTTGTAGTAGGGCCTGCAAGGCTTGGAGGTCCGTCTTGTCTCCAATCTCCACAAAGTACTTGAGAAGCAGCTGGCCAAATGGGTTCCCAGCTGTTGTCGATTGACGCCACATTTTGACCTGTATAGAATAAATATAAAGACACATTCAATAAACAGTAATATTAAGTATAATTTAATAAATACCTCGAGGAAGTGTGATGTCGACGGGAGCACAGGCGATTTCAAATAAACACAACTGCCTGGGACGACGCAAGAGATATTCAATGATGTTCCGGAAGTGCTCCTCGGAGAGGATGCGCCATGGTCGTGACGGCCTGTTTCGTCGCTTGATACCGACTCCCTGCAAGGGCTTACATCGGCAGCAGTTGCTGGCCCATGGGCAAATATGGATGACGTGAGCATGTCTGTCTGGTCCATATCCATAGTCTTCGCTAATATGGCGTGCCGTTTGGATAGCTTCAGATCTGCTGGGTAATGTGCTAGGTAGCTCCAACTCGTGAGAAGGACCATCGCGTCGATGAATGGTAATGATCCACATTCCATTTGGCTTTCTTGTATTTGCGAGGTGGTCCAATAGCATATTAACTCTTCTACCATCTGGGTCTGGCAGAATGTCATGAATAAGACGTTGTGTGCCACTAATGATTGAATTACAGTGACTGTATAACTCTCGCAAGCTCCTTCCACACCATATTCCATTTCTCCATTGTAAGCCAGTAGTTCGTGGAGACAATAATACACCACTTTCAGCATTTCTGCCCACAGTTTCTTCTTTTTCTGGAACTTCTTCTTTACAATTTTTTTTATGAACTGGCTCGTTTTCATTAGCAGTGTCAGCCATGAATGATCGTCGCTTCCTTTTCGGAGGGCTGTCAAGTATGAAACAAGAGCTCTGATTGGTATCTTGTTCTGCTTGATTATTTCGTCCGGCCATTCTGTTAGAAATGTCCACAAGGATGCTAGGGGATCTTTGCCCAAGTGGAAATTCGTCAGACTCACAGGTTGTGCTTCCGTCATCTGGCGTTGCATCCAATGATTGCCCTGGTTTGCAGTTAGCCACCAGTTGCTCTTCCGTGGCGCTGGAGAAAAGTCCATTTCGCGGTGCAGGCGTATTAAATTCTTCGGGCCAATTATGTAATGATTCCGGTGTGGAATCAGCAAAACTGACGCGGTCGTTCACTTTGGCTTCTTCACTAATACGTCTCTCTAATGCGTTGCATAAAGAGGATAGTGCTTCGTCCAAGCCGTCAGAGTCCCATTCTAGCGACATGGTTTTATACTTCCCGCACCATATCCCCCTTCTTATATACAAACTCAGCTCACCGACCGTTACGACCGCGCCGACCGTCAACTGATACCACCGCGCTGCGCCGGACGGTCAAGGACAGTGATAACGATAAGGGGATACTGATGCAAACACTTGAGAACTTAAAGCTGGAACGGCAACCACTATAGTGGCACCATCCGCCTATTCACAACCGTGGCTGTAGTTCCCGAACTGAATCAATTAATATCATAATCATCATATATTAATCAAACAAAAAAAATTTATTACAAACAGGGGAGCTGCCCTGTGCCACCTGCAGAATGATGGGAAAGTTTACCCAGTGGGAAATTCCTAGGAACAGGCACTGCTCCTTTTTGTTGCATTTTAGCTGGTGTTTGCGATGCTTGGGAGTCATCAGAGTCTGACCATGGCTGAGGTGGTTTCCTTGATCTCTTCCGTGGAACATCCGAGTCTGTGTTCAAATCTGAGTCCCGTTCACTTCAGTTGAGCTTTCTCCTTGCCAACTCATAGGTTCCTGAGACGTAAGACACCCCCTGTGAGTGCTTGTTATTTTTACACAAAACTCCACAGCTAGCGACTGGTACATACCAAACAGCCCCTTTACGGACACCTCAAAGCATTTCCAAGAAGCATCCGGAATTGCTTTTTTTTTTTTTACCATTGTGACAATCTTGTCTCCTTTAATGTGCTCTGGTGGCCAGGCACACAGATTCCCTTTTATCCATGTTGATGGTACCACTTCAATGCCTTGCAGGGCCAAAAACTTAACGATTGCATATGCCATCTAGAAAAGAAAAGAAAACTATGCTTAGACTTTTTTTTACGATCATGTCTTATATTAATGGTTGCATTCACACAATAGCAGTAGCACTCAAAATGCACTAACCATGTATAACAGAAGTTACTTGCAGTAACAATGAGACTAAAATCTACACAGGTGCAATGTCTGGTTTCTAGGCAGTATGGAGCTGTGGCAACACTAAATACTTGTTACCGAAAGGGAACATCAGCATTTTTTACAAGTTGCGCACATGCCATATTTTAGGATGAGATAGGGAAGACGCAACACAGATGCAAAGTCTGGATGAACTGAAGGGTGCAGTACCAGTGTACCAGACCTCGCTATTGCGACTTGCAGCGTCTTCACCGGTGATCGTTAGCAATCGCGGCTGTGAACCGAAGCGGCGATAAAGCAGCAGGCTGTGTAACCAGTGAAATGGCGCATGCTCAGATGCAGGTATCTCGAACTGAGTGTTATCGGTAGGCGTCGCGCGGGCAGAAAAAGGGGCCTTTCCAGCGCTCTAGACAGACGTGCTGACGACTGTATGACCATCTTCGGGTAGTTCTGCTATAGAGGGATGGCTTCGTAACAACTTCAGTAAATCAGTAACTCTCCTTTTGGTATTGTGGTGAACAGCCCACATACGTAATTTTTCTCGAAAGTTGCCTTCCGTGATCACTTTGTCAACGCTATCTGTCTCCTCCTTGTCGACAGGATTCGTAGAAAGTGGGCTGCCTTGAACAATTGCATAGGAAGCAGTGTCGACAGCATACGCTTCTAGTGAGCGTGTATGAAAATCAGCACGCCGATACTCGCCGCTGTCCACTGCATCGCAAATGACGGCATCAGTTCTATTCTGAACATCGCGGGAAACTCCGGCTACGTGCTTCGGCGGCTGTTCTTACGGACGTTGATTCTGCAATGGGTGCTCGCTTGAGCACTCAAGAAGCGCCAAAGATTTCTTCGCCTCTCAACACGCTTTTTCGGAGACTTACAGTTCTACAGAACACGACATCGAATAAACACACTTCGTGCCGAAACGCGTGGCGCAGGCGTGACCAAACAAAAGATAATATAGAAACTATACCAAGCGCGCGCAAACTCTAACACGCCGAATGGCGGTACGTCCGTTTTAGAAAATCGAACCTTAATTGGAATAAAGTAACAAAGGAATACTCACATCTTTGCAAGAGAGCTCTTCGCACGCCACCGAACGGCACCACAGAACACCTCTTCGAGGCCAACGTACGCAGCAGCAAAACCTATGACAAACTACAGAAGCTACAATGCTGCACATATAGGCATAGAATAAAGAACCAACTATAGACGCCGGGTCACGTGGCTCAACACGTGGCTGCAAGGAGTGCGAGGCGCATATTGAGGGGAGAGGGGCACGTAGGTAGTGAGGCGCAGATAGTAAAGTGAGGCCCCTAAGTGCCCCGCCCTCCTCGCTGCTCGCCCTCTCAGTTCGCTCTTTGTAATCGCGGAGATCGCGCGGTGAGCAGCAGGGCGAATGTCACGGTGCCGACGCAAGCAAAAAAGAAAAGCAGTTACAGTGACGTTTCACTTCGTGAAAGCGGGTGACGCGCATGCGACGCCATCGGCCTTCGGGGCGCCTTGACGCCTACACTGTCCGCATCACAGATCGTATTCAAGACAGATCGCGTGGCCGCGCCATACGCATCAGCCGCGAGTAGAACGCGCCGTTGTAAACATTTGCGTAATATGAAAGTTACGTAGCATGATGTCAGCGCGCACAGGCAAACAGCAACACTTCACACTCGATAACCATGGACCCACACTGTCAAAACAGGCGTGAGCAATCGCTACAGCAGCAGCAGCGAGCGAATTAAGTGGCATTCGTGGTGCCTGTCGATCGCTTCCAATGCAAACTGAGCGATGAGAACACAGCGTACGCAAAGATACGAGCCGTCGGCCCACCTGGACTGTGCCCTCAAAGCAGATCGCTTTCAAGATAAAGCCCGCGTGGCTGCATGCATCTGAGTGTGGCAGTTTCATATGTGATATTGCTGTCTAGCTGACGTGTCTTTTCGGAAGAGCGTGCGCTGAGGGCAGCCGTGGAAGAGACTTAACATTCTGCGATATGATCACGTAGTACATATCTTCGATTGTGTGTTGGTGCCACAATTGTCCAATATGGGACATCCCGTTGAGAACATCCTTCGGACATTCATAGGATCAAAGTTTTGGGATTTGTGTAGATCCCAGAACTTTAATCCTGTGGATGTCCGAAAGATATCTTAAATAGGCCATCCCGAAATTAATGTGCTCAAGTTATCCAGTGGACGTCCTAACTGGGATTTGGACGTTGGGATCTAATCGGGACGTCCAGAGGATATTCGTGGTCCAATGGGATGTCACACTGCAGAGTGTGTAAGTGCGCCCCGTACACACTCGCGACCGACGTATCGGTGCCGCGCACACGGACGGTAACCACCACACACTCGACCACCACATAGCACTGATGTTCCGTGACGATGAGGGACTGCGGAAGAGAGGCACGCACATACACCGCTGTGCGAGGGAGGCCAGGCGGGTGCGCCTCGTCGGTGCAGGGCGCAGCGTTGCAGTCGTCGAGTCGGTACTCCGTGGGGCTGCTGTATCCGATGTAGCCGGGCAGCGACACCTCCTCTGCATGCGCGTACGTTTCCTGGAAGGTGAGCACGTCGTAGTCGTGCAGAGGAAGCTGCTCGGCTAACTCAGCGTGCCGACGCTGCAGGGAGTTGCAGTTCCACTGCAGGATGCGCGGCCGACATTCAGCAGTGGGGCTGACCATGGTGGTTCGGTGGCTGCTGGAAAGCCACTGCCTGCAGGCAGATGGTCTGGAGCGGGTGGTCAGCTGGCAGCATGGTGCTGACTGCTTGCGTGGTGAGCAGCAGATTCGCAACCAGCTGATCCACAGTGGTTTGGGCAGGTGGGGCAGCGGTTTCCTGTGTGTGCTGGCGTTGGGAAGCACGAGGGGCTGGTACTGGGCGCCTGGGTGCAGGGCTGGGGTCCTTCAGTGCACTGGCATAGGACCGCGCCGGGGGTGAGGAGGACTGCTGCGGCTGCTGCTACTCGCGAACTGCTGCCCTGACAGCGCGCCTCGACAGTGCCGAGGTGGAGGAAGCCATGATTGTGGCCAACCTCCTTTCTTTCTGCCATTTGGGGCAAGCAGGAGTGTCCGCCCTGTGGGAGCCCCCGCAGTTCCTGCAGCGGACGGTCTGGCAGGAGTCGCTCGGCCACCGGCAGGATTCCAGGACTTGCCCGAAGCGGCCGCACTGCCGACACTGTACTGGACGCGGCCTGGCTGGCCTCACCCGGAAGCTAAGCTTGAGGAGGTGTACGTGCTCAGGGGTGACCGGTCCCGCGAAGCGGATAGTGACAGTGCTCCCGTCCACCATTGCCGACAGCACAGGAATGCTGGACTCGATCGCCCCCAGCAGGTCCGTGTCGGAGGCAGCCCGCTCACCCCGTGTAGGAAGCCGGTGCTCTTGCCACGCTCAGCCGGTAGTCGGGCTGTTACGGAGATCGCGTGCAGCTTGGTGAGCTTGAGCAACCCATCCAGGCACTGCTGTGTGGTGGTGTCAGCGGCCACGATGTTGCGCCTGTGGTTGATGCGAACCACTGCTACACCGGGCCGCGAAGAGAGGGCCGCAGCGAGTGCGAGGCGCGGAGCTCCCTGGAAGGCTCCGCCGGGCGCCGAAGGACGGAACAGCACGGTACCGATGACCACAGGGTCAACCGGGAGTGCAGCAGTCTCCAGGGCCTTCGCACGCCGCCTGTCCCACCTCGACTGCACGAGGGTGAAACCGTCTGAGGTTGGCTCTCTGGCGCGTGGTGTCTTCCTCTGTACAACCGCTGCAGGCACGCTGGGGGTGACGGGTAGCGGGTGGGCGCTGGGAGTCGTCTGTAGCGTCGGGAGACGAAGGCAAGGCATCGGCAGGAGCTTTGTTGTGCTTCTGCTGCTTCTTCCCCTTGCGTTTCGGCAGCTGAGCAGGCTGGCGTGGCGGGTCCTTCAGGAACCGTGCCGCCGGGTGCTCGGGGCCCTGCTGGGACGAACCAGTGGGTGCTTCGTCCGCCAGTTCCATCGCGTCGGCAGCATTCTCGCGTGCAGCCGGACCGCTAGCAGACGACGCTTCGGGGGCGCGCCGCCATCGGGAGCAGACGGCGCGTCGGTGGTGGTGTCGGGCTCGCCCTTGTTCGGAGGAGGCTCGAAGCAGCTGGCTGACGCCTCGGTGGGACGCCGAGAGGTGGTGCCCGCCCTTTCCGGAGGGCGGGCGCCACTACCACTACCACTACCAAATTGCGCTCTGCAACATTCTCAGAAAGCTCGCTTTTTGTTTCTCTCAGTACTGCGTCCATTGTCCTGCCTGGGAACGTCCCGACTGCTACCCGCTTATCACCCTTTGCACACTTCATTATAGCTCTTTTGCACCTCCTCATGTTTGAATCACCACCGATAAGTACTAGGGCATTCTTTCCCTCCCTCCTAACTTCCAGGTTATGCTTATCATTGGTTATGAGCCAGGCACGTACCCAGGCGGGAGGCCCGGGGGGGCCCGCCCCCCCCCTCCCACCCACGCCACCACTCCTCACATTCCTAAAGCGCAGCCAGATCAATGTTGAGACTTCGCAGCTGTTCATCGGTCAGCATTATGCTGCCTTTTTCACTCCTTTTAGATGGTGGTAGTTATCGGCATCTCTTGTAATGTGAAGGACAGTTTTCTCGTAGATTCCGCACCCGCGCGATTAACTCGAGATACGTTCAGTTGTCACCATCTATTCAACCGTCACGCGCATAGCTGTTGCTTTTGTTAGTTCAACCTTCTTTGTTTAGGCTGATCCTGGGACCAGGAGAGGGATGCGGCCGTTGCTCAGCTGGTCTGTACTCTCATGGAACGAGTTGCGGCCAGAGAAAACGCCAATTGCGTTTAACTTATCCCTTTGCTTCATTGTTTCCTTGAGTTACGGCTCGCCGCGACGCTGGCAGATGCCTGGAACCATATACACGTGATATGAGTTAGATAAGGTGGGAAATAAAATAATGTGAAAGAGCGTCCATCATGAAACCCTGCAATAACCCTTAAACCCATAAGCAAGATGACTGTCACCCGTTACCTCATCTGTTTTTCCCTAACTGTATAGCACTTTTCGTTCAAAATTGGCAACTGGAAACAAAAATAGCAAGGAGTTGAGAAATTAAGTGATCTACTAAGGGAGAGAGCCAAGGCAACAACCAAACTGCAAGCAAAAGCGAATAATAAAAAAGTTAACAGTTGTTTATGAGAATATTTATGGATCAACATCTTTTTATTTAAAAAGGAAGTAGAGAAAACGCCGCCGGAAGTGGAGAACAATTACTTGTTTTGAATGACGCTTCTACAGTTATCGGTCGAACCGCCTCACCTAGCCACTTCTCTGCTGTGCTTATGTGGGTGTTTTTCTAACCTTTCGCAGTGAGCGCAGTACGTCTAGAATTGCAGAGTCCTGCGCTCTACGCGGTTGTATGGGACTGGCGGCCGCACAACGTTACGCAATTCGCGGAACTGTCAAAACTGATCAACAAGGCGAAAATAACTGATATTCGAAACTATAACATGAGAAAAACTGAAGAAGCCGAAAAAAATGAACGCAGCCTGAAATCAGTAAAAAAGAAACCTGGCATAGGACAAACCATGATGTATGCACTAAAAGATATGAAGGATAATATCATCAGCAATCTCGAAGATATAGTAAAAGCAGCGGAAAAATTCTAAGCTGACCTGTATACAATACCCAGAGGAGTCACGACAGTTCCCTTAAAAACAGTAATGAACAGTATACAGAAACTCTCCTATAACTAGCGATGAGGTCAGAAGGGCCCTGCAAGACATGAAACGATGAAGAGCGGGAGGATAACGTGGAATAACAGTCGATTTAATCAAAGATGGAAGAGACATAATGCTTACGGCTTTCCGTCATCAACATCTGTGTAACCAGAGAAACATTAGTACACGACTCAAAGTCACTCCTGTAAAACATATTTGGTGCACACTAGTGATGTAACTGCAAACAAGTTCACTATTTTTAAACACTGATGTAAAGCAGCTTCATTGTTCAATGCACACTTTTGCATAAAACAAAACATACTGATAGCTGCAAAAAAATGCAACATCAGTGCACTGCAAAGGACAAGAAATGTGCTAAATTAGGAGGTCTAGTAATGCAAACAACCTAAATGACAATGAGAAACATCATGGCAACTCTTTGTGGGAGCGAATGACTTAGAGCTCCTAAATAATGCAAGGAATGGTGGTGATGACTTACGGCTCTGGCCGCACAAAGAAGACAATTGCGGTTATTTCTGACTTGCAATTCAATGCTCACTTCCCAACACACTCTTGCCTTGTGAAAAGACTTGAACCAGTGGTTTACACATTTGCATCGAGATTCAACACTCACTCCTGTAAAACTTCACCTCTGATGAACACACTAGTGGTATACACTGCAAACCAGTTTGCTATTTCTAAATGCTAACCCAAGCAAGGCAGTTTCATTGTTCAGTGCAGACACTTTGCAAGCAACAGCATGCTACACAGAGGTCACATAAAACAAAGTGTACTTAAAGATGTGAACAATTTACACTCGAGTAATATACGCATGACACATACAGCTGAAGTGGCAGAGTGTTATAGTCGGATACAACTCAAGAAAAAAGTGGCAGATGCCCCTCAAAAAAGGCCCTTCAGCCAATTGCCTTGACCGATTTTCATGACCCCATGGTTGATACCAAGGAGTGGTATCGTTGGGAGTGGCAAATGAAAGGCAGTTAACCGTGGCTTAATCGAATTAACTGTGGTGTCATTAAAACCCATTGATGCCTTTGGCTCAAGGGCTTTCTTTGAGGGGCATCTGCCACTATTTTCTTGCATTGTATCAGACTGCAGATAAAGACATAACGAAAGCAAGGCTGTATCATTGATCAGCTCACTGGAAGCATGTAAACGTGATGTTACCACATTCAGACCAGGTTTGTTGCGGCGCATGTTTTACTAGACATTCCATCCACCCTCTGTGCATGCTGCTGTCGAAGATGGATCCTCGGTCTTGCCCTCACATACTTTGGCAAGAGGATCTTCCCTGCCTGAGCATGGTGTGTTTCACAGCAACCTAAGTTCACTTTTACAGCCTTGCACAAGGTTTTAATGGTTAGAGTCCTTCTCTGGTCTTCTTTGAGAAACAGGAATTCCTTCAACGCTGTCATTTCTTGTGCTGACCTTGATTTCTTCACAAGACTGTGCAGTTATCTCTTTGGTTGCTCATGAAGCCTCTGTAGGTTTCTGTACTTTTGAACCAAGTCCTTGTTCCTCTTTCTCAGCTCAGCATTCTCTCTGTGAATAGACAACAGAGTTGAAGCCGTAGTTGTTCCAAATGTGAATGTTGCTTGAGAGATCTGTTTACTTGATGGCTCATTGCACTTGAGGATTCTGCCTCCATAGGTGAAGCTGTACTCAAAGGAAGGCTACCTCTATCGATGAAATCTTCCCCGCTGGCTTTGCCTGTTCTCAGACTAGGCAACGCTGTCTGTTTGGCCAACAGTGTCAGCAGCTATGTGTGGTAGTGAGGTGGCTGCCAAAGGTAGAGCATTCTCTGGTAGAGTGGTGGAGTTTAGGTCTCCTACGGCATTCTACCCCCCCCCCCCCCCCCAAGAAAAAGATGTCTCTGGAGCTGCTGCCAATGCATTAGCATTTTTGGACGCATCCACGCTACCTTGGGCAAACACCATACCCTCAAAAGCTGGACGTAGCACTGGAGGAAATACCAGTATCTAGAACATTGGCGTGGAGTGGCAGTGTCCTGGGCACTCATGTTGTCATTGGCAGCTAAGTCTTGTGTTTGGTCGGCTGTTGGTGTGCAGACATGCTGAAGTGCAGCACTACCATATGGTTCACTTCCAGTGCGGCCAAGATCTGGGGCTTTGCATTGGCGTGGCTGTAGGTAAGCAAGAGAATTTTTTGAAGGTTTCTGGTGTTTCGGGATGGCTACAATAAAAAATTTCATTCAATAGGTTAACACTACATTCAAGAACTGCAGAAATTCTGCATTTACAAGAGAGCAACTTACTCCCTGTCCGGGAATAGTAATATCAGTTGGGTTTTAAAACTCCAAAGCTGTACTGGGGGGCTTTTGTATTTCCTGCCTCCCATGTATAATTAATGGCATCTGGAAGCATGCAACTACTGGCAATGACTCATTCGTGCAGAACTGTGCTCAGCAGCGGGTCGCGTTCACCACTGAGGTACCATATGTAGAACTAGAATGACATATCGTCCAGAATTTCGCCATTTGAACTTAAATGTATGCCCGATGATACAGAACAAATGAGACAGCACAGAATGCAGTCCACGACAGGATATTTGTTTACTTCAAGGCGCAACTTTTCACACCGGCATCAGCTGAATTAGAAAGAAAAAACTACCGGGGGCACTTAAGTCTCCTTACGTACTGTAAATGCATAAGTAATAAATGCTACTTTTTCGCTTCTGTTGTGTGTTTTCGGGAACCTCGCATTAACCACAGCTGTTGTCTAGTGGTCTGGGCGTCGGCTGGTTCGAAAACCACCGCCGGACATGTCCTTTTATTTTTTAATTTTTTTATTCAGTTTCTGGTTCTGCGGACACTTTCAGCTCATGCAAAGCATGAGCCAAGTAATGCTTACGCATTAAAAGGACACTATACTTAGTACATATAACCATACTCTAGGTGTCTCTGAATACAAAGCTGGGTATCATATCATATCTGGGTATCATACATATGAGGGCATGTAATGTGTAGAGAAGATAAGCAATGGACCCTTAGAGTAGCAGTGGGGGTTCCAAGAAAAGGAAATATAGTATGGGCAGGGCAGAGAGTTAGGTTGGCAGTATAGATTATAATGTTTGTGTGAATAATGTGGCCACAGATGACACAGGGATAGGTAAATGGAAATGAGCAGGAGAGGCTGTCTCCTGCTGTGAACCTTGCTAAACTGATAGTGATGAACCTTTCTTTGCAGTCTTCTAAAATCAGCGGAGCTCACATTTTTGAACTTGCACAAAGCGACCGTAGCACTACTGTATATGCGTACATGGCAAACCTCTTTGCATATGTTTCATATAAATGAGGCAGTGCTGTACTCAAGAGATGGATCACAATTTCAAGCTTACTTCAATGAGGGATAAGTGTGGGAACCGCATCTTCGTTGTTGTTTCTTCAAACAATGAATATGTGCTTCGTCCCATCGTCAACGGGCTTTTGAACCGAAACTTTGCTGTTCCGCATACGCTGGTCACGGTTACTAATAACGATGTTGTTCTTCCACTTCTGAATTTCAGCCTGTGCTCTCAGTGCTTCCAGCCGGCATGTTCTTCGCCAGCATTTCTAGTTCTTCCGAATTTGACATGAGAGTCTGAATGCCGAGACTGGTTTATTAGCGCCAATTGCAGCTCACAGCTCTGGTTCCTTAACGGATGACTTTACGAAAATGATTGCACCTGACCTCACCTCTGCACAGGCCACGGACATACATCTCCTGCTGGAATCATACAGTGACATCTCTGATTTCGTTGACAGGCCTTTAGGCCAAACATCTGTTGTTCACCATCGAATAAACGCTGGAGACTCGAATCCTATTCGTGGGCGTCCCTATCATGTATCACATGCTGAACGTAGTTATCCAATCAGAAGGGGACAAAATGCTCCGCAAAGGGGTCATCGAACTGTCAGCCAACACTTGGGCTTCGCCTGTCATCCTTGTGAAAAAAAAAGAGAAAAAAGATGGTACCTGGCATTTTTGCGTCGTTTATCACCACTTAAGATCATGTGAAAAGACATGTACCCATTACCCTGTATCTCCACCAGTCCATCGGCTCGGTTGCCAATAAATTTCTGAAATATTTTTTTCGCACCCCTCCTCGCCCTGACTTGGAAAGTACCACTTGATGGGTGTCCAGTTCTTAGTAAGTCTGTATAACGCCGTGAACAACCTTAACCAGCAGACAGAAATATGACCCGGCACTTTGCTATATTCCTGATCACAGAAGTCCAAAAAACATTTTCAATTCCTCTACACATTTCGATCTAGAAAAAAAATTATTTGAAGACCTTTACTACAAGTGTTTTGACGTCAAACTTTCGACTTCACTGCATGCTTGTCAGCGTTGTGCGCAACATGGCAATTACGATTGGCCTCCATGACTTTCTGCATTTTCTAGAAAACTGAGTTGTGTTTCCCATAATTTAAAGAAGCAATATCTGGGCTATACACAAGGGCTCGCGCTAAAGAAAGGCCCACCTTCTTCAATCTTGTTGCCAAGAGTTCAAAGATGCCGCCAGAAGTCTCATCTGCCTGCTCACAGCAGTTGATGAGAGCATCTGTTATTGCGACTCCATTCACATCGTAGAAACTCACTGCGATGGGGAAAAAATTTATATTTTTCTTGTTGGAGGCATCCGCTGAGAGACTAAACGGAAGGTTGTAGCCAGCTGGGCAGAGTTTCCCGACTATACACTTGATGGTGTAAGGCGCCAGTACATACTTCTCGAGATGTTCCATCTTCGTTCTTCCTCAAGTCGCATTCTAGAAGTAACATCCTTTTTCGGGAAGACATTTTGTGCCAACTTGCTGTCACAATTCATTGACAGGTAACTGCAGTTCTGCTTGATCCCGTTGAATATGGTGCCCAGTTCTGCATCAGTAATATTACCTTCTGTGCTAGAAGTTGCTGGAGCAAAGAACTTCGCGAGTGCAGCCGGCTGTTTTGAGGCAAGGCTCTTCTCCTTATGTTTCTGCATTGATACATGATGCTTAATTGATAGCATTAAAGTCATCAAATTGCACTGTAAATGTGCTTGCACATAAGGGGCACCTAGCGGCTGTGGCGTCATCATCCATGGCCAGGAGCCAGTTCTCCTACTCGGGTTGAGACCTCCAGTCTTTCCGGAACACGCGTTGACGTAATTTACGCCGTTGCGAAGGCGGAGAATTCGCACTGATGATGCAAGCAAAGGAAGCACGTAACCACTGATGCTGATCTTTGCTCTATTCCAAGAATTGATATACTTGAAGGGATCTTGCCTTGAGATCTTGCTTCCCGTGCTCCCAGTGGTCGTTTTGTTGTGTGTTGTCCCTACCACTCTTCCTCCCTTTTCTTCCCCTCCATATCGAGAACCGTGCTTGCCCGCACACTTTCTGTGCTCGCGTGTCTTTGTGGTGCTTGTGTAATTCAAGACATTCTCTTTTTGCCGACAAATATTTATCGCTCTTATTCTACAGAGACTATCGCTCTTATTCTACAGAGACACCCTGCCTCACAACATCCTCCTACTTTCAGATTTATTCAGATTGCCTCTGATTACTTACTGCGCTTGCTAACCTAACAAGAACCGATATCTATGTACATGAAATCAAAAACTTACTCTTTTCCATCTCCACCCTGCGCTTTGTGGCACTTTTCCATGTGCCGGCGCATACGGGTGACGTCGGCAATGAGCTTGCCGACCTCATTACCAACTTTGCTGCATCACAAGGTTTATCCCGATTCATTCTTGCTAGTCTGACCTCTATAAAAACAAAGATGCATGCCCCATCCTATGCTCAGTGGAATGTGGCTTGGACACATGAAAATTGTAACGGTGAACTCTTCAAATCGATTCCGGTGATTGACAGTATACCACTCGTTTTCCCGCCAAAAAAACCATCGCGCGTCTCATCACAGCCCCTGCCAGGTTACCCTTTTGTTATTTCCGTTTCACTCTTTCACCACACAATAATTGTGCGTGTGGTGCGACTTTCATTGGACATGCAACACTTTTTCAGCGACTGCCCTTTAACTTATCAGATCACTTGCTTGCTTAAAGACAATAATGCGATTACAAAAATGCCTGCACAATATAAAATGCTTCTATCCGACAAACGAAAGAGAGTGCTTTTAATTCGTCTCTACTGTCTCGTATTTTCATTCACATTCCCTGCGTGCTCTTAATTCGATGTACATACCATGAACGGGGTTTTCATCTTCATGTTTTATTTTTTTATTTTCTCTTCCTTTCTTTTTTCTCTGTCCTCAGCTTTCGTTTTGTAGTCTCCTCATTTATGCTAACCAAAGCGGAGCCAGTCTCCGAGGACACTGCAGGCGGAATGTCTGATTTCATTTCTCATGATTGTCAACTTCATTTCTTTCATCAGCACCTATAGTTGCCAGTTCACTTTTACGACTCTGGTAATTTTTCTTTTTCTCTCATCCACATGACCGTTTCTTGATCTTTTCCACCTGTAATTTTGGCCCCACATTCATCTTACATCCATGAGTTCCAGATTTCCAGTTTCACCGTTGGAGCATACAGTCATGCCGGACCATCAACCTGTATCTCATGACTTCTCACTATGCAGAACCTGCCCGGGCTCTGTTCATGGCGCATTGACCCAACGATGCGCAATCTATTTTTTCTCCTCCTTTCTCGTCTTTCATGTTTTCCATTTCCGTATTTTACTTCCTTTCTTTGTGTCCCTCATTTCCTTGTTTTCTTCCTTAGTGTTTCCTTTTTTTTCCTTTTTCTTTTACATCTCCCTTTCATCTTTTGTATCAATAAACAATTGGATGGTTGGTCGAGATGCTACATGCCGTCTCAGTGCAAACTCTTCGCTCATGTCATAATCTGTTTACGCTTACATTTATTTCTACTTTGTTACTATGACTTCTCCGTGGTATTTGTTACTTTACACAGTTGGCTTTCTTATTAAATTTTCTCTTTTGTTGTCTGCCCTTTTTCATTTTCTTTTGATTGGCTTTAAAACTGCGATACTAATGGTGGTGCAGGTTCCCTCACTTTAAGTTCTTTTTTGTCTTGAGGGGCTCAAAAATTTGTTGTAGTTGTTCAATTGATGCTTGTAAAACATAAAAAAAAGAATGGCGATATGATGGCCAATGATGGCCGGTCTTTGGTGCGGAGTGGCAACTGACCCGCTGTCTGCAAAACCAGCCGGGCGGGTCAGAAACCAGGCAGGTGGCAACCCTATTTTCGAACCATGTACTCCAGTGCTGAAGGCATTGTCTCCAGCAATTTGGTGGGAAAGAGGTCTAGTGAGTGGCACACACTTTATTAGAATCAAATCTGGATTTCCATCCCTGAGCTGGCTCCACAGAGAGTTGTGCTCTCCGCACATCGAGTTTGCACCACCTGTTGCTATTCCAACACAGTCTTTAAGACCGAGCCTGTGATCAGGCAATATGTCCATGAAGCACTGATGCATAACTTCTGCTGTTCCATTTGATACTTCTTTCAACATCAGGAGTGTGTCTGAGATGCAGTTTGTTTCGGAGTTGAGAAAGCAAATAGAAATGCGAAGTTGTTTTGCAGCAGAGGCATCTGTGGATTCATATAACCTTTAGGAGTAAAGCCCCCGGGGATTCCTTCACCATTTTATCCAGCTTGCACTTGAAGTGTGGTGCCAGCACATTCTTGATGACTCCAAACTTCTTGCTCAATTCTTGCAGAATTTCGCCAAGCTCGCCAACCACACTTACAGTGCGTGCATAGTGGTGTACAATGTAATTCGAACTTCCTGCCTTGCTTGGTCAAAATTTGGCTTGCTAACCTCAGCCAAGAGCTTTCCTAAGTTGCTGTGCGGCAGGCACAAGATAGTCTTTGTGTTTCTTAGAGTCGGTGTGCAACTGTAAGTGTGGTTGGCGAGCTTGGCGAAATTCTGCAAGAATTGAGCAAGAAGTTTGGAGTCATCAAGAATGTGCTGGCACCACACTTCAAGTGCCATCCCTGTTATGAGGCCTGAATACACAGTTGCAGTATTTGCACTTCACAGCTTCTCCATGTTCCGTTTACGATATCCAGTCTGGAAAATGTTCTGAAAGTGTACAAATCGGAGAAACGTAATGCACAAACTGTTTAGAAAAAATAAAACCGCTCCGGCAAGAATTTCGTGCTACTTTGCCAAATAATAAATTTCCTCGTTCGCTTTATGGCATCAAAACCTAAGCCATGTATGGCCTGTGTCAGTATGAAAACAACGAAATACCGCTATTGGCAATGGAGTGAAACCGCCTGACTCCTTATGTTCATAAATACAATATGATCATCCTTCAAGACTACCATAACCACAAAGCTTCTGTACATAACACACACCTTTAGGTTTTTGGTACAGGAGCCATTCATCATGAAATCTTTTTGAATGAGCATGCTTCCGCATGCTCCAGCAGTTCCCCTCAACAGCAGGAGAGGTAATGGGTGCACAGCTTTCCTGCAGATAAATTAAAGAATTTCATTGCAGTGGCATCATGCCAAGCAATCCATCAAATTAATTGCAAAGCAGCACGAATAATTGCTTAGAAAGTATTGCGTAGCCCTCACACTGCACGCACCACGCTTCAGACATTAACTGTGTGGTCAACCTTTCGCTGAACCTTCGCTTCAGTGCAGTTTCTGGACACTGCCGAGACAAGCCGACTTCCTGGTCTGCCCATAAATTATGTCAACAAAAGTAATGTCTGCGTACAGATATTACAGCAGCGAAGACATGCAGCCCCACAAGCTCCGCCGTTGCCAAGCCATTCAGAAGAGTTGGAGTAAGTGGCCAACCCGCCGTCTGACACCACCACCTTGCAGATCAGTTTACATACATTTCGCTGGGGGACATGCCAGTACCTCCTAGATAAATTTAGGAGGTGCTGGATGTGCCCAATGGCACATCATGCGGGCCTTCTACTTGTGGGTCTAAAACCATGAGAAGTAGAGAGAATGTTGTCACCTGTTTGTTGGGAAGACACTGAGCTTAGAATCACTAACTCAGTCGAGACCATAGCTGAGAATTGCCAGAAATTCGCCACGTTGCCATTCCTAATTTCAGGTCATCATGGGCCTCTCAAGTTTGTCAATTTGGCGAAAACTAGCCACCCTGCTGCTTGGGACTGCTTGGGACTAGACTAAACGTAGTAGGGATGTTATATCCTGTCAGCACCAAGGCAGACCAGAAGCCGCAGATGGTTTGCAGGCAGTCCGGGACTGTATAATCAAAGAGGCCCACTGTAGGCAGGCTGGCATTGCAAATGCTTGGTGCCATTTTGTTTGTGACTGTTGGCACTGATATAGCAATGATGGTGAATATTTGCTGCAAGGACAGTAGCGAAGTACTGGCGTGACCATGTGTTACAGAGGAAGGTGAGCTTATCTTTTAGGAAGATAGCATTATCTTACTTGCAGATATCCCAGGCTATATACAGCAGATTGTAAATTATGTGCAGTTAGAGACGATCATGACATCATGTGGGCGTGCCCCTTAATAGGGACCAAAAAACGCACGAGCTCATTACCTCTTCTTCCCACCACCACCCTAGAGCAGTGAAAGACTGCACTGCTCAGCTCAGACCCGGATTTCCCACTCAGGGTCCCATCCGGGTCATCCAAATGGCTGAAAATGCCGCTACAGCGTAAGGCCTGGCCACCGCCTGAGGAAGAAAAAAACAGGCCCTGCCATTGCCCTCCTCCCTAAATCCCATCTGTGATTTACCAGTACAGTGAAACCCCATTAAACCATAGTTGGCCTGAGCTCAGAAAAAGTATGTACTTAACAGGCGTACTGCTTAACCAAGATAGCATGAGATCGTCTATGTACCTGTAAAAAACAGAACTCAGAGAGAGTGCGATGAAAGGGCAAGAACATGCAATAATTATTCACTTCGCGCTACAAAAGTGTGTTATTTTCGTTTGATGCCGCGGCACCCTAGTGGCGACGACAGCCGCCTCAAACTTGCTGAAGCTGTGAGCCAGCTTTTCAGCCAGCCCTCTCTTCTCCGTAAACACTTGCATAGCACATTCCTCGTTCGCATTGCATATTCTCTGTGCACGGGTGCGGTAGCGCTGCAGAGGTCGCGGGGCACCTTTTTTTATTGCGGGGTGCTCTTCTCGTCGAGACGACTGCATTCATGATGTTCACGTTATGTGCAGCTTCTGCCACTGTCGGGCATGAATCGTCCTTGCTGTTGCTTTCCGTATCGTCCTCATCACTGTCATTAGGCAACACTTCGGCAACAGAGGCAATGATGGCGAAAAGTCAAAGCTCGTAGCAGGCATCTTTTCGCGATCACAGCAGTGCTGCCAAACAACTTCTTCACATTCCAAATGCCACACAGCGTAGTCAACGGTAGATCCCTGTTGCATGCCAATGCCGAGTTCTTCGTGTCAGGTTCGATAGCACGAACAATTTCCACTTTTTCTTCTATGCTGAACACCCGGTATTTTTTTATGCGAGATTCGGCACGACGCAAGTCGTTGCCACGACCTCATGGTCCTTGTTTGCACAACGCCGAAATGATGTTGATGTTGATATGGCTTCACGGGCAAATGCACCGAGTGCTTGGAGGCCGTTGTTCTGATCTCTGAGGCTTGTTGTTCTGACGGGCCGCCCAATGGGGATGACGCACCACCGTGATTGTGCGACGAAAAGTGGAAACACTACATGCTAACCGATACTTAGGCAATAAGCTGGTACGCGTTATGCGGATACAAAATGCATTACATTCAATGGCCGCTGAGTCCAGGATTTGGCTTTACTACTTTTAAACCGCAACTACCGTTTAAGCGGGTATGTTTTAACGAGGTTTTACTGTACTACTACTACTACTACTACTACTACTACTACTACTACTACTACTACTACTACTACTACTCACAGAAGGTGTGGGCTGTTTCAGACTATTCGGGAGTTTTCATGTACTGCGCATTCAAGGTGTATTAAGTTGCAGTTTGGCTAGATTGGTTGATGAAAGGATATTCATACATTAGCGTTTAGTTTCAGGCCAGTAAGTGCCGAATCAGGTGCTTCTCGCTTGCCGATACAGAAGCCTACGCCCTGTCTGCTCTGATTGGCTACAGCCCAGTGAGCCAAGGGCAGCACATAACATCATAGCCTCTGCCCGGCACTACACTTGTCTACACAAGCCTGCACGAAGTGCAGTTTAAAAAAAAAAGAAAGACCCTACTATCTCCTATAATAACCACTCATACTAACCACGATTAGCAAGTGCAACGTGGGCGACAAGTTAAGAATATAAAAACAAAGAGCAGAAGACAAATGCTGGTGTAAATTTTGTTGTTTCTAAGCCATATGCCATGCTGTCGGGGGGCACGGCAGTTCACTTGCCAGTGGAGTCAAAAATGAAGCTACAGAGGGTGTCCTGGCTCCGATTGCAGCAAGTCAGTGCTTCGTACCTTCAGCGTGACTTGTCGCCGCTCTTCTTCCCATGTTGCTCAGCGAGAACAGTTTTCTGCGTATAGTGCGCTGCATTCGCATTATCTTCAATGGGCCTAACCCAGGCTGTCAACTCGCAGTGTTTCGGAATCATCCAGTCCTGGATGAAAGTGCGCTTGAATGAGGTCATACTTGTCACATCAAACAAAGCTCGCCTGCGGCGCCACTGCAGTGATGAAAGTTAAGTCAGTTCAGAATGGTGTCACTAAAGACGTGACACATATTATTACTTTGTACCTCTGCCAGCATCTTTTTATTTGTGCTGTGTGCTTTTCTTGTCTTTTTTGCGCTTGCTATGTCTCTCCCAATTTCATAGCAGGTAAGTATTGTGCATCTGTAAAAAAAGACATTTATAGCTAATATGCTCCACTGGCCTGTTACATAGACAATGTCAACTTTGCAAGAAAAGAAAAATTTATAATCAATCTTTTATTGGCAAGACCATTGGAGCAAACTATACAAGTATGATTTTCCATCTTAGACAATAGTGTACAGTTTAGATAGAGGTACACACGGTCCTGATGACTTGATGGTAGTGCAAACGCATTCAACTGGCATATCTGGTGTCCCTGTACAAATGAGGGAAAAACACGGGTGAAGTACAAAGGATTAAAAATAATCTGCAACTTGCACATAGATATGAACATGTCACTGTGACATCCTGAGAGCTGTTGTTTAGCATTTTCTTAGCCTGTTGGTCTGTGGGTACAAGTGCCTGTCTTGTATGAAGCGGCTAAGCACAGCTTCGTGACAAGACTTTTTTCTATCTGCCACCCAAGAATGCGCTCTGTAGTAGTCAGGCTCCGCCGGGAGACTTACGGCAACAGGAACATAATGTGGGCAATGCAAGTGCAGATTTTTGTTGCTAAAGCTATACCAGACCGATGGCAAGCAAATTTTGTAACACAGTTGAATACCTGAAATACTTGTGACTTCTTAGAAGCAGAATGATCACATTTTCAAATTGAATAATACAAAGTGAACCTGCCCCCATTAAAACTTCAGCCACAAAAAACACATTCCTGACAGATTGTCCACACCAGCTGGTGTCGTCAAGAACAGTGAGACACTGGGGGTGACACTCTCTAGATGCTCAAGTCTGCCCATGCCAGCTCAAATAGCTGGCCAACGATGTATTGGAAACTTGTTCCTTGTGGTTGGGCTTTGAAAATCCTGTTGCCATAGGCAACCATAAAGTAGCTGCATAACTACTAATGGAAATATGTTAATGCATTGCGAACGAACAAATAAACCTCTTAACAGCATTGAAGTGTACAAACAAATTGCCGCCGGGGCTCTGGAACAATAAAAGGTTTCACATCACTGCATTGTGCCATTGTTTACTGGCAGCTTGTGAATAAACTGAAACCCACTTGTAACTGGTTTATGCACTAAATATAGTTCACTATATCAGGTAATTCTTTAAATTTAAACTCACCTATAACGAAATGAAGCAAACTTTTGTATTGTGCTTGTTTGCAAATTTTGTCTTCAGTGGAAAAATTAAGCCAAAATTGTCTGCTTTTTTGTAAACAGAACCACGCATAGCGAACAGCAATTTTTACTTGTGCCTTGAACAGCTTGCCAGTCACTAAAAATGGTAACTCGATGGGATCTTGCTTGTAGCACACTGCTGGCATGCTTCTGAGTATTCTTGAATTTTGGCACGATAAAGAAAAAAGAAGAAAGCATGACAACAAAAAAATGCCTGTTATAAGCAAGCGTGTTACATGAGTATCAGTCAGCAAGTTTCGTGTGTGCGATATAGAGGATAATTCACTTTATGCTGGTTTGTTATACTCAGGTTTGACTGTAGAACTGTATAAAGGGAAGAATGCTATCTACTGTGAGTGTGAATCTTTGCCATTACGGTAGCCAAACATGACTTAGAGCACACAATTACGTTTTTATCCAGTTCATCTGCCAAAGGGCCAAGGCATAATCTGTGAAAGCTTCTTGAACGATAGGCTCAACAAATATTCAGTACTACTCCACCGTATAGCGGTTGCCTGCACACACAATGCAACTCGTAAATACAATTTTTTGGCCACACACGAACAGTGAGGGAGCTTCCAAGTGGAAAATCTTCCATGTTGGCCTTTTGTATGCATTTCAGCCAATGTTTGCGCAGCATACTCTGATTAAGGCTTAAATTTTCTGGTCTCCTATCTGATGCTACATAATATGTATTTGCGATTGCGAACAAGCCACAAGCATGTTGCACTTGTTTTGTGCCCTTAACCTCTTCTAGCCTGAATTTAGCATACTGCATAAAAAAATTATTTTTGCTGTGGCTTTTTATGTTCTGGTTATGAGGAAGTTACACAGCAACTTTTATGCGTGTCGGGGTTTTAGGAAGAAAGTTACAGCTATGTCGCGAAAACGCGACAACAGGTCGTAATGGATCAAAAAATGTTTATTTTCAAACACACTTGAGAGCTCATTTCTTTGAGTTTAGCACATTTGTATCTCAGTTCTTATGAAAAGAAATGAAACAATTTGAACTTTTTTTTATACACAGATGAACTTTGCACTTTGTGCAGAAGGAAACAGGTTGGCCTTTGCAGCCAGGCATCTTGCATCGTTGTCGTTGCTGCGACACTTCAGGCCAGTGGCCAACATTGTCTTGACGGACTTCAGCATTAGGTGTTGGAGCTGCTGGTCCTCTTCTTTTCTTCTTCTCAAGCTCTCCTTCCACGGAAAGAGACGGCCGGCCCCTCTTCTTCATCACGTCCTTGTTTTGATTGCACAGGCAGCTGGCTAGAGAAGCCTTGAACGCTAGAAGATCCAGTTGATGTTTCTTTGGGATTCCTAGAGCATCACAATCCCTCCGGTAGAGCAGCCAGCTGCTCACAACAGCCATGTCCACAAAATGAAAAAAAAATCGCAGGTAGAATTTCTTCGACTTCAGAAAAATTCTGTAGTACGCCATGAGCCCATCGAGAAGGTCGACTCCACCCATAAAAGTGTTGTAAGCCTTCACAATGGCTGGCTGCTCAACTTCACATCTTTCTTTCTTTTTGCGGTCATACCGCTGGCAGCTTCCTAGAGGCTGGGCACTCCCGAATGTGCTAGCAATATTCACTCCCCGGCTGTCGTACCACTTCACTACTCGGACTTCGACCCCTTCAATAGTAGCCTGCCTCTCCACGTGGCTTCCTCTACCGTTCTTCTTCATTTCTGCATCGCTGGGCAGTCGGCATCCAGAAATTCTGTTTGCGCGTGCAGTTCCCATTGCTGGAATACCACGCTGATGCAAATTTACCAGCAGTTTTATGGATGTGAACCAGTTGTCAAAAAAGAGCAAGTAGCTCTTGTTCTCTGGGATGGAGCGCGAAAGCTCGAGCACAACATTAGAGCTTGCTCCAAGGTCAGGTAATCCAGGAACAGGGCGGATGTCCCCTGTGTATATAGAGAAGTCAGAGACAAGTCCGTGGGTGTCGCAAAGTACAAAAATCTTGTAGCCCCACTTGTGAGGCTTGCTAGGGACGTACTGCTTGAGTGAGGAGCGGCCTTTGAACGGCACAATTTGCTCGTCGACCACCAGCATCTGTGACTTTGGAAGGATTTGAAATTTGAGCAGCAGATTGTCAATGAGTGGTCGCATTTTGAAGAGCCTGTCTTTGCCAGCATTTGCTTGTAGGAGATTGTTGTCGTTGAAATGAAGGCTGTTCTTTATCGCTTGCCACCTGTCACGTGACATAACTTCTGCCACTTTTTCTACTCGCATCTCGCGGTTCCAGTACATGCGCGATCGCGGAAGCCTGTATATGGACATATACATTGTGGCCCCAAGAAACTGCTCCAGTTCAGCGCGTGTTAGGCACAATGCTTTGTTGGCATTCTTCTGCACTGCATAGAGATTGGACTGGTCTGTAATCTCCTCAAGAAGCTTGTCGTCAAAAAAATACCGGAGGTACGCAATGGGAGCTTTCGGCTCATCTGGAGGGTCTGGAAGACCGTCTTCCCATTGAGGGTGGCATGTCCGCGGATGGTTCACTTGCTTCCAGAGGAAACTTCTTGCGCTTGACGTTGACGGCTCTTCCGTTTCACCTTCTTCATCTGCAAACAAAAAAAGAAAAAGAAATCACTGCGAGGTCGCAAACCACATTTGAGAAGCCACAAAAACCTTGGCTTGAAAAAATTGGCTGGGGCTTAGCTAAGGGCCTGGATATCTCGAAGCGAAAAGCTGCGGTGATCCGCGATAAACACGCGCTTGCGGCGAACGTCAAACGATGACGCATAGCGCGCGGCAGCGTGCGCCTGTTCTATGGGCAAGCGCGCCTTATATACCCCTCCTTTCAAATGCGCACGGCTGCGGCGAAAGGTCAAACGGTGGCGCGGAGAAGCGACGGCGCACATGGGCAGTAGCCTGCGCAGTGCGTGACGTCACTCGTGCTCCGACAAACGCGGTGTTGACTATCGTAGTGAAGCTTTTGGCTTCAAAAGAAAAAGACGCGCCACTGCAATACAACACGAAAGAACGCTGACGGCGTTTCACATTGCAGCCGAATGCAACTCGCCCAACAAACAAAAAATTGCGCACCTGTGTCGCTCCCAGACTGCCCAGATTGATCTGATGGGGCAGCATGTACTGTGTCAGGGCTGTATTCCGAATCGCTGTCGCTGAGGCAGCTATCTTCGCTTTCTTCAACGGGTGGAACCCTGATCCCGTAGAACCTTCTGGTGTCCATCACGAACAAAAAGCACCGAATAACTGCAAAAAACAAAAATTACTAGTTTTTTGACCACATGCCGAGGAAGACGAAGTTGTGCACAAATCGGGACGCTACAGCCTGTTGATGCGAAAACGCGACAAAGCGACACACGCTTGAAAACACAACTAATCTTCAAAAACAAATTATTTACGTGATCTGCGTGCATTATTCAACCAAGTGCCTATCATGCAAAATTTTTTTATATTCAAAAAACTTACATACCTTGAATGGAGACGGATGTCAATGGATGGATAGTGAGAAATGTTCTTCGTCGGCATCAACTGGAGAAATGGCAGCCGTCAGCTCTTTACTGAATCGACGATAGATGGCGCTGCCTTTTCCACGTGTTGCCAGACATCTGTGGATTCCCTCTGAGCGCAGGGGTAGCGGCTACAGATGTTTTCTTCTGGTGGTGCGGCTTAAAACCGGTATGATGCGAAATCGCGACAACAGGTCATAAGAGGTTAAGTGCAAATGGTCAACATTGGCGACTAATTTTAACGTATGACCGATTTGCTTGAGGGCATCAGAAGGAGTACCTTGGTCAGTTGAGTTTTATACGAAGACTGTGTTTTCATCAGCATCAGCATTGGTTACTGTAAGCCAGTGATTGGGGTTTTGTATATGCTAGATTTGAATAAAAGGGCTTTTTATTGAGTAAAATAGTAAACGATGGCCAAGTAGCACATCTGGAAAGCTGTCCCAATGATGACATTTTTCATAAATAAGGTTTGTTTTACATTAATCACGCCGTCTGATATTGAGATACCCTGTACTAAAGCATTTAAATTGGCATCTGAAAGAGAGTAGCATTTGCAGACATTTAACATGTCTGCTGTCACCATTGTAAGGCTTACTATTTTCTTCTGTGATGGCAAAAACTTGCACTTAACAGCTTTGATTTTCTTTGGCTGTCCTATTCTTGCTTTCACCAATGGTACAACGAGCTTTGTAATGTTCTATTGCCTGCAGCCGCTTGTAGCAGCTATTTGGGGTAATGGAGCTAGTGTACCTTGTAGGCTAACTGTAATTTAATTTCTAGGAAAGGTGGTTAAGTTCCTGATGAATGTGTCACATGATGCAAGTTTTCCATTAACTCCTTCTCACCACAATTAGATAATATAGATGAGCCACAGTCTTTGACATTTCCCAAAGTCTCTTGCAGGTGTATGAATACTTTTCTTGTGTAGTGTCGAACTCCACGGATGGCGGCAGCTGAATGCTGCTTGTCACCACTGGTGTGGCACTTGAGGCCATGCAGCTATCACTCAGGAAATGATCCTTGTACCACCTGCCTGGTACGCATGCTTTGTCAAAAAGGTCTTGCTGGGCAGAATGGCGAGCTGCTAAAATGTGTGCACAAGGTAAACTGTACTGATTATAAAAAGCATGCATGCAATGCGTCAGGCATAATGAAACGCTGTGCTCAGAACTTCCCGAAGACACTACCTAAGAATTAGCATTGGAAGTGACCAGATAACCTACTTCTTTAAATGCTGCTCAAGTGCTCTACTTGTGGCCTCCAAAGTACAATTACGGGCCAAGTTTAGATAAAACGATTCACTGGCATCATTTATATTTAGGTTCAGCTTCATTTCCTTAAACTTGGAAAATTTTAGAGGTAAGAAATTCTTGTCATTTAACTTGCTAATGCTTCTATGGCTTGAACCAAGTGCATGCTTGAAGTGAGATAACGTTTAATCTTTTGATTGTGACACTAATGTGATTATTCGTCTTATTGCCAAGTGTAGGAAGTTTTTGACAATATTTATGTACCCATATTTCTTTACAGGAGTGCCAGTTTCGCATGTAATAACAAATAAAATCTTCAGAAGCCATAGCTTCGAGTTCAGTAAGCCTCTCTAAATAGTCCTGCACAGTGAAGGAATAAACTATTCTATTTCAGAGAGACAGTAAATGGTCACACTGCAATCTAGCTTTCTCATTTAAATTTTGCTGAAAGCAGTGCAGCATGTGCCATGTACACAAGATAATTTCAGAATTAAGGAGAATCTTGGTCAAAATGTGTAGCTTGTTCATGTCTATCTGTTATGACTACTCTGCAAGCAGACACAACAAACAAGTTAAAATCTGCAAACATGTTGAACATAGCCTACACAATATCAGTCATTTCATTTCGCAAAAAGGCATAACATGCAGGTCTCCCACGACGTCCACCATCCAACCATAATCAAGTACAAAATATAACCTTCAATGTTTGCTTTATATGTTCTGTCAATAAATAAAATCTTTGGATACTTATTTTAAAATCTCAAGCATGTGCGTTGTCTGAAGTAGCACAAATTGCTGGTTATTACTTCGGTTATTTTCATAGTGAATGACCCAGTTTGGATTATTTCCTAAGCAGGTGTCTATTTCGTCTAAATTCATTTCTCCATGATGCTGCTCATTGGGAATAGGAATAGAAAACCTTAGCTTACAATTGTTAACATCTTTTGTAGTTAGCTTCTTTCCTTTTCTTCTGTTCGACCAAATTTTTAAAATGCTTTGGGCCAGTATCACATTTGGCAAAAGCAGAATTCAACCTTCTCTGCATCATTCAGAAACCTGCTTTCAGGATACAAGCCGTGCGTATGTGCCAGTATGTGCATATATGGTTGCATAATTTTGCTTAGTTTGCAGCCTAGTTATTTGATAGTGCTCAGTAGGCGATTTGCACAGGCTTACCGATATTGCCATTTCACAAGCAGTACCATTGTATGCTTGCTTGGGTCACTTTCCTGTGCCTCTGCTTTATGGCACGACCATGAACACAGCTATATGAGATCCAAATATACTCAAAGTCTTGAGACTGTTGCAAATGGACTTCTGCGAGACCTATTTATTGTGACTATGCGCTTGCCGTCCCGGCACCACTCATCAAAGCTTTGCCTAAAAATCAGAAAATTATCAAAGGTTGCATTTAAATAAACTTTGTTATCTCCACTGTGCAATACATTCGCAGTGTTAGGTGTTGTGTCGGCAGCGGCAGGCAAGTGGGGGCCAGCGAACGCGCGGCGAGCGCCGACGCAGAGAGGGAGACGCGGAGCTAACTGCTCCTGATGAAAACCGGAACGAAGACTCAGCCGGCTCGCGGCCATTTATTACTAAAAAGGACTTCACACGCCAGATGACACCTCCTGATTGGTCCCAGCTCGTCACATGACAGAAGGGGGGTGCGCCATCTAGCTAAACTACTACAAAACATATATGTATGATAACACAGAGATCTGGCAGGGGGCGACACTATACTACATCATCCTCCCCTGGAAACAAGTAAGCATATAGTGAAACGCGCACTTAAGTCCAAGGACAAATTCAGTTCATTCCCCCCATGTTCACACACACGCGCACCAGACTTGGCCACCAAAACACAGGCAGTCAGTCAAAACAAAATCTGACAAGGAACACGGCACAAGACTCACTGCACCGCAACAAGGAACACATTTTATACCTGTGTTAATGAAACGTGAATTGCCTGAGACGGCAATACGCTCTACACTCGGAAAACAAAATCATCAAGCCACAGAGGCCGTTTTCTGTCACGATGAGGACGCGTGCGTACCTCAGAAGAACTTTGGGGGTTGCGACGTGTATCAGTCGACTTTAAAGACCCAGTCGTCCCACTACTATTTCCCTCCCCCTGGTTGGACAACTGAATGTGGGTGTCGCTCAAAGCTGGAGAGGGTTGCCCAGGAAGCTCCTCTCGAAGTCCCAACAAGTCCTGGGAGGCTACCGATTCCCCCACAGAATCAGAGACAACTGCTGACTGTGTAGACTCGGAAGTGATACAGTCAGATGAACTACTTAGCTGATGCTTATGACTATGAGAAGACGCTGTCACTACAGACGAGTCATCGGAATGACTATCCAGATTTGAATATGAGTACAAAAAGTCTCTATCATTTGTACACAATGTACTACCTGCTGGATCCTTCATCACTAGGGTTAACTTAGACACATGCCACGTCTTCCCATCACTGAGTACAAAAATAGATGGTCCTATCTGGGCTTTAACTGTACGAGGTTTACTGTACTTAAAAAATCCTTTCCTGTTAAATCTAATTCTGACGGTGTCTCCCACCTTGACACGAGTTGCCTGAGCACCTCTACGTTTGTCTACACACTGCTTAGTTTGCCACTGTTTCTGCAAGACCCTTTCTTGAACTTGAGGCACAAGACTCTCCTGTTCCCGTAGATCTACACAGAGCCGCATGGTTCCATCCTTCTTTCGCACCACCACGAGTGGAGACACCCACTCAGAAGCCTCGACGTGCTCGATGACGTCGCAGTCCTCGAGACGTCGCAATTCATTTGTGCCCTGGTCATGGAGAGCCAGGGGTAGTCGGCGCAACCTGGAAGATACTTGTTTCGCATCTTGCCGCCGATGAATTCGGTGCACAAAGTTGTTGACGAGACCCAACTCGTCACTGAAGTGGTGATCAAAACCCGGAGGCACACCTGTGGGGCTCTCTACTGGAGAAAGCGAAGGTAGACGACATGTCAGCGATGTACCGTCAATCTGTATGCCCAAGCGTTGGATGGCGTCTAAACCCAGCAGTGATGTTCCTGTAGTCGTTACGTGGAACGTGGCGGAGCATGACCTTTGGAAAAACTGGACAGTGGCTTGAAACAGGCCTTGAATGTCGATGCGTTGCTTGGAGAAATTTCTCAAGTCCACTGTTGTTTGTGACAGCCTGCGCTGTCGACCAAAGTGATTTCTAAAACCTTCGGCCGTCATGAATGATACAGACGCTCCCGTATCCACGAGCAGTCGCATGGGGACGCCGTTAACTACGACCGGAACTTCCAAATCTTTTTTTAGTTTCAAAAGCGCTTACCGTCAAGACAGACGCGGACGGCTGCCCTGCGGAAGTTGACGAAACAGCGTCTCTGCGGAAGAGATGTGTTGCACCGCTGTTTGGGTTTTTCGACATACCGAAGCGAAATGGCCCGACATGTGGCAGGCGTTGCATCGCCGATTTCTTGCTGGACAATTCCTGTAAGACGCGGTATGATTCCTGCTGCCACACCGATCGCATGCACCACGGTTCCCGGAGGAGCCATGTGCGAAATGTCAACCAACTTGGCGGCTTCTCGGAAAAAGTCGGCCATCTTCATGGCCTGCCGGACTAAGTCAGCCATCTTGGCAGCTTCCCGGAAGAAGTCTGTCATCTTGGCCCGTCGACTGAACGCCAGGTTGACATACCTCAATTTTTCGTACCTTTTCGGAGTCGAACGCGCGGTTCGCTCGATGCAAGGCTTCTAAAGAGCGTCCAATTTCTTCTGCCTTGTCCAGGGACAGGGTTTCGCCATGAGCTAATAGAGTGTTTTAGTTGAGCGTCTTTACGGTACGCTCCGAGCTGCCCCGCTAAGCCACAGCGGAGCGGCGGGCGATTTTCACGTTTTAGTTATACGTTTTAGCGTAGCGGAGCGGACCTTTCGTAGTTGCAGCGCCCCCTGGCTAAATTCAGGGTAATGAAAGAAAATAAAAACACTTTATGACCGCTCTTATACATTAAAACGTATATATATATATATATATATATATATATATATAACTTATTTCATGAAGTACCTAGACGTGCGCTTGTAATGCGTTACCGGTCCATTTTATCCAATGGAAAATAAAGCGCCGTCTTGGGGAACGCCACGTGTTAGCCAGCGCGCTTGCTTTCTGCATCCAATCCGTTCTGACGCCAACACTAGCCAAAGTGCTGCGCGGCACGCTCCGCTAGCCAGCTTACGGCTAAGCGGACGGCGGATGCGCATTCGCGCTTCCGCTCCGCTTAGCTGCTTAGCGGAGCGTAAACACGCTCAACTAAAACACTCTAATAACTTTTCTCGAAAGCTGGCGTTCGCTACCCCATGTATTATTTGGTCTCGGACGCGCTCATTGTACATTGTGCCGAAGTTGCACTGTACCGCCTTCTCCTTCAATGCGGTCACGAATTCCAGGAATCCATCTCCCTCGAACTGCCGTCGACTGGTGAATTCGTGCCTCTCCGCTAGAACATTTGTTGACGCGGCGAACAGCCAGTCAAGCCGCTGCAAGAGTTTCTGGAACTCTGGCGCTGGCGGGACCGCATCACTTGACGTTCACACTGCGCCGGTCGACTGCCTTGCTGCTTCGCTTGACGGTGACGCTGTGCCGGGCGACTGCCTTGCTGCTTCCTGCTCCTCGTCTGCAAAGTACTTTCGTTGTCCCTCACGCCCGAGAGCGCTGACGAGCGCGGACGCTCGTCGCGCGTCCGTCCAGTCGCCACCGCCGGCCACTTCGAGGTGGGCCTGAAAAATTTTTTTCCATCGATGCCATGGAATTAACGGTGGCCCGGGCACTTCAAGAAAAACGGGAAGGTTCGCCGTAAAAGAAGCCATGCCGGGTAGCGTGCAGGAGGCAAGCCGGAGCTCGCAGCAGGAATGGGGCAAGGAAGAACAAAGGGGGTGAGTAGGCCTAGGCTCGGAAGCCTCGCGACGCCAAGTGCGTCGGCGGCGTTTGCAGGCCGTGCAGACACGTAAGGGACGCTTCACTTACGAAGCTCGTTGGTTTCCCGGAGCAACGCCTCCTATAACTGTATGCCTGGAACGTCGCTCTCTTTTCCATAGGGAGCTCTCTGCCGAGTTTTGCGACCATACGCCGCAGGACGGCGCGCGCCACCGTACCGGTCCCCATGACAACCACAGGCGCCGCCGCCGAAAGCTCACGACGCGCCAGCCGCTTGGCTGCCGACGTCGCTCCTGGTAGCCGCGCCACCGGCGTGTTTACAAGGGCTGGCCGCAAGAGGCGCTCGCCACCGTACCAGAAGGAGGAGAGTACAGGCGAGGGAAGGGCAGCGCGTTTGCGGCTCACGTTCCAGGCCAATGCCTCCTTTACTAGATGCCAGCCGCGTTGTCCGTAAACTCGGTTTCTGGCCCTCTCCCTTTTCTCTCCTCCGCGAAAAGGCAACGAGCGCCGCTTGTGGCGGACGTCTGCAACCTAGATCACGTGCTGCGGCCTCTGAGATTACCATGGCGTCTGTTGCCATCTCGGAGGCCCGCGATAACGCTCGCTAACAGACGCCCGCGCATATAAAGCGCTGGCGGAGCATTCAGCCGCCGCTGCCACATCCGCCGGAAGTTGAAAAGGCAACGAGCGCCGCCTCACGGAATTTATGCTGAACTAACTTCAACTAAGGGAACCGCCGCCGCAATGGGAAAGCGAGCAACGCGGCTGGCATCTAGTAAAGGAGGCATTGTCCAGGCATAGGCTTCGGTCGGAACCGCAGCGGGATGGATGGATGGCGGCTATACCCTTTGTAACGGGCGGCGGCTGGCGCCACCTAGCCTTTTGCTCCCCCTCCTATATTATTATCATTTTTTTCCTTTCTTTATATCCTCTTTTCCTTAACCTAGTTTTCACTCCCCTCCTCCTCCCAAAATAACTATCTAAAACAGTAGAGGAAACATTATCTCCCCGATTTATGGTATTATCTATCCCTTGACTTCCTCCACCAATCCTCTAGCCTCCCCTTCGTTACTGCCACTCTTTTCTCGCCTATTTGCCCTCGTTCCCCGGGAAAACTTAATGCCCCTTCCATATTTGCCACTGTTCCCTCTGCCAGGGTCGGGCGAAGGTCTGTGCATCTCAGCACTAGTATATGCTCAGTGGTCTCCATTTCGGCTCCGCAAGCTGTGCACCGAAGGTCCACGTCTTCAAATTTAGCCCTGTATGTTTTCGTTCCCAAAACCCCCGTCCTAGCTTCGAATAATAGTGAGCTGCCCCGCGAGTTATCAAATAAGAGCTCTCTCTTAATCTCCTGTTTTTGTGACCTATACATTGATAGCACTGGCTTTCCGAGCATTCTTTCTTCCCACATTTTTCTTTCCGTCTCCTTCACCTCTTTTCCCACACTAGAACCATGTTGTACCCCCTCCCTCGGCTGTAGGTATCTATTCCTCAGCTTCCTCGTTCTGAGTGTCCACTTTGTGTTCAAACTTTTCATGTACAGATATTTGTACACTTTTCCTGCCCACCTTTTTTCCTCCAGTGCTGGGAGTCTCTGTTCAAATTTTAGTTTACTTATTGCCTCTCTACCTACGAATGACGTCCATCCCATGTCCCCCTGCAATCCCTCATTAGGGGTGTTCCCGTGTGCTCCTAAGGCCAACCTGCCTACACTTCTCTGTCTCGTTTCCATGCATGCCTGAACTTCCGATTTCATGCACAGTACTGAATTTCCGAATGTGAGGCCAGGTACCATAACCCCTTTCCATACGCCCCTAACCACCTCGTACCTATTATAGTTCCAAAGTGCCTTGTGTTTCATTACAGCTGAGTTTTTTTCACTTTTTCAATCATAATTTTTTCCTGTTCTTCCAAGTACTTTTTGCCCTCGTTTAGCCATATGCCCAAATACTTGTATTTTTCAACATGATCAATCTTAGTGCTTTGTATTTCCAATGGTTCCCCCCTTTCTTCATTGTATACTATTATCCCACACTTCTTTCTACTGAATTGCAGTCCCAATTTTTCTCCCTCCTCCACATATTCCCATTAGTTACTGTAGCCCTACTCGGGTGTCAGCAAGCAGTACAATATCATCTGCATACATCAGTCCGGCTAGTACTTGAGCTACCTTCTGCCCTTCCAGCATATAGCTTATGTCAGTTCCTATTGTGCTCTGTTCTAGTCTCTTCCATTTGGCTCATGTAGATCATAAAAAGCAGAGGCGACAATGGCCAGCCCTGCCTGAGACCTCTTCTTATTTTAGCTGGCTTTGTAGTTTCCCCCTCCCATGTTATCTCTACCTCATTATCTGTATAAACTTGTTGTAGGAACTCAATCATCTTTCTATCTAGACCATATTCCCTCAACTGGCTCCATAACTTTTCTTGGTTTACATTATCATAGGCTCCTCTAATGTCTAAAAAAGCTATCCATAGCGGTTTCTGCCTAGCTGTCGCTATCTCTATGCACTGTGTTATAACAAATAAATTATCATCTAGCCTTCTGTTCCTTCTAAATCCATTCTGCAGTTCTCCCAAGATCTCTTCACGTTCTGCCCATTCCTCCATTCTCTTTTTCACCATCTGCATTGCTACTCTGTATATGACTGATGTGATAGTTATTGGCCTGTAGGATTTAATGTTGTCCTTGCTTCCCTTACCTTTGTAAACTAATCATTCTGCTTGATTTCCAGTCCTGTGGAACATCTCCCGCTACTACTATTTGTTCAATAAGTTGTCGTAATTTTAATTTACTTTTCTGGCCTAATATGGTTATCAATTTCATAGGTATGCCATCAGGTCCTGTCGCTGTTCCCACGGGGACCTTGTGTTCAATTCTGTCCCATTCCTTACTTGTCATCCTTCTGTACTCCTATGATTCTGTCCTGCTGTTGTCATTGTTCTCCATTTCACTACCCACTGGCTCTGCAAATGCTGCCTCTATTGTCAACCTAATATATTCCTGAGCTTCCTCTCCCTCTACCTTTGTTCCTTCTGGTGTGGTCAGTGAGTGCTGAACCACCTCTGTCTTCTTACTCTGTTGCCTTATGTGTTCCCAAGATTTCTTAGAGGCATTTCTGTCTTTTTTTCGTATCTCTAACATCCACTGTACCCCAACTTTTGCTATCTTGGCTTGAGTTAATGCCAATGCTTCTCTTTTCATTGCAAGGTAATCCTCCCATTTTGTCTCCACCTCTTCTGGTGTGGCTCCCCTTTTCTTCGCTGCTCTGTGTTTTCTGCACGCGTCTTTGCGTTGCTCTATGGCCTCCTTAACTTCTCGGTCCCACCAGCTTTTCAGTTTATATTTTTCCTGCTTACTTCCTAGTTTCCTAATCTGTCCCTTCTCTAGCTCTCGTTTAAAAATGTCTATTAACTCGTCGTATGTCCATGCCCTTTGCGGTTGCTTGGATACCATGCTTTCAATGTTTTTGGCCACTTCTTGCAGCTGCCTGTCATTCAATTTGCTCATACCTTTCCTTTCTTTAGTTTCTACCAGTGGTACTGTCCTTCCAAAGCTGATTTTGATTCGTTTGTGATCACTCCCCAGGCTTTTTGTACCTTCCTCATCAATTTCCCTACATCCCAACTGTTCATACAGCTTGTGGGTCATTAGGCAGTAGTCGATTGTCGAGTGGGTGTTATTTCTTTCCCATGTTATTTTCCCGTTGCATTTAATTTCAGTATTAACTATCACGAAATCATGAGCCTCACAAAAATCTACTAACATCTGCCCTGTTGCATCTGTCGCCCCGTCAAAGTATTCCAAATGTGCATTCATGTCCCCTAGGATGATTATCTCCCGTTTCATAGCTAACTCCCTGATGTCCTTGGCCATACATTTGAAATGTTTTGCATTCTCCTCTTTTGACTCATTCCCCGTTTTCAGATACACAACTCCCAGGATTGTCTCAACATTCCCTACGGTGCCCTTGAGCCACATGTGCTCACTGCAGCTCTCCCTTACCCTTTCCCAGTCCTGTGCCTTCACTAGTGCCCCAAGGCCTCCTTCCCTGCGTTCTTTCCTTTTTCTGTTGCACCCTACCCAGGTGTATCCCGCAATGAATGGTGGCCCTTCCTCATCTTTTAAATGGGTTTCGGCAACTCCATATACCTGAAAATTTTCCGTTTGTAACTGTTCTTCTATTTCGTCTCACTTAATGCGATTTCTTCCCCCCTGCATGTTGATGAACCCCACATTTACTGCCTTCTTCCTCTTCCTCCTCCGTGCTCCTGTCCTGCTCCCCCCCTCCCCTGTCCTTCATCTTTTACGTTTTGGCTTGCAGGGTCGCCCTGCGCGCCTGCAAGAGAGCCTGAGCCCTACGACCCACCCTCGTTCCTACCTGCCATCCCGCCGGTGTAGTGTAGTGAATGCCATCCGGGCCGAAAGGGGGGAAGTTTTTCCCCCCAATCATTCTGTTCACCTCCACCACATCACACTTGAGGGCTCGCCGCAACTCCCTAATCACTACATTTGCCGCCACTACCTGTTCTTCAATGAAAGCGCCCTGTCCCCTGACCTCTGGGACAGTACACAGGGCAATGTGCACCGCCTCAGAGGTCACCCTTAATTTCGCCACTCCCTCTTGAATCTGTCTGCCCAGCATTCGCCCCCTATTCTGCAGGACGTCATTCACCCCAGCGTGCAAAATTACCAGGTTTCTTCCCTCTCTGTTTTCATTCAGTTTGCTTTTGGCTCTCTCCGCCACAGCTTCGAATCGAGCCCCCGGCATGCATTCGACCTTCACTCGTCTGTCATACTGCACTGTTCTGAGGAGTGCTGTTTGCATTCGCGATACGTTGGAGCTTCCAACGACCCAGACCTTTCTGTCTTCAAGCAAATCTTGTCTCCCTCTTGTCTCTGTCGGCTGGGTCTTCCCTGCCTCCTCGTCTTCTCTGCCTCCTGTCGTCTCATCCCTTTGTACCTGTGTCTCCCGTGGTCCCCACGTTAGCGTGTCCGCCCCCAATTCTGCTCCACTGGGTAATCCTCCTGCTTCCTTTTCCTTCAGTTCCTGCTGTGCCTCCCTCTCAGCTTCTCTCTCTCTCATCTCTTTCAATTGTTTTTCCAATTGCTGCTCTTTCTCTCGCTGCTCACTCCATTTCCGTTCTACAGCTTCCATTCTTGAGGCCCACTCCCTCTCGACCCTTTCCTCAAACTCTGCGCGTTTCGTTTTTTCTTTCTCGAGTTCCTCCTTTGTCCTCGCCATTTCACTCTTTAGCTGCTTCTCCAAATTCTCAATCACCTTACACAGCCTGCACACGAAGTCGTTCCCTTCCGCCTCCGCCACGGTTTTGAATGTCGTTTCATCCAAATAACACCATCGTTCACACCTCTCACACTGGACGAGGTCCCCACCTTCCTCCTTGTCTTTTCTAGCCGGCCTTCCCATGAATTCTCTTGTCCTACTGTTATTTAACAGTGTAAAAGCGAGGAAAAAAATTAACTATAATGAAGACCACTGGGAATCTCTAGAAGAATAAAGAGAGCTAGTAAAATAACCAAACCAATAACCAGGGGAAAAAAGAAAAAAAAGAAAAAAAAACACACTTTTAGCCCTAACTATTAAACCTTTAGTCCTAACTGTTATGTGTTGGCCACGACCTACTTTATCGCTTTACTTTGGCTAAGTGTTCTCCTGGCTTCGCAGTGCTCCAATTCTCTGCAACCTACGTTTCTATGCTGGCCCTATCTCCATTCAGATTTCCCGCCGCTGCAATTAGAAATAAATATAGAAATAGAACTTAGCTGTCGGCATCCGTCCATCTCGGCTCCGTCTCCGCTGCATGCCTTCCCATCCTCGTCCCATCCGAATCCCATCCTCGTCACCATAAGATGTGTCGGCAGCGGCAGGCAAGTGGGGGCCCGCGGCCAGCGAACGCGCGGCGAGCGCCGACGCAGAGAGGGAGACGCGGAGCTAACTGCTCCTGATGAAAACCGGAACGAAGACTCAGCCGGCTCGCGGCCGTTTATTACTAAAAAGGACTTCACACGCCAGATGACACCTCCTGATTGGTCCCAGCTCGTCACATGGCAGAAGGGGGGTGCGCCATCTAGCTAAACTACTACAAAAGATAAATGTATGATAACACAGAGATCTGGCAGGGGGCGACACTATACTACATTAGGAACTCTGGTCGTGTTGGCACCAGCTCCTTCACAAATAGTCTGGGCATCAGAGATGGCAGGCCTGCAGCCGGATATCAAAGCAGCCTCAAACACCTATATCACATGGAAGCAGTACACCCAGCTTTGCTTAGGTTACCGGCCTCTATGCCAGGATTGCTCGTGATCTGCCCTCCATCTTGCATTGTTCCTGGCCTACAGCGTTTGCAGAGAGTGACTTCATTTGGAATACCATATATGACAAGTCTGCACTCAGCCGTAGCAAGTGCCAAGCATTCTTTATTCTGTCTGCTGGCCACATGCTGCACCTTGCTAAAACTATAACAAATGTTATCATAGGAGGCACTGGCTTGTTCAAGCTTGCTGCCAGAGGCAGTAACAGACTGAGACTTTCTACTGTCAATACGTGTGTGTTTCTGGCTTACAACTGCTGTCAAAGGTGAAGCAAACTTCAAGAACTTGGCAGTTGTCACAGCAAAAACTTTGCCTTCCCTGTCACCAGCCATGTCACAGCTCCTTTCTTGCTTGTGCAGTGTCGCAGTTTTCTGCCGCCTCTTCAATACCACCACTTTCCACTAACTGTCACCACACTGGGAGACAGCCTCTGGCACTGCTGCTTCTCGAGCACTGCCTTTTCCTTCTCCCACAGAAGAGCACACAACAAAAGCATTCTTATGCTTCTATGTGCCTCTCCTAGCTCTCCTGACAAAGTGGTGCTTGCACCTTGACCTGAGATCATTAGCTCAACAGCCTTCCTCTTGGCTTTTTCCCTGCTTGGTACACTTGTGCCATGGAAAATGGGGGAAGGCAGGCTGTCCCAGGTCCACCAAGCCTTGCTTCCCTTGCAGTGGACATGGACAGCACCATCAAGTGAAAAGCCAGGACCTTGAAGGGTTCTGGTCGGCTGGTTGGTGTGGTGCCTCTGCAAGGGAGCAGTGCTGGCTTTCCAGACAGGAGCTGGTACTGTGGAAGGTACACTTGCTGCTTGAAAAAAAATGAAAATATGTAAATAAAGTGGGGGGAAAGTCAGCCTCAGGGATGGCAGGGATGCTGTCCTGCCCAGTCCAGCCAGTCCATGAAGAAGGTGCCTGGGTCTCCTTGTAGCACTGTAAGATGCGGCTTCCCTCCGGATATATGGGCAGGGTGCAGGCGTCTTGGTACAGGAATTCTGCCAGCACTTTGTTACCAAAGCAACTTGGGCGGACACCATCTCTGCTCAGGCAGCTGGGCCACTTGTCCACGAGACCAGCTAAGAAAGTGAAGCCACATTCATGGCATTACTGTATCAGGGCAGCATTAACCTTTATGTAGTTGTCATTCAGGTCATGCAAGCAAGAGGGCTGAGCTTCCCATGGGCAGTACTGACTCTGCCCACAAGGAAGAATGGCAGAAAAAGCTGCATGCAACATGGGATTCCTTTCAACGATCTCCTGAGCGAACTGGCAGTACTTGTCCATGTCCACGCTGACACTGTCAACAGTGTTGTTAGTGCCAACATTCACAACGACATCAAAGCCGGCTAGCTTATCAGCAATCATTGACAGCAAATACTCAATCCTTATTCCTCTATGCGTGGCAACACTGACTCAAAAACTACAACGCGATGGGAAATACTGGTCTGCGTATTTCACCATCGAGTCACCGGCAGCCAAGACGTTTGTCATATTGCAAGCAGTACCCCCCAATCTAAAATGGCACCTAGAAAAAACAAAGACAAGAAAATCAGTCAGAGCATTTCCACAAACAAAAGAAGGCTGCCTTCTAGTTAGCAGTATATATGCTTATTGTGAGAAACCTGCACTAGGGATGAACAAAGCAAGCAATCACGAACAAGAACAGCAAGATCGGCAAATATGCGACAAGTACAATAAAAATATTTATTAAAATAGATATAAATAAAGCTACGAAATATAAAGTAACACTGCAATGCAGCCTTAGCACATATGAAAGAATGATGTTAAGGGGATACACTGTTTCGAAAATATTTTTTTAAAACTTTCAGTATTTCCAGCTAAAATTTTTATGCAATGTGTATTTTTCACAGCTGAAAACAAATATGCAATTAGATTTCGGCTATCACTCCCAGATTTTAGAATATTGACTGTTCCATAAACTTACATTCTGCCCTGTCCTTTGAGAGCTTTCTCATCAAAGATTGCTACTACTTTGGTATGACAGCACTCTATAGAGACCAGGGAGTGCAGGAAAACCATAATTTTATCTTTAGCTTGATTGGTTCAAGAGTTATGGCCTTATCAAGTATACTCATCAGAAATCTGAAACTGTTGCTTAATCTTATTGTTAATTATATCGCTGTTCTAAATAAAAATATCAATTTCTTGGTTTTCCTGCACTAATCAAAAAGTATAAGCTTTCAAATGCTGCAAGAATTATCAAAATCCGACCACTACATCAAAAGATACTATGGGCAATGGCCTAGTATGTGATGAAGAATGTTTTGAGAAAATGAGAAAAGAAGTTTAGGAACATGGTGAGCATTTTTATTCAACAGCAGAAGGTGTGAATCAGTGTAGTAACGATGCTAGAAGCCACCAGAACGTAGTCGTCATCATTTTCCTTGGTGCGCTTTCTTTTCATTGCATGCCTGAAGTTTTCAGCATGTGCATGCTTCTTCTCGGATGCCACTAGTGGTCTGTGACTGTCCTTTTCTGAACATCTTTCAGAGGCTATGGCATTCTGCTGCAGGTGCAGTTCATTTAGTATTGCTGCATCTGCTCTCCCTTTGCCTGCGTTAAACATTGTGACTGCTTCGGCCACAGCAGCTTCCACAGTGAAAAGGGAGGCATGTTTGTTCTTTGACACGAGCGACCAAATGACAGAGTGCAGGCTCTCGTTCGGGTTTTGTTTTTTGCCTCTCCGACAACGCTTCAGCAATTTCTTGTCAGAGAGGCGTGTGTGCACAGGCCTCAAGGCATCAACAATATGGTCTGGCAGGTTGTAGCGATGCTTTGGAGGAGTCTCCGGCTTGGCAACAGCCCTTTTGTACTTGCACCAGGATTCTTCACCACTTGGGCAACGTGAGTGCTTTGGGCTTGCATCAGTAGATGCTACATGATAAAGAGTTGCCTAAACAGCATTATGCTTGGCTTCTATGTTTCCTTGATGAGTTTTCAAAGCCCATCCATAATATGTAGTGAGCTTCGTGACCAGCTCGCCCGTGAGTTTACCCTTACCGCCAATGCATGGCTTTCCTTTAGCTCTTTGTTTCTGCAGATTTCGAAGAGCTGTGCCCATGCGCTTATGCACATGGCTGACACAGTCCTCTTTTTCTATTGGCACAAAGTCATATATACCTGTGCCTCCAGCATGCTATGGGCACCCTGCAGTGAAGTTTGCCTGTACATGTTGCGCCGCCTAGCAGTGGCGGTGAGCACTCACGGGTAGGCCCTCACCGTCATTTCACCATTGTCCATGGTGCGCTCAGGCCTGCCTGAAAGCCTGCTTTTCCAATTTTCCAATGGATTTGTCGCGGCCTCTAGGCAGCGCCTTCGTGAGAAGTGTGAACAAAAAGAACAAGCACAGATACTGCTGCATTAAGGATTGTGACAACCGCGAAGTCGGTGTCCAAATTGTACCGCTGCCCTACAAAACCGGCGGAAGCAACCCGGCGGCTGAAGTGGGTCGTCGCAGTTCGTGTCGGTCTTGCGAATTTCTGTTAAACGAACTAAGACGTAAATGCAAAAACAAGAAAAATAATAATAATAAGGAACCAGTAGCGGCATCCATAAAAACACAATAAAGCGTCAACTGCATAAACATGCGTGAACTGATTCCCGCTCTTGTAAATCAGTTTAGATAGTCATTCAGCTCGTCTTGCTCCAAACAAACGCGGAGTGGTTGTTATGTGTCAAATCTAGCTTCGTAAGCACTCCATGCTGGAGCTTTGTATGCACTGCGTTTCTTCCTGCGTCAAGATCAAGACGGGAATGCTGGAACCGAGCTCATTTGTGCCGATATTTTCTCGTACTTAGAACAACAGAACTAAGGTTGGAGTACACTGCAGTCGAGTATTGGAAAATTAGCATTTATCTCGTGCATACTAGCGCATCTTTGTTCAGTCTTCACATTGTTTAGTCTCAGCTGGTTGCTCTCTGTGATGCTTCAGCGGTAATGCCCTCTCACATTCGAGTCTGAACGACAATGCCAGAATATGCCCGAGGTGCTTCGTCAACGAAGAAAAAAAGCACTTATCTGCCAAATTCGCCAAAACCTCTACAATTGTGAAGTGCAAGGCACGCTCCAAATAATGAAACGACAAATGACAGTTCAAAGACGTCCACGGCCGTATTTGCTTACTTAAGTGGCATGAAATAACGATTTGTTAACTCACTGAGTTCGACGTCGTAAGCATGCTTGCTTTGTTGTGACAAATACTTCGCAATCTGCGGTGGTTGCTTAGTGGCTATGGTGTTGAGCTGCTAAGATCGAGGTCGCAGGATTAAATCCCGGCCTCAGCGGCCGAATTCCGATGGGGTTGAAATACCAAAGCACCCGTGTAATTGGATTTAGCTCCACATTAAAGAACCCCAGGTGGTCCAAATTATTCCGGAGTCCCCCACCACGGCGTGCCTCCTAATCAGATCGTAATTTTGGCACCTAAAACACCATAAAACTTAAGCACCTCGATGTGATGTCCGTGCTGTTTACCTCTTTGACACGATGTACATGGTTGTAGTTGTAAATTTTACGTCCTTTCTCAAGCGTTGGCGGTCCAAAATGGGCCTCGATGGTTTCGACTGCCTCAAAACTGCAATTTAGAACGTCCGACAGGTTTCAAACGGGTGCCACAAAAGCATGCCTCCGTAGCAGCGGCCGCTTCGCTGTTTCGCACAACTGGCACGGTGACGCTGACGGCTGAGCTGATCGCAGCGCCACCTGACCATTGCAGGGAGCCCATTGAAGGCCTGGCTGTCTCCATCACATAACATAGTTGTGTAGCAGAGCCCATGCCTTTATAATGAGTGGCCAAATAAAATGTGTGCCACTTTTACCTCCATTCGGCCTGGCTTACTGGAGTTGTTCTTTTGGCAACTGTGGCCAGCGAGCCACTTGGCATACCTTGGGTCATCCTCCTTTGACCCTAGCTGGCACCCCAAACATAATTTCGATAGGACGACGAAGTCAAGCACATATCCTGTAAATAGCTCGATCACTGTCCCAGCACATATATGGTATGAGTGGCCCCTGGTCAACAAAGTCCCATCAGAGGAAACAGTGATGTTTCCAGGATTTCCATAGTTCAGATCAGCATACAGCCTTTTCACGGTGCTTGCGCAGTCGTCAATAACGAACGCGGCAGCCTCCTACGAGGCAGGGTTCATCTTCAATTTGACATAATCTTGGTACGTCTTCGTGTGCATCCCTCTCTTCGAAATATTCAGGGTGGAAAAGCGATCATTTAGTGCAGTTTGCCCATTCCCTGTGCTCATTGCCGCGCGAACCGCGAGCGCATTGATTTCGAAAGGGCCGCGCGCCGCGCCCCCCCCCCCCCCCCCCGCTCTCGGCCAGCTCCATACAGTCTTCAGTTCTCCGCACTCATCACAGGTCAGCACAAGTTTTGCAGCGATGCTATATTCTTGGTCTTCTTTGGAGATGCTGCCAGGCCCACCAGACACACGGCACTTCATGTAATGAAGCAGTTCATTCACCAACGCTAAGCTTACGATGGTGAACAGCGTTCCAGTTGTCGCGGCTCCTTCCAGGTCTCAAAAAAAAGACCACTTGCGTCGTGTGTGGCCGACGTCGATGAAAGGTCTTGCTGTACATTACTCACACAACACTCGATGGCCACTTTTTCGGCGTCGGAAACCCAAGGAGTGTCAACACGCGCAGCTCGCATGTGTTCTTTGGTCGCGGCTATCGCGTCCGCGATCGCGGGTGCCGCGTTCATGATAAGGCAGGCACAGCCTGCTTCTGTGTTCTCGGCGACAGAAGGTCTCGCTGGTGATACGCTGTGTGCTCTTGGATGGCGTTTGGCCGTTTTCGCCTCTTCCCGAACACATGAACAGTCCGGAACTTCCGATGATCGCCTGCCATCGCACCAATCGCACAGCCCATAGAGTTAATATAACCAACTCTAGAGAAAAAGCTGGCCCAAAAAAGTGGGAACCACTAGGGCGCCGTCCTGTTGCTACTAGTCAACATGGCCAGTGCAGTTATTATTGAAAGAGCTGAGAACAAGTACAGGGGACCTTAAGCTTCGTCATTGAAAAACGCATACCTGATGGCTTTATGAAGGTGATGCGTGATATAATTGCACATGGCTCAGTGAATGTGAACCATGTTGGTCCGCGAAGTGCAGCCACTGAAAAAACAGGCCAAGCACGCCTAGTAGTAACGAACTCCCATCTTTTTATTCCTCGAACACGACTACTGCGGCCGCTTATATCTTGCCCGCTAGGCATGGCGCAGCAGCAACACAAAAAAAAGCAGCGCTGCTTGGGGGCGCTGCATTTCAGCTACTTTAACATTGTGTCACCCCTCCCCTCTTAAGATATATGCTACGAGGAGTACTTGATCACTGGTTTTCGAGTTGTTGTACTACGTTGCAACTTTGGAGTGCAAGGTAAAGACATGACAGGGTTGTCCACGGCGCAGCTACTTCCAGGTACACTTCCAGGTGATTGTTCCTCATGTAGCACATCGGGTGCAGCTGGGAGATGTATGGCTGGTTCTTTCTCATGAAGCACATCTTGGACAGCTGGAGAATAGAGGGGCAGCTGCTCCAGTTCAGGAAAAGCTTCTGTGCCAGCAGGACAAAATGGTGCTGACTGCACAAGGTGCAAATGGTCGTTGTGTCGGCTGCATGTCGAACCGTCTTGACAAAGGACATGGGCTGACGGTGGATTGACATCCAAAACACTGGCAGGTATCCATGGTACTAGGCGTTACTACGTCTAGTAGTAACGAACTCAATCTTTTCATTCCTCGAGCGCGACTTCTGCGGCAACTTGTATCTTGCCCGCTAGGCATGGCACAGCAGCAACACAAGAAAGGCAGCGCTACTTGGGGGCGCTGCATTTCAGCTACTTTGACATTGTATCAATGCCTTAATATTCAGCTTACAGAAATCGCTTGCTAAGTACGTGACTTATGTAAATCACGATGTACGCATTCTTGCAATAAAGCATGGCTTGAATATTGGTTCTGAATCTGTTTTTTTGGCATCACAGTAGAGCATTTTCTTACACGCGGAGCGGTGTTTTTACCTGCAGGCCTCCCTTCAGTAGGGAATTCCGGTGCACCGTAATTGTATTGGCGAATCTACAAGCAAGTTATAGAATCTGTTTAATTATTGAACTTTGAACAATCATGCTTCTACAAAGGCCACAGCAGAAAAACAGCCTGATGCCGAGTATTTCTGCGTTAGGAAGCAATCAAGAGGTGAGTGCCTAACGAAATCAAGTGCATGAACCCACATATTAATAGCATAGACGTTTTATTAACTATGCAATATTTTCAACACTTCCTCGCTTGCCATGTTATGTGCCATATCTTTTCTGGTCATAAATGTGTGCAGCGAATCTATTTGGATGACCGACTCCGGGCCTGTGGGATTGTTCACTTACACTTGATGCTGAGTCTTTTGCATGTATCCATAAACTGCAGATATGCACATCAGATTCCTACGAGCATTCTCAAAATTCAATTATTTTAGACAACATGCACATATGCAATACCAACATAATATCAAATACCACTAAGCAGCTGGGACACATTTTTGTTGAGTATATTCGCAGGTAAAATAAGTAGATAATGTGGACAGCTCCAGCTCATTTTCCCGCGAAATCACTAACACTGTCTTGGCGCTCTTTGGCCATACCTGGCCCTTGCGCCACTAAACCACACATTCATTCATTCATTCCAGCTCATTTTCCGTAAATCAGTGTGTACAAGCGGTATGCAAAAAATAACTTTTTCTCGTGCGCCGATTATTTTGCTGTATAAGCTAGAGAACCCCCCACATTAGCGTAACTGATATGTTGTACATCACACTAATATGTGTTATAATTTACCAAGTGAGATGAGTTACTCTTATGGCTGATTCAGTCAAATCACACAGCAAGCTGCCCCTGCAGGGGCATCTGCGCAAGCAGGCGTTTGGTGTGTTGCGACACCACGTACCCGAGCACACGAGGGTTGGACCCTCCCGCGTGTAGCTGTGCGCGGCTTAGCCGTGTCTGGAGAAAAGGGGATCCTGGGGGTTGAGCCGAACCTGGGTGTTTGGACTTTTAAGGCCCCCCGGCGGAGGCAACACACCTCTTCGGCCTCGGCTTCACATAGACGGCACCTCCAGACTGACCCACCTGGAGGAAATCGGCAGTCGCCTTTTCCTGTCTCTCCCTCCTCGAATCTTTGTCTTTATCTCTCACTTTATGACCTTTCCTGTCTCCTTCTCTCTTCTTTTTATTTCCTTTCTCCTGGCGGCAAGGGTTAACTCTGTGTGGCTATCCAACCTTGGGTACACCATATTCGTTTATAGTGACGGCGTACGACTGGCGTCGTGCAGACTTCTATGCAAGCTCTGCCGCGTCCCCTCGTTGGGCTCCGTGGTTGGCGGTCGGCGCTGTTGCTGAATTTTTGTATATTTTCATGGAAACTTCTTTCCCCAAACTTTCTGATCGCCCTCATAAATGAGGGCGCACCGAAGATGTCTTCAAGTTTTTTGGACACCAAATCCACAATTTCCTCCGCTTCCACATCATTCATTCTGAAAAGCCAAACAAAGCAGTCCGAACCATTTCACCATTCCTTGTTTCCAAGTCATTGACGGAAGTCTTTGGTCCTGGTTATAAGGCGTCGAGGATGGCAAGCGGTGATCTCCTCTTGGAGCTCCGCGATCGAAAACAATATGAAAAATTGTCAAAACTAGTGTCATTTGAAGAAACCCGAATAATTATAACCCCGCACCGCACGATGAACGCCATCCATGGTGTTGTCTCTGACGATGACTTGATGGAGCTCACTGAGGCTGAACTCTTGGAGGGCTTCAGTGACCAGAATGTTATCAATGTTAAACGAATTAAGATGAGGCGAGATGGAAAAGAGATCAAGACGAAACACCTGATACTCACCTTCGGCTCAAGTGTCCTTCCCGAGTCCATCGAGGCCGGTGTTGCGTACTCCAGGGTAGCGTACCGTACTGCTGCCGAGAAGTAGCGGCACCTGCCTAACGAAGCTCGACCGACATTACTTATTGGGTATCATGGCGTTGTCGGCGGGCTACAGGCATCCGGTAGATCATGGCGACCAAGCAGGGGCGAGACGATTTGCTAGTGCGAAACTTGCACGGTTTATTCAAAGGTAGTTGAAAGAAAATAAGAAAAGCATGAAGTATGAAGTCTCAAGTAAGCAGTATGTCAAAGTACATTTCGGAGCCCCTTAAATAGCTCTCTACAAGTGTGGGCGGGATCTTGCTTCCATCGATGACACGTGACAGGCACGGAGAGAGGGCCCCTCCTCCTGCAATACCAAGCACGGGAGGGAGAGGTCGATCCTCTAATCGACTAATCCGGGGAGAAGGTCGGGTGAATGACCCCTCCGGTGCACGTGGGCTCCGGTTCAGGGGGGGTAGGGTGAATGACCTCTCCGCCACGTGGTGACAGACGCCAACCCTAACACTGGTTATATCAAACTTCATGTTCGGCCATACGTTCCCAATCCTCTCAGTGCCAACGTTTCGGCCACAGTTCACAGAACTGTCGAGGCTGGCTGACTTGTGCCAAGTGCAGTGACAAAGAACATTCCTCCGAAACGTGCCAGAACACTCCACAGTGTGTTAATTGTGATGGCGAGCATGCCGCATACTCGCGGTCGTGCCCGTCTTGGAAAAAAGAAAAGGAAATCGTAACAGTTAAAGTAAAGGAAAATATAAGTTGCAAGGAGGCACGGAGGCGGGTATCCTACCTGCAAAAGAAAACCTTTGCCGATGTGGCCTGTCAGGGGGCAGCGTCACAACGGCCTCCGGCGGCTGTCCGACCCACAAACAGTGAGTCGGCAGTTACGCCATCTGCCCCCGCGGTGGTGGCAGCTAGCGCTGCTCCGTCAACCGAGGAGCAGGGACCATCGACCCCGAAGGTGGGCGTAGCCGAGGCTGCCTCAACTTCCCAGGTCCCTTCCAGTGCTGGCAACGGCCGCCGCAGCCAAATCCCCCAGGGAGCCCCATCGACCTCCGGGCTGGTGGGCGCAGGGGTCTTGCCCTCCAAGGCGGGACCCTCGCTGGTAACTTCCCGCTTGCAAGAGCACGTGTCCGGCGCCTCACAAGAGGCAATGGACACTACACCCATCCTCAAGGCGCACCAAGCGCCTAAGGCCCGTATTCTGAAACGTTCCTCACCTCAGACCATTTCCTTACCTTACGTGAGGAGCCCTTCATGCCTCCTTACCTCAAGGAGCTCCTTCAGGGCTCCAGCGTATTCTAAAAGCTTCCTTCAACGTTCCTTTCGAAGGAAGGAAGGAAGGAAATCAACTTTATTCAGGTCCTGCAGGCCACGAGAGCTTTGGGCTCTCATGGAGTGGGCGTCTCCCACGACGGAACCGGTAGGTTGAGTTTCCTGGCGGCGTCGTGGACCTGCTGGACGGCCCAGAGTTGGGGAGCGAGTTCTTCGCTTCGGATTGCTTCTTCAAACTTGCGCTTGCCCTGTTCGTAGTTTACGTGAGCTTGCGAGCACGGCCAGAGTAAATGATATACGTTAAGGGATGTGTTGCAATTGGTGCAATGAGACTTGTCGTAGAGCTCAGGCATGTAATGGTGTAATCTGTTTTGAGTGGGGTATGTGTCTGTTTGTAGCATTCTGAGTGTAACCCCTTGAGCTCGAGTGAGCGTGCGGTGTGGCGTGCTATACTGTCTGCGTTGTAGATAGTAGTGTTTAGTGATTTCATTGTATGATGTGGGCGCGTCCTTATTCTCCGAGTGGTTGGGTGAAGCCGCGCGGTCTGTAAGCGCGCACGCAGCCTCGTGTGCCGCCTCGTTAAGGTTGGGGACGTTGCCGATCTTTGGTCCTAAGTGTGCCGGGAACCAGTATATTAAGTGGTTCTTAATCTCTTTCTTTGAAACAATTCTGAGAGCCTGTGCGCAGACCGTGCCCTTTTGGAAATATCTACAGCGACTCCTTTCGAAAGGGCCTCCTCAGTGACGCAACGTGCGTATTTCACGAGTCTTGGTTCGAGGGTAGATGTGAAATATTAAATAAACATTCACTTTCAAGCCAGAATAAAGAATATATGTAATATTTTGTTATGCGCATCGATAAATGTTGACGTGCGCACTGCTATTTTGCTAGGAAGGTGCCCATTTTGTTCTGTTTTATCTAACTTTCTGCTTTTTCGGCAGGCAAAAATGTTGGTCCAGCAACATTGGCGACAATCTTCCGACCGCTTCTGACTGCGCCACCACGCTTCTTACTTCTGACCAACGCCTCGTTGTTTTGTGATAGCCGCGTACGTAAAAAACATGCCCGGGAAGCTGTTTTACAGCGACGAAGAAAGAGACCTGGTAACAGAGCTTGTACGTAAGTACAAGTTCTCAATCGAAAACAAAAAATCCGACACCGTGTCGCTGTCGAGAAAGATGAAAGCATGGGATGCATTGACTGCCGAATTCAACAGCGCAGAAAATGTGCGGCCGCGCACTGTCGCACAACTTAAAAAGCTATGGGACAACCTAAAGCAGCGGTGGAAGAAAGAAAAGGCCAAGCAAATAAGGGATGCCATGGCTACAGGTGAGATTGTGCTACTCTAGAGTTTGCCCTTGTGTTCGAGCCAATGTCTATCGCAGGAGATGGGCCGCCGCCGGAACCTGTGGACGAGCGGCTGTCGCAGATCGAGGCTGCAGTTCCGTATCTTTCGGAACGCGTCAGGAACCCGTATGATAGCGACCGACCACCATCAACGCAACCTGCCGATAGCGTGGCTGACATCATCACCGGAATGACGCAGAGCAACCCGGAGGACAGTGACGACGGTCAGTGACGACCGGCCGCTATACGCACTATTGCAGTGTGTTTATGTGACACTGCTAGGTTTGATAAATCGTTGTGCATAGCTCACCGATGTATACGGTGTGTCGAGACAGCTACAACGCACCTGCACAGAATGCCGCCGAAGCGTGCATTCAATGCTGTTCTACTTATGCAGTGACCAATTATTTCACGCAAACGGTAAAGCCTCGCTTTCACCGATTCCAACAGTTTGTGGGATCTGTTGTCTTCACGGTGTGGAGTAAACAAAAAAAAATAATGTAAGCAGAGCGAGGGGAGATGCACTGTCATGTTTGTTTGCATGGCACTGCTAATTCGTTGTGATGTTAGAATTATTGTGCATACCAGCTAAGCTGAGCTGAGCTATATGTATATTTGGTAACCCATATCTTGGCAACACCTTCCGAATGCAAAAAATAAGAATACACGCATAAACATGCAGAAGTTCTTATTCCTTGGTTATTTGTCTGCCCAGTATGTGCAGGTGTGGATTCTGCGAATGCTACATCCCCGTTACCAGCAGACCCTACTGAGGCCTCATCTGAGCCTGTGCAATATGCAGAAGTTCTTATTCCTTGGTTATTTGTCTGCCCAGTATGTGCTGTGTGGATTCTGCGAATGCTACATCCCCGTTACCAGCAGACCCTACTGAGGCCTCATTATTTTTACATTCGGAAGGTGTTGCCAAAATATGGGTTACCAAATATACATATAGCTCAGCTCAGCTTAGCTGGTATGCACAATAATTCAAACATCACAACGAATTAGCAGTGCCATGCAAACATGACACAGTGCATCTCCCCTTGCTCTGCTTACATTTTTTTTTTATTTACTCCACACCGTATACACCGATGAGCTATGCACAACGATTTATCAAACCTAGCAATACTGTTTTCTTATGCTGTGAAACAAATACCAAGCAATGTTATGCATGCGAACAGCGACATCACTCAACACTTACTGAAATTTCATCTTTCTTAGGCACTGCCTAAAACACTGCGCACCACATCTACATGTAGATGGATGTGGCGGTATAAAAATGTAATTTTTATGTAACGAATAAGCCACAGTGCCATAATAGTACTCTTAACTCATACGTATCCGTGTTTCCTTATTGTGTAGTCTTGTGCACGTCAGTTTTTCTGGGCTCTTGAATGCATCAGTACTATACGAAACCACAATGAGAGCCGAAGTGCAAGAGGAAATGCGCAGGGTCCGCTATTTTCTTGCGTATAAGGACCATGAATTAAGCCACTACCACATTCTCCGTGGCCTACCGCTTAGTTTCTATGAGTACAATATTTATCTTGTAAGCACATGAGATGGCCAAATAAAGCACAAACAGCGAGCACTGGTATTCAGACAATTTTTATTTTATGGCATGAGAGAACACTAGATAGCAGCAGACTAGATAATTATATTTGTGTTTTCTACAAATGCATTTTTATTTTTGCAGATCGTACCCTGGAACTAAGCAGCACTGAATATTTGTATGTGGATTCTGCGAATGCTACATCCCCGTTACCAGCAGACCCTACTGAGACCTCATCTGAGCCTGCGCAATGCAGACGGCAAGCCTCTCAGCAGACTCAATGCACTACAACTCAGTCAGCATCTCAGAAACAGCGGTTAGCCGGCGTGCACTTTTGCAGCAGACGCTATCCACTGAACTGGAATCCCGGCTGCAAGCGTTGCAGGATGAAAGATGCCAAAGAGCCCCAGAGCACAAAGCCAGAATGAGAATGATGGAAGAGGAACATGGATGGAAAAGACTGCAATATGCTGACGAGGAGAAGAAAAGAAGCTCTTTGCACAGGATGCAACTGCATCTTCTGAGGGCTAAACTGAAGGTCTCCTCAATGAGAGCAGAAGTTCTTGCCAAGCAACTGGCTGGTGATGAGGCAAAGAGTAACTATTAATAAACAAGTTGCAACAGTTTTTAGCGTAATGTTCCATTGGAGTCATTACTCAACTATACTTGGGGAACATTTCTATAACATCTCTAGCTCGGCTAATTATTCAAACAGGTTCTTAAAATACAAACTGTCGGCAGAAAAAGAGAAGCTACCAACTGCGTGTATGTCAAGGGACGAAAACAACGCTCCATTTACGCTACAAGAGCTTAACAGGGTTCTCTCTGCTGGCAAGAAAACTGCAGTAGGTCCTGACCGGATTCATTATTCCATGCTTGCACACCTGTCCCCAGCATCCGTAAATGCTCTCCTTAAGTTTTTTAACGAAGTATTTGAATCTGGAAGCATGCCAACAAGTTGGAAAAATGCAATAGTTGTGCCTTTTTTAAAAACAGGTAAATCCCCCACATCCCCAAGCAGCTTTCGACCCATTGCCCTCACACTGTTTGGCGAAATCATACGAAAGTGTCGTAAATGCGAGAATAACTTTCACGCTTGATACACGTAACTCCATTGATTTTCACCAGTGCGGCTATAAAAAAGGGTGTTCAACGACAGACCACCTCGTCCGACTTGAACACGAAATACGTGAAGCATTTCTACAAAAACAGCACTGCCTGGCAGTGTTCTTCGACCTTGAAAAAGCGTACGACACCACGTGGAGATTTGGTATCTTACGTGATGTCGCCGCGTTAGGAATCCGTGGCAAAATGCTAAACTGTCTCGCTGATTTTATGTCCAACAGAACTTTCCAAATCCGTCTAGGCACTGTGCTCTCGCGCACATTTATCCAAGAAAACGGCGTGCCACAAGGTTGCGTACTTAGCACAACACTCTTTATAGTAAAAATGAACTCTGTCAACAAAGTTATTCCCACCTCCGTTATGCACTCCATATATGTCGATGATCTGCAAATAGCATGCCGCGCCTCAAACTTACGAACATGTGAAAGACAGCTCCAGATAACAATAAATAAACTAATGGAATGGGCTGAGCAAAATGGCTTCCGCTTCTCTACTCAGAAAACTGTTACAGTGCTTTTTTCGCAAAAACGAGGGTTGTACTTAGACCCGGATGTAAAATTGAATGATGTCGCGCTGCCGGTAAAACAAGAATATAAATTCTTGGGAGTAATTTTTGACAAAAAACTAAACTTCCTATCCCACATTAAAACACTAAAGATTAAGGCAAATAAAGCATTGAATATCCTGAAAGTTTTATCTCATAAGCACTGGGGTTCCGACCGAATGTGTCTTTTACGTATTTACCGCTCTCTTGTTCGCAGCCTTTTATACTACGGCTCTATTGTTTACGGCTCAGCCAGACAGTCCTACATCCAACGACTTGATCCAGTACATAACCTTGGATTGCGACTGGCAAGTGGTGCCTACAAAACTTCACCTATTCAAAGTTTATATGTTGAGTGTAATGAACCCTCCTTACACCAGCGCAGAGCATTACTCACTTTTTCCTATGTACTAAGAATTCAGTCGTCACCACAACACATATGCTACAACATCCTCACACAATGCAACTCACGCCTACACTATACAAATAAACCGAACATGATCAAACCGCTTGTCCTGCGATATGAGGAATATGTCCGGGATTATGACATTCCTTGCGAAGTCCTCGAGGTTGCCAGAAAGCCACAGCGTTTGCCCCCATGGTACGATTTTGAACCGTTATGTGACTGGACATTGACACATTTAAAGAAGAAAGACACCCCACGCGAACACATTACACAAGAATTCCGTGAACTTCAGGACAAATATCAAAATAACGTGCAATATTACACTGATGGCTCCAAAACGAAAGAACACGTGGGTGTGGGGGTCATAACGGAAAATTGGGAAAAAAAGTATCCGATTGCCACAACACTCCTCTGTTTTCACGGCCGAAGTTTTCGCTATATGGGTTGTTGTGAAAAAAATTATCGCTGATAAACACACAAATGCAGTCATATACACAGATTCTTTAAGCACACTGAAGGCACTACATCTGAAATCTGAGTGTGAACCCCTGATTGGAGACATTTTAAACATGGTGGCTTTTAACGAATACGGGAGGACAATTCGTTTCTGCTGGGTCCCAAGCCATGTTGGGATACCGGATAACGAAGCAGCTGATACATATGCATTGATGGCAGCACACAAAGACATTACAAACACAACACTCCCATATAAAGATAGCATCCGCGCAATTAGAAAAGCCTTAACGGTAAAATGGCAACGCGAATGGGACCGCTGTTCCGACAACAAGCTACATCTCACGAAACCCATAGTTGGGGAGTGGAAGTGATGCTATCATCAGGAGCGGTTCATCGAAGTAGTTTTATGCCGACTACGCATTGGACACACACACATCACACACAATTACTTACTTAGGAAAGAAGACACACCAACATGCGAGAAGTGTCAACAGCCGCTAACAGTTATACACATATTACTCACATGTACGCAGATTGAAACACACAGACGAGCACTTTTGCACAAATTATATCAACTACACATACCGTTACACCCTGCTCTAATTTTAGGCGATGATCCACTAGTCCCATTAGGTGACGTGTGTAAATTTTTAGACGACACTGGATTTTTACATAAAATATAGATTATTAACGTAGTCTTTCACTTTATAAACTGTATTTTAGAACACCTCGTGTTTAGCGCAGCATAGCCTTAGCCGCTTTTGCGCCATTAAACCCACATTTAACTAACTAACTAACCATTAATCAACAATTACAGATAGGAAACAAACGAGAAGAAAGGGGGTTAACCGAGGAGCCCGATTTTTATTAGTCATATCATAAGAAGCCAACAAACACTGACACCAAGGACCACATGGAAATTACTTGTGCTTAATAAATGAAATTTCATTTATTAAGCGCAAGTAATTTCCCCTATGTGGTCCTTGGTGTCAGTGTTTGTTAGCTTCTTAAGATAGGAAACAAGGCATACACATTACATAAGACGATGATGTCCTGTAATAACACACCAGTGGTGCCATGAAGTAATAATGGTCTGTCGTTTGCTCAGTCTATTCAGTTTGCTCAGTCCACGTTCTGGTGAGCTGCAGTGCTCGAAAAGCGTCTCTCACTGAGCCGCCTTCGCAGCTGGTTGCCACGAGGAGTGTCAGCTGGTGCAGGCCCTGGTTCACTTGCATCCTTTTCTTCATTTCCATTCAACCAGAAATCACCCAATTTAGAAGCCACATTATGAAGTGACGCACACACTGTTATTATTGCACATGTCCTCTCCTTTTTTTGTTTGTAGCTTTGTCTTCAGGCAGCCAAACCGCCTCTTCCAAACTCCAAATGCTCTCTCTACTGAGTTCCTTGTTTTGATTTGGCTCTTGTTGTATCTGCACAAAAGTACACAAAGTTACAGCAGAATTAGTTCAAACAAATCAGTCAGCCTGTCAGGCCACAGATGAGCTGAATTATACGAATTTTTTGTATACACACATCCGACATACATTCCCATCAAAACTGAATGTTAAGTAGTGCGTTATGGCACTACATAAAGTGCATGGCACCTCTTCAGCAATATGTAACAAAGGGTACACTTTCCAGCTGCACTGTTTCGTACACAAAGCACTTTCTTTAACTTTATATCCTTTAATTCAAGTGGTGCATGTTATCTATGGCACTCACCATAAGGTACATGTACACTGCCAAACCGCACAGAATCAATAGAGGTGATGAATTTAAATATGCATCCTGCCTTTTTTCTGCAGCTGTCTGGGGGTATTTCAGGGGTGGCATGAGGTACGGCAGGCAAGCATATCCCTGGTCTCCCAGAAGCATGCCAGACACAGTTCTTTGCTTGTATGATGTCATCACACGACTGTTTTCAAAAATTCGGCTGTCGTGAACAGAACCAGGCCAACCTGCAACAATGTCGAAGAACTGAAGCTCGGGTCCTGTCACAGCCTGAAACAGCAAACAAAAATGTGATTTTAGAAGTACTGCGTACCTCTGCACACAATAAAACTTCAACACAGAATGAAGAAAACGTTAGTGATATACATTCATCATCATCAGCCTATATTTATGTCCACTGCCCCCCCCCCCCCCCCCCCCGCCGGGACGATCGCCTCTCCCTGCGATTTCCAATTACCCCTGTCGTGCACTAGCTGACTCTCAGTTATGCCTACAAATTTCCAAACTTCATCACCTCACCTAGTTTTCTACCGTCCCAGTCAGGATTTGTCAGTGTCTGCCGTATGCACTCCAACCCAATTTTATTCTTCTGTAAATTTCTTTCTCATGATCAGAGTGACATGCATTACTTGGAGCTATAAACAGCTTACACGTTAGAATGACACGAATGCACGACAGGAAATGAATACACGGGACAGACTCGCCTGCAGTGTTTCTTGTTGTCTGGATCAACTTACCCAGAAAAACGTATTATATCGTTCAATTAAACTTGTGAAATACACGGTACGCACAGCTACTCATCGTGCAATAGTGTTTTAGCTACGTCGACATGTCACTAACGCGCAGAAGTTCGCGGGCGTCAATCAACGAGGTATTCCTTGAAAACAAGTAAAAAATAAAACGCCCACAACTTACCTGCACATTTATCGAAAACACGCCTTTTCGATTCCTGTACACTTCTGCGTTGTCTCCTCCGGGACTGATGATTTGCACGTGCGTGCAGTCAATGCAGCCAGTGACGCCCGGAAAGCCAGCGATATTGTAAAACCTTGTCTTGACGGACTTCGCTTCTGCACTTGTCGGTAGGCGCACGTGCTTGCGGAACAGTCCCATGCAGATTGCTTGCGTAACCTCCCAGATGCTCCTGCTCACGGATGGCTGCGATACGTTGACGAGGTCACCAACAACAGTCTGCATCGCACCGGTTGCGTAGAATCGGAGTGTGATGAGAAGCTTTAACACAGGCGGAAGAGGCTCACCTCTTTTGTCATCATTTCTGTTGAGCCGCAGCTCTTTCAGTAGCAGTACAACAGACTGCTTGGAGAAGCGATATCTCGACCGAAATTCTTCATCGGTGTACAGTTCTAGAGGGTTCAACCGATCTCTCAGGTTTCTCGCTGAAGGTGACGGATAGCGGTACACCTCACCGTACACGAAGTCAGTTGCTCGTAGCGCAAATTCCACAAAATTTTCGACATTGCTGTCAATGAACGAGCCACACACCGCCATTTTTTTTTTCAACTGGCCGCGGCACCGTAGCCGCCTAATAGCCGCGTAGTGTTCCTGTATATGCTCCCGCAGGGAGCAGAGTTGCGCATACCTTTTCCGGCGCCGCTCGCACCGCTATTGGCCGAGCGCGAAAAATGACGTCAAATGATCCGCGCCGATGCGAAGCCAACTTTACGGGCGCATCGCCAACTCATGCCAATTTGTCGTTTCCGTCAGTGCCATCGCCATTGCAATCAGCGGACCGTCGATCGTGCGTTGAGAGGAGCAGCTGCGGGTTTCAGGTACGGTATTCGACGATGTGAAGTCAAGGACCTTGGTGAAGTGATACGAAACACATCGTACTGGCACTTGTATTCCAGTATGACGGGGTGCGATGCACCACACTGCACAAACCGCACGGAAGTCAGCCATAGGATGCTTCAGCCAAGCAAACTAGCTGGAGACACACTGATACTATAGTGAGAGTGTTGTTGCTAACAAGTCTGGGCTTCTTGAGTTTGAATGCACTAAAATTGAAATGAATAATATGTACCTCTCTCGCCAACCGCAATTTCTGAAGAGCTAGGACATCGTTGCAGAAAGCACACAAGGGAACAAGGATAAAACGGGTGCTAAGTTGGCATATGCATATTTAGCTCTCGAGCTGTGATAATTGTAATATATTCCTTCTCCGTGTGAAGTTTTGAGAACAGTAAAATTGATTCTAGTCAATTTATTGTCTTGAAGTGCACAGGCTTACTTATTTTGTTAACTAATTGCTGCCATAGAAGCTAAGCAGCGCAACTGTATGTGTGCTAGCTTGTGAGCATCATGTATCGGCCAGTGGAACAAAAACTTGTCGTTCATTTAAACACGCTAGAAATCTACGTTGTGCTTTGGTGAATGCTGTTTCCTGTGGGCGGGAGTGGAGTGAATGCACTGTTCAATGAGGTAAAATTTCCTTGCCTCTGATGCGATAGGTCACAAAGCTTTGTAACCTGGCTTTTTGGCCAAAAGCTGCTTCAGTGATTTCATTGATTTGATACAGTGTCTTCAACTACTGGCTTTTTTCCGAGTGGTAAGAGATCAAGAAAAATGTGTTGTCAGATTACAGTCTGCACTGTGTGAATAATTACTCTGCAAGTTTGCCATCTTGATGTGATTAGTGCAATAAAAATAACCTACTCTTAATAGCTTGTTGCCTTTCCAGTTTCTTTGAATTCTGCCCCCAAGGTTCTAAGAACCAGCACACTTGGCCTGCTGCCAGCAGCCGTTCATGCATTCCCTTGTATGAAATAAATTTGATCTAGAAGCTCTTGCATCTTGAATCTTTTTCTACTTGCAGATTTGCTGCTACTATATAGCTTATTAGTCTGTGGTATGAATGAATCGTAAAAGCAAGCTTTGCTTAAAATGTGCACATGTTAACATTTGAAATGCGCTTAAATCTGTGTCTGCACCGCATGTATCGAAAACGTGCAGCTGTTGTGAACGATGGTTAGTGATAAATGACGCTCTGTTAACGGTCACTGACATAACTGCAGGAACGATAGCTCTCTTGGCGACGGTCATTAATCGGCTGGTTTCGGCAGCCAAAATGCGCTAAGTGTCCACCTTACGTGTGTGAAGTTTTAAACACTCTTTAAAACATTTCTTGCTTTCTGACAGTGATAAGACAACTTCATATGCATGCTGAAAATCATTGCACCGCGTTTTGTGGCAACGTACTGCGCGTTTGCGAGCGAACTTTAGAGCTGTTCGAGCCACGGGAGTATTTTATTTTGGGGAATGGAAGGCGGTCCTACCCCCTATTTGTACGTTCATGTGTGTGTTTGTATATGCGTGTTTACATAGGTACATACCAAGTTTCGGTTGGTTGGAAGCCCACCCCCTACGACTGCACGAATGACTCGTTCGAGCGTAGCCTGTATTAAGAAGTGCCCTTTGCTAAGCGCCTGCGAACAACTGGCGCTTGTAGCTCGCGACCACTAGAGAAAAAGGCGGAACACCGCGCGGCATTTGGCTCCTGCGCGCACGAGGAGTGGCTTCGCTGCAGAGCTGGATCACGACGGCGGACCTATGCGCAACTCTGCTCCCTGCGGGAGCATATACAGGAACACTATAGCCGCGGTGCTTCTCCTGCCATCTGTTGGCAGATGAGAGAGTTTGCAAAGTGCTGCAGAGAAGCGCCCTTTTAGTGCAAGGAGCGAGGCAAGGCGGCACGAAGGTAGCTCCAGCGCTACCTTAACCTAAGGGAGCTCCAAGGAAGGCCTCAGTGAGGGCACCTTAGTAAGGAGCGTTCCAGAATATGTGGTAAGGCGTCCTCAAGCAGTTGAGGTTTCCTCAGTGAGGTAAGGAGCGTTTCAGAATACGGCCCTAAGGAGCGGCGAGGCTCCCTCGAACGCTGCAGAAAGGGCAGAACACCCGTTACAGGGCCTCGAAAGAGCTCTGTAACCTAAGGCATCACCTCCGTTTCCATACACACAGCACTTATTTACTCTCAAAATGGATACACAAATTATTCAATGGAACATTAGAGGTCTCCTTAGAAACCTTGATGATTTGCAAGAACTCATCCACCAACACAATCCAAAAGTGCTGGGCTTACAGGAAACACACTTCAAACCAAATCACACAAATTTTCTTCGACAGCACGTTATTTTTCGCAAAGATCGCGATGATGCTATCGCATCATCAGGCGGTGTTGCCATTGTAATTCAGAAGAGCATAGCGTGTCAACGTTTACAGCTACGAACGGCCCTCAAAGCAGTGGCGGTTCGAGTTGTCCTGCTAAACAAACACATCACTATTTGTTCGCTTTACATACCCCCACATTACAAGTTAAACAAACCTGAATTTCAGTCCTTCATAGACGAATTGCCAGAACCTTATGTTGTTCTTGGCGATTTCAATGCACACAGCACATCGTGGGGAGATTCTCGTATCGATGCGCGAGGTAGTCTCGTTGAATAGTTACTTTTTTCTTCTGGAACGTGCCTTCTAAATAAGAAAGAGCCCACATATTACTCTTTTGCAAACAGATCCTTTTCGTCAACAGATCTCAGTATAGTTTCCGCGTCTATACTGCCTGAACTCAAATGGGAAGTTACGAGCAATCTTTACGGGAGCGATCACTTCCCCGTACTGCTAAGAACATCTAAAGAAAATGAATTTCCCCCACAAGCTCCTAGGTGGAAGATAGATACAGCCGACTGGGAGAAATTTCGAACTCTATCTAGCATCTCATGGGCTGATATGTCTTTAGAAATTGATGCCGCTGTAGAGTATTTTACAGCGTTCATAATAGATGCCGCATCTAAATGCATATCTGAAGGAAGTGGCTTGGCATGCAGATGGCGTGTCCCGTGGTGGAACGACGAATGTAGGATTGCTCGTAAGAAACAGAACAAAGCCTGGGTGTCTCAACGCGCTTCCCCCTCTGCAGAGAATGTTATCAACTTTAATGAAGTAAAATCTCAAGGCAGGAGAACCCGCAGGCAGGCCAGAAGAGAAAGTTGGCAGAACTTTTTATCGAGTATTAACTCGTTTACAGATGAGGCCAAAGTCTGGAACAGGGTAAATAGAATTAGAGGTCGACCAACGTACTCACTCCCTCTGGTCAATACACAGGGCGATACACTGAAAGATCAGGCAGACTCACTTGGGGAGCACTTTGAGAGCGTGTAAAGTCCAACAAATTATTCAGAATCCTTTCTCAAATACAAACAAATAGAAGAATGTAAGCCACTCACAAGAAAATGTCGAAAGAATGAACCATACAACTGTCCGTTTAGTATTGCCGAGTTCAGAGCTGCCTTGAGATCATGCAAGAGCTCCGCACCGGGTTCGGACAGAATCATGCATGAAATGATCAAAAACCTACACAATCACACCCAAGTTACACTACTGACAATTTTGAACACTATTTGGGCTGCAGGATACTTTCCAACTGCATGCAAAGAAGCAATTGTGGTCCCTGTTTTAAAGCAGGGGAAAGACCCATCCATGGCGGCAAGCTATCGCCCGATAGCTCTTACAAGCTGCCTGTGTAAGGTTTTTCAAAATATGATTAATCGCAGACTCATACATTTCCTTGAACTCAACAATATACTTGATCCCTATCAGTGTGGCTTCAGAGAAGGCCGGTCGACAACAGATCACGTTGTACGCATTGAAGGATATATTCGGGACGCATTTGTACATAAGCAGTTTTTCATGTCAGTATTCCTTGACATGGAGAAGGCATATGACAGAACAATGCGCTACGGCATCTGTCGAGACTTGTCGGAAATGGGCATCTGTGGCAATATGCTGAAAATAATTGAAAGCTATTTGTTGAATCGCATCTTCCGAGTGAAAATTGGCAACGTATTGTCGCGACCTTTCACACAAGAAACAGGTGTACCAGAGCGAGGCGTGCTGAGTTGTACGCTCTTCATCATGAAGATGAACACGCTTCATGCTTCGCTACCACCTGCCATTCTTTATTCTGTCTACGTTAACGACATTCAAATCGGCTTTAAATCCTGTAACCTCTCGGTAGCGAGAGGCAGGTGCAGGAGGGCTTGAACAAGATTTCCAAGTGGGCAGACAAAAACGGATTTAAAATCAACCCCCACAAAAGCTCTTGTGTTCTTTTTACAAGAAAGAGAGGCCTGTTTCCGGATCCTTCCTTAGAGCTGTGTGGACACCAAATACCTGCCAACAAAGAGCAGAAATTCCTGGGTATTATACTTGACTACAGACTCACTTTCATTCCACACATTAAATATCTGAAAGAAAAAATGTCTAAAAACAATGAACTTAATGAAACTACTATCCCAGACTACATGGGGTAGTGACAGGAAGTGTTTAATGAACCTATACAAGAGCCTAATTCGGTCTCGATTAGATTATGGTGCTGTAGTATATAACTCTGCCGCCCCGAGCGCGCTAAAGATGCTAAATCCTGTTCACCATCTAGGTATCCGGTTAGCCACTGGCGCTTTCAGAACAAGCCCGATTGAAAGCTTATACGCGGAATCAAATGAATGGTCCCTCCATCTACAGAGAACTTACATCAGCCTTACATATTTCCTAAAGATACAATCCAATCATCAACATCCATGTGTTAACACTGTTAGCGATATGACCTGCACTACACTTTTCCATAATCTCCCCTCTGTAAGAAAGCCTTTCTCGCTTCGAGTGAGGGAGCTTAGTGATGAAATGCGTGTCCCACTCCTCGAGCTTCGCCTAATGCATCCAACCAAGTTCTTACCGCCTTGGGAGTGGCAGGTCATAGAATGTGACATATTCTTTTTAGAAGTAACAAAACACGCACCAGAGATTGAAATGCGAACTCATTTCCTAGAACTCCAGCACAAGCACTCCTGCGCAGAGTTCTACACAGACTCTTCGAAGTCTAATGCCGGGGTGTCGTATGCTGCCGTCGGCCCATCCTTCTCAGAATCCGATGTACTACATCCGGAAACAAGTATATTTATGGCTGAGGCCTACGCATTACTGTCTGCTGTGAAACATATAAGAAAATCAGAACTCCAAAAGTCAGCGATATATACAGACTCGCTAAGTGTCGTGAAGGCCCTGATGTCACTCTATACACACAAAAATCCAGTACTTAATGAACTATATTCCGTCTTGTGTATAGCGTACAGATCGAACCAGCGTATCATTATATCCTGGGTGCCTGGCCATAGGAGCATCGAGGGTAACGTTCTGGCGGACGAGATGGCCACGTCAATCGCATCGCAAGCTGTTAACCCTACCGCTGCGGTGCCTGTCACAGATTTGAGGCCTTTCTTGCGAAGGACATTGCGAGACCACTGGCAACGCATGTGGGACGCGGAAACGGATAATAAGCTCCACCTGATAAAACCACAGTTAGGATTCTGGCCCTCTACTACAAAATCGCGCCGAACAGATGTCCTATTCTGTCGTCTCAGAATAGGACACATGTTTGCCACCCATAATTTTCTACTCACCGGAAGTGAGCCTCCAACCTGTGGTAGATGCGGGGAGAGGCTGACCGTACTCCACGTCCTCCTGGAGTGTCGGGAAGCCGAATCTGAGAGAAAGAGACATTTTTCATTAGCATACCGACAGCACATTCCTCTTCATCCTGCAGCAGCATAAATGGGACTCTGAAACCCTTAATAAACTCCACACAATCTTTTTGCCATACAACAAATAGGTTTAAAAATATTTACAATTTTATGTTTCTCATTTGGAGTTTGATAATATCCTAAACAATTGATGCCATGATAAAATTTAGAATACCAAATTAATGTTTAACATCTAAGAAATGTAATAAAACAAGAATGAGTCTCCTAGGCCAATTAGGTCTAAAGCTAGGGGTTGCCAAACCCATTGCAGCAAAAGTTCCCACCCCTGTCTTATACAAAGTATGTTTTGAAAAATGCTGCTGACCAATATGTGCAATGAAATTAGCCCTACTACAAAGGAGGACTTTCTGTTCTCGGGGAAAAAATTACTGCGCTAGCACAACTACAAGCAGAGATATGCTCACTCCAAAACTGCTAGTCTGTCATAATTGTAGTTTTGAGAAAACAAAGAAGAATGGTTTCAAGCACCTTCATGAAAACAAAAGCTCCTCAAATTACAAGAATGCACCTGGGGAATAATCTGGGTGCATCCCAGATTGGTGCTTCTTTTTTGCCATCGTCTGGAGGCCCAGTGATAATGCCCGTTTCTTCCTGGAAGCAGTGGTGCGACACAAGTCTTTCTTTGGCTCTTTTTGATCCGGAGTCTGTTACATTCGCATTCATTTCTTGAATAATGGCTGTTGCTGCATATTCATGTCCAGTATTGAAGCTTAGCACTGCTTCTGCAACGGCTGCCTCCACAGCAAAAAGGGAGAAATGCTGCTCTTTGGAAATCGTACTCCAAATGACCGAGTGGAACGATTCATTGGAGTTTTGGGTTCTGCCTCGCTTGCACCTCTCCAGCAGCTTTCCATCTGCCAAGCGCTCATACACAGGCAAAAGGGCCTTTGCCACATCCGCTGGCAAGTTATACTTCTACCTTGGTTGTTGCTCACCTTTTGCTGTTGCTATATTATGACGGCACCAAGAATCCTTGCCACTTGGGCACAGGCTGTAGTTAGAGCAACTATCAGTTGATGTGACATGGTGGTCAGTTTCCGTTACCGCTCTCTACATGGCGTCAACATCACCACAGTGAGACTTGAGTGCTTGACCATAATAGGCACTCAGCCTGTTGATGGGGTCGGCTGTGAGGTTCCCCTTCCCACCAAGTCCCCGCATGGCTTCACTTTTGTGCTTCTGGAGCAGGTTTCGAAGCTCTGCACCCATACATTTTTTATATGATTGATGCAGTCTTCTTTCTGTACATCTACAAAGCCATACACCTTTGCATTTTTGATAGCATTAAAGGTGCGACTGTCACCATCACACAGCAGGGTTGTGTACATTACTTTGTTGCGTTCTGAAGAACGCTGGAACGTTGCATTCTAAACATCAATCCAGCCTCAACTTCCATTTGGCCAGATTTGCAATCAGTGTTCTGGCACTGATTGGATTTCCTCCACCCAGCACACTCATCAGAGTGAGGTTTGGGTCCAATTTCACAGCCCAGCGAAATTTCGAAAGCACGACGTAGTCCAGGATGTAGCCAGTAAATAGCTCTGCCACTGCACCTACTCCTGTATGCGAAGAATGACCCTGCATCATCCAAGTGCCGTCAAAGCACACAGTAGTGTTGCCTTTGTGTTGAAAACACAAGTTTTCATAAACTGCAACCGCTTTTTCTGTTCCCCGCACCATAACAGCCTCAGTTGCATGCATCGCACCGCGGTTCAGAGTTTTTTTTTTCAAATGCCACTGAAACGTCTTGTTATGGAGACCTCAGCCAGACAGGCCCATCACTGCGAAACTGTCATTCATGGCTGTCTGGCCGTTACCTGTTGCGAGCATCCCGCGCCCAACATGGATATTAATTACAGACGGGTTGCGTTTCTTTTCACCCTGTACCTGTCGCGAACTTCACTCAGCCGCTATCAAACCACACGACTTGCAGATCAGCATCAGTTTCACATCAAGGCCATATTAACGCGAGACCGTTAAGGAGCTAGTGTCGCAGAAAAGCCGGTGTCGGCGTCCGCGGCGTTGGCCGTGAGCGATAAATCCCGGCAGGCACTTCTTGAATAAAAACAACTTGCAAGATGGGCTGGGTGGGAATCGAACCAGGGTCTCCGGAGTGTGAGACGGAGACGTTACCACTCAGCCATGAGTTTGATGCTTCAAACACGGGCCAAGTAGCCTCCTAACATGGCAAGTGCCACAGTGTCTGTTGTAGGCAGCAAGCTTTTTGGGTTCTTGAGGAGATCACCAAGGAGCCATCTTATCTCTTGTGGAAATAAATCCACATGCTGGGTCACTGCAGGCTCACTACTCAGTGGTGCAAGTGAGTAATTTGAAGTGTCAACAACATTGCTGGTTAGCGAAGCTGAAACTAAGCCAGTCTTCAAGACCTTCTCCGCACCAGAGAGGATTGCTCTAGCATCTGTCTGATCGTTGCTCCCAGCAGATCACCTTAATCATCCAAAGAATGATTCAGTTGAGTCTGATGAGAATTTTCTTGTCAGAACGTACTTGAAGCCTTCAACAGCAAGGAGGCGCTTGACGCACTGCACATGCGTTGATGTTGTTGTCATAACAAGGGCTTGATAAGTTTCCTTGCTAAGGAACTGTTTTGCTTGGCAATGAGGTCGTATGTTTTCAAGGCAACTTAGGAATGACGTCATTAGCCAGCTTAGATGTGCATCTTCAGCACTGTCATGCTGCCTGCTGTCTGACAGTTTTTGATTAATGTGTTGTGCACAGTTGCTCACATCCATCAGCAGGAACCAACGGTGCATCATATCCATAAACTCAACTGTAGGCCCCACAGCAGCAAAACTCATATTGCATGTGCGACCATCTTATTCTTTCAGAAGCTTAAGTGCAGCAGTGACCAGCGGTGATAAAACCTGCACAGCTCTTGACACATTCATTTTTTCAGTATTAGATGAGAAAACATGCTTCCTTGTTAAAAAACGAACTAGTTTGACCATGCTGTCTTGCTTCATCCGGTACAGTTCTTTCAGGCGTAAGGAAGATACTTCATCATCTTTTCCAAGGTCCCTGGCAAGGAATTGGGACCGCACATTCTTGATAATGTGGCACTGGTTGAACGCGAGGAACAATTCTTGTTTTGGATCTTCAGGGTTCTGTGTGCAACAACTTAAGCTTCCACCACACAGAAGTTGAAATGCAAGCACATTAATCTTGTGAATCTCAGACACAATGTACACAATCTTAAAGCTTATCACTTCAACTTCCTTTATCACAAGCTTTATCTATGGAAAGAGCTCCTGTCCAGTGCAATTCTTTGTAAAAAAATACCAAACAGGCATTCGAACCTGCACCGACAACCCTGTTAGCACAAAACACAGAAGTGAGTTAGCCAAAACAGAGTTCAAAAAACAGCTACTGGTGAACCTATTTCCCACATCAACTTCTCCTACAAACACGTCTCTTTGCTTGTTGTACTGTAGTCTCTGTTGAATCTGCATCTCGTCCACAACTAAGGAGAACACTTTAGCTTGCTCGACTTTTAGGTTGCTTACCTCCGCCTGAAGCCATTGTTTCACAAGGGAGGTGGACTCTACCTCGCAAGAATTTACTCCTAGGTATCTCTGTAGGGTTGACCGGCTTGGCAGCTTCAGGATGCCTTCTTTGCGGATATGCTCGTGGGCCTGGGTTAATAGATTTCTAAGAATAATGCAGTGGAGCACTACTAGACCTGACCAGGTAGGTCTGGTCTTGCTGAAATTCTTGATTTAATCGACGAAAATGCTTGCACTTGCACTCAAGTGCTTCTCGCCCACCGCTTTGACAACACCAGCAAACAGCGATATTGCACTCTTCTTTCAGTCACCTGGGCTCCTCCTTATACCTGTCTACAGTTCGTTGAGTCACTCTAGAGTTTTCATGTCGCAATGTTTTCGTCGCCACTTCTGGCGTTCTATTACAGACATCGAGCTGTGAACATTACTTGCGTCGCTTCGTCTTTCATACTGCAGTAGGGCTTGATGTAGAGCCGATCGTCACCACTTGCAACATCCATGTTCGAGGAGTCAAACACGGGCGACAATGCAGTAGGTAGCGGAGAGTCGGCAGTGACATCGCGAGGCAGCACCTCTTTTAAGCTTCCTTGTCTTGTATTCTTGCTTGTAGTCGTCAGGGAGGAAATGTTTGCTGCAAACGACCAAATAGCATGATGTGGTATTCGGCACCCAGTCCTTTCTAGACGTCACTTGCAGCCACTTCACTGTTAAATCGTTGTCACTAGAAATTTCATGGAATGAAATTCCTGGCACTTTCCGCTTCGCTTCTGATTTGCATCCCGGCATACAGCAGTATGCCATAGCTGATGGCACACGCGAAACGCTGTGTAAACACAATGCAAACAAAACGCCAACTGATCGCCGCAGCCCGCACACCCGCACAGCCCTTGGATGGATGGATGGATGGATGGATGGATGGATGGATGGATGGATGGATGTTATGAGCATCACCTTTGGAATGGGGCGGTTCCAAAGAAAAAAAACTGAACTCTCACAGCTAACTTTTCTGATCCCCTATTGCGAACTTTGCTTTTGTACGTCTCCGTTTTTTTTTGTCATTTCCCTACTTCCACCAATCTTCCATTCGCCTCTTACTAATCTCTATTGCGGACACGTTTACTTTTCCAATGCTCTCACTGAACCCAAGAGCTTCAAGGAGACCAGTGGTGCCTAAATCGACTGCTGGGCAGACGTCTTCGCATTCTAATAAAACGAGCTCCACCGTTTCCCTAGCTTTACCGCAGCAAGCACATGCTTTTTCTTCCTTCTTATATCTCGCTTTATAGGTGCGTGTTCTAAGGCATCCCGATCTCGCTTCGAAAAGTAATCAGCTTCCCTTTGAGTTATCATCAATTGTTTCTTCCCTGATTTTGTTTTTCCCTGTTAAGTAATTACTCACGGCATGTTTCTTTTCCTTTGTTGCCACCCATGAGATTATTTCAGCGTCTCTGACTTTCCACTTGACCTTCTTTGTTGCTGTGGTCCCCACCTTACAGGCCGCATACTTGCTGGTAAGCTTCCTAGCTCTTTTCCTCCAGTGTGAATCAATGTTTTTCCTGTACAGATACCTGAACACTCCAAGCCCATTTACTTTCTTCCACATTCCTCAGTCGTTCTTCATAATCAATTTTACTGTGAGCTTCCCTCACTTCAAAACTTGTCCAGCCCATATCACCCAATACAGCTTCATTTGTAGTAATCCCATGAGCGCCCAATGCGAGGCGTCCCACTGACCTTTGGTTGCCATCGAGTCCTGATTGTGCCCCTGATTTCAAACAGACAACTGCATTTACAAAATTAAGTCCTGGAACCATTATACTTTTCCACATACCTCGGAGGACCTCGTACCTATTGTATCCCCATAGCGCTCTGTGCTTCATTATGGGTGCATTTCTCTTCCCCTTTACTGTTATGGTTTTTTCCTGTGTTTCTATATATCCATTGCCTTCGTTTATAAATACCTTGGTATATGGATATTCTGTTACCCGAGGTGTTTCTTGGCCCTGTATCTCCACTGTCTGTCCACTGTTTTCATTGAATACCATAACACCTGATTTTCTAACACTAAATTTCAAACCTAAATTGTTGCCTTCCTGTCCACAGATATTAGCCAGACGTTGCAAATGACTTTGCTTATTAGCTAGCAACACAATGTCGTCCGCATAAAATAAACCTGGCAGTTGCTGCTCCACTGCTGTACCCACCTGTTTGTATGAGAGATTATACCCGATATTACTTCGTTCTAGCGCCCTCTCCATCCTCACGATGTACATCATAAACAGCAGCGGGGATAAAGGGCACCCCTGCCTCAGTCCCTTGTTGATATGAACTTTCTCCTCGCTCCTCATCCCTTCCCATTCAACGCAAACGGTATTTTCGAGGTAAATCTCTCTCAAGAGCTGTAGACAATCGTTACCTAAGCCTTCCCCTTCCAGAATATCCCACAAAATGTTGCGGTCTACGTTGTCATAGTTGTCCATCTTCGTCTAGGATATGTTGTCGTATTGTGTTTGACTTCCTGCCTAACAATGTTATGTGGTTCCAAAATATTGTAGGTGCGGCCTTCTTTTTCTCAAGTATTTCTGTCAACCAACGTTCACTTTCACCTTTTATCTTTGCTTGCACCAGTATTTGAACCATAGACTTTTTCTCCCGGTATATTTCCCATTTCCTGGCTACTTCATCCTGTGGCAACTGCGCCTTCTTTGCCTGCCTGTGCTCTCGGGATGCTTTCTGTCGTTCGGCGATCGCTTCTGATATCTCCCTGTTCCACCAGATTTTCGGTTTATTTTCTCCTTTCCAACGAACCTGTTTCTCTTTTCGTATTTCTGCCGTTAATACATTTAAAGCTCACTATATTCCCACTCTTTACTTGGCCATTTGCCAAGTTGTTCCTCGACTATAGTGACTACATTTGTTATTTGTTCAGCGTTAAAATTTGGACTGGCCATTTTGCACTACTTTCTCTCTTTCCCAACTGCATATCACATTTTCGAAATGATGCGTTTATGGTCGTTCTCTACGCTGCTAAACCCTTCCTCATCGATGATCATTTCTCTCAACTTATCATGAATTCCTTCGGTCATCAGACAGTAATCAATGGTCGATTGCTGGTTTCCCACTTCCCATGTGATCTGCCCTTCGTACTTAGGCCCTGTATTCACGATAACGAGGTTATGTTGCTCACAAAGGTATAGCATTCACTTCCCGTTGTAGTCAGTATGGCCATCTAAATGCTGTATGTGGACATTCATGTCATCTAATAGGACAATTTCAGCACCATTCCCGAAACCCTTAATACCAGCGCTTATGCATTCCACTAACTCTTTATTCTTCTCTGTGCAATTTTTTCCGGTCCACAAATACATAACGCCCTGCCAAGGTTCTTTCCTATGTGACTTTGTATGTGACCTGATAGTCAAAGATGCTCTTGACGTTGTGAATTTACTCTTTTCCATTTTCCGACTCCCCCTCGCTTTCTTTCCGACTTCGTTCTGTGGCACCCTTCCCAAACTTAATTCTCTATAACTGGCGGCTCTTCTGAGTTTCTAAGGTGCGTTTCTGTAACCACATACACCCCTATTTGTTCTCTATGCAACTGCTCCTCAATCTCTGCCCACTTTTCCTTTCTTCTGCCGCCCTGCATATTTATGTAGCCTATTGCATGGCGAGCTCTTTTTCTTGCTTTCCTTGTTTTTCGGTTATCGGCGACTATGCTCTTCTGATGTTCCCCTAGGGGACCTTCTTCATTATTATCTACTCTGACCTCCTGAGCGCCCATGGGCCCCCTGAAAAAGCAACAGCGCGACCACCAAGTCGCCAGCCCACTTCTCGTGCCAGCCTGCAATTGAAGTGGATCCCGTCTCGTTTCAAACCACCACACCTTCTCACGTCCCAGTTTAATTCGAGAACCTCGAAGCCTTTCTCTCGGCTCATTTTCCATGTTGCCTCATTAGGAGCCACTAGGGCGCTTTGTATGTGACTGTCATGTACAGGCACCTCTGGCACCGTGCACACCACGATGTGCACCTGAGGGGATAGCTCGCACAAGTCGTCCACCCCTTCGCCAAGCGCTGGCCTAGTCCTGTCCCTTTCCTGTTTAGGACGTCATTTAGCCCACCTGCTACTATAACAAGGCTGTGCACGTGGGCATTTTTCGCAAGCTTTGCTTTTACTCGCTCCATGATAGAACCAAGCACCGCCACAGAAATGTCCCTACCGCCACTCTTTTATCGCCTTTCACCCTCTCCACAATTGGAGCTCACCTTCCCCAGGGCTGGCCGTGCTGCCCCGTGGGAAAATTCAGCAGAGGGGCATTGCCTTCAGATGGCGCTTCAGCAGCCTTTGAGCAGGCACAGAAAAAATAAAGGAGGCTATGGGTGGGCGTGATGATGCCGATGCACCGCCCACGCCCAGTGTCGTCACATTGTTTGCAAACAGAGAGAGGTCTATAGTGCAGAAGGAACGCAAAAATAAGCCGGGAGCCCAACAAAAAAACTACATCCAATAGCGACGGGTCGCCGAGCAGGCGAACTTCGTATGCGCAACCGGTCTCACTGGTTTCGGTGGCCTGTCTGACGCATGACACAAGCATCTGTCATGCCTGGCGTGCCGTAGCTTGTTGCTTGGTGAATGAAGAAAAATGAAGTGCAAAGTATAGGTTCATTTTACACACAACGTTTTAGTTTTAGCGGGAAAGAATTAAAAAATGAAACGCTATCTGCAGTGGTGTAGCCTGAAATTTCATTTAAGAGGAGGAGCTCACGTTGAAGCTCGGTCTCCTCATTATGAAATTTGTCGAGGGATCAAATACATGAATAATAACTGCATTGCCATTGCCAAATAAGCTGTAAACGAATTTGAACGCTATGCACTGTGAAGACAAGGAAAAATGTGTATTTTTATATACTCGTATGTCCGGAAAATTGTACCTGAACTGATATCAATGCTTCCATCCTTTTTGTCTATATAATAAGTAAAGAGAATATCACACGAACTTTATAACTATATCAGTTGGAAACCAGCAAAGCAGTGCATGCTGCTCATATGAAAAATGTTAAGGCTGTGAAATGAACAAGTTGAGGACAAATATTTTAGTTTTGATAAAACTTTGTCATTCAAGAACCTTGTTTACATTTTTGTGCAAATGCAACGGCGAAGGAAAAATCTCAAAGCTGTTGTTCTTTGTTCCATTGTATTGCGCAGGAGCAGCTGTCACCAGGTGTGTATATTGAGTGATTGCACCGAAGTTATAGTCGCAACACAGAGCACACATAAAAAACACGAGTTCTGCAAAATATACGAGGCTGAGTCAAATGAAAATGAGCCAGTGCGACTATATGACAAATGGCATTACTTTATTTAAAAGTAGTCTCCACGACCATTTAGACATTCGCAGTGGTGATCCAGCCACTGCAACTTTTGGAGCAGAGAAAATGCTGCTTTGGAGCAACTTTATATGAGAACTCCATTTTGGAGCACAATTGGAGTAGCAACTAATTGCAGAGGGATGCCTCTCATGACCACTAAAACTAAGGCTTTGATGACAGCCACAGTTCTGTAAAGCCATATTTGTCATAGTTCTCTATCACCAGATTAAGTCTTCACGAAAAAATGAACCAGTCCATCAGATTTAATGCAGTACTGCAAATGAAGGAGGATGTACAGCTTATTAAACTATACTAAAAGCCCAAAAACCAAACTGCAAGGAGTGTCTTTTGACTTTTCTTTTATTTACTAAACAAAAATGTGCATTTTCAGCATTTACTGCTTTTTGCTCGCCTTGTTCAGTTCTTCCAGCTGTGAGAGCTCAAAGTGGAGTTGCCTTCAGCTAATAATGTATTCCCACCTTCAACTTGTTCAAGGCTCTTAGAATTGAGACCAGAAGAAATGACGTCTGCTCGCTTCAGCAATGCCCTACATGAGGTGACCTTTTCTTCCAAGCTCTTTCGGAGCCACTTTTCATCGACAATGTCCGCACCAGTGCACGGTGGAAGATAGTATTCTTCCATTGTGCACCACTGACTTTGCCTCCAAACCTTTTCCTGCTTTCCGACTAATGTGCACTTGCAGTTCTCTCTGCATATCGGGCTCTGGATCTCCTTACACTTTGCTGGCATCTCCATCATAGCGGTGAAGGTGCGTTTTTTTCTGGTGCAGTCCGTTAATGCTTGTGATGCATAATGAGTAGTGGTTTTCGTACAAGCGTTTATTTTCACTAAACCCTCGTTCGCAGTCTGCATTGCCATGTGGTAGACACAGCAGACACTTCATGAGCTTTGACAACAACGAATGCTTCGGTTGACCTCCAACAGTCTTCTGTTCAAATATTTTGGCCCAATGAGCATCAATTCGTTCATTTTCAAGGTCCAGAAGGGGACCATTGGAATCACACTTCAGCATATGCCACTCATCAATTACTGACAAAACTTCTTCATTCTTGATTACTTGAAGAAGCTGCGGCACAAGGTATTTTAGTGATCGCACTTCGGACTCAACATTTGTTGACTGTAAACTGAGGAGGCTGGCACATTTAAGAACTCGATCGTCAATCGGAAGCTTATGAAGCAGGTCCTTGGCACAGGCCAAGTAGAAAGCCCGTGCTCCAAGATAAAACCGCTTCTTCTCACTCAAGTCCCATTGATTTTTCGGTGTCTGTACCAACTTCAGGTTTTGACTTTCAAAAGGATGAATCCGTCACGTCTAGCCTTTTCAGTTCTTCAGCGCTCTTGTCTGCAAAGGCCTTATGATGCAGAAACCGACTGAGGACTCGCCGGACTTGAGCAATAAGTTATGTGTGAAGTATGTGCAAGAGTGGCTCTTGCCTTTGAAACAGCAGCTGAAATCCACTAAAAAGCTGCGCACAGTTCTTTAAGAACAACACTTTAGGCAAAAGTTGCTTCTCATAAAATGCTGACACAAGCTTGTTGTGGAGGCTTCGACTGTGGTATCGTTGTTTTGATGTACTTCCCTTAACCCTTCGAGGGTAAATGACGTAAATATACGGCGCCTGGAACAAGTGCAAAAATGGTCGAAGCCGTATATTTACGGCACCGTCCGTACGTTTAAAAAGCGCGCCAATATCCTATCTTTTTCATTTCTGTCATGTGCTGTCACTGTGTGGGAATACAGGGAATTTCTTTCGTGCGCCTCCCTCTCTCTCTATTTTCGTTGCATGGTTTCTTTTAGAGCTAGTTTGCTCCGGCGCGTCTATATACTACCGCTCGCGCATTGGCGCACACACGCACGGGCGGTCGGCGATTCGGGTTTTGTTCCCCGGGTGGTTTCGGCTTCTTGTGCTCGCAAAACTGATGGCTATCTCATTACTAATCGCTCAAAGGCGACCACTTCTTTCTCACTCGTTTAGTGCTCACAGGGGTGCGCATAGGAAGAATGCCGCCGTGCATGCATTTCTGTTGCTTTTTTTTACATTCGCGAAAACTAATTGCCTCTGGTTGGCGATAAGATGAAGATTGGCGGAAGTTTGTCACATGTTGTGCTTTTTTGACGGGCACACAACCGCACAGTTTTCTTGAGTGCGCGCACCTACGCATTTCCATTATGCTATAGATGTACATATTAGTGTAAGAGCTGGAACATTTGAGTCTTGTGAAATATTCTCGTGTGGGCATTTTCAAGGCCTGGAACTGCGTATAAAAATGCATCAAATTTTTAATTCTTATAAGTTTATTTCCTTTTTTATTGTTGTTATACATAACTGAATAGTACATACATACCAATGCAAAATATTTTTTTTTCTCACTTTACGGTCACCCTAAAAAAATTGAGGTAATTTTTTTTGAAATAAGTCCCTAAGAACAATTGGAATCTGCAATAATAAAATCGACCCTGGGCGGTCGCATGTGACGAAAAAAAATCGACCCTCAAAGGGTTAAGAATATACATACAAATTGCTTCAAACTGTTCAACACGGCACAACGAATACTGTAGTGTCAGCCAGCGATTAGAAACGTGGCATAGAAATACATGACAAGGCATTCCTAAGGTCTCCTGGCATTCTTTCAGTGCTTCAGCGCCGACAGCACCTTTAAAGTAATAGATGTTTCTTACTACTTCTTCGACATCCAAGCCAAATGTGTCCAAGCGTTTTCCAAATGCATTATGAACCTTATGGACATTACAGTTGCCAATGGCAACTAAGCTTGGTGCCACATGCTTCTGAAGCTTGTTTTTTACGCTCTTCATAACAGTAGGCCCATCGCTGAAAAATCAAAGAAGCCCTTGTTTTGGCAGATCTGCAATTGCTTCTTCTATACAGCCAACAATTATTTCAGCGGTTTCACGGCCAAGGTCAAATGACTGAACATGCTCTACAACAACTTCCTGTTGGCTGCTGGAGAAGCAACGCGCCAGGACATCTAGTTGCTGCGCCTTTAGCTCTGGCTTTGGTGTTTCAACGATCATAATGGAATAATAAACATTTGGCTTGCATAGCTTGTCCTTTGAAGTAGGGACCCAGTCCATCTGATACAATGCATGTCAATTTCATCCTGCTCAGCTAAAACGTTTTGGCTGTGTCACTGTCAGTGAACATGCAGCGATAAATCGAAGTTGCCGTGTCTCCCCATTAAAAAGGAATTCCCTTGGCAACAACAGACAAAGCAAAAATAGTTTCTGCCTTGCTGACTTGGTGCTCAAGTGATGTATTACCAGACCCATTAGAGAATTCCAGTGTGCCTTGCACCAATTTGGGTGAATAAACATTCCCGTCCTGGCCTCTGTGTCTAGCAGCTGCATGAATGTGTTTCTTCATCCCTGCATGACGCTTCACTGCTACTGCTCCATGTTGCACACAAGAAATGGTGCAGTTGCGGAGAATACAAAATGCATCTGTACTTCAGGTTCCACTCTTGCACCTACGATTGATCGGATCATTATTGTAGTCCACCTCGTTGAGTACAGAGGCATTGAACTTAGTGTTGCGATCTGAAAACACAAGAGGAAGTTATTTGATGGCAGGAAATTTTCACATGACGAAAGCATGCTTTAGAAAGACTACCCAAATACCCAATTTTTTTTAGAGTGCAGCACGTGACGTCGTGTCAACATTATTTTGTTGGCAAATCTTGGTACTAACTCTACGATGTTAACACCAAACATTTAGTATAATGTGCAAGCATTTTGCATACAGCTTTGACACATGATGCGAATTTGGATGCCAGTTTGTCGTACGACTATCCTCACCTAAAACACGTGGCGTCAAATTGCTGTCAAATCGCATGTTGCACACGTGACCAACTTTCTCGATGTTGCCGTGTGGCTGTCACGTGGGGCTGACGGCCTCAGACAATCGCACTGCCCTGGCAACGCGACACAAGGCGCTATAAGCCCCATTTACATGAATGCGAAGTGGTGCATTTTGGAAAGGCAATGCGACGCTGTTACATGTAGCGCATTAACTCTTGCGAGAACAGAGCGCCACATGGTGTCGTATAAGGGAAGTGCAGCCAACTTCCGGTGTAACTGGTTTCCGGTAGTCGGCCGAATGCATGTTGGTGGCTGAGTTACAGTGGCTACAAGGGGGAAGTGTGAGGAGCGCGCCCGGGCAGGCGAAGCGCTTTGGAAGGAAAGGGGCAGATGGCGCTGCAGCGCGCATACACGTCAGATTCTTCGGCTGCAGCGTTGGTAAACGCGTGTTTTATACGCGGCGGACGCAGTTTTTCTTTCGTCATGTTTCCATGGCTCTCACTATATTACAGAAATCGGTTCTGCTGGACACTTGGTTGTACAAGAGAGCCGGAAATATTACTGAGTTAATTCCAAATTGAGCAGAATGTCAAGAGAAAGCAGACTTACCGTTTCCATGTTGGATCGCCCAACAGCGTAGATTATTTCGCGACGGGTTGATTTCTGCTGTACTCGGACAAAGCACCACATGTTCAAATGCGCAAAATTTCTGAATAAAGCTTTATTTTGCTAAGCTGCTCTGGTAGCGGCAAAATAAAATGATTTCCTGGTACTTGGGAGTGAAACCTCTTCCAAACAGTCCTTAGGTAACCCGCCTCAGTTTCAAGTGCTTCTTTTTTTCCCGCGATGATTCCCTCTCTTTGTTAAGGGATTTCATGTAGAAATGAAGGCGTGTTAGCAGGAAAAACTTGGTGATGTGGTTGGTAATACTCAGCCCATGAAGTTCACAGCCAATCAAGACATTGTTCTTCCTGAGACAGCATGTCAGCTGATCAAGGCTGTCATAGTGCAGTTGGTTGTTGCTAAACCACATAGAAAAGGTGAGTTCTAACGCCTCTACAAACGAGAAAAGTTCGTGGGATGGGTAGAGCAGACCACCTTTGTCACAAAATTTGGTAAATGTCGAGAGTTCTTTGTTAGCATTCTCCGGATTCACGAGAAGCTGATCAAAACAGTCTTTGCAGTGAGTTTTCAGGATGGTCTTTCGTGCAACATACCCTGCAATGTAAAACACCAGGCGGCTGTCGCTCGTTTTTTCATTGTACACATGGTCAGAGAGAAGCTCAGATTTCTGGAGCCTTTGTGAAGCATCTTCTATCTGTCCTCTGTCAAGAAGTTCATCCACTTCACCGCCTGCTTCCTTCTCACCCAGCAAAAACTGCAGGGTGCCTCCTTCACAGTTTCCGCTGCTCGGCGCTTTCACTAAGTTATAAAAACTTAGGCAATTAACAGTGATGAGGAACTGGGTTGCGTTGGGGTGGTCATTACAGCCGGAAAACTGACGTATGACGCCAAACAGTTTTTCCAGGCTATCCTGACAAAGGCGGCTTGTCAGCAAGTACTTGTACCCAAGCTTGTCATGGACATACTTTAACAGATCTAATGTTGCATGGAGGGTAACCCTCAGTCCTTCAGCTGTGCTTGCTGACAAAAAACCTACTCTGGAAGGTGCCAAGGATCTTTCCCATTTGTTAAGGTACTCGATGAAATCTTTGATGTTTTTCTCTTGAATGGACCCAAGTCTTAGAGCTTCGGATGGAATACGTGCTGTCATCGCCTCTATTAGCTTGGCCATTGTGCTGACAAATGCCTCAGTTGCTGCTGGGTCACCCCAATTCCTTTGAATTTCATTCTTGTAAAAGAAAAGGCCACGAACGACTTCTGAGCTGAAAAGTTGGAATGCTAAGTTCACCCTCATTTTCTCAAAATTATTGGGCTTCACGTGGCATGCACTAATTTTTGGCATGACCTTGAGGGTGACTGCACATTTATCTTCCTCGTGTGCCACCCTGATGTGCTCAATGTAGGCAGCACCATCCGGAGTTTTGTAGAAGCACTTCAGGAAACCGTTCCTTACGCATTTTATCAAGTGGGGAAAATCTGACATAAAAAAAAGACGTCTTTCTTTATCAACAGGATGAGCAACCGACGACTTCACACAGCTCGAGGAACCAGATATTCCAAATATGCGCCACATAGAGCGGTTCCATGAAGCGCCATCAGCTGTCACAAAATCAACCTTCAGGCCAGCTTTTTCGGCAAGAATCACAGCTTCTAGGACGATTTTCGACAACAGAGCTGCCTTCACATTGCCCCTTGAGGCAAAAACACCAAGTATTTGATGCCAAGAACCGCTTAGAGGTTGAAACATGACCACTAGACCGTGATCACAAGGCACATGTTTCTCACTTTCGGGGGTGAATTTTCCTAAGTCCACAAGTCCCTCAATCTTTCCCCCTCCAACTACACTGAAACACTCCGACAGTTTCATCTCATCTATTATCAGGCCACCGTGGCACCTGAATTCATCCATGGTCTTCGTTTTCTTGCCAATCCCTGCAAGCACAAGGGAGTTGAAGCCAAACCCGCTCTTATACTTCCGCATATATGTCTTCAAGCAGGTTCTGTTCGGGAGTGTTAGTATTCCCTCTCTTCTGACGTGCTCGTAGAGTCTTGGACTCTTCATGCGCATTATAATGCACTCGAGTAGCCAATCTGGGTTGTATTTCATCCCTCTCAGTGATTTGCGACGAGCTGCCTGAAAACACTGCAGTACCGCGAGCCTTTGCTTAGGTGGAAGAGCTTTTAATCTGTCTTCCAGGACGCTCTCTTCCAGTTCTACACTCTGCCTCTCAAGATCCTTGATGGTTTGTGTGTAGACTGACAACTTGGCCTTGAGTCGCCGAACAGTTTGCGTTTGAAGTTTTTTCTTCCTTGAGAGTCTGGGAGCTGAATTCTGGCTACGACGCTTTTTTGATCGCTGGTTCAAAAGAGCTTTTCTTAGATGCTTGCACATCACACATGGCCTACTGTCATGCGCTACACCACGACACTTTATGCTTGAAATGATTGCGTCAAAAAAGTGAAATTTCTTGCTTCCCAACGCAAACGGAAATTCATCGACTGTGCCGGCTCCAACACAGACTTCCATGCTGTCGACCTCTTTCAAAAGAGATGTAGGATCGGTGGATGACAGCCCCGACTGGCGCACTCCCTTTAAAAAAACATCTTGTTTCACACAGTTCGCTTCTTGTGAAAACACAACCAGCTTGCTTGCATATAGGACCCGTTTATCCTTCCCTGGTTTGCACACACTGTAAGCCACAGTCAACGGCGAAGGGTTCAACGTGTGCATGCCCCACGAACACGACGGTAAAGTGAGGTCCTGAAACGAAGCTGTGCAGTACGGAACCTCCTCGAAGCCCACACTCACAGAAACGGCACTGTCTTCTGCACATTTCTTCTTGGCTGGAGCTGTGGGTTCAGGCTTTGCGGGCCGCTTCCTGTCAGGCGGCAGTTGCTTCGATAAATACTTTGGTAGGTTTGGGAAAAGCGTGGGCACAGCTCCAGGAAGCAACAGAGGCCTGCTTCTTTCGATTCGGACGAGCTCTCCATTCACTGTGTGCTCAAAGTACCTTGAAATGTACCTTGTGTCGAAATGAAGCTCGCACACCGCAGAGTTCTTCTCGAGTTGTTTGTCAGCACGCGGTATAGCCCGCTGCCACTGCGCCAACGCCAGTTCATTCTTGGGTACACCAAACAGCGACAGTTTCATCTTGCACGATTTGTAGCCAGTAGTGCACCCAGGCACAAAACAGTGGCTCTGTTTTCTGGGCATCACCACACATACAGCGCACAAGAAATAACTCACACAACTGCCGGCAAAGCCGAGAGAAACACGTGCAGCACAGCTCACGCCAGCGTATGCCACCGCGCCTTGCCCATCGACTGACGTGCAAACGTCGTCGAGCGCCGCCTGTCGGATCCTCCTCAAAGGCCTCAGTGGACCGCATACGGCGAGCGGCGCGCTGCTCACACTTCCCCCTTGTAGCCACTGTAGCTGAGTACCGACTGTACTGACTACCGCGAGCCTGATGCTTGAGCAAAATGCTTGGGAATGCAGCATTCCGTCTCCACCTTATGCTACTTTTGTCGGCATGGACCGACTTTCACGTCATCTTGTACGCTGTCGCCTGCATGCCGCATCAGCATCGACGTCGTTGGATCCGGTCGGCCTACATGAAAGCACTTGTGCACGCAAGAGGGTTGGCAATGTGCCCTGCCGTCAACGATTTGGCTGTCATGCAAGGTGAGAACATATCTAAAGCATCCTTTTAGACAGACACTGTGCTATACTTGTTAATGAGAGAATTTAAGCCTGCTAGTACTCCCCAAAACGAAGCAGTGTACGAAGGCGAGTGGCGTTCGTTACGAAATATTTTCGATAGCAGTCGCGTTGTGATCGGCAACAATAGCCGTCAGACGGTCCAGATATTATGATTGAGTGAGTGAGCTTTAGCGCAAATTCGCGATTGAAAACATCCATCTGAGGCCGGGGGTCAGGTCAGCTGGCTGCCAAATTCTGACTACGTGTTCCTGAGCCTGACTCAAAAATACAGGTAAGCGCTTCGAGCTGTTGGTTCACGTGTTGACAAAAAAAAAAATAGACGCAACGCGTGAAGTGAAATTTTGGTGGCCACACTACTTGCGCAGCTTCCACAGCGTTGCACCTGATGTATGAAACGGGGGGTATAGAAACGGGGAGTTGGTTTCAGTTGACACCTTGGCAAGCGCCGAGGCAACTGCCCATTGTCGGAGGCGAGCCCACGGGCTGAGTAGCTGTCGTCCGCTCAACACACCGTCCTTGTCACGCTGCTTGAACCATTTCCGTCACACTTTCTCTATTTTGTTGACTACAGATCGGTGGGGAATAAAATCAGTTTGCGCCACCGAGTATCAAAACTAGATGCAGCAGAGAGAAACACCTGTCAAAGCTCCATGCAGCTGCGGTGGGGTTGACGACGCGACAAGGGTCTGGTTGGGAGTTCCGGCGGCGCGGTGGGCAAGCTGTGTGAACGATGCGAATTTCAGCGGCAGGAGAATTCCGTTCGCTGTAGACGCCGGATTCCCCAGTGTAAAAGCGCTTCCTTTCGCTGCCAGTGCTGTGGCTGGTACGCACGGTATGAAGCCTTTGAAGCGCTATGTAGAACATTATTGCGTGCGATAGCCGAAAAAGGACAAAAGCGATTGCTTTGCTTTGCATCGAGTGAGAAAAGTACTGGATGCTTTCTTTTGCGGTGCACAATCACAATGTTTGGATTTGTGTGGCCTGTACGTGTATTTTAACTGACCAAAATAAATGCGTCAGCTCTGGAAGTTAGTGGTAAACATCAAGATTTCTTTATTCATATCACAACAGCATCTGCCAATGGAGCAGCACGCGTTTCAGGCTTCAAAAGTTCTTAATTTCACTGCTATCTCACATCGTCCCACAGCACACACATCACCCAGTGCTGTCTTCTGTTGCATTTGGATGCACTGCTCTTGCAAGCAACATTTGACACTTCATGTGGCGTTTGTGTACATTTTAATATATTATTTATGTGCTACTTTGTATTAGCAGCTTTTTTCGAAATATTTCATGGTTTCTCTCCTTTGTTATAGGGTCTTTGCTGGAAAAAGAATGGAAGCAGAGAGGTGTCTGGATGAAGACTCGTCCTAATGACTGGTGGGACCGCATCGTGGCAGCAGAGTTCACCGACGAGGACTGGAGAGATAACTTTAAAATGAGCCGAGCTTCATTCAGCGAACTTGTTTTACTTTTGGAACCATTCATGTCGTCAAAGACATAATGTGCGCGACAACCACTACCAGTGCAAAAGAGAGTAACTATTGCCCTTTAAAAAATGGCCAGCTGCAGTGAATACAGAGTGGTAGAAAATCAATTTGGTGTTCACAAAAGCAGCGTCAAAAATTGTGTTTACATGTTCTGCCAATCACTTGCAGAGCATTACTTGAACAAGCCTGTAAGCATCCCTACTGCCACAGAAGCTGAAGCTATTGCCAGAAACTTTGAAGCAAGGTACCACCTCCCTCAAATATTTGGGGCAGTCGATGCTACCCATATCCCTACCGTGGCACCAAAGAAAGAATATCGTGACTTTGTGAGCGGAAGAATGTGGACATATTACAATGTGCAGGCTGTAGTAGATGACCGAGGGCGGTAAATTTCATTTCACAAAACATTCAGCTTTCTTTTTCTCTTGGGAGTTTTCTCCTGGCAAACATGGGAGCCAGTTGCCTTTCCTCCCACAAGCTCGTTTGCTTGCACCATAGTTTGTTGTTCTTCTGTAGCAAGGACTGTATTAGAGCTGGCCAATTAATGTTAGTGAATAGATTGCACAAGGGCAGTTCACTTGTAAGTTGTCATAGAAGAGCCTTTGTTGCTGGAAACTACATTCTTACCATAACCCCTTCGGGCGCGAATTAAGAAAAAGGGTCGGGAAAATTTGAAATCCTTTTTAGACTATCTCTAATAAATAACACAAAACAAATGATATGGTTAGAAACTTGTTTATTTAACATGCAAAAATTTTTGGTGCTGTGTACAATTGTACCCATGGCGCCTGAACACAGAAAAAAAGGCAATTACATAATATTTCATATTCTGTGATTTTCATGGGTTGTTATCATTGTAGAAGCATCTTAGAGAGATTTTCTGAAGCATCTCTACAAGTGAACTTGACGGCACCTTACTTTTTGTTGTGGAACTCATAGTAGCAGTCTTTCGCTGCACTCAGGCAAAGGAAAACACCACACTTCCGACAACAAATTCGAGACTTGGAGGCACAGCCAGAGTTTCGGCACCTTTGCGGAAAGTTTGCCGTCGTGTGCATTGGCCAGTGGTTGGTGCCGTCAAATCTTGTTGAGTTGGTTGGCATGGGCGTACCACTGTGCGACTGCCGAGCAGGCTTCCGATTGGAAGTGCTTGGTCTTCCCCTCCTTTGTGGTGCACTTTTGTTGCTAGCAATCAAGCTCCGCGCGATGTCAGATTGGAATGCCATCACATCCTTCACTTCTTTTCTAGGGAGTGCATCTTCGTTTGAATCGCGGATGTACTCAATCCAGCTGTTGCAAACTGCGAAGGAAATGAAGTGGGAGATGACTCTAACTGGCCACTTCTTTGTCCTTGTGTAGAGTTGATACAATGACATTAAGAAATCCAATTTGTCGACGCACAACAGATAAGGACCAACAGCATTATTTTCCAACCTGGTGACTCATTTTTCTGTGCACAACTTGAGTAGACGCCTCGGTTCCATTTGTCGCCAAGAGAAGTATAGACAGCCTTTCCGGAATCGTAAATTCATCTGTTTGGAATGTCTGAAAGAATGGGGCACAGACATTGTTTGGGCATTTCGACAGCTTTTTGCTGCTGCATCAAGTAGCTCAAAGACCAGTATTAAAATCAAATGTGTCTTTACAGCGTCTTCCCTTTGAGCACAATTACTTCCTTCTGCTGCAACATGGACATGTACCAAAGGATCTGAATCACCCATGCTCTTATGCGAAGACGTAGCTGTGCATGGTTCCAGAGATGCATCACTGAAATTACTTGTAGGAGGCACATCATCCAGAATGGAGGTTTCTGAATCCTGCATTGTTGCTCCATCAGCTGTGCTTAGGGATGGATCCTCATCTCCTGCATCAAGCTGCCGAAATGAGACTGCCCTGTCGAAACGTGTTTGCCACCTGCATTTAACAAAGGCAAAGATCAATGGCAATCTTGTACAGGCTACAACCAAACCTGTAATGAAATCAAAGCACTGAGTGCATGTCTGTGCAGCCTTTGCACCATGCATGCAAGCATTTCATGAAAACTACTTTCCCGACGCCTAAATTGCGAGCGCCAAACCTTTGAAAATGTGCGTAGTTTAGTTTGATTAAACCAACACGGCATCGCTTACCGCGCGACCACTTTTTATCATGAACTTTCAACAACAAAGTCTAACAAACGGTAGGAATCAAAATCCAAAGTTGTTGCACCACACAGCCATAGCTGTGCTTTCACAACGCTAGTGATGCGAGACATGCGAGACGCTGCAGGGGCGTCTGTGTAAGCAGGCGTTTGGTGTGTTGCGAAACCACGTACCCGAGCACACGAGGGTTGGACCCTCCCGCGTGTAGCCGTGCCCGGCTTAGCCGTGTCCGGGGACAAGGGAATCCTGGGGGTTGAGCCAATGCCGGGTGTTTCGACCTTTACGGCCCTCGGCGGCGGCAACACACCCCTTTGGCCTCGGCTTCACGTAGACGGCACCCCCGGACTGACCCACCCGGGGGAAATCGGCAGTCGCCTCTTCCTGTCTCTCCCTCCTCAAACCTTTGTCTTTATCTCTCACTTTTTTACCTTTCCTGTCTTCTTCTCTCTTCCATTTATTTCCTTTCTCCACTGTGGCAAGGGTTAAAACCTTGTGTGGCTATCCTACCTTGGTTGGGTACACCAGATTTAGTTATTGGAGTTTCATTGGCGTAAAACAAATTCTTACAAGCTCGAATGAGCCTGACTAGTGGCTGTGATGGCACTTTCAGAGGATGTTGGCCATGTTGGGCATAGCATTTCGAAGCTAACAGCTCTGGGACTTCCCTACTTCCATCAATAATGCTCAAATGTCAGGTTTGGCACAACTTATGCTTATGTATTACAGCGTAGGCAATATAGCCATAGAATTATTCTCGACTGTCTTGCTCCTCTTGACAAAGCTCAAAAATGTCATAATCGACATGAACAACTTCATCTGCATCTTCTTTAAGGTCAGCATTGAGATCCCTATCTCTCAAAAAGAAGGACAAGATCCTGCGAGTCGTCAATGCTATATGAGCCGCTCCGACTAGGTTGCAAAAACTGAGCCAACACAATCACTCTAAATATAGATTTAAACTCCCTGGCACGGGGCACAGGTGTTTTAAACCTGATTGAGCTAAACAAATGTTCAAGGGTATCTGGCTCAGTCGATTCAGCATCAAAAACTTGAAACCTTGCTTCATAAAGTAGCACTTTTGCAAAGCGAAAGCAGCAACGATTGACAAAACAGCGCCAGCCTGCACAGGTTTCCAGGCTCCTTTGCCAGTCTTGTCAGCTATCATGAGCCCTGTGAATAAAGCAATGAAGTCTTGCAGAAACTGCTTGGCATTGCCTGCTTTTTGGGGGCAAAGATCACTTAATGCAGTCTTTCTTGTCCGTGACGTCATTATCGTGAACCAAAAGAATACTTGGTCAATAAAAAATGCGGTTGTCAGAGCTGTGTTTGGCAGCAGGGCTTTGCCAACCAGGTACCGCAAGGCCGCAGCTGTGCTATGATGCATGAGTGAGTGTGCCGAGGCGACATTCATCTTTTCCTAATGATTTGGGTCTAGGTTACAGGTCTTTAGATGTGGAATTAGCTTCTGTTTGTGCATCTCGTCTATGGTGCAAGCCTGTGAACAAGTTCAAGAGAGACCTGCAAAAAACAAAAACAAGTTACAGTAGACCCATTTGTTTGATTATTATGGCATCTCTAAACATCAGTTTATAGCTCTGAAGACATCTGGAGAGTAATCAAAAGCCTTAACAATCCCTCACAGTGTGGTGTGTCAGGTAAAGAGCTATCATGCATTTTGCAGACTGACCTTGTTGCTGGGTGGTTTATGCCTGGCAACTGTCGCTTTATCCAGGATAATTTCATGCCCCCTGACCAGATGACCTCTCAAATTCTTGAGTAGGTGAGGCGAATCCGCTAGAAAATGCAGCCGTCGCCCACTGTCACAGGTGTGGTGACATGACGTCTGGGGCTTGCCATATTTTGGAGCACCAATGCCAGAAAGCCTCTAAATTGCTTTGTTTCCTGGGACCATATCAGTGACCACTGCATTAACTGTGATACCTGCAGCTTCTGCTCTCCTGGGGACATAAAAAATGCACTCTTTTACTTGCTGAGCATCAAAAGAAGAAGCTGTTAAAGGAACAAAGGCAGAAAAGGTTAATAGGGCACCAAATATAAGTGGCATATTCATAAAACGCAAAAAACTACGACAGGTTAAACCAATATGCAATCCTATAACTTAATGTTCTTAAGTAATTGTTATTTCACAGCAGTAATGTTGACATTTCCTAGCTTTCATGCCACTTATGCTTAAATATTTCTTGAAACTAATGCACCAAGAGCAAGCACACAATAAATACGCTGTATGAAGGAGATGACACCCTTGCAAGTAAAGTGGTAAGCAACAGCCTGCTTCCATCGAGTCATCAGTCCAGCCAGCATGAACACCAGCGCATGGGTTGCCAACTCTCCCTTGAGGGACGGATTAGATAACCTAATTGTGGGGTGCCCTGCAATGGCAAGCAGCGATTTCGAGAGATTACTACACTGTGAGCACTTTCATGGCAACGCAATACACAAAGTAGTGGTGGGGTTGATTAGAGCAGCTGCTAGCCTGGCAGACAGTGCCGCAACGGCTGGACGACAATGTGATGACAATGATGCTCTATTCGAATGACTAGAAACGATCGATAAAGTCATCAATGTCATCACAAAAATGGGTCGTCATTATTATTGGGTGGCTAAATTGCTTCAATATAATCGCATTACTGTCAACAGTAATTGTGAGGTGGGTTTTTCAAAATTCTTGTTAAGAATATTTGACTTTTAAAAAGTGTAGCAGTGATGTGCCTTCCTCAGTAAATATAACGGTCAGGGATCAAAGTTACTGAGCTTCTGAGGATGGCTTACCATCTGCTCAATGCAAGTTTGCAATACCGAACAAAAATTAATGGATTCATTCAATGACGCAGATTTATCATGTGATGGGTTAGGTGGATGCTGTCACTGTCCATGGGGAAACACTATCAACTGACTTCACCTCTGGCACTGCTACTCATTGCTGGCTTTGCTGCGGTCGTGTGATTCGCTTACGTAGATGCTGGATGTTCCCACCAGTGATAACTCAAGACTCCAGAGTGTATGGAGCCACTGAATGCACTGCAATAGAGACATGCTCCACTGTTATTTGTCTAGGCTGATCCCTTGCTTTCTGCCCACAAGGCTATCCTGAGTGAGACGAATCACTATCTGCAGGCTGAAAGCACCTACATGAATGCCACCTGTTACTCTTTCATAATTCTCTAGACCCATGCCATGAACTATTTTATTACCTTAGCTGCATTTTCTTTATTCATTCTCTTTCATAAAGTCATAGCCTTTGCTGCCACAGGTAACTTTTAATGGTACAGCTTTCTGAACCACCTCTGGCGACCATGAGCTGCCTCGCATCGTGCCCTTCTCCAGCACACAAACTTGGTCAGGAGAAAGAACTTCTGACACTCATTCATGCAGTTGGTCTCTCTCGATTTCTGCTTTATGCCATCGCTTGTACTCGAGCTTGAGGCGTCGTTCCAGATCTAGCTCCCTCTGTGATCTGAAAGAAAATTTGTACCCTGTAGACAGACAAATGAATAAGCTCACTACTAGCATCAACACTGATCTTATGTCAAAGAACTGATCTCTCATTTGGTAACTTACTGCGTGGTGTAGAAAACAAGTCTGTCACAGGAACGTCAGTGTTCGAAAGCTTTCTTTTCATCGCCCCTGCAAGCAAATATGTGATTATGAACACTTAAAAAGTTTTCCTTAGTGATATATCTGGCATCGCACAAGGAGCAGATTCATGCAGTTGCAGAACGTTAGTTAGTGCCCACGTCGTGCCATAAGTACAGTGCAACAAATCATTTCTTCTTCACGACCCTAGAAGTAGAATCCGCACGAGGCCTGCAGTGTTTCTCAAGCAAATGCATTCGCTTACCACCTGAAGGCGCTGAAGGTCAAAGGTAGCACAGGCCTCCTCTTGTGCATTTAATGTTGAGCAGTCTGCACGCCAAAGAACTGCACTTCAAGAGAACAAAGACAGGAAGTGTCGCTTGCACTATAGAAACGCTAGAGTAGTGGTACGCTCAGTGCACTTACAGTGCAATTATCATTCAGTACACAATTCAACACTAGCAAACACTTGTCTCCACTTATAATGACTGCAGTGTAGGCTTCAGGGAGTGATAATATCTGCGTGTAGCCTTCTGTGTGTTAAAAAAGAGCATCCTCACCTACGCCCTCAGACATGGCAGGTGCATCTTGCGGTACTTAGTAGTCTGCATGATAAAATAAAATCCATCAGTAAAACTGCCAGAACAAGTATCGCTTAGACTAAGAAAAGCGACGTTAGCAGTACTCGCAGTGCCTGCATCATTTATTATTTGGTACCTAATTTAGCTCTAGCAAACATTTCTGTTCACTCATGAGGACTAGAGTGTAGGCTTCACAAAGCAATTGGACCAATAGCATTATCTCACCCGCAGACGCCTGGAGTGTGGCAGCTGCATCTTGCAGTACTGAGTTGTCTGCGCAATAAAGAAACATACATCAGTAAAACTCAGTGAACAAGTATCACCTGGACTAGGGAAAGCTATGTAAGTGGTACTGCCAATGCCTGGTGCATTTATTATTCAGTACACAATTTAGCACTAGTGAACATTTGTCTCCACTTATGAGGACTGTTGTGTGAGCTTCACAAAGTGATAAAACCAAGAGCACTATCTCACCCGCAGCAGCCTGGGGCGTAGCAGGTGCATCTTGCGGTATTGAGTCGTCTGCATGATAAAAAAAGTGCATCAGTAAAACTGAGAGAACAAGCATCGCTTGTACTAGGAAAAAATGTCTGGTGCATGATTATTTGGTACGTAATTTAGCACTAGCAAACATTTGTGTTCTCTCATGAGGACTAGAGTCTAGGCTTCACAAAGCAATTTGACCAAGAGCTTTATCTCACCCGCAGCAGCCTGGTGTGCGGCAGGTGCAACTTGCGGCACTGGGTCATCTGCATGATAAAAAACATACATCAGTGAAACTGAGTGAACAAGTATTACTTGGACAGTGGTACTCGCAATGTCAGGTGCATTTATGGTTCGGTACACAATTTAACCCTAGCAAACATTTGTGTTCACTTATGAGGAGTGGAGCGCAGGCTTCAGAAAATAATGACCTGTGCCTGGCCTGTTAGGTGTCGACCAAGTGCATTAACCCACCTAAAGGCGCTGAAGCAGCCTTGAAGATGACAGGGTTCTCTTGCGCCATTTCTAGTGCTGAGCAGTCTGTGCGATAAAGCAGACACGAGGAAAAGATTGAAAACAAGTGTGTCTATAAACAACTAGTTGCTGGTGCTGAGAATGTCTGGTTTGGGTCTGTAGTCTCACATGATCTTGATGTGGTGACGCCATGAGGTGCTTCTCCACGTGTGACTTGTAAAGGTGAGTCTATAGGCACGTCAATTGAAACTTAGTGAATATTCACTCAAGGTGTGACAGCCTCTTTTTAAAAAGAATAGCATTAGCATACTCTGCTGTGTACTTACAAGAAAATAATATGCTAGGCACAGCATTTGCCTTTAATCGTTTTTTTCTCATTCCGTCCTTCATCAAGAAACTGATCAGGTGTGAAGTCATCCTGCATGCAAGCAAACCATCACGGTGAGCGACCACACATCATACGTGGCACAAGATGTAAATGACCGGCACCATTATACAGTAAGTTTAGTACTATAAGGCTTTCTTTCATCCAGTGTTCGTTTACCAACTCTATCGTTTTCTGCTTGCGTAACGTATGAAACGAAACATGGTAAATAGACCTCAATTTTCTATTTTTGAGATATTAATGCGACACCCTGCGAGCCGCCGTGTTACGTTACCAAGTCTTTCGAGAAACCAATGCTGTACAGCTGCGGTACTGAGGGCTCGCTATCGGATGCTCCTTAATAGGAGTCGCCCCTTAACAGATGCCCCTCTACAGAACTATACTACCCCGAGTTACCACACGTTAGAGGGGCAAATTGACTGTGCAAGCAACTTAAGTATACTAAAGACTTAGGAATAGTTGAGAGGGACAGCGCCCTACTTTCACATATACTAGTCCTACGTATGTTTCACTTGTGTCAAGTACCACCTCTGGCTCAATATCACTTTCTGCATTGTCTGGTTGCCTGAAAGAAAAACGCTGCTTTTTAGGGAACTTTACACCATAATTACTTAAAAGGACGTCTTGTTGGGCGAGTTGGTCACAATTCATCCTGGGTACTAGGCGCGAAAACACATACGACACAAGGGAGGAGAGGGCACAGAGCGTCTGTCCCGTCTCTTTCCTTGTGCCCTATGTGTTTTCGCACTCAAGATGAACCATAATTACGTTTACCATTCTGTTGCCTTGCTTGCAAGTTGTGTCTCTATATGCGGTGTACTCTCTAAACTTTCTGGCACCAGCATTTCTTCAAAGTCGTCTGCGTCTCCTGTAGCTGCTACATCTTTAATGTCGTGACTGTCTGCTGTTGTGGATTCAGCTACGATCATTCTGCATAAATCACAAATAAACCAATTACAGCTGCTGATCACTGATATCAATGTACAAATTAGTAATTTCACTTATCTTGTGCGGTGTTTAACCAGTGACTAATAAAATGCATTCTCAGAACTTGCTCATTACCGTCCCCACCATCATATTATTATGCATACTCGAAGAATCGGAGACCACATTGTACGCACAAGTCACTGAAACTTTGCTTAGGCAAAGTATCGTGAGGATTTGAAACATCTTAATGTTCATAACAGATGTAGCTTTAAGTTATGCATTCGTACATTACCCACTGTTTCAAATTGGTAGTTGAATATATTACTTTCCAATAGACATATGGATTCTAGCTCTTTGGCCTGTGTTGCCCTTATTCCAATCAGGCCCACTAATGGTCAGAAAAAAAGTCATACCTACAAAATACTGCCACATTATATGATGTGTCCTTCTGCAGCGGTGGTCCAGCCATTTCAAGTTTTGGAGCAGAAAAATGTCCATTCTGGAGCACTTTTGTATTAGAATAATTCTGGAGCAACCCCGGAGCAGTACGAACAGAATAAAGGAATCACCCAGAAGCGGTTGTTATTACCGAGATAAGGTTCAGCCATGTGTAACTAAGAAAAAACAAATGTATTTACAAAAAACAGTGACAAAAACATTTTATTATTGCTAGCACTGTCTTGCAGGCATGTTCAGTCAAGTGTACTCGAGTCCAAAGAACACGTTTACTATAACCATTTTTTTATGTCGGCACTCTCTTAACGCTTCTTGGATTTTTTTACGAACTCATCAAGCTCGCGAAGTGAATCAGCAATGCTGGAATTTCCTTGTTCCAACAAAGCTTGACCTCGTTGCACCTGCTCCAAGCTTGTGTTCTTCAAGCCAAAAAAATACCTTCTTCGGCCTTCTTCAGGATTGATCGACATGATGCAACCTTTTCTTCGAGTTGCTTCTGGGACAGTTTCACATCACAGTCATCTCCTTCATCCGCTGAATTCTCAGGTGTCTTTCTATTCAGGTCCACTGCTCGGCTCTGAATTCTTTCTGCGTACCTGGCTCGCGCTCTTTTTACGCTTTGAAGAAGCTGTGGTGACAAAGGCACCTTCGTGGCATCGCTGCCGTATCTTCTTAAATATGTCTTCACATGTCGTAAGCCATTGATGATCTCGATGGATAGTGAAGCTCGACTTTCAAGCATTCGTTTGTTTTGACTGAAGCCACGCTCACAGTCAGCATTGCCGTGGGGTAGAGATAACAGCGCTCTTACCAGCTTTGAAAGAAATGGATACTTAATTTCACCAGCCGCACTCTCTTGTTGAAACAGCTCTGCCCACCGATCGTCTATACGGCCTTCTGCAAGGTGAATGTTGTTAGCCGAGTCACATTTGAGCATATGCCACTCATCTACTAATCCAGACACTTGAGTACTTTGGATGACTTGTGGAAGTTCGCAGGCGAGCATTCGTAAAGAACGCACTTGGGAATCTACCCTGCCAAGCTCAAGTCCAAGAATACTTGCACTTTGAAGAACTTTGTTGTTCAGAGGCAATTTCTGCGTTAGGTCCTTCGAGCAAGCCATATAGAATGCCCGTGCACCAAGCCGCAATCGCTTTCTTTGACTTGCGTCCCACACCACCAAAGCTTGCTCGGTGTCCGCACCAACTTCGGGTTTCATTTTCCACAGCGCGGGGTCCTCCACATTGAGAGCCTTCAAGTCATCTGCACTTTTGTTGATGTAGGCTTCACTTCACAAAAACCGACTGAGGATTCGCTTGACTAACGACATCATCTCCAAGTGAAGCACATGCAGAAGTGGTTCTTCCCTTTGAAATAACTTCTGGAATCCCGAGAAAAGGTCTGCACAGTTCTTTAAAAACAGCACCTTTGCATACAGGGTTTTGTCTGAAAATGCAAAAGAAAGCTTGTTGTGCAGGTTTTAAGCTTCCAAGCGCGGTCCAGGTAAATCATCCTTGCGGAAGTACGTCTGGAGTGCTTGAAACTGCTCCTGTATGCGACAAAGAGAATCTTGAAGCGTCAACCAGTGATTTGAGACATGCCTAAGAAACACGTGAGAAGAAATTCTTAGCGCATCTTGGCATTCCTTAATTTCTCGCTACGGACGGCGCCTTTAAAGTAGTAGTAGATGCTTCGCACAAGCTCCTCGACGTCCGCACCAAATGCCTCCAGACGCTTTGAAAAGGCGTTATGCACTTTGTGCAAATTGCAGTGGCCAATATCCACCAGGCCTGGCGTTGTGTACTTGTCAAGTTTGTTTCTGACGCTTTTCATGACGTTAGGGCCGTCGCTAAAGAAGCAAATAAGCCCTTGCTTCGGAAGTTCTGTCAAAGCATCTTCAATGCACTCAACAATTTTCTCTGCAGTTCCACGTCCAAGATGAAATGATTGTAGGTGGTCAAAAACCACTTGTTGCTGCTTGTTAGAAAAGTACCTTACAAGTACATCCAGCTGCTGCACCTTTTGCTCTGGCTTCGGGGTTTCATCAACCATTATTGAGAAGTAGACATTTGGGTGGCACAGTTCACTTATTACTTGGGCTTGGTCCTTACTTCAAATCTCATCAGAAACAATGCGGGACAACTTGGTCCTGCGACAGCTGAACCCCTTTGCAACCTGACTATCTGGAAACATGCACTGGTGCATTTCTGTTGCTGTGTCTCCCCAGGAAAAAGGTACAGAGTTGCAGACGACGGACACAGCAAAAACGGCTTCTGCTTTCATAACTTGATCTTGGACAGATATGCCAGCTGTCCCGTGTGAAAAGTCCAACGTAGTTTGCACTAGCTTCAGTGGCTGCAGGTTTCCATCCTTGTCCCTGTGCTTTGCAGCAAATTCAACGTGTTTTTTCATCGTTGCATGGCGTTTGATGGCCGCAATTCCATGCATAGCACATGAAATGACTGTATTGCAGAGCACACAAATGGCATCCGTTTCTTTAGTTCCCTTTTTGCACCACACATTAATGACATCATTGTTGGAGTCCACTTCATTCAGGATGGATTCATTAAATTTTGTGCTTCTTCGCCCTAGAAAGACAAAACATTAAAATTTGCCTTACAAACAACAGGATCACACGTTTCAATGAAGAAAATAAATAATTCCACTCTGAGCATAGGTTCCCATCAAGAAACATTAGACCGATATAAATCCCCTGAAAAAGAAAAAAAAAATCTGAGCACCTGCGTGGAGTCCTGCTAACGGACATATTAACGTTCCCCCGCAGGGGCGTCTGCGTCAGCAGGCGTTTGGTGTGTTGCGACACCACGTACCCGAGCACACGAGGTTTGGACCCTCCCGCGTGTAGCCGTGCGCGGCTTAGCCGTGTCTGGGGAAAAGGGGATCCTGGGGGTTGAGCCGAAGCTGGGTGTTTTGGACCTTTAAGGCCCCCCGGCGGAGGCAACACACCTCTTCGGCCTCGGCTTCACATAGACGGCACCTCCAGGCTGACCCACCTGGAGGAAATCGGCAGTCTCCTTTTCCTGTCTCTCTCTTTCTACAACCTTCGTCTTTCCCTTACTTTCCACCTTTCCTGTCACCTTCTCTCTTCTATTTACTTCCTTTCTCCTTGGCGGCAAGGGTTAACCCTGTGTGGTTATCCAACCTTGGGTACACCATATTTGGTTATAGTGGCGGCGTACGACTGGCGTCGTGCAGACTTGCGTGCAAGTTCTGCCGCGTCCCCTCGTTGGGCTCCGTGGTGGGCGGTCGGCGCTGTTCACGAATGTATACATTTTTTCATGGAAACTCCTTTCCCCAAACTCCCTGATCGCCCTCAGAAACGAGGGCGCACCCAAGATCTCTTTCAATTTTTCGGACGACAAGTCCACAACTTTCCTCGATTCCACGTGATTCACTCAGAAAAGCCAGACAAACTAGTGCGATCCATTTCACCGTTCCTTGTTTCCAAGTCTTTGACCGAAGTTTTCGGTACAGGATATAAGGTGTCGAGAATGTCAAGTGGTGATCTCCTTTTGGAACTCCAAAATCAGAAGCAGTATGAGAAGCTGCCAAAACTTGTGTCATTTGGGGAGACCCAAGTAACAGTAACCCCGCACCGTACCATGAACACAAGCCGCGGTGTTGTCTCGGACGATGACTTGCTGGAGCTCACTGAGGATGAACTCTTGGAGGGCTTCAGTGACCAGAACGTTATCAATGTTAAAAGAATTAAGATCAGGCGTGACAGCAAAGAAATCAAGACCAAACACCTTATATTAACTTTCGGCTCAAGTATTCTGCCCGAGTCTGTAGAGGCCGGGTACATCAAGCTCCGTGTTAGGCCATATGTGCCAAATCCGCTTAGATGTTTCAAATGCCAACGCTTCGGCCACAGTTCGCAGAGCTGCCGAGGCCGTCAAACCTGTGCGAAGTGCAGTGCACACGAACATAATTCTGAAGCTTGCGTGAACACTCTCCATTGTGTAAACTGTGAAGGCGAGCACGCCGCATACTCGCGGTCGTGCCCGTCCTGGAAGAAAGAGAAAGACATAGTCACAATCAAAGTAAAGGAAAACATATCATTCAAAGAGGCACGCAGGCGGGTCGCATACCTGCCTAAGAACACATATGCCGAAGTGGCGCGTCAGGGGGCAGCGTCACAACGGCCTCCGGCGGCTGTCCGACCCACAGGCAGTGAGTCGGCAGGTACGCCATCTGCCCCCGCGGCGGTTGCAGCAAGCGCTGCTCCGTCAACCCTGAATGAGGGATCATCGACCCCGAAGGTTGACGCAGCCGAGGCTGCCCCGGCCTCCCCGGCCCCTTCCTGCGCTGGCAACAGCCGGCGCAGCCAAATCTCTCGGGGAGCCCCATCGACCTCCGGGCTGCTGGGCGCAGGGGTCTTGCCCTCCAAGGCGGGACCCTCTCTAGTAACTTCTCGCTCGCAAGAGCACGTGTCCGGCGCCTCACAAGAGGCAATGGACACTACACCTATTCCCAAGGCGCACCAAGCGCCTAAGGAGCGGCGAGGCTCACTCGAACGCTCCAGAAAGGGCAGAACCCCTGTTACAGGGCCTCGAAAGAGCTCTGTAACCTAAGGCATCACCTGTTTCCATACACACAGCACTTATTAACCTTCAATATGGATACACAAATTATTCAATGGAACGTTAGAGGTCTTCTTAGGAACCTTGATGACGTACAAGAACTCATACACAAACACAATCCCCCGCAGGGGCGTCTGCGTCAGCAGGCGTTTGGTGTGTTGCGACACCACGTACCCGAGCACACGAGGGTTGGACCCTCCCGCGTGTAGCCGTGCGCGGCTTAGCCGTGTCTGGGGAAAGGGGGATCCTGGGGGTTGAGCCGATGCTGGGTTTCTGGACCTTTAAGGCCCCCCGGCGGACGCAACACACCCCTTTGGCCTCTGCTTCACATAGACGGCCCCCCCGGACTGACCCACCCGGGGGAAATCGGTAGTTGCCTTTTCCTGTCTCTCTCTCCCTCCAGCCTTCGTCTTTCTCTCACTTTTCATCTTTCCTGTCTTCTGCTTCCTTCCGCTTACTTCCATAGTTTCCAGGCAGCAAGGGTTAACCTTGTGTGATTAACCAACCTAGGTTATTTCATATTTGGTTATAGTGATGACGTACAGCTGGCGTTTACAGGACCTGTTCTTACAGTCTCTGTAGCGTCCCCTTGTAGGACTCCATGGTGGGTGGCTGGCGTTATTGCCGAAAATTCAATTCCTTTATGGCAACATCCTTCCCTCCACTTCCTGATCGCCCTCAGAAAAGAGGGCGCACCGATGATTTATTCCAGTTTTTTGGTCGACAAAAAGAATCCTTCCCTCGTTTTCACGTGATCCACTCTGAAAAACCAGCTAAACAAGTGCGAACAATCTCCCCGTTCCTTGTATCTAAGTCTCTTACCGAAGTTTTTGGTCCAGGATATAAGGTGTCGAGGATGGCTAGCGGAGACCTCCTCCTGGAGCTCCGCGATCAGAAGTAATTTGAAAAACTGCCTCAGCTAGTATCATTTGGGGAGAGCCAAGTAGTAGTAACCCCGCACCGCACGATGAGTACTTCCCGCGGCGTTGTCTCGGACGATGATTTGCTGGAGCTCTCTGAGGCTGAGCTCTTGGAGGGCTTCAGCGAACAGAATGTCATAAATGTCAAAAGGATCAAGATAAGGCGAGACGGTAAAGAAATTCCGACCAAACACCTAATACTCACCTTCAATTCAAGTGTCCTGCCCGAGTCAATCGAGGCCGGGTACATCAAGCTTCGTGTACGCCCGTATGTGCCAAATCCCTTGAGATGTTTCAAATGCCAACGTTTTGGCCACAGCTCGCAGAGCTGCCGAGGCCGCCAAACATGCGCCAAATGCAGTGCCCTTGAACACGCAACTGAAGAATGTAAGAACTCTCTACACTGTGTAAACTGTGATGGGGATTACGCCGCGTACTCACGGTCGTGCCCATCCTGGAAGAAAGAAAAAGAAATCGTAACGATCAAAGTGAAAGAAAATATCTCATTTAAGGAGGCACGCAGGCGGGTTGCATACCTGCCAAAGAAAAGCTTTGCCGAAGTGGCGCGTCAGGGGGCAGCGTCACAACGGCCTCCGGCGGCTGTCCGACCCACAAGCAGTGAGTCGGCAGTCACGCCATCTGCCCCCGCGACGGTTGCAGCTAGCGCTGCTCCGTCAACCGAGGAGAAGGAACCATCGACCCCGAAGGAGGGCGCAGCCGAGGCTGCCTCAACTTCCGAGGTTCCTTCATGCGCTGGCAACGGCCGGCGTAGCCAAGTCCCTCTGGGAGCCCCATCGACCTCCGGGCTGGTGGGCGCAGGGGTCTTGCCCTCCAAGGCGGGACTCCCTCTGAAATCTTCCCGCTCGCAAGAGCACGTGTCCGGCGCCTCACAAGAGGCAATGGACACTACACCCATCCTCAAGGCGCACCAAGCGCCTAAGGAGCGGCGAGGCTCCCTCGAACGCTCCAGAAAGAACAAAACCCCTATTACAGGGCCTCGAAAGGGTTCTGTAATCTAAGGCATCCCGTCCGTTTCCGTAAACACAGCACCAATTTATTTTAAATATGGATACACAAATCATTCAATGGAACATTAGAGGTCTCCTTACAAACCTTGATGATTTGCAAGAACTCATCCACAAACATAATCCAAAGGTGCTGTGTTTACAGGAAACACATTTAAAATCCAGACACGCAAACTTTCCCCGTACGTATGTTACGTTTCGTAAAGATCGCGATGATGCCATCGCATCATCGGGTGGTGTTGCGATTCTCACACATAAAAGTATAGCATGTCAACCTTTACAGCTTCGAACGCCCCTTGAAGCAGTGGCGGTGCGAGTTGTTCTGCTAAACAAACTCATCACTATTTGCTCGCTTTATATACCCCCACATTACAAATTAAACAAACATGAATTTCAGTCATTTATAGACGAATTGCCAGAACCTTATGTTGTTCTTGGCGATTTCAATGCGCACAGCTCCCTGTGGGGCGACTCTCGTATAGATGCGCGAGGTCGTCTTGTTGAACAGTTCCTCTTCTCTTCTGGTGCATGCCTGCTGAATAAGAATGCACCCACATATTATTCTCTCGCCAACAGAACATTTTCATCAATTGACCTCAGCCTAGTTTCCCCCTGTATACTGCCTGAACTCGAATGGGAAGTTATGAACAATCCTTACGGGAGCGACCACCTCCCGATACTGATAAGAACATCTAAAGAAAACGAATGTCCTCCACAAGCTCCTAGGTGGAAGATAGACACAGCCGACTGGGAGAAATTTCGAACTCTCACTAACATCTCATGGGCCGACATGTCTTCTCTAGAAATTGATGCTGCTGTAGAGTATCTTACATCATTCATGATGGATGCCGCATCAAAATGCATATCCGAAGCGAGTGGTCTGGCATGCAAACGACGTGTACCGTGGTGGAACAGCGAATGTCGGACCGCCCGTAAGAATCAGAACAAGGCGTGGGGGTTGCTGCGAGCTTCTCCCACCGCTGAGAATCTTGTCAACTTTAAAAAAATAAAATCCCAAGGTAGGAGAACCCGCCGACAGGCCAGAAGAGAGAGCTGGCACAGGTTTTTATCGAGTATTAACTCGTTTAGGGATGAGGCCAAAGCCTGGAACAGAGTTAATAGGATTAGAGGGCGGCAAACACATTCACTCCCCCTGGTGAACACACAGGGCGATACACTGCAAGACCAGGCAGACTCACTTGGGGAATATTTTGAGAGCGTGTCAAGTCCAACAAATTATACACAGTCCTTTCTCAAATACAAAGAAACAGAAGAACGTAAGCCATTAAGAAGAAAAGGTCGAGAGAATGAGCCTTACAACCGTCCTTTTTGTATTGCTGAATTAAGAGCTGCCTTGAGCGTATGCAACAGCTCCGCACCAGGATCTGATAGAATCATGTATGAAATGCTCAAAAACTTACATAATGACACGCAGGTTACACTACTCACACTTTTCAACACCATTTGGGATGCAGGGTACCTTCCAACCGCATGGAAGGAAGCCATTGTGGTCCCTGTTTTGAAACAAGGCAAGGACCCTTCCTCAGTGGCAAGTTACCGCCCGATAGCCCTCACAAGTTGCATCTGTAAGGTGTTTGAAAAAATGATTAATCGGCGACTCATCCATTTCCTTGAACTGAGCAAAATCCTTGATCCCTATCAGTGCGGCTTACGAGAAGGGCGCTCCACAACTGACCATCTTGTACGTGTAGAAGCAAACATCCGGGACGCATTTGTACACAAACAATTCTTCTTATCCATATTCCTCGATATGGAGAAGGCGTACGATACGACGTGGCGTTACGGAATCCTAAGAGACTTGTTAGAAATGGGTATCCATGGAAATATGCTTAACCTAATAGAAAGCTATCTGTCCAGTCGTACCTTCCGGGTAAAAGTAGGAAATGTACTTTCGCGTCCTTTTACGCAAGAAACTGGTGTACCGCAAGGAGGCGTGCTCAGCTGCACACTCTTCATCGTGAAGATGAACACGCTTCGCGCTTCATTACCACCGGCAATCTTTTATTCTGTCTACGTGGACGACATACAAATAGCTTTCAAATCCTGTAACCTCGCAGTGTGCGAGAGACAGGTACAGCACGGCCTGAACAAAGTCTCAATGTGGGCAGACAAGAATGGATTTAAGATCAATCCTAACAAAAGCTCTTGTGTTCTTTTTACAAGAAAGAGAGGCCTGGTTCCGGATCCTTCCTTAGAACTGTGTGGACAACGAATACCTATCAGCAAACAGCACAAATTCTTAGGTATCATACTTGACTACAGACTCACTTTCATTCCACACATTAAATATCTGAAAGAAAAATGTCTAAAAACAATGAACCTAATGAAACTCCTATCCCAGACTACATGGGGTAGTGATAGGAAGTGCTTAATGAACCTATACAAGAGCCTAATTCGGTCTCGATTGGATTATGGTGCTGTAGTATATAACTCTGCCGCCCCGAGCGCACTAAAGATCCTAGATCCTGTCCACCATCTAGGAATCCGATTGGCCACTGGCGCTTTCAGAACGAGTCCCATACAAAGTCTATATGTAGAATCAAATGAATGGTCTCTCCACCTACAGAGATCATACATTAGCTATACATATTTCCTTAAAGTACGCTCTAATCCTGAACATCCATGTTTTGATACCGTTACTGATATGACGTGCGCTACACTTTTCAGCAATCGTCCCTCCATAAGACAGCCTTTCTCGCTGCGTGTGAAGGAGCTTAGCGATGAAATGCATGTCCCACTCATCGAGCATCGCTTAATGCACCTAACCAAGCTCTTACCTCCTTGGGAGTGGCAGGTGATACAATGTGACATATCCTTTATGAAAGTTACAAAGCACGCTCCTGAGGCCGAAATCCGAATGCATTTCCTAGAACTCCAGCACAAGCACTCCTGCGCAGAGTTCTACACAGACGCTTCGAAATCAATTGCCGGGGTATCCTATGCAGCCGTCGGCCCATCGTTTTCGGAATCCGATGTACTGCATCCGGAAACAAGTATTTTTACGGCCGAGGCCTACGCATTACTCTCTGCTGTAAAGCACATAAGAAAATCGAAACTTCCAAAAGCGGCGATCTATACAGACTCTATCAGCGTCGTGAAGGCCTTAATGTCACTCAGAAAACATAAAAATCCCGTATTAAATGAATTATATTCGGTCTTGTGCAAAGCGTACTCATCTAACCAGAATATCATAATATGCTGGGTCCCTGGCCATAGGGGAATTGAAGGTAACGTTCTGGCGGACGAGATGGCCACGTCAATCACATTGCAAGCGGTTAACCCTACCGCTGCGGTGCCTGTCACAGATCTGAGGCCTTTCCTGCGAAGGAGGCTGCGAGATCACTGGCAACGCATCTGGGACGCGGAAACAGATAATAAGCTCAACCTGATAAAACCACAGTTAGGATTCTGGCCCTCTACTACAAAATCACGCCGAACAGATGTCCTATTCTGTCGTCTCAGAATAGGACACACGTTTGGCACACATAATTTTCTACTAACCGGAAGTGAGCCTCCAGCCTGTGGTAGATGCGGGGAGAGGCTGACCGTACTCCACGTCCTCCTGGAGTGTCGGGAAGCCGAATCTGAGAGAAAGAGACATTTTCCCTTAGCATATCGGCAGCACATTCCCCTTCACCCATTAATGTTACTCGGCCCAGAACCGCTATTTGACACCAATGCACTTTTAAGTTATCTGAAAGATGTTGTATTGCATGTTGTTAGCCCCACATGTTCGTAGCGCCTCCTCTCTTCAGAGGATGGCGCTGTGATAGTTCTTTCGTATAGCACGTGCCTCTAGGCCCTTGTGTTTCAAGGGCTCCGGCGAGGCAACCGTGCTCCAGCTATTTTAACCATCTCATATACTTTCAATTCTATGTCATTCTTTTACGATGGATTTTAATGTTCATAGTATTCGTCATTAGTCATCGCCATAATTTTATATGACGCAGATTTTATGCACTTTACAGCAACTATTTTTAGGCCACTTTACAGCCAAGTCACATCTCCATAATACATCGCCAACATCACCACTTGTCATGGCGCTCTTTGGCCACACCTGGCCCTTGCGCCATTAAACACCACATATCATCATCATCATCATCACAAACACAATCCAAAAGTGCTGTGTTTACAGGAAACACACCTAAAATCAAAACATACAAACTTTCTCCGACAGTACATAACTTATCGCAAAGATCGCGATGATGCTGTCGCATCATCGGGCGGTGTTGCCATTGTTATTCAGAAAGGCATAGCGTGTCAACGTTTGCAGCTACAAACGCCCCTTGAAGCAGTGGCGGTTCGTGCTGTTCTCCAAAACAAACTTATCACTGTGTGCTCGCTCTATATACCCCCACATTACAAATTAACTAAGTATGAATTTCAGTCCTTCATAGATGAATTGCCAGAACCTTATATTGTTCTTGGCGATTTCAATGCACAGAACTACCTGTGGGGCGACTCTCGTATAGATGCGCGAGGACGACTTGTTGAACAGTTCCTTCTCTCTTCTGGTGCGTGCCTGTTGAATAAGAAGGAACACACATATTACTCTCTTGCAAACAGAACCTATTCTTCAATAGATCTTAGCCTAGTTTCCCCGTCACTACTGTCTGAATTTGAATGGGAAGTTAACAACAATCCTTACGGAAGTGACCACTTCCCCATACTACTAAGATCACCTAAAGATATCGAATATCCACCACAGGCTCCTAGGTGGAAGGTTGACACAGCTGACTGGGAGAAATTCCGCACCCTAACTAGTATATCATGGGATGACATGTCCTCGTTAGAAATTGATGCTGCTGTTGAATATTTTACAGCCTTTATAATAGATGCCGCATCAAAATGCATATCAGAAATAAATGGCCTGGCATGCAAACGGCGTGTCCCGTGGTGGAACGACGATTGTAGAATCGCTCGTAAAAAACAGAACAAAGCGTGGGGGTTGCTACGCGCGTCTCCCACTGCGGAGAATCTTATTAACTTTAAGAAAGTAAAGTCCCAGGGCAGGAGAACCCGCCGACAGGCTAAAAGAGAAAGTTGGGAAAAGTTCTTATCAAGTATAAATTCCTATACAGATGAGGCCAAAGTATGGAACAAAGTTAATAGGATAAAAGGGCGACAAACATATTCACTTCCTCTGGTAAACACACAAGGTGAAACACTGAAAGATCAGGCCGACTCACTTGGGGAGCATTTCGAGAGCGTGTCGAGCTCAACCCATTATTCTCAGTCCTTTCTCAAATATAAACAGATAGAAGAATGTAAGCCAATAATTAGGAACTCCACACAGAATGAACCCTATAACCGGCCTTTCAGTATTGCCGAGTTTAGAGCTGCCTTGAACACATGCAAAAACACTGCACCGGGACCTGACAGAGTCATGTATGATATGATCAGAAACTTACATGCTGACACACAAGTTACACTACTCACACTTTACAACACTATTTTAGCTGCGGGATACCTCCCATCTACATGGAAAGAGGCGATTGTCGTTCCTGTCCTGAAGCACGGAAAAGACCCCTCCTTGACAGCAAGTTATCGTCCAATAGCTCTTACGAATTGTTTGTGTAAGCTCTTTGAAAAAATGATTAATCACAGACTCATACACGTCCTTGAATTCAACAATATATTCGATCCCTATCAGTGTGGCTTCAGACAAGGGCGGTCAACAATAGATCATCTTGTGCGCATTGAAGGACATATTCGCGATGCCTTTGTACACAAACTATTTCCTCTCCATATTCCTCGATATGGAGAAGGCATATGATACAACATGGCGCTACGGTATCTTGCGAGATTTGTCGGGAATGGGCATCTGTGGAAATATGTTGAAAATAATTGAAAGCTATTTGTCCAATCGTACCTTCTGTGTAAAAGTCGGCAATGCACTGTCACGTCCCTTTACCCAGGAAACTGGTGTACCCCAGGGAGGCGTGCTCAGCTGCACTCTCTTTATTGTTAAGATGAACAAACTACGTGCTTCACTACCACCTGCCATCTTTTATTCCGTATACGTAGACGATATACAAATAGGCTTCAAATCCTGCAACCTCACAGTATGCGAAAGACAGGTACAGCAGGGCTTAAACAAAGTGTCCAAATGGGCAGACCAAAACGGATTTAAGGTCAACCCCCACAAAAGTTCTTGTGTTCTCTTCACAAGAAAGAGAGGCCTGGTCGCAGATCCTTGTGTAGAACTGGGCGGACAACAAATTCCTGTCAACAAAGAACACAAATTCCTAGGTGTTATTCTTGACTCCAGGCTCACTTTCATTCCTCACTTAAAACATCTTAAAGAAAAATGCCTTACAACAATGAACATACTTAAAGTACTATCCCACACAACGTGGGGTAGCGACAGACAGTGTTTATTGAATATTTACAGGAGCCTAGTTCGATCACGGTTAGATTATGGTGCCGTAGTATACCACTCTGCCGCACCGAGCGCGCTTAAGATGTTAGATCCCGTACACCATCTGGGTATCCGTCTGGCCACTGGCGCATTTAGGACAAGCCCTGTTCAAAGTTTATATGTAGAGTCAAATGAGTGGCCACTCCATCTTCAGCGAACCAACATCAGCTTAACGTATTTTGTCAAGGTTCGCTCTAATAAGGAACATCCGTGTTTTACAACCATTAACGACTTCACGTGTGAAACACTTTTTAATAACAGACCCTCTATGAGACTTCCTTTCTCACTGCGTGCAAGAGAACTTAGCAAGGAAATGGATGTCCCAATTCTCGAACAACGCCTAATGCCTCCAGCTAAGCTAGTACCGCCCTGGGAGTGGCAGCCGATAGAGTGTGACACATCCTTTGTAGAGGTCACTAAACATGCGCCAGAGACACATATCAAAATGCATTTCTTGGAGCTCCAGTACAAGTACTCGTGCACAGAGTTTTACACAGACGCTTCTAAGTCGCATGCCGGGGTGTCCTACGCAGCCATTGGTCCATCCTTCTCGGAATCCGGTGTACTGCACCCTGAAACAAGTATATTTACGGCTGAGGCCCATGCACTATTGTCGGCTGTGAAACATATTAGAAAATCAAATATTCAAAAAACAATTTTATTTACAGACTCCCTAAGCGTCGTGAAAGCCTTGAAGTCACACTGTAAACAAAGAAACCCCGTAATTACTGAGCTCTATTCCATTCTCTGTAGAGCGTATATGTCTAACCAGCATGTCATTGTATGCTGGGTGCCTGGACATAGGGGCATTGAGGGTAACGTTCTAGCAGACCAGATGGCCACATCAATTTCATTGCATACAGTTAATCCTACCGCTTCGGTCCCTGTCACAGACCTGAAGCCTTTTTTAAGAAGGAAACTGCGAAACCACTGGCAACGTAAGTGGGACGCAGAAGTAAACAACAAACTGCACGTGATAAAGCCACAATTAGGTTCTTGGCCCTCCGTAACAAAATCACGCCGGACAGATGTCCTATTCTGTCGTCTAAGAATAGGACACACATTTGGCACACATAACTTTTTACTCACCGGAAACGAGCCTCCAACCTGTGGTAGATGCGGGGAGAGGCTGACCGTCCTCCACGTCCTTCTGGAGTGTCGGAAAGCCGAATCTGAGAGAAAGAAACATTTTCCCTTAGCATACCGCCAGCACATCCCCCTTCATCCAGTAATGTTACTAGGCCCAGAACCGCTGTTTGACTCCAGCGCAGTCCTGGGCTTCCTGAAAGATGTTGTATTACATGTTATTAGCCCCACATGTTCATAGAGGGGTCCTCTCTTCAGAGGATGCCGCTGTGATAGCTCTTTCGTATAGCACGCGCCTCTAGGCCCTTGTGTTCCAAGGGCTCCGGTGAGGCAGCAGTGCTCCAGGTAATTTTACTATCTCTTATATCTTTTATTCTGCATCATTCATTTACGATGGATTTTAATGTTCAAAGTATTCGTCATGAGTCACTGCCATAATTTTATAGCACGTAGATTTTACGCACTTTACAGCGACAATTTTTAGGCCAGTTTACAGCCAAGTCACATCTCCATAATACATCGTCAACATCACCACTTGTCATGGCGCTCTTTGGCCAAACCTGGCCCTTGCGCCATTAAACACCACATATCATCATCATATTAACGTTCCTCTTTCGATAGCCACGAATACGCAAGCGCATGTTAAAGTGCAAACTTCGAAAACGCGAATGGTTAACTCCTGATCGGCGAAAGCGCGCAAATGTGAACGTGCCCAATTTCGATACTGTTCTATAGACGATTCCCTTGGTCGTTAAACAAGGTTCCCACTATACTCATCTGATTCTGCATGGAAAGACATTCGGTGGTGACAAAATGCGTATTCTGAAAGCTCAATATGTCCGCGTAAAACCTGTTTCACATGCAAGCGTTTGAGCGAACTCGAGAACGTGCAGCGCGAATCGCCGGAGAATTTCCGACCTGTTGAAACTACGCCGCTCTGCCAAAATTACAAGCCGATTCTCGCACTGCAATTACTTACTCTATGATTACACAACTCCAACCTGAATAGGTTAAATGGTGTAAATGTATTTCACTTTAATGAAACTTTAAAGAGTAGTAACGATAATGTAGCTTCACGTTAATGAAACTCCAAAGAGTGCTGACAAACTGCCCAAACAAAGAATGACAAGCCACGCCTGCGCACACACGCCACTTATATCCCACAAGTGCAGAAAATTACTTACGCTTGTTCATCATCAGTGATCCCGCGAAGAGCTGATAAACTAACGGTGTCACATAAACCACAGCCGCGCTCACAGTAGCACGAAGCGCGGAATTCCGATGCTGAAGGTCGCACTTGCAACGCTGCCTCGTTTCACGTGTTCGTTGCGTTAGAGTAGTTAGAATGAACTCTAGTCAGTGATGCCAACTCAGGTCAACGTTTTATCCCTAAAATGAACCCCCAGAAATCCCTAGATTAAAGAATAATCCCTAGATTTTCTTTGTGTACTTGTTAATGTGGCAATTTAAGCTTTAACAAAGTCTAAGCGCAGTTCACTCTTTGTTCCATTTGTTATACATTTTATCAGAGGTAAATAAATGTGTATTAGCCGCATCTGTAGCTTTTTTCTTAATTTTTTGTAGAGTTATCATGCATAGAGGGTCGACAGATGGCACCACCAAATAGAGGGGGAGTCAGCAACGACACTCTGCTGACTCCCTCTGTATCTGAAGTGAACTTCGAGCGGACGACTCCCGTTTCACCGCACCGCCTTTCGAGCTGCTCCTTCAGCAGGCTCATCTTCACGCGCAAAAAATCCATGCAGCCCTTTAAAAAAAAATGGTCCCAAGTTGAAAGAGCTGGACATTGTCTGCTAAGCGCCGTCATCACATCAAGGTATTTTATTCAGACAACATAACAGTCTTTTTATGATGCGCACAGAAAAACGAACATGTTGGACTTCGTTAAGTCCCCTTCTCGCCTCAAATAGAACACTCAGAAGCGGTGAAATGGCGTACCTCACCGCACAGTTCTTTATCAAAGTCTCAATCAAAGATTGTCAAACAGTAGTTGGAACGACTAAGAAATGACATAACGAGAAACTGACATCCCCAAAAATGTAATCTTGCTAGTTATAGAGCAGTGATTAAGAGGTAGAGTTGGTAATTACAAAATCAGAAAATGGTTCCTTAAAACTGAGAATAAATATGTTGTTTTGGTTGCGCAGCACGTTGCAACGAAGTGATCTAGCATACGTGGAAAATGCTTTTCTTAAAAAGAAAACGCTGCACAGTAGCACTTTCTTCAATAACATAAAAACACGTACGACGCAAATGATACTGTATGCAAAGATAACGTAAACGCGCGTGCAGTGTCGATGTTGACGCGTTAAGATAGGTTTCTTAACACTCTAGAATTATTATATGGCACACAAACAAGGAATTAAGACGCGCACACAATCTTAAACTCTTAATCATCGTACATATCTTTGTTCATCGTCTTCAAATGAGAAGGAGTGATCTTGAAGCTGTAACAGCAGCTGTCCATCAAGGTTCTTTTTGCGTGCAGCAAACCGCACAACGCGTCTGTCGACAATAGGTTTCTGTACTTTGTTTTCAGCAGGTTGACTTGCGAAAATACGCGTTCGACAGCAGCGCTGGAGTGTGGTAGGCACAAAAGGTTCTTCATAAAACTTGACAGCAGGGGGTACTCTTGTGATTCGTCTCCTTTTTTTCATTTGAGACACTTTGTGCCAGAACTGGCTCGCAGTCAAGTCAACGTGGTCGCTCAGCTCCATGTTGCGAAGAAGTCGCCATTCCCTGTCCAGTTCGTTCACTTCATTTTCTTTCACGATCAGGGGAAAGGAGACCGCAAGCGACGCGATTGATGGTACTGTCTTTCCCAGGACAACTTTCGGGTCTATGCCTCGAAGGTTTTTCATCTGTTCACTTTTTGGAACCGCAGGTAGATCTGGTGAGCTGCTTCAATAAAAAACTCTAAACACCGCAGCCGAAAGTTGTGAACCTGATTATCGTTTAAGCCGTGCGTGTTACCGGCTAGTGCGGCAGTTGGCTTTGCTCCGAGGTAAATTTCTTCTAATGGCAGCAACTTGGCTGGGTCTTTGTACCGCACATCGGACAACGGCGTGGCCTCCAGGTGGTCTCGCTTGATGTAGCATTCCAGTATGCATTTCAGCATGGCCGAAACCTTTTCATGGAGCAAGTGAATTCTGGTTTCTTCCGACAGTATTTCCTTATTTAGGTTAGTGAAAAAAGGCAGGTCGTACTCAAGAAACTCGAGGTAGAGTTTCGTTGACGGGTCAGTCAGTTTTTACTGAATGGCTTCTGCAGCAAGCAGGCGGTCGTCAGTGGCTGCTTTTTTGAAAAACAAAATCAGGGCAGGCGTCTGCTAAAGCAAGCCTGTCACAAAAACTTGGAGAGACAGCCACCTTGTTTGGCTTGGGTCACGGAGCAAGAAACATTTAGGAGTGGGAACTCCGCTGTTTGCGGCGACCAGAAAAAGTCACAAGCCCGTGGAGCCGTTATCGTGCTGGCGGCCTGGAAAGAAATTACCGCCGTTGAGACCGCGCCGGAGCCGCCTGCCCGGGCACTGCATTTTTTTTTTCGCTGCGGCTTCCCCTCCTAAATGTCTTACTCCGTGGCTTGGGTGCAAGAGCTTGTGCAGTTTCACCTCTGCCAGCTTCTGGAATTCTTGGGAGGCAGATGTCTGCTTCGGCGACAAAAAGTAATTGAAAACATCGCGTGCCAGATCTTCAACTCCTCTTGGAAGTGTTTTACACGCATACGAGGCGCACAGATGGAACGAATCGCAAACGCACTTCATAATGAAGAGGCCTGGAATTTCTACTTGTAGCAGCGACGCGACGGAATGATGTGCACCCATCATTACGTTCGCTCCGTCGGCCGCAAAACCGATCAAATTTTTGTCGTACGGAATTTCCGCAGCACTGAACACCGCCTTTAAGCTAGTGTAGAGAGAGCTGGCAGTCGCACCACTGACTGGTACTAAGTCCAAAAACGCATCCATTATGCCGCCGTCGGCGTTCATTACTCGGGCGACAAGTGACATGCTTCACCGTAGCCTTGTCAGTGGATTCGTCCACCAGAAGGGATAACTGTGTGCGCAAAAGCTCACAGAGCTCTTCGCGACTCTCCTCTCCAAGCACATGCTTTATGATTGCAGCGCACTTTGTCCGGCGGCAACTTAAGTTCTTTGCAATCTGCGAGTCGTCACACGACGCCTTGACAACATCAACTAAATGCCCCATGGCATTAAAAGGTAGATTGTGTTCCTTGACAAACGCGGCAAGTCTGATTTCAGCCTCTTTGACCGATTTGTCTACTTGAGTTTGCCCACTTATTGAAGACATGGATGTCAGCGCGCGGGTCGATTGCAAGCTTGCAGCGCTTTTCTTGTGCTTGGAGCTTGCAAGGTGGCGGTCGATTTCTGGTTTTCCACCTTTACAATCGGATCTGCATGCTTTGCAGGAAAAGTACAAGGGCCCTTTTTTACTGGCTGACAACCACCCTCTGTACTTCGGATCCGCTTCCCATTCGGTCAAATATTTTTGGTCGTACGCTTTCGCTTTTTTTTTGCTTGGCTCACCATCATCAAAGTCTCCTGGTCCAGAAGTTGCCATCTGACATGCAGCACGTTTGAACGGTGAAGGTACGCGGTGAGCGTAAACGTAGCGCGTTGATGCTGACACTACAAGTCAAAATTCAACTTTTTCTTTCGTAGAGCAGCAGTCACTCGTAGCGCCGGAGATCACACGCACGATTAAACAGTTTGAAAGTCATATGGTTTCGTTTTACCTCGCTGTGCAGCAGCCGATTATTTCCCGTTGCAGCAAAGCAAAGAGAAAATATCTAGATCTAGGGATAAATTCCTAGGGTTGGCATCACTGACTCTAGTTGCGTGAAATGGCCCTTGCGCCATTAAACACCAAACATAATCATCATCATCATCTAGTTGCGTGAATGAACAGCTGCTAAATTATAGTGCCTAGTGCTATAATTATAGTGCCTAGAATATTCTTGCTAGTTTGCCGAGGGCGCGCGCTCGCGTGGCGGCCGAGGCGATGCCTTCCCGCAGCCACCGCGTGGTGGCGCTGCCAATCGCTAAGGTGCCACCACGCCTCGTTCGCTGCCGAGGCAGCGTAGGTGCGGCAACTCTGGCGTTGGTGCGCTGCGCTTTTCACTGCGAAAGCCTGTCTCTGAAGGCTTTGAGAGCAGTTTTTGCTTAAAAACTCCACTGGCTGGAGACAATCTTACCGCCCTGGCATTATCCGAAAAAAATCCTGGACTGAAACAGCGCTCGGCGAAACGTTTGACACGTACAACCAGGTCCAGTGTGCTAAATTTTTATTCGTTTATTCTTTGTGGTGAACCGCGACAGGACTTAAGCAGAAGTCATATTGACCGGCTAATGTTCAGCGAGGTACCCAACTTCAAGTAAGCAACGAAATTTAATGCGTTGGCCGCATTACGTTGTTGTGATAGAACGATCGAGTATGGTCCGGACTCATTGTTGCTACATGGAAACTTAATTCTGATCGAGATTTTATTCGACTAGGGTCCACTCGATTGCGATCACGCATCGCGATCGCGGGTGAAAGATATCGTATACGCCTTCATGCTGAGTGAGCGCTCAGCCAGCTCTGTGCAGGTGGAAAGACCGAGTAGTGGCCCCCATTGTCAATGGCGAGCAGAACATCTAACCCGGAATGGCGTCGCATATAGGTAAAAGACAAAAGCAGGGCGCTATCGCTCTTTCCCACCACGGCTTCCGTCTTCAAAGATCGCATGTGACGATCAACACAAGCAGTTGGAATAGGACACACTATTGGTGTATTTTATTTGCAAGTCACAGCTAGCTTGCTTATAACATAAAATACTTACGCAGGTGTGTATGAGCTTGCGCTTCCCTTTGTAACGGAACAAAAGAAAATGGTGATTATACAATTGATTCTTATTTACAAATATGGAATACAGTAAAAACAGATAAAAAATACGCAGCAACAAAAACAAGCGAAATTTTGACATTATTTAGCTAAAGTTTTCATCAAATGAGACATTACACTGGAATCATTGTTGATTAGGTGAAAATAAATCATTTGAGGCTGGTTGATAAAGATTTACCGGGTCTACAATTTTATTATCAAACAAAACGAAAGGGCATGGAACGAAGCACACGCAAACCCCACTCAGAACTGGACACAAGTGGCGTCACAGGCCCGCTCTGACAGACGTCTAAACAAGTTGCTCATCAATACGAATTCATAAGCATGCACCCGCACACACAAACGGCTCATGGCCATGAAATTACACCATACTCACAATATATGCCCCCGCAGGGGCGTCTGCGCGAGCAGGCGTTTGGTGTGTTGCGACACCACGTACCCGAGCACACGAGGGTTGGACCCTCCCGCGTGTAGCCGTGCGCGGCTTAGCCGTGTCTGGGGAAAAGGGGATCCTGGGGGTTGAGCCGACGCTGGGTGTTTGGACCTTTAAGGCCCCCCGGCGGAGGCAACACACCTCTTCGGCCTCTGCTTCACATACACGGCACCCTCGGGCTGACCCACCCGGGGGAAATCGGTAGTCACCTCTTCCTGTCTCTCCCTCCTCGAATCTTCGTCTTTATCTCTCACTTTTCGACCTTTCCTGTCTCCTTCTTTCTTCTTTTTACTTCCTTTCTCCTGGCGGCAAGGGTTAACCCTGTGTGGCTATCCAACCTTGGGTACACCATATTCGGTTATAGTGACGGTGTACGACTGGCGTCGTGCAGACTTGCATGCAAGCTCTGCCGCGTCCCCTCGTTGGGCTCCGTGGTGGGCGGTCGGCGCTGTCGCCGAATGTATACATTTTTTCATAGAAACTCCTTTCCCCTCCCTTGCTGATCGCCCTCAGAAATGAGGGCGCACTGAAGATGCCTTCAAGTTTTTCGAACGCCAAACCCAGAATTTTCCCCGCTTCCACGTTATTCATTCCAAAAAGCCAAACAAAGCAGTGCGAAAAATTTCACCATTCCTTGTTTCAAAGTCCCTGAGCGATGTTTTTGGTCCAGGTTACAAGGTGTCGAGGATGGCAAGCGGCGACCTCCTCTTGGAGCTCCGCGATGTAAAACAATATGAGAAACTACCGCAACTAGTGTCATTTGGAGAGACCCCCATAACAGTAACCCTGCACCGTACAATGAACACCACTCGTGGTGTTATGTCAGATGATGATTTGCTTGAGCTGACTGAAGCGGAACTCCTGGAAGGCTTCAGCGAACAAAATGTGATCAATGTCAGAAGAATTAAGATGAGGCGGGATAGTAAAGAGATTCAGACGAAGCACCTAATAATTACTTTTGGATCAAGTATCTTGCCCGAATCAATCGAGGCTGGGTACATCAAGCTCCGTGTTAGGCCGTACGTGCCAAACCCACTCCGATGTTTCAAATGCCAGCGCTTCGGTCACAGCTCGCAGAGCTGCCGAGGCCGCCAAACTTGTGCTAAATGTAGTGCCCAAGAACACACCTCTGAAGCTTGTGAGAACGCTCTCCACTGTGTAAACTGTGACGAGGAGCACGCCGTATACTCGCGGTCGTGCCCCTCCTGGAAGAAAGAAAAAGAAATCGTAACGATCAAAGTAAAAGAGAATATCTCGTTCAAGGATCCCTTATGAAAATTAGTGTTGAATTTTAGTAGATATTCCATTGTCGTCTTATTGCTCAATCAACAAAATTTGAGTTGAAATATCATTGTCCCACTATTGCAGATTTGTTGACCAGCATTGAAAAGTGGCCACCGTGAAACCATTGTAATTTCATTGACCAATTATTGTCTTGATATCCTATGGAATTCCCATGGACGAACAATTGTACTTCCATGAAATGTAATGTGGAATACAAGAATAAGTTCATGGATTGTAAAGTGGAATGCAACAATAAGTTAATGGAGTGTAAAGTGGAATGCAACAATAAGTTTATGGATTGTAAAGTGGAATGCAGTATTAAATTTATGGATTGTAAGGTGCAATGCAACATGAAATTAACTAATGTTGATATTCGCCACTGAGGCATTGCTTGGCCTTGGGCCATTTTCAAGGTGCATTTTTTAGTTTTCCACTGCAAGGCCTCTTTTCCTGTAATGTCATGGAAAAGAAACTTACAACTTCGTGATTAAGAAAAAGCATGTGAATCATTCATTTTATAGAATATCAAAAGTTTATTGGACTTCGGGTTCCTTCAGCTCCCTCGCAAGCATGGATGACAGGCTATTCTTTATGTAGCCGAGGCTCGCTGACGGAAATTTGGAGCATGTGTAGTCTGGAAAAGATATACAGCATAAGATTACCAATGCATACAGAATTTTCAGACTTTCTAGTAAAAGAATAACACATTGAAGTCCTATGCTATGTCTAAGTGCAAGCCACACTGCTAGTGGAAGTCATAAACCCTCATCACACAGTAATTTAGCTATACGTTGTGTACTTAGCCAGGGTCTGCAGTTATCAGGTGTGCACCACGATGTTGTAAAGAGTAGAGACAGAATGAAAAAATTATGGGGTTTTACGTGCCAAAACCACTTTCTGATTATGAGGCACGCCGTAGTGGAGGACTCTGGAAATTTCGACCACCTGGGGTTCTTTAACGTGCGACAGAATGAAGATAAACATCTCAGTACTGGTGCCAAGCTCTTTGGCATGCATAAAGACAGGTCAGAGTGTTAGCAGCTATTCAGTGGAATTTTATAATTCATTTGCACGTACAGTTAAGCCTGTGTGACGAAGCCGGTAAAATCAGCCCTTTACTTCATTGCATAAAAATGTTTTTGACTGAAAATTTCACTTTTTGTAAATTTAATTTTCGCCACTGTCAAATTTTTTTACCCAAAAGAGCACGTAAACCTTATCAAATTATCGGGCAATCGGATAAAACGAATTTCAATGACAAAGAAAGTTGAAATTTCCCCCAAAAGTGGTAGCAGTGCTAGCAACACCAAAGTATCACTCAACTACATGAAGGCTAACAGGCGTTGACATGCAGCCTTGTTGGTAAGGCACACTTAAAGGGTCCCTGAAACAGTCTAGTAAAGCATTGCACAACAAGCTGTGTAAAGAGTCTCACATTAAAGGGACCCTGAAACGAGTTTGATGATTTTGTACAAACATACTGAACCGTTCGAGTATAGGTCCTTCTGATCATTAATTGACGCATCTAAGTGCTCGGGGTAAAGCACGTAATTTATTATAAGGTTTCAAAAATTTATACCGCTGCTGATCACAGCACACCACGCGACTGAATATTCAGCTGCCCTTAACCATTTGATGTAAATTGCCCTAATGATGCTAGTAGGGTGAGCTATCCGACTGGCTGCCCAGGGTGCTTCATCAATAATTTTTCTAACTTTATGTTGAACAAATGTTTGCAATAGTAGGAATGTTAGTTAATTTGTTTCTATAAAAAGAAAGTAACAAAGAATGCACACGAACAATTTCTCACTACACTTAAGCACTTCCGGCACACAGCAAGTGTCGTCTGCTTGTATTACAACATGCTCCATTTTGACGAGAGCTCCACGGGCAGTGTCAGTCTGTCTTTTCGCGAGAACCGTGATTCGCCTCTGTTGCATTGAGGGCTGCAAACGTAGCAACTGGCAATATGTCAAGCTGCAACATTGTGTCCCTCTGCAAGGCAGAAGACAAGTGGAGCGGCTGCAGCGTATCGGACTGTCGCTATCCAATTGGTGAAAGGATGTGCGAGTTTGTAGCCGTCACTTTGCACAGGAGGATTACTACTACAATAGCATTTCACGAGTCCGGTATTCAAATAAATGCAAGCACATGGAGACAGGGCCCGGCTGTTTGACTGCCGTTTCACAGGATGAGCAGAAGCGCAAACTGCATGGTGCAGTCACCTTGTGGCACAGAGCTCAACCAAACACAGTAGCAGTAACGAAGTGTATTCTTCTATGCTACTGGTGTAAATGTTTAAAATGCTTTACACTGGGTTATAGCAATATTAGCTCTTTGTTTGGCTGGTTAAGCTCTGCGCCAACAGGTGGCTAGACCGTGCAGACCAATCAGTTCACTCATGTACGTCTACGCTAAAGTTCCTTCATCAGCTTGAGTTTATACCTCCAGCCATCTGTCGAAATGCCCAGCTCACCTGTGGTTACCGGAATACCAGACACGTTCGGCGCTGCGACAGAATGCTCACAATGCATGCTGCTTCAATAGCTCTCGCTTGGGGTGGAGTACCAAACAGCCGGTGGAGAGGTTGGAGAGGCTGTGCAGGCTCGATCATAGAGAACCGGAAGTAGACGGCATGTGCCATCCTGATGCAGAGCCAGCGAAGGCAGAGCTTATATCGCCCCGATCACTTGGCAAACGAGTTGAGGAGGAAATGCATGGCTATGGAGGAGGGTAACTTGTAATCGTCCGTAGCTCTCTTAATATGCAATGCTTCACACAAATTGTGGTCTGAATGATTAACTTTAGCGGTATCCTACGTGTCTACAAAATTTGTCCGAACCGTTTCGGGGGCCCTTTAAGAGAGCTTTGGCCAATTACAAGTTACCCTCCTCCATAGCCATGCTTTTTTTTCCAATTCACCAGACTAAGCTCCGCCTTCACTGGCTATGCATTGTGATGGGACATCGTGTCGTCTCCTTCCGGTTGTCTTGTAGCCGGCATACCAAGCCTCTCAAACCTCTCTGCCAGCCGCCTGTCAAAGCAGCATTTGTTGCAAGCATTCTGTTGCAGTACCAAGCGTGTCTGGTACTCCAGTAACCTGAGGCAAGCTTTCGACATTTTGACAGATAGTTGGAGGTGTAAACTAAACCATCTCCATACTACTATTGCTGTGATAAGGAGCTTTAGCGTAGGCATCCGTGAGCGGCCTGATCGCTCTGTATGGTCGAGCTACCTGGTGGTGCCGAGCTTAACCAGTCAAACTAAGAGCTAATATTGTTGTAACCAAGTGCAAAACTTTTTAGACATTTAAAAAAACATGTTCATGATTACACTCCTGCCAAAATTTTACACCAGCAGCAAAGTGAAATACACTTCGTTACTGATATACCAGTTCTGCGTTTGGCTGAGCAATATACTACTAGATGGCTGCACTATGCCGGCCACTTCACTCGCATGTTGGCCTTGCAGAAGGACACAATGTTGCACCTGGACATGTCGCTGATTGCTACGTTGCAGTCCACAAGGCAATGACGAACCATGGTGCTTGCGAAATGACATATTAGGATCAATGCAGACCACGCAGCTTGCGTCAACACGAAGTACACTGTAACACAAGCAAATGTCACTTCCTGTGTGCCAGAAGTGCTTGAGTCTAGTGATAGATTCAAGCACTTCTGGAGCATTCAGGTCCTTGAGCATTCTTTTTCTGTTACATTTATTTTTTTATAAAACAAATTATCTAACATTCCAACTATAGTGAACATTTGTGCACCATAAAGTTGGAAAAATTATAAATGGCGCACCCTTGGCAGCCAATCAGATAGCTTGCCCTACTGACGTCATATGGTCATTGTGCGTGACTTAGTCAGGGGTGGCTGAAAACTCAGACTGGTGCCACTGCAATAGGGAGCGATGCACATACTTCAAACCTTATAATAAATTACACAGTTTACACGGACTGCTTAAATGCTTCATTTAAGGATCAGAAGGGCCAACCCTAACTCATTACATTTGTACAAGATCGTCAAAATCCATTTCAGGGTCCCTTTAAGATTGCAGGTTGAATTGTGAAGTGTGTGAGCATGCATTGTTTGTCAAGAAAAGAACTATTTTCTGAACGTGATTTACATTCATACAAAATTGTGCACCTGTTGTTAATAAGGCACTGGTTGAAGCAGGCGCTTGTACTCGTCTACTTGCTTGTCCCTGTGATCAATGTGCTCAAACAATCTTAACTAAGAAATTTCATAGTTTTACCGGCCATATAAATTGCAGGAAATATTCGCTTATCAATTAAATGAGCAAGCATCATGTCACATGTGCACACACAGGCAAACATGAGCAGATCTCACTCAATGACCGTGCCCCTACTGTAGCAACACTGCAAACAGAGGGGAGAAAATGCTATGACCTCTTCATTCAATGCGTTTCTACTACATATGCGCAAGGACTGCAGATATGCGTGGCTGTGCACTGTCAGTGTATGCACCGCCACGGCTTCACACCCTTGATAATGTTACCGTGCTGAGTTAGCTAAAGAACACGTGCAGAGGTTTATCGGCCATACACCACAATAATTGAAAAAGTGCAAATATTCGAAAGATGTCTTTGCATGCACTGGGGCATGATTTGTGCAGCATTTCAGCAGGTAGCATGTGCTATGAACAGTTGCTGCTTATATTAATGTAAGGAATGAACAATGTTGAGAAGATAGCACAAAGACAATACACATGCCAAACTGCAAAAATCAAATCAGCCACGTATAGACACCAAGAGGGCTTCCCACCTATGCTGGCGCATAGACTGCAATTTGCAGTTGTACCATTAGGATTGACATACATACCAATCACAGCTTGGACACGAACAGGGTCCAAGGCCTCTTTTAGTGGTTGGTTGAGGTGCAGATTGCTTTTTCCGCCCAGGAGTGTTTTGCCCCTTAATTCTTCTGCCGTGAAGACATTTCGCAAAAGAGCCCTCGCAAATTTGCCAGGGCCACTTTCACAAGCTCGGCAAAGTTTGTCGAGGGTGCCTTGCTCGACGCTTACGCCATGCCCAATGTCCACCTGGGAACATAAAAATAATCATTTGGGAGCTGTATAGCCAATTAACTTTTGCAGAGTAAGAGATTTAGAATTTGCTGGTAATGACATATCTAAAAAAATTAAATTGTGCTGTTTTACGTGCCAAAACCACGATCTGATTATGAGGCATGCTGTAGCAGGGGACTCCTGAATAATCTGGACCACCTAGGGTTCTTTAACGTGCACCTAAATCTAAGTACACGGGTGCTTTTGTATTTCATCCCCATCGAAATGCGGTAGCTGTGGCCGGGATTTGATCCCGCGACCTCGTGCTTAGCAGCCCAACACCATAACCACTAAGCAACCACTGCGGGTGACATATCTAGGAACAAATAGCAAAGCTTAAAGGAGAAAAACAATGTGGTAATCTGCAGCAGTTACTGACATGACTTGCAGCAGCAAGTTGTTTTCATCCAGAATCATTTTGCTTTATCATTTCTACACTTAAATAAAAAAATACAAATAACTTTCCCTATGCTTTCCTTGGCTTATCTGTTGGTTTCACATGACTGTGTTTAACAAAATCAGGCCCCTCAGTGCTCTTTGCCGTTAATTTCATAGTGAAGGTCTTGAATCAGGCAGGTTTGATGTCTTCAAGTAGCACACAAGTTTATTGGTCAGCTGCCTACTCATAAAGTTCATGTACTATGCGTCGGCATTGGCCAAAAGGATGGTCCACATCCAATGGATTGGCCTAAGTAGCACTGGCTAACACTCCGAGGGTTACACATACATAAATACGCAAGAATCTACTAGCACAATTTGTAGTGCAGAGGTTGTAGGTTCGGCTCCCACCGGAGGCCAGTTTGGTTTTTCTGGCACTTTCATATCCATTTATCATTTCTACAAACAGCATAAAGGCAGGGGAAAAGCTCAAGTGCATAATACTCTGATGACCACCATAGCCCTCAATATCGGGTCACTTTTTTTTCTCATGGAACACCAAAGTGACATGTATCAAGTGAAATTGTGCAGTCTCATGACATTAATGTTACTCTCTGGTGATCGTGTAAGTTATCAGTGGCTTAAAAAGGTTTGAACGCTAGCTCATTGCCACAAATTCGTCAAACAGTGCTAAAAAACACGGATGAGAAAGGAAGACAGGATGAGTGCTTTTTGGCAATAGTAAGTATAGGTTCAGACATGGATGCTACACAGCACATATTATATTAGGACTATACGTGATGTTTCTAGCCAGAAAGAAAAGTGCATAATTACAGTGAAGACAGTGACAAGTTTTCTCAGGGGTCAATCCTAATGTGTGCTTTCACAGACAAAATTGATCATGAAAAATGCAGCCTAGCAAAGAGAGGTCATCCTGCTCCCTCACTTTTTAAATAAACAGCAATTGCTGATGATGCACTGCTATACCGATGTGCATGTTCTTGCCTTCAACACAACTTGAAGAGACTTGGTGCTTGTAAAGAACAAGTTTAAGGATAGGGCAAAAATTCATTTTTCTGACAGTATCATTTCATGCATTTATGACGTTAGCCAAGACAGAGGATACAATAGATATATGTACCTTTGGGCAAGCAACAACGGCTCCAGCCGTCTGGTCGGCTTGGTTCTCAACTTTTCCAAGAACTCTTTTTAGTCTTTTCACTAATGTGGCAGCCTCTGCAAAATAAATTGGTTACAAAATTATGGAAGCAATCACTTATGGTTCTTCAGTATATCACAACAGACAGGTGCTTTTGGTTTTGCCAGTCAAAATGCAGCCACTGAGGCATGGCAGCATGTGAAATAAAATTGGAAATGGATAAATGCACAAGTTACCTAGAATGAACAAGCGACCACTTGCTACTTTGTTCATTTTATGGTGCTTTCTGCTGTCCCTTTCCAAGTCTTCGCGCGAGTGGATGCATGCACATTTTATTGCTTTTCTCTCATCCTTTGATCTCGTTATATATTGAGCCTGTAGTACTAAACACGAGCGTTACTGCGCCATAAGTAGAGGGTAGTGCAAACAGATTTTATGTTGATTCTTTCAGTGCTGGGATGGTACGAGCCACTTCAGTCAAGCAGAGCTGCTAATTATATCTATTTACCAGCACGTCGCTGTCTACTAATTGCCGGCTCGTCATCCTTACACAGTACTGGGCAGCATAATCACACCAACTTGTTTGATATTTAGGAGAATATAATGCAATTATTATTTTTGTTAATTATTGCATTCTGCCCAATTCTAACTAGTTTGGCACAGGTAGTCAGGTAGCAAACACGCCGGTATCAATGCAGTGCCCAATGCTGTGTAAGGGCACCAACCAGGAAATTAGCAGACAGTGACTTGCGGGTAAACACATATAATCTAGCAGCTCTGCTTGACTGAAGAGGGTCATAACCACCCTAGCAATGAAGCATCACCTTGGACTAACCTCTCTTTATTGCTACAGGAGTGCCTGTATCCATGCACTCTGTCTTTGGTGCCAAGAGGCTTCTTCCCCGCAGGGGCGTCTGCGTCAGCAGGCGTTTGGTGTGTTGCGACACCACGTACCCGAGCACACGAGGGTTGGACCCTCCCGCGTGTAGCCGTGCGCGGCTTAGCCGTGTCTGGGGAAAAGGGGATCCTGGGGGTTGAGCAGAAGCTGGGTGTTTGGACCTTTAAGGCCCCCCGGCGGAGGCAACACACCTCTTCGGCCTCGGCTTCACATAGACGGCACCCCCGGACTGACCCACCCGGGGGAAATCGGCAGTCGCCTTTTCCTGTCCTCCTCTCCAATCTTCGTCTTTCTCTCTCGCCTTTTTCATCTTTCCTGTCTTCTCATCACTTCTCCTCACTTCCTAGTTTCTCGGCGGCAAGGGTTAACCTTGTGTAGCTAGCCAGCCTTGGTTAAGCTGTATTTGGTTATAGCAGCGATGTACGGCTGGCGTTGGCAGGGTTTCTATAGCAAGAGCTCCTGTCACGTCCCCCTGTTGGGCTCCATGGTGGGTGGTCGGCATCGCGGCCGAAAACCCAACTGTACTTATGGAAAACGGTTTTCCTAAACTGCCTGATCGCCCTCAGAAACGAGGGCGCACCGAAGAAGTCTTTCAGTTTTTCGGACGCCAAGTCCACAATTTTCCTCGTTTTCATGTAATCCACGCAGAAAAACCAGCTAAACAAGTACGAACAATCTCCCCATTTCTAGTATCTAAGTCCCTCACCGAAGTTTTTGGCCCAGGATATAAGGTGTCGAGGATGGCTAGCGGTGACCTCCTCCTGGAGCTCCGCGACCAGAAGCAATTTGAGAAGCTGCCACAGCTAGTATCATTTGGGGAGACCCAAGTAGTAGTAACCCCGCACCGCACGATGAATACCACCCGCGGCGTTGTCTCGGATGATGATTTGCTGGAGCTCAGTGAGGCTGAACTCTTGGAGGGCTTCAGCGAACAAAATGTCATAAATGTCAAAAGAATCAAAATAAGGCGCGAGGGTAAAGAAATTGCGACCAAGCACCTAATCCTCACCTTCAATTCAAGTGTCCTGCCCGAATCAATCGAGGCCGGGTACATCAAGCTCCGTGTAAGACCGTATGTGCCAAATCCCTTGAGATGTTTCAAATGCCAACGTTTTGGCCACAGCTCGCAGAGCTGCCGAGGCCGCCAAACATGTGCGAAATGCAGTGCCCTTGAACACCCAACTGAAGAATGTAAGAACTCTCTACACTGTGTAAACTGTGATGGGGATCACGCCGCGTACTCACGGTCGTGCCCCTCCTGGAAGAAGGAAAAAGAAATTGTAACCATAAAAGTAAAAGAGAATATATCGTTCAAAGAGGCACGAAGGCGGGTAGCATACCTGCCAAAGAAAAGCTTTGCCGAAGTGGCGCGTCAGGGGGCAGCGTCACAACGGCCTCCGGCGGCTGTCCGACCCACAGTCAGTGAGTCGCTAGTTACGCCGTCTGCCCCCGCGGCGGTTGCAGCTAGCGCTGCTCCGCCAACCGAGAAGGGACCATCGACCCCGAAGGTGGGCGCAGCCGAGGCTGCCTCAACCTCCCAGGTCCCATCCAGCGCTGGCAACAGCCGGCGCAGCCAAATCCCCCAGGGAGCCCCATCGACCTCCGGGCTGGTGGGCGCAGGGGTCTTGCCCTCCAAGGCGGGACTCTCCCTGGTGACTTCTCGCTCGCAAGAGCACGTGTCCGGCGCCTCACAAGAGGCAATGGACACTACACCTATCCTCAAGGCGCATCAAGCGCCTAAGGAGCGGCGAGGCTCCCTCGAACGCTCCAGAAAGGGCAGAACCCCTGTTACAGGGCCTCGAAAGAGCTCTGTAACCTAAGGCATCACCTCCCTTTCCATAGACACAGCACTTATTTATTTCCAATATGGCTACACAAATAATTCAATGGAATGTCAGAGGTCTTCTTAGGAACCTTGATGACTTACAAGAGCTTATCCAAAAACACAATCCAAAAGTGCTGTGTCTACAGGAAACACACTTAACATCACAACACACAAACTTTCTCCGACCGTATGTCAAGTTCCGCAAAGATCGCGATGATGCTGTCGTATCATCAGGCGGTGTTGCCATTCTTATTCATAAAAGTATTTCCTGTCAGCGTTTACAGCTACAAACGCCCCTTGAAGCAGTGGCGGTTCGAGCTGTTTTTCTCAATAAACTCGTCACCATTTGCTCGCTTTACATACCCCCACACTACAAGTTAACGAAACATGAATTCCAATCCCCGCAGGGGCGTCTGCGCAAGCAGGCGTTTGGTGCGTTGCGACACCACGTACCCGAGCACACGAGGGTTTGACCCTCCCGCGTGTAGCCGTGCGCGGCTTAGCCGTGTCCGGGGAAAAGGGGATCCTGGGGGTTGAGCCAATGCCGGGTGTTTGGACCTTTACGGCCCCTCGGCGGCGGCAACACACCCCTTTGGCCTCGGCTTCACGTAGACGGCACCTCCAGGCTGACCCACCTGGAGGAAATCGGCAGTCACCTTTTCCTGTCCTTCTCTTCAATCTTCGTCTTTCTCTCTCACTTTCAATCTTTCCTGTCTTCTCTTCGCTTCTTCTTACTTCCAGACTTCCAGGTGGCGAGGGTTAACCTGGTGTAGTTTATCCAACCTTGGGTCTATTATATTAGGTTATAGCGGCTGTGTACAGCTGGCGTCTGCGTTTCCTTCGGGTCTTGTAGCGTCCCCATGTTGGGCTCGATGGTGGGTGGCTGGCATGGCTGCCGAAATAAAATAAATATGTATGGATTTATCATCCTTCCCCCGTCTGTCTGATCGGCCTCTTAACAAAAGAGGACGCACCGAAGAAAAGTTGCTGTTTTCTTGTCAACCTAAGCAAACGTTCCCACGGTTTCACGTTATTCACAGTGAAAATCCTGAAAAGACAGTTAGAATGATTTCGCCGTTCACGGTTGCGAAATGTCTCACTGACTCAGTTGGCCCAGGCTACAAAGTCACAAAAATGGCTAGCGGTGACCTCCTGCTTGAGGTGCGTGATAAACAACAGCATGACAAGCTCCCAAATCTGGTCTCCTTCGGTAATGTAAAGGTAACAGTGACTCCACATCGATCCATGAATACAAGCAAAGGAGTAATTTCCGACGACGACCTGCTGTATCTGAGCGAGGAAGAACTTCTAGAAGGTTGGAAGGAACAGAACGTCACCATGGTAAAGAGAATTATAATCAAACGGGAAAACAAAGAAATTCCAACTAAACATCTGATCGTTACCTTTGCTTCCAGTGTGCTACCAGAAACATTAGAAACAGGCTATACTAAAGTTCGAGTCCGACCATACATCCCGAACCCTCGGAGATGTTTCAAGTGTCAGAGATATGGCCACGGCTCACAAAGTTGCCGGGGCCGACAAACCTGCGCAAAGTGCGGTGTCCAGGATCACCTTTCAGATAATTGTAATGACGCGCTCCACTGTCCCAACTGTGGCGGTGGACATGCAGCTTTCTCTAGAGCGTGCCCTACATGGCAGAAAGAAAAAGAAATAATTACCCTAAAAGTAAAAGAGAACATTTCCTTCCAGGAAGCGCGAAAGCGCATTTCCTTTCTTCATACCGCAGGGTATGCTGCTGCGGCGCGTAAGGGGGCAACGCCGCAACTGACTCCGGCTTCGGCCCGGACCACAAAGAATGTGGCCGCGGCAGAACCACCAGCCCCCCAGGCGACAGCAGCCGGCTCTGCTGCGCCATCTCTGAAGGCGGGTCCATCGACCTCTGGGTTGGTGGCCTCCAAGGCCATGCTTTTCGAGGCAAGGCCTAACGTGAAAACACCCCGCTTGTTTGAGCGGAAGTCTAGCGGCTCCCAAGAGTCGATGGACACTACCCCGAGCCAGAAGGCGCATCCAGCGCCTCGGGAGCGGCGCGAGTCTCGCGACCGATCCAAAAAAGACAAAACCCGTACCATAATCACGGGGCCTGAAAAGGCTCCGTAAGACATTTCTCTAACTTGACTCCTCTTGACACACAGCATAAAAACACGAACAATATGGCTACACAAATAATACACTGGAACGTTAGAGGTCTTATCCACAACCTCGATGACATTAAAGAACTCTTACACGAACATAACCCAAAGGTGCTGTGTGTTCAGGAGACACATCTTAAATGCACACAAACAAACTTTCTTTGTCAATACGCCATCTACCGTAAAGACCGCAACGAGGCGAATACCTCGTCTGGCGGTGTGGCAATAGTTGTAGACAAGTCCGTAGCTTGTCACCAGGTCGCCCTTCAGACGCCCCTTGAGGCAGTGTCAATTCGGGCAATTCTTTTTAATAAATTGATCACTGTATGTTGCATATACATACCCCCTAACTTTCATCTGGAAAAAAGTGATTTTTATAAACTAATTGACCAGCTTCCGCACCCTTACATACTCGCAGGTGATTTTAATGCACACCACACCATGTGGGGGGACTCGCGATGTGACGCGAGAGGTCGTTTCATTGAAAACTTTCTGGTGAACTCCGGTTCATGCCTCTTCAACAAGAAGGAGCCAACTTATTATAATATCTACAATAATTCATATTCATCAATAGACCTGTCTATTGGCTCGGCTTCAATTTACCCGGACTTGCAATGGCATGTAATAAAAAATCCATATGGAAGTGACCACTTCCCTGTAATGTTAAAATCAATGCCTCAATATGAATGTCCCCTACATACACCCCGATGGAAACTAGCCTCCGCCAAATGGAATGATTTTAAGGAAGCAACTTACCTATCACGAGATTTTATCACTGATTTTAACATAGACAATGCTGTAGCATATTTTACTTCTTTTATATTCGACGCAGCTGAAAAGTTCATTCCCCAAACACAAGGTCTCTCTTGTAAAAGACGGGTACCCTGGTGGAATGAACAGTGCAGACTGGCACGAAAGAAACAAAACAAAGCGTGGGGTTTGCTGCGTCGCTCCCCGACAGCAGAAAACCTCATAGAATTTAAGCTCGCAAAGTCACAAGGAAGGCGCATACGGAGACAGGCAAGGAGGGCTAGCTGGGAGAGGTTTCTCTCGGGCATCACTTCCTACACCCAAGAGTCCAAAGTATGGAATGGCGTACGGAAGATAAAGGGGCAACAAATCCACCCTCTGCCCTTAGTGGACGACCAAGGGACTACCTTGGAGGACCAGGCGAACGCTCTGGGCGAACACTTCGAACAAGTATCAAGCTCCACACATTACACAAAATCATTCCTCAAATATAAACAATTAGCTGAACTTAAGACACTTGATCGCAAATGCCGTCCAGATGAACCATATAACCGTCCTTTTAATATTGCCGAGCTTAAAGCTGCATTGAGCACATGTAGAAGCTCTGCACCGGGAGCTGACAGAATCATCTATGACATGATTAAGAACTTGCACGAAGACACACAAATGACACTTCTGGCACTTTTCAACTCTATCTGGGCTGCCGGATACCTCCCATCCTCATGGAAGGAAGCTATTGTTATTCCCGTCTTGAAGCTGGGTAAAGACCCTTCCTTGGCAGCAAGTTATCGCCCGATAGCTCTAACAAGTTGTCTTTGTAAGCTCTTCGAAAAAATGATTAATCGTAGACTAATACACTTCCTTGAACTGAACAATATGCTTGATCCCTATCAGTGTGGCTTTAGAGAAGGGCGGTCCACAGCAGATCATCTTGTACGCATTGAAGGAAATATCCGCGATGCATTTGTACATAAACAGTTCTTCTTATCGATATTCCTCGATATGGAGAAGGCGTACGACACGACGTGGCGATACGGGATCTTGCGAGACTTGTCGGGGATGGGCATCCGTGGAAATATGCTAAACATAATAGAAAGCTATCTGTCCAAACGTATCTTCCACGTGAAACTCGGCAATGTACTGTCGCGACCTTTCATACAAGAAAATGGTGTACCTCAAGGAGGTGTGCTTAGCTGCACACTCTTTATCGTGAAAATGAACAGCCTTCGTGCTTCTTTACCGCCAGCCATTTTTTATTCTGTTTACGTAGATGATGTACAAATAGGCTTCAAATCCTGCAACCTTGCAGTGTGTGAGAGGCAAGTACAACAGGGCTTGAACAAAGTATCTAAATGGGCAGACGAAAACGGATTTAAAGTGAACCCGAACAAAAGTTCCTGTGTGCTTTTCACAAGAAAGAGAGGCCTCTTTGCAGATCCCAATATCCAAATGTATGGCCAGCAAATCCCTGTGAACAAAGAGCACAAGTTCTTAGGTATTTTCCTTGACTCTAAACTAACATTTATTCCACACATAAAATATCTCAAGGTGAAATGCTTAAAAACAATGAACTTACTGAAAATTTTATCCCATACTGCATGGGGCAGCGACAGAAAATGTTTGATGAATCTTCACAAAAGCCTCATTCGATCACGATTGGACTACGGTGCCGTGATTTATCATTCTGCATCCCCGAGCGCGCTAAAGATGCTGGATCCGGTTCACCATTTAGGAATTAGACTGGCCATTGGCGCTTTCAGAACGAGTCCCATACAAAGTTTATATGTAGAATCAAATGAGTGGTCACTTCATCTTCAAAGAACATACATCAGCCAAACATATTTTCTGAAAGTCCACTCAAATCCACAACATCCCTGTTTTAATATCATTAATGACATGACATATGCTACACTCTTTCGCAATCGACCCTCTGTAAAACAGCCTTTCTCGCTGCGTGTGAGGGAGCTTAGTGATGAAATGCATGTTCCACTCCTCGAGTTTCGCCTAATGCATCCAGCCAAGCTGCTACCTCCTTGGGAGTGGCAGCTAGTACAGTGTGATATATCTTTCCTGCAAGTTACAAAGGAAGCCCCAGATATCGAAATTCGAATGCATTTCCTGGAACTCCAGTACAAGTACTCCTGCACGGAGTTCTACACAGACGCATCGAAGTCACGCGAGGGGGTGTCCTATGCAGCCGTCGGCCCATCCTTCTCGGAATCCGATGCACTGCATCCGGAAACAAGCATATTCACGGCTGAGGCCTACGCACTACTGTCGGCTGTAAAGCATATAAGGAAAACAAAAATAAAAAAATCTGTTATATATACGGACTCCCTAAGCGCTGTGAAGGCTTTGATGTCATTTTGTAAGCACAAAAATCCAGTAATCAATGAACTATATTCCGTCTTATGTAAAGCGTATATATGTAACCAGCATATCATCATATGCTGGGTGCCGGGTCATAGGGGCATCGAAGGCAATGTTCTGGCGGACCAGATGGCCGCATCAATTGCATCGTATTCTGTAAATCCTACCGCTGCAGTCCCTGTTACAGATCTGAGGCCCTTCTTGCGCAGGAAACTGCGAAACTACTGGCAAAGCTTGTGGGACAGGGAAACAAATAATAAGCTCCACATAATAAAGCCACAATTAGGTTTCTGGCCTTCTGCAATAAAATCACGTCGGACAGATGTCCTATTCTGTCGTCTTAGAATAGGACACACATTTGGCACCCATAACTTTTTACTCACCGGAAATGACCCTCCAACCTGTGGCAGATGCGGAGAGAGGCTGACCGTGCTCCACGTCCTCCTGGAGTGTCGGAAAGCCGAATCTGAGAGAAGGAGACATTTTTCTTTAGCATACCATCAACACATTCCTCTTCATCCTGTAATGTTTCTCGGTCCGGAACCGCTTTTTAACACAGAAACAGTCCTAGGTTTCCTCAGAGATGTTGTACTACACGTTATTAGTCCCATACATTCGTAGCGCTTCCTCTCTAGAGAGGATGCCGCTGTGATAGTCATACTGTATAGCACAGGCCTCCAGGCTCTTGTGTTTCAAGGGCTCTGGCGAGGCAGTAGTGCTCCAGGTTATTTTAACATCTCACATATCTTTTATAATGCATCATTCTCTCACGACGGATTTTATTGCACATAGAACATGTCATTATCATCGACATAATTTTGTAACAGATAGTTTTTACGCACTCTAGAGCGATTTTTTTTTAAGGCCCCTTTACAGCCACGTTTCATGAACCTCACTGAACTTATAACTACATTGCGAATTCATCAACACTGGCTTGGCGCTCTTTGGCCATACCTGGCCCTTGCGCCAATAACAACCAAACATTCATTCATGAATTCCAATCGCTTATAGACCAATTGCCAGAACCTTATGCTGTTCTTGGCGATTTCAATGCGCACAGCTCCCTGTGGGGCGACTCTCGTATAGATGCGCGAGGACGTCTTGTCGAACAATTCCTTTTCTCTTCTGGTGCGTGCATTTTAAATAAGAAAGAACCCACTTATTACTGTCTTGCAAACAATACCTTTTCTTCAATCGATCTGAGCATAGTTTCCCCGTCCATACTGCCTGAACTCGAATGGGAAGTTACGAACAATCCCTACGGAAGCGATCACTTCCCCATACTATTAAGAACACTTAAAGAAAATGAATATCCACCACAGGCTCCTAGGTGGAAGGTTGACACAGCAGACTGGAAGAAATTCCGAAACTTAACTAGTATATCATGGGATGACATGTCTTCTTTAGAAATCGATGCTGCTGTAGAGTACTTCACAGCCTTCATAATAGATGCCGCATCTAAATGCATACGTGAAGTAAGTGGTTCGGCATGCAAACGGCATGTCCCGTGGTGGAATGATGAATGCAGAATAGCACGTAAGAATCAGAACAAAGCGTGGGGGTTGCTACGCGCTTCCCCCACTGCAGAAAATCTTGTCAACTTTAAGAAAATAAAGTCCCAAGGCAGAAGAACCCGCCGACAGGCTAGAAGAGAAAGTTGGGAGAAGTTTTTATCGAGTATAAACTCTTATACAGATGAGGCGAAAGTATGGAACAAGGTAAATAGAATTAGAGGGCGACAAACATATTCACTCCCTCTGGTAAATACACAGGGCGATACACTGCAAGATCAGGCAGACTCACTTGGGGAGCACTTTGAGCAAGTGTCGAGCTCAACGCACTATTCCCAATCCTTTCTTAAACATAAAGAAATAGTAGAACGTAAGCCAATCATACGAAAGTCCAAGGAGAATGAACCGTATAACCGGCCTTTCGGTATTGCCGAGTTGAGAGCTGCCTTGAACACATGTAAAAGCACTGCACCGGGACCTGACAGAGTCATGTATGACATGATCAGAAACATACATACTGACGCACAAGTTACACTTCTTACACTTTTCAATACTATTTGGGCTTCAGGATATCTCCCATCCACATGGAAAGAAGCGATTGTAGTTCCTGTTCTAAAACAGGGAAAAGACCCTTCTCTAGCATCAAGTTATCGTCCAATAGCTCTAACTAATTGTCTGTGTAAGCTTTTTGAAAAAATGATAAATCGTAGACTTATACATTTCCTTGAGCTCAACATTATGCTCGATCCTCATCAGTGTGGATTCAGAGAAGGGCGGTCGACAACCGATCATCTGGTGCGCATTGAAGGAAATATCCGCGATGCATTTGTACATGGGCAGTATTTTCTATCGGTATTCCTTGACATGGAAAAAGCGTATGACACGGCATGGCGTTACGGGATGTTGCGAGACCTGTCGGAGATGGGCATCCGTGGAAACATGCTGAACATAATTGAAAGCTATTTGTTGGATCGTAGCTTCCGCGTGAAAGTCGGCAACGTATTGTCGCGACCTTTTATACAGGAAACAGGTGTACCCCAGGGAGGAGTACTCAGTTGCACTCTGTTTATCGTTAAAATGAACACACTTCGTCGTTCACTGCCAGCGGCCATTTTTTATTCCGTCTACGTAGATGATATACAGATAGGTTACAAATCTTGCAACCTTACTGTGTGTGAAAGACAGGTACAGCAGGGCCTAAACAAGGTGTCCAAGTGGGCAGACCAAAATGGATTTAAAATCAACCCGCACAAAAGCTCTTGTGTTCTCTTCACAAGAAAGAGAGGCCTGGTACCTGATCCCTGTGTAGAACTGGGTGGACAACAAATTCCCTTCAAGAAAGAGCACAAATTTCTAGGTGTTATTCTCGACTCCAGGCTCACTTTCATTTCATACATAAAATATCTTAAAGAAAAATGTCTAAAAACCATGAACTTACTTAAAGTTCTATCCCACACTACATGGGGTAGCGACAGGAGATGCCTCCTAAATCTTTACAGGAGCCTAGTTAGATCACGATTAGATTATGGTGCCGTAGTATATCACTCTGCTGCACCGAGTGCGCTAAAAATGTTAGACCCCGTTCATCATCTGGGTATCCGCCTGGCCACTGGCGCATTTAGAACAAGCCCGGTGGAAAGTCTATATGCTGAGTCAGACGAATGGTCACTACATTTTCAGAGAACGTACATCAGCTTTAGCTATTTTCTCAATGTGCGCTCCAATAAAGAACATCCGTGTTTCAAAACTGTTAACGACTTAACGTGTCAAACACTTTTTCATAATAAACCCTCCATGAGACTTCCTTTCTCACTGCGTGCAAGAGAACTTAGCACGGAAATGGATGTCCCTGTTCTTGAACATCGACTAATGCCTCCAACTAAGCTATTACCGCCCTGGGGGTGGCAGGTGATAGACTGTGACGTATCCTTTGTAGAGGTCACAAAACACGCACCCGACATCGAAATCGCTATGCATTTCCGCGAACTTCAATCGAAGTACAGGTGCTCCGAATTCTACACAGACGCGTCTAAATCACATGCTGGTGTATCTTATGCTGCTGTTGGTCCCTCTCTTTCTATATCTGACTTACTGAACCCGCAAACAAGTATCTTCACTGCAGAAGCTTATGCAGTACTGTCTGCAGTAAGACATATACAGAAATTATATCTCGACAGAGCAATTGTATACACGGACTCGCTAAGTCTCGTAAAAGCGTTAATTTCATTACAAAAGCTTAAAAATCCTGTATTCATTGAACTTTACTCCCTCTTATGCAGTATTTATATATCACATATACATGTAGTAATATGCTGGGTACCTGGCCATAGAGGCATCGAGGGTAATGTACTGGCTGATAAAATGGCCACATCACTCACATCACTAAACACTTTTTCTGCAGCTGCTGTCCCGGTGACAGATCTGAAGCCTTTCTTGCGTAAGAAACTGCGACAATACTGGCAACGCATGTGGAACGCAGAAATAAACAATAAACTTCACGTTATAAAGCCACAGCTAGGTTTTTGGCCCTCTCCAACAAAATCACGGCGAACAGATGTCTTATTCTGCCGCCTCAGAATAGGGCACACATTTGGTACACACAATTTTCTGCTTACTGGAAGTGAACCGCCAACCTGTGGTCGATGTGGTGAGAGGCTGACCGTCCTCCACGTCCTCTTGGAGTGTCGCAAAGCTGAACCTGAAAGAAAGAAGCATTTTCCTCTTGCATATCGTTATTGCATACCTCTTCACCCAGCTATGTTTTTTGGTAAAGAACCATTTTTCAACACCAAAGCAGTCCTCAATTTTTTAAATGAGGCTGTCCTACATGTTATGAGCCCAATAAATTCGTAGCGCATCCTCTCTCCAGAGGATGCCGCTATGATAGTTGTTTTATATAGCACCTGCCTCCAGGCCCTTGTGTCTCAAGGGCTCTAACGAGGCCATGGTGCTCTAGTTAATTTTAGAAACCTATGCGTTATTTTATATCGTATCATTATTTTACAATGCACCTTAATGCTCATAGTACACGTCATTTGTCACCGCCATAATTTTATTAAACGTACATTTTACGCACTTCACAGCGACTATATTTTAGGCCCCTTTACAGCCACGTCACATCAACTTCACAGAATTCACAACTCCACTGCGAAATCACTAACACTTGCATGGCGCTCTTTGGCCATACCTGGCCCTTGCGCCAATAAAACCCACACATTCATTCATTCATTCAAGAGGCTTCTTGAAGTGATGAGATGTATTGTAAATTTCGAGACCGGTTGAAGAGCACTTGAAAATTCTTTTTTCCCCATTTAAACAAAAAATTATTCTATTAAAGCTTTTCAGTTTATTAACAATGCAATGAGCTATCACATGAGGCAGTGTTTTGCATATTTTTTGTCCCATTCATTGTTAAATTAGCAGACCGTTACAGCTCTCTTGAGTGGTCGTCACCTGTGTGCACTGTTGTACCATATTTCATCCAAGCCTATTTTTTTTTTTGCACTGTACAGGTCCTGACCACTTGACTGATGCAAGCTTTAAGCTTTTGCAGGAAAAAATAATAAATACACACCATTTTAATGCCTTTTGATGGCTTATAAAAAATTCTATAAATGAAAGATAATCAGCGAATGCATTACGGTGTAAAGCTTCTTTCTCTTCACTATCCTGAAAAATTTTGGTGTGCTCTCACAACAAAGAAAAAGTGTTCTTGCCAGCGCCCTAAAAAAATTATGGGGTTTTACGTGCGAAAATCACTTTCTGATTATGAGGCACGCCGTAGTGGAGGATTCCGGAAATCTCGACCACCTGGGGTTCTTTAACGTGCACCTATATCTAAGCACACGGGTGTTTTCGCATTTTGCCCCCATCGAAATGCGGCCGCTGTGGCCGGGATTCGATCCTGCGACCTCGTGCTCAGCAGCTTAATAGCCACTGAGCAACCACGGCCGGTTTGCCAGCGCCTTTTATGACATATAGTTTGGCACTTTAGGACCAAATTCACATGGTAATAACGGAAGTAAAAACCTTTTCGTTGAAAAACATGTTTCATGAAATTAATTTTTTTCTTATTTTGAAGGGTCTCCAACTTCTTTAAAAGCAATGGCAAGTGGTTAAGCACCAAGGTTAGGACAGCTGCCATGGGGTGACTGTATACACTGTAAGAAAAGTTTACACCTTTTGGAGTGCCCCTTCTGCCGCATAATAATAATCATCTGCGTTGATGTGTTTCCTTCCTTTAACGCTGCGAGCCCGGTACTTTCCAGTAACAAACGGCATGCGTGTTATCAGCATGATAGCCTTCCCGACAGGAAAGTAGCGGGCGCGGCGTTTACAAAAAAGGAAGAAACGCATCAAGGCAGATGACGATTATTGTTGTGTGGCAGAAGGGGCACTCCGAAGGGTGTAAGCTTTTCTTAGAGTGTATACAGTCACCCCATGGCAGCTGTCCCAACCTTGGTGCTTGACCACTTGCCATTGCTTTTAAAGAAGTTGGGGACCCTTCAAAATAAGAAAAAAATCAATTTCATGAAACATGTTGTTGTGTGGCAGAAGGGGCACTCCAAAGGGTGTAAACGTTCCCTAGGGTGTAATGTTATGGCAACATATGTTGAAAGGCTTTTTACCAGAAATGTAATCATGCTCTTCTGCCACCCGCTTCATCCGCTCCACTTCATCTTTTAATTCTTTGTTCTCTTCTTGCAGTGCCTTTATTTGAAAAGCACAGGTGCTGCATGGGTTGATCTGAAATTAAGAAAAAGCATCTATTTTTTAAAGACAGAAGGAACAATTGGTTTAGCGGCAGCACGCACACAAAAATTATCTGCGGGCAGTGCATTTTCACAGACTTTCTTTGAAGTTATCCACATGAAACCTTTTACAAACACCACTTAATTCAATCTTGCCAATGGTAGTTGACAAACTACTGAAGCACCATCAAATCAGGCCTTTGGCAATACCAGTTATTCGGTTGCTTGATTCACAAGTTATTCAAAGCCTAAAACTGGACAACCAGTGATTGGTTAGCCTGCATGGTTGTTTGATGAATAATATGTCAATGTTAGGATGTCCCAATTCTTTTTTTGTTTACTCCAGACCGTTTCAATGGCAACCAACCGTTTCACACAGTTTCAATGGCAACCTTACTTATTATTTAAATATCTAAAAAAAAGACAATGATCCCTTGCGTATGCTGTGTCAGGTCCTGTACATACTTGAGCGAATTTTTATTTGTACAAGGGTTGATCCAGAAATAAGGTTCCTAAAGAGCTCCAGCCACACAGGAAGGTGCGAGGCGAAATCCGGCCACACTGATGCATGCGGCTGTTCCCCCACTCTCGATTCCCCCCAGCCGCGCTTCGCTGCACCGCTCATTCTTGGCTCAGCAGCCGTACGATATGGAGGTTCTCATTGTTGATCCCGCCAAGTGCGAGATTCATTCCATAATTCGCTTTTTGCACGCCAAAGGAACTCCACCCATGGATATTCATTGTCAGTTGACAGAGGTGTATGGTGACAAGTGTATGTCCAAACACATCCGCAAGTGGGGCAGGCAGTTTAGTGCCGGTCAGAAAGAAGTCCGCAATGAAGAACGGAATCGGAAGACCGTCAGTTTCGAAGGTGGTTATTGAGATGGTCCAACGCGAAGTGCTTCAAAACAGGAGGATGACCGTCCGTGAACTTGTTGCTCAGATTCCTGGGAGTTCTTATGGTACAGTGGAAAAAGCTTTGACTGAGAAATTGGGGTATCACGAGTGCTGTGCTCGATGGGTACCGTGGCTATTGACATCAGAGCGCAAGGAGAAACCCCTTGACTGTGCTCGCCAATTTCTTCAACAGTGTCAAGATAACGAAGGGTGGTTGGACTCCATTGTTACAGGAGACAAAATGTGGGTGCATTTCACTCCCGAAATGAAACAAAAATCCAAATACTGGTGTCATCCAGTCACCAGTTGCAAAAAAGTTCAAACAAACTCCTTCTGCTGGCAAAGTCAAGACCAGTGTTTTTTGGGATCATAAGGGGATAGTGCTGAACGATTTCATGGAACGTGGGACAACAATCAACTCAGACAGTTATTGTACAACACTAAGAAGACTAGGGCAAGCTATCCAGAACTGCCTGCGAGGATGACTGGCAGCCGGTGCAATGCTGCATCACGGCAACACCCCACCTCACGTCTCCCGCCAAACCCAGGAACTTTTGACAAAGTTTGGTTTGACTGTCATGCCTCACCCACCATACAGTTCAGGCCTCACACCTAGTGATTATCACTTGTCCCCTAAGTTAAAGGAACATTTGAGTAGGAAATGCTTCCGGAGCGACGATGAAGTCAAAGAGGTGAAACGCTTCTTCAACGGGTTGGTGGCAGAGTTCTACGACATTGGGATATAGAAATTGGACCAGTCTACAAAAATGCATAGAAAAACATGGCGATTATGTAGCAAAATAGAGCAAGGTTTGATCTTTCCAATGATGTAAATTTCTATGAGAATGAACAATGTTGTCCATTTCTAAAATTGATGGGAACCTTACTCCTGGATCAACCCTTGTATTTACTTATACAGAAAGAAGTGACGAGCATGGCCGGTATTTTGTAACGACGCCTTTTCTCGATGCCAATGTCTTTAGTGCATATCGCGTTTATGAGTGGCCTCTTTCAATGCTCCGCCCGGTACATAGCCTCGCTTGACCACTCACAAAGGCAAAAAGCACTGAAAGGCAATGTCATCGGGAAAAGGTATGGAGGAAGGAAAGCGTGGGAGAGGCGCTGGCCAACACAGTCTGTGTTGGAGGAAGTGTGGCAGAAATCGCATGCTGTTTTTCGCAATGCAGCAATGGGAATGGTACCCAAACGTAAACATTGCCATAGCAACCATGCTCCAGAAGCTCTTGCTGCTGCTCTAGGCCTCTGAAAAGCGAGATAAGTTTTTTTCTACCTGTGTCTTTCTCGCAACACATTATGTTCACGAGACAAGCTGACCTCGGAGCGAGGTGTGTAAGCTTGAAAATGTTTTGGGTCTGTGAGTGCAAGTGTCAGTCAGCAACAGACACACTCAAGTAATCAAAGTGCAGGCCTTCATCATCTTCTTCAATGTGCCACGGAAGAGCACAGGATCGCGACGGCTTCACTAAAACTGTTACAAAAGTTTCATAGGCTTTGTTCTGATGCACGTCAGCAGCCCACACTTCTGGCAGCTCGTAGCAATGAAAGTTCAAAGCTTGTGCCTAACTGCTTCGGCGAGCTGATTGGAGGCACAAAGTGAGATGGCACACCAACGTGGCTGTATTTCCGGCTTCAAAAATGTGACGTCAAGGCCTCTTCTATTTTGTTTCTTTCCTCCATGGGAAAAGGCATTGCTACAAAAACCAGCCCGTGCTTGTCTTGACTAAATAAGTCTGGTTAAGTACCAACCTAGCTTACATAATGAGCTTATTCGCAACCAGCCATAAATGACGATTACTTTTTTTTAATTTACAAACATCTTTTTTGGTAATAGTGTAAAGAACAGCCAGCTATGTCATCTAACCTTTCAATCTCCCTCCTGTACTATATATACAGGTTGTCCCACATAACCTGAGCCAAAGTTTTAAAAATGAAAGGCACTCTGGACGCGAGTTTAATCGAATGCATAATGTTGGCACTGGCCTAGACTTACTCAGGCTATTTTTAGTTTTCTCCTGAACTAATGGATTAGTTATGTTTAATTATTCAACTTTTTAAGTATTGGCTGCAGATGCCAAGTGTGATATGCTAAGTTGTAGAGCACCTTGAGAAACCTCTCAATAAATTGTTTCCAACACTATATATCTCATGTGCTCCTTTTTTCCGCGTTCCAGTGAAAGCCCGCGAAATATGAAAAAATGGCATACGCACATTTTCTGTTGGCACATCAGGTAATGCTGCAGTAGACTCCGACACGAGACGTGCTCTCTTTTTTTCCAGTTGTGATGGGTTCCCTGTTAAGGAAATGGTAGATGCCAATATTTGAAGAAGAAAGGAAACCGAGATGCCCAATTTTTGTTAGTCATATCACAAGAAGCCAACAAAGAGACCATTTGGTAAGAGGATTGCATACGTAATGCAAGGTTGTGGGTTTGTATCCCATATGCAACCAGGTGATTCTTCATCCACTTTCATTTCCAATAATTAATCATTTGTTTAATTCATTTAATAAGTACAAGTAATTTCCCTTATGCTGTCTTTGTTCGTCGGTTTCTTATGATATGATTATTTAAAGAAGTATTTCATTAATGCATGTAGATATTAGCTGCCCAACGAAATGCCACTGAGATAAAAAAAATAATCAATATCTTTCAACAATAGCGCAACCAAGTGTTTGTTGTTAAAGGCACCTGTGCTAACAATAGTATTTCCATGTTATCAAATGAGCTAAAAAAAGAAAATTACTTAACCACACTTTCATAAAGTTTTGGTAACCGCTCTAGAGCGCGCGCACACACACACACACACACACACACACACACAAATGCATGCATGCATGCACTCGCAACAAATGCCAAAAGAGGACAACCACCCTTCCTTCCCTCCCTATCGCACAAAGGGGGTCCCTTGTTTGGTGTGTGTATGCGTGAGTGCATGCACGTATGCGAGTGTTTTCGTTGCTCTGGAGCTGTTGCCATGCCTACCGAGGCAATCAGAATCAATGTCGTGTTGCGGCAGTTTTGCAGAGATGTTTAAATAAAATTGACGTCTAAGAAATTTTCTTATTTTACCTAAAAGGCGTTCTCCAGGCCTAATATGGCTGATTAGTACATTTTCTTCCGGTCTTCATCAGCGGGAAATATATGCCGGACACGTCGCGAAGCTCGATCGTCATATTGATGTCTTTCAAAGACTACCTACTGTCAGCTTTTTCTGTGTGTGTGTCAGTGCGAAGGAGTCTATGTGGTAATGCGCAATTTGCATGTTCTTACCATAAGCAACAAGTGTCTAAGGGAGCACAATCATTAAGAGAGCACAAATTAACTCAAATGAAAGAATGTTATGCGACGTTGAAATATCGGCGAATTTCTGACTGGTGTTGCAGAAGTCGCGGTAGCCTTGCCGAAATATCGAGCAGAATGACTGATAGCCGGGCAAGCTAGCACGAATTTATGGCTAGGCTGTGTTACATCGCGTTGCTCGGGCATACGTATGAAAAATATCAAGGTCTAGCACAGAACCTGGTCGTGTCGATCATATTCGCTACGTTCTTTTTTTCCCCGTATCTTAGCGATCGACCGATGCTACGTGCAGCACGCTACACCGGCAACCTGTACAGCGCATAAACTTTTCCGAGACAGGTTCCGTGCAACGTGGATGAATCCAGCAGGCCTTAAGTTGGGACAGCCGTAAAAAACACGAGATGTACTCACCGAAGGCAAGAAGTACAGCCGGGGCCGGTGGCGCTCCTTCTTTCCAACTCACGCGTTGGACGCTTCCTCTTAACTGTTTGATCGACCCTTGCTGTGATAGCAGACGGAAGGCCACATCCGCGTCCGCCAAAGCATTCACGGGATACACGTCCCACTTTTGATCGTCAACCCACTTAACAAGGACGTGTGACATCTTTCACTCCAGCTGTCGCAGCAAACAAACGCACGTGGAGTCCGGGACACGATTAAGAAAAAAACGTGCAAAATGGCGACAAAAAATGACAACAAAAGAGATGTTATCAGTGTTCCCTGCTTATTTTTTAGAGATGGCTAAGTTTGGCAGAAAATGATAAAAAGTAACTCATGACAAAAACCTGAAACAAAACTTTAATAAATGTTTACAGCCCTGTTAGTGACATACTATTGCATAATACTATAAAATTTTGTTTCCCAGACTTAACTCTTTGATGCACTCATCTAACGTTACAATGTTGAGTCGTTGAGCGTCGAGGCAGGTGGCCGGCTGGCAACACTTTAGGTATTCTAGCGAGCAGGTAGGCGCAGTACACGTGGAAGTCGCTTCTGCAAGCTGTACTGCCCCGCATCCGCATTCGCCGTTCGCTGTTTTCCTCTGTGTTGCGCTCTATATTTTATCGTATGGTAATCGTGAAAGCCCCGTAGGTGCTGTGCCTGCGCCGTTCGCGAATAATGCCGCCGAAAAGACAATTTGGAAAGTACTTGTGGGACCCGTCCATCGACGTTCCCATACGTTCAAAATATAGGTTTAAGAAACGTGCATCAGTTGGTTCTTCGTCTGCCGCGTTGGACAGTGCACTAGGTTCTACAAGTGAAAGCGAAGCTGACGCTGACGAAGGCCACATCGAACCGTTCCCGTCAACTGATGCTTCAATTGAAGACTGCCGCCATCCATCGGAAAGCACGCGTGAAACCTCGTCGGCCTCGTCCTCTGAGAGCAGCGATTCGGAATGTGACGCTGATCGCGCTGATGTGCATCCGGACCACGGCGAGCAGCTGTAAGGATGACTTGGTAAGCGTTGTGGTGGCAGGCGTCATTTCCAGATATTATTTTGTTGCTGTAACATCCCAGGTTATCTCCTGAAGCTTCTGCAGCGTAGTGACCTAGTGATATAGTGAAAATATTGATGTGATGGAATTAGACTTTTATTACGTTAGTGTTCGCTGTTAAAATATAATGAAGTGGGGAGCGTACCGATGCAATCATTGCTCGCAGCAGTTAAGTCTCTCAATTAAGGACAAAACCACGCTGTTATATTCATATTACTGATGTAAACGCAGTTTTGTCGATATGCTGCGCGACAAAACTAGGTGCTGGTAAAGTGTAGCTGAGGTAGGCATAGAGCTTCAGAACAAGTAATGTGCCGATGAAATTTCCTAGGGTTTTCCTTCAGTGTTCAAGGGTTATCTTGGCGCCTGTTGTAATATATATACAGAAATAATGTGCGTGTGTGTGTGTTTTGATCGCAATCAAGCCCGACTCAGATGGAATTTCTCGGTCTTGATTGGCTCCTTTGCACAAAATGCGCGAGAGAGCCAATCGCAGTGGAGAATTTCGATCCGGAACAGTCCTCATTGCGATCAGAAGTGTACGTGTGACACCGGTATAATTTTGTCGTGTTCTGGCCAAAGCCTGCTTTTTTGTGTCATTTGCAATTGAAGTTCACAAGTCTTCCTTGAACATTTATTGTAACTTAATAGTGCTAATAGTTGCTGGATTGGGAAAAATTGGGGATAAGAGTTAATGGAGAATACCTTAGTAACTTGCGATTCGCTGATGATATTGCCTTGCTTAGTAACTCAGGGGACCAATTGCAATGCATGCTCACTGACCTGGACAGGCAAAAAAACAAGGGTGGGTCTAAAAATTAATCTGCAGAAAACTAAACTAATGTTTAACAGTCTCAGAAGGGAATAGCAGATTACGATAGGTAGTGAGGCACTGGAAGTGGTAAGGGAATACATCTACTTAGGGCAGGCAATGACCGCAGAGGGCAGGCAATGACCGCAGATCTGGATCATGAGACTGAAATAATCAGAAGTATAAAAATGGGCTGGGGTGCATTTGGCAGGCATTCTCAGATCATGAACAGCAGGTTGCTGTTATCCCTCAAGAGAAAAGTGTATAACAGCTGTGTCTTACCAGTACTCACGTACGAGGCAGAAACCTGGAGTCTTACGAAAAGGGTTCTACTTAAATTGAGGACGACGCCATGAGCTTTGGAAAGAAAAATTATGGGTGTAACGTTAAGGGATAAGAAGAGAGCAGATTGGGTGAGAGAACAAATGCGAGTTAATGACATCTTAGTTGAAATCAAGAAAAATAAATGGGTATGGGCAGGGCATGTAATGAGCAGGGAACATAACCGATGGTCACTAAGGGTTATGGACAGGAATTCAAGAGAAGCGAAGCATAGCAGGGAGTGACAGAAAGTTAGGTGGCTGGATGAGATTAAGAAATTTGCAGGGACAACATGGCCACAATTAGCACATGACCGGGGTAGCTGGAGAAATATGGGAGAAGCCTTTGCCCTGCAGTGGGCATAGCCAGGCTGATGATGATGAATAGTGCTGCAAAAGTACATGGTAAAAATATCTGCTGTCCCAAAGCACACATTTCATGGCAAGACAGCGCTTGGTCTCACTGTGCTGCAAGTACCATCACTACTTTAAAGAGGTTTCTTTGGTGGCCATCTGGTGTTCACCATGCAGAGTTGGCATCTGCATTGTTTTGAGGCAGGTCGCAGTGTAAAAGGGGTAGCTTAAAATGGTGCATTAAAGTTGGTTGCCAGGTTAAGTAACAGGTTAGCCAGCATAAAGCCTGTGCCAGAAAATTACTCATGAAGCCCTTGTCATGGCAGGATTTTCTGTCCAAATTTTTGTGTAGGCAACAAAACAGGCATCTACAAGTGTATGATTGTACTGTTGTACTTTTTCTAACACAGCCAATGTTTACTACCGTTCCTCTCTGCTTAGGATGAAGACCTATTCTTTGGAGCAAAGCTTACGAAAGCTGAAAGCCTCCTCATGGTCATGGCCCACAGCTTGCGTCATGGCTGCTCAAAGGAAGCCACCGAGAGCCTACTCCAGCTTCTTAGTGCTCACTTGCCAAAAGGTGTCGCATATCCATCATCAAAGTATACTTTTTTTCGACACTTTGCTGGAGCCGAAAAACAGTATGTTAAGCACTTCTACTGTAGTGTGTGCTCTGCCTATATTGGTGAACTACCAGAATCACCAGGAAATGATGTGGTCTGCAGTCAGTGCAGTATGAACCATGCAAGTGGGAGCTTACTAAAAAGCTCGTCATTTTTTCTTGTAATGGACCTGAAGGGCCAAATACAAGATGTGCTAGAGTCAGGAAAGCTGCAGTGCAGTAGAACAGGCACTTCCTTTGATGTGTGCGACATAACAAAAAGCTACCAGTACAACAAGTTGCCTGTGACATCAAATGACGTTACACTGACATTTAATACTGACGGTGTGCCCCTCTTTGAAAGCTCTAATGCGAGCATGTGGCCTCTTCTTTTGATGGTTAATGAACTTCCATACAAAGAACGTGTGCAGAGTCTTTTGTTGGCTGGGCTGTGGTTTGGCACAGGGAAACCATCAATGAACACCTTTTTAATACCGTTTGTGAAAACAATGAACGAACTATCATCCACTGGAGTTGTTTGGAAGGACAGCAGTGGTACATTGCACACGTCAAAGGCATTTCCTGGCCCCTGTACAGTAGATAGTGTTGCCAGAGGTGAACTAACTAGCATGACACAGTTCAACGGTGCTTATGGTTGTGCATGGTGTGAGGACTCTGGGCAGGTTGTTCCAAAAGGAAATGGGTTTTGTCGTGTATATCCGCCAAGTGCTTCTACAAACAAGCTCAGAACGCATGAGTCATTTTTGCACCATGCTCGTAAGGCCAAGGCCATGCAGGCCCCTAGTTGTGGCATCAAAGGAGCAAGTGTGCTGACACTTCTTTCATATTTTTCATTTGGTGAGGGCTTTGTAGTGGACTACATGCATGCCGTTTGTTCTGGTTTTGTTCGGGCAACAATGTTTATGTGGCTGAAGTCCACACAGTGCCGCCGATTTCATCTACACCGACATCTTGCTGATGCAGACGAATGTCTTTTGAGCCTCACCCCCACATGGGAGCACTCGAGGCTGCCAAGGTCTTTAAAAGACATAAAGGAATGGAAGGCTGCCGATTGGAGGAATTGGCTGCTGTTTTATTCCCCAGTCGTATTAAAAGGCCGCATTCCAGAGAGACATTACAATCATTGGTTGAAATCTGTTGAAATCATGCATTATCTTCTTGGTCCTTGCCCCGCAGGGGCGTCTGCGCAAGCAGGCGTTTGGTGTGTTGCGACACCACGGACCCGAGCACACGAGGGTTGGACCCTCCCGCGTGTAGCCGTGCGCGGCTTAGCCGTGTCCGGGGAAAGGGGGATCCTGGGGGTTGAGCCGATGCCGGGTGTTTGGACCTTTAAGGCCCCCCGGCGGAGGCAACACACCTCTTTGGCCTCTGCTTCACGTAGACGGCACCCCCGGACTGACCCACCCGGGGGAAATCGGCAGTCGCCCTTTCCTGTCTCTCTCACCTCAAATCTTCGTCTTTATCTCTCACTTTTTGACCTTTCCTGTCTTCTTCTTTCTTCCATTTACTTCCTTTCTCCACGGCGGCAAGGGTTAACCTTGTGTGGATATCCTACCTTGGGTACACCATATTTGGTTATAGCGACGGCGTACGGCTGGCGTCGTGCAGGCTTGTACACAAGATCTGCCGCGTCCCCTCGTTGGGCTCCGTGGTGGGCGGTCGGCGCTGTTGCCGAACATACTCATTTTCTATGGCAGCACAAACCTCTGTCGTCTATGATCGGCGTCTGAAAAGATGCCGCACCGAAGTACCATTCCATTTCTCCTTTCGGAGCAACGCTCCATCCTTCCCCAAGTTCTATGTAGTACACAGCGAAAGCAACATGCCAGTAAGAAAACTCTCACCATTCCTTGTAGCCAAATGCCTGAAAGAAAAAATCGGACCCACGTACAAAGCCTCCAAAATGTCTAGCGGGGACCTCTTCCTAGAACTGAATGATAAAGACCAAGCAGAGAAGCTCACTGACCTTACCAGTATTGGCGACGCCACAGTGACGATTTCACCACATAGAACACTGAACACAAGCCGGGGAGTGATTTCTGAAGAAGACTTTATTGGATTGAGCGATGAGGAACTCCTTGAGGGTTTCCAAGAACAAAATGTGACAAAAGTACAAAGAATAGTAATCCGCAGAAACAACCAAGAAATCCCCACCAAACATGTTATACTCACCTTTGGAGCAAGCGAAATGCCTACTTCACTCGATGCAGGTTATGTTAAAGTCAATGTCAGAGCATATACCCCGAACCCTAGACGATGTTTTAAGTGCCAAAGGTTCGGACATGCTTCACATGCATGCCGAGGACAAACAACTTGTGCTAAATGCAGCTCCAACGAACACCAATCTGAGAATTGCACCTCTTCCCCACATTGTGTTAACTGCAAGGGAGATCACCCAGCTTATTCACGGTCCTGCCCTTGCTGGAAAAAAGAAAAAGAAGTCATTGCTCTAACTGTAAAAGAAAAAATTTCGTTCTTTGAAGCCAGAAAGCGGCTATCATACCTTCCGCGAAGAAGTTACGCCGATGTGACGCAGTCGGGGGCAGCGTCACAGAGGCCTCCGGAGTCCTCCGAGCCCACGCGCAGCGGTGCTGCAGTGACTCCTCCCGCCCCCGTGATGGAAGCAGCCGACGCTGCTCCATCCTCTTCCAAGGCCCTGCAAACACCCGCCCCGCAGGGCCCTAAGATCAAGCGAACTCCAAGGCCCGAGGCACGTGTCTCGGCGCCAAACTCTCGGCCCTCCAGCGCCTCAGAGAGAGCGATGGAGGTCGACACTAAAACTCCGGTGTCATTGACACCGAAGGACAAGCGCTCTCTCGAGCGCGATAAGAGGGACAAAATCCCAGTAACCGTTCAAAATAAGAAAGCGATAACCTAAAGGTTATCGCTCATTTGTATTAGCCTTTTTATCCATGTCACCTATAACCCTACCTCTTAGTTTTTCGTAGTGCCATTTTTTACCTTTCAATTTCAAGATGGCTTTTATTATTCATTGGAATTGTAGAGGGCTTTTACACAACTTAGGTGACATCAAAGACTTGTTAAGTAACTTCTCGCCTGTGGCCTTGTGCTTACAAGAAACAAACTTAGGCGAAAAGCACAAAAACATTTTAAAAGGCTTCACTGTTGTGCGGCGCGATCGTACTCAGCCGAACAGGCTTTCGGGTGGTGTAGCTATAGTCCTACAGAGTGGCATTGCAGCTAGAGAAGTTGCCATTAATACTCACTTAGAAGCCGTTGCAGTCACGGTTTTAGCACATAAAACCATTACCATTTGTTCAATGTACATTCCACCACATTCACATTTTACTGTAAGAGATCTGGAGTTAATTTTAAACCAGCTACCTAAACCTTTTTTAATAGCAGGTGATTTTAACGCTCATAACATATTATGGGGTAGCAAAACAACTGACACCAGGGGACAAACAGTTGAAGATTTTATCCTGACTAACGAAATAAGCCTTTTAAACACTGGTTCGGCAACGTACTGCTCCCCAAGCACAGGAGCTATGAGCTGTCTTGATCTGGCGCTGTGCACTCCATCTCTGTTGATAGATTTTAAATGGAGTGTTATTAACAATCCTTATGGTAGCGATCATATGCCCGGCATTATTAAAAGAACATCTCCTTTCCCTACAGTACCATTAAGATCACCCCATTGGAAACTCCATCTAGCAGACTGGCCTCTCTTCAGCGAGAAGGCCAGTCTCGATGACATATCAGATGAGCAAACAATAGACGAAATGAATGAAAAGATTATTGCCTCCATACTTGCTGCAGCAGAACAGACGATCCCGCAATCCTCCGGTTTCTTAAGGAAAAAACTAAAACCCTGGTGGACGAATGAATGTACACAAACTAAAAAAGCACAAAACAAAGCGTGGGGTATCTTTCGGCGATACCCAACACAAGATAACCTCCTGTACTTCAAAAAAGCAAAGGCGAAAGCCAGGTACACGCGTAGGCAAGCCGAAAGACAGTCATGGCAAGCATATGTATCCACCATCAATAGCTCAATAACATCCAAAAGAATGTGGGATCAGCTTCGTAAATTTAGAAGCGAGTACGCTCCTTATACAATCCCCATTCTCTCACCTCCAGGTACACAGACGAATTTAAAAGAACAAGCAGACATATTAGGGCAGCATTTCCATAACATATCAAGCTCACCTAACTACTCCACTGAATTTCAAAAGTACAAACAATCAGCAGAAAAACAAAAGCTTCCGACAGCAGGAAGTTCCGAGAAACCATATAATGCCCCCCTAACACTTTCCGAAATTAACAGAGTACTCACTACTGGCAAAAAAACAGCGCCAGGTCCGGACAGAATACATTGCACAATGCTCGCACACCTATCTTCAAAAGCAGTTAAGACATTGCTCCGCTTTTTTAACATAATCTGGGAAACAGGAAAAATGCCGAATGCGTGGAAAAAAGCCATTATAATCCCTGTCTTGAAAGCTGGAAAGCATCCTACAACAGCTACCAGCTACCGACCTATAGCACTCACAAGCTGTCTCGCCAAGTCATTTGAGTCCATTATAAACATCAGATTGGCATACGTCCTCGAAACTGAGAACCTGCTCGATAATCATCAGTGTGGGTACAAGAAAGACTGCTCCACAACAGATCATCTAGTTCGGTTAGAACACGAGATACGTGCGGCCTTTCTACAAAAGCAATATTGTCTCACAGTTTTCTTTGCTCTTGAAAAAGCGTACGACACAACATGGAGGTTCGGTATTTTAAGGGATTTAGCGGATTTAGGGATCCGCGGCAGAATGCTTAAATGTCTAGCTGATTTCATGTCCGATCGAACATTCCAGGTGCGTTTAGGAACGGTGCTGTCCAGCGTATTTATTCAGGAAAACGGAGTACCTCAGGGATGCGTATTGAGCACAACACTGTTTGTGGTAAAAATGAACTCGCTCAATAATGTAATTCCATCTTCTATAATGCATTCACTATATGTGGGTGATCTTCAATGTCGTGCATCGAACATGGCAACCTGCGAACGACAAATTCAAATTACACTAAACAAACTAACGCAGTGGGCATCTGAAAACGGCTTTCGCTTCTCAAGTGAAAAAACGATTAGTGTTGTCTTCACACAAAAAAGAGGCCTACAACCAGATCCCATCCTTAAACTACAGGATGTCACACTACCCGTGAAACAAGAGCACAAGTTTCTGGGTGTTCTGTTTGATAAAAAGTTGAACTTTCTCGCACACATCAATAGTATTAAAATCAAAGCGAACAATGCACTTAACATTCTAAAAATCCTCTCCCAGAAACGGTGGGGCTCTGACCGTAAATGCCTGCTACACATCTACCGCACTTTGGTGCGTAGCATATTAGACTATGGTAGCATTACATATGGTTCAGCCAGACTATCTTACGTCCGACGACTTGATCCAGTCCACAACTTAGGACTACGACTAGCATGCGGTGCTTACAGAACATCACCTATACAGAGCTTACATGTTGAATGTAATGAACCTCCTTTACAGCATCGCAGAGCGCTACTAACTTTTTCCTACATACTCAGAATCCGATCCTCACCACAACACATATGCTACAACATCGTCACAAAGTGCAGCTCACGCTTACATTACACAAATAAACCAAACATGATTAGGCCGCTTATCTTGCGATACGAGGAATACTGTCGGGATTATGACATCCCTCGGGAAGTCCTCCAGGTTGCGAGAAAGCCAGAACGTTTACCCCCGTGGTGTGATTTCACAGCGTTATGTGATTGGACACTAACACATCTAAAGAAAAGAGACACACCACATCAACACATTATACAAGATTTCCGCTCTCTTCAAGACAAGTACATAAACTACATAGAATTTTATACTGATGGCTCTAAAACGGAAAAACACGTGGGTGTAGGGGCTGTAACAGAAAATTGGGAAACATGTGTTCGATTACCTCAGCATGCCTCTGTCTACACAGCCGAAGTGTATGCGATATGGACGGTAGTTCAAAAGATCATTGCTGACAAACTTGAAAACACTGTCATATACACAGATTCCTTAAGCGTACTGAAGGCTCTACACATGAAATCCCAAAGTGAACCCTTGTTAGGCGATATTTTGAATGCATTAACGTCAAACAAATATGGCAGATCAATTAAGTTATGCTGGGTACCAAGCCATGTTTGAATATTGGGTAACGAAGCGGCGGATAGATGCGCATCAATGGCAGCCTACAAAAACATTCAAAATACAGCACTTCCATATAAAGACAGTGTCAATGCGATTCGGAAGGCCTTGATGTCAAAATGGAAACGCGATTGGGACACTTGTTTAAGCAACAAGCTTCATCTAATTAAACCTGTCATTGGAGAGTGGAAATCATGCAGTCACCGGCAACGATTCTACGAGGTGATCTTGTGTCGACTTCGAATTGGACACACACATCTGACGCACAATTTCCTTCTCCGAAAAGAAAACCCGCCAACTTGCGAAAAATGTAATGAAGCTCTTACAGTCATGCACATCTTAATAACATGTCCACACATCGATACACTGAGACGGAGGTTTTTACACAGCCTGTATAAATTGCACATCCCATTACACCCTACCCTATTACTAGCAGATGACCCCCTAGTGCCATTTCCGAACCTCTTCGAGTTTTTAGAAAAAACTGGTTATTTACACCAACTATAATGTAATGCAAGTTTACCTGCCCTAACGGTTCTCTTTATTTTGTCTTGTGACTGGCGCAGCATGGCCTTAGTTGCCTTTGTGCCACTAAACCCAAACTAACTAACTAACATCTTGGTCCTTGCATCTGCGTCCAGCAGCTTGCCACAATTAGGAGAGAGATGAAAAAATTTCTGCTTGAGTACGAAGAATTGTACGGTATCGAGTACATGACATATAATGCTCACCTCCTTGTGCATGTGGTCGACAGTGCCATAAACTGGGGTCCTTTGTGGGGTTACTCCCTTTTTCCATTTGAATCTATGAATGGTACACTTGGACGATATGTCAATGGCACCAGATATCCGCAGTTTCAGATTGCCAAGAAGTTTGCGATTTTGCAAGCTCTCTCAAAGCTTTGGGCGTCAAGATGTGTGGAAAACATCCATCACACTTTAGGGTCTTCTTTTAAGACTCTTATGAAAGGCTACTCCCTACGAAAAAATGTTTGCTCTGTAGGTTCTGTACTGCTCATAGGCAAAGGGGTTGAGAAAGAGGACAGAACAGAATTTCAGAAAATGATGGTCGGGCCATTTACGTTCTGCACAGCTCATCTTGATAAGTCTAAGAGAAATAACTCTTATGCAGAAGCTAACGGCATTTTTGGTCGCATTATTGAAATTTTTTTAAGACGTAACTGCTCAAGTGGAAATAGCCATGACGTGCAAGTGTGTATGGAGGTTTTCAGAATGAAATCAGAATTGTTAACAAATCTTTCTGAAGTCAAATTTCTGCATTTTGTGGAGGTGGTTCCTGCTATGGAACGTTGTGTCATGAGCGCAAGAATCCTGAAGAAGTGCATTGTCTTAAATGATAAACAGTCTGTTTACTTGTGTTCAATGCATGAAAACTTGGTTCTAGAATCTGTGTAAGTTTGTAGCAGGGTGTCAAACTGAAAGATCATAAGCTTGGAAAAGCTAAACCAAAATGCTGTACTGTATACAGTCGAACCTGGCTATATCGAACCCGTTTACATTGAATTATTCTGTATATCGAAAAATTTCAGAACACGGAATAGTTAAAATAAGCATATATAAAAAAATTATGCATACATCGAACAAAAATTGCAGTGGCTCCCGATATGTCAAAGGACAAGCAGCGCAAAAGTGCCTCCAAAAGTTGGCTTTCCCCCCAGTGGTGCAGCTCCAACCAACCACTCTCTTTACTGTGACCACGCAGCGTGGGGCGAGCCGTCGACACCCGCCTACAAAAAATTATCTTCGCTTGCCCGCAGCGCTTGTTGGACAGCTAATGAGAGGCTCTTGCGCCCTCGTCGTGCAAGATGGCGCAAGTGCGAGTTGCCTCGCTACTTTTCTGGTTCATCGTGTTTGTGCCTTGTAGGCCTTCTCCCGCAGTGTTGCCGTGATGAAGTGGCAGAATTTGCCTTTCACCGTGAAGCTTGAAATCATAAACCGGGTCGACCGCGGTGAGAGGTCGAATGTCCCCACAGCGTGCAAGATTCTAAGGAGCACTCTTGGCACGATCTTGAAGAATAAGGGGGAGATTAGGGCTAAAGCGCACAAACTCGCGACCCGGTGCCCGTGGCTACCGACGCGTCCACACGGCTGTGTACAAGTGGTTCATCCGAAATTGCTTCAGAATGGCTTCCGCGTGCCCGTTAATGACTGAATACTGATGAGTGCGATGAAGCCGTTGCCAATGTCGCCGAAGTTTCGAGCGAGCTGTCAGTATTTCCAGAAGCCATTGATGCATCAACAGTCGACGAGTTTGTGAGTGCAGATGATGGTGTCGCGACCACGGGAGAGCCGCCCAATGATGAAGACTACATTGCCGACATTGTACCGAGCACAAGTGAAAATGGGCACAATTGGGAAAGCAACGATGGTCCTTTGCCCACATCCTCCGAGGTGATTGGTGCACTCGCACTAGTCCGGTGCTTCTGCGCGAATGCGGAAGGTTGCGGCCTTAGCTGATCCGACTCTTTAGACAATGTGGCGAAGTGCATGTGTCGCAGGTAGCGAAATTGCCTAAGCAGAAGAAAATACAGAACTATTTTATGCAAAGCTAAGCTAGTTTCATCAGTAAAGTGATTTTATAAATGTTATGTGCTTTTATGACATCCAATTCTTTAGCATGTTTATATCGAATTATGCCTTATATTGAACTCATAGGCATCTTTTTGCAAGTTCCATATAGCCGAGTTTGACTATATATTTTGTTCTAGAACATAGCTGCCCAACATATGGCCCTCAGGTTGCCTGGAGTCCATGAACAGATTTTTAGCAACCCACACCTAAGTTCAGACTTTATGTTGTACTGGTGCCACAATTATAACAAAGCCATATGATGAAAAAAATGATACTTTTGTCTCTTGGCATGATATGTGTTACAAACCACTGGCAGAGTCAATGAATTAAAAATAAATATGTGGGAGTGTTGAATCTTTTTTGGGAATGCATAAGGAAGGCATGCAATCATCCGAAGTGGTGCTCAAACTACCAGCGCCGAGACTATTGACAGCATCCATAATTCAACATGTGCTTTCTTTTCAGTCTTTCTGAATAATTGCTCACACATCACCACATCAGGGTTAACCTTCAAACAAAGGTTATTTTAATGTAGTAATATTGGTGCAAATATCACTCAAGGCTTTGTGCTAGGCCAATACAAATAATGTCCCCCTCTACACACTTCAGTGAGCTGTAAATTAAGTGGCCAAGGCTATTCACATGATTGTAACCTGACCTGTCAGGATTAAAATGTAGACATAGCCACTTATCATCCATTGTAACAGTGAAAGGTTGAAGGCTTTGGTCCATATATTGGAAAACTTGAGTGAGAATGGCTTTCTTCCTCAGAGTTTGCAGACATCCATGTATAGTTTCAACGGTGTCTCACTTAGTTTGAAGATTAGAAATATAGTGACCATCTCTATTGCGCCCTTTCTTGCCAGCTAGAGCTGCATAAGCAGCCACACATTTAATTTTGTAAAAAGAAAATGGCCTAAGTTCATCTCTGTGAGAGCACATACGTCAGTGAGCAGATATATTGTTCAATCTCTTTAAACAAGAGCAGCCTCCTGTATTTACCGATTAATGTCACATAAAATTTCCTGAGAATAGCAGGAAGTGTCGTGACATTAAACATGCAACTGCTCTTTTGCAAGCATGATGTGTAGTGTTTTTCACTGAAGAGCAGTTCTGTGGCTCCGAGAGAAGTTGGTTTTGTCCTTGCAAGTTTTGAGTCATGCGGCCTTGCTCTAGAATAAAACCAGTTACTTTTCGGGTTTAGTACAGTATATAATTGGACATTTTTAATTGGCACAATCAACGACTTTCTTTTTAAATAGTGCACACTGTTAGCTATTCTGCCATGGTCGGAGGCTGTGCGTCTGTAATCTTACCAGCATGTTCTGCTTTAAACATTTTAGTGAGAGCCACACTTCGGGAGCTGCTATGTGCTTTTCCTAAGGCACCTGTGTTTCAAAGAATAACAAATTCATGCACGCATATTTTTTGTGCAGAAATAGCTGTGCTAAAGCCCTAAGCCCTTTATGAAACACTAGTGTGTGCCTTGCAGGAAATTCAATATGAATGAGGAAGAAAGAGAAACCAGAAGTCTAAAGCAAGTCATAAAGGGGTCGTGAAATACTTTTTTGGCAAATGTGAAAGTATTTTGTGGTCAGCATAGCATCTTCTAAAAAGTATATCCCCAAAAGATGTCTTCTAAAAGGGCTACTGTTAACAAAACTGACTGCATTTTGGTTGTTGTCCATTATCTCTCAACTTCTTTGCTGCATCTTGTTTGAGGCACAACTGCAGCTGCATCCCACTAGCCATATCTGTATCATTCCACAGCATTTTCCCCCTTTCATGAAAGCTGTCCTACAAGCTGGTACATAAAGTAGCTGTAAAAGTGATTTTGTGACAGTTGTGTGCTAATAATGACTGCATCAGCTAGAAGTGGACTATTGCCCATTGTGAAAAGCTGCAGGTGAACATAATTGTTAACTGTGTGCTGTACTAAATAGTCCCTTGCTAACTTGCAATACAGCAGTTCGATATGTATGGTATCATTGTTCGCAGAAAACTTCCATTGTAATTTCACATCCTGCACATCCTCTAAAGTGATGCACCATTGTCTCTTTGAAGCTTAGCTTGTAAGGCTTCTATGCTGGCCTCGCGGATCACACTTGACGGGATCAAAGTGTCCGCTGTCCAGCTAGATAACGGGTCGAACGCAGTTGAACATTTAAAACAAACTTTAATTACACTGAGAAGGTCAAAAAAGCAAGTTAAAAATACACAAAACGTTCAGTTTTAGCCCCGTAAAAAAGTGGTCCGGTCTACCAACAGATACCAACATTCTTCGTCCACGTGAAGTGGTGGAGCTTCCTCTGCATGACCCTTGATGAAGAGCTCGTTCATGAAGTTCACGAAACGTTCCCTTGTTTCAGGATGTTTTCGCAGGGTACGCCGTAGTGACAGCAGACGAGACAGAGCTTGTTCTCTGTTGTTCGGAAGCCGACATCTCGGTGTGCGAAAGGGGAGAGGGGCGACCCAATTGTTTAATTTGTCTTGGGTGAATTCACTATTCATTATCTTGAGGAATGTCTTGTCTTCCATGGAGAGAGCACGCTGGTTGTCAAGTTCTGTTGTCTCGAAAAGATTTGGGGCCAGGGTGTCATCCAATGTAGCTGCCAATCGTAAATCTTTTGAGACCTTATCCGCAGAGTAGAAAATCGGCGCCTCCCTAACAAAGAAATGTCTTGGGCACGGCTCAAAAAGAGATGGTCGCCCACTGTCCAGCACATGGGTCTTGAACACGTTGACGCTGCCCGTTTTCCGCGTTCAACCAACGCAAACATCGCCGACAATGACCAATCCGAGGTCGAGCTTCTGAGCATACGGCGTCCGTTGAGCATACGGCGTCTGAGCGTGGGGTACGTTGATTGTCTGACGCACCTTGTGAGTTCTTAGGATGTCCCGGCCAAGGAGGAGCAGTATTCCAGCCTCCTCAAGAGGCGGAATGTGATCTGCTACAGACTTCAAGTGCGGGTAGTGCCTTGCAGCGTCAGGTGTCGGAATTTCATCTCTGTTTTCTGGAATTGCCTTGCACTCGAGGAGAGGCGGAAGAGGGAACCTGACTTCGCCTGAAATGCTCTGCACGAAAAAACCATGAGCGACTCTTCCAAACACTTCAGTACTGCCGGAGCAAGTGCGGAGCGTGTATTACGTAGGCGTCCCCTTCACTCCAAAATCGTTGAGGAGTTCTGGCCTAACCAACGAGCGATTACTCTGGTCGTCAAGAATCGCGTACGCTGCGTTTCTCGAATGTTCAAGAAATCGAGAGGTGTCACTTCCTCGCCTTTCTTGGCTATCAGCAGCATTCCATCGAGAGACAAATCATCCGTCAGCGTCACCTTTATGTTGGCGGCCACATCGCGAAGCAGTACGGCTGACATGTCTCCACTCACTTTGCCTTCTGAGAACATGGACTTAATTCTAGCAGAAAGTGTGGCGTCGTTGGGGACCACATTCAAGTTTACGACAGGTTTGCTCACAGTTGGACCCTTGTAGAACGCTTCTATCTCCGACGCCCCAGTGGTCCTTGTCCATTTGGGAACTGACACACTTGTTGTCTTTTGCTGACTTGGGAAGTAAATGTGGAGGGTCAGCTCGGACTCCTCGGGCCGGTAAGATGCTAAAGACGCCATCTTGACCCTGCAAGGACAAAAGTCACGTTAGTATACGATCACCCCCCTGGTCTCCGGGTACAACTCAGAGCTCAGCTAATCACAATACTCACTCGGCGCTCCTTGCGAAGCAATCTTAAATAACGGAGTCGAGTTTAGCACAAAGTCGTGTGCTAAAATCTGCCTCTACGAGGCAGATTTTAGCACACGACTTTGTGCTGTTGCCAGCGTTTGCCACTTCGGTACGCCTAGATGTGACTCTTCTTTCTGAGTCATCTGTCGTACTGTCATAAGACCCACTAGCCCTTGACGGCTCTGAGGTTGGCGGTGCTGGGTGAAGCGCTGTGGCGTGGTCGGCGCTGTCGCATATGAGGCATCTCACAACTGCCTGACATTGCCACTGCATGTGGTTTTTGGATGAGCAGCATCGTAGGCAGATCCCTTGCTTCTTATGAAAGATTGCCGCTCTTCCAAGGTTTTCTCACGGAAGGCGCGACACCTTTCCAAAGGGTGAGGTTTCTTGTGATATGGATACCACCTTTTCAAGTCCCTCGACTCTGGTTGCTGTTCGTTAGCAGTGGCATCTTGATTAATCTTGGCAAAAGCAGGATGCACTTCCGTTTTCCTCGCTGACACAGATGATCTTTGCTGCGTGGTCTTGGTAGCATTGTCTTCCTTCCTTTGATTGAATTCAGACGAATCATTTTGTGGATGCAAGATGAAACTCGGGTCGTTCCTCATGCTGGCCGGATCTCTAACAAATTTTCTAAAGAAAGAAAAGGGTGGAAATGCGGTGTCATGATCTTTTTTGTATTTCGACCCCGCCGACATCCAATTTTTTTGAAGTCCAGATGGCAACTTCGAGACAAATTTGTTGACCCCTCTTGCGGTATCCAAATAGCCAAGACCGGCAAGATACGGGTCAGTTTTCGCAGCCTCGAGTTCTAGCAGGAGGTCGCCAAGTTCCTGGAGTCTGGTATTTTCCCGGTAAGCTATTTTCGGGAAGTCTTCCAGCCGCTTCAGTAGTGCATCCTCAATTGCCTCAGGGCGCCCGAAGACGTCGTCGAGCCGTTTCCACACAACGTTCAAGCCCGTTGAAAAGTCATCCATGTGCACCGATTTCAACCTCCGAGCCTGATTTGACGATTCAGGGCCGAGCCATTTGATGAGAAGGTCCAGCTCTTCCTGGGCCGAAAGACCTAGATCTCTGACGACACCTTTGAATGATGATTTCCAAGCGCGAAAGTTCTCAGGTCGATCATCAAACTTGATAAGACCGCTTGAAACAAGGTCTTTGCGACACAGGAATTTAAGGACACCGGCTAGCTCTGTGCTTGAACTGTTGTGTGCCAGGGCGCGCACAAGCGGCTGCGGATCAACTCCTAAGTCCATAGGACGACTTGTAGCTCCAGCATGCTTATAACTTGGGTTGTTAGGGGCAGCATGGTAGTCAGGTGGACGTTCATCAGCTCGCAGGCACATCGAATTATTCGCAGCTGTGTTGGCCCTTGGCGACGTGCGAGCATTGTTTACGTCGTCGCTTGAGTTGGTAACGGCCTCCTCAGTAAACACGAGCGCAGAGTTGCGTAGGGCTTGCTGTTCATCGATATAACTCCTAATCTGCAGCGTTCGGTCCACAGGAGGGAGCGTGCACATGCGCTCCCCGCCATCCTGCTCCACGGCTGCCTCGAGCGCATTCGCCTGTGCGTTTGCAGCTGCCGCTTCTTTTTCATGCTGCAAAATATCCAATTCAGCCTCAATCCTTGCCTTCTCAATACGCATCGCGGCCTCTCTGCGACCAAACTCTGCTCTGGCCCGGACGGCTTCACCTTGTGCGCGTGCTTGTACGGCGGCTAGGCTGATTGTTGACGAACCCGATCGTCGTGACTTCGAACGCTTGAGTGGGCCGATAGAGAGTGCTGCGACATTACCTCTTGTAAGCGGTCGCGTTCTCGTTCTGAAGCCTCACGTAATTTGTCGCTCACAGTCACATAACGATCTGCGTCAATTGCTTTCTGAAGTTCTAATTCCTGCTGGGTTTCAGATCTGCTCGTTTTGGCGAGGAAGGTAGAGTATCTGGCGGCGATGTGCTCGTAGCGCTCATAGCTTGCGCGAAGCTGCGTTGCGGCGTTGTTAACGTCTTCCTCTTTTGCACATGACACTTTGAAAATAGCTGTCTCCACGTTCTTCCAGGCAGTGTCTATTCTCCGGCAGTGCTCTTCGCGGCTCGTTTCATACGTTTCTTTAGCTTTCATGGAAAACGTAGTTGCTCTTTGAGATCGAATGTTTGCCGCAGAAGCTTCATGCTCTCCTGTCATAACTTGAGACATTTCAGGCGTCAGCTTGTCCTGATCCATTTTGGCGTGCGTGCTTCACGACGTATCTCACTCAAAGCGGACGTATGTGGTGAAGCCTGCTAAGCTGCGCGATGAAATTTGAAACGAGCCCACCTTGTCGATGCCCTGTGTGCCGTCAGCTGCTCAACTTGTAGGCGATGCCGTGTCCTTGCAGTAGGTGGATGTCATGGTCAAACCGGAGGTCTTGCCGTGCGACGTATTCCACTGCAGCGGATGTTGAGTTGGCGGCCGATGGCAGTCGACTTCACTTTTTTTACTATGCTGGCCTCGCGGATCGCACTTGACGGGCTCAAAGCGTCCGCTGTCCAGCTAGATAACGGGTCGAACGCAGTTGAACATTTAAAACAAACTTTAATTACACTGAGAAGGTCAAAAAAAGCAAGTTAAAAATACACAAAACGTTCAGTTTTAGCCCCGTAAAAAAGTGGTCCGGTCTCTAGGGCCGGTGGGGCGAGTCTGCCCGTCCCGCGCTTTTCCAACCGCGGTTTCCATCCCCGTCGCCGCCCCCAGACCCGGGAAACAACACCCGACACTCCGAAGCGTCGTCACTGGGTCACTTCCAGGAACCGAACGGAGGGAGCGGGCCCTTTCTTTTGCGCACAGCTCGGAGTCCGCGGGGGGGTCAGTGAAAGAGGAAGCAATAAAAGTAACGAAGGCTCGCTTCCCTCTTGAAGGAAAAGTCCGGCCGTGCATTCGCGATGCGCACAGAACAGCTTCTAACTACCATATTTACTTGAATCTAGGCTGGCTATGATTCGAAGCCGACTCCTGGAAGTCCGAAGCCAGGAAAAGAAAAAAACCTACCTCGAATGTAGGCCGAATAAAAAAGCGAGGACAGTGCTCACAAAATGAAAACAGATTTTACTGAATGATGACCATGCCCAGCTCATTCTACGTTATGATCGCTGCTAGCCTGGTTGCTGTCATTCTTATTGCTGTCATTTTCAAACACTGCACTATAGTCGAGCAGTAAATGCCACCTTCGTTATGGCGCAGGCAAAAAAACGTCTCCCTTTGCCCCCTCCAACGACAAACATTTTTCTCATTGATGCCGAAGTCCCGCCCGGCTTAAACATTTGATGGTGCCTCTGCGGCTAGCACAACTTTTCATTTGAAAGCAGCACTACAGTAGCATCGCCTTTTTAGTGCCATTACGATAATGCCATGCTGCACGCCGCTACTCGCCTTTTTATTGCCATTACGATAATGCCATGCTGCACGCCGCTACCACAGATTTAAGAACCAGGTCCACGGCACAGGTCAAAATGGCAATGTCGCTTGTATAGTTCAGCTCGCTACTGGCATGGCCGGTAGCGGCTGTAGTACTGACTTTTCAAGGTAGCACTAGCTGTGCATCATTTTATAAATTTCAATTAAAAGCCGGCGCATATTTTTAAAGTACAAATCTAAACTAACCCTGGAGTTTGGTATATGATTATTTGAAAAGACCTGTCGGCCTAGATTCGAATAAATATGGTATATTCTACCTTGTGCCCTTGTCTTAAAACATAGAGCACTAGTTCAAGATGAGATGTTTGCGTAGTATTTTGTTTGAGATAAGTGAGTGATAGTTGTCCAAATGGCATGGCGAAGTAACATTTTCCTTAAACTATTAAAACATGAGTAATATGAGATGCCGTGACAGGGCTTTAGACTTGCTTTAGCCATTAACTGCCTGGAAGTTGCTCACAAGCATTTACACTCAATTTCATCACTTGTTACAAAATGACTACTGCAGCTGCGTTTTGATATTCCAACACCATGGAAACTGTTGCATTACCTTTCAACAGAGTTCAGTTGGAAGGCTTTATGGGCTCTTTTGCATTAAGCGCATCCTATTTAACCATGTTTGCTTTTAAGTTATGTGCGTGATGTCGTGCCACATTTTTGTGCTTTAGTATGATGTGTGCTGTGAGCAAAAAGTGATTTTTTCAGGTATTCATGTATTTCATGTATAGTATGCTTTTGTACACTGTTTTGTGATGCCTGTAAATAATAAAGAGCATTTTATGACTGATTCCTTGAGTGACCATTGCTTAGGGGCTTAGCATACAGCTTCACGAGTGGCCCCTCATATTATCACGAGTAATGTAATACATTGGAATCATGGGGTGACACAAAACATACAATGTTTCAGTTTCTCATTTGCTGATCCACATCTACAAATCTGAAAATTAGTGTAGCAACACTGTGCAACCAACAGCAGTCTTCATTTGCAAGCTAGATTGAACTTGCAAAATATAGGTCTATTGGGGCATATATTAGTCTTACAAGTCAGTCTACTTTCAGCCCTAACGGTGTGACATATTTCGGGTGAGCTTTTTCCTCTGAAGACAAAAACAAGTTTCTTATTCAACAATCACTGAGTGAAATAAGGTAATCGGAATGTGCACTTGCAGCATGCTAACAAATGTCATTAAACAGCATTGTACTTGTATCAATACAGGCTGGCTGCTTGTAAATCTGCATGTAGACAAATACGTGTAATAAACAAGCAGTACAATAGAGCGAGAGCTGTATTTTCTTTCATATTGTAGGAGACGGCTATCCTGGCTCCCTTAGGATAGAATACATACTCTCATACTGTCACGAGTGTGACCTAGCTGATCCTCGGGCAATGATCACGACAGTTCACGTAGTGTCAGTAATTCGCAGATAGCTGCCTTTGCCTTGTTGCAGTCTGCCTGTACTTTATCCTAATTCACACCTGGAATATTAAGAAAAGAAACCAGATGACAAACGAGCACTCATCTCATTCTTTGTCTGTTTTCTCTGCTAATCTTGTCAACATGTCGAACAACATGCCCAAACAGCCACAGTTATGAAAGATGCCTGGCTTTCGTCATTCCATCTAATACTGGTGTCGCAAAGTCACTTTTGATTGCAATCAAGCCTGATACGAATCACATTTCTTGATTGCAGTCGACAGTGATAGCTGATAACACTGTCCACTTAAGCGATCCTTGGATGGAGTTTCAGGTGTTGCAGGTCCAAGGCATTTGTCAAATTTTTCTAGTGTGCTGTAAAAATTTCAATATAAAACTTCTTTTTAAGGAAAATATTTCGTTTGTCATTGTGAGTATAGGGCCGTTATCGTCAGCTGTTTGTATGCAACTGTTCTTGACATATTCTTGCTTCTCATTATGAGTCGCTCTTAATTGTGTACTTCTGTAATAATATGCTATTCCTTCATTCTCTCAGTTTTCTCTTTCATTTCTATATTTATGGTTTCAGTAGTCTTCCGAATGTAAACAACCGTCCTCAATAAATTCAATGCTACTTATAGTGCTTGGATCCACACTAACCTTTGGCTAAGCATCGAGACAGTGTTACCCATGTATCAAACAAATGATCGTCAGCCTACGATCGCGGTAAAGAGGCTCGAACGCGATGCGCGTATTATTGATCCTAATGGAGCAAGATCACGATTGAAAGTGAACATGTGGTACCGGTATAATTGCAACGTGAAAATACAACGAGAAATCAATGGGAACGCATTCAACGGAAAAATCATTGACAGTGCACAACGGAAATTCCGTTGAACTCTCGTTGTAGTGAGTCAACTGGTGTTGAAATTCCATGTAATTTGACTTGACTCAATTATAGTACAACAAATCTGCAATGGAAATTCAACACCCATTTTCGTATAGGGAGGCAGGCAGGCGGGTATCGTACCTGCCCAAGAAAACCTTTGCCGATGTGGCGCATCAGGGGGAAGCGTCACAACGGCCTCCGGCGGCTGTCCGACCCACAGGCAGTGAGTCGGCAGTTACGCCATCTGTCCCCGCGGCGGTTGCAGCTAGCGCTGCTCCGTCAACCCAGCAGACGGGGCCACCTACCCCGAAGGTGGGCGCAGCTGAGGCTACCCCAACCTCCCCGGCCCCTTCCAGCGCTGGCAACAGCCGGCGCAGCCAAATCCCCCAGGGAGCCCCATCTACCTCCGGGCTGGTGGGCGCAGGGGTCTTGCCCTCCAAGGCGGGACTCTCTATTGTAACTTCTCGCTCGCAAGAGCACGTGTCCGGCGCCTCACAAGAGGCAATGGACACTACACCTGTCCTCAAGGCGCACCAAGCGCCTAAGGAGCGGCGAGGCTCCCTCGAACGCTCCAGAAAGGGCAGAACCCCCGTTACAGGGCCTCGAAAGAGCTCTGTAAACTAAGGCATCACCTGCGTTTCCATACACACAGCACTTATTTACATTCAATATGGATACACAAATTATTCAATGAAACGTCAGAGGTCTTCTTAGGAACCGTGATGACGTACAAGAGCTTATCCAAAAACGCAATCCAAAAGTGCTGTGTTTACAGGAAACACACTTAAAATCCAAACACACAAACTTTCTCCGAACGTATGTTACGTTTCGCAAAGATCGCGATGATGCTCTCGCATCATCGGGCGGTGTTGCAATTGTAATTCGAAAAAGCATAGCCTGTCAACGTTTACAGCTACGAACGGCCCTTGAGGCAGTGGCGTTTCGAGTTATTCTGCTAAACAAACTTATCACTATTTCCTCCCTTTATATACCCCCACATTATAAACTAAGCAAACATGAATTTCAGTCCTTTATAGATGAATTGCCAGAACCCTATGTTGTTCTTGGCGATTTCAATGCACATAATTACCTGTGGGGCGACCCTCGTATAGATGCGCGAGGACGTCTTGTCGAACAGTTCCTTTTTTCTTCTACTGCGTGTCTGTTGAATAAGAAGGAACACACATATTACTCTCTTGCAAGCAGAACCTATTCCTCCATAGATCTTAGCATAGTCTCCCCGTCTGTACTGCCTGAACTTGAATGGGAAGTTACCGACAACCCTTACGGCAGCGATCACTTTTCTATACTGCTAAGATCACCTAAAGAAAACGAATATCCACCACACGCTCCTAGGTAGAAGATTGAGACAGCTGATTGGGAGAAATTTCGATCTCTTACTAGTATCTCATGGGCTGACCTGTCTTCGTTAGGAATTGATGCTGCAGTCGAGTTCTTTACAGCTTTCATAATAGATGTCGCATCTAAATGCATATCAGAAGTAAATGGCTTGGCGTTCAAACGAGGTGTCCCGTGGTGGAACGACGAATGTAGGATCGCTCGAAAGAAAGAGAATAAAGCGTGGGGGTTGCTACGTGCCTCTCCCACTGCGGAGAATCTTATCAATTTTAAAAAAGCAAAATCCCAAGGCAGGCGAACCCGCCGACAGGCCAGAAGAGAGAGTTGGCAGAACCTTTTATCAGGCATCAACTAGTATACAGATGAGGCCAAAGTCTGGAACAGTGTTAATAGAATAAGAGGGCGGCAAACATATTCACTCCCTTTGGTAAACACGGAAGGCGATACCCTGCAAGCTCAGGCAGACTCACTTGGGGAGCACTTTGAGCGCGTGTCGAGCTCAATCAACTACTCCGAATCCTTTTTTAAACTTCAAGAAATAGAAGAACGTAAGCCAATCTTACGAAAATCCAGACAGAATGCACCGTATAACCAGCCTTTCAGTATTGCCGAGTTGAGAGCTGCATTAAACACATGCAAAAGCACTGCACCGGGACCTGACCGAGTCATGTATGACATGATCAGAAACTTACATACTGAAACACAACTTACACTTCTCACACTTTTCAACACTATTTGGGCTGCGGGTTACCTCCCATCCACATGGAAAGAAGCGATCGTGGTCCCTGCTCCTAAGCAGGGTAAAGACCCTTCCTTGGCGGCAAGTTACCGCCCGATAGCCCTCAAAAGTTGCCTTTGTAAAGTATTTGAAAAAATGAATAATCGGCGACTCATTCATTTCCTTGAACAGAACAAAATGCTTGATCCCTATCAGTGTGGCTACAGAGAGGGGCGCTCCACAACTGATCATCTTGTACGTATTGAAGGAAACATTCGTGATGCAGTTATACACAAACAGTTTTTCCTATCGGTATTCCTCGATATGTTGAAGGCATATGACACGGCATGGCCTTACGGGATCTTGCGAGACCTGTCGCAAATTGGCATCCGTGGAAATATGCTGAACACAATTGAAAGTTATTTGTCAAATCGTACCTTCCGAGTAAAAGTCGGTAATGCACTGTCACGTCCTTTTACGCAGGAAACTGGTGTACCCCAGGGAGGCGTGCTCAGCTGCACTCTCTTTATCGTTAAGATGAACACGCTACGTGCTTCACTGCCACCGGCCATTTTTTATTCCGTACACGTAGACGATATACAAATAGGCTTCAAATCCTGCAACCTCGCAGTATGTGAGAGACAGGTACAGCAGGGCTTGAACAAGGTTTCCAAGTGGGCAGACGAAAACGGATTTAAAGTGAATCCCAACAAAAATTCTTGTGTGCTTTTCACAAGAAAGAGAGGGCTCATTGCAGAACCCAGTATCGACATGTATGGTCAGCGAATTCCTGTGAACAAAGAACACAAGTTCTTAGGCATCATACTTGATTCTAAACTAACTTTTATTGCACACATAAGGTACCTCAAGGTCCAATGCTTAAAAACAACGAACTTGCTTAAAGTGTTATCCCACACAACATGGGGCAGCGACAGGAAATGTTTAATGAATCTTTACAAGAGCCTCATTCGATCACGGTTGGACTACGGTGCCGTGATCTATCATTCTGCAGCCCCGAGCGCGCTAAAGATGCTAGATTCGGTCCACCGTCTAGAAATCCGACTGGCCACTGGAGCTTTCAAAACAAGTCCCATTGAAAGTTTGTATGCAGAATCGAATGAGTGGTCACTTCATCTGCAGAGAACATACATCAGCCAAACATATTTTCTGAACGTCCACTCTAATCCTCAACATCCGTGTTTTAATACCGTTAACGATATGACATATGCTACACTCTCTTATAATCGTCCCTCCGTTACGACAGCCTTTCTCGCTGCGTGTGAGGGAGCTTAGTGATCAAATGCATGTCCCACTCCTCGAGCTCCGCCTAATGCATCCAGCCAAGCTGCTACATCCTTGGGAGTGGCAGCTCATACAATGCGATATATCTTTTGTGCAAATCACAAAGCATGCTCCAGATATCAAAATCCAAATGTATTTCTGGGAACTTTCCGGGAACTGCATTTCCGGGAAGCATCCCCCCCCCTGTCTTTATTGGGCCCGAACATATATAAGCACACATGTCACAGGAGGCGCCACAAAAGGGCGACCTCTACAACCTCCAACTATGGCGACCTCTACAAGATGTTCCGAGGGGATGTGGGCGTGCGGAAAGGAGGCACGCATGTAGACAGCTCTGCGAGGGAGGCCAGGCGAGTGCAGGCTGCGGAGTCACAGCCGTCAAGGTGGCACTAAGTGGGGCCGCTGTATCCGATGTAGCCAGGCAGCGAGACCTCCTCTGCATGCGGGTACGTTTTCTGGAAGGCGAGGGCGTTGTAGTCGTGCAGAGGAAGCTGCTTTGCGAGCTCAGCGTGTTGGCCGCGCTAAGAGTTGGAGGTCCACTGCAAAATGTGCGGTTGGGAGACACTCATAGCTCAAACTGCCATGGTTAGTCAGAGCCTCATGGGCAGCAAGTGCTGTGACTTACAGTGGGCGTGCAGGTGAGGCCCGCGGCAGCCAGGAGCGCAATTACAGCGTCGCGGCGGTGGGCTGGCACCATGGGCATCGCCGGCGCAGGGATCGATGTGTTGCCTGCGACAGGCGGCTTCGCCGGACGGTTACCCGCGATGCCAGAAAATGTGCGACCGGGCTCGACCTGCGAGGAAGCGCGGGGGGCGGTGAGAGGTTGCGGTCTCCTCGGCACTGGCTTATCCCATGCGCGAAGATGGCCGGCTGCCTGGCGTCGCGTAATAGGCTGTAGGGATGAGGCGACCGCTTCCGCAACCTTTGCTCTCCTTGCCAGTTAATTGGGACAGCGCAGCTCAGTAGTGCTGTGGTGGCCGCCGCAGTTGAGGCAGGTGGGGCTCTTTGAGGTGCAGCCATTCGTGGGATGTGCACCGCTGCACATGAGGTAGTGCCGCGCCGATGTGCAGGCCACGTCGACATGGCCGTATGCGCCGCAAGGGTGGCAATAAGGGGGGGGGGAAGGGGCACTTAGATTAGAGGGGCCGACGCAGCTTGAAGAGTGCCACATCAGCGGGCGCTGTCTTGCCCGAGAAGCGGACCACTCTATTAACAAAGCCATACCCCCCTCTGTTATGCACTCTATATACGTCGATGATCTGCAAATAGAATGCCGCGCCTGAAACTTACCCGCTTGTGAAAGGTAGCTCCAGATCACAATAAATAAACTAACACGATGGGCTGAGAAAAATGGCTTCCATTTCTCTACTTAAGAAACTGTTACAGTGCTATTCTCTCGAAAACGAGGATTGTGCTTGGCCCAGTTTTAAAATTGAACGATGTCGCGCTGCCTGTAAAACGATTATAAATTCTTTAGAGTAATCTTTGACAGAAAACGGCACTTCTTAGCCCACGTTAAAACACTAAAGATTAATGCAAATAAAGCGTTGAATATCCTCGAAGTTTTATCTCGTGAGCACTGGGCTTCCGACAGAACGTGTCTTTTGCCTATTTACTGAACATGATTAGGCCGCTTGTCCTGCGATATGAGGAATGTTGTCGAGATTGTGACATTGAAGTCCTCCTGGTTGCAAAAAAACCACGATTCCCCCGTGGTAAGATTTTGCAGTTATGTGACTGGACGAGCCATCATCACATCAAAAGAAAAAAGACGCCCCACACGAACACATCATACAAGGATTCTGCGCTCTGCAGGACAAATATCAAAATTGCATCGAATTTTACACTGGTGCCTCTAAAACAAAAGAACACGAGGGCGTGAGGGCGATAACGGAAAATTGGGAAACAAGTATTCGATTACCAAGAAATGCCTATGTTTTCACTGCAGAAGTTTATGCTATATGGGTTGTAGTTAAAAAGATTATCACTGACAAGCACAAAAATAGTCATATACACCGATTCCTTAAGTGCAGTAAAGGCTGTACATCTGAAATCTGAGTGTGAACCCCCTCATAGGGGACATCTTAAACATGGTGGCGCTTAATAAATACAAGAGATCAATTCGTTTCTGCTGGGTCCCAAGTCATGTTGGAATACAGGGTAATGGAGCAGCTGACAGATGCGCATTGATGGCAGCGTACAAGGGCATAACAAGCACAATACTTCCATATAAAAATAGTATCCGCGCAATTAGGAAAGCCTTAACATCGAAATGGCAACACGAATGGGACCATTGTGCAGACAACAAGCTTCATCTTTCGAAATAAATAAATAAATAATAAAAATAAGACATAATAAATAAGTTCTCAACAGTGGCATTCTGCCTTCAAGAAACAAGCCTAGGCCCCAAGAACAGTCAAATCCTTAAAGGTTTTACCGTTGTCCGAAAGGACCGCGAACACTCTAGCCGTCTGTCAGGAGGAGTCGCCATAGTCGTCCAGGGCGGCACCCCTACACGAAATGTTCAGCTGAATACCTCTTTCGAGGCTGTTGCCGTCACCGTTCTATCGCATAAAACCATCACCATCTGTTCACTTTACATACAACCCCATACGCATTTTACTACTAGACAATTGGAAAATCTAATACACTAGTTACCGGAGCCTTTTGTTTTAGTAGGAGATTTTAATGCCCATTGTACCCTCTGGGGCAGCGATAGAACAGACCAAAGAGGGCAAGTAATCGAAGATTTTATTTTGTCTAACAGCATATGTCTTTTAAACTCGGGTTCACCTACGTATTTTTCACCAAGCTCACGCAAATTTAGTTGTCTCGATTTAGCCTTCTGCTCACCATCTGTCTTTAGTGATTTTAAGTGGGAAGTCCTCGACACTTCATATGGAAGTGATCATTTGCCGCATTTATCAAGCTAACATCCCCATTACCTACCCTAAACTCCAAGCCACGTCGCTGGAAAATACATCTTGCCGACTGGCCGCTTTTTGTGAAACACGCAAAACTGGGAGAAGTCTTTTCAAACGAACTCAGTGTAAATGAAATCAGTGAAAAGTTCACTGCGGTTTTAATTTCAGCGGCAGAAAAGTCAATACCACCAACATCCAACCTTCAGCGCAAAAAAATCTACCCCTGGTGGACTCCTGAGTGCACAGAAGCAAAAAAGCTTCAAAATAGGGCCTGGGGCATGTTACGATGACACCCCACCTACACCAACCTCTTACGCTTTAAGCAGGCCAAAGCCAAAGCACGATTTATCAGAAGGCAGGCAGAAAAATCATCGTAGAAAAAATACGTATCGTCCATAAACAGTTCAGTCACGTCTAAACGCATGTGGGAACAGGTAGGAAAGTTTCGGGGAGATTACTCATTTTACACAATACCGTTACTTACAAGTCCAGACACACAGACAACAATACAAGAACAGGCAGATATATTTCCGTGATGTATCGAGTTCAGCAAATTATACAAAGGAATTCTTACAGTACAAACAGTCTGCTGAAAAACAGAGGCTGCCCACCACTGGGGCATCTAACGAACCGTACAATTCCCCCCTCACACAACAAGAAATAAACAGAGTCCTTTCTGCAGGGAAAAACACAGCGCCAGGACACGACCGTGTTCACTACGCAATGCTGGCTCATCTATCCCAGGCATCTGTAGAAGCTCTCCTTAAGTTTTTCAACATAATCTGGGAATCAGGTATAATACCCGAAGAGTGGAAAAAAGCTATAGTAGTTCCATTTCTAAAAGCCGGTAAATCCCCAACATCCGCAAGCAGCTACAGACCCATTGCCCTCACGAGCTGTTTGGCAAAATCATATGAAAGCATTATCAATATCAGACTCATTTATTATGGAATAAAGAAACCTCATAGACCCTCACCAGTGTGGATATAGAAAGGGTTCTTCAACTACTGATCATCTTGTCCGTCTTGAACATGAAATCCAACATGCATTTTTACACAAACAACACTGCCTTGCAGTTTTCTTCGATTTAGAAAAAGCCTATGATACCACATTGAGATATGGAATTTTAAGAGACCTGGCTGACCTCGGAATCCGTGGAAAAATGCTGAATTGTCTAACTGATTTCATGTCTAATAGAACATTTCAGGTACGTCTGGGTACAGTTCATTCTAATACATTTACGCAGGAAAATGGCGTTCCGCAAGGCTGTGTTCTCAGCACGTCGCTTTTTATAGTAAAGATGAATTCAGTTAATAAGATTATACCGTCGTCTCTTATGCACTCTGTTTACGTAGACGATCTCCAAGTTGCTTGCCGTGCTTCAAATTTGACAACCTGTGAAAGGCAGCTTCAAATGACAAAAAACAAACTTACACAATGGGCCAACAAAAATGGTTTCCGTTTCTCCACACAAAAAACACTTGCTGTTTTGTTCTCTCAGAAACGAGGGCTACACAGCGATCCAGTCTTAAGAATGAACGACACCATACTGCCGGTGAAACAAGACCATAAGTTTTTACCCCGCAGGGGCGTCTGCGTCAGCAGGCGTTTGGTGTGTTGCGACACCACGTACCCGAGCACACGAGGGTTGGACCCTCCCGCGTGTAGCCGTGCGCGGCTTAGCCGTGTCCGGGGAAAAGGGGATCCTGGGGGTTGAGCCAATGCCGGGTGTTTGGACCTTTACGGCCCCTCGGCGGCGGCAACACACCCCTTTGGCCTCGGCTTCACGTAGACGGCACCCCCGGACTGACCCACCCGGGGGAAATCGGTAGTTGCCGTTTCCTGTCTCTCTCTCCTTCGACCCTTCGTCTTTCTCTCACTTTCCAGCTTTCCTGTCTTCTTCTCACTTCTGAATTTCTGATCCTTCTGGCAGCTAGGGTTAACCTTGTGTGAAATAACCAAGCTTGGTTATATCATATTTGGTTATAGTGGTTGTGTACAGCTGGCGATGGCAGGCCTCGTTTATTTACAAGGCCTGTCACGTCCCCTTGTTGGGCTGCATGGTGGGTGGCTGACACCACTGCCGAAATTACTCCAATTTTTATGGCTTCTTCTTTCCCCAGGCTTCCTGATCGCCCTCTCACAAAAAGAGGGCGCACCGAAGAATGTTTCAACTTCTTTAATAAGCCCACTGAAATTTTTCCACGTTTCCACGTGATTCACAGCGAAACCCCCGACAAGACCGTAAGAACTGTATCACCTTTCGTTGTCGCGAAATGCCTAACTGAGACCCTAGGTGCAGGATACAAAGTCACGAAAATGGCCAGTGGTGACATTCTCCTTGAAGTCCGTGATAAAGCTCAGCATGAAAATGTGCAAAAGCTCACCTCGCTTGGCGACACCCAAATCTCTGTAAGTCCTCATCGTTCATTGAATAGCACACGAGGGGTAGTATCAGATCAGGACCTGCTGGAACTGACTGAGACAGAGCTCCTAGAAGGCTGGAAAGACCAACACGTTACGAATGCACAGCGAATTAAGATCCGGCGTGACGACAAAGAAATTCCGACAAAACACCTCATACTTACCTTTTGTACGAGCACACTCCCTGAACAAATCGAAACCGGCTACATGAAAATAAATGTAAGACCATACATTCCAAACCCCCGACGCTGTTTTAAGTGCCAAAGATTCGGTCACGGCTCTCAGAGCTGCAGGGGCCGTACCACCTGTGCAAAGTGCGCATCACATGAGCACCCTGCAGATAACTGCAATGATCCACCCCACTGTGCAAATTGTGACGGTGAACACCCGCAATACTCTCGCTCTTGTCCCTTATGGAAGAAAGAAAAAGAAATTATCACGCTCAAAGTAAAAGAAAATATTTCCTTCAAAGAAGCTAGAAAACGCCTCTCGTTTGTGGGGCCTTCTTTCTCCGACGTGGCACGGCAGGGGGCAGTGCCACAACGGTTCTCGGCGGCCGTTAGGACCACGCAAAGTGGACCGACGGTAGCGCCACTCGCCCCCACTGCGGGATCAGCTAGTGCTGTTCCGCAACTCAGCAAGAGCCAGCAGTCCACCGGACCTGCGGGCTCCACGACTTCTAGGGCCTCTGTTCGCACAGAGAAGCCCGAAACACCCGCGAACGTACACCGCGAGCGGGCATCCAGCGCCTCTATGGAGGCGATGGATACATCAAGTGTATCGGCGTCTCAGACGCCGAAGGATCGGCGAAGCTCTCAGGAGCTGCCCAAAAAAAAGCAAATCCCGCATCACAGGGCCTGGCAAGGTTCCTGTGGGATAACATAGTTTTCCTCTCTTGAACACACATCACCATACACTTTCACTATGGATACACAAATATTATATTGGAATGCCAGGGGTCTTCTTCACAATCTAGATGATGTCAAGGAACTCCTACATAAACATAACCCAAAGGTGCTGTGTGTTCAAGAGACTCATCTGAAAAGCACACAAACAAACTTTCTTCGTAACTACGCCATCTTCAGAAAAGACCGTGACGAGGCTAACGCGTCGTGCGGTGGCGTAGCAATTGTCGTAGACAAGTCTATAGCTTGTCATCATGTAGCCCTACAGACACCCCTCGAAGCAGTATCAGTGCGAGGAGTTCTTTTTAATAAGTTGGTCACTGTTTGCTCCATTTACATACCCCCAAACTATCACCTTCACAAAACAGACTTCTACAACCTTATAAATCAGCTTCCGGAACCCTACATACTCGTTGGTGATTTTAATGCCCACAACACCCTGTGGGGAGATTCCCGTTGTGACGCGAGAGGTCGGCTGATAGAACATTTTCTTTTGACATCCCGTGCATCCCTATTTAATAAGAAGGAGCCGACTTATTACAGTGTGCATCACAACACATACTCATCTATAGACTTAGCAATTGGCACTGCTAGTCTTCTGTCTGACCTGAAATGGAATGTCATCAAGAATCCTTTTGGAAGTGATCACTTCCCAGTCACTCTAAACTTAACAACACAGTATGATTCTCCACCGCATGTCCCTCGATGGAAATTAGCCTCAGCCGATTGGAAAAGTTTTCAAGAATGTACTTATTTACCGTGGGACTTTTTAGAATACTATACTATAGATGATGCCGTATCATATTTTACTCATTTTATTATCGACGCAGCGCAAAAGTGTATACCACAAACAAATGGTCTTTCATCCAAAAGACGTGTCCCGTGGTGGAACGAAGATTGCAAAGAAGCGCGAAAGAGGCAGAATAGGGCATGGGGCAGGCTTCGTCGATCACCAAATGCGGAGAATCTAATTGAATTCAAGAAGGCAAAATCACAGGGCAGGAGAACACGACGACGTGCTAAGCGAGAAAGCTGGGAAAGGTACATCTGTAGTATCAATTCGTACAAGGATGAGGGTAAGGTATGGAACAGGGTGAACAGATTAAAGGGCAGGGAAACACAACCGCTTCCTTTAGTAAACGCTCAAGGCGACACCATGAAAGATCAGGCAGACCTCCTGGGTAAGCATTCTGAAAATATTTCTAGTTCATCACACTATGCGCCAACTTTCCTAAAGTTCAAGGAACGCATAGAGCGAGAGCACCTTGAACGAAAATGCGCAGCAGATGAACCTTATAACCGTCCGTTTAGTCTCGCTGAACTGAAGGCTGCTCTCAGTTCCTGCGGCAACTCAGCACCAGGTGGTGACCGCATAATGTATGCAATGATAAAGAATATGCATCCAGAAACATTGAACACACTTCTGTCTCTTTACAACACCATGTGGCTATCTGGGCATATTCCATCCTCATGGAAAGAAGCGATTGTCATCCCAATTCATAAGCAAGGCAAAGACCCCGCATTAGCCAGTAGTTACAGACCAATAGCACTAACGAGCTGCATGTGTAAATTATATGAAAAAATGGGTAATCGGCGTCTAATCTATTTCCTGGAAAGCAACCGTCTACTTGATCCCCTTCAATGTGGTTTCAGGGAGGGTAGGTCAACAATAGACCACCTTGTTCGCATTGAGGCAAATATTAGAGAGGCTTATATACACAAACAATTTTTTCTTTCAGTATTTCTGGACTTGGAGAAAGCCGACGACACAACATGGCGATTCGGAATCCTCCGAGACCTATCTGCGATGGGCGTACGCGGCAATATGCTAAATATGATAGAAAACTACTTGACTAACCGCACATTCCGTGTTAGAGTGGGCAATGCCCTGTCCAGGCTATTCACTCAAAAGACTGGTGTGCCACAAGGGGGCGTGCTTAGTTGCACCCTCTTCATTGTGAAAATGAACTCCATCCGCGAAGTCATTCCATCCTCAATTTTTTATTCAACATATGTAGACGATGTACAACTAGGATTTAGGTCTTGTAACCTTGCTGTCTGCGAGCGCCAAGTCCAGCTCGGACTGAACAAGGTCTCAAAATGGGCAAACGAAAATGGCTTCAAGCTAAACCCCTCCAAAAGCTCCTGTGTACTTTTTTCTAGAAAGAGAGGCTTGATACAAGATCCTGATATTATGCTGCATGGACAACACATACCACTCAACACTGAACATAAATTTTTAGGCATAATACTCGACTCAAAACTAACCTTCATTTCTCATATCAAGTATTTGAAAGCTAAATGCCTTAAAACAATGAACATCCTGAAAATACTGTCACATACAACATGGGGAAGCGACAGGAAATGCCTCATGAACCTCTACAGGAGCCTTGTACGATCGCGGTTAGACTACGGTGCGGTTGTGTATCACTCAGCTACACCCAGTGCTCTCAAGATGCTGGACCCTGTGCATCATCTTGGTATCCGCCTCGCCACCGGTGCCTTTAGGACGAGTCCGATTCAAAGCCTCTATGTCGAATCGAATGAATGGTCGCTCGATCTGCAGCGGTCATATTCTACATTTAATTATTTTCTGAAAGTACATGCTAACGAAAACCATCCTTGTTATCCCACCATAAACGATATGACCTCTGCAACACTTTCACAACAAACCTACAGCCAGAGAGCCATTCTCGATCCGTGTGACAAAGCTGAGCGAGGAGATGGATGTTCACATTCATGAAAATAGACTAATGGCTTCTGCCAAGCCGTTTCCACCGTGGTTGTGGCGAATCATTGACTGTGACACGTCATTTGTGGAGGTAACGAAGCACGCTCCAGAGGCGCACATTCATATGCATTTTCTGGAATTACAATTTAAATACCCTTGTCCAGAGTATTACACAGATGCGTCTAAATCACATGCTGGCGTGTCATACGCAGCCGTCGGCCCATCCTTTTCCGAGTCCGATGTTCTGCACCCTCAAACAAGCATCTTTACAGCAGAGGCGTATGCAGTATGGTCGGCTGCAAAACACATCAAACAGTTAAAACTACGTAAGGCGGTCATATACACAGACTCATTAAGTGTTGTGAAAACATTGATGTCATGCTTCAACCACAGAAATCCAATAATTGCAGATCTTTTCTCTCTCCTCTGTACTATTTATGCCTCTGGCCAACATGTAACGATATGCTGGGTGCCTGGACACAGAGGTATTGAAGGTAACGTCCTGGCAGACCGAATTGCTACCTCCTTAGACACAAAAGCTTGCAACATGTCCGCAGCCGTTCCCTTCTCAGACCTAAAGCCATACTTACGGAAACAACTCAGAACCTACTGGCAGCATAAATGGGACTCGGAAACCCTTAATAAACTCCACATAGTTAAGCCACATTTAGGATACTGGCCATCACTGACCAAGTCCAGACGAAGTGATGTCCTATTCTGTCGTCTCAGAATAGGGCACACTTACGGTACACATAGCTTTTTGTTGAGTGGCGGTGAGCGTCCAATGTGTAGTAGATGTGGGGAGACACTCAGTGTTCAACATGTCTTCCTAGAATGCCGCGAAACACAAGCCGAAAGGAAAAAACACTTCCCTTTAGCATACAGTCAGTGTATACCACTTCACCTGGCACTGTTTCTAGGCAGAGAACCGCTATTTCACATGCAATCTACCTTAGCCTTTTTAAACGACGTTAACACGCTCCACGTTTTCTGTGCAAGAAATTCGTAACACGGCCTCTTGCGAGAGGCCACGGTTGCGATGTGAACCTTTGTTATAGCACATGCCTCCAGGCCCTTGTACTCAAGGGACCAGCTGAGGCTGTTGTGCTATTTGTCAACAACAATCACTTGTCCATTTTTATTCATGTAACGCTATTGCACCATTGTTGAACATCCTATACTTACAGCATACCCTACTTCAGCCATTCTCATATTTTTATTCCTTGTGTATTTTATGCAACTTATAGCTCTCAGTTTTAGGCCTCTCTACAGCCACGTCACATAAGCCATTTTTCCATTCAGTACTCATCACCACTTCCTTGGCGCTCTTTGGCCACACTTGGCCCTTGCGCCAATAAACACTACATATCATCATCATAAGTTTTTAGTAGTAACCTTTGACACCAAACTTAACTTCCTAACTCACATAAAAGCACTAAAGATTAAAACAAATAAAGCTCTAAATATCCTTAAAATTTTGTCTCATAAGCACTGGGGTTCCGACCGAACGTGCCTTTTACGTGTTTACCGGTCTCTTGTGCGTAGCCTTTTAGACTACGGCTCCGTGGTTTACGGCTCAGCCAGACAGTCCTACATCCAACGACTTGACTAAGTACATAACCTTGGACTGCGACTGGCAAGTGGTGCCTACAGAACTTCACCTATTCAAAGTTTATACGTCGAGTGCAATGAACCCTCATTACAGTAGCGCACAGCATTACTCACTTTTTCTTACGTACTCAGAATTCAGTCATCACCGCAACACATATGCTACAGCATCCTCACACAATGCAACTCAAGCCTACACTATACAAATAAACCGAACATGATTAGGCCACTCGTCCTGCGGTATGAGCAATACTGCTGGGATTATAACATTCCCTACGAAGTCCTCCAGGTTGCCAAGAAACCACAACGGTTGGCCCCGTGGTACGATTTCACACAGTTGTGCGACTGGACAATGACACAATTAAAGAAGAAAGACACCCCACACGAACACATTATACAAGAATTCCGTGCACTTCAGGACAAATATCAAAATAACATGCAATATTACACTGATGGCTCTAAAACAAAAAAATAACGTGGGTGTAGGGGCCGTAACAGAAAATTGGGAAACAAGTATCCCATTGCCACAACACGCCTCTGTGTTCACGGCCGAAGTTTACGCTATATGGGTTGTTAAAAAGATTATCACTGATAAACACAAACATGCACTCATATACACTGACTCTTTAAGCACACTGAAGGCCCTACAGCTGAAATCTGAGTGTGAACCCCTGATAGGAGACATTTTAAATATGTTGGCACTTAACAAATACGGGAGGGCAGTTCGTTTCTGCTGGGCTCCAAGTCATGTTGGGATACCGGGTAACGAAGCAGCTGATAGATGTGCATCGATGGCAGCGTACAAAGAGATAACAAACACAATACTTCCATACAAAGATAGCATCCGTGCGATCAGAAAAGCCTTAACGGCAAAATGGTAACGCGAATGGGACCGTTATGCCGACAACAAGCTACATCTCACTAAACCCATAGTTGGCGAGTGAAAGTCATGCTGTCATCAAGAGCGGTTCATCGAAGTAGTTTTATGCCGACTACGCATTGGGCACACACACCTCACACACAATTATTTACTCACGAAAGAAGACAGACCAACATGCGAGAAATGTCAAGAGCCACTAACAGTTATGCACATCTTGCTGACATGTATGCGTATTGATACACACAGACGAGCACTTTTGCACAAGTTATATCAACTAGACATACCTTTACACCCTGCTCTAATTTTAGGTGATGACCCGCTAGTCCCAATATGTGACATCCGTAAATTTCTAGATGACACTGGCTTTTTACATAAAATATAGATTATTAACATTGCCCTTTCCTTCACAAACTGGATTTTAAAACACCTCGTGTTTGGCGCAGCATAGCCTTTGCCGCTTTTGCGCCATTAAACCCCATTTAACTATACTTGGCGAGTGGAAGTCATGTTGCCACCAGGAGTGGTTCTTTGAGTAGTTTTATGCTGACTATGTATTCGACACACACACCTCACACACAAATATTTACTTACGAAATAAGACGCACCAACATGCGAGAAATGCCAAGAACCACTAACAGTTATACATATACTACTGACATGCACATATATTGAAGTACACAGACGAATCCTTTTGCACAGTTATATGAATTACACATTTACATACTACTATAATTTTAGGAGATGATGTGAGTTTCATTACCAGACGGGCGTAAATTTCTAGACGAGACTGGCATTTTACATAGAATATAAATGAACTAGCCTTTTTCTTTTTAAATTGGATTTTAAAACACCTTGTATTCGGCGCACCATAGCGTTAGACGCTTTTGCGCCACTAAACCACATTTAACTAACTTCCCGGATGGGGGGCAGCGTGGGGGCCGAGCGAGACGATCGCCGGCGGCGTCCGCGGCGACGATTTCGCCATACAGAAAGACATTCAACAAGAGCCGACACTCCTATAGAGCCCAGTGGCCGAACTGACTGTAGCGCACCAGGCGCATGGCATTATTCTTTCCGGTTTCGGTTTTGGGCGCGCGCGTTTTGAAGGCTGTTGGCAGGCGCTACGCCGGCTGCGCTACTCGGCGCTTTTTGTCTCTTCTGCTGCTCATTCGCACACGGCCTTAGTGCGGAATCGTTTATTTATTTAAAACGATTGCGGCCAATCTTTACAAGCCTCCATCGAATCTGTGCCACATGCAATTTCGTGAAGTTGACGCAAAACGCCTTGTAGATGAGGAAATGTTTATTTCGCTCTATATAAATGCTCGTTCCGGGCTTTTTGTGCGTTCATCCAATGTTGTGGCACCAGGTAAGCAGCAGTAGTTCCAGTACGAAGCTGCACTGGACGACGTGAGCTGATGATAGTAAATTACAAGCATGTGTCATTTTGGTATTTAGCCCTTATAGGAACAATGCATGTGGAGGGGAAACGTCCGAAAGTGGTGGAGGGGCGACATTATAAACAAAAGCAATTCGCTTTTACATACATAGTGTTGAAAATACCGGACTCATTCCATGCTATACTGTAAGTTATGAAGAAAACGTCTGATTTCCAAGCATATCCTTCATTCTGGGGCATTATTTCCTGCACTTTAAAGGCGGAGGTACATGAAGTGTATTTCTCGACGAATTTCGCACAGCAAGAAACAGCAAGAAGTGACATGACGCCCAACTTCTGTTAGCTGAGGTACATGGAGCGAAAAAGTGGCAGGTGCCGCCTCAGTGTGGCCAGACAAGGCAAAACTTCTTTAGTCAACATGAAATGGACAAATAAAGTTTATAGGCCATTGCTCTTTCTTTACAACAACAAAATACAAAAGAAAGACCCTAAAACTTTGTCTAAAGCTCCTTCCGTTGCTTTTAATAATGTGTCAGTTTATTTTGTGCCTGTTTAGCGGAGAGATTGCGTTGGAAATAAGCGGTATGGCCAAGTTGTGCTTAATCGGAAAAGATAGACGTACAGACGTGCCTCCGTCTTTCCGTCCTCTTTCTGTTCCCCGACTAGTCGCTGTTCTTTTTCAGTGCCTTCTTTATGGTTAAAAAGGCTTCAGATGCACTGAGAGGGACATAGGAAATATTTAACGAAGAAGTAGACTCCGCTGCCTAGATTGTCTCCGTGGGGGGTTCTTCGTCGTCTGCTACTAGAGAAAAAAAGTTGCTGCTAATGAAGCTGCTCGAAAAAAAAAAAGATGCCGAGGTTCTGAATACATCCAGTGTCGGAGGCAAGAAAGGAGGAGGGCGAGTTCCACACAGCAGTAAGTGCCGCTTTTGTTGATTGCGAGCGTTCATCCTTTCTTTCTTCTGTATGCTCTATAGTGGAACCCAGTAACCCACCCTACCGCTTTAAGAGGTTTACTTGCTCCCGCATTCTATAATCAGACTTTGCATCGTTAGAGGAGCACAATGAATGAGGCAGGCCTTCAATCGGGATTAGCTAAGGCTATGCAGCGGAAGCTACGAGCGCGCGCCGCTAGCTTCCAGGCCTGCGTCTTTGGCTCATGAGCGAGTGGAAAGAGCACGTTTGTAGGAGCTGGCGCATCGCGTGCGCGGCTTCCGCTGCGTAGCCAGAGAAAGCTGTCCCTGAAAACAGCATATTCTTCATAATTTGCACGTTCAGGGTGCCATCTCAAAGTCAAGCGTATGCCTTGGCCGCTCTTTTTAAGTGTTAAAAAAAGGTGAGAACAGCTTCACATGAGCTGCAATAACTGTACTAGAAATGGGAAACTTCGTAGAGCGTCATCGTAAGCATTTGCATTCTGGCAGGGGGGCTTTCTCACATAACTCGGGAAATCATTGTTGCTGCGCATGCCTGCGAGTACTCTCACACATTTCAGCCGGTAGATCAGTGGTTATGGTGCTCGGTTGCTGACCCGAAAGACGCGGGTTTGATCCTGGCCGTGGCGGATGTATTTCGCTGAAACCGAAATGCCAGAGGCCCGTGTACTGTGCGATGTCATTGCATGTGAAAGGCCTCAGGTGGTAAAAACTATCCGAAACCCTCCACCGTGGCGTCCGGCATAGCACAAGCCGATTTAGGATGACAAACCCCTAAACCGTTAAACCTTCGCGTCCATTTCCCAGACGACAGAAAGACGTCCTAAGGATGTCTGACTTGGGATATAGGCATATCCCAGGGATGGTCCAATTTACACTCCGATGATACAAGTGATAAGAAAGTGATACAAAAAGTAAGATTTCTGGTATGTCCCAGACTGGGAGGTTTTTGGGACCTTCCTGGGAGGTTATTGGGATCTCTTGCAGATTTTAACGCGATAGCGTTAAGGAGCTCGTGTCGCAGAAAAGCCGGTGTCGTCGGTGTCGGTGTCCGCGGCGTTGGCCGTGAGCGATAAATCACGGCAGGCACTTCATAAATAAAAAGCAACTTCCAAGATGGGCTGGGTGGAAATCGAACCAGGGTCTCCGGAGTGTGAGACGGAGACGCTACAACTCAGCCACGAGTTCGATGCTTCCAAGCGGTGCAAACGCGCCTCTAGTGAATGCGGTGTTGCCTTCGAAACGAGCCGTGGAAAGTTATACTGCGGTGTATATCGGTAATTATGAACATGTAACTTACAGAAGTCGCAATTACACGAGTAGCGAAGTGCGTTTCCGCTGTATTTCTTCTGGGCTTTCCGCACACGCAGAGCCATTTTGCGGCAAACATAGAAGACCCCCTCCTCTCCATGTACGGCGCCGCCCGACAGATGGCGCGCCACGCGCGCATTGGAGCTGTACGAGGACCGGTGCGAGGCGGGTCGCGGCATGGACCCTCTCTCCCCTGACAACGCTTCGCCTTGCTCCCTCTGCAGAATCATGCGGCCTTCCTTTCTTTAGATCACTATCTGTCTATCTTTCGGCCGGTGCCGATCACGACGTTTGGCTGGCGTGCATCATTTCCCCCTCCGAGATACCGAGTTCTTTGGCTCGTTCCGCTTGCTCAGGCGCACGTTTCGTTGCTGCGCCGAACGCTGCGTTGCTCGACCATATGGCTCGACGCTCACCGCGTCCGATGCGGGGCGCCTCGTAAGTGATGGCTGCCCTGTAGCCCATTGTCTTACACCCCTTGGCGGGTCGACAGGAACGCTGTCGCGTTCCACTCTTGAAGGCGAAGCTTAAGCGTCCTCCATTTTTTTTCTTTTGCTAACTGCTTCGCACTTTTGTGGGATGGCAATTCTGTGAAATGTGTTCATTTCCGAAACCAAGAAACAAAAATACAACAGGAAGTGGTCACTAAAAGTATTTATTGCACAGTTAAGCAGTACTTAAGGTGCACTGTCTCAAGAAATGAGTGCTTCGTCGTCCTGTTCTGAACTTCTGTTCAGTGGTCTTTGTTACCCTGCTGCTGCCCGTTCTGCGGTATGGCAGAACCTAGGCATGGCTGCTTTTTCGATGCTTTTTAGTGCAGCCTCCCCCTGGTTCTGCTTGATATGTTCTATCAGGCAGGCTGCATAAGAAAATAAGTGCCAATGGTGCGAGAAAAATCAGCTACGACAATGCAGCCAATGAAAGTGATATTGTAGCAGAAGACTTATTGCACAGTAGCTTGCAAACGTTCAGCTCACAAAACTTCATTTTGCCTTTTGCGCCAAACCAACTCAACTGTTTTGCCATATGCCACAACATCACGCTCTTTGGAATGCATGCAGTCTTCTGGCTTATGGTGTCACCACCTAGGACAACCATGTGTCTTTTTTGGCAGAAAATGAAATAAGCAATAATCGGTAAACCACTCACGTGTTATATAAATAACGTTCAGTAAAAAAAAAACAAATGAGCTTGCACTGCAACTCATTTTGCAGAAAACTACAAAAATGAAGGCAAACAGCTTCATTAGCATTCGAAGCTTTGCTTCCTTGTTGACCCCGAGTTCAGCATCCCAATCAACCATGTCTTTGTGGTCAAAAATGGCAGATAAGGAAGGTTTTGACTATCTGGGCATACTTCTTCAGCATTAGTCAACTCCTGCCAAGAGCTGTGTGTGCGTCTCTTCTACAACCTTATTGTATTGAGGGTGGACAATATCCTCTCCATCCTGTGCTTCTTAAATGATGTCGTACTACACGTTATATGCCCAAGAAATTCGTAGAGCATCCTCGCTCCAGAGGATGCCGCTGCGATAACAGTTTTGCCTAGCACATGCCTCCAGGCCCTTGTTTTTTCAAGGGCTCTAAGGAGGCAGTAGTGCTCGAGCATATCTTATAACCTTAGATATTTTTACGCATCGTATCATTCTATTTAAATGTATCTTAATGTTCATAGTACACGTCATAAGTCATCGCCATAATCTTATTATACAGATTTTGCGCGCTTTAGCGCGACCGTTTTTAAGGCCCCTCTACAGCCACGTCACACCAACTTCATCGAACTCATAATTTCACTGCAAGCCCATTAACACGGACATGGCGCTCTTTGGCCATACTTGGCCCTTGCGCCACAAAACATCAAACATTCATTCATTCATATCCTCTCCATAAAGGCTCAAGCAATATTTTCACATCAAGATCATTTACGTCAGCATATCTGCGATGCTCATACAAAACTATTGAAAGTGAGCAGTGCCTCATGATTCCATTTGCGAGTCATGTTCGAGCCCACCATGCTGCGTCATTTAGCATTGCATGCGTCTTGAAAAATAGAGAATCGTGCTGGGAAGAAATAGCTCATTACAAACAGCAGAATGCTGAATAGGGCCACAGGACACAAAGCAAGCCCAGGCGGCATTTCATTCTATGCTTCTTATTTGTGTAACACTCCTCAAAATTCCGGTGTTTGACAAGATGTACCAAATACACCATTCAAAGCAAACATGAGAAGTCAAACATCGACATCATACCAAGCAGTTGCGGATCCGTTCGTAATCTTGAGGAAGTGGCAGATGGGCCTGAAATTGAGTAACATCATGCATTATTACCCTCATTGCAAGCTCCAAAAAGAAATAACACTCTGGCAGCATGAAAGGTGGCTGTCCTGGAAAGTACAAATTCATATTTGAACAAGTCCTATAAAAGTGTCAGGTGAAAGAAAATTTGATATTCACCAGCATGAAGTATCCGTCGCACACTTTCGGTCTCGACTCATCAGCTCTTCCGAACGGGGGCCTAGGACTCACAGATGCACCTGCAATCATGGCAAAAAAGGCTGCATGTATGCATACGCTCAACACACAATCACACACACACACACACAAAAAGAGATGAGCAGCACTAACATATCACGACTGAGGTGTTGCGTGCATCCTTGTGGGGAGTGAGTCAAATTTAGTTCGTAAAAATTGTGTTAGGAAACATATACACAAGTTTTAGCTTCTTGCTTTATCAAGAGTAATATCGTGCTTACAGTGAAGACAAAAGATTTGGTATTTAGCACTAACATAGGGGTACTCATGCTTACTTTCTTGTAACAATAATACTTCATATTGACAGCACATTAGAAGCTTAAATCAAAATCTACTTGGCATACTTTTCCCTGTGAAGGTTTTTGTTTCCCATTTTTAAGTTGAAGTGAAAAAGATGTACAATGCCTGCAGAGCGTTTCTTTTGGTGTCGTCCAGGCGTCTTGAATGACGCGTGGGCAGCAGCTGGGTCATAGCCACCTGAAATTGTCATTTTAATACAATTCTTTTAACCTATTTCCACTCACACAGCTTTGTGCTGGGTCGTGTGCTTGTAAGTGCTTATACTATGCTAACTTTTGGCTCAGACGCTAGACTCCCTGTTTATAGCAAAACGTAACTGCCGAAGAAGAACAAACAGTTGATGTGCTTAAGATTTTTGAACTCGTAACTCAATCTCTGCCTTGATGCAGCTTTTGGGAAGTATGAATATTCGTATTTCATGTGTGTGCGCTTGCACACAAACATATTAACAAAACTTCTTTCGTACCAATGTTTGTCACCAGTCGAGGCGGTGTTGGTGGCCAGGAGGTTCGTAGTTTGCATCATCACCCGAGCTGTCAGCTGTGTGTCGTTCACTGCTGTAATTAGAAGCGAAGGCACTTCGTTTTTTTCGTTTCCGCATCCTAATTCCTCTTCACAGCTGATGTCCGAATGATATTGCATGAAGTTCTGTTTTTCACACGCCTTTTCGTAAATGTCTGAAAAAGGAAACATTTACAATAGGAAATCTCGCAAACAATAGTGCGACCTTACCAGCCCAGAATTTCATCATAGAGTTGGCTTCTGTCCAGCTAGGAGATGGTGCAGCACCATCAACAGTGGCTCTATGCCGCTGCCATGAATTTTTATAGTAGGCCAAAATGTCTTATTTCTTTTCTCATTCAACCATGAATCGTGAACAACTGCCAAGCTGCAGTCCTCCTCGGGGAACCCTACAAGAGCAACCCTGTCAACTTGAAGGAAAATGTGAAGTATGGTATCCTCCCACAGCTAATAGACATCAGAAACGAAGGCAACGAACATACACAACTGAATATATCGGCCTGTTTTACATGTCGAGCATATGCAAAGTTGGGAACATACAATTGATTCTTGTTTTAACATAAGAGATCAGGAATGAATTTCTCACATTAGTACAAGCAAAGTGAATGGCTTTTTTTTTCAGTGACAGTGACATGCAATGGCAAGAAGTAAAAGCCAACATTGAACTGTTAAGCAAAAATAGAAAAATAGCGAATAGAAGTGTAAAAATATCACTGCAGGTGTTGCATTGGAAATACGGCATACTTTCTCCCAAAAAGAAGTCTCACACATTTCAGCGTGATATTTGAAACAGGCCAAAGGTGGATGCCAAAGATTGGATGTGAAAAATATGTTAATGAGAGAGGATTTGCATGGATAAGTGTAAAGGTCTTCCAAGTTCTGCTACTTCTTCCCAACAACCACAGGCATGTAGCTCACAGCACAGACTGCAATGTTTTCAACTTTGGCAATGCTCTCATCATTTCGCATGCACATCAGTCCCTCTTGTTCACTTTTGTGGCGACGTCTTGAGAAAATAGGAAACCTTTGTACTGAGGTCCTACACAACCTAGTGGAAGTGGTCCATTATCATGCCTAATCAGCTGTTTTCCTTTTCTGTGAGGCATACAGAGCCTGAATCAAGAGTAATACAAGTTTGTGGTCCGTTGGACGTGCTAGCCAATGCCCGCTCTTTCATAATTGGATTATAAATCTGCTGAAGAGGCTTTTCAGGCTTTCTGACATACTTTAGCATAGGCATGTAAGTTTCGAAGATGAATGCACTGTAACCATGCAGAGGCCCATGAACTCGAAAGTTGTCTGCCCAAACTGTGGACATTGAGTGAAACAGCATGCTCACCGTACATTTTAATGAACACTAACAAAATACACAAGCAACCTCTCTATATACTCCGAAATTATAAGCGCATGACAGCGGGCTACAAAGAATGCTCATGGGGACGTGCAGCACCATAAAATTGTCTGCCAGATGAACAGGCATCTGACTTCAAGACCATGGGGCCAGAGTACAGCATAAGAAGCCGGAACTCTGAAGCGTTCTACCTGTCATTGTCTGACAAGCTTCTCTGCTTTCGAGACAGCTCTGATGGCACATAGTGCCGTATTTGAGTACTTGCTCCTAACACGGACTCTTGTTCCTTTCCTTATTCTATAAGTCTTTTCTCTTCTAATCCAGAGCAGCAGAAGCTTACGAACAACACCTAAGCAAGTCAGGTACATATTGTGAAGTGGAACCTGCCTAATGAAGTCAGTGGGAAGATCCTTGAGCATTGTGTCCATAATGTGCTGATGTTCCTGATCTACATTACTAAAGCTTGCATCTGTTCGCAATGGGGCATCAAGTTCAGGGAAGCACATACGACCATCCTTATGTTCCCTTCGCTTGTGCATTTTGGACAACTGAAGTATACACAGTGACCCTTAATGCCCAGAATATAAGCCTTAGCAGGTGCATCACAGATTATTGCACCAAGTTCCACACGAATTAGTTGGCTTCTAACAGCAACACCATGATGCGGGGCCATTTTCAAGTCAAACACAAACTGCTGTAGAAGGCATTAGACTCTAAAGCCTTTAAGTGGCCATAATAAATTCCAATTAGAAGTGGCTTACTACTTTCACAATTCGCTGCTTTGCAAAGAATAGGCCAGAACTCGTTTCGTGTGCTTCTTGTCAAAGGCAGTCCATCTACATTCACATGGAGTATGAGTGGGTTAGGCGCAGGCAGAACATTTTTCAATGCATCCTGAAGGATCTCAGTTAAACCAAAATTATAATGCTGGCCAGAACCCATTGGTTTAAAACTATATGCTAACCTTGGTGTTGGCAAGAGAGCTCTAGCAGATTTCGGGAGGTCACAACCTGCAATAAATGTGTGACAGTAACGTGGGGCACATTTCTCTGTATGCACCAGTCCTGCAGCTTTTCTTTGAAGGAAACTGTGTGTGGCCATTCTCCTTGGAACAATGTATTATCACCTAGGGAGCGCATTCGTTCAAGAGTTGAATTACAGGCCCACCATCTCTCGGAGGGCTGTCAAGACATGCACGAACTTCGTCGGTGCTCACATCTGCCTCCAGAAGTTTAAGTGGAGTAAGAATACTGCAACTAGGTCCACCACCACTCTCAGAAAATGAATGCTGAAACGACTCGGCCGCTGGCCTTACCACACCGTCTGTGGTGGAATAAGCACTCGAGGCTTCAGTCAGGCACTAATCTGCTACTTCAACAGATAATATTATATACTCCCAACATCCCCATAACAATATTAAGTTAGGTCTTCTTAAGGCGAGACCACACGTACGCTTCCGGACGCGCGCTAGCTCGCGTCCGCGCGCTAGCTCGCGTCCGCGCGCCTGCCGCGCCTCGCGAGTAATGGCGGTTTGTATCCACAAATACGCGCGGAAGCGCGCGCTCCTGCGCGCTCACACATAATCGGTTGAGAAGACATCGTTTCGTACAGAAATGTTGACGGTGCTGCAAAATGCTTAAATAGTGATAAACGTCATTTTTATTATTTTAGAGTTAATAAACCAACGCAAAAGAAACGAAAATGCGCTGTCTTACACAACATAATCAGCTTCGCATGAAGTAGCAGCAGCACTGGCACGCTATCAACGGCGCCGCGTTCCCGCCTTTCCGCGTCGTCTGCGTTTTTTATGGCGCGAACCGGCGCGCACTGCTTGCTCAGATTTCGTGCGTTTCGTGTGTGCGGTCAGACGTCATCGCTGTCTCCCTGGCTGCATCCCGTCGACATTATGCCCGCAGTCTCTACTCGTACGAGGCTTTTACTGTTGCTGGAACAGATACTCTTGCTCATGATAATGAAGAGGAGACGAGACCAACGACGGTGGAGGCAGCGGCGACGCTGGTGGGTGCGACCTGTGTTTTTGGCCCGAAAGCAAGAAGGACTTTACCACACAGCTGTAGGTAATCTGCTCATTTTACGTAGAAGTGTTTTGTCGTGTCGCTATTCAGTATCTGACCTTGGTTGAATTTGTAATTGCTGAGAAACACGTGCAGCGCTGAAAAGACGATATGCACGCGCTTTTTGTGTCATTTCGCCCCCATTGTCGTTAATCTGTAAGGCTTTCTGCTCGCCTTTATATCGCTTAGCAAGTTCATTGTTGTTTTAGTGATGCAAATGACCTCTGGTCACCCTCTTGGCGATCAGGTACATACGATGCATTAACACATGAGACGACCATTCGCAGCCACGTCTATTATGTCTGGATGATTGTTTACATTCTTCATGGCAATTGCAGATGTGCCGCATGCGACAAGGAGATCACGGATTTTTCTGCAAGCACTACAGAATGACGCCGCAGCTTTTCGATAAGCTGTTAAACTTTGTGGCTGCGGACCTGACCCGACAGCAGTTAATCAGGGAGCCCTTGGAGCCTGGAGAGCGACTGGCGATGACATTGAGGTTCGTAGAAGTACATTCCACATTGTGAGTAAAATTATTTACCGGCGGAGTACCATGTATGTGCTGCTACAGTCGTAATGCTATTACATTTTTTAACATTATACTTTGCTGTATATTTTAAAGAAACTGCATAGGCTGCTGCCATGAAGTGTTTCTGTTATAGAGGTTAATCATAGCATGGTGGTTATCAGGCTAGGGCCCAGTCTCTCAGGCTAGGAAATGCTGGCCCACAGTTTGTGTATGGAACAGCAATTTCCTGCTATCTTAAATCTATTGTGTACTATGTGGTTGCTTGCAGAAATGGGATGATTTTTATTTGTAATGGTTCATGAGGGGTAAAATGTAAAAATGCTGATGTCCAGTGCATTGGGGGCACGTGCCCATAATTAAATCATGGTTCTGGCACGTAAAACACCTCAATTCAATTTGATTGGTGCGTGAGGGCAATTTTCGTTTTGTTTGTCATGTTAGAGTTACCTGGCATCAGGGCAGGAGATATGCCAAGTAGCGCTGTTATATCGTGTAGGTCTTGAAACTGCCAGGCAATGCATACACGGCACATGTCGAGCAATATGGGCATGCCTCAAGGATCATTTCATGCAAGTAAGTATGCCATTACACTTCACTTATAACTGCTGCACTGTGATGATTGCTGGTAGTGCGGGCAAAATGTTTGCCAATTAATTAATGATCAGCCTTCAAGCAGTACCAAAACACTAGGTAATCAACTTTGCCTGGGTACATTAGAGGCAAAGCATTTCTTCTACTGCATAAATGTGTGTTATACCGAGCTTGGTCCTGTGGACATAGCAATTACGTTTATCACTTGAAATGACACTGCACACTTTCTAGCAATATGGGCATTGTGTGCCACTGATTTTTCCAGTCAGTAGTAATGGCAAGTGCCGTACTATGCTAGACACCAACCCAAGAGGAGTGGGAGAAGATTGCTGATGGATTTTCAGCTCGATGGCAATTCCCTAATTGCTTGGGGGCTGTCGATGGAAAACATGTAGCAATCACATGCCCACCAAAGTCTGGGAGTAATTACTTCAACTACAAGGTAAACTGCTATGCTTTCAATTTATTTGCTTTATGTACTAAGGATGCTGTTTCTTTTGGTAATTGCAATTCTGCCAGGAAGATGGTTTGTAGATGGTACAATTTAAATGCAGTACGAGTCAGGTGCCTACCCGCCGTGGTTGCTCAGTGGCTATGGTGTTAGGCTGCTGAGCACGAGGTCGCGGGATCGAATCCCGGCCTCGGCGGCCGCATTTCGATGGGGGCGAGATCCGAAAACACCCGTGTACTTAGATTTAGGTGCACGTTAAAGAACCCCAGGTAGTCGAAATTTGCGGAGTCCTCCATTGCGGCGTGCCTCATAATCAGAAAGTGGTTTTGGCACGTAAAACCCCATAATTTAATTTTTTAAGTCAGGTGCCATGTACAGTGCATTGTAGTGCTGTACCAAAAAAAAAACAAGTGCAAATGGGCATATGGTTATAAAATGAGGTATTGTGGTTCCTTAACATTCAAACATATGAGGGGTATGAGTATGAAAGGACACTATTGAGTTTAATGATTGACAACTCACTAACATCCACAGCATCCTTTGATGCTTTTGCAGTTGCCTGCATTCTGCAGCCATTTCAGTAAACTTTCTTATACGATAGTACGCAGGTGAGAATAATACCAAGCCTTGCTTGCTAAACAGGCCACTCAAATTGCCCGACAGTGGCCGTAGATTTGCTGTTTGCATGTGAATGTCGACACTTGCTCTGATGCTTTATTTGAGGGAACATATTCAATTGTCCTCATGGCTGTCGTTGACAGCAGTTGCAAGTATGTGCTTGTTGATGGGGGGGCTGAAGGTCGCGTGAGCGACGGAGGCGTATTTAAACACTCTGAATTTGGCAAGGCCCTTGTCAATGGAGACCTCAACATACCCTCACTTGGCCTGCTCCCAGGGACTACAACAGCTGTACCCCACGTCTTCGTTGGGGATGAAGCTTTTCAGTTAAGAAAAGACTTCATGCGCCCATTTCCTTCAAAGCACCTTGAGGATAAAAGAAGAGTCTTCAACTACAGGTTGAGCCGAGCAAGGTATGGTGTCATTCTGATTATTTGGTGCACTGAGATAGTGAAATTAAAAACTGAGACACTGACAGTCATTCTCTTTTTTAATAATCAACCTTCTATTGCAAAATCAATAAAAGTAGAGGTCTTGAAGAATACTTCAACAATCTGAACTGCTTCAGAGCTTCTCTCTGGTGTCCCTTTAAAGGGCACAAGTACTGCGCAAAGAATGAATATACCGCTAGAAACATAGACGTATAGTACTTCTGACACTGGGGGTTTCTTGCAGTCTGTTTGTATCATTACTCTAAACATGTCCTTTTCAAAAAGGCAGACTAAGGGAACAGGTTCTTCTAACCATTATTTAAAAATAAATCTTTCTAAAGTTTGAATTTCAATGTTTGTTTGCTATATTCCGACAGACGGTGTGCTGAAAACGCGTTCGGGATCACAGCAGCAAGGTGGCGGATCCTACTGCGGACCAGTAACTTGCTCCCCACAAACGTGGACTTCGTTGTCAAGGCTGCCTGTGTCTTGCATAACTTCCTAACTGTACTCAATCCACAGTCTGACAATTACAGAGATCAAGAGGGCAAGTTTGGAAACTGTGTAGCAGGACGCTGGCGTGAAAGCATCCAAGCTGCGTTGGGAGACGACAGAATGCAGCAGTTTTCCCCCCTTCAGTCAACACGTTCAAGGAATTATTACAGTGAAGCTGCACATGCCAGAAACCTCTTCGCAGCCTATTTTTGCAGCAAAGTAGGTGAAGTTCCATGGCAGTGGCACCAACCAGGTGTTTCCAAAGAAGGCGCTTTGAAGCGTCTACGTGAGCAGCAGTTCTACCAGCTGCAATGATGGTGAGCATTTCCTCGAAAGAGCAAAAGCCACATAATGTGACTTCATAACAGTCATTCATAATTGCTGTTCACTGTGGCTTACCAATCATGCTGTTTACATACCAATTTTGTGGCACCTGTGCAAGAAAATAATGTTATTAATTTGTTCATCCATGTTGTGAAGTGTGTAGTCCACTTACTTGATGGTAACTGGATCTTTGATGGGGAGTAGAAATAGACTTGAACTGTTGTATTCATGACTACCGAAACCGTAAACATTTAATTTCCAAGCATAAAAAATACAACATTTATTTAAGCATACCCAGCTACTGCTGGCTCGACAGGTAGGGCCGTACTGGCCAGCCAAGCTGCCGCGAATGCAACTGTCACTCCCCATTCGCTCCATTGCAGTTTGCCTGAAGTGGCAGGCCACAACTATGCTGTTGCAAAGATATAATATTTGGGGTTTTACGTGCCAAAACCACTTTCTGATTATGAGGCACGCCGTAGTGGAGGACTCCGGAAATTTTGACCACCTGGGGTTCTTTAACGTGCACCTAAATCTAAGCACACGGGTGTTTTCGCATTTCGCCCCCATCAAAATGCGGCCGCCGTGGCCGGGATTCGATCCCGCGACCTCGTGCTCAGCAGCCCAACACCATAGCCACTGAGCAACCACGGCGGGTGCGGTTGCAAAGAGTATTGCATGTGCAAGCATTGATGAGGTAGAACATATCACATTATGTAAGGAGGGCTTCAAATAGGAAAATAAAAGCACCTATAAATAAGTGCTAATTGAACACAAACAACGACATAAAAATATCAGTGGTAAGCAACGTGCATGTTAAAGAATGGAGAATGCAGCGTAAAGCAGTAAATAACAGGACATAAAAAGCAAACAAATGAGAGGTGAGGCATCAAAGTACAGTAATACACAAAGGACTATGGTAAAAACAGCCATACGAGTATCTGGAGGTACGCATTTTTCTTGGTTTCTACAACTTGGCTGTCAAGAAGAGTATTGCACAGGTGAAAGGCACGTGCATGCATTGAAAAGCTAAAATGTATCACATTATGTACGGATGACTAGGAATGGGAAAATAAAAGTTGAACACTGACCAGTGCACATTGAACACATGAAAACTTATCCAGAACATAAAAAAGCCGAAATAAAAGTACCCGCCGTGGTTGCTCAGTGGCTATGGTGTTGGGCTTCTGAGCACGAGGCCGCGGGATCGAATCCCGGTTACGGCGTCCACATTTCTATGGGGGCAAAATGCGAAAACACCCGTGTACTTAGCTTTAGGTTCACGTTAAAGAACCCCAGGTGGTCAAAATTTCTGGAGTCGTCCACTACGGCGTGCCCCTTAATCGGAAAGTGGTTTTGGCACGTAAAACCCCATAATTTAATTTCTTGAAATAAAAGTATCAGTGACAAGCAGCTAGCGTGTTAAAAATGCATAATGCAGCATCACAATAAACCTGTAAAAAACAGGTCATAAAAGCAAGCATATAAGAGATTAGGAATCAAAGTACAGTAATACACAATTCAATATGATAACTATGGTTGTACGAGTATCTGGAGGTACACATTTTTCTTGGTTTCCACAACTGGGCTATCAAAAAGAATACTGCACAGGTGAAAGGCACATGCAATCATTGACCAGTTAAAATGTATCACATTATGTAAGGACATCAAATATCAAATCAAATATCAAACATCAAAAATATCAAACACCAAATAAACATCAAAAGCACATAAATAAGTGCAAAGTGAACACAAGAAAACTAAAGAAAAATTATAAAGTATCAGTGACAAGCATCCAATGTGTTAATGTATGCAGCATCACAATAAAAGACGGAACATAAAGAGTCCCCCGCAGGGGCGTCTGCGTAAGCAGGCGTTTGGTGTGTTGCGACACCACGTACCCGAGCACACGAGGGTTGGACCCTCCCGCGTGTAGCCGTGCGCGGCTTAGCCGTGTCCGGGGAAAAGGGGATCCTGGGGGTTGAGCCAATGCCGGGTGTTTGGACCTTTACGGCCCCTCGGCGGCGGCAACACACCCCTTTGGCCTCGGCTTCACGTAGACGGCACCCCCGGACTGACCCACCCAGGGGAAATCGGCAGTCGCCTCTTCCTATCTCTTCCTCTCGAATCTTCGTCTTTATCTCCTACTTTTACATCTTTCCTGTCTTCTCTTCACTTCTAATTACTTCCGTATTTCCTGGCGGCGAGGGTTAACCGTGTGTAATATATCCTGCCTTGGGTATATATATTAGGTTATAGCGGCGATGCATGGCTGGCGTCTGCAGGTTCTCTTCCAACCTTGTAGCGTCCCCTTGTTGGGGTCGGTGGTGGGTGGCCACCATCGCCGCCGAATTTTCCAGTGTTTACATGGCAAACGCTTTTCCCCCCCTCCAAGATCGCCCTCCAAAACGAGGGCGCACCGAAGCAACATTTCAGTTCCTATTAAAACCAAACTATGACACCTTCCCAAAGTTCCATGTCCTTCACAGTGAGGCAACACAACTATTAGAAAACTGTCACCTTTCATAGTATCCAAATGCCTATCAAACGCGATCGGATCAGGCTACAAAGCACCAAAGATGGCAAGTGGAGACCTCCTCCTCGAACTGACAAAGAAAGAACAAGTCGAAAAAATCAGTGAACTCAAAAGCATCGGTGACACTAATGTCACAATTTCCCCACATCGCTCGCTCAACACCAGCAGAGGAGTAATATCACAAGAAGATTTCATGAACCTCAGTGACGAAGAGCTCCTTGAGGGATTCCAGGAGCAACATGTAATCAAGGTACAAAGGATAACACTTCGACGAAACGACCAACAGATCCCCACAAAACACGTAATACTTACATTTGGCTCCAGTACTGTGCCAAGTTCACTCGACGCAGGCTACCTGAAAATCAACGTCCGACCATACATACCGAACCCGATGCGGTGCTTCAAGTGCCAAAGGTTCGGACACGCATCACAATCATGCAGAGGAAAGGAGACATGTGCAAAGTGTAGCGCCAACGACCAACCATCTGACAACTGCAATGCTCCCGCACAATGTGTCAATTGCAAGGGCGACCATCCAGCTTACTCGCGGAGCTGCCCTTGCTGGAAAAGAGAAAAAGAAATGATTGCAATAACTGTAAAGGAAAAGATTTCATTTCATGAAGCGAGGAAAAGGTTAGCGCACTTACCTCAAGTAAGCTATGCCAGTGTGACGCGGCAGGGGGCAGCGCCACACCGGACTCAGGAATCTACAGGGTCCACTTCCGGTACTCCTGTAGAAACCCCAACCGCCCCCTTGGTGGCTGCAGCCAGTGCTGCTCCACCAGCAACGAATACGGGCCCGCAGACAACAGTGCCGCAGGGCCCGAAGTTGAAGCGTACCCCACGGCCCGAGACGCGCGTCTCGGCGCCTGGCTCTCGATCGTCCAGTGCCTCGGAAAAGGCGATGGACGTCGATCCAAAAATCCCGGCGTCATTGACGCCAAAAGACCCGCGCTCCTTGGAGCGCACACAGAAGGAGAAACATATTTTAACTTCTGTGAGAAAGGGAAAGGTAACCTGAGCGGTTACCGCCCTTCATAAGAGTAACCAGGTTTTAAATAGATGCCACCTACAATTTGTAAGCTCACACACATAAGTATTTTTTCCCGATTCCAATAAGATTGCTTTTATCATTCATTGGAACTGCAGAGGCCTAATTCACAATCTAGGTGACATCAAAGATATCATAAATAAGTTATCACCAGTGGCATTCTGCCTTCAAGAAACGTATCTAGGACCAAAGCATACAAATTTCCTTAAAGGCTTTACAGTTATAAGAAAGAACCGCGAACACTCCAGTCGTCTATCAGGAGGTGTCGCTATTGTTCAAGGCGGCATCCCTACACGGAACGTTTCATTAAATACTCCGCACGAGGCAGTAGCTGTCACTGTTTTGTCATTTAAGACTGTAACCATCTGTTCATTATACATTCCTCCCCATAGCCATTTCACAACTCGAGATTTGGAAGATTTAATTGACCAGCTGCCGGAGCCTTTTGTTTTAGTTGGTGATTTTAATGCTCACTGCACTCTTTGGGGTAGCGATAAGAATGACCAAAGAGGACAACTTATCGAAGATTTTATTTTGACTAATAACATCTGTCTTTTAAATTCAGGTGCGCCAACTCATTTTTCACCCAGTTCATGTACATTTAGCTGCATTGATTTAGCATTCTGCTCTCCCGACATTTTTACCGATTTTAAATGGGATGTACTGAAGAAATCATATGGCAGTGATCATCTACCTGCTATAATCAACCTCACATCAACACTACCCATTATATCTCACAAACCGCGCCGTTGGAAACTACAAATGGCAGACTGGTCTGTTTTCACAGAAAGTGCCAGGCTGGAGGAGCTTACTTTAACAGATTTAAGCATTGACGAAATTAATGAACAATTTACTAACTGTATTATTTCTGCAGCCGAAAAGGCCATTCCGCAATCTTCTGGCGTTGTTCCGAAAAAGCTTAATCCTTGGTGGACACATGAATGCACCATAGCAAAAAAGCAGCAAAATAAGGCCTGGGGAATCTTACGCAGGTACCCAACACATAACAACCTTCTAAATTTTAAACAAGCCAAAGCGAAAGCTCGATATATCCGGAGACAGGCAGAAAAATGTTCTTGGCATAAATATGTATCTACGATTAATAGCACCGTTACATCCAAAAGGATGTGGGACCAGGTCAGAAAGTTTAAGGGGGACTACTCACCATACACGATACCCATACTTACACCTTCAGGCACTCAGACAACACTACAAGAACAAGCGAATATACTTGGGGAACATTTCTATAACATCTCTAGCTCGGATAATTATTCAAACAGGTTCTTAAAATACAAACTGTCGGCAGAAAAAGAGAAGCTACCAACTGCGTGTATGTCAAGGGATGAAAACAACGCTCCATTTACGCTACAAGAGCTTAACAGGGTTCTCTCTGCTGGCAAGAAAACTGCAGTAGGTCCTGACCGGATTCATTATTCCATGCTTGCACACCTGTCCCCAGCATCCGTAAATGCTCTCCTTAAATTTTTTAACGAAGTATTTGAATCTGGAAGCATGCCAACAAGTTGGAAAAATGCAATAGTTGTGCCTTTTTTAAAAACAGGTAAATCCCCCACATCCCCAAGCAGCTTTCGACCCATTGCCCTCACAAGCTGTTTGGCGAAATCATACGAAAGTGTCGTAAATGCGAGATTAACTTTCACGCTTGATACACGTAACTCCATCGATTTTCACCAGTGCGGCTATAAAAAAGGGTGTTCAACGACAGACCACCTCGTCCGACTTGAACACGAAATACGTGAAGCATTTCTACAAAAACAGCACTGCCTGGCAGTGTTCTTCGACCTTGAAAAAGCGTACGACACCACGTGGAGATTTGGTATCTTACGTGATCTCGCCGCGTTAGGAATCCGTGGCAAAATGCTAAACTGTCTCGCTGATTTTATGTCCAATAGAACTTTCCAAATCCGTCTAGGCACTGTGCTCTCGCGCACATTTATCCAAGAAAACGGCGTGCCACAAGGTTGCGTACTTAGCACAACACTCTTTATAGTAAAAATGAACTCTGTCAACAAAGTTATTCCCACCTCCGTTATGCACTCCATATATGTCGATGATCTGCAAATAGCATGCCGCGCCTCAAACTTACGAACATGTGAAAGACAGCTCCAGATAACAATAAATAAACTAATGGAATGGGCTGAGCAAAATGGCTTCCGCTTCTCTACTCAGAAAACTGTTAAAGTGCTTTTTTCGCAAAAACGAGGGTTGTACTTAGACCCGGATGTAAAATTGAATGATGTCGCGTTGCCGGTAAAACAAGAATATAAATTCTTGGGAGTAATTTTTGACAAAAAACTAAACTTCCTATCCCACATTAAAACACTAAAGATTAAGGCAAATAAAGCATTGAATATCCTGAAAGTTCTTATCTCATAAGCACTGGGGTTCCGACCGAACGTGTCTTTTACGTATTTACCGCTCTCTTGTTCGCAGCCTTTTAGACTACGGCTCTATTGTTTACGGCTCAGCCAGACAGTCCTACATCCAACGACTTGATCCAGTACATAACCTTGGATTGCGACTGGCAAGTGGTGCCTACAAAACTTCACCTATTCAAAGTTTATATGTTGAGTGTAATGAACCCTCCTTACACCAGCGTAGAGCATTACTCACTTTTTCCTACGTACTAAGAATTCAGTCGTCACCACAACACATATGCTACAACATCCTCACACAATGCAACTCACGCCTACACTATACAAATAAACCGAACATGATCAAACCGCTTGTCCTGCGATATGAGGAATATGTCCGGGATTATGACACTCCTTGCGAAGTCCTCGAGGTTGGCAGAAAGCCACAGCGTTTGCCCCCATGGTACGATTTTGAACCGTTATGTGACTGGACATTGACACATTTAAAGAAGAAAGACACCCCACGCGAACACATTACACAAGAATTCCGTGAACTTCAGGACAAATATCAAAATAACGTGCAATATTACACTGATGGCTCCAAAACCAAAGAACACGTGGGTGTGGGGGTCATAACGGAAAATTGGGAAAAAAGTATCCGATTGCCACAACACGCCTCTGTTTTCACGGCCGAAGTTTTCGCTATATGGGTTGTTGTGAAAAAAATTATCGCTGGTAAACACACAAATGCAGTCATATACACAGGTTCTTTAAGCACACTGAAGGCACTACATCTGAAATCTGAGTGTGAACCCCTGATTGGAGACATTTTAAACATGGTGGCTTTTAACGAATACGGGAGGACAATTCGTTTCTGCTGGGTCCCAAGCCATGTTGGGATACCGGGTAACGAAGCAGCTCATACATATGCATTGATGGCAGCACACAAAGACATTACAAACACAACACTCCCATATAAAGATAGCATCCGCGCAATTAGAAAAGCCTTAACGGTAAAATGGCAACGCGAATGGGACCGCTGTTCCGACAACAAGCTACATCTCACGAAACCCATAGTTGGGGAGTGGAAGTCATGCTATCATCAGGAGCGGTTCATCGAAGTAGTTTTATGCCGACTACGCATTGGACACACACACATCAAACACAATTACTTACTTAGGAAAGAAGACACACCAACATGCGAGAAATGTCAACAGCCACTAACAGTTATACACATATTACTCACATGTACGCAGATTGAAACACACAGACGAGCACTTTTGCACAAATTATATCAACTACACATACCGTTACACCCTGCTCTAATTTTAGGCGATGATCCACTAGTCCCATTAGGTGACGTGCGTAAATTTTTAGACGACACTGGATTTTTACATAAAATATAGATTATTAACATAGTCTTTCACTTTATAAACTGTATTTTAGAACACCTCGTGCTTGGCGCAGCATAGCCTTAGCCGCTTTTGCGCCATTAAACCCACATTTAACTAACTAACATAAAGAGTGAATATATGAGAGGTGAGAGATCAACATACTGTAATATAGAATTGAACACATTGAAAAAGAAAATAAAGAATAATAGTATGAGTACCTGGTGGAATGCAGTATGAGCAACTGCTGCCATTTTCTTGGTTTCCATAAATTGGCTATTGAGAAGATTATTGCACGGGTCGACAACACATTAAATTTAAAAGTAAATGTATGTTTACAAAAGTAAGAAAACAAACATACTCGGAAAACATGGTGCCTTGATGTGCTGGTTTGCAGTATCACTGTGCCTTCATAGTGCAGACAGCACATGGACGAGCAAAATGAACAGATAGCATAAACATTGCTCCTTTGTTTCTTTTCTTTGCCGATGTGCGATCGGCACTCTGAAGCTGCAGTGAGAAGGTGCCGAGTATGGCAAAAAGAAAAAAAATTAATCAGTTAATTCCTTAATGACACTCAAAATTTTGATATACATGTCCGTTTGTCTTTCCGTTCTGGCTAGTTTCATGAGTGGAACAAGTGACATTGCAAACAGCTCGATGTGATCTGTCGGCTTTGTTGTATTGAGAGCACTGGTGACGCGCTGAAGCTGCTGCGCCAACAAATCGTGTGCACTTGCCTTTCTTTTCCTGCTCGTAGGCGTGCCGGACGATGTCACTGAAGACGCCTGTGCACGAGGTGCAGGCGTTGCCACTGGCGGCACCGACACCTCTGTCACCACCACATCCTCCTCCTCCTTCTCCTGCCCCTCCAACTCGTACACGTGCACGTACTCCTCATTGCCAAAGTGGCACATGTCGTCGAAGAGCTCTGCAGCAGTGGGCCCTTCCTCCAGGTTGTTATGGCTTGCTGCGACAGGTTCCTGCTGGCTCAGCATTTGGAAGTTCCCTGATGTGCTGATACGTTTGAAGAAAGAAATGTTCATTGTAGATACTTTTGGCTGTAAATATTTCAAATAATGCAAAAAGCAATGTGAAAATAAAGTTCATCAATTAAATTGTACAAGTGCTCCTTATCTGAAGTGGTCACCCAAACATATCAATAACACATAGATACACATAACACTTTATAGCGTCATCATTTACATTTATTCTAGTTTACATTGCCATTCCATATAGTAGCACATTCTACATTTCAGTGAACACAAGACTCTTCCCTTACTGAAAAAATTAATGCTTTAAAACTAATGTTTGTTATCCCATAAATAAGCCATGTTACACTGCTGACAAATGCTATGTTAGAGTGACCTAAGTCTTTGAATTTTTAGAAATGTGCTGTGTGCAGTAACATTTGTATCTGAAAATGGTACAGTGAATTATTTTATGCATGCTAAACAAATATTACAGTGCCATTTGATGAAAATATATGCTTTACAAACTAGCTATAGCCACAGGTCCTATCCATTGAGGTTAATTGATCCATTAACAGCCGATGCTACAAAATACACGCAATTCATCACACTTTAAAAGATTCGCTGGTCGTAGAAAAACATTTGGCTAGAGAAGCGAGTCAAATGAGATTCTCTACACTAGGTGTGGAATTCGGGAGATTTCCAAGAGTCTGCGCGACTGCTTACAATGTTGCAGCTTTAGCACCAGTGGACTGAATGTGGGCACTCGCTAGAGCTGCTGGGCTGAGTGAGAAGCACCATATGGAAGAATTCATGTTAGAAGGCCGTGGATGGTGTTTTGAATTTCTTGGCAATAAGTGATATGCACGGTTCGCCGTGCTTACAAACTACACGCGAGCTAGAAATTCGTCTGAGTTTTGCGGACCGAACAACACTACGTTGATCATCATCCACGTAGTTTTTATGAAATTGTGAATCTCGCAACAACGGCAGTCCAATAGGACAGTTTAACATAGTGAGGCGATGCACGAGTTCTCCTCCTCTAAGCGACAAAATAACACGCCATTAAACTTACGCTCTCGTTTCCATTGTGTCGCGGAGAAACGTCAGGAGCTCGAAGAAGGGCCACGAACATTCGCTCTCTTCCTCGGCTCCCGCTCCGCTCTTCTGGGACGTCGCGTCATTGTAAAAGCGACGGAATTTGTCGCGAAGCGACTTCCACCGTTTTTGTACGGCGGTGACACCGTCTGTGCAAAAGATTAGTTCCATTTTACGAAAATTTCTCAAGCAACAGCGCAGCATTCAAGCAAGCTTACCTGGCACACCGGGCAGAACTATCGCTGCCACTTCCCTCCACAGGGCAGCTTTCTTCTGTCGATTTTTGTGGTCCCTGTGGCGAGACAGCCACAAAGACGGCCGGGCCTCTACAGTGGAGATTAGGCGCTCGTTATCGATGTATATATCTTCCCCTGCTGCCATTCTTGTGTAGTACGCGCATAGAATGAAGAACCAACTTGTACGCGAATCGATTGCGGTGCTATCAAAACTGGCGCCAAAAGTTACAACGTATCGGATGTTTAGGAAGCAGCACCTTGTGATTGGTCCCTGCGGGAAAATGTACTTCCGGTCTAGCAAACAAAATCTAGCAGAAGAAAGCCTTTCTGTACCACGCTGAAGCCTCAATATTTGTAAACGTAATTGTTTTGTTTTGAGAGCTGTTATATCATTGCAAAATCGAAAAAGAAGCACTTTCTTGCATGACATAAATCGGCCTCGCTGAGAGTTGCATGTATTAAGCCATAGCCGCGTAGCCATGCCTGGCCAGGCGCGCCGACGCGAGGCAGGCCGAACGCGTGAAAACAGAGCGGAGCTGTTCCCCGAGATCACGCCGCGTTTCGACGCGTACGCGCCATGCCGCACTGTCTGCGCATGCGTGGGCGCATGAACTCGAGCTTGCGCGCGTCCGCAAGCGTACGTGTGGTCTCGGCTTTACACGGCGCGGCGCACGCGCCGGTAGGCACTCCATTCTGGGCAGTGCAGCCTTATGTTCAAGATGGCTGTGTCAAACGCACAGAGCTGCCCAAGAAAACCCAATGGAATCTTTATTAGACTAACAGTTTCAACAATGCATGGACATTAATCGGATACAATAATTTCCGCGCAAGGCAAAGCAAAGAATGACATCACCTAACCTTACTCCCACTGTCCATATTTGCCGTACACGTGTCCACAGTCAGCATGCGCCAACACTAGAATAGGGAAACAAAGAAAACGTGTGAAAGCTGCTAATAATGCATACTAATGCCCATGCATTAATCGTGAGGGTTCACTATATAAGGCACTTACCTCGAAGCTTAAGAACCCAGGGATTTAGTTCCAAAAACCTTGCTACGATGCTGGCTATGTTAGCACTAATGACACACGTACTACAGTGCTGTTTGCGTGTGGTCTAAGCCGATCCAAATGTCAAACAACGCCGCGGAATGTACCAGCTGTGTTGCCATGGTGTTGCAATGATAGCGAACGAATTACACGCCGAACTCGCACCTTAAAAATAAGTATCCCAATGTTATTTTTCTTGGGTAATTACCTATACTTCTATAAGGAATAATTCATTTTGGCACTTCAAGTATGTTTTTTTCTTTCTTTTTAAAGCTTTTAGTAATGCTAAACCACGGCTTTTTCAGCCGTTCTCTCCGTCATATAGTTTTTCACTGAGAAACTCTGCTGTCTGTATGCGGCTTGTGCCGGTACGCGTGTGCAAAACACGTACGGCAGCTGTCAGGTGGTGTCGGTGTAACAATTCATTGTAGGAAGGAACAAGTGAGCACATTATATTTGCATTTAAGAACATTCGCGGAGTTTATACTTCGTGGAAAATTATATTAAACAATTTTGCATGACCGCTGCGCCGCGCGCGCGCCCGCCACATTGGGGGAAATATTGGAGTTCTAGACAAATAATGACAATCAGACATGAAAACATCAAATTGTCACTGCTTTTTGACATTACTACACTAATGCAATGGTGGTGCACTTCCATATGCACGAGGGCACCAATTTCAAGTCCCAATTAAAGCCGACCGTGGATATTTTTGGGATGATCCCAACGTGTACGCCCCTAAGATGTTTTCGGGAGCTCCATATTTGGACGGGGGATGTTTGGAGGTTTTAGGAACATCCCTGAGATATCGTGTGTCGTTTGCGAATCCGCATGGGCCGAGGAACGCATCCGGGAGCTCGGAATTCACCGTGAAGGCGTTTATTGTGTTATAAACAGCCAGCACGAACCTGTTGCATACCAGTCCCGACTCCGCACGACTCATGACAGGAATCGTGAGAAAGTTAAACTTTTGGGTAGAGAAATGGCTATTTAGTACATAAACGATGCAAGATGAAGTGACCACTGCATCTCTGATTAGCTGTTCGCTGCACTTCAAAAAGTCCTGCCCCTTGAACTGCATGTATTGAAAGGATAAGACAGAGACTGTGACCTTATCAAGAGCGGTATGCCCTTAACGTATTTATTTTTGTTTTGTTGTCAACATTTCAGTACAAATTCCTGAGGAAAGACCCCGAAATGTTTTTCCTATACTACAGGATGCTTCCGAAACAATTTGACGACCGTCATAAGTATGTCCGTGAGGACTTGGAGCGCCATAACCTCTGCCGGGAGCCTCTTAGTTCTAAAGAAAGGTTGGCGATTACTCTCAGGTACTCCAATACTTGTGATAGCACTGATCTTTTCACACAAGTTATCACCTGTTCGTTTGTTGTACGCAGATACCTTTTCTCGGGAATGGCCATCAAGCAGGTGGCTATGTTGATGGTGGCGCCATCAACATGCCGGCTATCATCCATGATACTTGCAGAATCATCTGGAGCCACTCTACTTGCCTGTGAGTATTGCTTGCCTCAGTTTGTTGTCACCTCTTGTTTTCTAGCGTGTATGTTTGATACATATTAAAGAGCCACAGATGCAGCAAAATAAAGAGAATTGTGAAGTAATGTAAAAGGGCTCACTAGCATGCAAAACTTTTCCTCCACTGTGGCGTGCGTTTCTCTTTATGAATTATAGGAGCCACGACGAGAACACTAGGAAACCACAGCATGATACTTCGGCATCCGCTGGAACTTCCCCAACTGCGTTGGGGCAGTTGATGGGAAACAAGTGCAAATAACAGTGCCTCCACATTCTGGCAGCAGGTTTTACAGCAAGGTATCGAACATGCCGTGCAGTTTTGCATTAGAAAAACTGAGGTCATGGTCAGTGGTCTCTTTTGGGAGTCAGTGACCCTGACCACCAATAGAGCACATAATTACCCCCCCCTCCCCCACCGTCCGTCGACCAGGTCCCTTCCACGAAAAAAGGAACCTGTGATGACACGTCAATCGGCTGACACCACGATGCTACCTCCCATTCCTCCACCAACGTTATATAGTACCCCTTTCTTTTCAATAACACCCCGCAGGGGCGTCTGCGTCAGCAGGCGTTTGGTGTGTTGCGACACCACGTACCCGAGCACACGAGGGTTGGACCTTCCCGCGTGTAGCCGTGCGCGGCTTCGCCGTGTCTGGGGAAAGGGAGATCCTGGAGGTTGAGCCAATGCTGGGTGTCTGGACCTCTAAAGCCCCCCGGCGGAGGCAACACACCTCTTTGGCCTCTGCTTCGCCGTGTCTGGGGAAAGGGAGATCCTGGAGGTTGAGCCAATGCTGGGTGTCTGGACCTCTAAAGCCCCCCGGCGGAGGCAACACACCTCTTTGGCCTCTGCTTCGCATAGACGGCACCTCCAGACTGACCCACCTGGAGGAAATCGGCAGTCGCCTTTTCCTGTCCTCCTCTTCAATCTTCGTCTTTCTCTCTAGCCTTTTTATCTTTCCTGTCTTCTTCTAACTTCTTCTTACTTCCGAATTTCCTGGCGGCAAGGGTTAACCGTGTGTAGTATATCCAATCATGGTTATGTGCATTAGGTTATAGTGGCGGTGCATAGCTGGCTTGTGCAGGTTGCTCACAAACTGTAGCGTCCCCTTGTTGGGCTCGGTGGTGGGTGGCTACCACCGCGGCCGAATTTTATACCATGTTAGGCAGAAGCTTTCCCGCGACTTCCAGATTCAGAGGCCGCACCGATGCACATATTCAGTTTGCCCTCCGAACCGACCTAGATAACTTTCCATGTTACCACGTCTTGCATAGTGAAGCAACACTAAGTATGCGTAAGCTCTCCCGTTTCTTGGTGGCGAAATGCCTGATAGAAAAATTGGCAAAGACTATAAAGCCTCGAAAATGACCAGTGAAGACGTGCTTATAGAACTGAGAAAAAAAGAACAAGTATCAAAGCTGTCCGAACTCGCCAGTATTGGTGAAATCAAAGTCACGATTTCTCCCCGCCGCTCCCTAAACACCTGCAGGGGCGTTATCTCAGAGGAAGATTTTCTCAGCTTGAGTGACGAGGAACTCCTCGAGGGGTTCCAAGAATAAAATGTCATTAAAGTACAAAGAATTACAATCCGAAGGAACAACGAACTACCCACCAAACATGTGATCCTCACATTTGGTACTAGCATTCTCCCCACTTCTCTCGACGCAGGATATCTAAATATAAATGTCAGACCATACATACCGAACCCCAAGGCGGTGTTTTAAGTGCCAGAGGTTCGGCCACGCATCGCAATCATGTAGGGGCAAAGAAGCATGCGCGAAATGCAACGCCAACAATCACCTGCCTGAAAACTGTAACGCTCCCCCACGCTGTGTGTTCTGCAAAGGGGATCATCCAGCGTATTCACGATCATGTCCCTCCCCGCAGGGGCGTCTGCGTAAGCAGGCGTTTGGTGTGTTGCGACACCACGGACCCGAGCACACGAGGGTTGGACCCTCCCGCGTGTAGCCGTGCGCGGCTTTGCCGTGTCTGGGGAAAGGGGGATCCTGGAGGTTGAGCCGATGCCGGGTGTTCGGACCTTTAAGGCCCCTCGGCGGAGGCAACACACCTCTTTGGCCTCTGCTTCACTTAGACGGCACCCCCGGACTGACCCACCCGGGGGAAATCGGTAGTCGCCTTTTCCTATCTCTCTCCCCTCAAACCTTCGTCTTTATCTCTCACTTTTTTATCTTTCCAGTCTTCTTCTCTCTTCCATTTACTTCCTTTCTCCACGGCGGCAAGGGTTAACCTTGTGTGGATATCCTACCTTGGGTACACCATATTTGGTTATAGTGACGGCGTACGGCTGGCGTCGTGCAGGCTTGGACACAAGCCCTGCCCCGTCCCCTCGTTGGGCTCCGTGGTGGGCGGTCGGCGCTGTTGCCGAACACACACACCTTCCTATGGCAGCTCAAATCTCTGTTGTCCATGATCGGCGTCTCAAAAGATGCCGCACCGAAGTACCATTTCAATTCTCCTTTCGAAGCAACGCTCTATCTTTCCCCAAATACTATGTAGTCCACAGTGAAAGTAGCACGCCTATTAGAAAGCTTTCTCCATTCCTGGTCGCCAAATGCCTGAAAGATAAAATCGGACAGACATACAAAGCCTCCAAAATGTCTAGCGGGGACCTCCTCCTAGAATTGAATAGTAAAGATCAAGCAGATAAGCTGTCTGAACTTACCAGTATTGGCGAGGCGACAGTGACTGTTTCAGCCCACAGAACACTCAACACAAGCAGGGGAGTAATATCTGAAGAAGATTTTATTGGATTAAGCGACGAGGAACTGCTGGAAGGTTTCCAGGAACAAAATGTTACCAAAGTACAGAGAATAGTAATCCGCAAGAAACGATCAAGAAATCCCCACCAAACATGTTATACTCACCTTCGGAACAAGCGTAATGCCTACTTCACTCGATGCAGGTTATGTCAAAGTCAATGTGAGACCGTATATCCCGAATCCTAGACGATGTTTCAAGTGCCAAAGATTTGGACATGCTTCACATGCATGCCGAGGACAAACAACTTGTGCTAAATGCAGCTCCAACGACCTCCAATCAGAGAATTGCACTTCTTCGCCACATTGTGTTAACTGCAAGGGAGATCACCCAGCTTATTCGCGGTCCTGCCCTTGCTGGAAAAAAGAAAAAGAAGTCATTGCACTAACTGTTAAAGAAAAAATCTCGTTCTTCGAAGCCAGGAAAAGACTGTCGTACATTCCGCGAAGAAGTTATGCCGAAGTGACGCAGGCGGGGGCAGCGTCACAGAGGCCTCCGGAGTCCTCCGAGCCCACGCGCAGTGGTGCCGCAGTGACTCCTCCCGCCCCCGTGGTGGAAGCAGTCAGTACTGCTCCACCCTCTTCGACGGCCCTGCAGACACCAGCCCCGCAGGGCCCTAAAATCAAACGAACCCCAAGGCCTGAGGCAAGTCTCTCGGCGCCTAACTCTCGGTCCTCCAGCGCCTCAGAGAGAGCGATGGAGGTCAACACAAAAAACCCGGTGTCATTGACACCGAAGGACAAGCGCTCTCTTGAGCGCGGTAAGAGGGACAAGATCCCAATAACCACCCAAAATAAGAAAGCGATAACCTGAAGGTTATCGCTCCTTTGTATCACCCTTCCTGAGATCAACGTCACCTAATATATTACCTACCTCATATTCAACTGTTAACGCCATTTTTACCCTTCAATTCCATAATGGCTTTTATTATTCACTGGAACTGTAGAGGTCTTTTACATACCTTAGGTGACATTAAAGACCTGTTATTTAACTTCTCTCCTGTGGCCTTATGCTTACACGAAACAAACCTAGGTGAAAAACACAAACATATTTTAAAAGGTTTCACTGTTGTACGGCGCGACCGTACTCAGATGAACCGGCTTTCGGGTGGTGTAGCCATTATTGTGCAGGGCGGTATTGCAGTTAGAGAAGTTCCGATTACCAGTCACATAGAAGCCGTTGCTGTCACTGTTATAACTCACAAACCCATCACCATTTGCTCGCTGTATATCCCACCCCACACCCAATTTAACACTAAACATTAAGAAAATATAACAGGTCAATTACCGGAGCCATTTGTTTTAGTGGGGGATTTTAATGCTCACGGTACTCTTTGGGGCAGTATCAAAACTGACCAAAGAGGGCAAATGGTTGAGGGTTTTATTCTATCCAATGATATCTGCCCTTTAAATTCAGGTGCACCGACATACTTTTCACCAACTTCCCGCACTTTTAGTTGTTTAGATTTAGCTTTTTGCTCACCATCTCTTTTTAATGATTTTAAATGGGAAACCGTCGATAAGTCTTATGGCAGTGATCACTTGCCCGCAATCATCAAATTTTTATCATTACCACCAACCTTAATCACAAGGCCACGCCAGTGGAAACCCCGCAGGGGCGTCTGCGTCAGCAGGCGTTTGGTGTGTTGCGACACCACGTACCCGAGCACACGAGGGTTGGACCCTCCCGCGTGTAGCCGTGTGCGGCTTAGCCGTGTCTGCGGAAAAGGGGATCCTGGGGGTTGAGCCGATGCTGGGTGTTTGGACCTTTAAGGCCCCCCGGCGGAGGCAACACACCTCTTCGGCCTCGGCTTCACATAGACGGCACCTCCAGGCTGACCCACTTGGAGGAAATCGTCAGTCGCCTTTTCCTGTCTCTCTCTTCCTGCAACCTTCGTCTTTCCCTTACTTTCCACCTTTCCTGTCTCCTTCTCTCTTCTATTTACTTCCTTTCTCCACGGCGGCAAGGGTTAACCTTGTGTGGATATCCTACCTTGGGTACACCATATTGGGTTATAGTGATGGCGTACGGCTGGCGTCGTGCAGGCTTGTACACAAGCTGTGCCGCGTCCCCTCGTTGGGCTCCGTGGTGGGCGGTCGGCGCTGTTGCCGAACATACACATTTTCCTATGGCAGCGCAAGCCTCTGTTCCCCGCAGGGGCGTCTGCGTCAGCAGGCGTTTGGTGTGTTGCGACACCACGTACCCGAGCACACGGGGGTTGGACCCTCCCGCGTGTAGCCGTGCGCGGCTTAGCCGTGTCTGGGGAAAGGGGGATCCTGGAGGTTGAGCCGATGCTGGGTGTTTGGACCTTTAAGGCCCCCCGGCGGAGGCAACACACCTCTTCGGCCTCGGCTTCACATAGACGGCACCCCCGGACTGACCCACCCGGGGGAAATCGGTAGTCGCCTCTTCCTGTCCTCCTCTCCAATCTTCGACTTTCTCTCCCACATTTACATCTTTCCTGTCTTCTCTTCACTTCTTTTACTTCCGTATTTCCTGGCGGCAAGGGTTAACCTGGTGTAATTATCCAACCTTGGGTACTTTATAGTAGGTTATAGTGGCGATGCATGGCTGGCGTCTTCAGGCTTCCAATCCTGTAGCGTCCCCTTGTTGGGCTCCGTGGTGGGTGGCCACCATCGCCGCCGAATTTTCAAATTTTTTATGGCAGAAGCTTTTCCCCCAATACCTGATCGCTCCCTGAAGAGGGGGCGCACCGATGAACAGTTCAATTTTTTCATGCAACCGAAAGTGTCCTTTCCCAAATACCACGTTGTCCACAGTCAGCACGAAACAAAGACAGTCAGAATGATATCGCCATTTCTTGTAGCCAAATCTATCACTGACGCAATAGGCCCCGGTTATAAAGTAACGAAGATGGGAAGCGGCGATCTTCTACTCGAAGTTCGCGACAAGCCACAATACGACAAACTCTCGAAACTTGTTGCATTTGGAGACATTCCCGTTTCTGTGGGCCCACACAGGTCAATGAACACAGTGCGCGGTGTCATCTCGGAAGATGACCTTATCGAACTTACCGAAGAAGAATTGCTAGAAGGATGGCAAGAACAGAACGTCGTCAAGGTACAAAGGATAAAAATAAGGCGCGATAACAAAGAAATACCAACCAGGCATATAATCGTCACTTTTGGAACTAGCAACTTACCAGACTCAATAGAAACAGGATACTGCAAACTCCGTGTAAGGCCATACATTCCTAACCCACGCCGATGCTTCAAGTGTCAGCGGTTCGGGCACGGTTCGCAAAGCTGCCGAGGGCGCACTACTTGTGCAAAATGTGCATCAAATGAGCACTCGTCTGACACTTGCAATTCCACCATCCGTTGTGCTAACTGTGAAGGGGATCACCCAGCATACTCTCGTTCTTGTCCATCCTGGAAAAAAGAAAAACAAATCATCGAAATCAAAGTAAAAATGAACCTTTCTTTCCAAGAGGCGCGCAAACGCTTCTCCATCAATCAATCTAGTCCATCCTACACCGATGTGGCGCGCCGGGGGGCAGCGCTACATCCTTCGGCGGCCGCCCAAGTTACACGGAGTGTGACGGCGATCACGCCATCAGCCCCCCCGGCTGGAACAGCCAGCGCTGTACCGGCCCCCACAAAGGAGGACCAGCAGACCCCCGGGCCTGTTGGACCAAAGGCCACTGCGCGTGCAGATAGGCCCACCACCCCCGCGAACGTGCCCGCTGCGCAGGCATTATCCACCGCCTCAGACGAGGTGATGGATACAAATACAAATCCGGCGTCTCAGCCGCCGAAGGAACGGCGCAGCTCCCTTGAGCGTGCCCGGAAGATAGAGAGATCTCGTTTCACGGGGCCTGGAAAGATCTCGTGAGATAATCTAGACCATATTTCTTAGACACACAGCACAAAACACATACATTATGGATACACAGATAATACAATGGAACGTCAGGGGTTTACTCCACAACCTAGACGACATTAAGGAACTTTTACATAAGTACAGTCCAAAGGTGCTGTGTGTCCAAGAAACACATCTTAATCCTTCACGCACGAACTTTCTCCGGCAGTATACCATTTATCGAAAAGACCGCAATGACGCCCTCACCTCGTCTGGCGGCGTGGCAATAATAGTAGATAAGGGTGTTGCTTGCCGGCAACTACAGCTTAAGACAACTCTAGAGGCAGTTGCAGTCCGTGCGGTACTGTTTAATAAACTTATCACAATTAGCTCTGTATACATCCCCCCGAACTACCAACTTTCAAAAACAGAATTTCACACCTTTATCTATGAACTGCCCGAACCCTACATTGTCGTTGGAGATTTTAATGCACACAACACCCTTTGGGGAAGCCGTCGTTGTGATGCCAGAGGACGCTTAGTTGAAAACTTCCTCCTCACTACAGATGCTTGCTTGCTTAATGGGAAAGAACCTACATTTTACAGTGTCGCAAACAAAACATTCTCATCTATCGATTTAAGCATCGCATCGAGTTTACTCTTACCGCATCTGGAGTGGAACGTAATTAAGAATCCTTACGGGAGCGATCATTTCCCCATTGTCATAAAACTAACAAAAGGTGACGAGTGCTCCCCACATGTCTCTCGGTGGAAAGTCGATTGTGCCGATTGGACACGATACAGGGAGCTGACACATTTGACTTGGAACGACATCTGTAATCTATCTATTGAAGATGCAGTGACATATTTCACGGCGTTCATAGTTGATGCAGCGTCAGTATGTATCCCCATAACAAATGGATCGTCCTGTAAGCGACGTGTTCCATGGTGGAACGATGACTGCAAGAAAGCGCGTAGAAACCAAAATAAAGCTTGGAACAACCTTCGAGACGCTCCAACTACGGAGAATTTGATCATATTCAAGAAAATAAAGTCTGAAGGTAGAAGAACGCGGCGCCGTGCCAAAAGGGAGAGCTGGCAAAGATATATTTCTAGCATCAACTCTTATACTGACGAACGAAAAGCCTGGAACAGGGTGAATAAAATCAAAGGTCGGCAAACTCATCCTCTACCATTAGTAAACACGCAAGGAAATACCCTTCAGGACCAAGCTGACTCTCTTGGGGCACATTTTGAAAACATTTCTAGCCCAATCCATTACTCCGATGCATTCCTTAGATACCAGAAACAAGCTGAGAGACGGCCTCTGGACCTAAAAGGAAAGAACAATGAATCGTACAACCGTCCTTTCAATATGGCTGAATTTCAGGCTGCACTACATAGTTTTAATAAATCAGCTCCTGGCACCGATCGAATAATTTACGAGATGATCGAACATCTGCATCCCGAAGCACACAAAACGCTCCTCTCCCTTTTTAACGCCATATTCTCTGCCAGCTACATCCCGTCAGCCTGGAAGCAAGCACTCATAATCCCCATTCTGAAAGAGGGCAAGAACCCGTCTTTGACCAGCAGCTATAGGCCTATAGCCCTAACAAGCTGCCTATGTAAGTTTTTTGAGAAAATTACTAACCGTCGCTTGGTACATTTTCTTGAAAGTAACAAGATACTAGATCCCTTGCAGTGCGGCTTCAGGGAACATAGATCCACAACAGATCAACTTGTCCGTATCGAGACAAATATCCGGGATGCCTTTGTGCACAAACAGTTTTTCCTATCGGTATTTCTAGACATGGAGAAAGCATACGATACAACTTGGCGTTTCGGAATTCTTCGTGATCTAGCTGGAATGGGCGTCCGTGGCAACTTGCTAAAGGTGATTCAAAGTTATCTGTGCAACCGCACATTTCATGTTCGTGTTGGTAATGTCCTGTCTCGTCTATTTACTCAGGAAACAGGTGTGCCACAAGGTGGAGTGCTGAGCTGTACTTTATTCCTTGTAAAAATGAATTCGCTCCATACTATCATACCACGTACAATGTTTTATTCCATATACGTGGATGATATCCAAATAGGTTACAAGTCATGTAATCTTAGTATCTGCGAGCGACAAGTGCAGCTTGGCCTGAATAAGTTGTCTAAGTGGGCAGACGAGAACGGCTTTAAACTAAACCCTGAAAAAAGTACATGCATCCTTTTCTCCAATAAGAGAGGGGTAATACCGGAGCCCGTTATTGATCTTAATGGAGAACGGCTATCTGTTAGTCATGAACATAAATTTCTAGGCCTCATTTTAGACTCCAAACTAACTTTTATCCCACACTTAAGATATCTGAAAATGAAATGCTTGAGGACAATGAATCTACTGAAGCTCTTGTCCCGCACATCTTGGGGAAGTGACAGAAGATGCCTCTTGAGCTTGTACAAAAGCCTTATACGGTCACGCCTTGACTACGGAGCCATTGTGTATAACTCTGCGACGCCTAGTGCTTTGAAGATGCTCGATTCCGTTCACCACTTGGGTATCCGTCTCGCTACTGGTGCGTTCAGGACTAGCCCCGTAGAAAGCCTGTATGCTGAATCTAACGAATGGTCCCTACATCTTCAAAGAACATATTTAAGTCTCTCATACGCCCTCAAAGTGAAATCAGATTTCCATCATCCATGCCATGCAGTTATTTACGACCTGTCTACGGCTAGGCTTTTCCGTAACCGCCCAGGCACTAGACCTCCTCTGTCCCTTCGGTTGGAAGCATTGTCCGAAGAAACAGGTGCGCCGATTTTAGAGAATGTCATAATGGCAACTACACGGCTTCCACCGCCTTGGGAGTGGAAGACTATCGAGTGTGACGTGTCGTTTGCAGAAATATCAAAACGAGCACCTGAGGCACACATACGGTCACATTTTCTCGAGCTTCAGGAGAAATATTCTTGTGCTGAATTCTACACAGATGCCTCTAAGTCTTCTTCTGGGGTTGCTTACGCAGCATTAGGACCAGCATTCTTAATATCCGGTACATTGAACCCACATACATGTATCTTTACAGCGGAAGCATATGCAATACTTTCTGCAGTGAAGCACATCAGGCAAACTAATCTTACTAGGGCTATAGTATTCACAGACTCATTGAGTGTAGTGCGAGCCCTTATGAACGTACGTAAACTTAAAAACACTGTCTTTAACGAACTGTATACATTGCTATGCTCAGCTTATAGTGCTAAACAAACGATCATCCTATGCTGGGTACCTGGCCACTGTGGCATAAAGGGCAACGAAGCTGCTGACGAGAAAGCTACTTCAGTAGCTTTTACTGATACGGATATAAACATACCCATCCCAGCCACAGATCTTAAAGCATACCTGCGTCATAACCTCAAAATCCATTGGCAGCAACAGTGGAATGCTGAGATATCAAATAAACTGCACTTGATAAAACCCAAATTAGGATATTGGGTATCGGAGAGAATGTCACGATATAACGAAGTCCTCCTTTGCCGATTAAGAATAGGACACACTTACGGCACTCACTCTTACCTCTTGACTGGGGGGGATCCTCCCACTTGCAGTAAGTGCGGCCAAAACCTCACAGTCCTGCACGTTCTTATTCAATGCCCTGCAATAGAAACACAGAGGAAAAAGTATTTCATTTCTGCATATCGCGAAAATATTCCTCTTCACCCGAAATTTTTTCTCGGCAATGAACCGCTTTTTAATCCGAATCTAGTTTTAGCGTTTTTAGCTGAAACAGACAGTCTCGAAATCATTTGGCCAGGACATCTTTAGCTCACGTATACCAGCCTTGTATTCAAAGGCTTTCTTGAATCTTAAGTGTCAGTGCTATGTTTTATTGCATCATGCTTTTAACGAAACCTCATTACCATAGCCCACAGCTTTACTTAGAGTCATTATTTTAGCGACTATATATTTTACGCCATCCAGAGCGACCGATTTTAGGCCTTTTTACAGCCATGTCACATACACCATGAGAAATTCATTGTCTAATTCATTGCCTGCATCATTCACAATGCACTGTTAACATTACCTTTGTCATGGTGCTCTTTGGCCATCCCTGGCCCTTGCACCATAAAACACTACACATCATCAAGCCTCTGTTGTTTATGATCGGCGTCTGAAGAGATGCCGCACCGAAGTACCATTTCAATTTTCCTTCCAAAGCAACGCCCCAACATTTCCAAAGTACTATGTAGTGCATAGTGAAAGCAACATTCCGGTAAGGAAACTCTCTCCTTTCCTGGTAGCGAAGTGTCTGAAAGACAAAATCGGACCAACATACAAAGCATCCAAAATGTCTAGCGGGGACCTCCTCCTAGAACTGAATAACAAAGATCAAGCAGATAAGCTCTCTGAACTTACCAGTATTGGCGAAGCGACAGTGACTGTTTCAGCCCACAGAACACTTAATACAAGCAGGGGAGTAATATCTGAAGAAGACTTTATTGGACTGAGCGATGAGGAACTCCTTGAGGGTTTCCAAGAACAAAATGTGACAAAAGTACAAAGAATAGTAATCCGCAGAAACAACCAAGAAATCCCCACCAAACATGTTATACTCACCTTTGGAACAAGCGAAATGCCTACTTCACTCGATGCAGGTTATGTTAAAGTCAATGTCAGAGCATATATCCCGAACCCTAGACGATGTTTTAAGTGCCAAAGGTTCGGACATGCTTCACATGCATGCCGAGGACAAACAACTTGTGCTAAATGCAGCTCCAACGATCACCAATCAGAGAATTGCACTTCTTCGCCACATTGTGTTAACTGCAAGGGAGATCACCCAGCTTATTCGCGGTCCTGCCCTTGCTGGAAAAAAGAAAAAGAAGTCATTGCACTAACTGTTAAAGAAAAAATCTCGTTCTTCGAAGCCAGAAAAAGACTGTCGTACCTTCCCCGAAGAAGTTATGCCGAAGTGACGCAGGCGGGGGCAGCGTCACAGAGGCCTCCGGAGTCCTCCGAGCCCACGCGCAGTGGTGCCGCAGTGACTCCTCCCGCCCCCGTGGTGGAAGCAGTCAGTACTGCTCCACCCTCTTCGACGGCCCTGCAGACACCAGCCGCGCAGGGCCCTAAAATCAAACGAACCCCAAGGCCCGAGGCACGTGTCTCGGCGCCTAACTCTCGGTCCTCCAGCGCCTCAGAGAGAGCGATGGAGGTCGACACAAAAACTCCGGTGTCATTGACACCGAAGGACAAGCGCTCTCTCGAGCGCGGTAAGAGGGACAAAATCCCAATAACAACTCAAAATAAGAAAGCGTTAACCTAAAGGTTATCGCTCATTTGTATTAGCCTTTTTATTCCATGTCACCTATACCACACCTCTTAATTTTTCCGTAATGCCATTTCTTATCTTTCCATTTTAAAATGGCTTTTATTATCCACTGGAATTGTAGAGGGCTTTTACACAACTTAGGTGACATTAAAGACATATTAATAAACTTCTCTCCTGTAGCCCTGTGTTTACAGGAAACAAACCTAGGCGAAAAACACAAAAACATTTTGAAAGGTTTCACTGTTGTACGGCGCGACCGTACTCAGGCGAACCGGCTGTCAGGTGGTGTAGCCATTGTCCTGCCAGGTGGTATAGCAGCCAGAGAAGTTCCCATTAACACTCACATAGAAGCCGTTGCTGTCACCGTTTTAGCTCACAAAACCATCACCATTTGTTCAGTATACATTCCGCCGCATTTACATTTTACCGTAAGAGACCTAGAGTTAATTTTAAACCAGCTACCCGAACCATTTTTATTAGCCGGTGATTTTAATTCACATAACACGTTGTGGGGTAGTCAAACAACTGACACCAGGGGTCAAACGCTTGAAGATTTTATCCTAACAAATAACATATGCCTTTTAAACACCGGTGCGGCAACTTACTACTCCCCAAGCACAGGCGCTATGAGTTGCTTAGATCTGGCACTATGCTCTCCATCTCTCTTTGACGATTTTCAATGGAGTGTTATTGACAACCCCTATGGTAGTGACCATATGCCTGCTATTATTAAAAGAAAATCTCCTTCTCCTACCATACCATTAAGACCACCCCGTTGGAAACTCCACCTAGCAGACTGGCCTCTCTTTACTGAAAAGGCCAGTCTAGATAACATATCAGATGAGCTAACCATAGATGAAATGAATGATAAGATCACCGCCTGTATACTTGCTGCTGCAGCAGAAACAATCCCACAATCCTCTGGCCTATTAAGAAAAAATCTGAAACCCTGGTGGGCGAAGGAATGTACACAAACAAAAAAACTACAAAACAAAGCGTGGGGTATCTTCCGTCGATACCCAACACAAGACAATCTACTCTCCTTCAAAAAAGCAAAAGCGAAAGCCAGGTACACACGCAGACAAGCCGAAAGACAGTCCTGGAAAAATTATGTCTCGTCTATAAATAGTTCAATAACATCCAAACGAATGTGGGATCAGGTTCGTAAGTTTAGAGGCGACTACGCTTCTTACACTATCCCCATACTAACACCTCCAGGCACGCAAACAAATATAGACGAACAAGCAGACATATTAGGAGAACACTTCCATACTATATCAAGCTCGGTAAACTATTCAGCTGCATTTCTAAAACATAAGCAATTAGCAGAAAAACTAAAGCTTCCGACCACAGGAAGTTCAGAAAGACCGTATAATGCCGCTCTAACACTACCGGAAATCAATAGAGTACTAACAACTGACAAAAAAACAGCACCTGGTCCGGACAGAGTACATTACGCGATGCTCGCTCATCTACCTCCTAATGCAGTTGAAACCTTGCTTCGTTTCTTTAATAAAATCTGGGAAACGGGAAAAATGCCGAAAGAATGGAAGAAAGCTATCATAATCCCGTTCTTGAAAGCTGGAAAACCTCCCACAACAGCAACCAGTTATAGACCCATAGCACTCACAAGTTGTCTTGCAAAGTCCTATGAAGCCATCATCAACATAAGACTGACATACATCCTTGAAACAGAGAACATGCTAGATAACCATCAGTGTGGATACAAGAAAGGCTGCTCCACAACAGATCACCTAGTCCGGCTAGAAGACGAGATACGTGCGGCCTTTCTACACAAACAATACTGTCTGACTGTTTTCTTTGATTTAGAAAAGGCCTACGACACAACATGGAGGTTTGGTATCTTAAGGGACTTAGCAGATTTAGGAATCCGAGGTAGAATGCTGAAATGTCTAGCCGATTTCATGTCGGACCGAACATTCCAGGTGCGTTTAGGAACGGCGCTGTCACGTATATTCATCCAGGAAAATGGAGTGCCACAAGGATGCGTACTAAGTACAACACTCTTTATAGTAAAAATGAACTCTGTTAACAAAGCAATCCCCCCCTCTGTTATGCACTCCATATATGTGGATGATCTGCAAATAGCGTGCCGCGCCTCAAACTTACATACATGTGAAAGGCAGCTTCAGATAACAATTAATAAACTAATGGAGTGGGCTGAAAAAAATGGCTTCCGCTTCTCTACTCAAAAAACCGTTACAGTGCTATTCTCGCAAAAACGAGGATTGTACTTAGACCCGCTTCTAAAATTGAATGATGTCGCACTGCCGGTAAAACAGGAATGTAAATTCTTGGGGGTAATCTTTGATAAAAAACTAAACTTCCTAGCCCACATTAAAACACTAAAAATTAAGGCAAATAAAGCATTGAATATCCTAAAAGTTCTGGCTCATAAGCACTGGGGTTCTGACCGAACCTGTCTTTTACGTATTTACCGGTCTCTTGTGCGTAGCCTTTTAGACTACGGCTCCGTGGTTTACGGCTCAGCCAGGCAGTCCTACGTCCAACTCCTTGATCCAGTACATAACCTTGGATTGCGACTGGCAAGTGGTGCCTACAGAACGTCACCCATTCAAAGTTTATATGTTGAGTGTAATGAACCCTCATTACAGCAGCGCAGAGCCTTATTAACATTCTCTTACCTACTCAGAATTCAGTCATCACCGCAACACATATGCTATAACATCCTCACACAGTGCAACTCACGCTTACACTACACAAATAAACCGAACATGATTAGGCCACTTCTCCTGCGGTATGAGAAATACTGTCAGGATTATGACATCCCCCACGAAGTCCTCCAGGTCGCCAAGAAACCACAACGGTTGGCCCCATGGTACAATTTCACGCAGTTGTGTGACTGGACATTAACACATTTAAAGAAGAGAAACACTCCACACGAACACATCATGCAAGAATTCCGTGCTCTTCAAGACAAGTATCAAAATCACATGGAATTCTACACGGATGGCTCCAAAACAAAAGAACACGTGGGTGTAGGGGCCGTAACAGAAAATTGGGAAACAAGTGTCCGTCTACCAATACATGCTTCTGTTTTCACTGCTGAAGTTTATGCTGTATGGGTTGCAGTTAAAAAGATTATCACTGGCAAGCACAAAAACACAGTCATATACACGGATTCTTTAAGTACACTGAAGGCTCTCCATCTGAAATCTGAGTGTGAACCCCTGATAGGAGACATTTTAAACATGTTGGTGCTGAACGAATACGGGAGGTCAATTCGTTTCTGCTGGGTCCCGAGCCATGTTGGGATACCAGGTAACGAAGCAGCTGATAGATGTGCATTGATGGCAGCGCACAAAGATATTACAAACACGACACTCCCATATAGTGATAGCATCCGTGCAATTAGAAAAGCCTTCACGGTAAAATGGCAACGCGAATGGGACCATTGTGCTGACAACAAGCTACATCTCACCAAACCCATAGTTGGCGAGTGGAAGTCGTGTTATCATCAAGAGCGGTTCATCGAAGTAGTTTTATGCCGGCTACGCATTGGGCACACTCACCTCACACACAATTACTTACTTACGAAAGAAGACACACCAACATGCGAGAAATGTCAACAGCCACTAACAGTTATGCACATATTACTCACATGTACGCAGACTGAAACACACAGACGAACACTTTTGCACAAATTATATCAACTACACATACCTTTACACCCTGCTCTGATTTTAGGTGATGATCCGCTAGTCCCATTATGTGACGTCCGTAAATTTCTACACGACACTGGATTTTTACATAAAATATAGGTTATTAACAAAGCCTTTTCCTTCACAAACTGGATTTTAAAATACCTCGTGTTTGGCGCAGCATAGCCTTAGCTGCTTTTGCGCCATTAAACCCCATTTAACTAACTAACTAACTTCCTTCTTCTTGGCGGCAAGGGTTAACCCTGTGTGGTTATCCAACCTTGGGTACACCATATTTGGTTATAGTGGCGGCGTACGACTGGCGTCGTGCAGACTTGCATGCAAGCTCTGCCGCGTCCCCTTGTTGGGCTCCGTGGTGGGCGGTCGGCGCTGTTGCCGAATGTACACATATCTTCATGGAAACTTCTTTCCCCAAACTTCCTGATCGCCCTCCGAAACGAGGGCGCACCGAAGATGTATTTCAGTTTTTCGGACACCAAATCCAGAATTTCCCCCGGTTCCACGTTATTCACTCTGAAAAGCCAAACAAAGCAGTGCGAGACATTTCACCATTCCTTGTCTCAAAGTCTTTAACTGATGTTTTTGGTCCAGGATACAAGGTGTCGAGGATGGCAAGCGGCGACCTCCTCTTGGAGCTCCGCGATGTCAAACAATATGAAAAACTACCGCAACTAGTGTCATTTGGAGAGACCCCCATAACAGTAACCCCGCACCGTACAATGAACACCACCCGCGGCGTTGTGTCAGACGATGACTTGCTGGAGCTCACTGAGGCTGAACTCTTGGAGGGCTTCAGCGAGCAAAATGTTATCAATGTCAAAAGAATAAAGATCAGGCGAGATGGTAAAGAGATCCAAACCAAGCACCTAATAATCACCTTTGGTTCAAGTGTCCTGCCCGAGTCAATCGAGGCCGGGTACATCAAGCTCCGTGTCAGGCCATACGTGCCCAATCCACTGCGATGTTTCAAATGCCAGCGCTTCGGCCACAGTTCGCAGAGCTGCCGAGGCCGCCAAACATGTGCGAAGTGCAGTGCCCACGAACACACCTCTGAAGCTTGTGAGAATGCTCTCCACTGTGTAAACTGTGATGGGGAGCATGCCGCGTACTCGCGGTCGTGCCCATCCTGGAAAAAAGAAAAGGAAATAGTAACAGTTAAAGTAAAAGAAAATATAAGTTTCAAAGAGGCACGCAGGCGGGTATCTTACCTGCCCAAGAAAACATTTGCCGATGTGGCGCGTAAGGGGGCAGCGTCACAACGGCCTCCGGCGGCTGTCCGACCCACAGGCAGTGAGTCGGCAGTTACGCCATCTGCCCCCGCGGCGGTTGCAGCTAGCGCTGCTCCGTCAACCGAGGAGAAGGGACCATCGACCCCGAAGGTGGGCGCAGCCGAGGCTGCCTCAACCTTCCAGGTCCCTTCCAGCGCTGGCAACGGCCGGCGCAGCCAAATTCCCCAGGGAGCCCCATCGACCTCCGGGCTGGTGGGCGCAGGGGTCTTGCCCTCCAAGGCGGGACCCTCGCTGGTAACTTCCCGCTCGCAAGAGCACGTGTCCGGCGCCTCGCAAGAGGCAATGGACACTACACATGTCCTCAAGGCGCAACAAACGCCTAAGGAGCGGCGAGGCTCCCTCGAACGCTCCAGAAAGGGCAGAACTCCCGTTACAGGGCCTCGAAAGAGCTCTGTAACCTAAGGCATCACCTCCGTTTCCGTAAACACAGCACAAATTTTTCTTTAAATATGGATACACAAATCATCCAATGGAATGTCAGAGGTCTTCTCAGGAATCTCGATGATGTGCAAGGGATTATACACAAACACAATCAAAAAGTGCTGTGTCTACAGGAAACACACCTAAAAACACAACACACAAACTTTCTCCGACAGTATGTTACTTTTCGCAAAGATCGCGATGATGCAATCGCATCATCGGGAGGTGTTGCAATTGTAATCCAAAAGAGCATAGCATGTCAACATTTACAGCTACGAACGGCCCTTGAAGCAGTGGCGGTTCGAATAGTTTTCCTAAACAAACTTATCACTATTTGCTCGATTTATATACCCCCACACTACAAACTAAGCAAACATGAATTTCAGTCCTTCATAGATGAATTGCCAGAACCTTATGTTGTTCTTGGCGATTTCAATGCACACAGCACCTTGTGGGGAGACTCTCGTATCGATGCGCGAGGTCGTCTCGTTGAACAGTTCCTTTTCTCTTCTGGAGCGTGCCTTCTAAATAAGAAAGAACCCACATATTACTCTCTTGCGAACAGAACCTTTTCGTCAATAGATCTTAGTATAGTTTCCGCCTCTTTACTGCTCGAACTCGAATGGGAAATTACGAGAAACCCTTACGGGAGCGATCACTTCCCCGTATTGCTAAGAACATCTAAAGAAAATGAACTTCCTCCACGAGCTCCTAGGTGGAAGATAGATACAGCCGACTGGGAGAAATTTCGAACTCTCACTAACATCTCATGGGCCGATATGTCTTCTTTAGAAATTGATGCGACTGTGGAATATCTTACATCATTCATAATAGATGCTGCATCAAAATGCATATCCGAAGTGAGTGGTCTGGCATGCAAACGACGTGTGCCGTGGTGGAACAGCGAATGTAGGATCGCCCGTAAGAATCAGAACAAGGCGTGGGGGTTGCTACGCGCTTCTCCCACTGCAGAGAATCTTATGAACTTTAAAAAAATAAAGTCCCAAGGCAGGCGAACCCGCCGACAGGCCAGAAGAGAAAGCTGGCACAAGTTTTTATCAAGTATTAACTCGTTCAGGGATGAGGCCAAAGCCTGGAACAGAGTAAATAGGATTAGAGGGCGGCAAACACATTCACTCCCCCTGGTACCCCGCAGGGGCGTCTGCGTCAGCAGGCGTTTGGTGTGTTGCGACACCACGGACCCGAGCACACGAGGGTTGGACCCTCCCGCGTGTAGCCGTGCGCGGCTTAGCCGTGTCTGGGGAAAGGGGGATCCTGGAGGTTGAGCCGATGCTGGGTGTTTGGACCTTTAAGGCCCCCCGGCGGAGGCAACACCCCTCTTCGGCCTCGGCTTCACATAGACGGCACCCCCGGACTGACCCACCCGGGGGAAATCGGTAGTCGCCTCTTCCTGTCCTCCTCCCCAATCTTCGACTTTCTCTCCCACTTTTACATCTTTCCTGTCTTCTCTTCACTTCTTATTACTTCCTTTCTCCACGGCGGCAAGGGTTAACCTTGTGTATCTGCCCTCCCTTGGGTATAATATATTGGGTTATAGTAGCAATGTACGGCTGGCGCCTGCAGCCTTACGCGTTAAGGCCTGCAGCGTCCCCATGTTGGGCTCCGTGGTGGGTGGCCGCCATTGCTGCCGAACACAAACCAAAATACCATGGGAACGCCCGCATTTCCCCGCCTACTTGATCGTCACCCTCAGAAGAGGGGACGCACCGAAGAATTCAGCACATGTTTGACCCGCACTAAAGAAAACTACCCGAAATACCATGTTGTACATAGTGAGAATGCTGCAAAACAGGCCAGACTCATTTCACCATTCATAGTTTCAAAATCTTTGACCGAAGGCTTAGGGTCAGGTTACAAGGTGACGAAAATGGCAAGTGGAGATCTTCTTCTTGAGATCCCACAGAAAAATCAATACGAAAAGCTAGACAGACTGGTGACCTTTGGCAACATTCCAGTTTCTGTTACGCCACACCGATCAATGAACAGCTCACGCGGAGTCGTCTCAGAGGCAGACCCTCAGGATTTGACAGAAGCTGAACTGCTGGAAGGATGGAAAGATCAAAATGTGACCGATGTAAAGCGTATTATAATTAGACGGGACAATAAGGAAATCCCCACAAAGCATCTTATCCTAACATTTGCATCCAGCGTACTGCCAGAAACGATTGAAACAGGATACATCAGATTAAACGTTCGACCATATATCCCCAACCCTAGAAGGTGTTTCAAATGTCAGAGGTTCGGCCATGGCTCGCAGAGCTGCCGTGGTCAGACAACTTGTGCAAAGTGTGGAGTGCAGGGCCACCCCTCCGAGAACTGCAGTGGCACACCTCACTGTGTGAACTGCAGTGGCGACCATCCAGCTTACTCACGCTCCTGTCCGAACTGGAAGAAAGAAAAAGATATAATCACCCTTAAAGTCAAAGAAAATATTTCGTTTAAGGAAGCCCGTAAACGGTGCTCACCTTTCCACAGCACACCTTATGCTGATGCGGCGCGTCGGGGGGCAGCGTCGCAGCGGCAATCGCCGAGTGCCCTGCCCACGTGCAGCGAGCAGGCACCTTTGGCTCCTGCCCCCAGGGTGGAAGTAGGTAAGCCTACTCCATCCAACCAGCAACCAGGCCCGGCTACCCTTGGGTTGCCGGTCCCACAAGAGTTATCTGCGGAAACCTGCGCTGCACGCAGCGATCCCGCAGGACCGATAGCGGCCAGGAAGGTAGGCGCAGCTGAGGCTGCCTCGACCTCCCCGGCCCCTCCCAGCGCTGGCAACAGCCGGCGCAGCCAAATCCCACAGGGAGCCCCATCGACCTCAGGGCTGGTGGGCGCAGGGGTCTTGCCTTCCGAGGTGAGACTCTCATGAAAAACTTCTCGCTCGCAAGAGCGCGTGTCCGGCGCCTCACAAGAGGCAATGGACACAACACCTATACCTACGGCGCAGCAAGCGCCTAAGGAGCGGCGAGGTTCCCTCGAGCGCTCCAGAAAAAACAAAACCCCGGTTACAGGGCCTCGAAAGAGCTCTGTAACCTAAGGCATCACCTCCCTTTCCCTAGACACAGTACTTATTTAAAATAAATATGGATACACAAATTATCCAATGGAACGTCAGAGGTCTTCTTAGAAACCTGGATGACGTACAAGAACTCATACACAAACACAATTCAAAAGTGCTGTGTTTACAGGAAACACACCTAAAATCAAAACACACAAACTTTCTCCGACAGTATATAACTTTTCGCAAAGATCGCGATGATGCTATCGCATCATCGGGAGGTGTAGCTATAGTTATCCACAAAAGCATTGCGTGTCAACATTTACAGCTCCAAACGCCTCTTGAAGCAGTGGCAGTTCGAGCTGTCCTCCTAAACAAACTCATCACCATTAGCTCGCTTTACGTACCCCCACACTACAAATTAAACAAACATGAATTCCAGTCATTTATAGACGAATTGCCAGAACCTTATGTTGTTCTTGGCGATCTCAATGCGCACAGCTCCCTGTGGGGTGACTGTCGTATAGATGCGCGAGGTCGTCTTGTTGAACAGTTCCTTTTTTCTTCTGGTGCGTGCCTTTTGAATAAGAAGAAACCCACTTATTACTGTCTTGCAAATAATACCTTTTCTTCAATTGATCTCAGCATAGTTTCCCCGTCTATACTGCCTGAACTGGAGTGGGAAGTTGCGAACAATCCTTACGGAAGCGACCACTTCCCCATACTATTAAGAACACTTAAAGAAAACGAATATCTACCACAGGCTCCTAGGTGGCAGGTCGACACAGCCGACTGGGAGAAATTCCGAACCATAACTAGCATATCATGGGATGACATGTCCTCGTTACAAATTGATGCTGCTGTGGATTACCTTACAGCTTTTATTATAGATGCCGCATCTAAATGCATACGTGAAGTAAGTGGCTCGGCATGCAAACGGCATGTCCCGTGGTGGAACGATGAATGTAGAGTCGCACGTAGGAATCAAAACAAAGCGTGGGGGTTGCTACGCGCTTCGCCCACTCCAGAGAATCTCGTTAACTTTAAGAAAGTTAAGTCTCAAGGCAGAAGAACCCGCCGACAGGCCAGAAGAGAGAGCTGGCAAAAGTTTTTATCGAACATCAACTCGTTTACAGATGAGGCGAAAGTCTGGAACCGCGTAAATAGAATTAGAGGGAGACAAACATATTCACTCCCTCTGGTGAACACACAGGGTGATACGCTGCAACATCAGGCAGACTCACTTGGGGAGCACTTTGAGAGTGTGTCAAGTTCAAAACATTATTCGAAATCCTTCCTGAAATATAAGCAAATAGAAGAATGTAAGCCACTCAAAAGAAAATGTCCACAGAGTGAATCCTACAACTGCCCATTCAGTATTGCTGAGTTGAAAGCTTTCTTGAGCTCATGCAAGAGCTCTGCACCCGGATCTGACAGAATCATGTATGAAATGCTCAAAAACTTACACGATGACACGCAAGTTACACTACTCACACTTTTCAACACCATCTGGGATGCAGGGTACCTTCCAACCGCATGGAAGGAAGCTATTGTGGTCCCTGTTTTGAAACAAGGTAAAGACCCTTCCTCAGTGGCAAGTTACCGCCCGATAGCCCTCACAAGTTGCCTTTGTAAGGTATTTGAAAAAATGATTAATCGGCGACTGATCCATTTCCTTGAAATGAGCAAAATGCTTGATCCTTATCAATGCGGCTTTCGAGAAGGGCGGTCCACAACCGATCATCTCGTACGTGTTGAAGCAAATATTCGGGAGGCATTCATACATAAACAGTTCTTCCTATCGATATTTCTCGATATGGAAAAGGCCTATGACACAACGTGGCGTTACGGAATCTTAAGAGACCTGTCAGAAATGGGCATCCACGGTAATATGCTTAACATAATGGAAAGCTATCTGTCAAATCGTACGTTCCGGGTAAAAGTAGGCAATGCACTCTCACGTCCTTTTACGCAAGAAACGGGTGTACCCCAAGGAGGCGTGCTCAGCTTCACGCTCTTCATCGTGAAGATGAACACGCTTCGCGCTTCATTACCTCAGGCCATCTTTTACTCTGTCTACGTGGACGACATTCAGATAGCTTTCAAATCCTGTAACCTCGCAGTGTGCGAGAGACAGGTACAGCATGGCCTGAACAAAGTCTCAATGTGGGCAGACAGGAATGGCTTTAAGATCAATCCTAACAAAAGCACTTGCGTTCTTTTTACAAGAAAGAGAGGAATGATCCCAGACCCTTGCTTAGAACTGGGTGGACAACAAATACCTGTAAACAAAGAACACAAATTTCTAGGTGTCATACTTGACTACAGACTCACTTTCGTCCCCCACATTAAACATCTTAAAGAAAAATGTCTAAAAACGATGAACATAATGAAACTCCTATCCCAGAGTACATGGGGTAGTGACAGGATGTCTTTATTGAAACTCTATAAAAGCCTCATTCGTTCACGCCTAGACTATGGTGCCGTGATTTATCACTCTGCCGCCCCGAGCGCGCTAAAGATGCTAGACCCTGTTCACCATCTGGGTATCCGTTTAGCCACAGGAGCTTTCAGAACGAGTCCCGTACAAAGCTTATATGCAGAATCGAATGAGTGGTCACTTCATATCCAGAGAACATACATCAGCCAAACATATTTTTTGAAAGTCCACTCTAATCCTGAACATCCCTGTTTTAACACCATTAACGACATGACATATGCTACACTGTTTCGTAATCGTCCTTCCGTAAGACAGCCTTTCTCGCTGCGTGTGAGGGAGCTTAGTCATGAAATGCATGTTCCACTTCTCGAACTTCGCCTAATGCATCCAGCCAAGCTGCTACCTCCTTGGGAGTGGCAGTTGATACAATGCGATACATCTTTCATGGAAGTTACAAAAAACGCCCCAGAGATTGCAATCCAAATGCATTTCCGGGAACTCCAGCACAAATACTCCTGTACGGAGTTCTACACAGACGCATCGAAGTCACACGACGGGGTGTCCTATGCAGCCGTCGGTTCATCCTTCTCGGAATCCGACGTACTGCATCCGGAAACTAGTATCTTTACGGCTGAGGCCTACGCAATATTGTCGACCGTGAAGCATATAAGGAAAACAAAACTCAGAAAATCAGTTATTTTTACGGACTCCCTAAGTGTTGTGAAGGCTTTGATATCGTTCTGTAAGCGCAAAAATCCTGTTTTAATTGAACTCTATTCCGTGTTATGTAAAGCATATGTATCTAACCAGCATGTGATTATATGCTGGGTGCCTGGCCATAGGGGCATCCAGGGTAACGTTCTAGTGGACCAGATGGCCACATCAATTTCATTACATGCAGTTAGTCCTACTGCTTCGGTCCCTGTCAAAGACCTGAAGCCTTTCTTAAGAAGGAAACTACGAAACCACTGGCAACGCATGTGGGACGAAGAAATAAATAATAAGCTCCACGTGATAAAGGCACAGTTAGGATTCTGGCCTTCCGTAACAAAATCACGCCGGACAGATGTCCTATTCTGTCGTATAAGAATAGGACACACATTCGGCACACATAACTATTTACTCACCGGAAACGAGCCTCCAACCTGCGGTAGATGCGGGGAGAGGCTCACCGTCCTCCACGTCCTTCTGGAGTGTCGGAAAGCCGAATATGAAAGAAAGAAACATTTTCCCATAGCATACCAGCAGCAGATCCCCCTTCATCCAGTAATGTTACTCGGCCCAGAACCGCTATTTGACACCGTCGCAGTTCTAAGTTATCTGAAAGATGTTGTGTTTCATGTTTTTAGCCCCACATGTTCGTAGCGTCTCCTCTCTTCAGAGGATGGCGCTATGATAATTATTTTTGAATAGCACATGCCTCTAGGCCCTTGTGGTTCAAGGGCTCTGACGAGGCAGCAGTGCTCCAAGTAATTTTGCCATCTTATATATTTTATAATTTGCATCATCCTTCTACGATGGATTTTAATGTTCATAGTACTCGTCATTAATCACCGCCATAATTTTATAGCACATAGATTTTACGCACTTTACAGCGACTATTTTTAGGCCACTTTACAGCCAAGCCACATCTCCATAATACATCGTCAACATCACCACTTGTCATGGCGCTCTTTGGCCACACCTGGCCCTTGCGCCATTAAACACCACAAATCATCATCATCATCCCCCTGGTAAACGCACAGGGAGATACACTGCAAGACCAGGCAGACTCACTTGGGGAATATTTTGAGAGCGTGTCAAGTCCAACAAATTATACACAATCCTTTCTCAAATACAAAGAAACAGAAGAACGTAAGCCATTAACAAGAAAAGGTCGAGAGAATGTGCCTTACAACCGTCCCTTTAGCATTGCCGAGCTAAGAGCTGCCTTGATCACATGCAAGAGCTCTGCACCAGGACCTGACAGAATTATGTACGACATAATTAAGAACGTACACACTGATACACAATTGACTTGCACTTTTTAACACTATTTGGGCTGCTGGGTATCTTCCACTTGCATGGAGAGAAGCGATTGTGATTCCTATTCTGAAGCAAGGTAAAGATCCTTCGTTGGCGTCAAGTTACCGCCCGATAGCCCTCACAAGTTGCATTTGTAAGCTGTTTGAGAAAATGGTTAATCGGCGGCTCATACATTTCCTGGAATTAAACCAAATGCTTGATCGCTTTCAGTGTGGCTTCAGGGAAGGGCGGTCCACAATTGATCACCTTGTGCGCATTGAGGGAAACATTCGCGACGCCTTTCTACATAAGCAATATTTCCTATCCGTGTTCCTAGATATGGAGAAGGCGTACGACACAACGTGGCGCTACGGAATCTTGAGAGACTTGTCGGGAATGGGCATCCGTGGCAATATGCTCGCCCTAATAGAAAGCTATTTGTCCAATCGTACCTTCCGAGTAAAAGTCGGTAATGCACTGTCACGTCCTTTTACGCAGGAAACTGGTGTACCCCAGGGAGGTGTGCTCAGCTGCACTCTTTTTATTGTTAAGATGAACACACTACGTGCTTCACTGCCACCGGCCATTTTTTATTCCGTATACGTCGACGATATACAAATAGGCTTTAAATCCTGCAACCTCGCAGTATGCGAGAGACAGGTACAGCAGGGCCTGAACAAGGTTTCCAAGTGGGCTGACGAAAACGGATTTAAGATCAACCCCCACAAAAGCACTTGTGTTCTTTTTACTAGAAAGAGAGGCCTGGTTCCAGATCCGTGTGTTCAACTGTGTGGACATCAAATACCCATAAACAAAGAACACAAATTTTTAGGTATTATACTAGACTCCAAGCTTACTTTCATACAGCACATTAAATATCTTAAAGAAAAATGTCTAAGGACAATGAACCTACTTAAAATTCTATCCCACTCAACATGGGGTAGCGACAGGAAGTGTCTGATGAATGTTTATAAGAGCCTAATTCGATCACGATTGGACTATGGTGCCGTCGTATATAACTCTGCCGCTCCGAGCGCACTAAAGATCCTAGATCCTATCCACCATCTAGGTATCCGCTTAGCCACTGGTGCTTTCAGAACAAGCCCGATTGAAAGCTTATACGCGGAATCAAATGAATGGTCGCTCCATCTACAGAGAACTTACATCAGCCTTACATATTTCCTAAAGATACACTCCAATCATCAACATCCATGTTTTAACACTGTTAGCGATATGACCTGCACTACACTATTCCATAATCGTCCTTCTGTAAGAAAGCCTTTCTCGCTTCGAGTGAGGGAGCTTAGTGATGAGATACATGTCCCACTCCTCGAGCTTCGCCTAATGCATCCAACCAAGTTGTTACCGCCTTGGGAGTGGCAGGTCATAGAATGTGACATATCCTTTTTAGAAATAACAAAACACGCACCAGAGATCGAAATCAGAATGCATTTCCTAGAACTACAGCACAAGCACTCCTGCGCAGATTTCTACACAGACGCTTCGAAGTCAAATGCCGGGGTATCCTATGCAGCAGTCGGCCCATCCTTTTCGGAATCCGATGTACTGCATCCGGAAACAAGCATCTTTACAGCCGAGGCCTACGCATTACTCTCTGCCGTGAAGCATATAAGAAGATCAAAACTTTCAAAAGCAGCGATCTATACAGACTCTCTAAGCGTCGTGAAGGCCTTAAAGTCACTCTACAAACATAAAAATCCCGTATTCAATGAACTGTATTCGGCATTATGTAAAGCGTACTCATCTAACCAGAATATCATAATATGCTGGGTCCCTGGCCATAGGGGAATCGAAGGTAACGTTCTCGCGGACGAGATGGCCACGTCAATCACATCGCAAGCTGTTAACCCTACCGCTGATGTGCCTGTCACAGACCTGAGGCCTTTCGTACGAAATAAACTGCGAAGTCACTGGCAGTGCACGTGGGACGCGCAAACAAATAACAAACTACACGTTATAAAGCCCCGGTTAGGTTTTGGGCCCTCCCCAACAAAATCTCGGCGAACAGAAGTCCTATTCTGTCGCCTCAGAATAGGACACACATTTGGGACCCACAACTTTTTACTCACGGGAAACGATCCTCCAACCTGTGGTAGATGCGGTGAGAGGCTGACCGTCCTCCATGTCCTCTTGGAGTGTAGGAAAGCCGAACCTGAAAGAAAGAAACATTTTCCGCTAGCATACCGTTATTACATCCCTCTGCACCCGGCTATGTTTCTTGGTCATGAACCGCTTTTTAACACCAAGGCAGTCCTCGACTTCTTAAAAGATTTAGTTCTACACGTCATAAGCCCATTAAATTCGTAGAGCATCCTCGCTCCAGAGGATGCCGCTGCGATAATTGTTTTAAATAGCACATGCCTCCAGGCCCTTGTGTTTCAAGGGCTCTAAGGAGGCATTAGTGCTTCTAGCATATCTTATATAACCTGATATATCTTTAGACATCATATCATTCTTTTTAATTGTCTTATTGTTCATAGTACACTTCATAAGTCATCGCCATAATCTTATTATACAGATTTTACGCACTTTAGCGCTACCATTTTTAAGGCCCCTCTACAGCCACGGCACACCAACTTCATAGTACTCATGATTTCACTGCAAATAAATTAACACGGACATGGCGCTCTTTGGCCATATCTGGCCCTTGCGCCACTAAACCACACACATCATCATCACGCCAGTGGAAATTACAGCTCGCTGACTGGCCGCTTTTTACGGAAAACGCGAGACTGGAAGTTGTCTTTTCACAAGAACTAAGCATTGATGAACTTAATAAAAAAATCACTGAAGTAATAATATCTGCAGCAGAAAAGGCAATACCCCAGTCATCCGGTATTGTACACAAAAGGTTAAATCCCTGGTGGACGAACGAGTGTACCGAAGCCAAAAAGAAACAAAATAAGGCCTGGGGAATCCTACGTAGGTACCCCACTTATAGCAACCTTTTAAATTTCAAACAGGCCAAAGCCAAAGCACGATTTATTCGAAGGCAGGCAGAGAAATCGTCATGGCAAAAATATGTATCCTCAATTAATAATACGGTCACGTCAAAACGAATGTGGGACCAGGTAAGAAAGTTTAGAGGAGAGTACACATCATACACAATTCCACTACTCACATGTCCAGGCACACAAACAACACTGCAGGACCAGGCGAACTTATTAGGCGAACATTTTTACAAGGTCTCAAGCTCAGCAAACTACTCAAGTGACTTCTTAAAATATAAAATGTCGGCGGAGAAACAGAGACTGCCCACTACTGGGGCTTCAAATGAACCTTATAATAACGCCCTCACAATGCAAGAATTGAACAGGGTTCTCTCTGCCGGTAAAAAAACAGCAACAGGCCTTGACCGTGTCCACTACACAATGTTGGCACACCTCTCTCAAGCATCAACAGAAACACTTCTTAAATTTTTCAACAAGATCTGGGAATCTGGAATAATGCCCACAGACTGGAAAAATGCAGTAATAGTGCCTTTTTTGAAATCAGGTAAATCCACAATGTCCCCAAGCAGCTACAGACCCATCGCCTTAACAAGCTGTCTAGCCAAAACCTACGAGAGTATCATAAACATAAGGCTCACATTCATCCTTGAATCACGGAATCTAATAGACGTGCACCAGTGCGGATACAGAAAGGGCTGCTCAACAACTGACCACCTCGTACGACTAGAGCATGAAATACGTAACGCGTTTCTACACAAACAACACTGTCTCACAATATTTTTCGATCTAGAGAAAGCGTATGATACCACTTGGCGGTATGGAATTTTAAGAGACCTGGCTGAATTGGGAGTGCGTGGCAGAATGCTAAACTGTATATCTGATTTTATGGCAAATAGAACATTTCAGGTGCGTCTCGGCGCAATACTTTCACGCACATTTACACAGGAAAATGGCGTTCCACAGGGTTGTATTCTGAGCACGACACTCTTCATAATCAAAATGAACTCTGTTAATAAGATCATACCATCCTCTGTTATGCACTCCATATATGTCCGCGATCTGCAAGTTGCTTGCCGCGCCTCAAATCTATCCACTTGCGAAAGACAACTACAAATAACCATAAATAACCTTACACAATGGGCTGTCAAAAATGGATTCCGTTTTTCAACAGACAAAACTGTTACAGTTCTCTTCTCCCAGAAACCAGGATTACAGTTGAACCCAGTTCTCACATTGCATGGTACAACCTTGCCGGTCAAAGAACACTATAAATTTCTAGGCGTAACGTTTGACACAAAGCTGAACTATCACACAAGCACTGGGGATCTGACCGAACTTGTCTACTACGTATATACCGGTCCCTCGTACGTAGCATCCTCGACTACGGTAGTGTAGTTTATGGTGCAGCTAGGCAGTCATACATCAAGCGATTCGATCCAGTTCATAATCTCGGCCTACGACTTGCAAGCGGTGCCTACAGGACATCGCCTGTCCAAAGTTTATATGTTGACTGCAATGAGCCGTCCTTACAGCAACGCAGAGCACTGCTTACACTTTCTTATGTACTACGAGTTCGATCATCACCAAAACATATATGCTACAACATCGTTACACAGTGCATATCACCCCCGCAGGGGCGTCTGCGTCAGCAGGCGTTTGGTGTGTTGCGACACCACGTACCCGAGCACACGAGGGTTGGGCCCTCCCGCGTGTAGCCGTGCGCGGCTTAGCCGTGTGCGGGGAAAAGGGGATCCTGGGGGTTGAGCCAATGCCGGGTGTTTGGACCTTTACGGCCCCTCGGCGGCGGCAACACACCCCTTTGGCCTCGGCGTCACGTAGACGGCACCCCCGGACTGACCCACCCGGGGGAAATCGGTAGTTGCCTTTTCCTGTCTCTCTCTCCCTCTAATCTTTGTCTTTCTCTTACTTTTCATCTTTCCTGTCTTCTCCTAGCTTCCGCTTACTTCCAATTTTTCCAGGCAGCAAGGGTTAACCTTGTGTGAATAACAACGGTTATCTCATATTTGGTTATAGTGACAACGTAAAGCTGGCGTTTGCAGGACCTGTTTTTACAGTCCCTGTAACGTCCCCTTGTAGGGCTCCATGGTGGGTGGCTGGCGTTGTTGCCGAAAATTCAATTCCTTTATGGCTAGCTCCTTCCCTCCGCTTCCTGATCGCCCTCACAAAAGAGGGCGCACCGATGAAGTTTTCCAGTTCCTTGGACGACAAAGACAAAACTTCCCACGTTACCATGTGATCCACTCAGAAAAATCAGAAAAACAAGTACGAAACATTTCCCCTTTTCTAGTTTCCAAGTCCTTAACTGATGTCCTTGGTCCAGGCTACAAGGTATCAAGGCTGGCAAGTGGTGATCTCCTGTTAGAGCTCCATGATCAGAAACAGTACGAGAAGTTGCCCAGTCTAGTATCATTTGGAGATGTTCCATTAACAGTGACTCCACACCGCACTCTCAACACCACCCGCGGCGTTGTCTCGGATGACGATTTGCTCCAGCTGACAGAGGCTGAGCTCCTGGAGGGCTTCAGTGATCAGAATGTTGTCAATGTGAGAAGAATTAAGATAAGAAGGGATGGAAAAGAAATTCAAACAAAGCACCTGATACTCACATTCGGTTCAAGTATTCTGCCCGAGTCTGTAGAGGCCGGGTACATCAAGCTCCGTGTCAGACCATATGTGCCAAATCCCCTAAGATGCTTCAAATGCCAGCGTTTCGGCCACAGTTCGCAGAGCTGCCGAGGCCGCCAAACACGCGCCAAATGCAGTGCCCTTGAACACGCCACTGAAGCATGTAAGAACTCTCTACACTGTGCAAACTGTGACGGGGACCACGCCGCGTACTCGCGGTCGTGCCCCTCCTGGAAGAAGGAAAAAGAAATTGTGACTATAAAAATAAAAGAGAATATATCGTTCAAAGAGGCACGAAGGCGGGTAGCATACCTGCCAAAGAAAACCTTTGCCGATGTGGCGCGTCAGGGGGCAGCGTCACAACGGCCTCCGACGGCTGTCCGACCCACAGTCAGGGAGTCGACAGTCACGCCATCTGCCCACACGGTGGTTGCAGCTAGCGCTGCTCCGCCAACCGAGCAGACGGAGCCATCGACCCCGAAGGTGTCTGCCCCCGCGGCGGTTGCAGCTAGCGCTGCTCCGCCAACCCAGCAGACGGGGCCATCGAACCCGAAGGTGGGCGCAGCCGAGGCTGCCCCAACCTCCGAGGCCCCTTCCAGCGCTGGCAACGGCCGGCGCAGCCAAATCCCTCAGGGAGCCCCATCGACCTCCGGGCTGGGGGGCGCAGGGGTTTTGCCTTCCGGGGCAGGACTCTCGCAGAAAACATCTCGCTCGCAAGAGCGCTTGTCCGGCGTCTCACAAGAGGCAATGGACACTACACCTGTCCTCAAGGCGCACCAAACGCCTAAGGAGCGCCGAGGTTCGCTCGAACGCTTCAGAAAGAGCAAAACCCTATTACAGGGCCTCGAAAGGGTTCTGTAATCTAAGACATCCCTTCCCTTTCCGTAAACACAGCACTAATTTAATTTAAAATATGGATACACAAATCATTCAATGGAATGTCAGAGGTCTACTTAGGAATCTTGATGATGTTCAAGAACTCATCCATAAACACAATCCAAAAGTGCTGTGTTTAAAGGAAACACACTTGAAATCAAAATACAAAAACTTTCTTCGACAGTATGTTACATTTCGCAAAGATCGCGATGGTGTTGTCGCATCATCGGGCGGTGTTGCAATTATAATTCAAAAAAGCATAGCCTGTCAACGTGTACAGCTACGAACGGCCCTTGAGGCAGTGGCGGTTCGGGCTATTCTGCTAAACAAACTTATCACTATTTCCTCGCTTTATATTCCCCCACATTATAAACTAAGCAAACATGAATTTCAGTCCTTTATAGATGAATTGCCAGAACCCTATGTTGTTCTTGGCGATTTCAATGCGCATAACTACCTGTGGGGCGACCCTCGTATAGATGCGCGAGGACGTCTTGTCGAACAATTCCTTTTTTCTTCTGGTGCGTGTCTGTTGAATAAGAAGCAACACACATATTACTCTCTAGCTAACAGAACCTATTCTTCCATAGATCTTAGCATAGTCTCCCCGTCTGTACTGCCTGAACTTGAATGGGAAGTTACCGACAACCCTTACGGCAGCGACCACTTCCCTATACTGCTAAGATCACCTAAAGAAAACGAATATCCACCACACGCTCCTAGGTGGAAGATTGACACAGCAGACTGGGAGAGGTTCCGAAACTTAACTAGTATATCATGGGATGACATGTCTTCTTTAGAAATGGATGCTGCTGTGGAGTACTTCACAGCCTTCGTAATAGATGCCGCAGCTAAATGCATACGTGAATTAAGCGGCTCGGCATGCAAACGGCATGTCCCGTGGTGGAACAATGAATGCAGAATCGCACGTAGGAATCAGAACAAAGCGTGGGGGTTGCTGCGCGCTTCGCCCACTGCAGAAAATCTTGTCAACTTTAAAAAAGTAAAATCCCAAGGTAGGAGAACCCGCCGACAGGCCAGAAGAGAAAGCTGGCAAAAGTATCTATCGAGTATTAACTCGTTTAGGGATGAGGCCAAAGCCTGGAACAGAGTTAATAGGATTAGAGTGCGGCAAACATACTCAGTCCCCCTGGTAAACACACAGGGCGATACACTGCAAGACCAGGCAGACTCACTTGGGGAATATTTTGAGAGCGTGTCAAGTCCAACAAATTATACACAATCCTTTCTCAAATACAAACAAACAGAAGAACGTAAGCCATTAATAAGAAAAGGTCGAAAGAATGAGCCTTACAACCGTCCTTTTTGTATTGCCGAATTGAGAGCTGCCTTGAGCGCATGCAACAGCTCCGCACCAGGATCTGATAGAATCATGTATGAAATGCTCAAAAACTTACACAATGACACGCAGGTTACACTACTCACACTTTTCAACACCATTTGGGATGCAGGGTACCTTCCAACCGCATGGAAGGAAGCCATTGTGGTCCCTGTTTTAAAACAAGGCAAGGACCCTTCCTCAGTGGCAAGTTACCGCCCGATAGCCCTCACAAGTTGCATTTGTAAGGTGTTTGAAAAAATGATTAACCGGCGACTCATTCATTTCCTTGAACAGAGCAAAATCCTTGATCCCTATCAGTGCGGCTTCCGAGAAGGGCGCTCCACAAATGACCATCTTATACGTGTAGAAGCAAATATCCGGGACGCATTTGTACACAAACAATTCTTCTTATCCATATTCCTCGATATGGAGAAGGCGTACGATACGACGTGGCGTTACGGAATCCTAAGAGACTTGTTAGAAATGGGTATCCATGGAAATATGCTTAACCTAATAGAAAGCTATCTGTCCAGTCGTACCTTACGGGTAAAAGTCGGCAATGTACTTTCACGACCTTTTATGCAAGAAACGGGTGTACCCCAAGGAGGCGTGCTCAGCTGCACACTTTTCATCGTGAAGATGAACACGCTTCGCGCTTCATTACCACCGGCAATCTTTTATTCTGTCTACGTGGACGATATACAAATAGCTTTCAAATCTTGTAACCTCGCAGTCTGCGAGAGGCAGGTACAGCATGGCCTGAACAAAGTCTCAATGTGGGCAGACAATAATGGATTTAAGATCAATCCTAACAAAAGCTCTTGCGTTCTTTTTACAAGAAAGAGAGGAATGATCCCAGATCCTTGCTTAGAACTATGTGGACAACAAATACCCGTAAACAAAGAGCACAAATTTCTAGGTGTTATATTAGACTACAGACTCACTTTCGTCCCCCACATTAAACATATTAAAGAAAAATGTCTGAAAATAATGAACCTAATGAAATTTCTATCCCATACATCGTGGGGTAGTGACAGGAAGTGCTTAATTAATCTCTATAAGAGCCTGATCCGTTCACGATTAGATTATGGTGCCGTAATCTGTCACTCTGCCGCCCCGAGTGCGCTAAAGATGCTAGACCCTGTTCACCATCTAGGTATCCCTTTAGCCACAGGAGCTTTCAGAACGAGTCCCGTACAAAGTTTATATGCAGAATCGAATGAATGGTCACTTCATATCCAGAGAACGTACATCAGCCAAACATATTTTCTGAAAGTCCACTCAAATCCTGAACATCCCTGTTTTAAAACCGTTAATGACATGACATATGCTCCACTCTTTCGCAATCGTCCCTCCGTAAGACAGCCTTTCTCGCTGCGTGTGAGGGAGCTTAGTGATGAAATGCATGTCCCACTCCTCGAGTTCCGCCTAATGCCTCCAGCTAAGCTGCTACCTCCTTGGGAGTGGCAGATGATACAATGCGACATATCTTTCATGCAGGTTACAAAACACGCTCCAGAGATTGAAATCCAGATGCATTTCCAGGAACTGCAATACAAACACTCCTGCACGGAGTTTTACACAGACGCATCGAAGTCACGCGAAGGGGTGTCATATGCAGCCGTCGGTCCATCCTTCTCGGAATCCGATTTACTGCATCCGGAAACTAGTATCTTCACGGCTGAGGCCTACGCAATATTGTCGACCGTGAAGCATATAAGGAAATCAAAACTCAAAAAATCAGTTATATATACGGACTCCCTTAGTGTTGTGAAGTCTTTGATGTCGTTCTGTAAGCACAAAAATCCTATAATAATTGAACTCTATTCCGTCTTATGCAAAGCATATGTATCTAACCAGGATGTGGTTATATGCTGGGTGCCTGGCCATAGGGGCATCCAGGGTAACGTTCTAGCGGACCAGATGGCCACATCAATTGCATCACACACTGTTAATTCTACTAATGCAGTCCCTGTCACAGACCTGAAACCCTTCTTAAGAAGGAAACTGCGAAACTACTGGCAACGATTGTGGGACCTGGAAACAAATAATAAGTTGCATTTAATAAAGCCACAATTAGGTTTCTGGCCTCCTGTAACAAAATCACGCCGGACAGATGTCCTATTCTGTCGCCTCAGAATAGGACACACATTTGGCACACATAACTTTTTACTCACTGAAAATGATCCTCCAACCTGCGGTAGATGCGGGGTGAGGCTGACCGTCCTCCGCGTCCTCCTGGAGTGTCGGGCAGCCGAATCTGAAAGAAGGAAACATTTTTCCCTAGCATACCGGCAGCACATCCCCCTACATCCCGTAATGCTACTCGGCCCAGAACCTTTATTTGACACCAACACAGTACTAAATTTCCTGAAAGATGTTGTCCTGCATGTTTTTAGCCCCAAATGTTCGTAGCGGGTCCTCTCTTCAGAGGATGCCGCTGCGATATCTCTTTAGTATAGCACATGCCTCTAGGCCCTTGTCTTTCAAGGGCTCTGGCGAGGCAGCAGTGCTCCAAGTAATTTTAACATCCTACATATTTTTGATTTTGCATCATTCTTCTACGATGGATTTTAATGTTCATAGTAATCGTCATTAGTCATCGCCATAATTTTATAGCACGTAGATTTTACGCACTTTACAGCGACAATTTTTAGGCCACTTTACAGCCAAGTCACATCTCCATAATACATCGTCAACATCACCACTTGTCATGGCGCTCTTTGGCCAAACCTGGCCCTTGAGCCATTAAACACTACATATCATCATCATCATCAGTGCATATCAAGGATACACTACACAAGCAAACCGAACATGATTCGGCCACTAATCTTACGATACGAAGAATACTGTCAGGCTTATGATGTTCCTCACGAGGCCCTGCAGGTTGCTGAAAGGCCACCAAGATTGCCACCATGGTACAACTTTTCACAGCTATGTGACTGGACACTAACACATCTAAAGAAAAAAGACATCCCACAAGAACACATAATACAAGAGTTTCGAGCTATACAAGAAAAATATAAACATTACACGGAATTTTACACCGACGGCTCCAAAACACAAGAATACGTAGGTGTCGGAATAATTACGAAAAATTGGCAAAATAGCATTCGCATAAATAACTTTTCTTCAGTGTTTACCGCCGAAGTTTTCGCAATATGGACGGCAGTAAAAAAAATTACCAGTGACAAGCAGACGAATGCTATCATATATACCGATTCGTTAAGCGCACTCAGAGCTCTAAACCTTAACTCCGCGTCCGAACCCCTACTTGGTGACATCCTAAACATGTTGGCTTATAACGAATATGGAAGAACAATACGATTATGCTGGGTCCCAAGCCATGTCGGGATTCCAGGGAATGAAGCAGCAGATAGATGCGCGTTCATGGCAGCACACAAAGGTATAACGCAAACAACACTTCCATACCAAGACAGTATCCGAGCTATTCATAAGGCCCTGACATTAAAGTGGCAACTAGAATGGGACACATACACAAATAACAAGTTACACACAATAAAACCCGTGCTTAGAGAATGGAAGTCGTGCTGTCACCAGCAACGCTTCTATGAGGTGATCCTATGTAGACTCCGAATCGGGCATACGCACCTGACCCACAATTTTCTACTTCAAAACGAAAACCCGCCAACTTGCGAGAAGTGCCATGAACCACTCACCGTTATGCATATTATTATGACATGTCCAAATATTGAAACACAGAGACACAAGCTTTTACAGAATCTCTATAACTTACACATACCTTTACACCCCGCCTCAATAGTCGGAGATGAACCGCTAGTACCTTTCGCTGACTTGTTCAGCTTTCTAGAAGAAACCGGTTTTTTACACAGACTCTAAAATAACGCTGCTTCCACTGTTTAACATTTGAATCCTTAATATCTTGTGGCTGGCGCAGCATGGGCTTAGTTGCTTTTGCGCCATAAAACCCGAATTAACTAACGATCATGTCCCTGTTGGAAGAAGGAGAAAGAAGTGATTGCTCTTACAGTAAAAGAGAAGATTTCATTTTTCGAAGCAAGGAAGAGACTCTCACTCTTACCTCAAATAAGCTATGCCAATGTGGCCCGGCAGAGGGCAGCACCACATCGGTCTCAAGAGTCTACAGAGGTCACAGTCAGTGGTCCTGTAGCAACTCCATCCGCCCCCTCGGTGGCAGCAGTTAGTGCTGCTCCAACGTCATCCAAGACGGCCCTGCAGACAGCTGTTCCGCAGGTACCCAGACTAAACAGAACGCCAAGGCCCGAGGCGCGTGTCTTGGCGCCTGGCTCACGATCATCCAGCGCCTCAGAGAAGGCGATGGAGGTCGATACCAAAACCCTGGCGCCATTGACGCCGAAAGAACAGCGCTCTTCTGAGCGCTATAAGAAAGACAAGGTCCTTATAACTATATAGAAAAAGGGACAGGCAACCTGAGCGGTGACCGCCCATTAAACGTGTACTGTCCCATATCGCATGTCACCTTTAACTTTTAAGAAGTTCGCAAACATCAGTACATTTTTTTTATTTTATAACCATGGCTTTCATTGTACACTGGAATTGCAGAGGTCTTCTGCACAATATAGGTGACATCAAAGACATTATCAACGCTTTTTCGCCAGTTGCAGTGTGTCTTCAGGAAACGAATCTTGGTCCAAAAAATAGTAACCTTCTCAAAGGTTTCACCGTTGTCCGAAGAGACCGCGAACACTAGCCGTTTGGCAGGAGGAGTCGCCATAGTCGTTCAGGTCGGTACCCCTACACAAAATGTTCGGCTGAATACTTCTTTCGAGGCTGTTGCCGTCACCGTTCTATCGCATAAAACCATCACCATCTGTTCACTTTACATCCCACCCCATACTCATTTTACCACTAGACAACTGGAAAATCTAGTACACTAGTTGCCGGAGCCTTTTATTCTAGCAGATTTTAATGCCCATTGTAGCCTCTGGGGCAGCAATAGAACAGACCAAAGAGGGCAAGTAATCGAAGATTTTATTTTTTCTAACAGCATATGTCTTTTAAACTCGCTTTCACCAACATATTTTTCACCAAGCTCACGCAAATTTAGCTGTATAGATTTAGCCTTCTGCTCACGGTCTGTTCTTAGCGATTTTAAGTGGGAAGTCCTGGACACTCCATATGGAAGTGATCATTTGCCGGCATTTATCAAGCTAACATCCCCATTACCTACCATAAACTCTAGGCCACGTCGCTGGAAAACACATCTTGCCGACTGGCCGCTTTTTATGAAACATGCAACTCGAACAAGTCCTTTTAAATGAACTCAGCGTAAATTAAATTAATGATAAGTTCACAGCGGTTTTAATTTCAGCGGCAGAAAAGGCAATACCGCCAACATTGCAAAAAAATTTTCCCCTCGAGGACTCCGGAGTGCACAGAAGCAAAGAAGCTTCAAAATAGGGCCTGGGGTATGTTACGAAGACACTCCACCTATACCAACCTTTTATGCTTTAAACAGGCCAAAGCCAAGGCCCGATTTATCAGAAGGCAGACAGAAAAATCATCGTGGAAGAAATACGTATCTTCCATAAACAGTTCAGTCACATCTAAACGCATGTGGGAACAGCTTAGAAAGTTTCGGGGAGAATACTCATCTTATACAATACCGTAACTTACAAGTCCAGACATACAAACAATACAAGAACAGGCAGATATACTTGGCCAACATTTCCGTGATGCATCCAGTTCAGGGAATTATACAAAGGAATTTTTACAGTACTAACAGTCTGCTGAAAAACAGAAGCTGCCCACTACTGGCGCGTTAAATGAACCATACAATTCCCCCTTCACACAACAAGAAATAAACAGAGTCCTTTCTGCAGGGAAAAACACAGCGCCAGGACACGACCGTATTCACTACGCCATGCTGGCTCATCTATCTCAGGCATCTGTAGAAGCGCTCGTTAAAATTTTCAACGTAATTTGGGAATCTGGTATAATGCCCGAAGCGCTCGTTAAAATTTTCAACGTAATTTGGGAATCTGGTATAATGCCCGAAGAGTGTAAAAAGCAATAGTACCGTTTCTAAAACCCGGTAAATCCCCAACATCCGCAAGCAGCTACAGACCCATAGCCCTCACAAGCTGCTTGGCAAAATCATATGAAAGCATTATCAATATAAGACTATCATTTATATTAGAATCAAGAAACCACATAGACCCCCACCAGTGTGGATATAAAAAGGTTTGTTCAACTACTGACCATCTTGTCCGTCTAGAACATGAAATTCGGTATGCATTTTTACACAAACAACACTGTCTTGCAGTTTTCTTCGATTTAGAAAAAGGCTATGATACCACATGGAGATATGAAATTTTAAGAGACCTGGCTGACCTCGGCATCCGTGGTAAAATTCTGAATTGCCTAACTGATTTTGTGTCTAATAGAACATTTCAGGTATGTCTGGGTACAGTTCATCCTAATACATTTACACAGGAAAATGACGTTCCGCAAGGCTGTGTTTTCAGCACGACGCTGTTTATAGTAAAGATGAATTCAGTTAATAAGATTATACCGTCGTCTCTTATGCACTCTGTTTACGTAGACGATCTCCAAGTGGCTTGCCGCGCTTCAAATTTGCCAACCTGTGAAAGGCAGCCTTAAATGAGAATAAACAAACTTACACAATGGGCTAACAAAAATGGTTTCCGTTTCTCCACACAGAAAACAGTTACTGTTTTGTTCTCTCAGAAACGAGGGTTACACAGCGATCCAGTCATAAAATTGAACCACACCATACTGTCGGTGAAAGAAGACCATAAGTTTTTAGGAGTAACCTCTGACACCAAACTTCACTTCCTAACTCACATAAAAACACTACAGATTAAAGCAAATAAAGCTCTAAATATCCTTAAAATTTTGTCTCATAAGCACTGGGGTTCCGACCGAACGTGCCTTTTACGTGTTTACCGGTCTCTTGTGCGTAGCCTTTTAGACTACGGCTCCGTGGTTTACGGCTTAGCCAGACAGTCCTACATCGAACGACTTGATCCGGTACATAACCTTGGACTGCGACTGGCAAGTGGTGCCTACCGAACTTCACCTATCCCAAGTTTATCGTCGAGTGTAATGAACCCTCCTTACAGCATCGCAGAGCATTACTCACTTTTTCTTACGTACTCAGGATTCAGTCATCACCGCAACACATATGCTACAACATCCTCACGCAATGCAACTCACGCTTACACTACACAAATAAACCGAACACGATTAGGCCACTTGTCCAGCGGTATGGGCAATACTGTCGGGATTATGACATTCCCCACGAAGTCCTCCAGGTTGCCAAGAAACCACAACGGTTGGCCCCGTGGTACGATTTCACACAGTTGTGTGACTGGACAATGACACATTTAAAGAAGAAAGACTCCCCACGCGAACATATCACACAAGAATTTCGTGCACTTCAGGACAAATATCAAAATAACATGCAATATTACACTGATGGCTCTAAAACAAAAGATCACGTGGGTGTGGGGGCCGTAACGTAAAATTGGAAAACAAGTATTCCATTGCCACAACACGCCTCTGTTTTCTCGGCCGAAGTTTACGCTATATGGGTTGTTGTTAAAAAGATTATCACTGATAAACACAAACATGCACTCATATACGCTGACTCTTTAAGCACACGGAAGGCTCTACAGCTGAAATCTGAGTGTGAACCACTGATAGGAGACATATTATATATGTTGGCGCTTAACAAATACGGTAGGTCAATTCGTTTCTGTTGGGTTCCAAGCCATGTTGGGATACTGGGTAACGAAGCAGCTGATAGATGTGCATCGATGGCAGCGTACGAAGAGATAACAAACACAACACTTCCATACAAAGATAGCATCCATGCGATTAGAAAAGCCTTAGCGGTAAAATGGCAACGCGAATGGGACCGTTGTGCCGACAACAAGCTGCATCTCACTAAACCCATGTTGTCATCAGGAGCGGTTCATCGAAGTAGTTTTATGCCGACTACGCATGGGGCGCACACACCTCACACACAATTATTTACTTACGAAAGAAGACACACCAACATGCGAGAAATGCCAAGAGCCACTAACAGTTGTGCACATATTACTGACATGTACGCATATTGAAACACACAGACGAGCACTTTTGCACAAATTATATCAACTACACATACCTTTACACCCTGCTCTAATTTTAGGTGATGGTCCGCTAGTCCCATTATGTGACATCCGTAAATTTCTAGATGACACTGGCTTTTTACATGAAATATAGATTATTAACAAGCCCTTTCCTTCACAAACTGGATTTTGAAGCACCTCGTGTTTGGCGCAGCATAGCCTGAGCCGCTTTTGCGCCATTAAACACCATTTAACTAACTAACTTTTCAGTAACACACCCTCGTTCGTTGCCTCGTCCACCGGCCTTTCAATGAGCGGGCCACCAAGGCACGCCACCAAGTACCTGTTTGGGATGGTCACCGCGTATTGACAATTATTATGAATTTCTACTGTGGCACATAGCCATAAGGACGGATCAGATGTAAAGCGCATCCACATGTTGGTAATAGAGTCTTTTAGTTGAGCGTGTTTACGCTCCTCTAAGCAGCGGAGCGGAAGCCAGAATGCGCATGCGCCGTCCGATTAGCCGTAAGCGGGCTAGCGGAGCGAGGAACACGGTCCGCTTAGAAGCTGCCTGAGCGGAGCGTGCCGCGCAGCAGTTTGGCTAGCGTTGGGGTCAGAAAGGATTGGATTGGATGCAGAAAGCAAGCGCGCTGGCTAACACGTGGCGTTGCCCAAGACGGCGCTTTATTTTCCATTGGATAAAATGGACCGGTAACGCATTACAAGCGCACGTCTAGATACTTCATGGAGAAATAAGCTATATATATATACATATACAAGTTTTACTGTGTAAGAGTGATCAATAGGTGTATTTATTTTCTTTCGTTACACCGAATTTGGTCAGGGGGCGCTGCAACTACGAAAGGTCCGCTCCGCTACGCTAAACGTACAACTAAAACGTGAAAATCGCCCGCCGCTCCGCTGTGGCTTAGCGGGGCAGCTCGGAGCGCAGCGTGCCGTAAAGACGCTCAACTAAAACACTCGAATGACGGTTATTTCGATACATAGCTATACCTATACCTATACAAGACACCTATACATATACTATACCTATACCTAGACATACCTATACGAGGCAGTGGGCTATGATGTGGTGGCCACATATACCATAAGAAAGAATTAGGAAATTTGCGCGAATAAAAAATTTTCCACGTTGCGTAGCACGGGTGACCGTGAGCACATGCATGCGCCTGTTTACGCCAAAGGTGAACGAAATGGGCAAATCTATAGGATTTTATTAAACGCTTAATGAAAGCTTCGCTCCACATAGATTCCAAAGTGTGCTAGATGTGCGTAATCTTTTACTATTGTTTTTATACACCCTTACAGGCACGTTGCCCGTTGTCAATGATTGCATCATCGCATACATTACACCATTGTTTTGCGCACTTTGGGCATTACTGGCCCTTGCGGCATGGAACCCTACGCACCACTGTCCTCATCGTGTTACGAGTTCTTCGTGTGCTTATTAATAGAAAAACTAGCAGTTGGATCCTCACCATTCGTCTCCCTAACGACCAGACATATCCGACACACGACGTGCCAGTGCATTCGCACCTTACTTTGAACGAAGAGAGACATTGAAGTTACCTTGTCGACATGTACAATGCATGACTTGAATTTCTTACCGCGAAGATTTTCATAAGACTGCCGTCCTTTGTAATTCATTTACATTGTAATATTTATTTTCACCCTGCTTAAACGTTCTATGCGTTGTGTGTACGAAGTATACAGAATAAAATAATATGTAGGTGAGAAATTTATGCGAGACCATGCCGCATATGGAGCCGCATAAGTTCTTCCGCCACCCGCCGCAGGGTCCCGTCGAAGGCATTCAAGGCGGTCATGGCCCGCTGTGACGGGCTGACCGGCTCTAGTCCTGTGTCCTTGAGGACATCTTCATCCAGCAAGCAGTCGTGGTCTGGGCTGCTGCTGTAGCTGTAGCCGTCGTGCGTGAGCCGCACTATCTCCTCGTTGGACCCATTGTGAATCGCCGGCCACGAACTACCGTCTACCAGCTTCGGCACAGACCTGCGCGACCAGCAAGATCCACAAAGTTGCGCTGCGTGTGTTCGCTCCTCGCGACGTGCGCTTTTACAGCGGGAGATTGCTGATGCGTAAATGCGACAAAAGAAATGGAACGTAGTGCAAACCCATTCGCCGCCGTGTCGCACGCGCAAGCAGCCCGCTACTGCAAACTGAACGCGCTCGTAAGAAAACCATGCATTTATCACAGTGTGCAAACTTGTGTGACCGCGCGTATACCTGAGCTCGCCACCTCTTAACCAGCAGGCGCCGTAAAGCGTCGTTCGCAAGCTCCAGAGTTGCACGCTTATGTGCTATGCACAGCAGAAAATAGGCATGTACTTTTGACATGAGTTCAACGTTGCTGCAACCACGCATTAAGGCGCTTGAAAGCAGGGACGTTTACGTCACCGGAATTTCACGTACAATGTGGCTGGCAGCCTGAAATTGTTGTCAGTGTTCGTTTTAATTAAATTATAACTGTTTTCCAGTTATGTCTCGGTGCAAGCAAAATAGTTATCGACAGTTGCAGTATCGGAAATGTCTTCATCCTTCTCTCCAGCTTTATAACAAAAGAAACGTCTGGCGTGTTGCCAATAGTTCCGTATTTCACTTCAAAATTTTCACTGATATTTACGGTACTCCCTAATGCAAAATTTGAGCGCAGCTCTAGGAGTGTTTTCAGTTGGCTTGTCAATATATTGCAATATGAATATATAGGTACGCGGCTTATATTATGAAGAGAACGCTGGGAGCAGCACCACTGGCGCGCACAATCTCTCTCGTGCGGCATATTGCAATGGGAGCGAAGTGTGGTGCGACTGCCTCGTTAATCGGGAGATCGTGTGAGGCAGCGCGTGGGGGGCGCGCTGACAGACTTCCGTTCATGTAGCGCTTTGTTTCCATACAGACGTCGTGCGCTACTCTGGTACCATATCGTAACCATCGTCGCCGCACAACCCATCTTGCACGAGGTCGCGGGATCGAATCCCGGCCACGGCGGCCGCATATCGATGGGGGCGAAATGCGAAAACACCCGTGTACTTAGATTTAGGTGCACGTTAAAGAACCCCAGGGAGTCGAAATTTCCGGAGTCCTCCACTACGGCGTGCCTCATAATCTGAAAGTGGTTTCGGCACGTAAAACCCCATAATTTAATTTTTAACAGCCCGTCTTGCGCGGTACTACGCTTTTCACGCTTTCGTTTCACCGACGACGATAGCGGCCCTTCGTCGCAAGGAAGTACTGGCGCGAGTGGGGGGGGGGGGGAGGGGGTCAGCGGCGACAAAATCAAACGGAGCGCAACATCGAGTGTTACTCGAAGCCGCTCGTCATCGCCTCTTGCAGGAGCAGACTACCGCTACAAACGCTGATACCGTGGACTGACCTCAGCAGCTGACGTCACGGGCGAGTGTAGCCCTCCCCACCTCATGTCACTGTGCCTGTGCCCATCTGTGCCTCCCCCTGGGAAGCATAGATGAGATCGCCCACGCGGCTGCGGATGCCGTGGCCACCGGCAACTTCGCACATGCGCAGGGCGTCTCCACTTCCCTCCTCTTCCGCTTTCAGCCTGATGCTTTCACTGTAGCTTCTTCCACTTTTCTTCTTGCGCTCGCCTTCACCTCCGCGTTCGCTTCCATCTTTCTTTCTGCTCGTTCGCTCTGTTACGAGGTACGGCGCCGATGCAGGCCGACGCTACACGGAGGAATGGGAGCATAACAGCTGCGCTCTAAGAATTCTGGAGTATTACGTCGTAGAAGGGGACTCCGAAATAATTTTGACCATCTGTGCTTCTTTATCGTTTATTTAAATCTTAGTACAGAAACATTTCTTTGCATATCGCCCCCATTGACATGCGGCAGGCGGGACCGGGATCGAACGCTAGACCTGGAGTTCTGTGGCGCAACGCCATGGCCACTGCAGGTATCGCTGCGGCTAGTGTTGTATATTTGGAGCGTCCGTGAGCACCAACGATTAATCTTGATTATATGGTGACAGACGAATAAATAGCGGTCCGACTCGACCCTAAGGATTAGATTACTCGATCCTAAGGATTAGATTCCACGATTGTGCTAGCTGCCACCACTATTATTTCAGTGCTTTTTTCCCCCATGTATTCAGAAATGCGCCCTAACTTAAAGCAACGATTTGGCCAACTCCGACACTGGAGAACACCTGACATTGATCGTGCCAAAAATTATCTTTGCCCTTCCTTCGGCGCGTTCTCGTCAGCCGTTATATTGTGCCGGACTTGTAGCCGTGGCGGCTTCAAGTTAAAGCGAATTTCTGAATATGGTTGTCTCGCACTTTTGGCTGTGTTTCGGTTTTTCGCCATCATTACAAGGTGAAACTGAAAAAAATTCCAGTGAAAAATTAGCCGCTTGTGGCATCGTATGTCGCAGGCCAGCGTTTTCTGTAATAATTGCTGGAGGGAAGTGTGGCGCTGCGATTGTTCAACCACCATGGGAATGATGGTTAGTACATGGATTCCTATGATTTTCGTGCTTATGGCTTCAGACATTCTTGTTGTTTTGTTCATTACGCTTTATCTGCCTTCATTGGCCTAAATTTCGAAGCAATCTATACTGTGAAGACGAAGATGCGCACTTGGGCGCCGGCGCTCACACGGCGGGCGCGAGAAAAAAATATAGCAGTAAACCAGGCGTTCTGGTGGACGGCCGATTGTCTGCCTCACTCTCTCATTACTTCACTCTCTCGACGACACACCCTCGATAATCGCGTTGCGGAGCTGGCAAATCCTCCGGCATCCTGCTGCGTCTGCTCCAGCGCTTGCCGCAGCGCTCGGTCATACCTGGCCCTTGCGCCATAAAGCACCACACATCATCATGCCGCAGCGCTCGGACACGCACTCGCGGTTTCTCGGCCTCTGATCTTGCCGTCGCGACGCTTGTCATTCCAACTTCTCAGATCGTCGATTCCCGTCACATCGCTATGCAAAACGCTTTACAGCCAAGGGGCGCCGTACACGCCCCCTTGGACGTGCATTCCGCTGCCGCGACTCAAGCGCCTGCTGCATCCGCGGCGGACGCTTTCCATAACTCCTCTAATGCAGCCTCTAGCAACATGGCTATGGTCACACAGGCAATAGCAGCTCTGACAAAGCGCCTGGAAGACGACACGGGTTCCATCCCTACAGCGCTTGCGCGTAGCGCACTTCCTTCACCTTGTCCCGCGGAAGCTGCCGAGTTCCGTGGCTTCGACGACGATCCAAAGTTGTGGGTAAACACAGTCAATTCATTAGCCCTTCGAGAAACCTTTTCAGAGGACGCGAAGATGTCGCTCTCCGAAAGCCGACCTCGGGATGCCGCCAAAGCGTGGCACAGATTTGCGGCTCTCCGTATACTTCCTGGGCCGCATGGAGTGTGGCTTTAGTGACTTCATTCCACCAGCTCCTTTCCTATGACGATCGTTTAATGCGCATGCGCGGCCGCCGGTAAGCACCAATCGAAGAGGTAACACTCTACAGGTGTGACAAGGTCAACCTTTTAGAGGACTGCGGCATCAGCTGGCTCTTTCCTGCTGCTCGCCAGTATGTGATCGAGGGGTTGCTCGACTCTACCTATGCTGCCATCTTTTGCTCAGCCTCTGCAAGCATCCCCTTCTGTTTTCACTCGAAAGGCAGCTGAACTGCAGCATAGCACTCGGCCTCGTATTGCTGCAGGCATTCCGGAGGCTTCATTGACCGTCTCCACACGACGGGGCTGCTTCTCTTGTGCTCGTATTGGCCACAATGCCAAGGATTGCCCTCATCCGCGAAAAACCCGGACCCATCACCAGGCCTGCCAATCTCATGTGTTAACAATGTTTGTGGAAGAGATAGGCGACCTGTTGGTGCTTGTGGATACCGACGCTGAGAGGACGCTTCTACACCAACGTCATGCTCCTGACATAATCCGCCCATGGACGCAAGGACTAGGAGGCTGCGCTGTGCCAGTGGGCACGATCGACATTCATGTCCGGACTTCGGCCGGGACAAAATGCTTCCCAGCTGTTCCTGTCTTCGAGGACCTCCCTGCCGACATGATTCTGGGGACGTATTTCATGCTGTTCGGCGACATTCAAATCACCATCGACCACGGTCGTGTTGAGCTCCGCCCTTCTACAATTCTGACCCAGAGCACCATAGCCACTTCCACGCCAGTTCCGACACCGACAGGTGAGCCTGCAAATTTGCCTATCTTGTCCTCGCTACTCGCTCGCCACGTTGCATTGTTCGCCCATAGTACGGTTGTCCTCCCAGGCAATAATGTGCGGGTGCATCATGTACCCACGGGTGACCACTCGCCGATATATGTGCCACTGAGGAGGTACGCGGAACGAGTACGTACCGTGATCGCAGAACACGTGCGTGAAATGCTGTACACGGGCATCATTCGACCCTGTTCAAGCCCGTGGGCAGTTCCTGTAGTGCTTGTTCAGAAAACGAATGGTTCTTTGAGATTTTGCGTCTACTATAGGCAGCTAAACAAGTGTACGGCGTCCGATGCGTATTCACTATAGTGTACGACGCCCGACGCCCGACGCGTACTCACTACGTCCAATTGCTGACGCTATTGGTACAGTCGGCCATTCCAAGTTCATTTCATCGCTTGATTTACGCGCGGGATACCGGCAGATCAACTTCGCTGAAGTAGATAAGTGTAAGACAGCCTTTCGGACTCCTTCAGGCTTGTAAGAATTCATCCGCATGCCGTTTGGTTTGCGCAAGGCTCCTAGTACCTTTTAGCATGCCTTGAATTGCGTGCTAGGGCCTCTGAAGAACCAAGCTTGTGTAGTGTACCTGGGTGACATCCTAGTCGCGGCGCAACGGAAGAACATCTGCGCAATCTGGACGAAGTACTACACAAGCTCTATGAGGATGAGTTTCGGTTGAACCGTGAGGAGTGCCTTTTTGGTCTCTCCAATATTTCATACCTAGGACATACTATCACTCCAAACGGCATCCAGTCGCTCCCGGAGCGCATTGCTGCTGTGGCAGAATATCCCACACCAACTTGCCTGAACCAAGTTCAGTTGTTTGTAGGTATGGCTTCGTACTTACGCAGATTCTTTCCCCACTTCGCATCGACCGCTGCTCCCCTGACAAATTTACTTAAAGATGGAGTTTGTTTTGAATGCGGCGCCGCGAAGACATCACTTTTCGAACTTTAAAACTGCGGTTAACTCGCTGTCCCGTAGCAAGGCGCTTCAATGACGACTGGACTACGAAAATGCACACTGATACAAGCCAGATGGGCCTCGGGGGAGTGCTAGTGCAACGTGAACGTGATGACATCGAACGTGTTGTCCAACATGCGAGCCGCAAACTTTCAGATACCGAGCGCCACTGCCACTCCAATAAACTAAAATGTCTTGGAGTGTGGATGACAAATTGCGTCTGTATTCTTTGGGCGGAAGTTCACTCACAATGCTGCATTAACGTGGATGTTTTCCAAGCAGCAGCTGAAGCACAAGTTTGCCCGATCGATCATCACAATGCAAGAGTACCATTTAGACGTGTGCCACCGTGCCGGGAGGCTAAACAACGTCGCCGATGCTCTCTCCCAGAACCCCCTTGACCGTTGTGCCCCAAAAGGAGCAGTCGGATTTTTTCCTAACAAGGCCTCTCCAAAGCCCCACAGCAGGACTAAGATATAGCTGTCATCGCCTCAATCTCTGCTACAGAAAATAATTTGACTTTTGTAATACACGAAGGCCCACTGTATCAGCGTCAGTGGCACAAGGACCACTCAGAAGAACGTTCACTCCTAGTAATTCCTAATTGCTTTAGATCAGAAATATTGCGAGTCATTCATGACACCCGGAAGGAGGACACATCGGCCAAAGAGCCACGTTCCGCAAATTACAAGAACGCTTCTGCTGACCGAAGATGGAAAGCAATGTCCGCTCCTACGTCGCTAGTTGCGAACTGTCTCAGCAATACAAGCGACTGCCAGGATGCTAGCCTGAATTAATGACACCTATTCCGCAGTCAGAAACTATTTTCACACTGTTTGCATCGACTACATCGGACCTCTACCGATCACTACAGCAGGAAACCGCTACATTATTGTGACCGCGGACTATTTATCGAAGTACGTCGAAGTGGCCGCTGTGCCATCTCCCGCATCCGGTCTCCTAATCGATTTCCTGAAGCTAAGATTGGAATGGAGGCATGGCCTGCCAAAAAATTTAATATCAGACCGTGCTGCGACATGTCGCAGTCGCGAACTAAGGAATTAACCTGTACGGCAGGGGTGGAGCACCATTACACGCCCGCATTTCATCCCCAGGCAACGGCGTTACGGAACGAACGAAAAAAAAAAACATGCCCGAGTCTCTCCGTATTCGAAAATAGGGAAAAAAGGAGAAGCCGACTCGGACACTCACCTGCAGTCAGCTGTGTACGCCTCTAACACGGCTCTGCACACGTCTATTGGGACAACGCCGTATGAAACCGCCCACGGGTAGGTGCCACAGCTGAAAGCGATCCTCAACCTGCACGCTCCCGTTACCATCCTCAGCTTCGCCGAACGAGCGTCCGTCTTTGACTAAATCAGAACAGCAGCGATCAGAAGAGCTTCACAAGCGCAAGCAACGCGCAAGTGCCACTACGACCGCCGACATTCACCTGCTCTGGTGTATAACGTCTGTGATGAGATGTGGGTACGAAGGGGAGTCAGCTCACCAGGCCAGAATTTACTACCGCCGTTTGAAGGGCCCTTCACTATTACTGAGCGCATAGGAGAACACCTGGCGCGTAAGCACCTCAGTTCCGAGTGCCACCCTCGACAGACGTAAAAGAAATAACTTCGCCGTACACGTGTCGTGCCTCAAGAAATGGTTTTGGCGGTTGAATGGTTGAAGTGAACTGTCAGTTTCAAAATTAACTGTTAATTCTTTTTTGTCTTATCTGCAGAGTGGCCGATTGTGAAGACAAAGATTCGCACTTGGGCACCGGCGCTTTCACGGCGGGCGCGAGAAAAGGAGATGAAACCAGGCGGTCGGGCGGACGGGCCATTGTCTGCTTCAAGCTTTCATTACTGTACTTTTAAATGCGTAAGCATTGCTACGCTTACTGAACAATAAATCCCTCCGTCCGTCCATCGTGTAAGACGATTGCTTATCGTTATGTCAGGCGATAAGATATATAGCCCACAGCATCGAGTGACATTACCTTCGTGCTGCCCGTCACTTCAACGCGAACGACGCGGCGAGAACATAACGCTCACGGAGCTCTCAACACACGCAGCGCTTTCAACGTTTCGCAGATCACTTTGAGGATACGGGTCCGCGCGTATCTAAGGCCAAATAAGCGGCGACAACATAGCACGTCCAACTATCAGCCGTCGGCACTCTCTGTCGGCATGGAACATCGCTATCAAGATAGAACCCGCGCCGCCACGTCAGACGTATAGTCAAAGCCGGAGCACTGTTGATCATGGTTAATAATGGTTCGAAGCGGATACATAAGGCGCTAATGAGCGATAATGGCATATAATGACCGGACCGTCATCAGCGCGCCTGGCGCCGCCACCCACAGTACTTTGCTTGCCTCATCAGTTCACGTTGTGCTGCCTTCCGCAGCAGTTCGCGTTGCCGCAGCGCTTTCATATTTACTGTAATGGCGCCAAGATGACCGCAGCCGCTTACTGAAGAACGGAAACGCAGAAATGTAGAATAGCGTCCTCAATACAAGACAGTTTTAGTTACACGTACGTAGAGGCTTGCGTACGTAGAACTTCTACGTGTGAGCAGTGCGCATGCGTAGAACGTAGCGGGCGCGCGCGCGTCTCACGGACGTACGTGACATTCAATTCGTTGCGTGCGTTTCTTGCGCACGTAGACAGTTTCGCGCAGGAGCTCCGCAAGATCTCGAACAAGCGATAGCGGGCCGCGCGCGCGCAGACGGCTCGCATCGAAACACGGCGACAGGATTGAATTGGCTACCGCCGTGTTCACATTTCCCGACAGATGGAGCTACGGGGTCCCTCTTGGCGTGCGACGCGTACGTGTAGCTAAAAGCGTTTCAGATGGCGTGCACGTATGGTACGAAGGCTTTTCACGTTTGCGTACGTGAAGCCTCTACGTACGTGTAACTAAAACTGTCTACAGATTACGCCAGAAACAACAATGACGCAACGCAGAGCGGGGAACTACAGAAACACGCAGCACTAGTGAACATTGCTTCTGCTCGCCTCTTCTACATCGTATCGTGCAAGTGTCACTTAATAGTTCGGTTCTAGTTCTCCGTTTCACGATTCTCCCGCGGTCGTTATTGCAATTATGCGAAACAGACCGGCATACGACCACGAAACACCACGTTAGTAGTACGAAATGCTTACGCATCAGCCGATGCCGTTTCACCGGCCGATATCGATGATAAGGCGGTTCTAGCACGCAGAGCGAGGCCAACTGTTGCTTATAGTTCTGTGCAAAATACCTCTTTCTCTCACTCTCTGACACGCACGGAACGTCTGGCAGTGATACCGGCTTGTGACTATATCGCATGTAATATCTTTCACGAGCAAGAAAAAGTAGTATTGTGTTTTATACCTGTTTTGCTGTATCCTGGTTCTCGTAAACAGAGATGCACGCAGCAATCGGTTCAAAATATTTTTTGGGCGCTTGCGGCATGGTAACAATCTTTGAATGCGCATAAAAAAGTACCCTATTATGTCAGCATTAGCTCGCCGTTTTCTCGCGCGTTCGGTGGGCTAATAACGAGCCATGGCTGCGCCGGCTTGAATGAAGGCCTTCATTCTTTCTCGCAGAGACACGTAGAGAGCCTCGACGAAGGCTGTGTCACTTTGAAGGCGTTTCCACTCTTCTTGTAAAGCTTTCCACAGTTTATCAGCGGTCGCCAAGTTTAAAGACAGCGTGGAAAGGTTAGCCTTCATATGTGCCCAAGCATGCTCTATTAGGTTCATGTCCGCACCCGCCACGCACCACTGAAGGCGCATTACCCCTAGTTTATCTAAAATATGTGTCACGCCCTTTGCTCTATGCAAAGGAGACAGCTCCTGTCGGAATAGATAGTACCCATCCGGGTGTGGACCATTCGATGCATGTGGGATCATCTCGTGATCCAGCAATGTGCAACACGCAGCACTCGTAAATCTCCCAGATATGCTTACAAGGGAACTTGTGCCGTCGCGCGAAATAGCCGCCAACTCGTTTACTGAGGTGGGTCCGCTTGCGGCCACCTCCTCGATGTTCTGCGGGCAGAAGCGTGTGTTCTTTATGCGCCGCACTCTTTCCTGCTGGTCCCAGTGGCTCGAGAAAGTAGATTCGCCGGAGAGGACGACGTATTTCCAATTCGACATCCTCTAGCTGCTGTGATCGAACGGCGAGCTTCAGCGGAGCAGTTTTATTGGCAACTGTGAGAAGGGGCTTCTGAGCGGCAACGCAACTTCGGAGTACTTCGAATAACCTTCGCCGTACCATGCTGTCACTTACATTTGCTAAGTCGAGAGTACTGCGCACGTCCTTCGCACGTCCTTCGCACTTTGAAATGGCTTCTCATTCACTGCAGAAACGATTTGTAGGTCTTGGTCCATCGACGTGGCGCGGGGTCGCCTCTTGTGCGGCGCATCCTTAATGCGTCCGTCATCTAGGTATTCTTGGACTATCCTGTTGACGGTCTTCAACTGGCAGCCTGCCAAGGCAGCAATGTTGCGCTGCGTGTAACCTTTCTTTGGCAATTCGACGACTGTTCCCGCTTATGCAAAGGCACTCGCGACATCGTTAGACGCTGAAACACAGATGACTGCTAGGCACGGACAGCGGTGATCTGCTTTTATAAGCATATTCCACGAAAGAAAATATAAAACAGGTGTATGAATTATCAGCCAACGCCACCTAGATATAAGCAAATCCTGTGAATCACGGCAGGCTACGTCACGGCCTCTCCCTCAATAGTTACCAAGCTTGATGGGTCATTGGATGTGGTTTCGCGCACTGATATCGACTCATATGATCGCTTGCGACCGTTGACACGCAATTAGCTGCCATTTCGTCGCAATGCTAGCGAAGCGGGAGTGCAAAAAGTTAGCGGAACCGTGTCGCCCTTTTCACTTTGTTTCCGACAGCTGCCGCCGCGATCGCCCCACGTCGGGTTCGAGGATATTTGGCACGCGCTCGCGTGTTCCCGCTCATATTGCTCAGGACTGTACATACGATTTTAGAACAGGTAATCGCTAATGACGTCACTGCCGGTGTTTCGCTTGCAATCGTCCACTACCTACGTAAACACAAAAAATCGCCATGTCGTAAGCTCGCGTCGAACGGCCGCCGCAGAAATCTCGCTGCTGCCCTCATACGTTCATTTTCAACGTCGTCGCCGTGGTGCTGTTATCACACGCACGCACGCTCGCAACCCATACACACGACTGCTGAATTTAAAAAAACGACTGCTCAATTTACACAAACACGTTGCTGCACCTGGACTCGCTTTGCAGAGCCCCAACCAATGCGGGGCGGGCGACTTGGAGGTACGGAGGTAACAAATAGACACAATCGAAGGGAGACAATCGTTACAAAATACTGGCCTAGTATGGGTCCTCCGGTGACATCAAATGCATCCGCCTGTTAATTGATCTCGTACTTACGAAATAAAAGACAGACGGGTTTAGCGAGTGTTAACACGAAAGTGGTTCTGTACACTTTTGTTTTTCGCGTACGTGTGATCAGGATTTGTCGAAGTTATGTCACTCACAGATATTTAGTAGATACAAAAACATTTCTAAGGAGGATTTCTTGTTGAGCTATAGTTGGTTCGAACGACCATTAGAAGAGGGGAGCAAATTGATTCACATACGCAGAGGACAGACGATATAAGCGGTATGTTTCGTCTCGGCATTCGTTTGTCGTGTCCGTCCTTTCTGTGTGTGTCAATGGGTGCGCCGTCTCCTAATGAAAACATTTCTCGGCAAATTAAAACATTAGTGAAATTACGTGAATGTGTCGTTTTTCTAGAGCTAGCTGAATTCCGCCCATCGTTTTCTTTGTGCGTGAAATATTGTTCTGTGAATAATACCAAGAAGCGTCTTACCCGTTATTTGCGAAATTGGAGAGTGTGCGAATCATGCGAAGCGTTGTGGCTCTTTCTTCGGCCGTACCAAGCTCAGGGTAGAGAAAGGTTACTGTGCCGAATAATACAAGCACGTCTTCGCCGTGGCTTGTGCTGTCGCCGTCGAGCAACGTAGACGATGGCTTTGGCTCGTAGATGTAGTAATAAACGGTCGCGCCGCTTTTCGCGAGCTTCGTTGCGAAACTCATTGCCGGACAACGGAAGAGCATGTCGTCGATCAAGTCGACCCAACCTTTATAGTCTGGGTCGTCGACGTCGTGGTGCTTCTCTTTGAGGATATCGAACATGATGTCAATAACCAGATCGCTCACACCGCCGAAGCGCTCCTTGAACACCGCCCTGATGGTTTCTTTGGGATGCGCCTGCTTTTTGCCTTGAAACTGCGGCTGAAGTGTCTGGAACAATGACGTGGCCTCGTTGAGGGTATTGCTCATCATAACTTGAAGATGCCTTATGTCACGTTTGCCAATTTCTACGGCGTCCGCGGGGAGCAGTGGTCCCTCTCGGCTCGGTGTGAGTTGCATGTGCACTTCTTCGGAGGCTTCCAGGAGTGCCGAGGCGTTTCGCTCTTGAAGACAGCGCAACACGGCGGTCGCATTATCCGACTGGCACTGAGTGGCGTCTGCGATCGCTTCGAAAGTAGCCCGTGCCTTGCTGCCCGCGTTAGACATCATGTCCGGTATCACGGTGCCACTCAGGAGGTAAGCCCTATTGAAGGTGGACGGCGAACCCAGCGGACTAGCCATCAGGAGCGTCAGCGATGTGGCGCCTGCGCCGTCGCCGGCCACCAGGATGTTGTCACGGTCTCCGCCGAAGTGACCGATGTTGTCGCGAACCCATCGCAGCGCCAGAACTTGGTCGTGCAGACCCATGTTGCCCCGCACGCCGTGACCCGTGCCCGAGTTGAGGAAGCCGAAGAGTGAGACGCGGTAGTTGGGCACCGCGACCACCAAGTTCCCCAGACCGGACAAGAAGCGGCCGTCGTAGAAGTCGTAGCTGCTTACGCCGCCTGCGAAGGCGCTTCCATGCAGCCAGAACACGACGGCGTGCGCCTTTCCAGGATTAGCGCAAGTACCCGGTAGCCATACGTTAATGTGCAGGCAGTCCTCAGTCGTGTTGGAGATGTCCATGGTGTAGTTCCTTGGCTTGTGCGTGTCCGGCTGCTTGCAAGGTGGTCTCTTGTATGTGGCGTCGAAAACTCCGCTGTGCGGTTTCGCGCATTTGGGCACCATAAATCTGTTTCGGCCAACGGGAGGTTCCGCGAAAGGGATACCGTAGAAGGCGACGGTGCTGTAGACGGTGTCTGTGATATTGTACTGAACGAGTTTGCCTCGGACTTTTCCTGCCAAAGTCCATACGACCAGGCATTCCGACGATGTCCGAGCAGCGGGCAGAGGGTCCGTGAGTTCTAGGATGATGATGGTAGTACAAAGGACCAAGCCGATGATGCAGAGGCTCACGACAAGAACCCTGCAAGTGAAATGGCATGATGTAAACACAAATGAAACAAGCAGTGCGCAAGGGAACTGAGCAGCGTCTTTCTTGGAAAACAAAAAGAAAGCTAGCAAACTGCATTTACATCTTTATTCACTTGATTACTGTGGTCAGCAGCAGTGAGACGCCGACTCGTCAATATAAGCCCACGTTATCTTGTAAAGAACACTGTAGGAAGTTATTCCACGATGTTGTGGAACCATGAGTTATAGCTATAGTTGCACTTTACAGTGTTCTTTTACTGCTTCAAACGTTTTAGAGCGCAGCTCTTTGGCGTCCGTTCCTGGGTTTCGCGTCGTCGTCGGCGTTGTCGTCGGCCTCGTAACCAGCTCCGCCCCCCTTTCATCCCCCCAGCGCTAGCAGCGACCGACTGATACCGCTGGATGCCGCTGACGCCGCTAGAGAGTCAAGATAACGTGACTGCATAGAACACCGTCGCCGCCATGCAGAAAGAGGAGGAAAGGGTCCCCCCCCCTGTTCTTGTGTGGCGGATAGGGTGCTCTTCAGTTGCCGACGCGCCGGTTATTTCACGTAGGCCCCGGCACGTCGACGAATACGTGACCACCTTCCCACGGCTAGACCTGGTTCTTAGCGCTGCGGAAGCGAGGGTATCATATTGTTTGTGTCGGCATCGGCGGCGTTGTCCCTGAAACCAACTCCGCAGCTGGGGTTGACTCACTATCGGCGTCAGCGGCATCAGTCAGTCGCTGCTATCTCTTCCCTCCTCCCTTTATCGTGTTGTCCGCTTGCTGCGCGCGCTTCTGCCCCCATCGTTTGCCGCTGGGTGTACACGCCGCCCCCCTCCCCCCTCTTCCTGCGAGTCTCCGGTTGTCAAAGCGCCGGCTCGAACTTAATTCCTTTCTTCGCTCCTCCTCCAATGCAACCCCTGTGCGGTGGCAATCAGAGAGCCAGATCGGTGACGGCGGATCTGTATATGTGCACCGCCCGAGCCGAAATTGCCGCTGCCGTTCGCCCTGTGCGGTGGCAATCAGAGAGCCAGATCGGTGGCGGCGGATCTGTATATGTGCACCGCCCGAGCCGAAATTGCCGCTGCCGTTCGCCACTGCGAAATTATCTGCCAGTTCTTTCTCAGCCATGAGCGAGACGACCGATGGAAGTCCTCCGTCTGCTGCTGCTGCTGCTGCTGCTGCTAAACGAGCTGCCAGAGCAGAGGCCCAGCGCCGTCGCCGTCAGAATCCAGAGGTGCGTGCCGCCGAAGCAGAAGCTTACCTAGTGGAGTCTTTGTTAAAGGAATACGTGTGAAAAATAAAAAAAAATTCTGTGATAGCGCATACATGTGTTGCTCGATTTCTTTGCCTCAATCTATCGAAAAGGTGAAACAGCTTATTTGCTGCGCTCAAATTTCGCATTAGGAAGTAACGTAATCGTCGGTAATTTTTTTAAAGCCAGAATATCTGTTTGAATGACGTAACCACAGAATAATTGTGTGTCCTGGTGGGAATGATTTCAAAGAAAAGCCAAGGCAACCAATTTACTTATCAAACCAATTACAATAATTGACTGTTTATTTATAGGCCCTACGGGCAATGCTTATATGTCAAAGTGGACGAAAGTGCAGTTCCGTGCTCCACGCCACCTAGACTTTCCTCTAGGTGGCGTTGCTTTGCCGTGGGCTGGTAGTAAGAGGCGATTGAAGGATTGGTGGAAGTAGGGAAACGACAAAACAACGGAGACGTACAAAAGCACAGTTGGCAACAGGGGACCAGAAAATTTCGGTGTGGTAGTTCATATAGTTTCTTTCCTTTTTTTATTGTTTAACCTAGGTAGGACATTAGACAGTATAATAGCAACAGCTTAGTGGCACAACCCACCGCCTCATGCCAAAGGGGACGCTCATTACATCCATTCATTCATCCCCCCTGGCATGCTCAGCGCTCTCCTGCGTACTCTCTCCGGCGCACAATAATCTTTTCCACCTCCTGGGGCCTTCCTCCTCCGGCGCTCGCCTTCCTCGCGGCAACACGCATAATCTTGCCGATTTCACTGACGGGGCATGTGCGCTTGCGCGTAAAAGCAAGAACAAACGAAGAAAGTGCGCCGTAATGTGGCAGAGAAGAAACTGATTTGTGAGCGGCAGCAGTGGCACCTCGTAAAACGTGGCTCCATAGAGCGTAGTGTGTGTACAGCGCTAGTATGGGCGTTGGAAGGGAGGGCTTCCGGCCCTAGGGGCGCAATCGCCGCCCACGTAACTACGCCTGCACCCGAACCGACGCTCTCACTGGCTGAGATACCACCTTGGCCGGGTCTCCCGCTGGACAACTGGTCCAGGAGGGCTGTCGTTCCTGAGCCTTGCAGCCATGCAGATGCTCTGATTCGTCGACTGTGGCGGAGGGTCACCTGAGCTATAGGCGGCCAGAAGACAACGCCTGCAGTCTGACACAAGTTCCACGACGTCTCCAACACGGCGACAGCGGCTTCTACCTGAACTGTAGGCTGCATGATTAGCTTTCACTAATTCATATATAGCTGTGTGTCCTCTAGAATGTATTTTAGAGAACCGTCTCGTGTGTGCTATTTCGATCTGGAAGGTGTGTCTAATAATGAAAGTATGACGTGTGTTTGCACTTCTGCGTACTGCCTCCATTTTTTCTCCAGTGATCCCGAAACTAGTGCCATCACGCACATTTGCGTTGGCGGTTTCATACGCAAGCGATGGCGACTGTTGCGTACTCCAGGGTAGCGTATCGTACTGCTCCCGAGTTGTAGCGACGCCTGCCTATTGAAGCTCGACCGACATTACTTATTGGGTAGCGTGGCGCTGGCTCCGGGCTGCAGGCATCCGGTAGACCATGGCGACCATCAAGGGCGAGACGATTTGTAGTGCGAAGCTTGGACGGTTTATTCAAAGGTAGATGAAAGAAAATGAGAAGAGCATGAAGTGATCAAAAGTACATTTCGGAGCCCCTTAAATAGGCTCTCTACAATCGTGGGCGGGATCTTGCTTCCGTCGACGTCACGTGTCCGGCACTGAAAGAGGGCCCCTCCTCCTTTGGTTATACCGAGGCTGCTGCGAGGAGGAGGTCGTCACGCCTCCTGGGATTGTAGACGTCTGTCCGTCTCTTCTGCGCGTTGCGGGTTCGCGGAAGTTCTCCTCTAGGCGTATTTTAGAATTGGCAATCTCTTGTATATGAACCGTTTATTCTTGTTTCTTCCTGACCAATTTTAATCTTTCTCCAAATTGAGGTGAATCCTAGCCCTCACTAACGTATCAGCGTTGATCAGACACACATCACTATGTTTACGGAACACAAACTGGCGAGTGTTAACGTTACTTTAAGAGAACAGTCTCTTTTGGTTTATGTTCCACTTAATTTTAGTGACATCATCAGCTGTTCAATAATAAATACTGTCTATAGTATATGCTGTCGAGGCAAATAAGCGTGATGGTTATTCTTTATTTTTTTTCATCACTTTGTCGTGCACATTGCAATGTGTGACTAAGTACAGCTGTGAAATTGTGGGCATTGCAACCAGAAAGACGTGAAGCATGTGAACCGAGAGCATGTGGCAAATATACAAGCGTGCGAGAAGGAAGAGAGGCTGCATGGCGAACGTGAGGGAGCTCTAGCTCCGAAGCCGCAGGACCAGTACACCGTCCCAGTACTAGAGCTGCTGTTGCCCTTCCAGCCGTGGGCCTGTACTGGGAGAAGCCCACCCAATAGAGCTGTTTAGGCCATTCCTGGGACCAAGCATGATTTCTGCTGAGCAGCACTTCTTGGAGTGCCATTCTGCACGTGTCTTGGAGAGTAAGCATAAGCACTGGGCGCAGAGCCTGTGTCTGGTTTGAGGTCCACCGGAGGTGCTGACGGCCGCCGAGGTTCTCGAGTGCAACGTGGACAGGTATTGCGCACGGTATCACAGGGATGGGTTGTTGACCGTCAAAGACAGCTATATAACAGTGCCACTGGTGCCTCGATTCGGCTCTAACGAGAAGCACACCACCAGGACCACTGGCCCACCACTTCTATAACGTCAAGTGAGAAACTGCGAGACGACATTCACATAGTTTTTGGACACTGTGCACTCTCGATGTAGTCGTTTTTACTTTCTTGCAAGACATGTCGCACTAAACACCATTTTATATTGTGTCCATCGAGTTTTTTGCCCTTAAGTTGTAGCCGATTATTTTTTTAGCTTCGAGTCTCTTAGGTGTCCTTTTACGTCTGATGTCACAAGCAACTGACAACTGTCCCAACTATACCACACATGTATTCGCATGTGGCATACATTTATTTTCAGACAGCCTATACACATGCAAGTAATGTGTACACATTAAGTTAAGACATGAAAGCTGAGCGGTGGGCGAATATCAACATTTTCTAATATAAATTGTAAATATCGAATATCAAATAGCAAAGCACAGACACACATTTACAACAGGAATGTTTATTTTGGTATGTTTATAGGTGTGATGCGTGTATGACAAGTCCATAAAAAAGCAGCCAACTATATGAGGTAGAAAGGGCCAGTTTTAAATAGAAAAACACTAATTTGCTAGTAAAAACTATACTTATATTTGCTTAACCACTGTAGAGTGGCTGCAAACAAGCTCTGTAAATAGCTGCTCAAATAAAGAAAGATCAACAACACTAAATGGCAGAATACAAGCAAAATTCGGAGATGACCATGTACGCTTATGCTGCAAAACCAAGAACCAAACTTGAAAACCTCATTTTGCTTCTGCGATGCTTCAAAAACTCTTGGCACATCAGTTCTCACAATTTGCTATACTTTATTTAGCAGGCAGTGAACAGTAAATATAAATTAACAATCGCTTAATTGCTGCTACATATATTGCAATTCTTAAGTATTACAAAGTACTGAATAGCTTCTCTTCTAAATACCCACCTTGGTTGCTCAGTGGCTATGGTGTTGGGCTTCTGAGCACGAGGTCGCGGGATCGCATCCCGGCCACGGCGGCCGCATTTCGATGGGGGCGAAATGCGAAAACACCCGTGTGCTTAGATTTAGGTGCACGTTAAAGAACCCCGGGTGGTAAAAATTTCCGGAGTCCTCCGCTACGGCGTGCCTCATAATCAGAAAGTGGTTTTGGCACGTAAAACCCCAAATATTATTATTATCTATTCTAAATATCCCCCCTCCCACTGAATCGAAGTGATCAACAACGAAAAAACCTTTGAACATCAACATACTTTCAAGCCTTGCTAATCTGCACAAGCTTGGTAGTACCCTTTTTAAGTAGACATACTCTGTCTACAAGTGCCTGTATATGCTCGGTGTCTCTTGGCACATGAATCACTGGGCTCTCTACTTATGAATATACTTTAAAATGACGCACCTTCATGTTAAAGAGGAGCATGCCCAGTTGAACCTGGGAATAATACTTGAGAGCACATCAGTGCATAATTTTCTCCATCACACACAATAAATGCCAGCTTCTTGGCATTTACGAGGTCTTAGTATGCTAGAGCGCTTGCCTTGAGCAGGACACTTCACTTCCAGCAAGACATTTGTTCCCCTCTGCTGACTTATTCCATCCGGGCTGTAGCCAAGCCAAGGGACATCTGGAATGAATACGAGTCCCAGCTGGCTGAGGCTTTGGTTATGTGTCTTCTGGTACTCTTCAAGTCCAAGAGGCTCGTTATCTGTTCCATACATTGTGGTTCCATTTCCCTTGAAAGGCTCCCTACAGTACAGCCTGTCCAGCTTTGCTTCCTAACTGGGTGTACCCCTATCTTGAAACGTGCAAAGCTCTCTGCAGATGCTTCCAGTAATTCTTTTTTTTCTTTCGCTGTGCCACAGAGTGGATGACTGATCAGTTGTCTTGCGGCATATTTCCATAGCTTTGGCATAGCAGAGGTACACATTTGAAGATAGAAACTATTTTCTTTCCATTTAGATGTTCAAGAGTAAACCTTTTCAGGACTGTTTTTTCACCATCTAGCTCCGATTCAAAAAATGAAAATTTTGTGTACTCTCTCAAGTAGCAACCTTGTGTGAAAATTATGTGGATGGCGCGGACTATGTTCGAATTGCTGGTGAAAGGGATTGACTTTCTTGCACGAGTTGTGTGTTTTGACAGTGCAGAATGTGGTACTGCGTCAATAAGTTCTTTCCTAATCAGGGCTTGAACATCCTCAGGGACATTTCTTGATTGAAGCTGCTCGACGAGGCAAAACAAACTAATTGGACTTGGTTTGTAGATGCTTGCAGCACTGGCACGTCCGCAATGTTGTTGCACATCCATGCATGACGATGAATCCAGGGAAGTGGCACTTGTCCTGTACATCAAAATAAACATACTTTGCTGATATCTTCTCCGTTCTGGCTTTTTTGTGCATTTTTCATATGATTCAAGAAAAAGTTTCCTAACAGTGTCGCGATGGGGCTAGTTGGAATTCTATGATGTAATTTGGTAGTGCGAAAGGAAATGAGACAGACGGGAACCATTTCAGTTTTGCATTAGCGCTTGTGTACGTTGGTCCCATTTTGTTTCATCCTTTGTTTCCGTGTTATAAGTTACATCAAGAATATTTTACAGCACATTCAGAATCAAAATCCTACAGTAAACAAATAAAAAAAACCAGAAGGTTTGAAAGATTTCTGGGCTATCTGTGGTTATTAATACAGCCTGTGCCCATCTAAAGTGACTGAAGCAACACATACTTGATTGCTATGCAGAACCATGTTCTTCGAACTCGGTTCTGAGTGCAACAACAAGCACCAGATGGCATTGAAAAGGCATCATTGCCATTGGATTCCATATTTGCCTTTTACAATGTGGCTCTTAGTTCGACATAAGATTTTCACTGCCACTTGGTGCACGTTACAGGCAAGCCAACTAACGAAAATGAATAAACACATGATGTAAAAAGTTTTACCTGTTCAAGTATATCAAAGTGGCAACACATGTTCGCATCGACCAGAGAGACTGGCCTTGCACGGGAATTCTCCCTGAAAACAATCAAATCAATGTTAAGCACGGAAACGACCTTAAAACCGCGCTAATTATTTACAGGGTAAATGTGCAGGCTTCCACATGCATATTGAATTCCGCAAGCCGAGAACAAAACAGTGGTGCTTTTTTGACACTAGAAAGACGAAGTAGCGCAGTTTAAGCCCAAAAATTTAGTAAAAAAATTGGCATTTATCGCGTTGCACTTTGGCGAAATCGCCGTACAGCACGCGAGAACTCTAATCGTGCGGGAAACAGGGCGCGCTGGCACACCTCATCGCCTCGCTCATATCTTGTGAATGGACACTACTGAAATATTTCCGTGTTACCTGGCACTTTTAACAAGCATTCCACAACTAAGCCATTGCAGGGAGCCATAAATGCACATAACGTCATGGATGCACACAATGTTTATTTTATGCAGCGGCATGGGGGGGTACTGCGCTTTGTTTACATCAGAGCGCTACCAATTAACTGCTTGGTGTCAATTCTCGTACATCACGTATAGCTTTAAAAAAAACGTTAGGAGAAAGACTGACCTTTACGGCGCCGGTTACATTGCAGACTTGAACTTTTATAGTATGCGAGGGACGCCTCTATATAGACGCCTGTATAGACGCCTCTTACGGCGCTTGTCTGCAGGCAGAGTGACTCGACCTCGACAGCCGCGCTTGTCGTCGCTCGTATTTCAGAGCATATTATATGGCCAGCGTTAAACGCACCCTCTCCTTCTACAACATATCTCTGCGTTTCCTTAGCAAGGCCAAGGATCGCGCTTAGAGATACTAGAGGCCCGTGAGCCGCCAGTACATGGTCACGCGCACGCTTTGGTGTCGCCTCCATCACCTCTATCCGCGCCATATTGAAACGTTCTCCGCGCCACCTATAGGCGCTGGAAAGTGCGAACACACTCTTCTCTTGAGGGAATATGGCAACTTGCTGTTCGTTATCTGAGAATGCCTGCCAAACGCACCCCAGCCCATTCTTATTCGTCTGATTATTTCAGTCTCATGATCCGCATCCGCGGTCGCGAACTGCCCTAAGTAGATGTATTCCCTTACCACTTCCAGCTCCTCGCTGCCTATCCTAAACTGCTGTTCTGTTCCGAGATTGCTAAACATTACTTTAGTTTTCTGCAGATTAACTTTTAGACACACCCTTCTGCTTTGCGTCTCCGCGTCAGTGAACATGCATTGCAATTGGTCCCCTGAGTTACTAAGCAAGGCAATATCATCAGCGAATCGCAAGTTGCTAAGGTATTCTCCATCAACTTTTATCCCCAATTCTTCCCACTCCAGGCCTCCGAATACCTCCTGTAAACATGCTGTGAATAGCATAGGAGAGATCGTATCTCACTGTCGGACGACTTTCTTTATTGGGATTTTGTTGCTTTCTTTATGGAGGACTACGGTGGCTGTGGAGCCGCTATAGATATCTTGCAGTATTTTTACATACGGCTCGTCTACACCCTGATTCCGTAATGCATCTGTGACTGCTGAGTTTTCGACTGAATCAAACGCTTTCTCGTAATCAATGAAAGCTATATATAAGGGTTCGTTATATTCCGCACATATCTCTATCACCTGATTGATCGTCTGAATATGGTCCATTGTTGAGTAGCCTTTACGAAATCCTGCCTGCTCCTTTGGTTTACAGAAGTCTAAGGTGTTCCTCATTCTATTTGCGATTACCTTAGTAAGTACTTTGTGGGCAATGGACAGTAAGCTTATCGGTCTCTAATTTTTGGTCTTTGGTGTTACCTTTCTTATGGATTAGGATTATGCTGGCGTTGTTCAAGATTCCGGTACGCTCGAGGTCATAAGGCATTGTGTATACAGGGTGGCCAGTTTTTCTAGAACAATCTGCCCACCATCCTTCAACAAATCTGCTGTTACATGATACTGCCCAGCTGCCTTCCCACTTTGCATAGCTGCCAAGTCTTTCTTAACTTCTTCCGGTGTTACTTGTATTCGTTTCGACTATTCTCTCTTCCATTATCGTCGTGGATGTCATTGGTACTGTATAAATCTCTATAGAACTCTTCAGCCACTTGAACTAGCTCATGTAATGATATTGCCGGCTTTGTCTCTTAGCGCATACATCTGATTCTTGCCAATTCCTAGTTTCTTCTTCACTGCTTTTAGGCTTCCTCCGTTCCTGAGACCATGTTCAATTCTATCCTTATTATAGTTCCTTATGTCAGCTGTCTTACGCTTGTTGATTAACTTAGAAAGTTCTGCCAGTTCTATTCTAGCTGTAGGGTTAGAGGCTTTCATACATTGGCGTTTCTTGATCAGATCTTTCGTCTCCTGCGATAGTTTACTGGTATCCTTTCTAACGAAGTTACCGCCGACGTTTATTGCAGACTCCTTAATGATGCCCATAATATTGTCGTTCATTGCTTCAACACTAAGGTGCTCTTCCTGAGTTAAAGCCGAATATCTGTTCTGTAGCTTGATCTGGAATTCCTCTATTTTACCTCTTACAGCTAATTCATTGATCGGCTTCTGTTATACCAGTTCCTTCCGTTCCATCCTCATGTCTAGGCTGATTTGAGATCTTGCCATCCTATGGTCACTGCAGCGCACCTTGCCGCGCACGTCCACAGCTTGTATGATGACAGGGTTACCGCAGAGTATGAAGTCTACTTCATTTCTAGTCTGCTCCACGTCCGCTTTCGGCTATCCCGCTTGCGGAAGAAGATATTCATTATCCGCATATTATTCCGTTCTGCAAGCTCTATGAATAACTCTCCCCTGCTACTCCTAAAACCTATGCCATATTCCCCCACTTACTTGTCTCCAGCCTGCTGCGTGCCTACCCTGGCATTAAAGTCGCCCATCAGTATAGTGTATTTTGTTTTGACTTTACCCATCGCCGATTCCACGTCTTCATAGAGGCTTTCGACTTCCTGGTCATGACTGGATGTGGAGGCGTAGGCCTGTACGACCTTCAATTTGTACATCTCATTAAGTTTCACAACAACACCTGCCACCTTCTCGTTAATGCTATAGAGTTCCTGTATGTTACGAGCTATATACTGATTAATCAGGAATCCGACTCATACTTCTCGTCTCTTCGCTAAGCCCCGGTAGCACAGGACGTGCACACTTGTTAGCAGTGCATATGCTTCTTTTGTCCTCACAACTTCACTGAGCCCTATTATATCCCATTTACTGCCCGCTAATTCCTCCAATAGCACTGCTAGGCTCACTTCACTAGATATCTTTCTAGCATTAAACGTTACGAGGTTCAGATTCCAATGGCGGCTTGTTCAGACCCATAGATTTTTAGCACCCTCTGCTGTGTCACAGTTCTCACCGCCGCCGTGGTCGGTTGCTTCGTAGCTGCTGAGGACTGAGGGCCGGGGTTTGATTGTTGTATTCGTATAGGAGGTTGTGGCCAAGTACTCCACCAGGGTGGCCGATGCTGCTATGGTGAGGGAGTGCATTGCCGGTTCTGGTCACCGAGATCAGGCCACACGGCAGGTCTGTTTATGCAGTTTTATGAACAGGCGGATTTTCTTTTTTAATCCGGTGGAAAGCTTCACGGCACCGGGATTCGAGCCACGGTCCTCTTGCACGCGAGGCGGATGCTCTAGCTCTACGCCATGGCTGCCGACAGATATATCATAAAGCAAAATAAGCAAGATGAGAAATGTGTCTGTACTCAGCTAAAGTTGCTCATGCTCGTCCGACTCATTGTGCGGCAGAAAATAAGGTAATATTTATCATGTAATACTAAACTCCCTATGGACCAGGATTAATTTTGCAGAGATGAAAGAAGGCGCCTTTAGAAAACACGTAAGATGATTTCCCAAAAAGAGAGCGGTCGTAACCAGCGCAATCTTAAAAGACTTCGTGCCTAATTTTAATATTTAGCTTAGGTGTACGGGCGTCGCATAAATGCGAATAATAAATAATTTCTGCAAAAATCACGCAACGTTCTCTGTGTCGACAGAGAACAGTTTGTCGAGCCGGCACAGAGTAGAACACGGTAGGTATTGCGTTACATTTGTTTTAGTGTGAATGAGTGGAGATACCGGAGAGCTACAAGTTTTTCTTGGCATTCCGTAACGACACATGTTCCATCCTGGCTTTCTTCAGAATGATCGCTCGAAAGCCTTTACAAACAGGACTAACGTAAAACATATACAAAGATCCTGCAATGACAGAAATTCGCGGTATGACCTATTAATAGCCGAGCACAGCGAAACCAAGTCGCCTTGTGCACGTTCCCTGGAAACTTTCGGCGAAGCCCCAATCTAGCCGCAGGAGCAACAGGAGACACCGAACATGCAGTACTAATAAACTGCAATAGGCATACCGGACAGCAAAACCCCCACGTCGCTGTGCCTGTACATAACTGTCGCCGTAAGCACAAGTGATATCATCCACGACGACACCGCGCCGCCGACGCTCCGTGCAGACAACGCGCGCCTACTTTGCGCGCAGTGCACAGTTCAGCGCATCATGGTAAGTTTTAGCCAATGCGATCGCTGTGAAAAGCCACGCGATTGTTTCCGCTCAGCACCAGAGTGCGATGGTAGAGCGGGTTTTAGGAACACACCGCGCGCTGTGCCGTGTGGAAGCAAGAAATATATGTTCTCGTGGAATTGCGACAAACATAACCTTGGGCTGAACCTGTGGCGCAACGGCATCGGTACGGTTTCTCCTAAACGTTCCGCTTAGGGTTCAGTTCCGATGTAACGGATGAAATGCCCATTCTGTTCCGGTACAGCTGAAAAATAAACGGCTGAGCTCCAGTTTTCGGTTCAGTTCCGGTTCGGTTCGACACCGTGCGTGACCATATACGCGGGCCAGTGTACAGCCGTCAGCACGCTTAACCAACGCTCCGCAGCGTGGCCTAGACCGGCTCGGATAAAACCCCTTGATAATTTGAAAGTAGCGACACGCTCCTCCTCGCGGCGCTTTCCTCCTCGATTATCCTCGCCCGCCGGTTCCGCACTGCGCGCTTTTCCTCCTGGGCTCCGGCGGACGGGCCGCAGGATTCTATGGGAGCATGTTATTTTGGGCCAGTTGCGCGCCCCAGTGGGGTTGAAAATTTTCAGATATGCTAATAACAGCATTGATAATGCTGGAGGCAACGTTTATGAGGAGGTTGCTTTTTCTTAAAGCCGTATGAACGGGGTATACCGATGTAAAGGGAGCTTTCAGGCGAGTTCTATACTCCAGACAATTTTTCTGCCACATTATCAGATGCTTTACTTCGTGCATATGATCTAGTATTGCTTGTGACACATCCCTTTGTGTGTGGCTTATTAAGTGAAAGCCTTAGACCTCTGTTTCAAGGTCCCGTTGTGAGCTACAGAAAATATCACGTGACCGAAGGAAGGCGGGAAGCGAACCAAAGTATGTGCAGCCGCGTATAAGAGATGATTAATGATTACCAAAGTGATGATTGATTAGTGATTGGATTAAGATGAATTCGGGTGTATTAAGGAGGATAAAGGTGGATTAAAGTCGATGAAGGTGCATTAGGGTGAATGAAGGTGGATTACGGTGCATAAAGGAGGACTAGTTTGGATTATGGTCGATGAAGGTGAATTAGGGTGGATGAAGGTGCGTTAAGGTGCATTAAGGACGATTCTAGTGGATGAGGGTGGATTAAAGTGCATGAGGAAGGATAAGGGTGGATTATGAAGGATTAAGGTGCATGAAGGAGGATTATGGTGGGCTAGGGTGAATTAAATTGAATGAAGGAGGATTAGGGTGGATTAAGGAGGATTAGGCTGGACTAAGGTAGATGAATGTGGATTCGGTTGGATTAAGGTGAATTAAAGGCGATTATAGTGGATTAAGGTGGATGAAAGTGAATGAGGAAGCATTAGGGTTGATTAGCCTAAGGAGGATTAAAGTGCATTAAGGAGGGCCAGAGTAGATTAAGGTCGATGAAGGATTAGGGTGTATGAAGAACTTTCGTGGATTATGGTGGATTAAAGTGAATGAAACAGGATTAAGGTCTATGAATGTGGATTCGGTGGATTAATGTGCATTAGGGGTATTATGGTAGACTAATCGGTGTTAATACTCAATGAACCCTAATTCACCTTAGTCCATCCAAATCCACCTTAATGCTCCTTCATCCACCTTAATCCAACTTAATACTCCCAATCCACCGTAATACAACCTACATCGCCCCTAATGCACCTTAGCCTACCCTATACGGTCTTAATCCTCCTTTATCAACCTAATTCATCATAATCCGCCTTAATCCTCCTTAATCCACCTTAATCCCTATTCATGCACCTTAATCCGACTTATTCCTGCTTAACAGTCCCAATCTACTGTAATACACCCTAATCCACATCTATCAAACCCAATCCAGCTCCATGGCCCCTAATCCACCTTAATCTACCCTAAGCCATCCTAATCGGTCTTAATCCTCCTTTATCAACCATAATTCACCTTAATCCACATTAATCGACCTTAATTTTCCTTTATACACCTTAATCCTCCCTAATCCTTGTTCACGCACCCTAATCCTCCCTAGTCGGTCTTAATACTAGTTCTCTTTGCCGAGATAAGCAAACCGCAACGTGTTTTCTGGACGCGCGTGACACCGCAGCCTCGAGCGAAGCGTGGTCGAAGGGACATGTCCAGTGAGCGCAATCTCGCCGCCTGTCAGACACAAGCGAAAGACAAGACGAGCAGTCAAATCGAGCTGCGCTCCAGCTATCGTAAGCCGCTGCAAACATACCGAGATTACAGACCGCAACACTTCGCGGCGCTGACGTCAGTCCGAGCTGGTCCAGGCCGCGCTGCGGAGCGTTCGTGTTAAGCACACGAGCACACACAATGTGGTAGTTCTTCATGTTGCTGTGCATAGCAGCGCAAGGCTGCGCTGCTATGCACAGGGCAGCCTTGCGCAGAAAGCTTGGATCAAGAAAGGAAATGCTCAGCGAATAAGCCGCTGGCGGTGGCATTGCGCTTTTGAGGTCGAGGTCTTGGGTTCGATCCCGGCCGCGGCGGCCCCATTTCGACAGATGGCGAAATAAAAAAAAAATGCTCGCGTACTTTGGTATTTCGGTGCAGGGTAGAGAACGCGACGTGGTAAATAAATTAGTCCGGAGTCCCCCACTACGGCCTACCTCATAATGAGATCGTAGTTTTGCGGGCACGTGAAACCCGATAATTAAATTTGATTGACGCAATGAAACGCGTTAATGTAACGGCATTGTAACGGGCGCATTTAGCGCTTTCTCAGAACGAAGCTTTCTTCGGAGCGTCTCACTTTCGTAACCGCTGGGGCTGGCAGATACGACAAAAGTGTCTTGTGTTGGAAGCTTCACAGTACAATAAGTTACACAGGGTGCCCCAACTGTCATGCACAAGGATTTTAAACAAATGTCCAAATGCCACGTAGCTGGACAGAAACGAGGTAATGTTGTTTGTCGTCGCTTTAAAACATTCAGATTATTCTTTTTTACATTCCGCCTAATAACATTATTAGTCTTAGTTAATCAATTCACTTCTTAAATATTATAATTCAAAGAAAAGTAGCAAATAGAAAATTGCAGAGCAACATGAAAAAACTCGCCATACTGTTTTCTGTCCTTCAATATATGCTACCCAAAATTGTTTTTCTGAGCGTGAAAATATCCGCGAATACACGCAAACCGCATCGAGCGGTCGGTCGCGCGGCAATTTCTCGTGTATTCGTGCGCTTCCTTCACGCCCGGGAAACATTTAGGTAGCACGTTGTGCACAACATAAAGGAGTATCGCGAGCACTTCATGTTGCCCCCCACCCTCTACCATTCTCTCGTTCATATTTTTCATCTAATTGTAATATTTTAGAAGATCGTTTAATGAACACTAATTAGGCGGAATGCAAGAAATAATCTATGTATCTCCCAGCGACGCCAAATAACGTTACGTTGGTTCTGTCCAGCTACGTGGCATTCGCGTATATTTTCAGTTTGGCTAAAGTTACGCCCGACACCCTGTGTTTAAGCCGCAACATTTTCACCATACAGTCTCTCCACAAACTGTACCATCTAATTTATCCAGGAATTACAAATATATTCGTATTTCAATTAAACAAACAAATTCTGCACTTTTACTTACCAAAACCATCATCTGTTTATGTGTTACGCGCTTTGACCACAACGTGGTCCTGAATTTAAGTACACGAGCGTTTCTGCATTTCAATTTCACCTAAATGCGCCCTCAGCGACCGAGATCGAAACCGCGACCTCAACCGTGGCAGCGCAACGCCATATACTCAGTGGGCTACCACCGCGAGTTGAACTATCAGATCGCCCTACTTGCTGACCAGGTGTCCTCCGACGAAGTTCCGAGGCCTCGCGTTAATGTTATAGCTACCGTCTCAGCCGTGTGATGGTCAGGCTGTGATTTCACCAGTTGTACGCTATCTATATCTTGGTAAGCTATATCCAGAAAAAAAAATGAAGGCCTGTTGCAAGACTCACAATCCTAGGACTGTCTTCTTGTGCGCCACAGGTGACGACGTCTTCGAGGTCGCCTCTTTGACAGGAGATTCCATCTCTTTGACCTCGTCGTTCTCTTCTTCTAAGAACCGGCTGGCATACTGAGAAAACGCACGTGCGGCAGAGCAGCACAGCGTGGCTAACTCGCAGAACAGCGTTCGTTGAGGAAATTTGATTTTAATGGCACCGTATGCCGTTGCAGCTAAAATGCACCTTTACTATAGACTTCTTGCTGAGGAAAGAAAGGTATTTTGATTTTGCAGAGGCCAGAGTAGATGCGAAATTTATATTGCTTGCGAGGGTTTCGAGGTATCTTGAGGCCAGACCGAGACTTTCGTTTCCCACGACATATATATGGAAATGGAGGTACGATATTAGGTGCACGGCATGATCTGTGAAATGCGCTGAGATACTGCAATCTTATTCACACCAAGTACAGGGAAATCGGCGTGATAGGGTGCTCATTTCGCTGCTACTCCGCACTGCAAAAGAGGAAAAAAGAAGCAAGAGCACCAGTGATGATAAGGAGCAGGGAAGAATTATGGTCAGGCAGATCTACAGTCACGCCGGAATAAAACGCGAATGCGTCAAAACGAGGCCAATTTTCCTGTACACGTTCACCGTTTATGTATATGACACTGGGTTTATTTCTTCAGAGGCTTATTTTTGGGGTCGCAGCGTCCTCGGCACCCGGCTACGCCGCGATTACACAGCCTCCTTGAAGTGATCAGACGTAACTGGTCGTGTTTTTTATTTGTTCTTATGAGAGCTTCATTCTAGCGTAATAGCGTATTACACAGCAGCCGCTCTATTAAAGCGCTGCGTTCAGCCCCGTGCTATGCAGCAAGTTGAAAAGGCAACCTGCAGTCGTGACTCGTTAGGCGGCGCAGCGATTGCTCATCTGTCAGCGCCGCTGAAGTTACGCGAAATCTCGTTGCGGTTGCTTCTACGAGGGCTTGGGTAGAGCGAATTCGATGCGCGTTTGCAACATGTGCGTGGGGTTTTTGTCGTGGTTCTAGGGTAATCAAAAACACGGGTGTCTATGTTCGACCACCGATATTTTAAAGTGAACGTCGGCTTTACCCTAACGACCATATATATATATATATATACCCGCAGGGGCGTCTGCGCAAGCAGGCGTTTGGTGTGTTGCGACACCACGGACCCGAGCACACGAGGGTTGGACCCTCCCGCGTGTAGCCGTGCGCGGCTTAGCCGTGTCCGGGGAAAGGGGGATCCTGGGGGTTGAGCCGATGCCGGGTGTTCGGACCTTTAAGGCCCCCCGGCGGAGGCAACACGCCTCTTTGGCCTCTGCTTCACGTAGACGGCACCCCCGGACTGACCCACCCGGGGGAAATCGGTAGTCGCCTTTTCCTGTCTCTCTCTCCTCAAACCTTCGTCTTTATCTCTCCCTTTTTGATCTTTCCTGTCTTCTTCTCTCTTCCATTTACTTCCTTTCTCCACGGCGGCAAGGGTTAACCTTGTGTATGTGCCCTCCCTTGGGTATAATATATTAGGTTATAGTGGCAGTGTACGGTTGGCGCCTGCAGCCTTACCCGTTTAAGTCCTGCAGCGTCCCCAAGTTGGGCTCCATGGTGGGTGGCCGCCATTGCTGCTGAAAACATACCAAACTACTATGGGAACACCCGCATTTCCCCGCCTACTTGATCGTCATCCTCAGAAGAGAGGACGCACCGAAGACTTAAGCACTTGTTTCAACCGCACGAAAGAGACCTACCCAAAATACCACGTAGTACACAGTGAGAATCCTGAAAAACAAGCTCGATATATTTCTCCATTCACAGTAGCAAAATCTTTGACCGAAGCCTTAGGGTCAGGTTATAAGGTAACGAAAATGGCTAGCGGTGACCTTCTCCTTGAGACCCCTCAGAAGCATCAGTATGAGAAGCTTGGCAGTCTTGTGACATTTGGTAACATACCAATTTCTATCTCACAACACCGAACAATGAACAGCTCACGGGGAGTCGTGTCAGAGGCAGACCTCCTAGACTTGACAGAAACTGAACTCCTGGAAGGCTGGAAAGAACAAAATGTTACTGACGTAAAACGTATTATAATTAGACGAGACAACAAGGAAATCCCCACTAAGCATCTTATCCTCACATTCTCATCCAGCGTACTACCAGAAACCATCGAAACAGGATACATCAGGTTAAATGTTCGACCATTCATCCCCAACCCTAGACGATGTTTCAAATGTCAGAGATTCGGCCATGGCTCGCAGAGCTGCCGTGGTCAAATAACTTGTGCAAAATGTGGAGTCCAGGGCCACCCCTCAGACAACTGCAGTGGCACACCTCGCTGTGTGAACTGCAGTGGTGACCATCCAGCCTACTCACGCTCCTGTCCGAACTGGAAGAAAGAAAAAGAAATAGTTACCCTCAAAGTCAAAGAAAACATTTCATTTAAGGAAGCCCGTAAAAGGTGCTCTCCATTCCACAGCACACCTTATGCTGATGCGGCGCGTCGGGGGGCAGCGTCGCAGCGGCAATCGCCGAGTGCCCTGCCCGCGCGCAGCGAGCAGGCACCTTTGGCTCCTGCCCCCAGGGTGGAAGTAGGTGAGCCTACTCCATCCAACCAGCAAACAGGCCAGGCTACCCTTGGGTTGCCGGCCCCACAAGAGTTATCTGTGGCAACCTGCGCTACACGCAGCGATCCCGCAGTACCGATAGTGGCCCCGAAGGTAGGCGCAGCCGAGGCTGCCTCGACCTCCCCGGCCCCTCCCAGCGCTGGCAACAGCCGGCGCAGCCAAATTCCACAGGGAGCCCCATCGACCTCCGGGCTGGTGGGCGCAGGGGTCTTGCCATCCGAGGTGATACTCTCCCGAAAAACTTCTCGCTCGCAAGAGCGCGTGTCCGGCGCCTCACAAGAGGCAATGGACACAACACCTATCCTCAAGGCGCACCAAGCGCCTAAGGAGCGGCGAGGTTCCCTCGAACGCTCCAAAAAAGGCAAAACCCCGGTTACAGGGCCTCGCAAGAGCTCTGTAATCTAATTCATCATTTCTGTTTCCGTATACACAGCACCAATTCACATTAAATATGGATACACAAATCATACAATGGAATGTCAGAGGTCTTCTGAGAAACCTTGATGATGTACAAGAAATCATCCACCAACGCAATCCAAAAGTGCTGTGTTTACAGGAAACACACCTACAATCAAAACACACAAACTTTCTCCGACAGTATATAACCTTTCGTAAAGATCGCGATGATGGTGTCGCATCATCGGGCGGTGTTGCCATTGTCATCCATAAAAGTGTTGCGTGTCAACATTTACAGCTACAAACGCCTCTTGAAGCAGTGGCGGTTCGGGCGGTTCTCCTAAACAGACTCATTACCATTTGTTCACTTTACATACCCCCACATTATAACTTAAACAAACATGAATTTCAGTCCTTTATAGACGAATTGCCTGAACCTTACGTTGTTCTTGGCGACTTCAATGCGCACAGTTGCCTGTGGGGCGACTCTCGTATAGATGCGCGAGGTCGCCTTGTTGAACAGTTCCTTTTCTCTTCTGGTGCGTGCCTTCTAAATAAGAAGGAAGCCACATATTACTGTCTTGCAAACAAAACCTTCTCTTCAATTGATCTCAGCATAGTTTCTCCATCCATACTGCCCGAACTCGAATGGGAAGTTACAAACAATCCTTACGGAAGTGACCACTTCCCCATACTGATAAGAGCATGTAAAGAAAACGAATATCCTCCACAAACTCCTAGGTGGAAGATAGACACAGCCGACTGGGAGAAATTTCGAACTCTCACCAGCATCTCATGGGCCGACATTCCATCTTTAGAAATTGATGCTGCCGTGGATTATCTTACATCATTCATAATAGATGCCGCAGCAAAATGCATATCCGAAGCAAGTGGTCTGGCATGCAAACGACATTTACCGTGGTGGAACAGCGAATGTAGGATCGCCCGTAAGAATCAGAACAAGGCGTGGGGGTTGCTACGCGCTTCTCCCACAGCAGAGAATCTTATGAACTTTAAAAAAGTAAAGTCCCAAGGCAGGCGAACCCGCCGACAGGCCAAAAGAGAAAGTTGGCACAAGTTTTTATCCAGTATTAACTCGTTCAGAGATGAGGCCAAAGCCTGGAACAGGGTGAATAGGATTAGAGGGCGCCAAACATATTCACTCCCTCTGGTAAACACACAGGGCGATACACTGCAAGACCAGGCAGACTCACTTGGGGAGTATTTTGAGTACGTGTCAAGTTCAGCAAATTATTCACAATCCTTCCTCAAATACAAACAAATAGAAGAACGTAAGCCTTTCATCAGAAAATGTGGTCAAAATCAACCATACAACCGTCCTTTTAGTATTGCAGAGTGTAGAGCTGCCTTGAGCGCATGCAAGAGCTCCGCACCGGGATCTGACAGAATCATGTATGAAATGCTGAAAAACTTACACAATGACACGCAAGTTACACTACTTACACTTTTCAACACTATCTGGGACGCAGGGTACCTTCCGACCGCGTGGAAAGAAGCCATTGTGGTCCCTGTTTTAAAACAAGGCAAAGACCCTTCCTCAGTGGCAAGCTACCGCCCGATAGCCTTCACAAGTTGCATGTGTAAGGTATTTGAAAAAATGATAAATCGACGCCTCATCCATTTCCTTGAACAGAACAAAATACTTGATCCCTATCAGTGTGGCTTCAGGGAAGGGCGCTCCACAACTGATCACCTTGTACGTATTGAAGCAAACACCCGTGAAGCATTTGTACACAAACAGTTTTTCCTATCCATATTCCTCGATATGGAGAAGGCATACGACACAACGTGGCGATACGGGATCTTAAGAGACTTGGCAGAAATGGGCATTCACGGTAATATGCTAAGCCTCATAGAAAGTTATCTGTCCAATCGCACATTCCGTGTAAAAGTCGGCAATGTACTGTCACGTCCTTTTACACAAGAAACTGGTGTACCCCAGGGAGGCGTGCTTAGCTGCACGCTCTTCATAGTGAAGATGAACACGCTTCGTGCTTCATTACCTCCGGCCATTTTTTACTCTATCTATGTGGACGACATTCAAATAGCTTTTAAATCCTGTAACCTCGCAGTGTGCGAGAGGCAGGTACAGCATGGTTTGAACAAAGTATCAAAATGGGCAGAGAAAAACGGATTTAAAATCAATCCTCGCAAAAGTTCTTGTGTTCTTTTTAAACGAAAGAGAGGCCTAGTCCCGGATCCTTGCTTAGAACTGTGTGGACAACAAATTCCTATCAACAAAGAGCACAAATTCCTAGGTATTATACTTGACGATAGACTCACTTTCATTCCACACATCAAATATCTCAAAGAAAAATGTCTAAAAACAATGAACTTAATGAAACTTCTATCCAAGACTACGTGGGGTAGTGACAGAAAGTGTCTAATGAATCTCTACAAGAGCCTAATACGGTCACGATTAGATTATGGGGCCGTAGTGTATAACTCTGCCGCCCCGAGCGCGCTAAGGATGCTGGATCCTGTCCATCATCTAGGTATCCGCCTAGCCACTGGTGCTTTCAGAACAAGCCCGATCGAAAGCCTATATGCCGAATCGAATGAGTGGCCGCTCCACTTACAGAGATCATACGTCAGCTTTACTTATTTCCTTAAAGTGCATTCCATTCCTGAGCACCCATGTTTTAATACCATTACCGATATGACGTATGCTACACTTTTCCGCAACCGTCCGTCCATAAGACAGCCTTTCTCGCTGCGCGTGAAGGAGCTTAGCGATGAAATGCATGTCCCACTCCTGGAGCACCGCTTAATGCGCCCACCCAAGCTATTACCTCCTTGGGACTGGCAGGTCATAGAATGCGACGTATCCTTTGTAAAAGTTTCAAAGCATGCTCCAGAGGTTGAAATTCGAATGCATTTCCTAGAACTTCAGTACAAACACTCATGCACAGAGTTCTACACAGACGCTTCCAAGTCACATGGCGGAGTATCATATGCAGCCGTTGGTCCTTCTTTTTCGGAATCCGATGTACTACATCCAGAAATAAGTATATTTACGGCAGAGGCCTACGCTGTATGGTCGGCTGTAAAGCATATAAAGAAAGCAAAACTCCAAAAAGCCGTTATATATACAGACTCCCTAAGTGTGGTGAAGGCCTTAACGTCACCCTACAAACATAAAAATCCTGTACTTACTGAGGTCTATTCCGACATGTGCAAAGCTTATCTATCTAACCAGCAAATCATCATATGCTGGGTACCCGGCCACAGGGGAATCGAAGGTAACGCTTTGGCAGACCAGATGGCTACGTCAATTGCACTCCCTGCCGTTAATAATACTGCTTTGGTACCCTTCACAGATCTGAAACCTTACATACGAAAAAAACTGCGAAACCACTGGCAACGCATGTGGGACGAAGAGATAGATAATAAACTGCACGTTATAAAGCCACAGTTAGGTTTTTGGCCCTCCCCAACAAAATCTCGGCGAACAGATGTCCTATCCTGTCGCCTCAGAATAGGACACACATTTGGCACCCATAATTATCTGCTTACTGGAAGTGAACCTCCAATCTGTGGTAGATGCGGCGAGAGGCTTACCGTCCTCCACGTGCTCCTGGAGTGTCGGGAAGCCGAAACGGAGAGAAAGAAACATTTTCCGCTTGCTTACCATTACAACATCCCTCTACACCCGGCTATGTTTCTCGGCAAGGAACGGCTTTTTGACACCAAGGCAATCCTCAACTATTTAAATGATGTCGTACTACACGTTATATGCCCATTAAATTCGTAGAGCATCCTCGCTCCAGAGGATGCCACTGCGATAAGTTTTGCATAGCACATGCCTCCAGGCCCTTGTTCTTCAAGGGCTCTAAGGAGGCAGCAGTGCTCTAGCATATCTTATAACCTTATATATTTTTACGCATCGTATCATTCTTTTTAAATGCACCTTAAATGTTCATAGTACACGTCATAGACATCGCCATAATCTTATTGTACAGATTTTGCGCACTTTAGCGCGAACATTTTTAAGGCCCCTTTACAGCCACGTCACACCAACTTCATCGAACTCATGATTTCATTGCAAACTCATTAACATGGACATGGCGCTCTTTGGCCATAACTGGCCCTTGCGCCATTAAAAACCACATATCATCATATATATATATATATATATATATATATATATATATATATATATATATATATATCTGGTCAGCAGGCGTTTGGTGTGTTGCGACACCACGGACCCGAGCACACGAGGGTTGGACCCTCCCGCGTGTAGTCGTGCGCGGCTTAGCCGTGTCCGGGGAAAGGGGGATCCTGGAGGTTGAGCCGATGCTGGGTGATCGGACCTTTAAGGCCCCCCGGCGGAGGCAACACACCTCTTTGGCCTCTGCTTCACGTAGACGGCACCCCCGGACTGACCCACCCGGGGGAAATCGGTAGTCGCCTCTTCCTGTCTCTCTCTCCTCAAACCTTCGTCTTTATCTCTCACTTTTTACCTTTCCTGTCTTCTTCTCTCTTCCATTTACTTCCTTTCTCCACGGCGGCAAGGGTTAACCTTGTGTGGATATCCTACCTTGGGTACACCATATTTGGTTATAGTGACGGCGTACGGCTGGCGTCGTGCAGGCTTGGACACAAGCCCTGCCGCGTCCCCTCGTTGGGCTCCGTGGTGGGCGGTCGGCGCTGTTGCCGAAAACACACACTTTCCTATGGCAGCTCAAATCTCTGTTGTCCATGATCGGCGTCTCAAAAGATGCCGCACCGAAGTACCATTCCAGTTCTCCTTTCGAAGCAACGCTCCATCTTTCCCCAAATACTACGTAGTCCACAGTGAAAGTAACACGCCTATTAGAAAGCTTTCTCCATTCCTGGTCGCCAAATGCCTGAAAGATAAAATCGGACAGACATACAAAGCCTCCAAAATGTCTAGCGGGGACCTCCTCCTAGAATTGAATAGTAGAGATCAAGCAGATAAGCTGTCTGAACTAACCAGTATTGGCGAGGCGACAGTGACTGTTTCAGCCCACAGAACACTCAATACAAGTAGGGGAGTAATATCTGAAGAAGATTTTATCGGATTAAGCGACGAGGAACTGCTGGAAGGTTTCCAGGAACAAAATGTTACCAAGGTACAGAGAATAGTAATCCGCAGAAACGATCAAGAAATCCCCACCAAACACGTTATATTCACCTTCGGAACAAGCGTAATGCCTACCTCGCTCGATGCAGGTTATGTTAAAGTCATTGTAAGACCATATATTCCAAACCCCAGACGATGTTTCAAGTGCCAAAGGTTTGGACACGCTTCACATGCATGTCGAGGACAAGCAACTTGTGCTAAATGCAGCTCCAACGAACACCAATCTGAGAATTGCACTTCTTCCCCACATTGTGTTAACTGCAAGGGAGATCACGCAGCTTATTCACGGTCCTGCCCTTGCTGGAAAAAAGAAAAAGAAGTCATTGCTCTAACTGTAAAACAAAAAATTTCGTTCTTTGAAGCCCGAAAGCGGCTTTCGTATCTTCCGCGAAGAAGTTATGCCGAAGTGACGCAGGCGGGGGCAGCGTCACAGAGGCCTCCGGAGTCCTCCGAGCCCACGCGCAGTGGTGCCGCAGTGACTCCTCCCGCCCCCGTGGTGGAAGCAGTCAGTACTGCTCCACCCTCTTCGACGGCCCTGCAGACACCAGTCCCGCAGGGCCCTAAGATCAAGCGAACCCCAAGGCCCGAGACGCGTGTCTCGGCGCCTAACTCTCGATCCTCCAGCGCCTCAGAGAGAGCGATGGAGGTCGACGCAAACATCCCGGTGTCATTGACACCGAAGGACAAGCGCTCTCTTGAGCGCGGTAAGAGGGACAAGATCCCAATAACCACCCAAAATAAGAAAGCGATAACCTGAAGGTTATCGCTCATTTGTAGCCTTTTTATCCATGTCACCTATAACCCTACCTCTTAGTTTTTCGTAGTGCCATTTTTTAGCTTTCAATTTCAAGATGGCTTTTATTATTCACTGGAATTGTAGAGGCCTTTTAAACAACTTAGGTGACATGAAAGTCTTGTTAAGTAACTTCTCTCCTGTGGCCTTGTGCTTACAAGAAACAAACTTAGGCGAAAAGCACAAAAACATTTTAAAAGGATTCACTGTTGTACGGCGCGATCGCACTCAGGCGAACCGGCTTTCGGGTGGCGTAGCTATAGTTCTTCGGAACGGCATTGCAGCTAGAGAAGTTACCATTAATACTCACTTGGAAGCCATTGCTGTCACGGTTTTAGCACATCAAACCATTACCATTTGTTCAATGTACATTCCACCACATTCCCATTTTACTGTAGGAGACCTGGAGTTAGTTTTAAACCAGCTACCCAAACCTTTTTTAATAGCAGGTGATTTTAACGCTCATAACATATTATGGGGTAGCAAAACAACTGACACCAGGGGACAAACACTTGAAGATTTTATCCTGACTAACGAAGTATGCCTTTTAAACACTGGTGCGCCAACCTACTGCTCCCCAAGCACAGGAGCCATGAGCTGTCTTGATCTGGCGCTGTGCACTCCATCTCTGTTGATCGATTTTAAATGGAGTGTTATCAACAATCCTTATGGTAGTGATCATATGCCCGGCATTATTAAAAACACATCTCCTTTCCCTACAGTACCATTAAGACCACCCCGTTGGAAACTCCATCTAGCAGACTGGCCTCTCTTCAGCGAGAAGGCCAGTCTTGATCACATATCAGATCATCAAACAATAGACGAAATGAATGAAAAGATTGTTGCCTCCATACTTGCTGCAGCAGAACAGACGATCCCGCAATCCTCCGGCTTCTTAAGGAAAAAACTAAAACCCTGGTGGACGAATGAATGCACTCAAACCAAAAAAGCACAAAACAAAGCATGGGGTATCTTTCGGCGATATCCAACACATGACAACCTCCTGTATTTCAAAAAAGCTAAGGCGAAAGCCAGGTACACGCGTAGGCAAGCCGAAAGACAGTCTTGGCAAACATATGTATCCTCCATCAATAGCTCAATAACATCCAAAAGAATGTGGGATCAGCTTCGAAAGTTTAGAAGCGAGTACGCTCCCTATACGATCCCCATACTCTCACCTCCAGGTACACAAACGAATCTAAAAGAACAAGCAGATATATTAGGACAGCATTTCCATAACATATCAAGCTCACTAAACTACTCCACTGAATTTCAAAAGTATAAACAATCAGCAGAAAAACAAAAGCTTCCGACAGCAGGAAGTTCCGAGAAACCATATAATGCCCCCCTAACACTTTCCGAAATTAACAGAGTACTCACTACTGGCAAAAAAACAGCGCCAGGTCCGGACAGAATACATTACACAATGCTCGCACACCTTTCCTCAAAAGCAGTTAAGACATTGCTCCGCTTCTTTAACATAATCTGGGAAACAGGAAAAATGCCGAATGCGTGGAAAAAAGCCATTATAATCCCTTTCTTGAAAGCTGGAAAGCATCCTACAACAGCTACCAGCTACCGACCTATAGCACTCACAAGCTGTCTCGCCAAGTCATCCCCGCAGGGGCGTCTGCGTCAGCAGGCGTTTGGTGTGTTGCGACACCACGTACCCGAGCACACGAGGCTTGGACCCTCCCGCGTGTAGCCGTGCGCGGCTTAGCCGTGTCCGGGGAAAGGGGGATCCTGGAGGTTGAGCCGATGCCGGGTGTTAGGACCTTTAAGGCCCCCCGGCGGAGGCAACACACCTCTTTGGCCTCTGCTTCACGTAGACGGCACCCCCGGACTGACCCACCCGGGGGAAATCGGTAGTTGCCTTTTCCTGTCTCTCGCTCTCCCTCCAACCTTCGTCTTTTTCTTACTTTCCATCTTTCCTGTATTCTCCTATCTTCCTCTCACTTCCAATTTTCCAGGCAGCAAGGGTTAACCTTGTGTGAATAACCAACCTAGGTTATCTCATATTTGGTTATAGTGATAACGTACAGCTGGCGTTTGCAGGACCTGTTCTTACAGTCCCTGTAGCGTCCCCTTGTAGGACTCCCCGGTGGGTGGCTGGCGTTATTGCCGAAAATTCAATCCCTTTATGGCAACCTCTTTCCCTCCGCTTCCTGATCGCCCTCAGAAAAGAGGGCGCACCGATGATGTATTCCAGTTTTTTGGTCGGCAAAAAGAATCCTTCCCTCGTTTTCACGTGATCCACTCTGAAAAACCAGCTAAACCAGTGCGAACTATCTCACCATTCCTTGTTTCTAAGACATTGACTGAAGTCTTTGGTCCAGGTTATAAGGCGTCGAGGATGGCAAGCGGTGATCTCCTCTTGGAGCTCCGCGATCAGAAACAATATGAGAAATTGACAAAACTAGTGTCGTTTGGGGAAACCCAAGTAATTGCAACCCCGCACCGTACGATGAACACCAGCCGCGGTGTTGTCTCGGACGATGACTTGCTGGAGCTCACTGAGGATGAACTCTTGGAGGGCTTCAGTGACCAGAATGTCATCAATGTTAAAAGAATTAAGATCAGGCGTGACAGCAAAGAAATCAAGACAAAACACCTTATATTGACTTTCGGCTCAAGTAATCTGCCCGAGTCTGTAGAGGCCGGGTACATCAAGCTTCGTGTTAGGCCATATGTGCCAAACCCCGTGAGATGCTTCAAATGCCAACGTTTCGGCCACAGCTCGCAGAGCTGCCGAGGCCGCCAAACCTGTGCGAAATGCAGTGCCCACGAACACACCTCTGAAGCTTGTGAGAACTCTCTCCACTGCGTGAACTGTGATGGGGAACACGCCGCGTACTCGCGGTCCTGTCCATCATGGAAAAAAGAAAAAGAAATAGTTACAATCAAGGTTAAAGAAAACATATCTTTCAAAGAGGCACGCAGGCGGGTTTCATACCTGCCCAAGAAAAGCTTTGCCGATGTGACGCGTCAGGGGGCAGCGACACAAAGGCTTCCGGCGGCTGTCCGACCCACAGTCAGTGAGTCGCCAGTTACGCCGTCTGCCCCCGCGGCGGTTGCAGCTAGCGCTGCTCCGCCAACCGAGGAGAAGGGACCATCGACCCCGAAGGTGGGCGCAGCCGAGGCTGCCTCAACCTCCCAGGTCCCATCCAGCGCTGGCAACAGCCGGCGCAGCCAAATCCCCCAGGGAGCCCCATCGACCTCCGGGCTGGTGGGCGCAGGGGTCTTGCCCTCCAAGGCGGGACTCTCCCTGGTGACTTCTCGCTCGCAAGAGCACGTGTCCGGCGCCTCACAAGAGGCAATGGACACTACACCTATCCTCAAGGCGCATCAAGCGCCTAAGGAGCGGCGAGGCTCCCTCGAACGCTCCAGAAAGGGCAGAACTCCCGTTACAGGGCCTCGAAAGGGCTCTGTAATTTAATCTCTGTAATTTCCATAATCTCTACTTCTGTTTCTGTACACACAGCACTTATCGACCTCCAATATGGATACACAAATAATTCAATGGAACGTCAGAGGCCTTCTTAGAAACCTTGATGACGTGCAGGAACTCATCCACAAACACAATCCAAAAGTGCTGTGTCTACAGGAAACACACTTAAAATCTAAACACACAAATTTCCTGCTACAGTATGTTACGTTTCGCAGAGATCGCGATGATGCTCTCGCATCATCGGGCGGTGTTGCCATTGTTATTCAGAAAGGCATAGCGTGTAAACATTTGCAGCTACAAACGCCCCTTGAGGCAGTGGCGGTTCGTGCTGTTCTCCTCAACAAACTTATCACTGTCTGCTCGCTCTACATACCCCCCCATTACAAATTAACTAAACATGAATTTCTGTCCTTCATAGACGAATTGCCTGAACCTTACGTTGTGCTTGGGGATTTCAATGCGCACAGTAGCCTGTGGGGAGACTCTCGTATCGATGCGCGAGGTCGCCTCGTTGAACAGTTCCTTTTTTCGTCCGGTGCGTGTCTGCTGAATAAGAAGACACCCACATATTATTCTGTCGCAAACAGAACATTTTCTTCAATTGACCTCAGCCTAGTTTCCCCTTGTATGCTGTCTGAACTCGAATGGGAGGTCACCAAGAATCCGTACGGAAGCGACCACTTCCCCATACTGCTAAAAACACATAAAGAAAAAGAATGTCTACCACAGGCTCCTAGGTGGAGGATCGATACAGCCGACTGGGAGAAGTTCCGAAACTTAACTAATATCTCATGGAATGACATGTCTTGTTTAGGAATTGATGCTGCTGTGCAGTATCTCACAGGCTTCATTATAGACATGGCATCTAAATGCATATCAGAAGCACATGGCTTGGCATGTAAACGGCGGGTCCCGTGGTGGAACGAAGACTGCAGGATCGCTCGTAAGAAACAAAACAAAGCGTGGGGGTTGCTACGCGCTTCTCCCACTGCAGAGAATCTAGTCAACTTTAAGCAAGTAAAATCCCAAGGCAGGAGAACCCGCCGACTGGCCAGAAGAGAAAGCTGGCAGAAGTATTTATCGAGCATTAACTCGTTTACAGACGAGGCCAAAGTCTGGAACAGGGTAAATAGAATTAGAGGGCGACAAACATATTCACTCCCCCTTGTAAATACACAAGGCGATACACTGCAAGATCAGGCAGACTCACTTGCGGAGCACTTTCAGAGCGTGTGAAGTTCAAACAATTATTCGCAATCTTTTCTCATATATAAAGAAATAGAAGAACGTAAGCCTTTAACAAGAAAAAGCCGAGAGAATGAGCCTTACAACCGTCCTTTCAGTATTGCCGAATTGAGAGCTGCCTTGAGTGCATACAACAGCTCCGCACCAGGATCTGATAGAATCATGTACGAAATGCTGAAAAACTTACACAATGACACGCAAGTGACACTACTTACACTTTTCAACACTATCTGGGACGCAGGGTACCTTCCGACCGCATGGAAAGAAGCCATTGTGATCCCTGTTCTAAAACAAGGCAAAGATCCTTCATCAGTGGCAAGCTACCGCCCGATAGCCCTCACAAGTTGCATGTGTAAGGTGTTTGAAAAAATGATAAATCGGCGACTGATCCATTTGCTTGAACAGAACAAAATGCTTGATCCCTATCAGTGTGGCTTCCGAGAAGGGCGCTCCACAACCGACCATCTTGTACGTATTGAAACAAATATCCGGGACGCATTTATACATAAACAGTTCTTCCTCTCGATATTTCTCGATATGGAAAAGGCGTATGACACAACGTGGCGATACGGCATCTTGCGAGACTTATCGGAAATGGGCATTCATGATAATATGCTCAACGTAATAAAAAGCTACTTGTCCAATCGTACCTTCCGGGTGAAAGTTGGCAATGTGCTGTCACGTCCTTTTACACAAGAAACTGGTGTACCCCAGGGAGGCGTGCTCAGTTGCACACTTTTTATTGTTAAGATGACAACGCTTCGTGCTTCCTTACCCCCGGCCATTTTGTATTCCGTCTATGTGGATGACATTCAAATAGGCTTCAAATCCTGTAACCTCGCAGTATGCGAGAGACAGGTACAGTATGGTTTGAACAAGGTGTCAGGGTGGGCAGAGAAAAATGGTTTTAAAATCAATCCTCAAAAGAGTTCTTGTGTGCTGTTCACAAGGAAGAGAGGCCTGGTCCCGGATCCTTGCTTGGAAATGTGTGGACATCAGATACCTGTAAACAAAGAGCACAAATTTCTAGGTGTTATACTCGACAATAAACTTACTTTCGTCCCACACATTAAACATCTTAAAGAAAAGTGTCTGAAAACAATGAACTTATTGAAACTTCTATCCCAGACTACATGGGGTAGTGATAGGAAGTGTTTAATGAACATATACAAGAGCCTAATTCGGTCTCGATTGGATTATGGTGCCGTTGTGTATAACTCTGCCGCCCCGAGCGCGCTAAAGATGTTAGACCCAGTCCACCATCTGGGAATCCGACTGGCCACTGGCGCTTTCAGAACGAGTCCCATAAAAAGTCTATATGTGGAATCAAATGAATGGTCTCTCCACCTACAGAGATCATACATTAGCTTTACATATTTCCTTAAAGCACGCTCCAATCCTGAACATCCATGTTTTCATAACGTTAACGATATGACGTGCGCTACACTTTTCAGCAATCGTCCCTCCATAAGACAGCCTTTCTCGCTGCGTGTGAAGCAGCTTAGCGATGAAATGCATGTCCCGCTCCTCGAGCATCGCTTAATGCACCTAACCAAGCTCTTACCTCCTTGGGAATGGCAGGTGATACAATGTGACATATCCTTTATAAAAGTTACAAAGCACGCTCCTGAGGCTGAAATCCGAATGCATTTCCTAGAACTCCAGCACAAGCACTGCTGCGCAGAGTTCTGCACAGACGCTTCCAAGTCAAATGCCGGGGTATCCTATGCAGCCGTCAGCCCATCGTTTTCGGAATCCGACGTACTGCATCCGGAAACAAGCATATTTACGGCTGAGGCCTACGCATTACTTTCTGCTGTGAAGCATATAAGAAAATCAAAACTTCCAAAAGCAGCGATCTATACAGACTCCCTAAGCGTCGTGAAGGCCTTGATTTCAGTCTATACGCACAAAAATCCTGTACTTAGTGAACTCTACACCGTCTTGTGTAAAGCGTACATATCTAACCAGCGTATCATTATATGCTGGGTGCCTGGCCACAGGAGCATTGAGGGTAACGTTCTGGCGGACGAGATGGCCACGTCCATCGCATCGCGAGCCGCTAATCCTACCGCTGAGGTGCCTGTCACAGATCTGAGGCCTTTCTTGCGAAGGAAGCTGCGAGCCCACTGGCAACACATATGGGACGCGGAAACAAATAATAAGCTGCACCTGATAAAACCGCAGTTAGGATTCTGGCCCTCTACTATAAAATCGCGCCGAACAGATGTCCTATTCTGTCGTCTCAGAATAGGACACACATTTGGCACCCATAATTTTCTACTCACCGGAAGTGAGCCTCCTACTTGTGGTAGATGCGGGGAGAGGCTGACCGTACTCCACGTCCTCCTGGAGTGTCGGGAAGCCGAATCTGAAAGAATGAAACATTTTTCCTTAGCTTACAGACAGCACATCCCTCTTCATCCAGTAATGTTCCTCGGCCCAGAACCGCTTTTTAACACAGACACAGTCCTAGGTTTTCTGAGAGATGTGGTCCTACATGTTATTAGCCCCATGCATTCCTAGCGCTTCCTCTCTTTAGAGGATGCCGCTGGGATAGTTGTACGGTATAGCACATGCCTCCAGACCCTTGTGTTTCAAGGGCTCTAAGGAGGCAGTAGTGCTCTGGCATTTCTCATAATCTGATATATTTTAGCTATCATATCATTTTTTTATATGCATCTAAATGTTCATAGTACGAGTCATACGTCATCGCCATAATTTTATTACACAGATTTTACGCATTTTAGAGCGTATATTTTAAGGCCCCTTTACAGCCACGACACACCAATTCATAGTAATCATAGTTACACTGCACACCCACTACCACAGACATGGCGCTCTTTGGCCATTCCTGGCCCTTGCGCCATGAAACCCCATACATCATCATCGCCAAGTCATATGAATCCATTATAAACATCAGATTGGCATACGTCCTCGAAACTGAGAACCTGCTCGATAATCATCAGTGTGGGTACAAGAAAGGCTGCTCCACAACAGATCATCTAGTTCGGTTAGAACACGAGATACGTGCGGCCTTTCTACAAAAGCAATATTGTCTCACAGTTTTCTTTGATCTTGAAAAAGCGTTCGACACAACATGGAGGTTCGGTATTTTAAGGGATTTAGCGGATTTAGGGATCAGCGGCAGAATGCTTAAATGTCTAGCTGATTTCATGTCCGATCGAACATTCCAGGTGCGTTTAGGAACGGTGCTGTGCAGCATATTTATTCAGGAAAACGGAGTACCTCAGGGATGCGTATTGAGCACAACACTGTTTGTGGTAAAAATGAACTCTCTCAATAATGTAATTCCATCTTCTATAATGCATTCACTATATGTGGATGATCTTCAAATTGCATGTCGTGCATCGAACATGGCAACCTGCGAACGACAAATTCAAATTACACTAAACAAACTAACGCAGTGGGCATCTGAAAACGGCTTTCGCTTCTCAAGTGAAAAAACGATTAGTGTTGTCTTCACACAAAAAAGAGGCCTACAACCAGATCCCATCCTTAAACTACAGGATGCCACACTACCCGTGAAACAAGAACACAAGTTTCTGGGTGTTCTGTTTGATAAAAAGTTAAACTTTCTCGCACACATCAATAGTATTAAAATCAAAGCGAACAATGCACTTAACATTCTAAAAATCCTCTCCCGGAAACGGTGGGGCTCTGACCGTAAATGCCTGCTACACATCTACCGCACTTTGGTGCGTAGCATATTAGACTATGGTAGCATTACATATGGTTCAGCCAGACTATCTTACGTCCGACGACTTGATCCAGTCCACAACTTAGGACTACGACTAGCATGCGGTGCTTACAGAACATCACCTATACAGAGCTTACATGTTGAATGTAATGAACCTCCTTTACAGCATCGCAGAGCGCTACTAACTTTTTCCTACATACTCAGAATCCGATCCTCACCACAACACATATGCTACAACATCGTCACAAAGTGCAGCTCACGCTTACATTACACAAATAAACCAAACATGATTAGGCCGCTTATCTTGCGATACGAGGAATACTGTCGGGATTATGACATCCCTCGGGAAGTCCTCCAGGTTGCCAGAAAGCCAGAACGTTTACCCCCGTGGTGTGATTTCACAGCGTTATGTGATTGGACACTAACACATCTAAAGAAAAGAGACACACCACATCAACACATTATATACTTGTCTTGAAGAGAGCGGAAATCTTGTATAAACTACATAGAATTTTATACTGATGGCTCTAAAACGGAAAAACACGTGGGTGTAGGGGCTGTAACAGAAAATTGGGAAACATGTATTCGATTACCTCAGCATGCCTCTGTCTACACAGCCGAAGTGTATGCGATATGGACGGTAGTTCAAAAGATCATTGCTGACAAACTTGAAAACACTGTCATATACACAGATTCATTAAGCGTACTGAAGGCTCTACACATGAAATCCCAAAGTGAACCCTTGTTAGGCGATATTTTGAATGCATTAACGTCAAACAAATATGGAAGATCAATTAAGTTATGCTGGGTACCAAGCCATGTTGGAATATTGGGTAACGAAGCGGCGGATAGATGCGCATCAATGGCAGCGTACAAAAACATTCAAAATACAGCACTTCCATATAAAGACAGTGTCAATGCAATTCGGAAGGCCTTGGTGTCAAAATGGCAACGCGATTGGGACACTTGTTTAAGCAACAAGCTTCATCTAATTAAACCTGTCATTGGAGAGTGGAAATCATGCAGTCACCGGCAACGATTCTACGAGGTGATCTTGTGTCGACTTCGAATTGGACACACACATCTGACGCACAATTTCCTTCTCCGAAAAGAAAACCCGCCAACTTGCGAAAAATGTAATGAAGCTCTTACAGTCATGCACATCTTAATAACATGTCCACACATCGATACACTGAGACGGAGGTTTTTACACAGCCTGTATAAATTGCACATCCCATTACACCCTACCCTATTACTAGCAGATGACCCCCTAGTGCCATTTCCTAACCTCTTCGAGTTTTTAGAAAAAACTGGTTATTTACACCAACTATAATGTAATGCAGGTTTACCTGCCATAACGGTTCTCTTTATTTTGTCTTGTGACTGGCGCAGCATGGCCTTAGTTGCCTTTGTGCCACTAAACCCAAACTAACTAACTAACTAACATATATATCTGGTGTTAGGAAATAGACAACTACGACGACACAGATCGAACATATTAACGACGTTTAACTGCAATTCAGGAAATAATTGTTTTATTCAAGTTACATGCGCAAGTGCCGCCTCATGCGTTTTTCAGTGGTCCCCCATTTGTAGTTTCATTACTAGAAGCTGGAAATGGTCTTGTTTTTCACGCGATACGTGTAGCAATTCAACTTGCACCTTGTGTCCGGGTCGATGAACGACTTTCCTTCAGGTTGGCGGTACTCTTGCGATTTAATTGTACCAGCACACCTGACGCCTAATATTCATCTCTTTCGTTTCACAGTTGATCTTCGATCAGAACACGACGCTTTGGCGCCCTCGGTGACTGTAAACACTGCGGAACTGTCATGATTTACATCAACCTACCCGAAGGCGTGTCTAGTACGAGCGGCCCGCAGTCTTGGCAAAGCCATCGACAAAGTGTGTACATGACAGCAAAGCGCCACTGAGAAAGAAGGAGCCGTCGACCTCTTGTGCACGGGTGGAAATATTGTAGGCAAGTAGCCCGAATGAGTCTTGATCGTGCTTTTCGTTATCCAACTGCTTCGAGCATGTTCTCGTGTTGCCGTCGGGTCTCCAGCGTGAGAGAAATCATCATTGCGACATAATAGGGAGCGATCAGTGGACAGCGCTAAACGTGAAGGCAGTCAGCAAAATATGCGACAGTGTGCGCGAGCGGAAACCTCGTTGCAGGAAACCCGACGTGTGCTGTGGTGCGCGTCAACGTTGCTGTGCGCCAGCCTTAGTTCAGTTGTTGTAAGCACGAAAAAATGTCGCCATAAAGGAGACCGGTGTCCGCACCTCACGAACCAAATTGTAATTTTCCCCCAGTTACGCAGTTTTGTTCTTTGCGCACAAAGGAGTCGCACGCGTGTGCTAACGCACAGCAGAAAGCATAGCTGGTACATAGCTTCAGCACGGAGCGCTTACCGCAGGGCAAAGCTATAGATTTCGTACGCAACAACCATAGCGCGTTTGGGTTTTAAGCGGACGAGCTAGACAACTTCTAAAATAGATTACAGTTTTTAAACGCACAATATTTTTGCAGAAGCTAGCGACAGCGCGGGAATCGGTCCACGTGCTTTTATGCAGGTATGACTTTATTGTGCGCTGTGAAAGCTGCTGCCTGGTACTTATTTTGTCCTTGCGTTAGTTCCAGTTCGTTCGAGATAAGTTAGCAGCAGCGACACTTGACGCATCTAACCGCGATGAACAGCTTCAGCCACCCCTTGTTGTGCCCTATACTGTCTTGAAGGAAAGCGAGAGGAACTGACGCCGACGTCCTTTGCGCGGTCGTGGCACTTTTTGACTGCGTAATATCAGCGGTCATTCTCATTGGCATTAGTGAAGGACGAGCTACTAAAAAAATACCGCGGCAAATGCATCGAAAATTTTAAAACCCTGAGTTGTGGCAGCAGACGCGCTGACTGTGCGGATTACGAACCACTAGGAAATGGTGGTGACTGACAGCTAGCGGTTCCTTACTGGAACTGCGATGCGGCGCGACGTGTAGAGCTAAACAACCTTGCAAGGTGCCTATAAGGATATTATTTTCTCTCTCGCAGTTGTATCGATAGTGTAACCAGACGCTGGATCGATAAGAGCACCCCATTACATTAGTACAACGGTTTCCTGTGGTATGCTGGCCAGGAAAGCGTCGAGAGTGGCCGTCGACGCAGCAAATGTGCTGGGGAATCTCATTATTGCGTTTCCGGTGCGTGGCAGCTCAGACTTAGGATTGTGCCTGCAGGCCGTACGTCTGCTCCAGCATCAGCTTCAGAAGCAGCAGCTTGTCGCTCATCTGAACACGTGTACCCCCACAGAAACGAGTTACTAATGAAGTGCATCGCAAGGTCAACTAAAATGTGAACATTACGACCAGCATGTCTGCACCGTACTATTTATCGTCATTAAAAGAAATAGAGTGATTTACTGACAGGACAGACAGTCAGGCAGGCCTGATCTGGTGTGCTTTAGTGGTAATGTGAGTGGAAGGCCCTATGTAAGAACAGGCCTACCTTCAACATCCAAAACAAGATAATGTGCTGTCTCTGACAGTAAACACGACAAATTTGTTAACACGGTGCTGCTTAGATGTTTGATTTGCTGAGGTATGTCGAAGCACACAAAGGCCTTCCCGACGGAAAGCCTAAAAAACAGAAGCCGTCTGTTCGTTTTGCGCGTCTATGTCAACATGGCTGGGAGCTTGAGGCGTGTTTATTTTAACTAGCTATCATTTGGTATACTCCTGAAGAAGTTTGCACCCTTTGGAGTGCAAACTGGGTCCGCGCACTCTTCGCGGCTGTCCGAGAGAAAAAAAGAAGGCATGTAGCAGCCGTGTGCGCGTTTTATCGAATTTTGCTAGAACCGATAAACGTTTTTTCTCGCTCACTCACTCACTCACTCACTCACTCACTCACTCACTCACTCACTCACTCACTCACTCACTCACTCACTCACTCGCTCGCTCGCTCGCTCGCTCGCTCGCTCGCTCACTCACTCACTCACTCACTCACTCACTCACTCACTCACTCACTCAGTCAGTGGCCATCCCAGATGTTCTGGGACTCATAATTGAAGCCCAGTGTCACAGGAGCCGGAATGCTTGCTGTAGTACAAATTCCCTCCTGGGAAACACAGTATATGGTCGCTCACTTCCATATATGTCTGTCGCCTTACTGTACAAGCAGGCAACAATACAATAAACCCTTTTGATGCAGTTGAATGAGATGCTCTATGAACAGGATAAGCATTTCAAGCAAGTGTCCTAAGGTAAGCAAAGATTGGCTGTGGAAGGGTTGCCTTCGCACTGGGGAACTTAATGTAACGGACAGGCCGCCATTGGAATATGAACCTGGCAACGTTTAACGTTAGAACGTTATCTAGTCAGGTGAGTCTAGCAGTGCTATTGGAGGAATTAGAGGGCAGTAAATGGGATATAATAGGGCTCAGTGAAGTCAGGAGGCCAAAAGAAGCATATACAGTACTAAAAAGCGGGCACGTCCTGTGCAACCAGGGCTTAACGGAGAAACGAGAACTAGGTGTCGGATTCCTGATTAATAAGAATACAGCTGGTAACATACAGGAATTCTATAGCATTTACATTATCCTTCCTCTGAAGTAGTCGCTTTATTGCTCAGCTTTTTTGACATTTATTGATTCATCTGACATAACAAATTTTATTTCATCTTGCTCTTACAATATGTTAAGCTTGTCTGTGCTTGTCTGTGCTTGTTGTCTGTGTCTGTGTCTGTGCTTGTTGTTAAGGTCTGTGCTTGTCATCTGTAGGGGCTGCTGCTATAGCTTCTGAAAGCAGCGAAGTGGACCACGGGACTGTACCAGGGAACGCCCAGCCTCTTGCAGTCATTCAGGGTGAGCATGCCTCATTGACTATTTTTAATACATACAAATGGGAAGTTTCTATGGAACAACAACCTTGAGTGTCCTAATAAGTGTATTATTCACTGTATGTAGGTACGTAGAGACGTCGCTTATGTATGTAATGTGTCACTTTTTGAGGGATAAAGGTATAGTGCTGTATATCATTAAGGTACAATGTGTACCATGCCATGGCTAACTTAATGATACAGAATGTTAACTTGGGTGAAGTTGCTCCAAGCTGATAGAAATAGTTAATAAAAAAAGTGGTCACTGGTATGGTTGGCTGTGCATGCATACAGCAGTTTCTGTTCCTTCATTTTAGTGAGACTTCTGTATTTATTTGCAGAAGCTGAGGTGCCCATTCAACCCTCTGGTAGTGCAGCTGGGCCCACGGAGAACACGCCTGAACCGACATCACTAGGAAGTGGTGAAGGTAAGGCTGCCGGCTTGTAGCTCGCCATGCTTGCCATGGTATTTATAGGGTGCTTACTCGTATGGAAATCTGTGAAACAAAGTATTTTGTCATTTGTGGAAAAGTAAGAGGCTGCAAGTATTACGCCTGGCTATTCTATATCAGGGAAATCATTCCAAAGCATATATGGTTAGGCTAATGGGGTGCCTTTTAGAAATAAGGCTGTCAGCTGAATGCACAGCTGAATTCCTTCTCATCTGATTGGTGTTGAAGGTTGTTTTATTGATGGTTGAGTCGAGTGTGATTGTTTATGTTCCAACTTGCAGCTAATAGGTAAATATGATGGTGCTGTAAAAGTCATTTAACTTTGCACCACTCAGCTAGCAGTTCTTGTAAAAATATACAGGCAAATTTTGGGAAATATGAAGGAAACAGAAATACAGTGTGGTGAAGCACAGTTTTATTTTATAATACAACTAAAATCAACCGCAACCAGTGGAAGTCCTTCGTTGAGCAGTGATGTTTAACAAATTCTGGGATTTTACGTTAAAATCACAATATGACTATGAGGCACGCCGTAGTATGGGACTCTGAATTAATTTTGACCACCCGGTGTACTTTAACGTGCACACAATGCATGGTACACGGACAGCAGTCAAAGTATGTAATAATGCTAATTCCAGGACAAGGCTGACATTTTTGGTTCTTTATAGGAAAAATTGAATATCATCAGCACAACAATATGAATGACCTAAACTGGGCTATTTCTTCTTAGCTGACATGCAAATGAATCTCGCTGGAGAAGACACAGCCCCTGTGACATCACAAACGTCAGTGATTGGCAAGTGACTGCAGTAATTCAATCATAAGGCTATGCCTTCACTATCATCGTGTCTTTCTTTGAAGTAAAACTTCGCAGCTGTGAAGTTTTACTCATTTTAACGTTCAGTGCATTCATTTGATCAACTTACTAGGTGCTTCACCTCCTTCTCTGTAGCTTACATCTGCCTTGAAAGCTTGTGTCACGAAATGTAATAAAACTATCAGAAAATTGCATGTCAAGTGTTGTGTTCATAGTAAACAATAGTTTTAGCCTTGGGATTAGTCAACGTTCATTGCAAACATCACTTCCAGCGCGTACGTAGACAGAGGGACCGAAAGTATGACTAAAACAAGTGCCGTTGATACCCGACGAACTATACTGAAGCGGGGTTTGGGTACGGGCTAGTTGGTATTCCATTGGAAACAGCGCTTGCCTTCGTCATTCTTTCGGTCTCTCTAAGTGATGTTAGCAATGGAATACCAACTAGCTCGTACCCAAACCCTACTTCAGTATCATTCATTGGACTGCACAACTGATTAAAAGTTATTGTAACGTGGCTGTTGTCACCCTGTGCAAATTTACTAGCAAAGCTGACTTTTGTCAATTAATTGCTTACATCACTTAAGTAGTTCTATCTCTTTCTATGCCATTATCGTTGGTTCCCAGGCGAGCACCAGCTACTCAAGCACTTTGATGAGCACTGACACACAGAGAGAAACAGCATTGCTTCACCAAAAAATTGCTTCTTTAGAAAGGAGAAATATATCGCTTGAGATGAAGCTTGATGAAGCCAATTCAAGAATACTCACTTTAAATACAATTAGGCTTTCAGCTAAGAAGTGCACCTTCTATACGGGGCTGCCTAATTATGGTGTTTTTCGAAACCTCTTCGAATACATTGAGCCCCGAGCCAGCAAAATGTCCTACTGGGGGGCGGAAAGGAAGATTAAAAGCAAAGTCCCTGGCCGGCCAAGGGAACATGAACTCGAAGTAGAGTTCTTCATGGTGCTTGTGCGGTTAAAAACTGGCATGCCTGGAGAAGAGGTTGCTCGCAACTTTTTAATGTCCGCAAGCCATGTCAGCCGCATTTTTGCTACCTGGGTTAATTTCCTTGAGCTCGAGTTGGAAGCAAGAATGCAAATGCCGACGATAGAAATGATACCGCCACATCTACCAGGATGTTTTCGAGGTTTAGAAAATACTAGGTTGGTGCTAGATGCAACGGAAGTTCGTATACAGCGGCCCTCATCACTCAGTGCACAGCGGCAAACATTTTCGGCTTATAAACATTACAATACTTATAAGGTGCTTTTGGGCTGTACACCGGATGGGTATATTCCATATGTGTCACGTCTTTGGGGAGGATCGGTGTCTGATAAGACTGTGCTTCAGGGCAGTGGGCTTTTGGATCGTATGGATGCGGGAGACGCAATAATGGTAGATAAGGGGTTTACATTTCCTTATTTGCCACCAGGAATCACGGTTTTCCGACCTCCATTCCGCGAGCAACATGAGTCCCAGATGAGGCCTGAAACTGTTGAGCGTACACGTCGCATCGTATGTGCAAGAGTTCATGTTGAACGCGCGATAGGACGCATAAAAACATTCCAAATATTAAGCAAACCGTTTTCGATTAGCATGATTGACATTGCAGAGCAAGTGTTTAGGGTGTGTTGCTGATAAAAGATGGTCAGTGATAGCTTGTAGAGGTCCATAATTATTTGGAGAAAGTTGTAATGATTTCGAAGTACAAATCAGAAAATTTTTGTCCCTATTTTTTTACCCAAGTTACGGCTGTAAATGCGAAGTCAACATATTGTCACGTAGCAGTGACGGTGAAGAAGGCAGCCAAACTGCGATTATAGAAAGTGGCGTTTTATTGGGCGAACTTGTGCCCTCAAAAGCAGGCTATACTCAAAGAACAACGGTAGTGGCGAACACACTCGGCGATCGTCTAAAATCTGATCAGCAGGTCACGCGTGTCGGCTTTTATAGATCAGTCGTCGAATCTTCCAGAGTAACCGCTGGGACCCGCGTGTCTTCCACAATGTTCTACACTATTCGTGCCGCGCATACATGCAATCAGATTACACAAGTTTCGGGGAAACACAGCGGATGGAACCATCGATAACATTCCAGAAACTTCTTTTACATGCAGGCGCGTCCTGCGCTGTGCAATAACATTTGTTAGGCGGTGGGAAGGGGTCGCCCGATAAAGAAGTACACGTTCATTACCCCCCTCTTAACAAGCATCGTCCCGATGCTACGAATGTAAGAGAGCGAAACACAAAAGGACACTTATTAAACAAAAGTAACAAAACAACGAAAAGAAACAAAGTCCAAAGGTCAGGTACGCGAAGTCCCTAAGTTCATTAACGCGCATAGTACGGCTTGAGTCGCACGTGGACTATTTCAGGTCGTGAGCGGCGCCGCTGTGATAGCGAAATGCCGTCTGGCACGACCAGACGACATCCAGTGCGTCACTACGTCGGATGATCTTGTACGGTCCGAAATAGCGACGCAAAAGCTTCTCGCTCAGTCCTCGTCGGCGTATAGGGGTCCAAACCCAACCACGGTCACCGGGCTGGTACTCGACGAAGCGTCGGAGGTTGTAGTGTCGGCTGTCGGTACGCTGTTGGTTCTTGATCCGTAGACGGGCGAGCTGTCGGGCTTCTTCGGCGCGCTGGAGATAGGTCGCCACGTCAAGATTCTTTTCGTCGGTGACGTGCAGCAGCATGGCGTTGAGCGTCGTCGTCGGGTTCCTGCCGTGAACTAGCTTAAACGGCGTGATCTGTGTTGTTTCTTGCACCGCCGTGTTGTAAGCAAAGGTTACGTACGGCAGGACCGCGTCCCACGTCCCGTGCTCGACGTCGACGTACACTCCTAGCATGTCGGCGAGGGTCTTGTTCAGGCGCTCCGTGAGACCATTCGTCTGCTGGTGGTAGGCAGTTGTCCTCCTGTGGCTTGTGTATGGCTGTACTGCAGAATGGCTTGGGTGAGCTCTGCTGTAAACGCTGTTCCTCTGTCGGTGATGAGGACTTGTAGGGCACCATGTCGCAGCAGGATGTTCTCGACGAAAAATTTCTCCACTTCGGCTGCGCTGCCTTTCGGTAGAGCTTTAGTTTCAGCGAAGCGGGTGAGATAGTCCTTCGCTACGACGATCCGTTTATTTCCGGATGTTGACGCCGGAAACGGTCCCAACAAATCCATCCCGATCTGCTGAAATAGTCGGCAAGGAGGTGTCGGGCAGCATCGTCAGGCGGGCGTCGATGAAGGGGGGCCTTGGGAGAAACACTCGTAGAATGTGCATTGCTGTCTTGAGATGCGACACAAGGCGCATGCTGTGATAGTGAATTTCTATTGATACAAATACAGCACAGCACTGATTGTCCAAATTAACCAAGCTATTTTTGTCTACAAATCATTCCTTGTCCATTTGTTCTCTTGCAAGTTTTCCTGTGTAATAACAAATCTTTCGTTTGATTTCTCCAAATTTTTCTTCATTGCCTCATTGTCATTGCCATGAACACAACATACAATATGCAGATTCGGCTGTTGAGGCGTCACTACATTGCACGTGCATCCAGTATGCCTTTTTTATCCACTATCCTCCTGATAGTCATCACCAGGCTACCGTGGTGGTCACACACAAAAAACCCGTTCAGCAGCTTTTTGTGAGATACATACTGTCCCTTTGTATAGAGCTTGTTCAGCCGCTTCACGCGCCTTGTGAGGATCTCTGGTATGAGGGCATGCCTCATAAAGTGGAGCAGGCTGGGGAGCACTTCGGTCTCCCAGAACACTTTGTTGTAGTGTATTCGCTGAAGGTGGATCTTATTGGGCCCAAACCAGACAACAAAGTCACACCAATTGTGACCTGTGATGGCCAGCTGTCCTTGGATTTGAATATAATATTCATGGTCCGTTTTTAATACTGCCATACCATCTTCTAGCCTACAGCATAATTTTTTGTCTTTGCAGGCTTCCTTTATACACTGTCCCTGTTTAGAGAACGGGCACTTCACTTCCAGAATGCCTTCCTCTCCATCCACTGTCACAACTCTGTCTGGTGATGCAGCCAGCAGTGGATGAGCACTGTATATATGTAGGCCTGTTTCCTGCAGTGTGACCTGCCTGTCTAGGCTCCTGCGGAGGAGCGCATATGCCCCAACGGCATCCTTCTCATGCACTCTTCCATACACCATTGCTTCAGTAGACGCTGCCCTTTCGCTTGGATAGAGCAGGGTCTTCAGCAAACTTTCTGGTTTTACACAACGGCACACCTGCTTAAATAGGGACGCTGTGAGCCGCCCAAGTCGGGCAACATGCCAGTTTTTGTTATCTGCTTGCCCTATCGCATTTGCACGTATTCCTTCACGCTCATCCTTTTCTATGGGCTTTAAAGATGACATGTGTGCATTGACTAGCTCTTGCACTCTGTCGCTCCACAAGTCTTCTTCATCGCCAATTAACTCTACAGATGGCTCAGGTACATGCTGTTGTGCCGGTTGCCCCATGTAACGTACCGCTTGGAGGCTAGGGCAGCATTCCGAGAGGCTTTCCTCTAAACGCTGCACTTGATTTTCGGTAGGGGGCGACAGGTGGCCACATGGATTGTATCGCCGCTTTCTTTTTTGATGCAGTGGTCTGTTGACTTCGTACTTCCGGAAGGAGATTTCCACCAAAGGCAGCCTTGGCGCAGGCTTCTTGGCTGCAATACAGTGAAAAAAAATTGTGGCTCAGTAGTGCCACATATTTGAACTTTTTCTAGCCTAACACACAGAACATGAGAAGGCCCACATGACATCCTGTTGCAGTTACGCCGAACCTAGCTGAGCAGTCAATATAATGATACAGTTGGCATTCTTGGGATACTTCAACTACTTTCCTCTGACCTCTCTCTAGGCAGGAAATAGTGGCTGTTACGCCCTCAAACTTACTGACCAACATTCTTACTACCTCCACAATCCTCATCATGAAATATGTAATCACCAATGAGGCATCCATTATAAGAAACAATGCTAAATCTGATAAGGTTGCTTAGCGTCTGAAAAATGGATGCAAGATAAGGTCGGATGTAATCTGTGGCCTGCACTGCATAAACTGAAAGAAAACAGGTCATTAATGGTATTCAGCGCTGACACTTTAACCCTATGAAACTATAAAGGAAGAACTGAAATATTGCAGCATGACTACTGATATAAAGTGGTTGTGTACCTTGCGATTCTGCACACAGAGAAGGCCGAAAAAAAAGGAACGACTACACTTGCATTTTGCTCCCAAGTTCATTGGTGTGTGTGTAATAACATTTTTGTTGCCGCTCTATCAGTACTGTACTCACCACCATGTGTTGATGCTGCTTGTTTAGAGCTTTTAGAGCACACGTCCCATGCTTATTTCGCATGGCAGTTATCGGTGCTGTATTGGAATTAATTTTGGTGGGGTCAACCTATAAAACTCTATGTACACTGAGCATTTGAATAAAGTTTTTGTGTGCGCAGTGAAAGTATGTCTTGTTCTTGAGTTTGCTTAAACACAGCTTACACATGAAGTGCAGGGTAGCCAACCAGGCACTTAACCTGGTGGACCTACTCTGCCTTTCACTTCTTGTTTTCTTCCTACACACGGACTGTTTTGTAAATATCCAGTACAAAACTGCATGTTTGAGACGCCAAAATGCTAACGTAAAGGAGTGATTTTAAATATAGGTGCCAATATTGGTACACCTATGCCACACCTTCTGCGGGAACAATCCACTTGCACGGTTGGTCCGTGCAGGCGATTTCCATTTCTTTATCCCCCAGTTCAGCAACGCTGAGCAGAAGGCCAGCGACGTGCTGACAGGTCTCGCTGAGGCTGCAAAATATAAAGAATGGAGTTTTTCTTCGCGCTCGTCAATGCACTAACATTTCTGAAACAAGATTTAAGCACTGTGCCAATCTAAGAATATGCGAGTACGATTGAGTGCAATGTGAAAAACGACGCAAACAGAAGGCCGGCCAGTCTATGTACTTTTATGTATATTTGATCATTCGTTTCCAATAAATTTCCATTTGCGAGTCTGCGCTCGTCTTTTTTTCTTCTGTACGTGTCAGTTAAGTTGCGCTCTATTCCACCATGACTTCGAACCAACTCGCCCAACTATCTGTCTTGATATTAGAATGCGCGAGTGAGCCGGAGTGCACTAGCTCGCGGACGCACGCGCTGCCCATATTTAAGCTAATATAACGTATAAAAGAGGTTGGCGTATGCTTTGAGACATGAGCGCTCGCAAAACACCCTGAATAACTTGCCGCGTACATATAGCGCATGCATTTATTTGGGATACGGTTTCGTATACCACAAGCATGCAACACCGCAGTTTGGCGAAACAGCACGAGACGAATATTTGTACGAGTACATCTACTGTTCCATGCAATAACTAAATGTTCGGGGAATGCGAGAGGCAGAAAGTACTCACCCGACCACACACTCGCAGTGCGCTCCGGCAATGTCGCCAGTGGCTTTTGCGAACCACGCCGTAACCACGTAGACGCCCGACTTCATGGATGGCGTGCACGTAGCTCGTATGAGGCCAAATGCAGGGTCCGCAGTGTTCACGTTAAGTTTTATGTTGTTAACGTAACCTTCTCTTAAGGCCCATCCGCGGTGCGCCTAACGAACGGACGAAGTGTTGGCGTGCAGATAACGCCACGCATTGCCGCTCCTTATGCGGCACTCCGAAAAGTCAGTCGTCCATCCAGTTTGCAAAAAAGCCAAGGGAATGCAGTCTTCTTCAATCATATTTAAAGCAGGTCATGCTCAACTACCAAAGAGCGTCGACGCTTTCACAAAACGTGACTGAAGATCCGTGAACACAACGTCGTCACTCGATGCCACGTTACCAAAGCATGGCTGGAGTCCGGATGTTTTCCAACCAAGGGGCGAGGCGCACGCTTCGCGTTTTTCGCGCTAGGTGGCGCTCCGATTTCTGCAAGTGGTCAGTTCGTGATAATTCTGGTATTTGATACCCTGGCCATTAAGATAAACAGGGTACAGTGCCATGGGTTTGCACGTAAACGCGATTAACGCGCATTTTTCGATGAACACACTACACTAAGGCCTTGTTTGCGGAGATACGGACAAGTTTAGGTGGCTGCCCGCTGAATTCTTGCGCACACTTGAAGACGAGTCACCGCAGAAAACCGAAGGCAAATATGATCAGCATACACTGATAGGTGAATTGTCTTGGGTAATATTTCAGCAAGGCCAACCACAGTTAGGTTAATGAGAATAGGGCTCAATACCCCGCCTTGTGGGACGCCACCGTGATAACAACAAAAAAAAATGACGAAGAGATGGTTAGCTATGACCACGAGACCTTTTATTCAACATCGCGAAACAAATACAAAACTAATATAAGCGATGTAAAACTGACAAATGGAACACTGTATACATACTGACAACACACAAACTATGGTGGAACTTGAGCGCACCGCTCATGAACGTTCCGCTACCATTTAGGCCCAGTCAAGCCGGCGGAAAGAGACATCTATGTCTATATATGGCGGAAAGAGACATATACGACACCCCCACACCTGGCACCCGGGTCCCAAGGCCCACCGGCGAACCTTTACTACGCCACTTAGTCGGCCGCATATGCTAGCACCGGTAGAATGCAGCTATTATAGACCTTTCTTTTCAACAATAGTGGTAGGCTCCCAGTCAGGATATGGCAATGCATGCCGTATGCACACCAAGCCATTTTTATTCTGTAAATTTCCTTTTCATGATCAGGGTCCCCTGTGAGCAACTGAGCTAGATAAACGTATTCCTTCACAGACTTTAGAAGCTGACTGGCGATCCTGAACTCTTGTTCCGTTACCAGGCTATTTAATGAACACTATCTGTCTTCTGCATATAAATATTTAACCCCACTTTTACACTTTCTCTCTTAAGGTTCTCAATCATTTGTAATAAATAAAACAATAATTCTACCAGAACTCCGTCTATGTATTCTAGAGAAGTACATAATTTACACTAAAATTGCATTCGTAGATCACGATGAGTAGCTATTCCTCCATTTGTGTAGGCAGTTAAAAATTGATAAAACGGTCTGTTTTTGGCCCGGGGGGCGGGGAGGGGGTGCGAGCGGGGGCGGGTAACTTCTTACGTCTCTTACCTCTCCGTTTACTGCCGACGTATGAGTGGTCTAGAGAATGGGGAACCAGGTGTTTCCCTACGTTTTGCAACAGTCGATCATCTGCCAGTTCTTCTTGGGGAACAGACGTCATAGTCGAGTTTTAATCATCTAGGGAACTGCTACGTAAAGCGCGATGCACGATGGTTTTTTGCATTCAAGATTCACAAATGCCAGTACTATCGGTACATATATGTTTTAATGTTGTCAGAACAAGGCATTCTAAAGCTCTAGAGCTTTCGGTAATATTTAGAAAGTCTGTACAATAGCAGACGTTCCATAAAAATCTTATCGCAAAGCAAGCGGTCACAAACACGAAGACCTAAAGCCCAGCAATAAAAAAAAAGGGGAAGGGCATGGAGTGCACAATGACAAGGCAACACGCAGTTGCTCCTCGCAAAGTGACTGCATAAAAAAAGAATCGACAGAAAGCTATGAGTGTTTATCTTATCTGCTTCCTCTAGTGTTTTACGGGAACTTAGGCAAGTCTTCTAGGTGAAATCCAGCGCGTAGAAATAAATAAAAAATAAGTAAATAACTAAATTATCGCGTGTAATATGCGACTCGAATTCCACAGGGGCAGAAATTATATGACGTGCTAAAATGCTCACATCGAACGTTTTGCGTGTGTAAAGTGTTTCAGGGCGGCAAACGCGGCTCCTCAGTCAGCTATCCACCGTCCGAAGACGCGATGGACCCATCGCGGTAGTCGTGGCACGCCTCGTAGACGCCCCGACTTCGACGGCGGACGGCAATCACGGCCCCCGGCCACGAGAAATCTCTCAGCTCGTGACCGCGCCACTTGAGACCGGCCAGAACATCCTGAGAAGAGGACGCGCTATGCGTCAAGCGTACAGTAAAATGGAATATTCGAGCTCCACGGCTGTATGCTCTGTTATCCCTGAACCTAACTCTGTCCAGAAAACCCGTTCCAGATTGCTCATTTCAAAGTTCTGCCTTTACTTCTACAACCGACCTCTGCGTGTTCACCTGTATTATATCGTTGAATGGTAAGCCTATGTGTTACTGTTGCTACTTGTCAAGTAAAGGGGGCGAACCTTGGCGAACCTAATAAATGACTTTCTGTTCGTGCGCACCACAGTGAAGATTTGATATTGAAATAAAAGTTCATTGACCACTTGACTGATTGACCTATGGCGTCCCTCATGAATGTACACTAAAGCGCTACAATGAACATTAGAACGCGAACGACCACACCACAAGCGTTCAACTCGCCACTTTAATCTGCATTGTAAAAAGCCATCCATATAATATGCACTAAAATAGGTATTCACCCAAGTGCGTGCCCAAAATAATATTCTATTTTACCTTCGACTCAAGCATGAGGGTAGGCTCAGGAGAAATGGGACGTTCGTCACTCTAGGAGAAAGCAGCCTCTCTGATACATGGTAATCGCCGAGGACGTAAGGGCGAGTTCACTGAACTTGATGGACATTTAAAAGTGAGCAAAATACTAATGCTGCACAGAAATACTTTCACAATATTCACAACGAAGCTTAAGAACGGTTTTACACAATACAAGTCGTAATATACGTGAACAGAATCAACAGTATTTGTTAATTGGTAAATGAATGCAACAAAGCTTAAGCCGTCTCTTTCACAGGTGGACAATAGAAAACTGCTTCGTGTTGCACGAATTGTGGCTGTTTAGTTTTTAAAGGATCCTCGCCATGAATTTCAATCTTTCTAGCACGCCTCACCATTCCGTTGCAGCTATGCCACTTTGGTGAAGTGTGAAGTGATTTTTTAAAGAGAAATGGAAGAGATAAGTGCAGTGCCGTAACTGGCTCTCATAAGAGGACACCTCAACAGCACTGCACGGGGAAGGGGTATGGGAAGAAAAAGATGAAGGAGATAGAGATCTGAAGTAAAAAGGAGAGAGAGACCGGAATAGTAAAAAAAAAAGACAATGTAGCTAAGCGTTTGCGGGGCCTACAGTCGCGCTCTGAGGTGTGTTGCTTCACAGAATTCCAGCCATGCCGAAAATGCACGCTTGGTGATGGAACCGTGAGCATTGGGGAAGAGTAGGCACTGCAGGGTGGTGGATGGCAAGCCACCTCGGCGGTAGGAGGCGTACAGAGCGTCCCTCTCGGTCCCGAAGGCCGGGCAGTGACGCAGAAGATGCTCGAGTGTCTCCACACTGTCGCTGCTACCACACACGGGGCTGCCGGTTCCCGTGAGCCTGTGTGCGCGCCGCTGTTTTGTAGCAGCCGATGCGCAGGCGGAGAAGGAAGGCGCAGTCAGCCCGAGAGAGGCCCGCACGCGGGAGCAGGCGCGGGGGCGTTCCCGTCGCGACGCGCCGCTGCCACGTCGAACCGCTGCCACGTCGAAGCTTGTCACCAAGTGGGCGAGGGGAAAGCGCTCACCGTGCGCCGCCTTGACAGTGCCGGCAATGCGGCCGTTTCGGCCACGTGGTGGAGAGCTGCAAGTGGCCGACAGGCTGCATTTCCTGTGGCAGGAGCCACCCTGATGGCTCCCCTTGCCAGACAGTGCGCTGTGTGAACTGCGGTGGCGCCCACACCGCGGACACTCCGGCTTGTCCCAAGTGGCAGGAGGAACGACGGGTGGCCACCATCATGGCGTCCTCCACCACTGCACTGTCCAGGCGTGCGGTGCGGGCAGCGGTCCGTGAGGGGAGCCAGCTGGAGCAGGCCACTACACCCTCGCCGCGCTCCTATGCAAACGCAGTCAAGGGCATCGCTGATCTTTCAAGGCGTCCGGTACCAGCCCCACGCAGCTCCCAACGCCCGGTGCCGCAGGCCACTGCTGTACTCTCGACCACACCCCCTACCACCCCCTGGTGCAGACAACCGTGGAACAGCTGGTGGCAAACCTGCTGCTGACTATGCAGACAGTCAGCACCATGCTTCCTGCTGACCACCCTCTCCACACCATCTGCCTACAGGCAGTGGCACTCCAGAACCAGACCACCCAACATGGCTGATTAGTCTGCTACAAGGAAGGGCCGCCGCCGTCCAAGTGTTCTCCAGTGGAACGTCAACTCACTGCGGCGGTGGCATGCGGACCTCTCACTACATCTCCTGCAGAGTGAATATGATGTGCTTGCTCTGCAGGAGGTATACGTTGCTGCAGAGAAGCTGCGACTGCCAGGCTACATGGGCTACAGTGCTCGCACTTCCTGCTCACAGGAATCATGCCAGGCCGCCCCCTGCCTCGATGACACACGTCAGCAAGGAGCTCCCCGCTGCGCAGTGTACGTGAGGCGAGAGCTACCCCAGGTCCTGACCTGACTGGCGGGCCGTTTGAGTGCTGTGCAGTGCGCGTACGCATCGGGGGCGTGGACACTACTATCGCCTGTGTGTATGTCCGACCCTGCCAGCCTTGGGACCCCTCCTGTCTGCTGCGTTTGGCTAGTCACCTTGGCAAAGACTTCGTCCTCTGTGGCGATTTCAATGCCCACCACACAGCCTGGGGTGGCCGGCACTACTGTCCTCGTGGCAAGGCACTACGGGATGCTGCTGACCAACTCGGCCTGCCGATTCTAAACACTGGCGCCCCCACTTTCATCCTGCGCGGAGCTCGTCCAACACAGACGGCAATCGACCTGAGCCTGACCACAGAGGACTGCCGGTACAGCTGGGAGACGATTCCTGACACCTGGGGTTCCGACCATCTGCCCCTGCTCCTGACTCCTTTCCGAGGCGAGTCCCCAGGAGAAGAGAGTGCCTCACAGTCAACTGCACGGCCTTCCGTGAGCTCTGCCGGCAGGCGGGCAACGACGGGGATCTGTTGAAGATGATCGTGGAGTGCGCCAATGCCGCTACCATACGCTCTACTGTCCCAGAGGGCAAACCAGTTCCGGATATACGCCATTTAGAACTGCGATCTGCTCGGCGCCGTGTGGAACGCAGGGCCCGGCGCACCATGCTTCCGGAACAATGGACGGCCTACCGCCGCGTGGATGCTCTCTGCCGCCGCCACGCCCGACGACGCAGACGGCAAAGCGGGGAGAGCCTCTGCTCCACCATCAGTCGCAATCCAGATGGTGCTCGAGCTTGGCGCCTACTAAGATCACTGATGGATGCTCCAAGCGCTCAATGCCAGTCCTTAACCGTGGCCGTCCGCATGGGCATCAGCGAGCGGGCCCTGGTCGAGCGCCTAGCCGACCGGTTTGCTGAGATGTCTCCAGTCCCGCAGATCCTGCCCTCGACGGTCGCCACAAGACGCTGCCTCACTCCCTGCCACCATCCAGAGTGGGTGGCAGCACAGATCTCCGCCCTATGCAGCGAGCCTCTCCGCATGCACGAGCTCGAGTCGGCGCCAGCTCTCACACGACGACGGAGTGCTCCAGGAGCCGACGGTATAACCGGCCAGATGCTGCGTAACCTTGCAGAGCCACAACGGGTACGACTCCTGGAGCAGTTCAACTCCTCCTGGAGCACCGGGGTCCTGCCTGAGAGCTGGCTGACGGCTGTGGTGGTGCCCTTGCTGAAGCGACGGAAGCCTGCGACTTCGCTCTCCTCCTGCAGGCCAGTCTCCCTTACCTCTGCAGCATGCAAGCTGATGGAGAAGATGGCCCTATCGCGGCTCGAATGGATAGCTGCCCAGCTGAAGTACTTTGCAGAAACGCAATCTGGCTTCAGGCAAAAGCGCTCAACGGCGGACTCCATCGCAGATGTGGTGGCCACCCTGGAGGATGCCAGGGGCAGTGGGGACGTCGCCATGCTGCTGCTCCTGGACGTCCAGAGTGCCTTTGACCGGCTGCCGCACGAGGTGATCGCGGCTGCACTGGACTGCTTAGGCGTCACCGGATGTCTCCGGGGCTTCATCTCTGCCTTCCTGGTGGGCCGCAGTTTTCGTGTACGGGTAGGCAAGGTGCTCAGCGATCCCAGAGACATCAGCTCCGGTGTCCCGCAGGGATCAGTGCTGAGCCCTATCCTCTTCAACCTCGCACTGGCAGGACTCGCAGCAGCACTACCGGCTGACAGCCGCTACCCAGTCTGCTGCGCTATCTACGCAGATGACGTGGCGCTGTGGATACGAGTACCCAGCAGAAGCATCGCTGCCATCCGGGGCTCTCTACAGAGGGCATTAGAAGCGGTCATCTCCTTCCTCGGTGGCATTGGCCTCTCCGTGTCCCCGGCAAAGACAGAGGCACTACTTGTACACCGGCTAGCCTCCGCACGCCTCTACGTGAAGCAGCTGCGCATTGCAAACACCGCCGTCCCATGGAAGCGGGAGGTCACGTATTTAGGCCTAACCATTGATCATCGGCTCTTCTGGATTCCTGCTGCGAAGGCAGTCACCTCCAAAGTCCGAAGAGTCCAGGGGGCAGTGAGCAAGATGCAGCAGCGTGGTCGGGGCTGCACCGTCAAGTGGGCGCTGCGGATGAACCAAGCGGCGGCCACATCCATCCTGCTATATGCCCTGCCGCTGGTTCTACTATCTCCAGCCAGGAAGCAACAATTCGAGAGACTGCTCAGGAGTGCAGTAAGGAGCATCCTCGGTCTCCCCAAGCACCCTCGAATTGCTGCCACACTGGCTGAGGCTGGCGAATGGCCATTGTCGCTGCAAATGCTCCAACGTGCCCTTGGGCACATTGACCGTCTGCACCGTGCTCCAGATGGTGGGGCTCTGCTCTGCCGACTGCGGAGGCAGCCGCTATCTTGCATGGGGGGCCTCTGTCAGCTCTACGAGGAGCTGATTGTGCAGCGACCAGTGCCCATGGTCACATCTCCGCCACACGAGCAACCTCCAGAGGTGCACCTATCCCTGAATGGAGCATCAAAGCGTCGGACGCCAGCAGCAGCACTACAACAGGCTGCTACTGGCAAACTCCTGGAAGAGCTGAACGGCAGGCTGCTCGTGTACACGGATGGCTCCGTGCTCTCCAATGGCTCCGCAGCGGCGGCATGTACCATCCCATCTGAGGGCAGCAGCAGGCAGTGCCGACTTCCTTTTCGCGCGAGCTCCACAGCAGCGGAGCTGGCGGGACTCCACCTGGCTGCAGACCTCCTGGCTGAGGACCCCCCGACAAAACCAGTGGCGGTGCTAAGCGCCTCGCGACCGGCTCTCCAGGCACTGTCCGATCACCATCGACACGGAGTCACTGAGACCCTCCTGAGAGCGAAAATCTCGGCCCTCTCTGCAGTGGGGGTAGCCATCTCCTTCCACTGGCTGCCTTCCCACGTAGGGATCGCTGGAAACGAGGAGGCGGATGTCCTTGCTAAGGCCGCCTACCACCCAACCGTTCCACTCACCAGAGCAGTCGCAGCATCGGACTCCTCCAGGCAGAGACTGGAGCTGCTCACTTCCAGCCATCCGGATAGCAGGGTAGCTACTAACCGCGCCTCAAAACTCCTCCCTGAGAACGGTCTCTCGCTACGGGACCGTTCCACACTCCTTCGTCTGCGCACGGGCTCCGTGTGGACGGCAGCTAGGCTTCATGCCAAGGGACGCATCGCCTCGCCGGCCTGCAGAAGGTGCGGTGACGCCGAGACCCTCGAGCACCTACTCTGCACCTGTCCTGCACTAGCCCAGGAGCGCGTTCCAGTCACTGCCACCTACCGACGGTATGGACTCCCGGCTACCTCAGAGACACACCTGCTCTTCCCGGCTCGCTACCGCCTCCCAGCACTGGCAAGCCTGCTTGAATATGTGTACTCAAACGGGCTCCTTGACCGCCAAATAGACTTCGGCCTCGCACGGCCTCTACCTCGCGAGCCGGCCATCGCCCCTGGATGATGCTGACGTCTGCTGCCTGAAAACTACTCTCCCTTTCCCCCTCTATCCTCTTATCTTTCATTCCCCGCCCCCATCCCCAGTACGCTGCGCCGTGCTCCCACATGGGCTGCAGAATTGAGCGTATTTTCTCTCTCCCAAATCACGAAGAAGGGAGTCAGCCTCCTAGTTGCCTGGCAATCCGATGTGTGCGGGTATCCATTGCCGCGCCATGTCGCAGCCTTGATTGACGATGTGTCGCAGCTTGCAGCCAACTCGAAAAACAAGGGGCACTCCGGCGTAGTCCCTGGCTAGCATGCAAAGCGCCGCACGAGAGTCAGTGAGAATGGCGGCTGACACAATGTTGGGATGTTCCAAAAGGAGGTCGGCAGCGAGATCGATGGCAGCGAGTTCGGCCACTGTCGACGACACGGCAAAGCGCAGTCGGCACTGGCGCGTTTCCGAGATGTCCGGCGCCGTGCAAGCCGCAGCGCCGGACCCGTCCGGCGTCACCGAGCGATCGGTGTAGACGAGTAGTCGTCCTGCCTGTCGCTCGTGCAGTAGGGAGGCAGTCACCTGCCTCATTGCGCACACCGCAGTTCGGCGCTTTGATGCGACGCCAGGCAGCGCCATGTTCACGTCGAGCAGACTGGAGTAGTACGGCAGGGAGACGAACTGTGGCGACGACCCGATGAGCTTTGAGAAGTAGGTAGCGGGCTTGCCCATGCCCGAGTTCGGCAGGGAGTGGAGTCTGCAGACGAGCCGCTGGCCCTGTGGTGAGCGCTGCAGGCGATCAATGTGGTGGAGCACCTGCTTTCGTGCACGAAGGGATGGCGACCAGTTGCCCACTTCCGCGAGTGTCGCCCCTACTTGGGAGTAGCGAGGGAGGCCGTATAGTTCTCGCACCGCAGTACGGTGCGCCATGTCAATAGCATTCCAATTCGCCGCTCGAGCGTTGGTGGTGGGGAGGGCGTAGAGTGCCCTCGATGTGGCCACAGAGTTGTACACGCGCAGTGCGAGTTGCGGCGTGCATCCGTGTCCACGCGCGAGAAGAGAGCGCGCGGCGCTGGCGACTTTCCTTGATTGCTTGAAGATGTGGGAGACGACCGCATTGAAGTTGACGCGGCAGTCGATCTGCAGGCCGAGGTAACGGACGCTCTTGCGCCACGGGAGAGGGCAACGGCGCAGAGTCAGCGGTGGCGCTTCGGAACGTGCTCGCGTGCCTCGTGGTTGTACCAGCAGTGCCTCTGTTTTGGTCGCCGACAGCTGGAGGCCGATGCTTCCCATTTACTGGTCCACCGCGTCGATTGCAGTCTGGACGGATGCACGCACCTGATAGCCGACTTCAGTAGGGCCAGTCGCAAAGAGGGCGATGTCGCCAACCTAGATGGCCACCCGTACTTCGTGCGGCATCGCTTTTGGGATGTAGTCCGGAAGTCGCGCGAGGGCAAGAATAAAGAAAAAGGGGATCAAAACACTGCCCTGCGGAACATCAGAAAACACACTGTGCGGCCAGCTGAGCGCACCCCCAACCCGCACCCGAAGGGTGCGATCAGACAAGAAGTCTCGCACGTAGTCGTGTAGTCGGTCGGTGATGCCGAGCTCGTGCGGCGCACTGACGATCGTTCAATGCGGCAACCCATCGAAGGCGCCCTGTACATCAAGCAGGACGAGGTAGCCGGCCTCGCGATGACCCGCCGCCTGCTCGAGCGTAGCGACAACGTCGGCCAGGGCGTCAGCCGTTGCGCGCAGCCAGCGGAAGCCGCTCTGCTCGGGAGTGAATGCGTCGAGTGCCGCTGCAATCCAGTCCAGACTACGAAGTGCCATGGCTTCGAGTGTCTTACCGGCGACAGACGTGAGTGAAACTCGGCGGTAGGAGCTCACGCTGCTTCGCGGTTTGCCACTCTTGAGGAGAGGTACCACGGTTGCTTCTTTCCACTCGGGAGGGACGACACCGGCGCGCCAGACGCGGTTGTACACCACCAACAGCGATGGGAGCTGCTCGTCGTCAATGTTTTGCAGCGTGTGGTAGGTAATTCCATCCGCGCCCGGCGCAGAACGTCGCCTCCGAGCGTTGAGCACGATGCGAAGCTCGCTCAAGGTGACGTCCTCCGTGCACAGCGCCTTCACCTGCTGCAGAATTCCGTTCGTCGGGAAGTAGCGCAGCGGCGCGAGGAGAGCGGCTTTGTTGTGTTCAGGAAGCTCGAAAACTAGGCCATCCGGCGGAAGCAACGGCGGCGGCGGTGCAAAGGCGGCGGCGAACGCGTCCGCGAGCTGCTCTGCGCTCAAGCCCTGTGCGACCGCGATTGAAAGCGCAGGACAGCGCTTTCCATCTTTGGTCGAAGGAGAGCACCGAGAATGCGCCACGGGCGCGATTGGTTGCGCGTATCCTCGAGCGACATACACAAACTGCTCCAGCTCTGGTTGCGCCGCTGCCTGACATCACGGCGGCACACCGCATCAAGGCGATTGTAGAGTCCAATCCTCTTTCCTGTCGCCCTTGATGGCTCGATGTTCAGTGCGGCGCTGGACAGCTCGAAGGTTAAGCAGCTTGATGTCGGGCAGCGGCGTTCCCGCAGGCACAGAACAGCATTTCGTGGTGGCGTCGACACAACGTGTCACGTGAGTCAGGAAATCCGTGTTCGCAGTAGGGGGGCGTGGCACAGAGTTTCCGAAACTGTGTCCAGTAGGTGACACGGTAGGAGCGCCGCGGTCCATGGGCTGCAGCGTGCGGCTCGAGGGTGATCGGGTAATGATCGGAGCCCTGAGTGTCGGGGCTGCGTCGCCACTCGTAGTGGCAACCCTTGCTCACAAGCGACAAGTCGATGGCGCTCTTCCGTGCTCCCCGGCGCACGAATGTGGGACTGCCGGTGTTGAGAAGTAGGAGGGCCGCAGAGAGAGGATGGAGCTGAGCAAGTCCCTATCTCGCGGCTCGGTGTGCGGGCACCCCCATGTTGTGTGGTGACTGTTGAAGTCACCCAACACCACACAGTCACCCCCAATGCGAGCGACAAGCGCAACCACGAACGAACTGTCCCACCGACGCACGGGCCGAACATAAACACTGGCGACACAGGCGTCGGCACCCCCAACACGCACAGTCTCGGCCACGCACTCGATGCCACTGGTCACGATGTCGGTGACATTTACGTCGGCCTGCGCGAGACATGCGCGAACATACAGAGATGCGCGGGAGCGTCCAGGCGAGTGCAGCGGGTCGCAGCAATTAGTCTTGCTGCAGGTCTGCGACTGGCATTCGGTGGCACTGTGATAGGCCACAAATCCGGGGAGGTTAAACTCGCCGGGACGCGCGTAAGTTTCTTGTAGCGCGAGCACGTCGTATTCGTGTAGTGAGAGGTGCTCGGCGAGTTCAGCGTTGCGGCAGCGCATCGAGCGGACATTCCACTGGAGGGTGCGCGGCCGACGTTTCCGAGATCGCCTATCCATGCTGGGGCAGGGCTTGCTGGGCTGCGAGGGCCGCGGCGCACATTTGCCGATTGGTGTCATCCATCGCTGCTGTCTCTACGAGGAGGCGCAGTGCTGCTGCGAGGGCCGCAATAACTGCATCCTTTGGATCGGAGGCGGCGGGGGTAGTGGGCTGTTGCGTCTGCGCTTGCTCCGCCGGCTGGGGGCCGCGACCGCTGAGCGCGTCTCTGAATGACAACCCGGGTTGTACTAGGGTGCCTCGATGAACGGCGGCGCTGGCATCGAGGCACTCTAGGGTTGTACGACCGCGGAAGGACGGGTGGCTGCTCCTTGTTTCCGTCGGATGGCGTCTGATGAGGCGCGAGCTTTAGCGATCGCCTGCTGTTGCGTGAGAGGCTCTGGCGACAGCGACAACAGCACGGCAGCCTTCCTCTCCATTTGCCAGTTGGGGCAGCGCGGCTCCGAGGCTGCGTGATTCCCGTTAATGCAGCGCGGCCTATGCGCGGTGCAGTCGGCGGTGGCGTGCGACACCCCGCAACGGAAGCAGCGGGCATCGCGCGAACATGTTGCGCCGGCGTGACCAAACAATCCGCGTCGTTCGCACTGGAGTGGCCGCGAAACTCTGGGGCGAACCATTAGACGCTGCTTGAAGAGGAGCACTTCGGCCGGAACGGCGTTGCCGGCGAATCGCACCGCTATGTTGTGGCCCCTGCGTTCGCATGACAGGACGGTCACGGGGGCTTCAAGGTGGTCTCTGATTGTGTCCGCGTCGATCGAGCGGTCGACACCGAAGATGGTGCCAGCACAGGTGTTTTTTGTGAGAGCTTTCGCCCTCACGGGCACATCTCCGACGGTGCGGACTTGTAGGAGATGTGACAGTTCTGCCCCCGGGAGCGCGTCGACGCCCACAACATTCCGTCGAAAGTTCACCCGCACGCGGTGTGCTCCCTGAATAGCTGAGAGCTGTGCGGCGATAGTTTCTTGCGTCAAGTCTCAGGAAGTTGCCTTTCTTCCCTTGGGGACGAAACAGGACCGTGTCAGCGCGTTCTCCTGGAGCTGGGCCGTCGACCGAGGGTGTATGCGTGATCGTCTCGAGAGGCCTGTAGCGCGGCCTCCTTTTCCCGGCCCGCTTGGGTAGTGAGGGGGGATTAGCGCTGTGTTGAGTAGTCTGCTCGGTTGAATCCGAGGCGGAGATGAGTGCGGGGCGACGTTCAGGCTCGGTGTGGGGCTGCTGCTGGCTGCTTTGCGGAACGAGCGGTTGGAGCGGCCCGAGAACACAGCTGGGGCGCGCCGAGCTAGCTGGGTCGGTTGAGGAGTGCATTCCTTTTTCCCCCGTTGCCTTTTTGACTTCGGCGCCGTCGTTGCTCGTACCTTGAGAGGTCGCAGGTGCGGCCCTGGCATGAGTCATTGGAGAGGGAGACTGACCCTCTCTCTCTCGCTCTGTCGGGCGCAGACGAGTGGGTGGGTTGGCCATTGGGGGCTTTTGTTGTTCCCCGTTCGACTTGTCGGCGCTTCCTTGGGGAGCTGGCCCGTTCTGCGAATGCTCGGCAACCGCTGCCACGTGGAGGGCTGGGGAAGGTGACGCCTGGTGGCTGTCATGGCGCCGGCGGGGGTCGTTCGCTTGTTGTTCGCCATGTTGCGGAGCTTCGAGTCATGGCGGTGGGCTGCTTTCCGTCGCCGCCGCGGTTGTAGTTTCGTTGTCAACGCGAGTCAGCGGTGAGGCAGGCAATGATGCAGACGACGACGAGCGATCAGACCTCGTGAGTTTAGAGGTCGGTGACCTGCTACACGAGGCGCTGAGCGATGGCGACGACTCCGTGCTTGCAGAGCTGGTGGCCGGCGAGGAGGAGATCGTGCTGCTACTCAGAGACGCAGGCGCTGAGGCATTGCTGTCGCTTTCATTCTCGGCGAAAGATGCTGCGGCGGCAGTGGTGTTGGCGGCCTCTCGCCGATGCGGTTGCCACGTGCGTGGCGATTGGCGTTCTTGCGGCCGGCGTTCTTACGGGTTGTCGGTGACAGGCGCTTTGGCATTCCTTCCGAACTTAGCATACGGCGGGCCTCCAAAAGCACCAAGTCCACTGCTCGCGAGCGAGGCTGTGGCGTGCCGAGACGAAACCCGGGCACTGTGTCCTGGGTGTCCTCCATGTCAGGGTCCAACCAAGGGTCGAAACGGCCGGCTACAGGTGCATACCTTCTCCGCTGGGAGCCCTAAAAAGGGCTACGCTCAAGAGCGCTGTCTTGGGAGAAGGTTAACAAGTAGCTAGAGTTAGGGGTAAAAAAAAAACAACCTCTCACAACTAGGGCTGTAGCGGTGCCGTGGTCGTCAGAGCGAGGGGGAATGCGACCGCTCGCTACGAGTGTCCGGGAGCGCCCCCCCCCCCCCATTTGGTTCACCCGCCGTGGTTGCTCAGTGGCTATGGTGTTGGGCTGCTGAGCACGAGGTCGCGGGATCGAATCCCGGCCACGGCGGCCGCATTCCGATGGGGGCGAAATGCGAAAACACCACCCGTGTGCTTAGATTTAGGTGCACGTTAAAGAACCCCAGGTGGTCGAAACTTCCGGAGTCCTCCACTACGGCGTGCCTCATAATCAGAAAGTGGTTTTGGCACGTAAAACCCCACAATTTTTTTTCTATGCCACTTTGGTGCTGAGCAGGAGGTCGGCCAATTTCATTCTGCGACTCGGTAAAAGAACACACCTCCGCTTAACTGGCTAAAAAAATATGACACAGAAATCGTGGGCGACTTTCCGCAAGAGAACTTCGCGTGCTTATAGCGGCGGCAGGTGTGTAATGCGAACATTTAAACCTGACGAATGAAAGCCACGTTCCTAGGTGTAAATAGAAAAGACACGGTTGATGTTCTAAGGCATTGAATGTATATTTAATTAGAAGATCCCCGCAGCATTCTTTATACCAAAGAAAAACGAGATGTAAGAATTGCATCTCGTTATTCGTGGAGGCGGAACCTCACATCTCAGCAGGGCTTGTAATTGCATGTCATCTGGCAAAATTTACTAGCGCAACTAAGGCGTACACAAAGTTTTTGATGGTACAGATTGTTACCGAATTCTATGGTAGAGCTATATGCCTATATATCTACGATCACAGTGATTTTGAACAGCGAGAGAACTGATATAGCCACAATGCACGTCTAAGCGTTATAATTCGAGTTCGTAGCAGAGCATGCTGCGAACTGAACAATACAGAAGCAGTAGAGAAACGAGACGAACGCACCGCTATTATCATTCATCGAATTTGGTGCTGCTCCTGGTACGCCAATTTCGCAATGAATCAGGTTTAGTACATAGAAACTATGGAATCATAGTTTGGATGAACTAGTGTAGACAAAAGCGCAACATTTTCGCAGAGTTCAAGACCTTATCGGTGGTGTTCTCGTGGTAGACGACGTTTTCGGGATGCAGCTGGTTGTGAAGGCGGCCGGCGTCGATGCTTTGCTTCACGTTGTGAGCCATCCACAGGCACCGTACCAGAACCTGCATACGTCACAGACAGGCTTGTTGTTTTGTTAATGTCGTTAATTTTGATGCAAAAAGCATTAAATGGCCCATTGCGCGAAAAAGCCGGCGTCTGTAGCAGCGAAACGGTACCTAAATACCTGTAGGCTGCGACAGCACATCACGTGCGCGCCCCGACAGAGCTGATCGGGTGAAAGGAAACACCTGCTGACGCGCCCGCTGTTGAGTCAGGGGCCAGGGCGTCGCCACGACGTTACACGTCACCACCGCTATCGGAAGCCTGTGTTGTCCGCGCGTTCCTTATCCGCGCAAGCTCTCGCCTGCTGTCTGACTTCGCCTCGGTAATCGCTCTAAAGAAATTAATGTATAAAAAACAACAAATTCGAACGGAGAAACGCTGGCAGTACTGAGTTTCAAACCTACGATCCCAAGCCCATAGGCCGAGTGCTTTGCCCACTAGGCTAAACCAGCGCCTCCTGGATAGCGGACCTGTGCACTATACTTTATGGCATCGTTCTGCTTGGACCGAAATTTTCATTGCCAAGCCCGGCGTGACGAAAGCGATGACGTCGAAACCACCGCGGCTTATTAGGGAGCGTCCCCGATAGATTCTATGGCAGTCGGGCAAGGCACCATGACGTCACGGATCGAAGTGATCTGCCTTTGGCTATCTAGGAGGTGTTGGTCATGCAGCTCAACGCGCTCGCTTGTCCGCGAGGACTCCATAGCTCGAGGCTCCGCTCAGGGGCGTTGTAAGGGACATTAATGCTTTCGCATTCACAACTCATAAGAAGCGCTTTGGTGTCTTGAGCTTCTTTGTTGTTTAAAAGCTGCTCGAGTACAGCACCTGCTTCAGGTCCCATCCGACAGACTAGCTTCTTTTTAACTCATCACAGCTGACCTTTTCCATGCGCGTAAGGGAAATATCCTCCCATGTTTGTTCTGCGGAAGTGCTAAAATATATTGGAATCCTAGGCTTATGAACACAGGAGATGCAATAACAATGAAGCAGTCGCCTAAGCGCTCAGAGCTGTGCTTCGCATATTAAGTGGCACTTTCAAAGGAGTACTTCCGTCTGAAATGACGGGATTTGTTGCATATCTAGAGTACGTATTATGACATATTAAAAACAAAAACAACTCCTGAGTCACCTATTGTACAGCAAAGAAGCTAGGATGAATAGCTCTTGGTCTATTTTCAACGGGTGTTCAGCGAAACAATGCTTCCGTTTTTCTCCTCGCTTCCGAGATTCAGCAGGTTTCTTCTGAGATCATCGGCAGCTTTTTTCAAGAACATGCTTACAAGTGTGTTTTGGTGATCGTGATGTGAACCGGTGAGGTGTTGCTAGTCGTCGATGGCGCTCGCACAACAAAACTTGCTTACGCTAGTTATGTAGAAACGTGTTCCTTGCTGACCTCGTATCAACACGATTATTTTGCTATTCCATTAAGCCGGCAGGTTTGTCCACACACCACTTTTTCTGTCTGGTACTGCGCGTGTTTCTGCGAAATGGTGCCGTGAAACCCGGAAACTGTATTAATCAACGACCAAAAGGCCCCCAGGACCGACTGACGGCGAGCGCGCACGTGTATTCTCCGGAAAAAGCGGATCCAACGCAGGCGACTGCCCTCATCCCCGTACCGACAGCCGACAGCTATAAGGATGTCGAGCTTACCACGGGAAGGCTACTTATCAGAACGACGGTGAGCCTGGCCTTCAATGATATAGACATGGCGCTCAGTGAGGCGACACTTCAACTTCATCTCATGAGCACTCGTCTCGAAATACTTCAGGAGAGGCTTTGTTTCGTGGATGAAAAGGTCGAAGTATTGATTTACGACGATGCAACACATGAAGAGTACACCCTTGAGGTGGACTACTGAGATAAATTGGTTACGCTGAAGTCTAAAATCAGACTTGCTATCGAGATGAGGCACAGCAAAAGTTTACTACGACTCTTGCGCCTTGAAGCGTTGCATAAGGCAGAACCGGTAAGAGATTGCAAGAGAGAAGCTTCAACCTATCACCAGACTGAAGAAGGTACAAAAACGAACGGAATTAAGAAATAAATCTTCAATTAAATTTTAGCACCTCCTAAGAAGGAAATGCCCGAGTCTAAAACCTGCTGTAACATTGGTATTGACGCCATGAAGGAACTGAAGAGAGTTACCAGCCAATGTCATCGTTTTCAACTTTAGAGCCGCGTCAGAGGCACAATAATAATGAACTAGAAGCAGCTCTTGTAGCCGCAGTGATAACAAAAAGGTCTTTGTACAGTGTGCAGGACATGCGACCGATGAAAATTGCAACACACTGTTCATGAATGTCTTTGACGAAGAGTCCAGGAGTTCACGACAATCTCATTTTCACATAAGAGTCGCCGTGCTGTACAGACAGAGGACCGCATACTCATTGCATTGATGACCACGAAGGCTCACGCATGGACCCAAGCCAATGAATTCGAGCCAATACAGACGCCTACGAAAGAAGGCCGATCGTCGCTGCACAGTCAACGTAGAAGAGCATGTGGCCACAGTCCTGTCGTTCACTGCCAGGACTGACTGCTTTCGCCCTTAAGGAATCCTATGTGGCACAACATATACCGTCCAACCATTGAGACTATTATTGGCGTAGATATCCAGTAAGGCAATGACAACAATGCATGAGAGACCAGATATCATCTGCGCAAAATCAATGCATCGCGAAAACAAAACGAAGTGCCCATTTCGCCGAGAGCTTTGTCATCACAAGACGACGTTTAAGCTGTTTCAACGAAGATGAAGCAACGACAAGAGCTTAGTAAGTGTCGCGTCCTAGAGCAATGTACATAGTACGCGTGCACACCATAATTTAAGATGCGAAACAAAGTACAACCAGAAACCTTCTATGCGTTTGAAAACCCCTGGTACAACTGTACATTCGGAAAGACGACAAGGACAGGGCACAGATCGTGGTGACTTCCGACTCAAGGTGTACTTGCACGAACCAGGGAACAAGGTCGCCCGTGCGATGTCTCCTTCACATTCTGTTACGTACTGGAACTTCACGTCGTTTTTATATGGTGTAACCTTATTGTCTCTTCGCCACGGACACGGCAATGACCCTTCATGTCGGTATGGGGAGTGCGCAGGAACTTCGTCCTCGTTTACCGGCTGCCATCATCATGATTACTTTGCAGTTACTCAGAAGGGTTTGCAGTTACATTGCAGATTACATTGCATTGATTACATTACATTGCATTGAATTTGCAGTTACATTAAAGCACCATGTTTGCCCTTTGACCTCTCTTTCTGTCTATATGGTCCTTCGCGTGTTTCTACAAATTATTTGTGGTAAGATCTCGATATTTATCCGTAATAAGTGGTTGTGAGCGACCGTCTGATATTGGAGCCACTTTCCGCCCTCAACCGTCGCAAGGAAGGTAGGGGTGGCATACAGAAATATTCTGCAACCTTTTACCATGTTGTTCGTGAACATTAACTAAGTTTTGATGACGGGTAGTCACTGCATATGGAGTGCTTTAGCGAGTAAATTACGAAACTTATTGAAAGAAGCTGGCGTGGCGTTTCGTTTGTGTGAGCAAACAAACAGCGCAGGTTAAAGGGGTCATTAAAGCAAATTTGAAGCTTGAAGTGTACACTTTGATGTTAATCTGCTCGTGTCCCCGAGCAAGTTGGCGGAATTTGAGCGTATTGGATGCGGTAGAAAATTTGTATTTGAATTATTATAACGGAATGAAAGCGTACAGTACTATGGCAACACTAAGTGGAAACACTAAGTTGCAACACTCAGTGAAAAGAAAAAAAGGCCGAATTGCACCCACGGGAACGGATCCTCGGAGTAACAGAAGCCTATTTCGAAGGTCTTGCTTATGTGTGCTCCAACACCAGAAGGGAATGCAGGAGCTATAAATACGGCATGGCCGACATGAGTCGTTTCGGTTTTGCATGTACTTGCGGCGCTGTGCTGCTGCTTTATATTGTGTGAGTGCAGAAATTGCCGGCACAATTCAGCTGCGACGCCCCTGCTGCGCCGCTGGGTGCCATAAAAAGCGGCAAAAAAACTTTCGATGCGATCTCCAACTGTTTGAGACTCCAGTAAATCAGGAATCACCGTGTCGACTGCTCTTAAAGTCAATGCCAAAATGACGGGCCCTGTCGATGGGAGGGGATTCGAAGTAACGATTTCAAATTGAAATGTTTAGTGAACAGGTGACCTAAGGGCGTAGTATTTTGTGTTTATGATGATACTGGGCCCTCTACTCTCAGTTACAATGATGAACAGAGAACAGTCAAACGCCCTATAGTCATGGCCTGTTCAACGAGGGAATCTCCTGCTACAGACAGTTGAACTGTTCTGCGGCAGCAGAATGCCGCTTAGCTTTGGTAATAAAACCAGAACCGGCATGTGCGACATGAGGTGGCCGCTATGCATTAAAAGATAACGTGATGTGCAGCATTTATGTGTGACGGGCGTTGCAAGACAACGTGGTAGAAACATGTAGATATATTTTCCGTACTTTTGTGTTGATCAGCATTGCAAGATAACGTGGTTTGACCATATGCGCCTCCTATGCGCAGCATTTCTCTGTTGATAAGCGTTGCTAGATAACGCAGCGTAGCTATACACATCTTCTAAGTGTATTTCTGCAAGATAGCGTAGTTAGTGAGGTAAAATAAAATTTAAAAATAGATAACCTAGTGGATTTGTAGCGCTGTTGCCGCACGGATCAGCGTATCAGACTAGTGAGCGAGCCGAAACGAACACAAAAACGTCTCGATGCTTAACTCCCACGTGACTACCTTCTGGGTCATAACATCAATAGACATGCATCTGAAATTGAAAAGAGTTATAAAAAAAACCTGTTACAGGAGTAAGAGGTTCTGCATCTCAAATGTACCAAGTGTTTTTGACACAATCTCTGATTCTGATCAAAGAATTTTCATAGCATCATCATAGATCATAGCATTTCGTCTCATTGTGGGAAGTGCCGATTCAGGTGATTTCTTCTCGAAAAAAGAAATGCCGTGAGGGCACTCCAAACAGCGCACACAAGTGAAACAGCTTCGTTGAGAGTAAGTTGTACAATTGTTGCTTTGGTTCATTACTGGGGAAGTTTATTGCTGAAATCTGGAGGTGGCGATGTTTCATGACTGCTATAATTTAATATGTTTTTGTTTGAAGGTCCAAGTAAAAACAGCGCCCATTTAGCATTATGTAGTGTGTACGTGTTCTTGCCCATTTAGTTGGAAAGCTTTAAATTAGCAACATTGGTTTATTAGAAAAAACATATTTGTTCTGAACAATCACAAAATTCTTTGTTTCGCCTTCACAGCACACCATGTCAACGCCCGCATTCCAGCAGGCGCATCTTTCTTGTTGTCTAAATGAGCGCGCTAATAGTTCGATCCATCCAACTGCCCGACAAGGATTTCAGTGATCTCGCTGAACGCGACATCACGCTAAAATCATCACGCTACGCTAAGCAGATAGTGTCAAAGCAATGGAACTGGGCGGGCTCTTCGGTCCTCCCGGGAAAGCGAAAGTCGGCGCTTTCCCAGTCAGGCAGTACTTGAACTTTAGGAGCAGGCACATGGCCGAAAACCCCTCGTATGCTACTTGAAGGCGTCAAACGTGGTGGAGTCGGCACACCCTCTCTATACAGTGAACGAGTCCAAAAGGAAATGAGTGACCAAATTCTTTTTAGTCAAAGCCATATGGAGCCAACAGATAACGAAGCCAAGGAATGTATAGGAGATATATGCGTTCGTCTTCAATTAGAATGTGGAAATCCTAAAGGGATATGAAATTGTACGAAAAGGCTACTTGTGGCCGGGGTGAGATTACTTGAACGCCAGAGCACGACGCATGTATAATTAGCTATCAAAATTCTGGGAGTCGATCTCCTTGTTAATTGAGGGCACGTCATGAAATTGACGATTTGAAGTCGCTCAGTGCCACGCTTCCTCAGCCGTGTTTCAGAGTCCTGAATAGGGTTTTAGATATTCGCTTGGTAACAGTGCGGCAAAATGCATTTATCTCTCAGAAATACCTCGTTAATTCGTTGCGAGACAAACTTAAGTTCAATACCAATGTCTATATAAGGATATATTTGTAATGTATTGTATTGGGTTTTATGGCGCATAAGCGACTTAGGCTATCATGCGCCAAACACATGGTATAACTTATTTCAAAAATTGGGTATCCTCAGCGAGGTCCTTGTCCGGACAAGGCCTCTGAGGGGCCCAACAAACCAAATTAAGACCTCAGCCTTCTTCTCAGAACTGAGAAAACGGGTGAGGTGCATCATAAGATGCGTGAAAAAACCGGGTAATAATTTTTAAAATTAGTAGTTCTGTTATACGTTATATTTCGTTTAGGATCGCTGCGTCTTTCAAAAAACTAAAAACAGATGAAGTTTCTACTAGTGGGTTATCTCCTAAAAGCAGACTGGGATGGAAGGGAATGCGTTCATTGTAAAATACAGTAAAATGTATTTTTCCTTAGCCATTCGATTTGTGTGCACGAGAATAAGTTGTGATTTACAGTGAGTTCATCTCCACATTTCTCACATAAGGGTTTGTCTTGTTTTGTCAGTAGAAAGTTATGTGTTAGGTGTGTGTGTCCGATGCGCAGGCGGCATAAAATTACTTCTATAAAACGTTCCTGATGCCTGCATGATCTCCATTCTCCTAGAATAGGTTTTACTAAATGTAGTTTGTTATTTTCTTCGTTATTCCATGTACGCTGCCATTTTTCTTTAAGCTTGTTTTTTACTAACTTCATGCAATCTGCATAGGGTATATTTACAGTACTGATATCCTTATGGCAGGCTTGAGCGGCGCACGCGTCAGCTCTCTCGTTGCCTCTAATTCCTTGATGGCTTGGTATCCAACAAAGCTTAATTTCATGTCCTTGTGTTTGAGCGGTTATTAAGTTATGGATTACATTTCCTATTAAAGGTTCCCTTGCGTTTCTGGCTTTCAGTGCTGTGATTGCACTAAGCGAGTCCGTGTAGATAATGCTGTTTTGAATGTTCATCTCGACTATTTTTGATACAGCCACCGAAATGGCATGACATTCGGCTGTGAAAATTGATGCGCACTGAGGCAACCTGACTACCTTTTCCCATTTATCTTGCACTACAGCACTTCCGACGTAAAGTGATGTTTTAGAACCGTCAGTATAAAATGCTGTGTGTTCTTTGTACTTTTTGTCTAGCGCCAAAAATTCTTGTATTAGATGTTCACGTGGAGTTTGTTTTTTATGAAATTGTGTCAGTGTGTAGTCACCTACACTGGGAAAGGTGTGCCAAGGTGGTAGTGGTTCGGGTCTCTGGGCAACATCGGGCAGTGTGTCTAGAATACCTAATTCCTGGCAAATTTCTTCAAATCTGAGAATAAGGGGTCTCGTCGCATTCGGTTTGTTGTTAAAAAGCTGCTTAGACGGGCACTTCGTAACTATGGAGTAGCAGAGATGTTTTGGTAGTGAACGGGTTTTTAGGACATATGCACATGTGAGCATGGCTCTTCTATCTGCAAGGGCTGGTTCGTTACATTCGACATGTAGGCTGTTTATGGGTGATGTCCTGTATGCCCCACATGCAAGGCGCAGACCTGAGTTATGAACTGGATCTAATTGCTTCAGGTAGGACGGTCGAGCTGAGTTGTATACTATGCACCCGTAATCGAGGCAAGAGCGAACTATACTGCGGTAGATGTGTAAAAGGCAGGTCCTATCAGCCCCCCAGCGTTTATGTGAAAGCACCTTTAATATGTTTAATGATTGGGACGTTTTCTTCTTCAGGTTCTTTATGTGCGGCAAGAAGGTCAGTTTTCTGTCGAAAGTTATGCCCAGAAATTTGTGTTCACTTTTTACCGGCAATTCCGCTTCGTTCAGGTATAGTCTAGGATCTGTCTGTAGGCCACGTTTGAGTGAAAAAAGGATGGCCACTGTTTTCTGTGGGGAGAACCGGAAACCATTTCGGTCAGCCCACGTTGAAAGTTTGTTTATTGTTAACTGCAGTTGTCTTTCGCATGTTGTTATGTTTGAGGATGTGCAAGCTATCTGAAGATCGTCGACATAGATTGAATACATAATTGACCTTGGGATTATTTTACTGATCGAATTCATTTTAACAACAAAAAGGGTCGTGCTTAAAACACTCCCTTGGGGCACTCTATTTTCTTGAATGAAAATTCTCGACAGGGTTGAACCGAGGCGTACATGGAATGAACGGTTTGACAGGAAGTCTTTTAGGCAGTTCAGCATCCTGCCACGAATGCCAAGTTCAGCCAAATCGTGAAGAATTCCGTACCTCCAGGTTGTGTCATAAGCTTTCTCTAAATCGAAAAAGACAGCGAGACATTGTTGTTTGTGTATAAAGGCTTCACGGACAGTATTTTCAAGACGAACCAGGTGGTCTATTGTGGAGCATGCCTTTTTGAAACCGCACTGATGGACATCGAGAAGCTCACGGACTTCTAGCACGAAGGTTAATCTCATATTCACGATACTCTCAAAGGATTTTGCGAGGCAGCTGGTGAGCGCTATGGGCCTGTAACTACTGGGAGAGGTTGGTGGTTTTTCGGGCTTTAAAAATGGAACGATGATGGCCTTCTTCCAGGCTTCGGGTAGTTTACCCGATACCCACACCTTATTAAAAAAACTTAAGAGTGCTTCTATGGCAGGTTCAGAGAGGTGGGACAGCATTTGATAGTGTATTCTGTCAGGGCCGGGTGCAGTCTGTTTACCAGCGGACAAGACTGTGTTGATTTCATGAACTGTGAATAATTTATTATATGGTTCATTTGTATATCCACTTGTAGGGAGTCTTTGTTTCTCGGCTGTGTTTTTGTACGTAAGAAATGATCTAGCTTTCGTACCTTCTCCGACATTTCTTTTGATGTGGTTGAGCTATTTATGGAAGTCACGTAATTTTGCCACGAAGTCTTTTCGGTTCTACGACGGATATATCGGGCTTGTGCTCTTGCCTTTTTAAAGTCTATGAGATTTTTCTGCGTGGGGTACCTTCGAAAGTTTCCCCATGCTTTGTTCTGTTTCTTTTTCGCTAATCTACATTCTTTTGTATACCAGGTTTTGTGGTTTTGTTTCACCACTCCGGAGGATTGAGGTATGGCCAGGAGCGCGGCAGAAATAATGTAGTGTGTGGCAATTTCATTAGGTTCATCTATACCTAAATTATGTAGATCTATTTTTTCTAAGCTGGCATTTTCTTGAAACAGCGCCCAGTCGGCCAAATGGAGCTTCCAACGTTGTGGTTTTGTTGGAATGATTTGCGGAGAAGATGTTAGGTTGATAAGAACAGGTAAATGATCGCTACCATACGGGTTGTCCAAGACATCCCATTTAAAAGGCGTTAAAAACAGATGGAGACGTCAGAGACAAATCTATGGAGCTCCATTTTCCTGAGCTTGGAGAGCAGTATGTGTGTTTGCCCCTGTTGAGCAGGCATATATTATTACAGAGAATAAAATCTTCTAAAATACGGCCTCTAGTGTCCGTTTGTTCGCTTCCCCACAAACTGGAGTGAGCATTAAAATCGCCGACTAACAGATATGGCTCTGGTAATTGTTTTAAAAGGTCTTCTAAGTCATGGAGTGTTACTGTCAGGTGTGGTTGGATATATACGGAGCATACTGTAATTGTTTTAAAGTGTGCTACAGACACTGCAACGGCTTCAAATGTAGTCTGAAGCTTGACTTCACGAGTAGCGACACTACTTTGAACAACTATGGCAGTACCTCCAGAGAGCCTATTTGCTTGCTCTCGGTCGTGACGAAAGACTTTATATTTACTTAAAATATTTTTATGTTTTGATCCCAAGTTTGTCTCCTGGAGACACAAAACAACCGGGGAATATACAGAAAGAATATCTTTTATGTCACCGTAGTTTTTTAATATACCTCGACAGTTCCAGTGAATTAGGAACGCCATATCGAATAACTTTGATGGATGTATTTCAAAAGCTATGCTCCCGGTTTTGTGGGGCCCGTTATTGGAGTTTTTCCTCCCTTTTTGTATTCAAGGGAGTTGCGCCGCCGCTGCTGCGGAGGCGGGCTACTGCTTATATCCATCGCCTCCAGCGAGGTGATGGGTTTCCGCGGGGAACCCGCGTGGGTACGGATTTGTGGCTTCTCCCGATGGGGGGAAGCCCTGCGGCCTACCGGCTCAGGGGCCAGTGAGCCTTTCTTGTGTGGTAGTATGGCAGCCTTGGCTGCACCTGTCATAGTTGTGGATGGCCCTGTCTGGGCAGTGGCGTGAAGTTGGAGTGGTGTGTCGCCACTCCCACTAACTTTGGTTGCGCCAGAGGCCGCCGTCAGGTGCACCTCCGGGATGTCAATGGTGCCGACACCGGAGTGCCGTTCAGGTGGGGCACGGGGCAGGCACACATCAACAATGGTGTACTGTGTGCCCACTGTCACCAGACGCCGCTCGGACCCCCGGCGCATGGCGTCAACATACGACCTGGATGACTCTTGAGTGAACTTTTTCCTTGCCTCAGGGTAAGATATGTTTTCTCGTACTTTTAGATTGATTATTTGTTTTTCTTTTTTGAATACTTCACAGGTTCGTGAGTACGCTGCATGTGGACCGTTGCAATTTGCACACTTTGTTTCACTTGCTTGGCAGTTGTCAGTATTGTGCTCGGTTTCGGCGCATTTGGCACAGGTCTCCTTGCCTCTACATGTGTTGCTGCCATGCCCATACCTTTGGCATTTGAAACATCTCCTAGGGTTAGGGATGTATGGGCGCACTGGGCACCTGATGAATGCAACCCGGACAGACTCGGGTAAGCGAGTGCTGCCGAATGTTAGTACGATGTGAGGTGTTGTTTTTTCTTCGCCGTTGCGCCTTATATTTATGCGGCGAAGGGACGTTACTCCTTGGTCTCGCAAATTCTCGAGGAGCTCATTTTCGTTCTCTGTCATTAGCAACCGCTCAGAAATTACTCCCTGAACGCTATTCAGGCTTCTGTGAGGGGTTACAGTAATGGTAAGGTCAGCAAGCTTCTTTTGCGCGAGTAGCGCATCACTTTGCTTTTTGGATTTGACTTCTACAAGCAGATCTCCTGAGGACAGTTTCCTTGCTTCATATTCTTCGCCTATGTTAGCTACTAGCCATTTCTGTATCACAAACACTGATAGAGTGGCCACGAGAGCGTTTTGCTCAACAGCGTGAACTACCAGGAACTGTGGAAAATTTTCAGCACCTTTCTGAGTTGCAACTTTGATTGCTTCGGTGCGGTACCGTTTCCGGTTCCGATCGTTTTTCTTTAGAGGGGGAAATTGAGAATCCATGTGGCATGTATGGATTAAGGGTTCCTATTGTGTCACTTGTGTTTCACCCTTATAGACACAAGAAGGTCCCGGAGTCCCCCGCCTGGTAAACAGACGGGGAGCCCGTCGGCCGGGGCTTGACCATGGCCCTGACCGCCACCGTTCATGGTTTCTACCCTTCACCTTACAACCTGTCGCCACGGTGCGGATTACAGCTTCGGTATGGGGGCTAAGGGTCCGTGGTGGCGCCAAGCACCATCACCTTGAGTCTCAAGGTGCCCTTGCGGGGTATATAAGGATATAGGGAGATGGATATCTCTAAACTAGATATTGTTTAAATAAGGATTTCAAAAAATTTAACACGATTTCTGTGGGTTTTCAGTAATAATGGGTTTTCAGTACAGCGCAAATATAGCATATGTGCCAAACTTACAAAAAACAAATTTAGTGTGAACTTGTTGACTATCTAAACGAATATACTGATTTGTCATGAATGTTCCCTCCATCATGTAATCTCTACAACATGGCGAAACTTAAAGCAGTTACGACGAACAATGTTCGATAGGTCAGCGAATACTAAAATACGCGTGTAACTTGACACCATGGATTGCACGTGCGTTTTGCTCGCCTTGTCTGTCGCTCCAGTGCTGCATTAACTAATTTACTATTTTTCCCGCGCCCATCTATGGACAAAAAGGCAGTTAGGTATTTGTGTCACTCTGTATATGTGGGAATGCTTTGCAGTTGCGGATTCTTAGCTCTATCCCAAAGGGTCATGTGTCGACGCCCAAGTTCCTGCGCAATAAAAAGAAAAAAAAACAAACTTCTACCTGAACTATGCCAGAGATGATCGCCTGTCCGCCCGTGGCACTTGTGGCGAAAATGACGTTGCCTTTCGCATCGACAATCAGAGTTGGGCAGAACGATGACAAGGGGCGCATTCCGGGTCGGATATAGTTGTTCTCGCTGGAAGGCATTCCGTGTCCACTCTGTTCGTACGGCGAAGAGAAGGCGCTCATGTAGTTGTTGTACCACACTCCGGTAACCTCTGACAGGAAGCGAGCCCCGAACCTGGACGTGACCACGAGAAACATGGTGGTATAAAAACATTTTGAGACTGGTTCTGTTTTTACGTGATTTATTCATGTTTAACCAGTGTCACCTTTGAAATCGTTTCAAAGGTTTCTCACCCTCTGTGCGACTCTCGCCGCTTTTAACTGGCAGACTCGGCCTTCATTCATGCATGCATGTATAACGAAGATTTTGTCGGAATCTACTGCAAATACAGTGCGCCCAGCCACTTACAGCAGCAACGGGTCCCTCGAGAATAAAAAAAAAGGATAACCCCTTTCCCTACAGGAAATTGGGGGTAAGCGAAGCTTGTCCTGCGTGCAGCTGACCTTCGTCACCGTTATGTAAACCACAGGTAACGGTGGCGGATTACTTCAGCCTCCCGCTCTCTCAACTGGAGATCTTATTTTCGTTGCTGTTGGATTGCCTGGGCTTGGGCGGCTCTCACGGCTGGATCGGCGCGCCGACGGCGATCCCTTTCACGGGCGAGTTCTCGCCGGCGCTCGTCGAATGCTGCCTGTTCCTCGGGGGAACGCACAACACGTGGCCGTCCCAGCGGTCTTCCGAGACGGAACTGAACGAAAACGAAGCCGGCGCATCACGCGCGAAACACTTTCCCTCCCCTTTGGAAGCGAAACGGCTCTGAATGGTGGCGCGCGTGGCATGAGCGCGTGCTTATGCAGCTTGAATCCTAGCTAATGACTGACGCTCCGGCGCCGGTGCAGCTGTCAACTCATCAAACAGCCCTTTCCCGCAGCTGCCCTGCTGTGGGAGCAACTCGGTTTCTTTTTTTGCGTGACCACGGCAACGCCACCTTAAGATGCGCCCCCCCCCCCTATACAAGCTTCGCTCGAAAAGAAAAAAAAAGGCATTTGCAACGCGACGCATTTCCAGACATGTGCATTAAATGTGGGTTTTTTCCCGACGTCATCTTCCGACGCGCTGATAGTCAGTTCAACAACTTGCGATGTAAGTTGCAGTAAACAAAGGTGGAGGAGCGAGTACCTCAACCGGAACTGTCGCTTTTTGGCCAAAGCTACCCTTTACACGACAAAAGCCGTCGCGCAACCTCGATGCTGTGTCTCTTTTGTGGTGTGTAGTAAAAGCCCTTTACAAATTCTGTTTTGGATAGCATGCACCAACACTTTTTAAAAAAGAAGAACCTACCCGGGGAGTTTCTTTAGGTTAAACACATTTTTAATAAAAAAATAAGTATGAACGTAGCGACCATACACTTCCTGCACAGGATTTCTTAGGCGAGGCGGGCATAGTTTGCCCCTAATAATGTAAACGCCAGAAGCCCATTTAACAAATATTTCTTGGCAAACCTTTTATTATAACTTTTCACACAACTGTTTAGAAGACAAACTTGAAGGTAGTCACATTTTAATGCACTACCATTTTTTAAGCAAATGTTAGAAATTGCACCTTATCTGCCATATCCTAGAACTATAGTAGATTGGGATAAGCTGGCCGATAAAACTGTAACGCAGGACTCATTATCACTTTGCAAGACATATCTTTAATAAAAAAATTTTTTGCACTTGCTGAAATTGTAAGTGATAGCACTGTTTGAGTGTATGATTGGGAAAGATCGCTGAAGTAACGTTGGAGCGCTTGTTTTTGAGCTTGTTTTTTGCGCTTTTATGAAGAATTTTTTTAGTGCAGTTCCCCATTTTTGCATTTATTTTGTTTAGTAAACTAACTCGTGTACCACGCTGCCAAGATGTTGTTTAAGATCGCAGTATTTATAAATAAACAAATAAATAAATACTTATCACCGAGATGCGCTGTTAATCCAGGCGATATCGAAACCGAATGCGCTGGGAGTGGATAAGAGCCGGCAGCGCTGTTGTATCAGACAGAAACGCCGTGACAAAAAGCGCGACAAAGTTTGATACTGAATGTAGCGGCCAGCCGCAGCCGACAGTGACACAGCATGCTTTTTGGCAAGGAGGAGGAGGAGGAGGAAAAACGTTTATTGAGCTATAGAAAAACTTGAATTTCGCGGAGTGAGATGGTGTCTTCCATCTTCTTAGCAATAGCCGTCTGCCCCTAGTCCACGGCTCCGCTGGATGCCGCTGCCAGCTGGGCCCGTCGGATCAGCCCTAGTTGGACGTCCTCATGGTCGCTGGAGAGCATTCCTTCCCATTGCTGCGCACTCGGGTTTGGTATTTTTGGTGCCGCATTTGTTTTCTGGCAGGCCCACGTTATATGGTAGAGCGTGGGTGTTTCCTGGCACCATGGACATTTGTCAGTGTACTGTGTGGGTTGTATTTTACTGAGTGTGTTTAAGTTCGGATATGCACCCGTCTGTAGGAGCCTCCAAGCTACGGAGTCCTCTAGTGAGAGAGCTATGCGGCGGGGGATAGCGCTTCCTGGTGCCCTTAAAGGGGTTTAGGAGAGCCGAGTATTCTCTGGGAACTGGCTCGGTTTCCTGGAGGTCGTTGGCGGAGGGTGCTCAGTATGCAGTGTATCCTCGAGCTACCCTGTCGACCTCACGGTTGCCTTCCACGTTCGTGTGACTCGGCGTCCACACTATCGCGTGTCTAATTGGTTGTTCTTTTTCTTGGTTTTGTGTGTGGTGATCTTCAGAGCGGAGTATGCGGAGCGCTCTCTGTGACCTACTCCGCCTAACGTGTAGTTTCGGCATGCTGTTTGGGAGTCAGTTAGTATTGTTAAGGACCGCCTAATCCGATAGCCCTCCGCTGCCACTCGAGCGACGGCCGCTTCTTCAGCCTCGACTACTGTGCAGTGCCGTAGAGATCCGCTGACGATTTCTCGCATGTCCGAGTCTATCACCGCCGCTACTGCGTGGGGTTGGTCTGTCAAGCCCTTCTGGTGTATGTGGCTGCGTCCACGTATACCGTTGTTGCCTGGGAAGCTAGTGACTTTTGGATGTATTCGGCTCTCGCCTTCCTGCGTTCTTCGTGCAGATTGGGGTCCATGTTCTTGGGAATGGGGGCCAAGAAGAATTAGAATTAGACCCGATTTTGAAGATTAAAAAAATTGGCATGCCGTAAAATGTGCCTACCTCAAGATTTCGTACCTAAGCCTAAAGCCTAATAAAGCAAGTTAGCTTTTCTTAATTTGACTTCTGAAACTCACGTTATTGAAGATCACCTATTGATCACCCATTTAAAGTGCGACCCCTTTTTGCTCGCACTAATCTCTACCGTCATTCACCACTGCTTTTGGCAACATATCATTGGAATAAACTACCGAGGGACATTGTATCTGCCATTAACCATGGTGTTTTTGTTAACAAGTTGAAGGTTTCCTAAATGTGTGATTATTTCTGTGTTGAGAGCTTGCTTGCGTATGTTATTTTTACTGTATATAATTATGTCCCTGGATCTTGCCAATGTTCTTTCTTACACGTTTGGAATTGTAACTGTCCCCCCTCCACCCTATGTAATGCCCGAATGGGCCTTTAGTGTATATGAATAAATGAATAAATAAAATATGTGCGCCTCGTCTAGGAAACGCTGCTGCAATAACGCCACGTTTGCTATTCTCAGTCTTTTTGCAAAAAATATATATATAGCATAAGAAACACCCTGTATATGCAAATAAAACGAGCTGTATGCTATCAGCCATTAGAAGAAGCCGGAATTATAATTAGTTTGCTTCATAGTAACTTATCAGTAGTTCCTAATAAAGCTGTCATTTTTATAATTGCGACACCTTGCGAACGTCAAGCGATTCGAGCACATTTCGCAACACGAGTTTGATATCCCTGCGGTCCGCTATTGTCATGCAAACAGTTTATTTCCCGCATTTAAGTTGAAGTCTGTGAAATTAAAAAGAAAGACTGGTAGGAACTGTGCAGAATGTCACTGAAAAGCAGTGCTAGCTTTTACAACGCCCTAGGTCTTCACCGAGTGGTTGTGGGACATCTTTTAAATTGTACTGAAAATTTTAGACGCGCTCAACGGGAATTTGATACAGTACATCTAAACGACGAAGCATTGACAAGGGTGCGACAGATACGGGAAGGAAGCCCACGATGGGCAGTCATTCACGCGCTGACACAAGAGGAACTGAGCTGGTACTGCAGATCCCCATCAAGCGAAACCATCGGCCGTATGCACGGCTCAGCCAGTCGCTGTATAGGTTATCACGGTGATCTGTGACTTCGCAAAACTTTGGTTAAACCTGCAGAGGCCGTGTAGGTGTACATTTTATTTAGTCCCTTCGTCCGTATTGCAATTTATTGTGGGAAAGGCTGTCGGCTGAAGGCGTCGAATGTACCAGCCTGATATTTGCTTTTACCGTTTATATTCGCATCTTTCAGCGGTAGATTTGTGAGGCTCTTACGACCTTGCGAACGCTTTCTTCGTCAGCTGTATTTGCAACAAATTCGTGCGCGAATAAGTGTTTGGGCACGTGAAGAAAATGCCTGTTAGCGACAGGCTCCGACCTGGGTGGTACAAAGCGACCGAATTATTCTTGTCACTAGCATTAGGCAATTTGGAAATGCTTTTTGTGTTATTTACAGCGCAGAATAACATATATTCGCCTACGCATGGACGAAAATGTTGCATGAGGCTGAGCGATCACTGGCTCGCTTTATGATTATCATCTATGAAACCAAACTCGGGGTGCCCGCCTATTCCACGCTTGACTTCGCTGTTATGGAAAGTGAAGTTGCTCGAGTAAGTCAGTCGCGCTTGCGGGGGGAAAACATAGCGCTGACTTGCGTGCTTATTGTGGCTGAACATCTTGTGGTATTTTGTGCTAGTGGTGGCGGCAACGCTGTGGTGTTGGTGCAGGTGGTGTTAGCCTAGAAGTCAATGCCGGCTATTGGCTATTCACTGCTGGCAGCTGAGCTGGTGGGGCTTGCCTTGCACAGAACGTGTACGTGACCAGCGGTCGTAAACACTGGCACTCCTTGTGGAACTGAGGCGGCTCAAGCTCGCGCACCATTTCGTCCCGCGCTTTGAAGTCGCTGTTGCAGCTTGTGCCACTCACTACAGAGCATACCTTCCTTCTGCTCTTCGACATTTTAAGTAAGTACTATTAAGCGATCCCTGTCCTATCGGCGGAACGTTGCAGGTGCGACCGGAGGAGGCTGATGCCTGCTTGCTCTCCATTCAGAAGGCATTCAATGGCGGTGTGCCCGTGGCGTCCTCCTGGTGCGCGGGGCGCAGACTGCTCGCTGTAAAATCTCTATACTTTACGCTATACCCTCTGCAGTTACACGGTTTGTATCGACATCTATCATCGTCGCAAAGAAGCTAACGCTTACGAAAGAGACGCGACATTTAGACTAGCCGCAGCAGAGCTACTCTCAAGTGGCGCGTAGCAAGACAAATGCTTTGCGAGTCGTTGAAGCCGGTATAGCTATCCTAACACGCAGCATGACCTTTAATCTGTGTTTTTAGCGCCCAAACTACATTCTGATTACGAGGCCTGTGGTATGGAAGACCTCCGGCGTAATTTTCAGCACCTGAGTTTCATTCACATGCACGGAAATATAAGTACAAGAGTGGTTTTCTATTTTGCCCCATTGAAATACGGCCACCGCGAAGGGATGAAACCGGTGACAAAAAGTATAAAACGATAACGAAAAGGCATCAAATCAAACGGGAAGCAAATTCGGTGGCCATAACTCACGGTGCATTCAGACTGCTGATGAGGCAGAGCGCATCACCGTCTGGGCCGATGACGCACATTTGGCCTGAACCATGGTCGGTACCAGATGACGGCTCAAGTCCGTAGTAGCCAGCGTCCGCGTTGGGCAACTCTCTGATCCATTCGCGGGCCACGGATTCAGACACACTTCCGTTCAGCAGCTCCTTCAGCAGCCTCCTTACCGACTGTGCTTGGCAAATGCGATGCACAGGATAATTAATAATAAGTTTTGCCGAACTTTTCAAGCAGATGCAAGTTTCATATAAAGAAAAAAATGTCATCGATATGAATCTAGCGGAATGGTACAAAGTGTTCCAACATATCAATGGTGGATCCAAACGGCGTGCTTGCGGGCTCGCCTTCCTTTCTTTCTAGGTACGCATTGATGAGCACGACCTCCCTTGCCCCCTTCCCTCGCCGCGCGTCCTACAGGCTACGCTTTATCCACCCGTGTGTGGCACTACTTCGCGCTTTGACCAACCGAAAGCTTTCTCTTACACGATGTGAAGGGCATCAGAAAACCACGAATGGTAGTTGTCGTTAATCGCAACGTCTTCGAATACCGCGTAACATTGCGCGAATGCGATGTGTTGGGACCAGGTAGGACGAAACTGAACACCGTTTTAGGCACGCACATCAAATGGCACCCGAAATTGTGGAAGCAGTCGTTATTGAAGGCTACAAATATATGTTTGAGTCTAGCTTCTGTAACTCTGCACCTTAGTGGCAGATTTCTTGCTGCCAGTCCTGGGTAGTAGGCGTTTACGAATATTCGGAACTTTAGAATAACGAATCGAATATTGCCCCATTCGATTCGGTTCTCGAATTGATTAGTCACTATTAGAAAATCCGATTACTTTACAGTGAATCTGTATGTGGCTAGCCGATTCGTCTGTCCATCGCCTGTACGCCCAAAATTCCTCCGCCGCAACCCCATGAGCATGCGCGAAAATAAAGAAAGAGGGGCGCGCGACTGGCTGCGCCGTTAGTCACGTCGTTGCTGTCCGTCGCAGCCGAGCGCGCTCGAAGCAGTTTCTCCGCGGATCCAAAATGGGTAGGCCGCGCGTCACACGTGCTCCCGAGCAGCAAGCAGATTTCGATGAGCAACGCTGCGAGCAGACGCGGGAACGAGCTCGTCTACGGCGAGCCGATGCTGCAGCCCGGGCACAAGAACAGGCTCGTGCAGTTGAGCGTAAGAAGCAACTGCGTACCGAGCATTCGGCAGCCTACCAAGCTGTCGTTTAATGAACCGTCGGGATTATTCATGTGATAAATACCGGGGCCGCCCGTTTCAGCTTCGCTGGCTGACCATCTGTAGGGAGTGCTTGCTTGGGCGGGGATCTTTTGCTGTTAGATATCCTGTAGGTGGAGTGACATGACACTGAAGAACATCAGACGTGGTAGTGGAAGGCGCAAGTCGAATCTGCGACCTTTGGTGGGAGTCGAACCCACTTGGAGATATGGGCGAACGCACGATATCTCCAAGTTAGATTCCAATTGACAGCGTGAAGGTCGAGAGTCGAACCCTCGAACTTTGGTGGGAGTCCAACCCACGTCCTTTGGTGTGAAGGCACTCGAACTCACGACCCAACATAGAGATATGGGTGATATGGGTAAACGACAAGTATTTTGCAGTTTGATTCCAATTGACGTCATGCAGGTTGAGAGTCGAACCCGCTACCTGTAGTGTTAAGGCACAGTTCATTAAGTTCTGGTTAATTAAGGCACTCGAACCGACGACCTTTGGTAGGAGTCGAACAAGCGACAGTTGGTGTTAAGGGAGACACAGTTAATTAAGGCACAAATAACGAAGACACTCGAACCCACGACCTTTCGTGGGAGGAAACAACAGGAAGTAACAACGCGTTCAAATGAAAATGTCAAGTAATACAATGAATGTATCGTGAGGGCGTAGACTTTCGCTTTCATCCGCTTTAGCGTATGCTAAAGTGACTCAATTTTTTTTTCTTCGTTGTCGTGCGTGGGATCCAGGTGTTCGAGTTTCACAACTTTATGTGGAGGTAGGGGTTTTCCGTGCTCTATAGTTACAAATGGTTGTTAACCACGAGCACCGTTTATCGCAAAGCACCAATGAGAGCGTTGCCTAAACCGATTCCCACAGCGAATGGGATCTGCAATGTTTTGAAAATATATGACCCATTCATAGCCTACAAGTAAGCACCGGTTTCATGGACAGTATAGAATGCGTACTGTACCATAAATGCCGGGAGGAAGTGGGTTCAAACCAAGCGGAGATGCGACGCCGTCGCCCCAACCTGGGGCGCAATGTGCAGCGTGAGTATGCTGGACGGCTCTCGCTAGGGTCTGACCTCACCGCCGGTGGGACTGCGGGCGTTTGTGTCATTGTGGCGCTGCAACCAGACGCTGGATTAGCTGTCCGGGAGGAAGGTGCAACAACGTCCCATCCTGTAGTCTTTTTTTTTCTTGAACTTCCGAAAATGTCAAGTCGTCGACTGTACACGATCAATGAAGCGAAATTGCGACATCTTTCATCTTATCCACAGTGGTTTAATGTACTAGATATAGCACAGCGCGTCACTCATGCAGCCAGACATTTATGTCTAAATACGAACACGACTATAAGATGATCACGCAAGGCATTCGGCAGTAGCTGTCGTCTGGTACTATTCATAAGTATATTTGTGCCCTCTCACCCTCTCATCAGATAATATAGGGTGTTTTTCTTAACCACACCAAAAAAGAAAAGAAGGTACCTGTGCCAGTTGGCACAATTTTAACCCTTTATCTGAATTACATCATCAGGCGGTCAATATTTCTACGAGAAAAAAATTCTAATACAGTAATTAACAAAAATACGTTAAAGATTTTTAATCAATTACTTTATTTCAATCTGCAAATTGTAGCCGATGAGTTCGCAAGGCGTGTCCACTTAGAACGAGGGCTATGCAAGTTTCGAGATATTAATTTTCGAAGTGCTCAACGAAACAGATTGGCGTTCCAGCTAATTGTGTTCTTCAATGAATAAAACGGCATTTTGCTAGAACAACACTGTAATGAGGAACAACAGTGTAATGTTACCGGAAATTTGACGGCGCATATCTCGAATCCTGCGCCTCGCTCAGAATTCTTTCCAAGTCAATACGCTTCGCAACCTCACGAGCTACAATTCGGAGATTTATATATGTGCCGTAAAGTAAACAGTTAAAAAGATAAGTAGTGTAAATGTATTCAATATTCAATTGACCAGTTTGATTTCTTGTAGAAGTAATGGCCACCTAATCTAGTATTTAGACCAAGGCCTAGAATTGCGCTATTTGCCACAGGCAAAATGTAAAAACTTGGTATAGATAAAAAAGAAACATCCCATACATAAATACATTTCGACGCAACATACTTTATGCCATAGTAGCACACCATCTGCCATAGCTGTTCGAACTGGAAATAACGCTTTCCCTTTCAGTATGCCATATGTCTCTATAGGCTGTAACCTAATGCATGGTCGGCACAGGCTCCCAAGGTCCCCCGAGTTTGCGGAGAAAAAGATTGCTTAGTTGTTCCTGATGGCACTTGTCTCTTTTAATAAAGCATGCTTTATTATGTGCAGTGTAATGGCAGAGAATTTCGAATGTTGATAATACCACAATGTGATTTTCTCACTAGTAATAGTGAGAAGGGTGTGCACATTGTTGGGAAGTTATTTGAAAAAAATATTCTATATTTGAGTGGATACGATTCGCTTCTGGCACCATTGTGTTCGTATTTGGTTCGGTTTCAAAAACTACTATTCGCAAACCCTTACCTAGTAATAGAAAATAATGCTCGCACAGTGTTCCATTCTTGCCGTTATCGTGCAAGTTCTCGCATGTGCATGCGCCATGAAATACATAAATGTAACAGTGTGTTTGACAAAGAACCGTCTGGCCAGGTGAAGTCGCACTAAAGTGATTATAAACCTTGTCACTAACCAATGCAACAGTGAAACTGATGTGTCGGTGCCCGCACTGCAACGTTGTACATAAAACAAAAATTGACAGTCACCTAGGTATCCTTACGTGATTTGAACGCGAAATTATGAGGACTTGTCAAGGCTCTCACCTTTATTACAACTCCACCTTAATCCACTTAGTTCTAAATTGTACCGACCTTAATCAACCTGATCCACTTTATCTTAATCCACTTTAGTCCGCCTTATATACAATTTTATGAGTGAGACGTAACGTCTGGCCGAGGCCGTGGCTGTTCAACGTGGGATTTCGTAGTGCGCACCGAAGCAGGTACAGCACCGGGAACCTGATGTCATCACTTGGTCACGTGGGCTTTCTTGCCATCCGACAATGACACCGGACGCCGGATTTTTCGCTTCATGAGGCATACAAAACTTTCGCCTTAAAAAGAAAATGGTGGACGCTGGAACAGCTTATGCACTTTTAATTATGTGGCGAAGCGATTTTGCATAACTGGTGTGAAGATAACCATCCATTCTGGTAATGGTGCTTCTCAGCAGTTCGAATCATGAGTTATTCCAGATGAAGCCGCGATGACATATGTCGGTCTGTCGCCAAGCTGATTGCCGAGTCCCAATCTATGGTGTGTCCAGATGGTGCATCGCGCACCGGTAATGTGTTTGTCGACATGTTTCTGTTTGTTTGTTTGAATACCTTCAGGCCCCATAGCGCGTTACATAAGGGTACACTGTTGACGTCTTTTGGAGAGGTGCCAAATGTTGAATTAGATTTCCCCTCTCACCCATATCATTTGGTACTCAACCAGCGCATGGTATATGCTATATCCTACCAGGAAACTTGCATCGGGGCAGGGCGCCATTCATGTCGAAGATATCTTAAGTTTACGGCTTAGCGCATGAGCTATATACATGCATGCTGTGTTTCCGGAAAATGTACGAAAGCACTTCACTTGTCTGCGCCATATACGGAGCTGCTGCACATTGTTGGAAATGGTGTAATGCATACTCCTCTTGCCATTGACTTTTGAAGGCGTGTCTCGTGGCATTACAAATAAAATGCTTAGGACACCCATTGCGCTAGACGTTGCCTTCAGTCTTTCACTCCGCTGTTATATTGGTCTTGTGATAAATTGGTGTGCACGATTAACAAGTGAAATCACGGAAACTGCTTATGAGACGCAAGGTGCCCCGAATTGAAGTGGAGGTATCTACGAGAATGGTTGGGCTTCTTGTACACAGACAAAGACAGCCCAGTGAAAGACTATTCTACTGGCGCGTCTAGGAACGGAATGCAGCCATCGGCCTTCACTTCGACAGTGCCACCCGCCGTGATGACGTGCGTGTTTGCCTTCCCAGACAATGATGCGATAACTTCCCGAAGGTAACGTTACAGTCGAAGAAGGGGTGGTTTAGTGAAGTCGACGATCGGTACTAGCGGCGTTCCACTCTTTTGCATCTTGCGTAAACCATAGATGGCCGGTCCAGAAGCATTAGTGCAAAAGGGCTGATGTAAAAAAGCTCTGATAGTAACTTGAGTAGGGCACTGTATTTTTGAAGTCGGGTCACTGCAGAGATTTCGGCACGTAATGCCGTTTTCGAATAAACATGCCATCTTCACTTCATAGGTGGTCTGGTCAGTGACAACGCTGACGTTTCCTATATCAGTAGGTAGCAACACAGTATCAAGGGTGCTCTTAACAAAGCTAAGGGCCTTGCGTTATTCTTGCTCAAGAACTTGTAAGCGCTCATACTTCCGTATCCGTGAAAGTATGCCCACCGCCTTCGTTCGAACATCGTCAAGCTGCGAGTAGCTCTAATTGATGCACTTCCGTATCAAGCGCAGTGTAGCGCCTCCTACGGCGCATACAAGTTTTATCGAGTCTGGGGCTTTGTCTTGATTCAAATTAAGGCATTTGCTCATAACAACCTCTTCAGCAGCAGGCAGCCTGTAAGAAGACACGTTCCGCACTTCGAAGCCTGAAGAAGGTGCTGGCCTGTTCGTTCCGCTAGCGGCGCTGTCAATTTTAGTTCTTGCGATCCTTTATGTTTTTCTTTTGTCCGTAGCATCTCTTGGTTGGCTGCGAACTGGGTACCAGGTAGACCGTTGGGTACGGCGCCTAACAGTTGCTTCTTCGCAAAGAAGGCCTCGTTCCCAAGGCGACTAGTGCTATTCCCACACTCTCCGATGTGTGCTATCAAGGGCAAGCTCTTGGCCCTGGCGATAGCTTGGTGACCGAAAGGCCAATTCGCGGATCGCTTAAGTTGCAGGGAGTTCGGAATTGCTTGACGATTCTTGCAGGAAAGGCTGAAGTTGAGATGCGCGCTGAAGACTGCTGGTTGCGATCAAAGGTTAACAAATCAACAGCTTACGGTAATGACCGTTTGCTGATGTTGTCGCCATAGGCTGTTGCAGTCAAGTATTTGACGGTGAAGGGTTAACCTGGCTAGGAAACGTTGTAGTGGAGCGATTAAAAACCTTGTCACTGACCAATACAACGACGTAATCGATGTTTCGGTGCCATGACGGGAACCTTTTCAGAAGACAGGAAAAGTCACTTTCCAGAGAAAGGCAATGCATTGGTAGCAATAGCAAAGTATTATGCAAGTATACGAAATGAAGTTCGTAGCCTGATCGGCCATATTAACTGCAGTATACATTCGGAATTGCTTGACGATTCTTGCAGGAAAGGTTGAAGTAGAGATGCGCGCTGAAGACTGCTGGTTGCGATCAATGGTTAACAAATCAACAGCTTACGGTAATGACCGTTTGCTGATGTTGTCGCCATAGGCTGTTGTAGTCAAGTATTTGACGGTCAAGGGTTTTACCTGGCTAGGAAACATTATAGTGGAGCGATTCAAAACCTTGTCACTGACCAATACAACGACGAAATCGATGTTTCGGTGCCGTGACGGGAGCCTTTTCAGAAGACAGAAAAAGCCACTTTCCAGAGAAAGGCAATGCATTGGTAGCAATAGCAAAGTTCGTAGCCTGATAGGCCGTATTAACTGCAGTAGACATTCGCTTGCTAATCAAACTGGCGAGCGCGGTATCACGCGCGCACACGCAAATATGGACATATCTCATTCAGTGACCGCGAACACACGCTGGCGAAATGCTAGCGTGATAAAGAGCCGCATCATGTTACAGCGCGGCCGCTGAAGGGTGATTACAGAGGGGAGCGAATGCTTCTGCTGCCTATCCCTTCAAGCTTCTCCGAAACATGAGATTACGTGACCTCCACCACTAGGCACGTGCGAAGATAGCGCACATGCAGCCACCAGCCATCTCCGCTCGGCCAGGATTTGCACCCGCCCGCCAAAGATCGCCTCCAAAATAGGGTGCCGACGGCGCACAGGCGGGATAAAGGATGAAACGGGCACTCACCCCCCACCCCGCATTACACGTGCTTTATCACGTGACCTCTAACATTGGGCAAGCATCATGCCACCATCCTCTGTTCCCACTCGCCCGCCTCTCCTCTCACAGCCACATCATACGGCGTCGGGGAGCGAAAGGATTTTCTCGCACACGGACTTGATTGGACACTTGATTGGACGCCGACGATGACGGTTTCAATTCGCCTGGGGTATCTGTATAATCGCTGTTAAAATAAAAGGAAAGTGGACGCCACTGGAACAGTTTATCTACCCTTAAATATTGTCCTGTTGATTTGATTCAGACGATGCAAGCACCTTCGCGACAAAACAGAAATGCGTTTTCCCTGATTCATCTAGAATCACTTATTATTCAAACTGCAACCAACACCCTTAACAGAATTGATGGCAATCTTCACCTATCTATGCGAAGTTACTTCGTCACCCATTTCACAACTGTGAAGGTGTTGCGGCAGTAACCATTTTGCTTTTCTGTTTTGCGGACAAGGTTCTTGTACAGGCTCCAGGCCATCTATTTCGCCGTTTTATTGGCCATTGAGAATTTATAATTGATGTACTATGACATAGATGGATGCATGCCTGGAATGCAACACTTTTAATTAATACTAAGCCATTGTTATGTTTTGGACAGCCATGAATCCTAGGGTGCTAAGAATACCTGGCTCCGGACAGGCCGCCATTGGAATCTGAACCTGGCAACGTTTAACGTTAGAAGGTTATCTAGTGAGGCGAGTCTAGCAGTGTTATTGGCGGAATTAGAGGGTAGTAAATGGGATATAATAGTGCTCAGTGAGGTTAGGAGGACAAAAGAAGCATATACAGTGCTAAAAAGCGGGCACGTTCTGTGCGACCGGGGCTTAGCGGAGAGACGAGAACTAGGAGTCGGATTCCTAATTAATAATGATATAGCCGGTAACATACAGGAATTCTATAGCATTAACGAGAGGGTGGCAGGTCTTGTTGTGAAACTTAATAAGAGGTACAAATTGAAGGTAGTACAAGTCTACACCCCTACATCCAGTCATGATTACCAGGAAGTTGAAAGCTTTTATGAAGACGTGGAATCGGCGATGGGTAAAGTCAAAACAAAATACACTATACTGACGGGCGACTTCAATGCCAGGGTAGGCAAGAAGCAGGCTGGAGACAAGTCAGTGGGGGAATATGACAGCTGACATAAGGAACTATAATAAGGATAGAATTCAACAGGCTCTCAGGAACGGAGGAAGCCTAAAAGCAGTGAAGAAGAAACTAGGAATAGGCAAGAATCATATGTATGCGCTAAGAGACAATATCGTTACGAATATGGATGAGATAGTTCAAGTGGCTGAGGAGTTCTATAGAGATTTATACAGTGCCAGTAACACCCACGACGATAAGGTGAGAGAGAAAAGTCTAGAGGAACTTGAAATTCCACAAGTAACGCCGGAAGAGGTAAAGAACGCCTTGGGAGCTATGCAAAGGGGGAAGGCAGCTGGGGAGGATCAGCTAACAGCAGATTTGTTGAAGGGTGGTGGGAACACTGTCCTAGAAAGACTGGCCACGCTATATACACAATGCCTCATGACTTCGACCGTACCGGAATCTTGGAAGAACGCTAACATAATCCTAATCCATAAGAAAGGGGATGCCAAAGACTTGAAAACTTATAGACCGATCAGCTTACTGTCAGTTGCCTACAAACTATTTACTAAGGTAATCGTAAATAGAATCAGGAACACCTTAGACTTCTGTCAAGCAAAGGGCCAGGCAGGATTCCGTAAAGGCTACTCAACAATAGACCATATTCACACAATCAATCAGGTGATAGAGAAATGTGCGGAATATAACCAGCCCTTATATATAGCCTTCATTGATTATGAAAAAGCGCTTGATTCAGTTGAAACCTCAGCAGCCATGAAGGCATTATGGAATTAGGGTGTAGATGAGCCATATGTAGAAAATACTGGAAGATATCTATAGCGGCTCCACAGCCACCGTAGTCCTCCACAAAGAAAGCAACATAATCCCAATAAAGAAATGCGTCATACAGGGAGATACGATCTCTCCGATGCTATTCACAGCATGTTTACAGGAGGTCTTCAGAGACCTGGAGTGGGAAGAATTGGGGATAAAAGTTGATGGAGAATACCACAGCAACTTGCGATTCGCTGATGATATTGCCTTGCTTAGTAACTCAGGAGACCAATTGTAATGCATGTTTACTGACCTGGAGAGGCAAAGCAGAAGGGTGGGTCTGAAAATTAATCTGCAGAAAACTAAAGTAATGTTTCACAGTCTCGGAAGAGAACAGCAGTTTACGATAGGTAGCGAGGCACTGGAAGTGGTAAGGGAATACATCTACTTAGGGCAGGTAGTGACCACGGATCCGGATCACGAGACTGACATAACCAGAAGAATAATGGGCTGGGGTGCGTTTGGCAGGCATTCTCAAATCATGAACAGCAGGCTGCCACTATCCCTCAAGAGAAAATTGTATAATAACTGTGTCTTACCAGTACTCACGTATGGGGCAGAAACATGGAGGCTTACGAAAAGGGTTCTGCTTAAATTGAGGACGACGCAACGAGCTGTGAAAAGAAGAATGATAGGTGTAACGTCAAGGGATAAGAGCAGATAGGGTGGGGGTACAAACGCGGGTTAATGACATCTTAGTTGAAATCAAGAAAAAGAAGTGCGCATGGGCAGGACATTTAATGAGGAGGGAAGATAACCGATGGTCATTAAAGGTTACGGACTGGAATCCAAGGGAAGGGAAGCGTAGCAGGGGGCGGCAGAAAGTTAGGTGGGCAAATGACATTGGCGGATGACATCAAGACGTTTGCAGGGACAACATGGCCACAATTAGTACATGACCGGGGTAGTTGGAGATGTATGGGAGAGGCCTTTGCCCTGCAGTGGGTGTAACCAGGCTGATGATGATGATGACGATGAATTCTACGAACGGAGATTGCTCGTGTTGCAAGCTACCTTTAATGCAATGCTTGTCATGACCACGCCCTTGATACGTACCACGTCGCTCTCGCTTGATTCTCTTTCGTGCAGGTAGGCGCATGACACTGCCGTGACTTATATCACTTGAGACGCAAATAAAATGCTCATATTGAAAATAAATGATTTGTATTTTAAGGCCATATCCACACACCGTTACACGGAAGCAGAATGTTGCGCAAGAAGGCGCGTAGTTTATGTCCACGCCTCAGCTACCAATTAGGCTTCGTTGTGTGCACCGTTGTTAAAAAAGCAAGCATGGTACGCGAAGAGTTTAACAACCTGCCAAACGCTGCCTGAATATAACGACATTTAGATGCATCGATCGTTTCACTACGCGTGCCAACTGTTTATTTATCGTAAGTATGCGTTTTGGCAGCTTTATCGGAATTTAGCGCTGTTCTTGTGGCATAAACACATACTTCTTCTCACTGATGATTTCTCGAACCATTTATTTGCAGGTGGGCGCTAGTGCTTATTGCAGACACATATATAATCACGTGGTCGGTGAATTACGTGCCTTTTTACTTTGTTCAGCATTACCGTCGCGACTCACACCAGTTCTGAGTAGATTACTTTTGGGCCAATTGGTGCAGGTTGGTGAATTGTTGAGCAGGAAAAGGACAGGTAGAAACGAACTCAGCTGAATAATACAACATTGTGTAAGTTTGTTTAGTTATTTAGTTCTCAGTTTCACGTATTTGCCCCACAATGATACCTTTTACATCAAAAGTGTCGAATCATGACGCGCCGAAAAATATAAAGCAATGACAGGGATTGTTACTCGCAGGGCGCACAAACCTGTCTGCCTTCCGGCGCCTCTGGGTCTCCCAAATGAGAGCGCCGTGCGAATCCGAACTTGAGAGCCTCCACAGTATAGTGCGCACTGCTGATGTCGTCGGGAAGGCGACCGCCGCGCTGGATCTTGTCTACAATTGACATCACGAAGGCGAGAATAGCGCCAGACGTCGGCGGCGGCGTTGTGAACAGTCTGAGGTGCGCAGACATCCCCATCGACACGGCAGCAGTAGCTTGTACCTTGAACGAGGCGAAGTCCTCCGCGGTCAGTATCCCACCTGGAAGAAAAAAATGAACATGCTTGCTTAATAACGAACAGAAACGAATTCCCTTGGGCATTTAGAGTAAGGGCGTCTGCACGTGCCCTACATTCGAAGCTCTGGCACAAAGTCACTAGGACAAAATATGTGTCGCTTTATTCCACTTCGGAGAAAGATGCGACCATGATTATGTGGTAAGGAACAGCAAGGAATTCTCTCGGGGCTTTTGAGTAAGGGCGCCAGCACGGGCACCAATTCAGAGCTCTGGCACGACGTCGAAGCCGAGGCCAAAGAGGGGTGCTGCCGCCGCCAAGGCGCCGTAAAGGTCCAAAAAACGCGGCATTAGCTCAACCGCCGAAGATGCCCTTTTCCCCGGACACGGCTAAGCCGCCCACGGTTAGACGCGGGACGGTCCAACCCTCGTGTGCTCGGGTGCGTGGTGTCGCAACACACCACGTACCCAATGGACATAACACAAAACTCGCCTCTGCTGCAGCAGAAGCACAGCTCCCTGGAGCGAAAAAGAAAAGAAAAAAACCCAGTATTGGCACCCCGAAAACCAGCATCCTAATATTTAACTATACACATCAAACATGGCGTTCCTTATACAGTGGAACTGCCAAGGACTAATAAATAACTACAGTGACATAAAAGAACAGTTAAACACACTGTCCCCGGTGGCTTCTTGCTTACAGGAGACCAACTTAGGTCCCAAACAAAAAAAACATTTTAAACAAGTACAATGTCTTTCGGTCTGACCGAGAACACGCAAGTAGACTCTCTGGAGGTGTTGCCAATGTAATTAAGACTGGTGTTGCAACCCAAGAAATCAAACTTAAAACCAAATACGAAGCTGTTGCTGTCACTGTCATTCATTTTAGGACGATCACAATATGTAATATATATCTTGAGCCACACTTAACAGTAACACTTAATGATTTAGAAACCCTTTTAGAACAGCTACCAGAGCCGTACCTGCTAGTTGGTGATTTTAACGCCCATTCCGGTTTTTGGGGAAGTGCACACACTGATGCGAAAGGCCGTATTTTAGATTTTATTTTAAGTAATAATGTTTGCCTCCTAAACACCGGCAAAAGTACATACTGCTCTCCGAGCACGGGAAAAATGAGTTCCATAGACTTGTCTTTTAGTTCACCCTCTGTTTTTAGCGATTTTAAATGGGATGTCATCGACACCCCATACGGCAGCGATCACCTGCCTGTATTAATCAGCCTAACCTCTCCACCACAAGTCATCCCAACAAAACCACGACGGTGGAAGTTACACTTAGCCGACTGGGCACTTTTTAAAGAAAGGGCCAGCTTAGATAAAATAGTTTCAGACGATTTAAGCATAGACGAACTGAATGAAGGTATGACCAACTGTATTTTAACCGCTGCACGCCTGGCAATTCCGCAGTCTTCAGGAGTAGTAAAAGAGAATAACAAAATTTGGTACACACAAGAATGCCGAGACGCAAAAAGGAGACAAAACAAAACCTGGGGAATTTTTCGTAGGTACCCAACGCAGCAAAATTTCATCAAGTTCAAAAAGTTCAGAACAAAAGCCCGGAATATTCGCCGTAATCCAGAAAAAACTTCATGGCAAGGTTACGTGTCCTCAATAAATAGCACAATTACATCAAAACAAATGTGGGAGATGGTAAAAAAGATAAATGGCAGCTACTCCCCATTCACGGTTCCATTTCTCTCTGACCCTGGTACACAGACAAATATAGAACAGGCAGATATTCTGGGTGAATATTTTTCTGCGGTCTCCAGTTCATCTAACTATTCAGAATCATTCCTGAAATACAAAAACACAGCTGAAAGACAGACTGCCGACAAGTGGCGGTACAAATGAACCCTATAATAACTTACTTACAGTTCAGGAAATTAATAGAGTACTGTCCGCTGGTAAGCAAACTGCACCTGGCCCAGACGAAATACATTATGATATGTTAGCTCATCTCTCTGAACCGGCTGTGGAAGCACTTTTAAATTTTTTTAACAAAGTTTGGGTATCCGGGAAACTTTCGAAGCCTGGAAGATGGCCATTATTGTTCCTTTATTAAAACCCGGAAAACCTTTGACACTTCCTAGCAGCTATAGGCCCATAGCTCTGACTAGCTGTCTAGCAAAGTCCTTTGAAAGTCTATTGAATATCAGATTAACATTTGTGTTAGAAGACCGGGAGCTCCTAGATGTCCATCAATGCGGTTTTAAAAAGGCTTGCTCTACCACCGACCACCTTGTCCGTCTTGAAAACACCGTTCGTGAAGCATTTATACACAGGCAACACTGTCTATCTGTCTTCTTCGATTTAGAGAGGGCATATGATACAACGTGGAGGTTTGGGATCATTCAGGACCTGGCTGAACTGGGCATCCGCGGCAGGATGTTGAGCTGCCTGAAGGACTTCTTGTCTAACCGTACATTTCATGTCCGCCTTGGCTCAACCCTTTCAAGGAATTTTATCCAGGCAAATGGAGTGCCTCAGGGATGTATTTTGAGCACAACACTCTTCATTGTAAAGATGAATTCTATCAGGAAAATAATGTAGATGTAGATGATCTCCAGATAGCTTGCACATCCTAAAACATATCAACATGCGAACGACAAATGCAGCTAACAATAAACAAACTAGCAACATGGGCAGACAGAAATGGTTTCCGTTTTTCCCCACAGAAATCGGTGGCCATTCTTTTCTCACTTAGACGAGGCATACAAATAGATCCCACCCTACACCTGAACGAAATAGATCTGCCTGTAAAAAATGAACATAAATTTCTAGGTGTAACATTTGACAGGAAGCTCACCTTCCTGTCTCACATAAATGCTTTGAAAAAGAAAGCTTCTCAGTCCCTGAACATACTCAAAGTGCTATCGAGAAAACACTGGGGAGCCGATAGGACTTGTCTCTTACAAATTTACCGTTCTGTAGTACGCTCTACCCTGGATTATGGATGTATACTGTATGGGTCAGCAAGACCATCGTACCTGAAACGGCTAGATCCAGTACATAATTTAGGTTTGCGTCTCTCCACTGGTGCATACAGGACATCACCCATAAACAGTCTCCATGTAGAAACCAATGAACCATCACTTACAGATAGAAGAGCCATGCTGACAAGCTCGTACATTCTAAATATCCGTTCGCTTGCCAAACACCTATGTTACCCCATAGTCACAAGGTGCCCGTCAAGAACACTGTTTAACAACAAACCGCAAACTATTAGGCCACTCCTCCTGCGTTTCGAAGAGATGTGCCAAAACCTCGGCATGCTAGACATATTGCCAAACATTGCCCAAAGGCGAGGTCCACTGCCGCCATGGCACAATTTTCCTGAAATCTGCGATTTCACTCTGACACACTTCCGTAAAAAAGAAATTCCGCAACAACATATAATACAAGAATTCCTCACACTTGAAGAAAAGTACAGAAATTTTGCAGCTTTTTACACAGACGGTTCAAAAACAGATGCTTATGTAGGAAACGCAGCTGTACAGGGCAATTGAAATAAAATAGTGAGACTTCCACAGTGTGCTTCCATCTTCACTGCGGAAAGTTATGCCATCTGTGTAGCCATAGAAAAAGAGTAAATGAGAGACTCGCCAACAGTGTTATTTACACAGACTCACTGAGTGTGCTCATGGCCTTTCATTCTGGAAATGCAATGGCTCCTCTGCTTGGAGACCTCATACACAGCATTACAGCAGCCACAGCTCAAGGACAAAACATCAGGCTCTGCTGGGTACCAAGTCATGTCGGCATAAAAGGCAATGAAAGAGCGGATTTGTGCGCTGCTCAAGCTTACGGTAAGCAAATTAAGAATGTAAATACGGCCTATAGAGATTGCATGAACTTACGTCATAGTAATGCAAGGAAAAAATGGCAGTCCACTTGGAACAGCGAACTAAATAACAAGCTACAAATAATAAAACCAGTTCTAGGTGAATGGAAGTCATGCGTGCACCAGAAGCGTTTGAAGGAAGTCATTATCTGCCGTCTCCATATAGGTCACACACACATTACACACAACTTTCTGCTGAAGAAAGAAGACAAACCAATTTGCACTTGCGGAGATGAACTTAAAGTCAATCACATTTTAATTTCATGTTGTAAACTGGAAAAGCTACGGAAAACGTGCTTTTCCCCGTTTTATAACCAATGCATCCCTTTTCACCCAGCACTGCTCTTGAGCGATAATGCAATTGTGGATACGTCTAGCGTTTTTAGATTTTTAACAGAAGCTGGTTTTCTTAAAAATATGTAAATCATCACGCAGTACTTCACCTCATACACCACAGCCATTTCTCATTCCTGAGAAAAAGGCTCAGCACTTTATTTGATTGGTTAGGAGCCTCGAGATCCTTGCCCTGGCAAGGATGGCCGCTGAGGTTACCCGACCCCCTTTAGAAGTTTTTATCAGTACCCATTGTTACAATCTTTTTCTTACTCCATCATGAGGTAACTCTAACTATTTAAGCACTCAACGCCACCGACGATTATTTACATTTTTATAAAATTACACGTAAAATTCTCCTATACCTCGAGCTTGGCGCATGATGGCCTTAGTTGCCTATGTGCCATAAAACACAACACAACACTCTCCTGTGGCTTGTCTGGCTATTAGGGGCGATGACTTACGGAGTCTCCATTTGTCGGAAGCGCCTCACTTGCGCAGTATGAGAGATAAGGCGGCGCGCTCCTGATAGGTTTGGCTATCGGCGCTCAATAAAAACAGCGTGCCGGAAGCCCTCCTGGACATTTCTCTCAGTACTCTCAAAACGAAGGCAATTTTTTACTCTCAGAATAAGTCTTAGAAGAACAGAAAGCACAGAATCGTTTACAAACGCCACCTCTTTCCCGAGTACGTATAATGAACGCCCACTACGCGCGGTCGCCGCGATAGAGTCACCCGAAACGGATTCTTGCGTGAAAGGTTGGCGCTCGCAGAGAGCGAACTATGTGGGGTATGTTCTTATAGTGTCTATATAGCCAAACCGAATGGAGCATAACAGAATGAAGCATCAATGCAGCGATCGCACGGGTTCGCGGTGACTGACTGCGCGTCTACGTACATGTCCGTGCACTTTCACTTTCGTAGCGTACCGTGAGATTTAGGCCGCTACACATGGCCGAACACAAGCAATCATTCTTGCGTGGACACTGTCAGACCTGTTCAAAAATAATTTCATGATAACAGGGACTTCGACGCCCACCACGGCGTCTTGTGATGTCCTGTCGTGACGATGCAGTCTTTTTTTTCTTCTTCTAAAGTCTTGGACGTTTCCATACAAGTATTTCAGAACTTGCACCGCACTGCATGTTGATCTGTCATTTCAGCGAGCAATTAATTAGCCGCAGCTCCTTTTTCTTAATACAGTACATTTCATTGTTTGGTGCAACACAAGCAGGACCATATGCCATGCCTTTTTAGTGTGGTTTTCACAATTCCCTTACCATTCCAGTGAACTTCTAATACTGTCTCAAGCCGCCTGAGGTGATCGTCAAAATTCCCGGCGAAGACGACGAAGTCATCGAAGTATAAAACACAGGTCTGTCACTTCGTAACACCGTGCCCATCACGCGCTGGAACGTTGCAGGCATCGAGCACAGTGCGAATGACATGACCTTGAACTCATAGGGGCCGTCTGGTGTGATCAATGCGGTTTTCTCGCGATCCCTCTCGTCGACTTCAATTTACCAGCTTAGCCTGTCTTGAGATCCATTGAAGAGAAGTATTTGGCATTGCAGAGGCGATCCAGTGCGTCGTCTATCTGTGGCAGGGGGTATACGTCCTTCTTTGTGATCTTGCTTAGTAGACGATAATCGACACAGAAACTTAGGATTCCGTCATTTTCTTCACCGAGACTACAGGAGATGCCCACGGGCTCCTCAACGGCTGGATAGTGTCGTCGCACAGCATTTCATGGACTTGTTGCGTTCACGTTCTCACGTCAAAATACGGTAAGGGTTCTGGCGAAGTGGTCGCGCGCACTCTTCGGTTCTTACGCGATGCTTTGCAATTATTTGCCCAATCCTCGATGGCGTCGAAAAGCAGCCTTTGCACTGTCGGAGAAGGCTTCTGAGCTGTTGCTGCTTACCCTTGGGGAGGCTTGGATTTAAGTCGAAGTCCGGTCCGAGAACTATGGTCATCGAGGTAGAGGGGTCAGAATCCAAGAGGAGAAAAGCGTTGCTGGTTTCCACAATTTCCTCGATGTATGCGATCGTCGTGCCCTTGTTTATGTGCTTCAACTCCTGGTTGAAAGTTGTGAGTTATACGTTCGCTTTCTCTCTGTGCAGTGGAGCTAGCCCTCTTGTGACCCAAATTTCACGATCGAGCAGTAGACCTTGGCCGCCCTCCATGACGCCTTCTATGTCTGCTAGTGTTTTCCTGCTGACGGAAATTACAATACTGGAGCGTGGCAGGACGCTCACTCGATCTTTGAGCACGCTCAAGGCATGGTGACTGCGAGAGCTCTCCGCCAGTATTGCTTGATCTTCGGAGAGCGCTATCAATTTCAACTTAAGGTCGATGATTGCGCCGTGTTGGTTCAGGAAGTCCGTAAAGAGAATGACTGCTCGTAAACAGTATTGAAGGATAATGAAGGCGGCAAGGTAGACCCGGTCATGAACGGTAATTCTTGCTGTGCGGATACCAGTCAGTGTAATGCGGTATCCTCCAGCGGTCCGAATTGGAGGGCCTTCCCATGCAGTCTTAACTTTTTTCAACTGCGCGCAGATTGGTCTAGTCGTGACGTAGCAGTGGGCTCCTGTGTCCACTAGAGCGGTGGGTGCGTGGGCGTCGAGGAGCACGTCGAGGTCGGTGATTCTTTTTCTTGCGTTGCACTTTCGTCGGTGCGTTGGATAATGGCTGCATCGTATTATTCTGTTGTTGTTCAGTGGCTGCGACGTCGCGTCGTCAGTTGTTTTGGTGGCGTATTCTTTGCTTTTAGACATGACGACGGCGTCTCGTTCGTACGTCGTCGAGATAGTATTTTCGGCATATTCATCTGCGGCGTAGGATTTTCGACAGTTCGACGAATGACAACGGCCCCGCCATCGGTTGCTGCTTTTACTTTTCCGGATGTGGGCTGACAGGCAGGCCCCGGGCTGGGTCATTGTATGGTCGGCGTTGCGGGGACAGGTAGCGGTCATGTGACGGCGACGGTCGTGGACCACTCCACTGAGTAGCGGCGAGGTAGTCAGTGATATCACTTGGCCGTTCACCTTGCTGTGGGCGCGGTGCATTAACGGCGAACCCTCGCAGTCCCAAGTAGCGGTATGGGCATTGGTGGAAGACATAGCCGGCTTCGCCGCAGTGATACCAGAGTGGGTGGTATTCGGGGGCGCGCCAAATGTCCGTCTTCCCCGGACACTTGCGCTGGGCGATGTGCGGGCGGGCTGACGGCAGTGGCAGTGGAAGGCTGAATTCCGGCGTTACGAGGCGCTGGCGCGGTCATGGAGGGAAACCGTGACGGCGTGCGACTTTGGCCTATGTCACCGCTTCCGGCTGGACTTGAGGCGTTGCCAATCGGGGCTACCAGGGTCTGCGACGTTGGGGGTCAGCTTTTGCAGCTCTTCCCTTACGACCGCTCTGATTGTCTCACGCAGGTCGTCAGCGCCTAGCGATTGAACTGCGACGCGGTTTGTTGTAAGTTCACGGCGGTTCTATTGCCTAGTGCGCATGCCAAGCGTTTACTCGATCGCTGTGGTCTCCGAATGAAATTCTGCTGCAGTCTTGGACGGGTTCTGTTTCAATCCGGCGTATAGTTATTTTTTCACACGCGGATCAAGAACCGAACTTTCTTTTCTTCACACATGTCGGGGTCGGCGAAGTGCAAGAAGCCAGTCATCTCCTACGCGAAGATCGCTACGTTCTGATCCGGTAGTTGCGATCTGCTATCTAAGGGAACTTCGGCCCTTTCCTTTCGCATGACACTAGTGAAGGCCTTCACGAAATTCTCACGAAATGGGTCCCATGTCACCAGGGCGGTCTCTCTGTTCTCAAACCAGGTCCGAGCAGCGTCACCCAACAAAAAATAGACAGGGCACAGCTTGTTGTCGCCGCTCCAGTTGGTGAGCGTCGCGGTCATTTCGTATGTCTCTAGCCAAGTTTAAAGGTCTTCAGCCAATGATCCGCGGAAGGTCGGTGGCTCTCGAGGTTGTTGCAGCAGCTTGGGAGATGATGGGGCTGTCACTGCGGTCGTTGACTTGGACTTCATCCTTGTGGTCTTCTCGGGATGAGTTGTCCTTACGTTGGTGTTGTCTTCTGGTTTCTGGCTTGTATCACGGCTTTGCGGGGCGTTTGGTACGTGAACGTACCGAGCACATCCACCAGATCTGACGTAGTAGGGACAGTGAAGAACACAGCGGCAAAACTCTGAGTGAGGAGGAGGAGGAGGAATAAACTTTATTTGTTGAAATGAGCCGACGGTAAAATCGTCCGAGGTGGGCGGCGTCCCTAGTCCAGGATGCCGTGGGCTTGAGCTGATAGCTTGGCCCTGCTCACCAGGCGATGCTGGTCTTCAGGGCTCGAGCTTATCAGTTGGGCCTCCCACTGCTCGACGGTTGGTCCGGTGATGGGCGGTGTCGATGGATTTTGTTGACATTCCCATACCATGTGGTAGAGGGTATTAAGCGTAGAGCAGAAGGCGCATTTGTGAGTATAGGTCGTAGGGTACATTGCGTGTAGCAGGGTGCCGTGCGGGAATGTGCCGGTCTGTAGTTTTCGGAAGATCACCGCCTCTTCTCTTGTCAGCTGGGGATGCGGGGGTGGATAGATCCTTCTACCCAGTCTGTAGTGGCTCAGGATATCGGCGTATCTTTTCGGGACGCTATCTTGTTGGTCTACCGGTGCTCGTGAACCTGGTGGGATAGCCCGGAGAATGTGATCTCGGGCAGCGGCATTAGCCGCTACATTACCCGCCAGGGACTCGTGTCCCGGGGCCCAGACAATGTACAGCTCTGGAAAATTGTCTCGCTTTTCGAGGATGCTCAGGGCTTGTTTGGAAATGCGGCCCTTTTGATAATTTCTACATGCTGTTTGTGAGTCGGTGATGATCGTGATTAGATCTTCCTCTCGCTGGCCCGTAGTGGCCGCCAGGGCTATCGCGGTTTCTTCCGCGCAGTCGATGTCTGGAGTGCTTACCGAGGCCGCTGCTACCTCTTGTCCTTGGCCGTTGATCACGCTGATAGCGTGGGCCGCTCTGTTCTTGTACTTCGCCGCGTCGGTTTATCGGACTTCTCCTTGTTTTGGTCCTTCGTAGGCCTTACGCAGAGCTTTCACTCTCGCTCGCCTCCTTTCTCTGTGGTATTCAGGGTGCATGTTTCTCGGGATGCTGGCCACCATGATCTTCTCCCTCAGGGGTAGAGGAACCCGCTGTTTTCTGGACTCATATTCGACTGGGTAGCCCAGTCTTATTAGCGTGTCCCTACCCGTGCTGGTGAGCTTGAGTCGCTCTATCTGGCTCGTCTTGTGGGCCTCTACTAGTTCCTCCCAAGTATTGTGGATGCCCAGGCTGAGTAGCTTCTCCGTCGACGTCGTCGGTGGAAGCCCCAGTGCCAGCTTGTAGGTCTTTCGTATTAGGGTGTTCAATTTGTCTCTCTCGCTGTTCTTGAGACCCAGGTACGGGGTGCCGTAAGTGACTCTGCTGATTACCAGGGCTTGTATTAATCTGATTGTGTCCTGCTCTTTCAGGCCGTGCTTTTTGTTTGTCACTCTTCGCACCAAGTGCGCGACTTGGGTAACTGTCGCTTGCAGTTTTTTAATGGCGGCGAGACCGGCACCGTCCTTCTGGGGAGTGAGGCCCAGAATACAGAGTGTGTCCACCTTGGGTATGTTGACTCCATTTAGTGTCAACGTTGGGTCAGGTGTCTCCTGTGGAGGCCGCCCTCTTGTCCTCTTTTTGAGGATCAGGAGCTCCGACTTTTCCGGCGCGCATGAAAGACCGCAGCGGTGCAGATAATGCTCGGTCCTGTCGATGGCTTCCTGCAGGGCGTCTTGTTGTTCGCCCGCCGATCCCGTGCACGTCCACATGGTCAGGTCGTCTGCATACATTGCGTGACGGATACCCCTGATGTTCTCCAAGAGGTTCGGCAATCCCCTCATCGCTATATTGAACAGCAACGGGGAGATCACCGACCCCTGGGGGGTTCCTTCCTGCGGTATTTGGAACTTCTCGATCCTGAGATTCCCCAGGCCTATGGTCACCGTTCTACCCGTCAGGAAGTCCCGGACGTAGTTGTATGTCCGCCGTCCGCAGTTGGTATGTTGTAGGCTGTTTAGCACTGCTTCGTGTGAGACGTTGTCGAAGGCTCCCTTCACGTCGAGTGCCAGGATGGCACTCTTGTGGAATGTGCTGAGGCCGTCGATGACTTCTTCTTTCAGCTGAAGTAGAATGTCCTGGGTGGAGAGGTTAGGCCGGAAACCGAACATAGTGTTCGGCAGGTGCCCACCTTCTTCCAGATAGGGCGAGAGACGATTGTGGACCATGTGCTCGAAGAGTTTTCCCGCGCACGACGTGAGAGAGATCGGACGCAGGTTCTGTAGGTTGATGGGCTTGCCGGGTTTCGGGATCATCGTTACGTCCGCGTGCTTCCAGGAAGCCGGTATACTGCCGTTCTCCCAGCTTTCATTGATAAACTTTAGTAAACTCTCCGTTGCCCCGTCGTCCAGGTTACGGAGGGTCTTGTTGTTAATTTTATCCCTGCCGGGCGTCGTGTTTCTTGTGAGATTTCTTAAGGCTGCCACGATCTCCGACTTGGTGAAAGGTTGGTCTAAATCCGGATTGGGTTCCCCCTCGTACTCCGGGGGAATGACCGGCTGCGTCTTCCGTTGTTGCTCGTCTCCGATGTATTTCTCGGTGATGGCTTCGAGCGCTTCTTCTTCAGTTCCCTGGAAGTTGTGTATAAGTCTTTGTATGTGTTGCTCCGTGACAGTTTTTGATTCCGTCTTCGCGAGAAGGGTCTTTAGAATGGCCCAGGTCTTTCGGTTGCTGAGGGTTCCCTGTAACTGGTCGCACATTTGATTCCAGTTCTGACGTCCGAGTTTTTCGGCATACTCCTCCGCCTGCCGCGAGACTGCGGCAATGCGGATCTTGAGTTTGCGGTTTCTCTTCTGCTTCTTCCATCTCTTCAAAAGTCCTCGCCTGGCCTCCCAGAGGTGAAGTAGGTGTGGGTCGACTTCGGGATTGTCCGCAGTGAGTTGGATGGTCTTTGTGTACTTGGTAACCAAGTCCATCACGTTCTTGGTCCACTCCTCGATGTCCTCTAGGCTTCTGGGGTGTTCGTCTTTCCGGAAAGCAGGCCAGTCCGTAATTTTGGCCTGACCTAATCTGACAGGGGTTTTGTGGTGCATGATTTCAGTCTGGATGATATGATGGTCGCTGCCCAGAGTCTCGTCCAGTCTCGACCACTCGACTTGCCTTAAGCCAGTGGAGAAGGTCAGGTCTGGGCTGGTGTCTCTGGAGACACTGTTGCCGATTCTAGTTGGTATTAGAGGATCGGTCCACAACGTCAGCTGGTGGTGTTGTGCCGCGTTGTGCACGTCCATACCCTTCTTGTTGGTTGATCGGTAGCCCCAAGCCACATGTGGAGCGTTAAAGTCACCCACCACGAGAAGTTTTTGACCGTTGGTGACTTTCTTCACTTCTCTCAGGAACTTGTCCAAGTCCTTTAGTGTGTCGCGCGGAGGACTGTATACATTCAGGATGTAGAGGCTCTGCAGGGTTTTCTTGGGAGGAACCAGCTCAATCAGAGTGTGTTCGATTCTGTGGTTGATTTGGTGCTGCTGCGTCGTGTAGTGCTTCTTGATGAGGACGGCGGTCCGGGTCCTTCCTTGGGCAATGTACGTTTTGTAGCCGCGCATCGTAATATTATTTGTTTCTGTTTCCTGTAACGCGATGACGTCAGGTTGGTGTAGGGTGCATAGGTGAAGTAAATTTTGCCGTTTCCGATTTATTCCTCTGCAATTCCACTGCCAAATTTTGAGGGTTTCGGTCGCTTCTTTCTTCTTTGCTATCTTATTCGCCATCTTGGCTTCCCAGAGTCTCGTTCATCTGGGATTCTCTGATGGGGTATTTTGGCTTTTTCCTTGCCTGCTCTTTTTCCCTTTCTAGAATGGAGATGCGTTGGTTGAGTTCGTTGCCCATCTGGGTGATCTCCTGGCGGAGCGTTTGTACGGCTGCTTGGACGGTGGCTGCCACAGATTTGCTTATGGTGTCGACGGCCTGAGCCAGTTCGGCTCGGAACTCATTTCTGAGTTCGGCCTTGTCTTCGGTTCGGGCCTTGTTCATCTTGTACTCTATTCCCGAATCGAGGTCCTCCATCGGGGGAGTATGTTCCCTCGGCGGCGTTGGTGTTGTGGTCAGTTTCTGCTGTTTTTGCAATTCGTCAATGAGATGTTGGAGCTTCCTCTCCAGGGCTTGTTCCCTGGCCTGAGCTCTTCTGTCGCGTTCCTCCTGGCGACCTTCTTGCTCTTCTAGACGTTTCATGAGCACTTCATTCCGCTGGATCAGGTCGGCGTTTTGCCTTCTAAGAGAGGAGATGGTTTCCTCGTATCTCGAATTTCGCTCTTGTGTCGGCTGTGAGGGAAATGAGTCGGTTGTCGACTTGGAACTGGCTATCACTTCCGCCCAGGTGATCTTCTGCTGTTGTTGCTGTGGCTTACTTGTTCCATATTGCGAGGAGCTTGAACTTGTCTCCCTTGTTATAGGTGGTTGTCGGCCTCTTGATTGACTTCTCTCCCTCACGTACAGGGGTGGGGGTCTTGGCTTGAGCCTTTTCTCGCACTCCTTGCTTGCCGTCTCGTGAGGTAGTCCACATAGTTTGCACTGCAACTGGCAATCATGATCTGCTTGTGGGTTCTGCACCCCGCACCGGTTGCAGATATGTTTGTCTGGGTTGGGGCATACGTCCTGCCGGTGGCCGATTTCTCCGCAGGCCTTGCAATACTGTACCGATCTGCGGTATGGGCGACAACGTGTGTACGAGCCGGCCACCTTCACATAGAAAGGGATGTGCGGACCTTCGAAGGTGATAACTGCTCAGGTGGATTTGCCGAGCATCCTCGCATGCAGGATGCCACAGTTGTTGGCTGCCAGTAGTTCCGCAAGTCGTTTCTCCGTCGTACACGCAGTGATACCGTGCACGACTCCACGTACTGTTCCTGGGAGCGGTTTGATGTACGGCGTCATCTCGTATGTGGCCGCCCCAAGTTCGATGCTGCTGATGGAACCGAGCTTCAGTGCGTAGTCCTCGTCTGCGGTGCTGGCAATTATCAGGTTCTGCTTCCACTGCGTTTGGATGGTTACGTTCGCGCAAAATTCTTTGAAAGGAGAACCACTTGCCCTTGCAAGTCCTTCGGCAATCTTCTCGTCCGGCCAGCTGGACAGTTTCATGCCGGTTCTTGGTCGGTATACCACCTTGTAATCATTCTCTGGCAGCGGCGGCGTCACGCGTCGCGGCGGTGGCTTGCCGTTGGTTCGGCTTCCCTGATCTTGCTGCCGTTGGTGGTTGCTGTTGGCTTGCATGCTTGCTTCCACTCTCGGGTTGCTCCTCGCGTTCAGTCCTCCTTGCTGGTTCTGGGGTTTTTCTTGCTTTCCTCCCTCTTGTATGCGGTCCTCGTTCAGCGCCTTCTTGTTTTTTCTTGCCTTGATTGCTTGGAACCATGGGCCAGCTTGACTAAGCGTCTTGCCGCTGTTCTCGTCGAATTCCATGTTGCTCTGGACCGCTGTGGAGTCTTGGCTATTGTTCTCTATGTCCATTTCGTGAGCACTGCCGTTCGTTTCCCCTGCCATTCTCGGTGCTCGCGAGGCCACGCGGGCCCGCTCCTGGGGCGCGTGCGGCGTTCGGAGAACGGTGTTCGAATATGTCGAGGTGCTCGTTGCTCGGTGTCTCAAGGAAAACAAATCCACTCACCGCGGTAATTCTGGCGACTTTCGATGCCGATTGCCTTGTCGAGTTCAATGACACAAAATCGTGAAGTTTGGTTAAGGTTAACTGCAATAACTCGCGATAAATTTTTGTCGGGCGAACTTGTGCCCACAAAAAAAAAAAACAGGCTGCATTCAAACCAGAACAAGAACGGCGAATACAGTCGGCGATCCATCGGCGGGTGAAGCGCGTTGGCTTTTATACATTACTCGTCGAAGCTTCTAATGTAATCGCTGGAGCCCACGTGGTTTCCAGAAACTACCACACTATTCGTGTTGCCCATGTAATCTGACAATACAACGTTCGGCGACGACATACACAACAGGCAAAATGAACGATAACGTTCGCGGAAGTTCCAAATCATGCAGGCGCGTCTTGCGCTGAGCGATAACGCTTAACATTTGTTAGCCGGTGAACAGTAGTCACCGGAGAAAGAAAGACATGCGAAGATGTCAATATCTAGCTCACCATCGCTCCTGAGCTCCTTGATCGTGGTTTCCATCACCGGCCCCGAGTGGAGAAAGCGCCCCCTCACGGGACTATCGGCTATCTGGCGAAGCGTTTCAGCCAGCTTCTCGTTGCGGTACACGTCGCCAGACTTAAGAACGCACGTCGTCGTTGGGTTTTGCAGATACTTTCTGCACGTTAAAAGCGAAGACGAGGTTAACATCGTGACTTTCAACTTTAATCTGTTACATGTTGCCCAAGTGATAGATAATGTTCCTAGAAAGCGTACCGGATTGACTGCACTTGTCCCCTCTGTCCCGAGGACACCAGACGAAGCGGCTGGAAGGGAGAGGCCGTGACAGAGGAAGGCGTGGCGCCGAGCGCGAAGGAACAGGTGAACAAGCAGAAGTTTTCGGTAGGAATAACAAAATGAAGTGCTTTTTGGTCGTAGGAATGGGCTTTAACAAAGCCATGTCCCATTGCGATGATGACAGTTGTACGTTTCCGAGATGACAGAACCGTATATAGAGCAATTATAAAGAAATTTCTTTCAATTTTAATATTCTGTTTGAACAGCTAAATACGAAAAATTTTAACAATGCTCCCTCTACTGTTTTGCTTACATAAATAAGCACTTTATCTTCGTTTCTTTTTGCGCTTGTTTTTGTTTTGTTACCTGTCGCATAGGTCAATGAGCCTTTATGTGCCGATTGCAAGCAGTATAGTGTTCTGACGCCAAACCTGGCGCTGAAGTCTGGGTCGTCAGCCACTGTGGCGATGTTGCGGGCCAGATCGTCGTACACCCGGACGCCCCCCTCGGCAAGCGTGATAGCATCCTCGAACAGTTCTCGCCAAGGGACGCGGCTGCCGGTCACGTTGAGCAGGAGTTCGTAGCCCTTCAGCTCGCCGAACGTGGCTACAGCTCTTACACCTGCGCACACGCGTTACGCGCACAGTAAATCAGTCGCTAGGTGCTCTGGCCAAGCAGTACAGCTGTGCGCTTCTTTTACTCTACTCGGTATCTTGCATTAGGCCGAGGACCAAGCAAATCAGGCGTGTGCTCCGTGATTCGTAGTGTCGTCTCGTGCAATACTCAAAAGGGTCAAGACACACTCTCAAACCACATGGCCTGCACATTTTAAAAAAAATTACCGACGATTACGTTACTTCCTAATGCGAAATTTGAGCGCAGCAAATAAGCTGTTTCACCTTTTCGATAGATTGAGGCAAAGAAATCGAGCAACACATGTATGCGCTATCACAGAATTTTTTTTTTATTTTTCACACGTATTCCTTTAACAAAGACTCCACTAACAGTTCTTGACAGTCATGAAGGAAGCTTTGTGGTCGGAGAAATAGACTGATATATGTTCGACTTGGTACACCAATGCTTGATTCTCAAAGACGAGATCTATACAAGTGCCTCGCGAGGTTGTCACAGCCGTGGGACGCGTTACGAGCGAGAGGAACGGGATGTTCTCCCGCATAAGTGTTAGGAAATTGCTGTTTGTCTTTATGTCAAGCCGCCACCGATCTGGCTCTCTGATTGCCACCGCACAGGGCGAACGGCAGCGGCAATTTCGGCTCGGGCGGTGCACATATACAGATCCGCCGCCACCGATCTGGCTCTCTGATTGCCACCGCACAGGGGTTGCATTGGAGGAGTAGCGAAGAAAGGAATTAAGTTCGAGCCGGCGCTTTGACAACCGGAGACTCGCAGGAAGAGGGGGGAGGGGGGCGGAGTGTACACCCAGCGGCAAACGATGGGGGCAGAAGCGCGCGCAGCAAGCGGACAACACGATAAAGGGAGCAGGGAAGAGATAGCAGCGACTGACTGATGCCGCTGACGCCGATAGTGAGTCAACCCCAGCTGCGGAGTTGGTTTCAGGGACAACGCCGCCGATGCCGACACAAACAATATGATACCCTCGCTTCCGCAGCGCTAAGAACCAGGTCTAGCCGTGGGAAGGTGGTCACGTATTCGTCGACGTGCCGGGGCCTACGTGAAATAACCGGCGCGTCGGCAACTGAAGAGCACCCTATCCGCCACACAAGAACAGGGGGGGGGGACCCTTTCCTCCTCTTTCTGCATGGCGGCGACGGTGTTCTATGCACTCACGTTATCTTGACTCTCTAGCGGCGTCAGCGGCATCCAGCGGTATCAGTCGGTCGCTGCTAGCGCTGGGGGGATGAAAGGGGGGCGGAGCTGGTTACGAGGCCGACGACAACGCCGACGACGACGCGAAACCCAGGAACGGACGCCAAAGAGCTGCGCTCTAAAAGAAAGAGGTTAGAAGGAAGATGCAGATTGCACGTGATCGAATGCGGTAGAACGAAATACATTTTTACGAAAGGGCAAGTAACCTTGCCAAAACGTTGGCGCCTGACAAACGCCTCGTTCAGCCAGCGATGACCTCCGCATTCGTCCCTGCTATCGAATGCGACATACGCATCGCTCATTTTTTTTTTGCAAGTGGTATTTCGCAAACGCAGGATGCTAAATAAGATCGTGCATCGTACAAAGGAAGAATGCAGTGTCGGGCGCGTTTAATTTATTTCCATAAAACACGTAAACGCATTTTAACATGAACAAGCGGATTATTGCGGAATTAAGGCCAAATGGCTACTCGTTGGAACTGTTCCACTGGTGTTATTGTTAGTTATGACTCATTTCAATAAAGTCTATAAGTACGCATACTAGAAAATTTTATGTGGCGGCTATTAAAAAATTGGGTCAAGAAATATCCGACAAACACCAAAGATCGCGTCGCAGATTTGCTCTTATTCAGGGCAATAGTATCTGCACTGCTTCATATCTTCCATAGCCTAAAACCATAGCGCGTCCCATTGAAACAGTTCGCAGTCAGTTTACCATATTGCTTGACGTAAAAACATTTTAAACCTGCACTCTGAGCAGGCTCCATGCTTATGTTAATGAAGAACAGCCATTGAAACAGCAGCAGCTCAATGGCTGCGTCATTCTGCTGCTGAATACAAGGTCAGATCTTATTCCTAGCCACGGTGGTCGCGTTCCGACTATCGTTGCAATGAGGATGCAATCCTCGTCTATTTCAGTTCACTTGCTTCTTGAAGCACGCCACGGTGCTGTAGTTCATCCGAAATCCTCCACTACATGACGTCACTCACAGACCCCGCGTTGCTTGAACATTATAAACCTAAAAATTGATCACCGATCATCAATTAGCAATGAACAGTGATTTACTACGTTCTGAATGGAACGTAGTAAGCAGGTGGGCAGAGACCTCTTTTGAAGACTCGGTCAAACCGGGTTGCTGGAAGTGTTGCTGTCGATGAAGCCTCCGAGAAAAGTTGTACAGTTTTCGCTCAGGATGGTTCTTTTCTATCCTATCCTGCAGCTGAGCGTTTTTAACTCACACCGCATAATAAGCGGCAAAAGCATTCTCACAGAAACGCGACCCACAGACGCACTGCTGCTTGAGTTCCTAATTTAAAGCCTTTGCGGAATTACGTTTCGAAGGCGATATGTAAGACGATGCGTAGACGATACGTAGATGGTACGAAGACAATACGTAGACATTAGAGAGATGATTCTAAGACGATACATAGATGATACGAAGACGATACGTAGACGATACGTAGACGATACGTAGACGATACATGCTCATTCAATATCGCTGCTGCCTGCGTTGTCAAATTCCAGCATCTTCAGGTGAATATAACGTTTTACTATGAAGCAAACCACGCCTCTGCTGGGGCAGACTGAGGAATCGCTAAGCTAGCGAAACAGGCTGCACTGTGAAAGGACGAATCCACGGAACCAATGCACACTTTGAGAACGACTAAAAAATAACTACGCAAAGGGAAAAAAGCAGCAAATTAACAAAGGCCGACTCGTTGCGTCCAGCACAAAGCTACCATAGAGACCATAACAACAATAAGAAAATAGAAGTGCATCTAAAGGGTCAACGAAAATTTCTCATGTGCATCAAAATAGGGAGAACTCGGGCGTCTTTCCGCTGCCTTGCCCTCTGACTTGGTGCCACGAGGAGGTAGTCAGACGAAACGCACAGTCTGTAACCACAACGAACGAATGAACGAACAAACAAATCAAGAATATGGCCACACGAGCGAAAAGGCAAAGAAAATCACGCAGAACGTCTTCTGGGAGTTCTCTAAGCATGCGTGAGCATTGTGCCGCTTTCTCATCTCCTTGCAGCCCGGTGTCATTACCGATGTTATGAAACATGATCCAACCAGTATTAACGGCGGAGCTGCTACGGCGCGAACTGCTGCGGACGGCGGCACAAGTGAATTGATTACGGAATCTAACTACTCCAGGTAGCGGCGCCAGGTTGGCTGATGACATTCCGGTTATTTTTCGCCCTTATCTCTCGCTCTTTAGCGCCTTATCCGTCCGCGTCAATCCAGTAGCAACCGTGATCATCCGTATTCTGGCGGCGGCTGCGTATGGCGCGGCCGCTCGGGCCTGTGCTCTAGCCGCTTAGGAGAGTGCGCTCGGAGCTACCACCTTCTGTGGACGTGAGGTTTGGCGCTCCTGCGTCAGCAGCAGACGCCACAGCGCCTCACGCGCTCTTCCTCACCCTATTCCGATCACCGCAACGGACGCTTCCTGCGACCTTCCATGGCGACGTCGAGATCATCACCGATGCAGCAGGGACGCTCGTGGCGTCTCTGAGCCACCGTGCAGGTCGGGCTCGAGCTAAGCCTCAGCGTGGTCAGGATCGGCGTCCAGGGACTGCCGACCTTGTCCAACACTACGAACACCCATTGACCACGATCGTGGAGATGGAAGCTACCAACGGTGACGATGCAACAACAGAAGGGTATTCAGAAGACCCGGCGGATTGATGATGGCTCACCGCTCGCGGACGGCGGGGTCGCCGTGCCGACGCTAAGCCTCACCCAGCAGCGCGCCGCCGAGAGACGCAGCATTCGAACCACACTGTACCACGACAACCCTAGAGGTCCCCACCTCTTCCCATCGACGATTTTAAAGTCATCCTGTCCCCGAGAAACCGTCTCCCGTTCGGTGAGTGGCCTCGCCACTCTCTGACTCGCGCCTTCGGCATCGAGACGCGCCTCAAGGAACAAGAGGTCGACGAACTTCACCTACGTGTTCAACGTGCTCAAAACATCGCCTTCATCGGCACACCAAGCGAAAGAATCGCGACCAGCCTTAACAAGATGACATCGCTTACACTTGGCCCGCATCGCTACCCCATCTCAACATACATCGCCTCCCCTGATAACTCCTGCAAAGGAATCATCACGGGTCCCGACACAGGGACTGCACCAACCGAACATTTAGACCACCTGTGGCACCTGGGGTGGAAATTCTCCATGCTCGCATGATGGGGCGTACAACCACGGCAATCATTACATTTGCTGCCCTCAAGGTACCGCGCTACGAGAGGTATTATGGGGCCAAGTACCGATGCTACATGCACACCCCGAGGGCCCAGGTGTGCAGCATATGCCTTACAGTGAGCCACCGTGCGGACGTCTGCTCCACGCCAAGCATCAAGCGCTGTACCACATGCGTGACTGAAAACCCATCCACCACCGAACCTCACCAGTGCCAACCCCGGTGCCTGACGTGCAAAAGGGACCACCTGACAACCGATCCCAGCTGAAGTAAAACTCTTGCTTGGGCTAGTTGGTTCATGCTTGAACTGGTAAAGGCAAGGCGCAGAAGACCATGACTCAAGAAAAAGAACACAAACGATAGGATCCAGCTGTCCGGGTTGGGCACGAAAGCCACGCAACAAGCAACGAGTGCGCCAGCAACTCGAGAAACAAAAAGGGCAACAGCATCGTCTGTTGCCCCATCCAGAGAGCGACGAAGCCGGTCGCGGTCCCGATGCCGGTCCCGATCTCGGTCCCGATGCCAGGGCCCCGGCTCCGATCCCGGTTCCGATCCCGGTCACGATCTCGGAGCCGAGGCCCTGGCGACTGTTCTAAGAATCGCGAGCGGGTGCCACCGTCATCTTCATCATCAACCTCGTCACCACCGTCGTCCCCACCACCAACGGCCAAGAAGAAGCCGCCACCACTACAGCAACAGGTACCATTAGCAGCGCCCGGAGGGCCAGCCGGATTCAAAGGAGTAAGTTGGGCAGAGGGCACCCCACCTTCACTGCGCAAATCTCCCTCACACTCATCCGAACCTCAGTCCCTACCACAAACCCAATCCAGATCACAGGCGCCTCGCGCCAAGATCCCTCCCCATCCCACAACTGCATTGTGCCGCGACCTCCAGCATGAGCTTCGACGAGAATTGCACCGAGCTATGTAGGATATGCGAGAAAGCATTCTCATGGAGGTCAAGGAAATGATCCGAGCCGCCTATGTAGACTTCCAAACCACCCTGCTAAAACCAATGCTACATGAAATCACCAACGATCTCAAGCAGAGCGTGAGAGAGCTCACGGCGCATCGCCTTCTCCCTAAATCCTCCTCCTCCTCATCCTCACTAGTCGCACGCGCTACACCTAAGGTCCCTCTATAATAACGTAGCGACATTAAAGCGACATCTGCCGCGCGCGCCACCTAGTAAGTTCCTGTAGTAGACGGCGCCCAAGCTCACCTGCGGCGGCGCCACGACGTTCGTGAACTGAAAAAAAGAAAATATCTGCACACGCGCGGAAATAAAACCTACTGGTCCCTGACTGTGGTGAAAAACGAAAGAAGGGCCCGAACTGCTAAAGCTAGTCATTTAATTCCAAATGAGCGCTGAAAGAAAAACGCTCAAGGGAGCGGAATGAAGCCTTGATCGCCTCGATTCCGTATGTGTACCTTTTGTTCCTTTGCGCTGAATCACCGCGCGAGCCTTGGTGATTACTTGCGCTTAATCCCGTTTGCTTTATGAATTCCTTCGCTTGTGTTTGTGCTGCGTACACATAGCGGTTACTTTGAACGGATAATTCGTGTAAAAAAGAAGGCTGACAGTCGCTTGGACCGAAAAATTTCGATATAACGTCGCTGAAACGTGCGACCCTCACGGCAACTAAACTACATCATGTGTGTGTGTGAAAACGAGTGTGCCAACAGTCTTTTTGCCGCTGAGTGTGTCTTTCGGGTACCCGTTACACGACGACTGTTGTGTTTTGTGGTTCAGTGCTACGAGCCAGTAGCAGCTATCGTGACATTCTGAAGCGGCGGTAAGGATCCTGTCAGCGAGTCTCCTCGATCGTGTTCGGGCTGCCATCGCGATCTGATCTCGCGGCACACCAAGATCGAGCGTAGTATGTGCGCGTGTGTAAATGCGGTTTACTGTTCTAGTGAACCATGCGATGTCACCACGTAAACTTGAATCCCAACGCGCAATGTTGTGTTTATGGTTTTTCGGCTCAGTGCGCCGCTAAAGCCCCGTAAGAGTTAGAGGGCCCTTATACGAAACGCACGCGGATTGGCCTAGCCATTACAGCACTGTTTTGCTGACGATCCGTGTATCGCTTCTGGCGTTTTTCTTATGTTAGTTTGCAGTTGTGTGTTTTTCATCAATAAAATGGTGTGATTTTCATCAATAAAATGGCATTGCCGATTACTGAAACATCCGAGTGTAAGGGAAACTTGGAAGGAACGAGCTCGCAGATGTATGTAATGTACTTTAATATATTGTATTATACTTTATTATTTGATGGCCAGCAGCAGTGGCTATGCAGTATTTGCTTTTAGAAGCAGAGTAATGCAGGCACTTAGGAATATATTTATTTACATATGCAATGCACAAAATACGATTAGGATATGCAGAGTTGGAAATGACTTTTTGGACATATTGTCAACCCCAATTAACAACGCGCGCACAAACAAAGGAAAGTATACAAGTAGAATTCGCTGCTGAAATTTGTGATTTTTTATCGCACGTAACGCAATGCGGATATTTGCCAGCGAGTTAATGCGCTTCTGCCCCATTATTTACTTGCATTCTAGGTAATACTGCACTTGCTAAGTCAACGGGCTCATAATGTACTAAAATCAATAATATCCACAAACTTCGGCCGTCAAAATTCATGCGCGCGAATGAAATACTATCGCAGCTTTACACATGCACGTGTATACATTCTCTCGCACCTACGTTACTACGTTACTTTCCTCGTATAGTGCAGTTACCGACGGTTCAGTCTTTTTCGTCCAATTCTGTGCAAGCATTCTGTTCTTCTGGTTAGGTTCTGGTTGCCGCGCGGGATGCAAAATAACTTCTTGCCATCCTTCGTCCGGTTTCGGCACCCAACGGCACAGCAACGAGGCACTTCGGCCCTCCCGGAACGAAATTATCGCAGCAATGTGCATAGCCCAACAGGCGAAGCGCGCGCACTTCGCCCGGCGCACAGGAACTTTCATGGCGGCAAAGGGGCGGGAGCAAGGTCAAATGTCACCGATCGGCCTATCGCTGGCGTTGTCGGCTGGATCAAAGCGTTTCTGTGCTTTAAAATTTTTGAGGGACATTAGCTACACCAACCTCAGCGCCGTCACTAGCGACAAGCGAGCGCGCTCACCCGTACGTTCATCCAGCCCAGCTGCAGAATGATGGCTCCTGCAATGCAAATGAAAAATGGAACGGCGGGACTGACGCTGTGGCTATAGAATTGCAGGGAGTATCGATCTAAACGGTGCTCGCTGCAACAGTACGTCGCCGCAGCGTCAAACCGCCGGACATCGTACTTCTCCAAGAGCCAGGCGCCACACTTGTACCTATCAGTGGCTACGAGACCATTAGGCGCTCGGACGACACGAAAGTGTGCGTGCTCGTGTCTAGGAAACTTGCCTATACCCATACTACTGTCACTTCAGACATCCCTCCCCGCAGGGGCGTCTGCGTCAGCAGGCGTTTGGTGTGTTGCGACACCACGTACCCGAGCACACGAGGGTTGGACCCTCCCGCGAGTAGCCGTGCGCGGCTTAGCCGTGTCTGGGGAAAAGGGGATCCTGGGGGTTGAGCCGAAGCTGGGTGTTTGGACCTTTAAGGCCCCCCGGCGGAGGCAACACACCTCTTCGGCCTCGGCTTCACATAGACGGCACCCCCGGACTGACCCACCCGGGGGAAATCGGCAGTCGCCTTTTCCTGTCCTCCTCTCCAATCTTCGTCTTTCTCTCTCGCCTTTTTCATCTTTCCTGTCTTCTCATCACTTCTCCTCACTTCCTAGTTTCCCGGCGGCAAGGGTTAACCTTGTGTAGCTAGCCAGCCTTGGTTATGCTGTATTTGGTTATAGCAGCGATGTACGGCTGGCGTTGGCAGGGTTTCTCTAGCAGAAACTTCTGTCACGTCCCCCTGTTGGGCTCCATGGTGGGTGGTCGGCATCGCGGCCGAAAACCCAACTGTATCTATGGAAAACGCGTTTCCTAAACTCCCTGATCGCCCTCAGAAACGAGGGCGCACCGAAGAAGTCTTTCAGTTTTTCGGACGGCAAGTCCACAATTTTCCTCGTTTTCACATAATCCACTCAGAAAAACCAGCTAAACAAGTGCGAACAATCTCACCGTTCCTTGTATCGAAGACTCTTACCGAAGTGTTTGGTCCAGGATATAAGGCTTCGAGGATGGCAAGCGGTGACCTCCTCTTGGAGCTCCGCGATCAGAAGCAATTTGAGAAACTGCCCAAACTAGTATCATTTGGAGAGACCCAAGTAGTAGTAACCCCGCACCGCACGATGAATACCTCCCGCGGCGTTGTCTCCGACGATGATTTGCTGGAGCTCACTGAGGCTGAGCTCTTGGAGGGCTTCAGCGAACAGAATGTTATAAATGTCAAAAGAATTAAGATAAGGCGAGATGGAAAAAAAATCCAAACAAAACACCCGATACTCACTTTCGGCTCAAGTGTCCTCCCCGAGTCCATCGAGGCCGGTTATATCAAACTTCGAGTTAGGCCATACGTGCCCAATCCTCTCAGATGCTTTAAATGCCAAAGGTTTGGCCACAGTTCACAGAACTGTCGAGGCCGGCTGACATGTGCCAAGTGTAGTGACACTGAACATTCCTCCGAAACATGCCAGAACACTCCACATTGTGTCAACTGTGATGGCGAGCATGCCGCATACTCGCGGTCCTGCCCGTCATGGAAAAAAGAAAAGGAGATTGTGACAATCAAAGTCAAAGAAAACGTATCCTTCAAAGAGGCACGCAGGCGGGTTGCATACCTTCCTAAGGCCAGCTTTGCCGAAGTGGCGCGTCAGGGGGCAGCGCCACAACGGCCTCCGGCGGCTGTCCGACCCACAAGCCGTGAGTCGGCAGTTACGCCATCAGCCCCCGTGGCGGTTGCAGCTAGCGCTGCTCCGTCTACCCAGCAGACGGGGCCACCCACCCCGAAGGTGGGCGCCACTGAGGCAGCCCCACCCTCCCCCGCCCCTTCCGGCGCTGGCAACAGCCGGCGCAGCCAAATTCCTCAGGGAGCTCCATCGACCTCCGGGCTGGTGGGCGCAGGGGTCTTGCCCTCCAAGGCGGGACTCTCTCTGAAAACTTCTCGCTCGCAAGAGCACGTGTCCGGAGCCTCACCAGAGGCAATGGACACTACACCTATCCTCAAGGCGCATCAAGCGCCTAAGGAGCGGCGAGGTTCCCTCGAACGCTTTAAAAAGAACAAAACCCCGGTTACAGGGCCTCGAAAGAGCTCTGTAATCTAAGGCATCACTGCCTTTTCCGTAAGCACAGCACCAATTTACTATAAAAATGGATACACAAATAATTCAGTGGAACGTCAGAGGTCTTCTTAGAAACCTTGATGATGTGCAAGAACTCATCCACAAACATAATCCAAAAGTGCTGTGTTTACAGGAAACACACTTAAAATCTATACACACAAGCTTTCTCCGAAAGTATGTTACGTTCCGCAAAGACCGCGAGGATGCTGTCGCAGCATCTGGCGGTGTAGCCATTATTGCTGACAAAAGTATAGCATGTCAGTATTTAAAGCTCCAAACGGCCCTTGAGGCCGTGGCCGTTCGAGCCGTACTTTTAAATAAACTCATTACAATCTGTTCTCTGTATATACCACCACATCATCACCTTCACAGACGCGACTTAGAGTCATTAATAGATGAGCTCCCGGACCCCTATTTTATTCTTGGTGATTTTAATGCACACAGTACTTTGTGGGGCGATTCACGCTGTGATGCGCGAGGTCGCGTCATTGAAGAGGTGCTTTTTTCCTCTGGAACATGTCTCTTGAACACGAAGGAGCCCACATATTTTAACCTGTCCAACAAGTCATACTCTGCCATAGATCTTAGCATTTTATCGCCGACGCTTTTACCCTATTTTAAATGGAATGTGCTTAACAACCCGTATGGGAGTGACCACTTTCCAATAATCCTAACTACGCCGAAACAAGATCAACTTCCCCCGCTGGTCCCTCGGTGGAAGATTGACTCAGCCGATTGGGAACGGTACCGATCTCTTACTTACATGACGTGGACTGAGATGTCTGCTATAATCATAGATGATGCTGTTGCATATTTTACAGCTTTTATACTGGATGCCGCCTGTAAATGTATTACACAAACGAGCGGCATGGGTTCCAAGCGGCGTGTTCCCTGGTGGAACGATGCATGCAGGCAAGCACGGAGGAACCAGAACAAAGCGTGGGCGATATTTCGCGATTCTCCTACAGCTGAAAACCTGGAAAACTTTAAACATATCAAATCCCAGGCGAGGAGAACGCGCCGACAAGCAAGACGAGAGAGTTGGGCGAAGTATATATCAAGCATCAACTCGTACACAGATGAGAGCAAAGTATGGAATAGAGTGAAAAAGGTTAATGGACAACAAACGTATTCCCTGCCTTTAGTAAATAGTCACGGAGAAAGCCTGGAAGATCAAGCCAACTTTCTTGGCACACACTTTGAACACATATCCAGCTCCTCACACTACACCGAAACATTCCTAAAGTGCAAAACACGAATAGAGAACCAAAAGCTAGAAAGGAAATGTGCAAAAAGTGCGCCGTACAATGAACCATTCTGCATAGCAGAACTGCAGGCAGCACTGAACTGCTGTAATACATCCGCCCCAGGTTCAGACCGCATAATATATGAGATGTTAAAACAACTACCATCCGAAACACAGAAAACCCTCCTTTCCCTTTACAACGTTATATGGTCTTCCGGCGAGATCCCCTCTGCTTGGAAGGAGGCTATTATAATTCCAATACTGAAGCACGGAAAGGATCCTTCCTCTGTATCAAGTTATAGACCTATAGCATTAACAAGCTGCCTCTGCAAAGTATTCGAAAAAATGATTAACTGTCGCCTACTACACTTCCTAGAATCAAACAAATTGCTGGACCCATACCAGTGCGGGTTTCGGGAGGGTCGATCCACCACTGACCATCTCATACGTATCGAGGCACGCATCCGTGAAGCTTTTGTCCATAAGCAGTTTTTCTTATCAGTATTCTTAGATATGGAGAAAGCCTATGATACAACGTGGCGGTTCGGGATATTGAAAGACCTCTCACAGTTAGGTATACACGGAAATATGTTCAATGTTACAGAAAGTTATCTGTCGAATCGGACATTCCGTGTTCGAGTGGGCAGTGTTCTGTCACAGAAGTTTGTACAGGAAACTGGAGTGCCGCAGGGCGGGGTGCTCAGCTGCACACTCTTTATAGTAAAAATGAATTCTCTTCGTCTACACATACCACATAACATCTTCTATTCAACGTATGTTGACGACGTGCAGATAGGATTTCAGTCAAGTTCTCTTGCAATCTGTGAGCGACAGGTCCAGCTTGGTCTTAACAGGGTCTCCAAATGGGCTGATGAGAACGGGTTCAGACTGAACCCACAAAAAAGCACCTGTGTCATTTTCTCCAGAAAAAGAGGCCTGCACCCTGATCCTGAAATTGTGCTGCATGGTGAGCGTCTGCCCGTAAACAGCGAACATAAATTCTTAGGCATAATTTTAGACGCGAAACTAACCTTTGTACAGCACATAAAATATCTTAAAGACAAGTGCATGAAAACAATGAATATCTTAAAGGTGCTCTCACGCACAGCCTGGGGCAGTGATGGAAAATGTCTCATGAACTTGTATAAAAGCCTCATACGCACACGACTAGACTATGGAGCCATAGTTTACCAGTCGGCTACTCCAACTGCTCTGAAGATGCTAGACCCTATCCACCACTTAGGCATTCGCTTGTCCACAGGCGCCTTTAGAACAAGCCCAGTGGAAAGCCTTTACGTTGAATCGGATGAGTGGTCACTTAATCTGCAGAGAACATACTCCTCTTTCATGTATTTTCTGAGAGTGAACGCAAACAGTGAGCAGCCCGCGTTCTCCACCATAAACGATTTGTCCAGTTGTCAACTTTTTCGCAACCGGCCCACAGTGGCAAAGCCTTTCTCACTGCGTGTCAGAGGCATGGCTGAAGAAACAAGGGTTCCACTGCTTGAATACCACCTTATGTCCCCTGCTATACGGCCCCCGCCGTGGCAGTGGCAACCAATAGACTGTGATATATCTTTCGTAACTGTTACAAAGCACGCGCCTGTCGCGCATATACGAACGTATTTCCTCGAATTACAGCACAAATACTCCTCTCCTGAATTCTTTACAGACGCATCGAAGTGTAATTCTGGCGTATCTTACGCAGCGGTTGGTCCATCCTTTTCGGTTGCTGGTGTTCTGCACCCTAACACAAGTATTTTCACAGCAGAGGCCTACGCGATATTGGCCGCTGTTAAACACATTAAAGAATTTAATATCCCAAAGGCAGTTATATACACAGACTCCTTGAGCGTCGTAAATGCTTTGAAAACTGTCAAGAAATATAAAAACCCAGTAATTATTTCTCTTTACTCAGCATTGCTAAAAACCTATGCGTCTAAGCAGCATATCGTCCTGTGCTGGGTGCCGGGGCACCGAGAGATAGAGGGAAACGTGTTAGCGGACCAGCTAGCCACATCCGTGAACGCGAACGCTGCAGACACTTCCACGACTATCCCTGTAATGGACCTCAAGCCCTCAATAAGAAAAAACCTAAGAGATTTCTGGCAGCGCTTGTGGGATAAAGAAACAGCAAATAAATTACATGTTATCAAGCCTTATCTTGGCAACTGGCCGCCGGTATCGAAGAACCGCCACACAGAAGTAACACTTTGCAGACTCAGGATAGGACACACATACAGCACACACGCATACCTCTTGTCCGGTGGCGATCCGCCCATGTGTGATAAATGTGGTGAGCCACTTACCGTGCTTCACATCCTGCTGCAATGCACTGAATTAGACGCTAATAGGAAAAAGCATTTTCCATTACCACACCGTCAACAAATTCCCCTTCATCCTCTAATGATCATAGGTATGGAACCGCTCTTTAAATATCAATCCTTGTTCGCATTTTTAAAAGATGTACATAGTTTTCATGTCATATCACCAGGAAATCCGTAGCACGGCCTCTTAACTGAGGTTTCTGCTGCGATAACTGCACTAAAAGAAAGCACCTGCCTCCCAGCCTTTGGGCTCAAAGGCCCCCCGGAGGCATTAGCGCTATTTACATATTCTCGCATTTTAGCTCCATGATCACTTATCACGTGTACTATATCCACAGACCACTACATGTATCACTGTCATAATTTTATGCTATATACTATTTTACGTTTCCATGACACTGATTGATTTTAGGCCACTTTACAGCCATGTTACATCCCACCATCGCCACTCACAAATCAGCGCTTAACACAACATTATCAGTCATGGCGCTCTTTGGCCATACCTGGCCCTTGCGCCACTAAACAACACACATCCATCCATCCATCAGACATCCCTCATCAAATCATTGAGATTGCCCTCACGGACAGGCGACAAAATAGCCTGTATATCTCAAATGTATACAGTGCACCTCGTGCTCGGTGGGACAATTTTCAGTACCTACTCTTGGAACTCATCACGGTGGGCCCAATGTCCGTAGTGTGCGGTGACTCTAATGCCGCACACGTGGCCTGGGGCTATCGCAGTAACACACCAAAGGGCGCCCGACTTTGGGAACTCACACCATAATCACCCATTCACCCTCATAACAGATCAGACCCAGCCTAGTCGCCAGGGAAATAGTGTCGACAGAGACACTTGCCCGGATCTCATATTCACGAGGGGGGTCCAGGGCCAGTGGCTGAACACTGGCGAGACGCTGGGTAGCGATCACCATATTCTTATCATCCGCATCACTCGCACAAGTTACGAATGCCTGAAAATTAAACTTGCATTACAAAGTGGACCAAACTCCGCGAAATCCGTAGGGATCGAGCCACAGGAGATGAAAGCACCAAAAATTATGCCAGTTGGCTCAGTGATTTACGCAACGATGTAAACAAAACGACTAGCCGCATAACCACATCGACAGAGACCCCCGAGGTTGACCCGCATCTCCTACATCTGTGGGACGCGCGCCGAGGTCTCACGAAGCGATGGAAGCGGAAAAAGTTCATTCGAAAATTGCGCTACAGATTTTCACAAATCACGAGAGCAGCCCAGGAATACGCAGACCAGCTAACCAGTCCTAACCGGCAAACGTTTTGTGGAAAACTAAGTGGTATGCTGGGCACCGCGAGAACCTGGGCAATCGTTCGGTTGCTAATAGATCCGACACCCACGAAATCCCATAAAAATCGGCAGCTTCAAACATTCCTCCACCAGTACGGAGGAGACGGAGGCCAGCTCCTGAAGGACCTTGAACAAAGGTATCTCTCTCGTGGCTCTAAGCAAAGCTATCCGGACTATCCGTATAGAGAAGAAAGTGACCCGCTAGGCACTCACATAACTGTCCACGAAATCAAAGCCGCACTCGCAGACATTCATATGAACACCGCACCCGGAGAGGACGGGATACGGTATACTCTACTGAGAAATCTCCCGGATGAGGACCTGGAAACGCTCTGTGCTATGTACAATCAGCACTGGCAGGCCCTCTGTGTATCCCACCATTTTAACATATTGATTTTGAGCAGATGGTTTTCATTAACGTCCACCGAATGCATAATACGAAATCATGTTTTTTAACTACGCTTATGTAAAGGTGCAGTCGCGGCGGTTAGGAATTGAAATTGAGACTTGGTTCTCACCAGTAGAACACCACATCCACTGCGCCGACGCGGCGGCTATAGAACGACGTCCTTTACAGCAGACGTCTCCAAAGTAGGCGTTTTCTCGTTTGTAAGTTGTGAAGTACATCAATTTTTCAATTATGTACAGCAACAGCGGATGACAACCCATCGGAAGCGACGTGGTGGTGACTAGAATCATCAAAACGCGGTGCTGGGCTGGTTGCTGCCTGAATAATTGCGAGAAATGTGTTGCAATAAAACACGAGGGACGACGGAAGCGACACAGAGCGGCGCACTCGCTAACAGACACGACAGTGCTCCCGTTTATGTTTATTCTGCCGTACGTCATCCCTTACAGTGCCACAACACTGGTAATTAACCAGAGTCACGCTCACCGGCGAACGAGGCGTTGATGTTGCTGCTGAACATGCCGAGCGAGGACGCAGCTGGGGCCCTGGCCGTGGCCAACACAGCCGTCGCGTTAGTCGTCTTCCTGCGGGCGTCGTCGTGACAAAGGTGAGCGCACCGAGAAATTACGACAGTGAGTCGCAGTTTTTCCAGTTCTGTTCATCGAGATGCGTATTGACCACGGCATCGACCAAGCTTTGGACGTTTAAGCGCGGTGATAAGGAGGTCGGAGATTTAGCTCTATCTTGCAACCCTCAGAGCGAAATGCACCTCCTGTTCGTTGCAGAGGCATAAGCGCCAACAGTAAGAAAGATGGCGAAGCGGGTGAGTTGGAAGTAATTTATTGTAAGCAGCGTGTAAGCTGACGAGCACAACTAAATAAGATTGCAGGACGAGTGCTTTCTATCGAAAGTAAGCGTGTGCATAAAGGCGCGCTGACATGAAAATGGCAGCCTCGAAACAAATAAAACTTCATTAAGGTCAAACAATCAAAATCACGTTCCATCCATGAAAGAAATTTCTATTGCTCATGCGCTGATAGTCATGCTTCGTAAAGCAATAAGAAACTGAGATTACATTCTGAATAAAGATCCAAACGCAGTACTAGACATCGATCGAAAGAACTGCGCTTTTCTTTCTGTTGTGTATACCTGCACTATTCTTAGTTTTTCATTCAAGCGTAGACCTTTCAACTGTAGATATTTTTGCGACGAGATAAAGGAAGGTACAATCTAACAAGTAAAATGATGCGTTGATGAAATGATTACCTTATCACAAGGACTGTCAATTTCTTGCCGCTTTATTTGCTAGGAAGGTATTCGAGCATATATTGCGTATCTTTAAGTAAAAATGATTCGGCAGTCAAGGAGCCCTGCATTAAACGTGTTCGAGTGGTAGTGTTGTTCTAAACGCGCAATTACAAAGTGAATCATGCATGGTTCACTTTTCATGGAAAACCATGCAATGTAAAAGGGTGGATGGTCGTAGTAGTGCAACTTCGAGAAGGAAGTTAGAAAAACAAGTGGCAGGTCGAGCCCTCCACAAAATCTAAATGCACGTACTACCTCCCAATCTGATCTCATGGTTCTGCGCAGAATCTTGTCACAGATTGTACGCTCTAAAAGACTATCATGCGCAGTCTCCTCACCGGTTGTAGTAGGTGGCCGCGAATCCCCCGCCAAGTCCGCACCGGTGAGGCATGACGACGCACATGCACAGCATGGTGGCCACGGCGGCGTCGCCCACGGTTCCGTTCTTGATAAAAATATTTCTGCGGGACAGAGAATGAGACATGCGGTCAGATTGCAGCCAAAGTAAGTGTTTCGTTGCCCCCTTAACATCCTCAGATGGTATTCCTTATAGACTGTTTGCAATTGGCGTCATGGCCGCTATATTGGGCACTGTGCAAGCAGAAAGAGACGTGACACCACTGTTGGACTCGTTCGTAGTGAGGACACCTAGCTAGCGGGCACAGACGCCAGCGGCATTAATTCTGTCAGCGTCTGTATCGCAATAAAGGCAGGTTACCTGCTGCACTGAATACCACGCACTGACGTCATCGTGGTCATCATGTTTGGTTATGAGCACTGTGAGGTGGGGTCGGGTCGGTGCATCGGGTGAAAACGTTACCAGAATAAGGGCCACGAACACGCTGAGTAACTAAATGAGACCTTTCGCTTTCGAAATCCGGACGAGGGGTTATGACGATGGCCAAAGGCAACCTACGTTTGTGCGATAAATGCGTTTAAACAAGCACTTCACAACGCGCTTACGTTATTTAGAATACGTTCACTGTATATTAGGATGTTTGGCTATATACTTCCTATTCATCGGCATTCACTGTGACTAGTGTTCCTGCAGGTTTATTATTCATTACACAATGCTCGTGGCCACACTCCCACATCAATCTACCTTTTGACTGTCGTACCCAGCCCGTCCCAATACATAGAAGAGCATACCTCTTCGCAATTTGCGCAAATTGGCACGTCTAATCACACCTGTCTTGCACTGTTTTGTAATCCGAGACTCTGGCCCTCCACGAGCACTGGCTAAGTTGTGCGCTTATTGCTTCTGTGCAAGTGGGTTAACCGGCGCAGCATGCTCGCGTTATTCTGTTAGATCAATGCGGGCCCTTGTTCAGTAGTTAAAATACGTGGCCGGAAGCCTAAAATTTAATAACCAAAGCTGTCTCCAGGACCAACGGCATTTCGAGGTAACTGGCGCCGAATGCTGCGGCGGCATCTAAAAATTTGGAGGACGCTTAAGCTTCTCCTTTAAGAGTGGAACGCGATAGCGTTCAAAGACCCCTTACTGCTTTTCGTGCTTCCCGGCAAGTGCAGCTTATGTAACCGTAACGTTTGCCGGGAAAGCTGGCTGCGAACGCTATGCACGAAGGCGAGCTTTCTGGTAGAAACGCGACCTCTTGCGTGGGCCGATCATATGTTATTGTTTCGCACTTTTATTATGTCACTCTGAGACGAGCTGACATAAAGGACGTGCGCTGTCGGGTTATTTTTTTCATTACGTTTGTTTGTGTGCTGCCGTTCTAAAAATTCCGAGGAATAACTTTGCAGAGAATGAAAGACAAGGTATATATTGACACGTGTACTTATCTTTATCGGGCGACCACGTTTCGCCGCCTGACAAATGTTATCGCACAGCGCGGGACGCGCCTGCATGTATCCTAAGTTTCTAGAATGTTATCGATGGTTCCGTCCACTGTCTTTCACCGCAGCTTGTGTAATCTGATTGCATATATGCGCGACGCGAATAGTGTAGAACTTTGTGGAAGACACGCGGGTCCCAGTGGTTAATCTGGAGCATTCGATGACTGATCTATAAAAGCCGACGCGCTTGACCCGCTGATCAGATTTTCAACGACCGCCGACTGTGTTCGCCGCTCTCGTTGTGCTATAAGTGTAGCCTGTTTTGTGGGCACAGGTTCGCCCAATAAAAATCTAGTTTTGCCTTTCACAGTATTGCTACTGTGTTCTTTGACGTCACGACCACGTGACAATATGAGCAACTTTGGTGGTAGAGAAGTGGTTGGGTATGCGTGGTTCGGAATTTGGTTAGAAATTATTTTTGCCGAGGGTGAAGTCTGACGCCGGACGCCGCACTTCCTGTGACACGGGCTTCTTAACGCTATCGCGTTAGTACGCAGACGTCAGGCTATTTCTACAACGTTGCTGATGTTAGAATGTTGTAGAATGACAGCATGGAGGCACTTACGCAGAACGTGCTCAACGCGAAATCCAATGCATATTACCCTGAAAGCTTCCTTTTGCTCCTAACGAATGCGCACTTCTTACCCGATATCATAACACTGCGCGTATATACTTAGCAAAACAGATGGCACGATGCTCAGTTCCATTAGAAAACGCTTACCTAAAACACCTCTTGTGGGAGTGTGAAAATTAGAGCGGATTCGCCAACGGGTAATGAAAGACCTGCCTATGAAACAGCGAGCACATTCCTTCTGTGCGTGTATTCACCCCAAGGAACGGTCACTGGGGCAAAAAGAAGCGTCAGGCAGCCTCTTGGAGTTCATCCGTAGAGCGCAGCCCAAGAATTTCATTTAGCCCTGATAAAGCTTCCAAATGAGTAAACGGGAGTACTCATAGAGAGAGAAATGCGCAAAATTCTGCCGCCGTATGTGTAGGCGCCTGCATGGTACTCTGTATAGAGAAGGGGATCAGTGACAGGAATGCCCCAAAAGCATGATGGCGAAAAACATTTTTAAAGAAGAGACAAAATGTTTGATCACCGTATGCGAATCCTAGGCGCTTACTAGAGACAACAGTGGGAAGGCGGGAGATATGGAAATTCAAGACGATGGTCAAAGCTAAAGCCAGGCGAAAGGGGGGAGCCAATGTTGCGACAAGTTGACTTGCCTTGAAAAAAGAAAAGTGCACTTGGGGAAACGTTGCCTCCCGCTTTCACCTTGTTCTAGTTTTGCTCAGGCGCTTACGCGCTTACTAGTAATTTACCGCACGCACATGAATTCACTTAGAATAGCAGCATCGCTTTTATTCTCCGCTTAGAGCTACGGTAACGCAAACTCCAACTTTCACATTTCGGCAATGCGGCATCATTTTCGTGATCGCTGCCTGTCTGTAAGCCTTCGTCGTGTTAGCAGACGCTCCCGCCGTACCTGGTGACGTTGTTGCACTGGCGGGCGCTCGAGACGACGACCCAGTCACGGTAGACGCCCATGACGCTGGGAGAGACGAAACGCGGCTGGCGTTTCGGAATGTAGTGCACCGTGTTGGCGTAGAGAGAAAGCACCAGGGTGACCAAAATCGCCACCGTCACCAAGACCGAGAACACAGATAGGGTCAGGATGGTAGAGCGTTGGCCGCACATGGGGAAGTGGCAGTCCTCGGAGCGAGGGGTCTGCCTGCTGCGGCTGCTGGCCGATATAGAGAGAGGAAAAATATATTGCCCTTTACGAGCCAGAAGGCGCAGCGCTAACAGAGAATGGAACGTTTAGAGTTCCGCGTGAACTCCTAGAACGGTGTTGAACTATACGCGGATGCGAGTCTACGCTGGTGCGCCAACACTCCTGGCCCCTTTAAATAGTGACCAAGACTTGTAAGGCCTGTAATGACATCGCACAGTCGCAACTTCTGTGACGGTGAAATTGCATCGTTTTCAGATTGCGAGCATGACTATCGTTGTGCACTTTTTCATGTCCTGAGAATATCTAAATGAAAGGCACGGGCTGTGAATGAAACATTTTATTGCCTTTGTTCGCGCTGCACGTTCTTGAAAATTATGCAGAATAAATGGCCTCTCTGAGTCATCTCCAGTTACCGCTGTCTCGTGCTGGCCGATTGCAACTTGCGCCAGCAAATTTTCTAATTTCATCACCCCCCGCCTAACTTTCTCTCGTTCTCGACTGCACTTCCCTTCCCTTGGCGCCCGTTCCGTAACTCTAATAGTCCACCGGTTCTCTGCCCTACGCATTACCGGACCTGCCCAGCTTCATTATTTCCTCTCTTAATGTTAAATACAATGTTGGTTATCGCCGTTTCCTCTGATTCACACCACTCTCTTCCTTTCTCCTAATGTTACACCTAACATTTTTCGGTCCATCGCTCTTTGCGCGGTCCTTGTTTTTGAGCCTCTTTGCTAACCTACAAGTTTCTGTCCAATTTGTTAGCACCGTACATAAATAGCATGTATATAAACAAATGTATAGGTGACATCACGGTAACGGCGACGCCTAAGTCGAAAATTCACCTGGAGTCTCCATATAATTGCTATCGCAATAAAAAGTTTCAGGTAAATGAGACGGAAAATGCGGTGTGAGGTGCCCCTTAACTGCAACATGCATGGCGAGATACACAACGGAAAAAAATTTCATGTCGGTAAAACGTGCGTGTTGTAAATCCAGCCTAAGTGAAGCTTGCTTTAATCGTTTCGATTATACGCAATGGAAAAGAACATGGCGCGCACAATTTTATGTTACTTTCAGCCTGTTCAATGCTTCGACCGCGTCGCATTTGAACAGAAGGCTCACGTCTACGTGTGCCTGGCGAGACACCAACACCAAACCCGTAGAGAGAGACGAATAAGCGGACATGCCAAGTCCACATGCTACACCTGAGCGCTTGTGTGCGATAACATCACCAAGTTTATCGCGATTGTAGCCGCTCCAGGATCGGCTCGCCTTACGAGCCGTATAAAACCGTCGCGATGACGTACATCGCGCACTGGCGTCAGGCCCTTCCTGTCAAGCCACCACCATTGATTACACAGTATCCGGGATGGGCCCAGTTTTAATTGCACCATCTCCGGGATCGGCTCAGTGTAGTTTTACACTGTCACCGAAGTCGGCCTAGTTGACTCGGCTAGAAACTGAGCACCAACCGCTTGAAATCCTGGGGAGATAGGAAAAGATAAGTTGACATTCAATAGTCGATTCGTGCGATTGGGGAACGTTCAACACCAGAGAGAGAGGGAGAGGGTGGTGGAACTGACGGTGATTATGCAATAAAGCAGAGAGAGAAAACTTTATTTAGCATGGCCCCCTTCTTCAGGGCTGAGAGGAAATGACCAGGAGTCACTCAACAGTTGCAGTAGACTACAGGAAGTACGCAATGGCACTACCTAAGTGGCAGCGGCAAACGTTCAAAAGCGGGCGTCGCGCATTCAACGAACACTGAGCTCTTTCTCTGCACATGCGCCAGAAACTACGTGTGAGTTGACTTGACGACGCGCTCGACACTCGACACTCGAGAACGCGGTGACTAAATCCTAGTGGCCGTTCAGAGGAAGCTGTACTTATGGCCCTAATCTGATGCCGGCTATGCAAATAGGTGCGAAACGCATAAATGCTTTCATGAGATAGTCCCTGGACCGATTTTAATGAAATGTGTTGAATTCTGTGGCGAGAGAAAGTGAAATTCCATTGACTGTAGACAGCATAATTTTAACGCGACAGCGTTAAGGGCCTCATGTCGCAGAAAATCCGGTGTCGGTGCCGGTGTCGGCGAGGTTGCCTGCGACGGAAAATTTCCGTATACTGTGGGCATTTATAAACTATTCTTTGTCATCTGTACATGAACATCATCATGTGGGGTTCACATGGGTTTCTTCAGCATCGCTTGTGGGGCTCGCTCTTGAGTGTGATCCGTGCTGTGGGCGCGGTCGGTTCGCCGCATCTTCGACGCGTAAAAAACGTCGTGATAACTGCTGCGTCACAATATATTTAGGTGTACTATGTATATGCCGCGCCTTTCTATATGACATGCGGTATATGCAGGTTACATTACCACACCGTCCTATCACTAAAGTTGTGCATGCCTTCTCTTATATTTTTGGCAAAGTTATTTCTCGGAATTTTAAGAATGACAGCCCACAAACATATGTCATGAAATAAAACACCTACAGCGCATGCCTTCTATGTTAGATCTTCTCAGACTTAAATATTAAAAGTGCGAAACAATAAGAGAAATATGAAAATGATGTATTCTCTTTTGGCGCAGCTGTGCACAAAACCTGGGTTCGGCCCCCGCAAGAGGTGCGTTTCTACCAAAAAGCTCGATTTCGTGCATAGCATTGAGCGCCAGCGTTTCCCGGTAAACGTTATAGTGACACAAGCTGCAGTTGCCGGGAATCGTGACAATAGTCAGTCAGGGATCTTTGAATGCAATCGCGTTCCACTCTTAAAGTTGAAGCTTAAAGGGAAGCTGAAACGGTTTTCAATTTCTATGAATTGCTGGGATTGGGAAGAACAGACCTAATAATTTACGGTTCCGAAATTTTTTTTTTTCGTTTTGTTAATATAACGGGCGGAAATCGCTTTCTAAATCACCCGCGCGGACACGCCCCCATCGCTTCCCGGAGCGCCGGGTGAGGACGTTGGCAGAGGAGAGAACCGGCGAGAGTGACGTCATGGGCGGAGACCGAGCCAACCGAGCTGCAGACCGGCGTGCTGACATGTGCTGGCATGCCTCTTTCCGTCCTGCGCTTTACTGAACGACGCTACGAGAGATCTGCCGCCGCCGCCGCTCACGTTTGTTTTGCGATTTTCGTAAACTGTTCTTCTGTGCTGCGTGAGTGCCTACAGCCAAGGGCGCCCAACATGCCCTCGTTCTGTGCAGCATTCGGCTGCGCGAACACAGGCGGGCGAGACGATGTGGTGTTTCACAAATTCCCGAAGGAAAAGAAGCTTTCAGCGCATGCAGTGGGTACGTGCGGTGAAGAGAGATAAGTTCGTGCCGACGAAATCAACTGTGCTGTGCTCGGACCATTTCCGCCACAGTGACTATCATCGGAGCTTGACAACGATGCGGGCAATCGGTATTCCAATTAAATCGGCGCGACTGAAGCCCGGCGTTGTTCCGCGCTGTTCCGCATCACTCTTTTTCCATTGGCTATATCATTTTCACACCTGTGTATAAACTTCTTGCCTTGTCCAGCCGGTTCGACTCCTTTCTGGGCAAGTGCCACTTCCAGTACTGCCCTGCTGAGGCACACAGTCCTGAATTGTCTTGAACTTCTTACGCACTGCGTGCGCTTCTGTTTTTTCCTAATCTCTTGCACCTCCTGGCAGCACAAGCAGTTCTCTTCATCTTCCATCAATACGCAGCACATGCAGGTGCACCTAGTTTAATGAAAGCGTGATTAGGCCCACATTGATGCACTGGAGAAATACGAACATTTGCAGCCATTAACGTCTGGTAACAAGGTTTTATCGTAGCCGGATAGCCTTACGACAAATGCGAAAACGCGTTGTTGCTAGCGTTGCTATACTCCGTTTCATACATCAAGTGCAACGCTGTGGAGGCTTGAGATACTTCTTGCAGTGGCTGCGTTCGCACTTAGAAAAAGTTCGGTGTTTCTTGACCCGATTTTTCAGAAAGCTTTCCATATATAAGCTCAGTTCGGAATGAAAATAAAAAAAGAATTTACCCATAGAAACCATCCGTGTACTTATACGGCTGCTAACACGTTCTTTTAAAAAAATTTTCTTTTCGGTATTTTTTAATTGCAGCCCGTCGCGGCAGCTTCACGTGCATGCTCGCGCGAGCAAACGCCGCTGGCACGCTGCGAAGCATAGACGGAAACGCGCGCAGTAATAAATTTTCGTGACCGGACTTCGAGCGTAGCTTCCACAGCGATGCACCTGAGGTATCAAATGGAGTGTAGGCTTGCCTAGTGACATTCGACGTACGGTTCAGTTATCGTGTTTACCACACGGCGGTGCTAAAACTGCCTAATATCTTTATGTCAACACTAGCATGGAGCACGCATACCGATTCTTGATCGAGCCACACTCGCAAAGTCGTCGAACCATAGTATGAATATTGCACATATAATACCTCTGGTCATCTCTGGATGTGTATGATAAGCAACTTCCATGACTGTACCTCACAGCACTGCATGTGCGCGCTTTGAAACGCGGCACTTATGTTCGCGATCGTGTATCAACGCTGAAAAAACCACGGGACTTTAGACAAGCAGCGGCAAGGTGCTTGACATCGCGGAATTGCACCCGTGTAAATCTAATGAGAAGTTAGTGCTTCGGCATTCTTCCAGCAGCATGTTCCCAGTTACACTTTAGCGCATTTTTTTCCCGTCATTGCAACGTGCAGCTACATGAAAAAAAAAAAAACATACGTACGAGCTAAGATTTCCAGCGCGCGAGAATGTGCACACATCGCTCTCGCTGTTGGCACACTCAATATCGTCGTTGACTCTGTTGCCGCCATCGTTTTCCGTATCGGCTGTGGGTTCAAACATGTACGGGGACAATACAAGCTGTCGGAGACAGCGAGAACGTTCCATCTTGCAACTCAGCTATGAAGCCAGAACAGCAGAACCGCGTGCTACCAGAGAGAAAGGAATGGTGCTACGCATTGAAACGGAGACATGCGGCGGCGCCGACCGGCGACTACCGCCAACGACGTCACAGCGGCCCCGACCAATCACGCGCAACAGCGGCGTTCGCGCGATGCCCTGAGGCGCTGGTGCGCGTTTTCTTGGATAAACAGCCGCTTGCGTTTGTTTCCGCCCTTTTTGAACCAGATATTCGTGTTCAGGGGACTCAAAACTGTAGAATGCCGCAGAGAACTCATTTTTTTCGATAAGTGTTTCAGCTTCCCTTTAAGCGTCCTGCAAATTTTTTTTATTTTGCGCCAAATTTCATTTACTAGCGTCATAAAACATTCGTGAGCCTGAAAAAAAAAAGGAATGGAAGCACGAAGTTTACAAATGCGTTAGTCTGCACGAAAAAGAGAGATCGCAGTTCTGTCAACTGCACTGGTTAGAGCATCTAGAGCGGACAAATTTAATACATATGCAGCTTGCGTGAATTTGCTACAGCGTTTACAATGGTTTTGCAAAGAGGCCTGTTCATAGATTGGTTTTATGAACCACAGGGACATATAATAATAATCAGTTCTGGAATTCTACGTGCCAGAACTACGATATGATTATGAGGCATGTCGTAGTGGGAGACTACACATTAATTTTGACCACCTGTGCTTTTATAGCGTGCACCCAATTCAAGGCACACGAACGTTTCTTGCATTTCGTCCCCATCGAAATGCAGCCGTCGAGGCCGGGATTTGATTCTCCGCCCTCGGGTTTAGCAGAGTAACACCAAATCGATTACGCCACCATGGAGGGAAGGGCGTAAAATATATCAATTTCGCGTGCTTTAGATGCATAATTAGATGCAGTCTACATTATATTTACATAGTTTTCTATTGTACAATTAAACAGCTGTAAACTTGATTGACACCCGCCGTGGTTGCTCAGTGGCTGTGGTGTTGGGCTTCTGAGCACGAGGCCGCGGGATCGAATCCCTGCCATGGCGGCCGCATTTCCATGGGGACAAAATGCGAAAACACGCGTGTACTTAGATTTAGGTGCACATTAAGGAACCCCAGTTGGTCGAAATTTCCGGAGTCCTGCACTACGGCAATGTGGTTTTGGCAGTAAGACACCATAATTTATTTAAACTTGATTGACTCGTTTCTCTAAATGCTGCACACCTATACGGCCTAAATAAGTAAAGGAGACACTGCCTACATTCTGTAAATATTAACTTTGTTTTTTACTGTAAGAAACCTAATCAAGTTCGGTGCAGTGGTTGCCGAGAAAAAGTATTTCTCCTTCCTCATGTATTTCGATACGAGACCCCTGAGCGAAAGCTTCCTTTTAAGTGCTTATGACAAAAACTAATATGCTGTAAATGACTTCTGTTAATGCGCGATAAGCGCAAATGACGCGTTCCACATGCACAAACGTTTACTGTCCACGACGGTTGGTGGTTCTTCGTACGGCGCTAATTATAACAGACGTTTAATGGACGGCTGTCCGTAACTAATAAAAATGCGGCATCCGAGACACAGTGGTGGATTTTTGCTAGCCAAGATACACAGCAGGGATGGACACACACACACACACACACACGCACGCACACACACACACACACACACACACACACACACACACACACACACACACACACACACACACACACACACACACACACACACACACGCACACACACACACGTACGCACACAGAGAGAGAGAGAGAGAGAGCGAATCAACTTTTATACTGAGCCCTTAGTAAAGGTTGGTGAACGCTGGCACCAGATGGGGTGAAACCTTCTTCTCAGGTCCCATATGCGTCCAGCATTTCCTGGCCCTTAGCCGCCAGCGTGAGCTGGCTCGGTAGGTCGGGGCTGGACAGCAAGCTCTGCCATCGCTCGGGGGGGGGGGGGAGGTGTTGGGGCTGGGGAGGGTGGGGTTAGGGATGGAAGGGGGTTCTTGCGCTTAGTGCACTCTGGAAGGATGTGTGCTAGAGTGCCTTTTAATCGTCTACAAAACGGGCATGAAGTGTCATGCTCTGTTGGGAGCATCTTGTGCAAGAGCACGGGATGTGCTTGCGACCCCGCTTGCGTGCGTTGCACGATCGTTTGCTGCATTCGGCTGACTTGCGGATGTAGGCGGGGAAGCCTACATCTGCCGCTTCTGTACATTTGGGTGATTTCTTTGAAACTTGTCATGGGCTGCAGTAGCTCTGGCTCGTCCTCGGCCCGGATTGACAGTTCTCGGGCATAGTGGTCGGCGAGTGCGTTCCCTTCCGCTTGCGAGTGAGCCGGGACCCACACGAGCTCAACGGCCCGTCCCGGTGATTTGCATTTGGTGAGGATCGCTAGTGCCACGGGAGAGATGTTCCCCTTGCGGCAGCTTGCGTAGGCGGTCCGGGAATCTGTGACCACGGTCCTCACTCCCGGTTGGGCGAGTGCGAGGGCCACGGCCACTTCTTCTGCTTCTGCTGTATTCGTCGTCCGTATCGACGCGCCTGTGACCAGTTTATGGATGGTGGTGACGACCGCCGTTGCTCTGGTTCCGTGCTAGGGAAGCGAGGCGTCCGCGTAGAGGACCTCGGGGTCCTCTTCCAGCTGTCGAGCGAGTGCCTTGGCCCGCGCAGAGCGTTTCTCGTCGTTCGCCCCCGCCTGCATGTTCCGGGGGAGGGGCTTGGTCTTAATAATGTCTCTCCATGTTGTGGGGAGCGGCTCCGTTGTCGGTTGCTGTTCAATTTGCCATCCTGTCTTGCGTAGGACGGCCCGACCGTGCTCTGTCCGGCTCAGCCTTACTCTCTGGTGAGATAGGTGCGCTTCCACCAGCTCTTCAACCGTGTTGTGGGCACCCATTTCCAGCATCTTCTGCGTTGACGAGTACACTGGGATGTCCATGGCGAGTTTGACTGCTTTCCTTATCGTCGTGTTCAGCGTCTCGCAGTTCACCTTCGCAAGCTGGAGGTCAGGCGCGGAGTACGTTATGCGTGACACGACGAATGCCTGCACCAGGCGCAGTGCGTCTTCTCTCTCTCTCTCACACACACACACACAAACACACACACAAACACACAAACACACACACACACAAACACACACACACACACACACACACACACACACACTCCCCTTGACAGATTGTATAGTAGCCTAATCAACTAAGATTCGCTAATCATGCGTGTTATTATCAAGCTTATACCGTAAGTGCCAGTTCGATGACGGTAGCTAATGGCGAGATAGTAACAAATGAGTATTTAATGCGAATAAGAAGCGTTTATTTAAAACATGCTGACACGAAGAGTCGCGCCCTATTTTTTGCGCGAAACCGAAACCGAGCGCGTCAGCAGTGACCGCAACTACAACTTCAAAAGTAATCTTGGGCGCCAATTTCTCCCTTAGAATAGATGCAAAACGCAGAAAATATTTTATGAGACAACCACTAGACGCATTTGAATGAACTTTCTTTTAGTACACAGAAAAAACTAAAATGTAATCACTCTAAAAATGGAACATGCATTGAAATGTTCGAAAGTGCAGTAGAGTAAGTTTTTCCAGAAAATTATCCAAATCTCAGCACCGATGGCATCAATGGCACGCTTGTTGACCTACAGTCGGAATAGAAGTACCTGGGAGTCTATTTCACCGAATCACTCCCTTGGCATCAACATATTGACACTGTCATAGGAAAAGCTAGCAGGATGCTACATTTTATTCGCAGAAATTTCAAACAGGCAACACGCGAAGTTGAAGAAACTTTATACTTCTTACATGTCAAAACAATAATTGATTTGCCGGTGTATTATGGGGATCGCTATCAAGATTACCTCATTAATAGACTGGAAAAACTACAGAACCAAGCAGTAGGGTTTGTTTGTAATAATTACAGCCAGTACTCTAGCGTTTCAGAAATGAAGGCCACTTTAGGATGGGATCTGCTACATATACGTAGGTAGAAGCTAAGGCTCGAACTATTGCACGAAATATATAACAGCCCCAGAAAGGTATCCATCACTATAACTATCTTCTGGAACCAGATTACATATCGACTCGCGGTGATAACAACAAAAAGATCTCAGCCTATAACTGCAGAACAAACAATTTTTACTACTCCTTCTTTCCCCAAATCAATTAGACAATAGAACAGTTTATCAAATAATATAGTAAATGTGTCGCATAACGAACCATTCTATTCTAAGCTGTGACGGCGCTCTTGTAAAATAACTGTAAGTGTTATGTATCCTAAAAACCTGTTTGTTTCACCTTACTTGTATGTGTTTCTCTAAATGCTATTGTTGTGCTTCTGTTTGTGAGTATAACTGCAAAAGATTGTCTGCTTTACTGGTTAAGTTCTGTTCCCCATACTTAATGCATTTATGGGGCTCTTGCATTGCCCAGGGGGCGCTGCAAAAAAGGTGCTGAAAAGCGCCCTCTGTCCTAGAATGCGTCGTACCAAGCTCGGTCGTCGGCTTCGGAAAGCACGTTTACAATATGGACCCACCACTTTCGGTTGTGTTGCGTCACCGCCTGCAGCGAATATCGGGCGCCGAAGATTTTTTCAGGGGTGGCACGCTGCGTAAAGGCAAGAAATTATGCAGTGCCGAATACGTGTACGCCGTTCAAGAATTAGGCGGCGAAGTTTTAGCACGGTGTCAATCGCAAGTGAAGCGAGTCGCGTACGAAGTGGAACTTCAGGTAAGGTTTGCACGCTAGCTGCTAGATTCAGGCGCACAAACGCGAGGAAATGCTTGCTATAAATGAATCCACAGCAGCGATAAGCAGACATCATGTGTACGGAACTGCTCGAGCACAGGACGGTACGCGCCGCGATGTACGAACTGCTCGAGCGCACGATCGTACGCGCCGCGACGGCAGCAGTCTTTCGACATGCCGCGAAACGGCGGGCCTCCTGCAATCTTTGCTGACTGCATGCCGCTAAACAAGTAGTTATGCCTGCGTTGTAGTAGCGGCTATCTGTCCCTTTTAGTAACTGGTAATAACTGATGCAATGCATATGAGCTCGCACGTACGTGCGAGCTCATATGCATTGCATCAGTTATTACGTTATTGCATCAGTTATTGCATCAGTTATATGCATTGCATCAGTCATTGCATCAAGCAAGCACGCACGAGCTCGCACGTACGTGCGAGCTCGTGCGCTGCTTGCTTGATGTAGGTTTCAATGACAGAGCTCGAACATCGATATGCTGCAATCAATACTGCCTTGCTGCGCTGCCTCAACATGCTGGCTTGAGATCAAGGATGAGCGCATTTAACTCTCTTAACCTGTGCTGCTCGTAGTGGAGTAGTGAATTGTCATCGAATGAGCCCGACCATTTGTGCTCATTTGCACACACCTGGTCACTTCAACACTTCGCATCGGTCGAATTGTTAATTGTCGCTGTGGCCGGGTCTCGAATCGTGAATTACCAGCCATGCCTGCTGCTATGTCGGTCTGCTGTCGGGACTGTAGGTGCAAAAGACCGAACTTTAGAACACAGATAATCAAGCAAGCTTCAAGACAGGCGAAGCAGTCAGCATGGCGCGAAGTTTCGCTTACTCAGCGCGACGAACTGCAGCTATGCAGCGCGCCCGACGCTCCACTTCGTGAGGCCTTGAAGGAAAACGGTAGAATCTGATGTTGGGATTCAGGCGTTCTTGTTCATGGCAGCCCACGACGCAGAAGTAATGACGGTGACGCCTTTCCGAGGCTGGGCTAGGTCTCTCCGGATCGGCGTCACCGATTCCTTCTGCTCCTAGCATTACGTCCCACGGCACACGGAGAGTCCGTTTTCGTCAAACTGTAGGCTGCGGCGAGCTCACAGCGTGGTCGGCGTGGTCTGTGAGAACTGGCGAGCCTTTTCGCACTCGCACCAGGGCAGAAGAAAGTGCGAATCGACGCAAAACTCGGCCTAGAAACGTGCTTCGCCACAGCCAGTGTTCAATACGACCCAAGCTGGTACGACCCAGATGTTTCCCGCGCCGCCACCAGGCGCCGCTACTATACCTCAAACTCCTGCGCAAGACGCCCATGGCGATGTAGGTACTGTGTATATGAATGAATGAATAAAATAAAAACGGTACTTTAGTTTAGGGCGTAATAGATTGTACAAATATTTCCGAAAATAATAAGTTAATAAAACAAGTGGAAGTGTCAGGTTTGAAAATCGACAACTCTAAACCACGAAAACATGGACCGCTGTTCTGCAAAATATTGTTCTTAGAGCACCTAAGCGGAGACAAATTTAATATATGAATTTACTGTTTATGTGAATGTGTTAAAAGCTTTACGAGGGCTTCGAAGTAGTCTTACCCACATCATAGAGGCATATTTCAGCACGGTGTGCAAGACATCCAGTTCGTCCAATATTATTAGTTGCAGTTTACGAATTTGTTGTGTCGTTCCTCCTTGCTGAGTGAGAGAGTTGTCAACTTGGTACTTTAGCTTTGTATATTTAACTGTGCACATTTCAATTTCATCTATAAAAAGATTGGCGGCCTGAGTAAAATATTTGCTTTACACAGTAACTAGTGTATAACTTTTTTCCATCAAGTGCGAGAAGATTCAACCACATTGGTGCAGTGGTTACCGAGAAAAACTACTTCGTTCCCATTTATTTGGCTAGATGTCGCCGAGGTAAAGGTTCCTGTTAAGGTCTTTTCTTTCATCCTCCATTTCCTTCTTCATTTATCCGGAATATAGCGATTGTATTAAACACAATCCTCACCTGCACATATATTGAGAATCCAGCAAAATTGAGTTCCACATCGTTACGCTTTTCTTGGCTAAATTGTCTGCCATCTTCGTATGGTGGCTACTACATATATATAACGACACAGCCAGAAACTACTGCTTAAGTTCAGAAACAGAAAAGCAGTCACCTTTATTTCCGAACTGTATTTCTACAGTGGGTAGAATTGATTCGATAATTTTTTTGATTGAGTGACACAATTTATAACATCCAAACTTGTTCGAGTTATAGTATACGGCTTAATAATGATATTTGGGGTTTTACGTGCCAAAACCACTTTCTGACTTTCTGATTATGAGGCACGCCGTAGTGGAGGACTCCGGAAATTTTGACCACCTGGGCTTCTTTAACGTGCACCTAAATCTAAGCACACGGGTGTTTAATATACGGCTTAGTGCATGTCTACGAAATAAATATGCGCACCGAGTTATCATTTAGCCTTCCTCAATCAATATTAGTTATGACACTACGCCCACTTCTGAGCGGAGCTGCCAAGGTCGGAGTTGCAACGCACCTTCCTGTGATAAAACGAATAAAACCACGAATAAAAGGCGGAAGAGTAGAACGCTTCCTACCAGGGATGACTCGAGAATGTATGATTCCACTGCTGTTTGATCGGCCGCAAGGGATTGTGTGCGCTACAAGCTAAGCGCGGAATCCGAAAACAAACTGACAACGCACGAAGTGGCGAACGCACGAAGCCCTATAACCTCACGTATTGTTAGACAGTGCAGCGATAGCGCAGCCACAAAACGTGTGTTTTGTGGCTGCGCTCTTGTGGTAGCCTCTCGGTTACCACACTACCAATTCGGCTACCAATGACGAAGGGTGAAAGGACGGAAAATTAAAAGAATAAGCAGAGAATAGCCTCGTCAGACCCCAGCTGACGAGGCGTTGCTATGCAAACGCTCGTGCTTTTGCACGCGTTACCGTCGCAAGTGTAGAGTCGCACACACAGTGGATGGTTCGCTCCTCACCTGTAATAATTGTATCCAAGGTGCGTGCTATGTGACCTGGATCCGCTGATGACGCCCCGGCTCCGTGTCCCACTAGGCGTCACCGTAGAGAACGTGCAAGGCGAGCGGTGGCCGTCAGCTGTAGCCACGCCGCTCACCGGCGGAGAAGGCGCCGACGGCGTTGTCGACTTTGTGTTGGGCGAGTGCCGTTTTCTAGGCCGCCGCCCGCCGCCCTTCTTGGGGCTATCCATCGCGGTTGTACTTCTTCTTTTGCGTCTTCTTCGTGTTCGCTCCGTAGCCACGGCACCCCACAAAATCAACGCTTGGCTGGTGTTTCACGTTTAACAACGACATACTCGGCAGCGGTTGTCCTGAAGGTCTGGCATTCGCAATGACTGGCGTCCTGAGTTCAGCACGTGGAATAAAGCGGACCCTTCCTAAGCTTTCTGCGCGATGCGCGGTTGCATAGGTTTATAAAGTTTCTTTTTATTCGTGTGCTTTATGGCAGCCCACCACGGAATGTCAAGAACAAAATCATAACAGATGGAAGACGACGAAGGCGAGTTCTTGATCAGCTGCTAGTCCTGCTTCGCTCTGGTTTTTTCATTTAAATTTGTACGTACCGACGCCCCCCTGGCGGATACGATATCAAAAGCAATGACGGACGTTCCGCCTCCTCTGCCGCCAAGGTTGGGGGCTGGCCTCCAAGCTGCGAGTCGGTTTGCTGCGCTCGACCACCTCAACGCGACTCTGCCAAGGTCATCGAGCTGCTCAGACGTCGACGACATGGATTCTGACGGCGGATATACCGAGGTCACAAATCGTCGGTTGAAGAGGAAACTTCGTAGGACATCAAGCGTGAGTGAGCTTAACTACAATAAGCCGCCCACACAGCAAGCGTACACAATCGCCTACATCCCCGTCGCTGCTACAGGCAACCTCAATTCCCTCAATAGGCAAACTCTCACTCCCTATCTCGAGGGGCTGGCTCCAGGGCAAATCAGAGAGGTCCGAATTAACCCCAGAGGAAACATACTTACTATTGATGAGACTACACGAACAATCCTCGACACTTTGAAAGCTGTAACTGAGCTAGGAAATATACTTGTCCGCTCATTCATCGTACATGGAGGCAGCACCACCTCCGGTGTTATCTACGATGTCGATACAGATATTGATAATGACGATCTCCCAACTCTGATCTCCTCAACTGTCCATATCACAGACATACACCGTTTTGGACGGTCGAGGTGCATAAAAATCATTTTTGAGGGAGAGACCTTACCAACACATGTAAAAGTGGGTTATGTGCGACATCCTGTCCGTCCATACATCCCTAGGCCCTTGCAGTGCCGTAAATGCCAGAAAATCGGGCATGTAAGTGCTGTGTGCGTGAACAAGATGACGTGTCCGTGCTGTGGTGGTGATCACGATAAGTTAACGTGTGCTGGCTCTGACTTGAAGTGCCCTAACTGCGATGGGCTGCACGAGGCAACGTCGAAGGACTGTCCAAAATTAAAGACTGAAATGTCCGTGCTAAGGAAAATAGTACGAGATCAATCTACACAGAGAGAAGCGGCTACCAAGGTCCACCGCCGCCAGAGGCGCTCACGTAATCGCAGAAGGAAATCATCATCGACAACAGGACAACCTGTACTCCAGGAAAAGTCGTCGCGCGCTCCTGCTAGTCCTCAAACGTCAGAGCCACCTTTAACCACGTCTACTCTTCTGAACACCAAGGACACTACTATATAGCCTGCCCTGCCATCTCGGAGTACAGAAGTGCAGCCGGAACGCCAGCGTGAACATGAACCTTCATCGTCGGATGGGGAAATCAAGGCAATGCTTGCACAGCTGATTCGTTCCTTGCGAATGATACTCATCGGAGTTAAGACGCCCGTTGCCAAGGCTGCGGTGCAAATTATCGACGCACTAGAACCAGTGCTTGCTGCTGTATAAAAGCTAGTAAACGCCATGGCATCATCAACTTCAAGGTTGTCACTACAGGAATGGATAAGCGGTTCCGTAATATTCCAGTGGAACGCACGAGGTCTACGTGGTCGCCTGGGAGATTTTAAATAGAGAGTGCTCAAGCATCAGTTTCCAGTTATTGTAGTATGCGAGCCGAATATGACATCGCCATTTAGACTCTCTGGATATGAACAAGTCGCGTCTGGGACAAGTGGAAATACTAGCAAAGTTTTACTATGTGTGCGATGTGACCTCACGTATTCGCTAAACCAAGTTCCGGTGCATGACAGCAACGAGTACGTCTCTATAACACTGAAGCTAAAGCACCGAATAATCTCGATCATCGGTGGCTATATTTCTCCCAGGGGAAGATTTCACTCTGGACACCTGAAATTTGTTCTTGACTCTTGCCAAGGACCTCATATTATTGTAGGCGATTTCAACGCGCACCACCATATTTGGGGTTGTAGGATCACAAATCTTCGAGGAAGACAACTTCTTAACTTCACAAGCGGCAATGATCTTGACATCCTGAACGATGGCTCACCAAGATTTCTTCGTGGCACAACGTACAGCAGCTGTCTCGATTTAGCTATCGCTTCACGATGTCTTTCGTCTTCTGCTGCCTGGTGTACAGATGCTGAAACGTATGGCAGTGATCACCTACCTACCTACTTATGTACAACTGGGATGGTTTACAAGACTTCCAAGTTCTCATACGCGACGCACTGACTGGGATGCTTTTCAGAACAAGCTAGAAGAATCCTGGAACTGTGTAATTTCACTGAAAGAGATTGAAGGGCGCATTAGAGCAGCAATGCACGCAACAACACGCATCATCGACACATCAAATTCAAGAACATCCGTTGACGTTATATATGAAGAGCTGCGGGCAGTCCGACGTCGCGCCGAGAGGAAATACAGGCGAACTAAATTGATATCAGACTTGAGGACGTCATGCCGTGTGCAAAAGAAAATTCAAAGATACTTAGACAAGCTCGATAGACATCGTTGGAGGTCCTTTTGCACCAGCCTGGACCCAAGAAAACCGTTGTCCACAATATGGCATGTTGTACGAGCACTACCATCTCCTCCACAACAGCTACGTCCCCTCCGAGCTTTGGCTATCACCCAGACGCGCAGTGAGAAGGAAATGGCGGAAGATTTCTGCATACACCTCTCTGGATCTACAACATCGGTAGCTTCAGTGCTCAGGCGTGCTCCTCCAACAATGGACGATCGTCTCGACCTCCCATTCACGCTGCAAGAGCTACGTGCAGCGATTTCCTCTTCAAGACACTCAAGTGCGCCTGGTCCTGATGGCATTACCTATTCTCCCTTGCGCCATCTAGGCCCTCGAGCGACTGAAGAGCTCCTGGCTTTATACAATCTCTCTTGGTCCTCGGGAACTGTGCCCGCACACTGGAAGACAAGCAAAATTGTGGCAAAATTGAAACCAGGCAAGACACCCCGTGCTATGCTTTCCTACAGACCTGTGGCGCTTGCCAGTTGCATAGGTAAAACAATGGAACGCATGGTTTTGACGCGCCTGGAGTGGTTTTTGGAGAAGCATAATATATATCGAGACGCAATGACAGGTTTCCGAAAGGGTAGGTCGTTAGTCGACAGCGTCATTGACCTAGTAACAACTGTTGAACATCAGAAACGTCGCCATCGATTAACGGCTGCTGTCTTTCTAGATATCAAGGGTGCTTTTGACAACGTTCTACATGATGCAATTTTTAATGCCCTAGAAGAATGTGGCGTCGGGGCACGTATGAATCAATGGATAGCCAGCTATCTTCAAGAGAGAACGATATTCATGACAACTCCAGACGGTGAAACAAAGAACCACCCCGTCTATCGTGGAGTGCCTCAAGGAGGTGTATTGAGCCCAATCTTATTTAATATCGTTCTCATTGAACTGGTCAAAGAACACGCAGGCACAGTCTCGGTCTCTGTGTACGCAGAAGACATCTGTATATGGACCACGAGCTTAACGCGCTTGCAAGTGCAAACGAAGCTGCAGCGCGCGGTGTCAATAACGTCGACATACCTAAACAGTGGCGGACTGCAGCTCTCACCGGAAAAAAAAGTGTAACCATGGCATTTACACGGAAGTCAATGGCCTGCTACCCCGTTATGATTGATGGGAATATTATACCTTCAGTAACCCACTACAAGTTTCTCGGAGTCATCATCGACCGTGACTTATGTTGGTCGAAGTACCTCTCTGGATTAAGATAAAAGCTGGACAGCGTTACTCAGATCATTCGACATATGTCTGGAAAATCATGGGGGCCATCAAGTCATCTCTTCTGCAGCTCTACCAGGCACCTTTTGTTGGCTACTTCCGCTACAGTGCGCCTGTACTTTCTCGGGTTAGTACAACTGGTGTACGCACACTTTAAAGTGCTTAGGCTCGCGCACTGAGAATTTGCCTAGAACTACCACGATATGCGTCTGGGCACTGTTGCAGAGGCACGTGCGTGCCCAGCTCGAGTTTATCTGCAACATGAGCCATTCCGAGTGCATCTAAGGCTACTGAATAGACACAGGAATCATCCACTCACGAACGTCACAAGCGTACGGCCTGTGTCCGCCTACTCAAAAGCCGTGTTGTCGCAGCAAGACTTATTGCCGTCGGACTTCGAACCGCATGACATACCCGAAGTTCCACTCTGAACGATGGCAAAGCCAACGATGAGACTCTCAATCCCTCGAAAAGCGAAGAAGTCGAAGATGCCGCTTGATGATCTCAAGCATTTCGCGCTATCATACATTGCTTACATGTATGGATGTATGGATGTATGGATGTATGGATGTACGAACATGTTTTTACAGATGGTTCTGTGACACAGACCTATTCCGTGGCGGCCTACACGGTGCCAGGAATGGGGATCGCACAACGGTTCAAGATAGGACACAGGACGTCGTCTACAGCAACTGAGCTGACCGAAGTTCGAGAAGCAGTTCGCTGCATACTGCAACAGAGTCTCGAGAAGTGGACAGTGTTCTGTGACTCAAAACCAGCACGGCAACTCATCAGCAATTATATGATTGACAGAACCGCATATAGTCCTCTGGTTTATGAAATCATGTCTCTGCTTGCTGAGGCGTCTCATTCCGAGCATACCATCGTGCTGTAGTGGATTCCTGGCCATTGTGGAATAGCTGGAAACGAACAAGCTGACGCAGAAGCAAAAAAGGCGCACACTGACAGAACTATTATAAAAATTAATTTTTCACGGTGTGACATTAACGCCTTGCTCCATACCTCCCTTAAAACTTCTACGGCGCGACATTGGGACAACCCCGAACATCGACAAGAGCGCCTCCATAGACTTGACGCTGGATTACAATTCCGGCTTCCACTTCGGTTGCGGAGAAGCCAGGAAACACTCATTCATCGATGACGGCTGGGTGTGGCATACACCAACCGATACCTTCACAAGATTGGACAAACACGGGACCCTGAATGAAGCGTCTGTCATACTCTCGATACAATAGCTCACGTACTTTGCGTGTGCCCTCAATATGCGGCCGAACGAAGAACACTCAAATCTACAGTTGACAGCTTGGACTCCCGCCCCTTTTCAGAAGAAAAGGTTTTGGGCGCGTGGAGGCGTGTTCACTGTGCCCAATGTGCCATAAAATCACTTTTGAACTTTTTAAGTGAGACTGGTTTAGACGATCGCCTCTAGAAGCTGTGAGACGTGCAGTCAGTGCGAAATGTGTTTGCGCAATAACTTTTTGTGACAAAATTACTTTTTGTATGGACAAGATTACTCTTACGTGTATTGCGTCTACAGTGCGCTTCCGCATATTGGACAACGTGTATATAGTATCTCATTGTACCATAACATAATCACCCGCCACCTACCTTTCCCTGTATTTCCCACTTCCCCTTTCCCCAGTGAGGAGTAGCAGGCTAGAGACACGCTCTCCAGGCCGACCTCCCCTCCTTTCTCTCCATTAAAATCTACTCCTCCTCCATAACAGATGTCCCTAGGTATCATCGACAAAGCAGCTATGCTGAAGAGCGAAGCAGAATCAGAATATATTTACGGCTGCCTGTGCGTACACCTACCGGGTTTTTGACTAACCCCGCTCTATTGATACGTGCCCTGCTTTAAACGGTCATATTGATCATCATGACTGGTATAATTCTGTCAACTCTGACTGCGAACGGTAATACGAGCACCCGACTAGTCATTGCGCTTCTAGACTACTATGTCAACTTGAGAAGAAAAGCCCGGTGCTCCCGAAAACGTCAGGCGGAACTGAGATGAAAATTAGCTCTTGGAATGACTGGAATGCTTTCCGAAGGGTGCAGCTCGCCTGTAGTAGTAAATGTGCGCAGGTCCTGCATATCTAAAGCACAACTTGATTTGCCTTCCTATGCTCTTTCTCCAAGATCGCTATTGGTAAAAATCTTGTACGTAGCATCATTTTATTGTTATCTGGCGATCGCCCGTTCACCACCGATGACAGAAAACTGCGTGCGCAATTCGCGAATCCATGTAATTGCTCGCTACCCCGCGGCCGTGCCGAGAAAGTGCTGATCGAGGTTCAGGTTTCAAGCGAAAGACGGTGTCCTATGATGGCACGTGCTGAATTCCTCGTATTTCTCAGATCGTTGCAATGCCGCTGCGCACAAGCCAGAAAAGGAAAAAGAAGACGTGTGTCGAAAGACGTTTGTTGTGTAGTATTATGCGTGTCATCGCGGTCGAAAGACAGCAATGTATGGTTTCGTCGTTCTTAGAAAGAAAGAGACGACGCGCATCGGCGAGCGACTTGGATAAGATTGGAAAAGGTGACCGATATTATACCGGTATCGAAACACTTCAATCGGGTCGACTTGTTTATTCTCAGCGAGTAGACCATTGTTTTCTTTTTGTTTATTTTAAATATCTTGCTGGCGTTTCAAATCGCGGAGTGTACTTTGTGATTTGCGCTTAAGCTAGATTTGTTTTTTCGTTCATAGTTTTTTTGCCGCAGCATTAGTGATACTAATGCTTTAAGCAGAAGGAATATTCTCACCAATGTACTTTTACCAGCAAGCATGGCAGCAGGAATGATAACTGCCTCGGGAGATCTGAAGTTGATCCTGACACATGCTATGCCGCGAAGGGACACGATGTTTTCATAGCGTGCTTTAATTTAGGGGCACGAGCAGAGCGTGTTGTTTTCACGTGCAACGTGGGGAGTGGCCAGTTTAGTTCCTCTACCTCCGTGTCCATCGCCTCTACTGAGGTGCTGGACACGCGCTCTTGCAAGCGCTCTGTTTGACGTGACGGCCCGTCTCGGTAGACGAAAGCTTTCAGGCCACCAGCCCGTAGGTCGATGGCCCCTTCTACTCGGGTGGCGGAGCAGCGCTAGCTGCAGCCGCCAAGGGGGCGGTTGGTGTCAATTGTGCGTCTGGGCCGGTCAGCCGCCGGAAGCCGCTGTGTCGCCGCCCCCTGACGCGCCACGTCGCCAAAGCTGTTCTTGGGCAGGTATGAAACCCGCCGACGTGTCTCCTTGAGTGATACGATCTCTTCTACCTGACGCGTTACGATTTACTTTTTCGTTTTTTTTATGATGCGCAGGACCGCGAGTATGCGCCGTGCTCCCCAGCGCAGTTCACACAGTGGAGTGTGTTTTCACATGATTCAGGGAGGCGTTCAGCTTCACTGCATTTCGCACAAATCTGGCAGCCTCGGCAGTTCCGTGAACTGTGGCAGAAACGCTGGCACTTAAAGCATCGCAGAGGGTTCGGGCCATACGGTCTTACCCGGATCTTGACATACCGAGCTTGGGTTGTCTCGGGCAATACGCTCCAGCCAACGGTGAGAATGAGGCGCTCTGTCTGGATTTATTTCCATTCGTGCCTGATCTTAATTTTTGTCACACTGGCCACATTTTGCTCTTTCCAAAGTTTCATAAGGTCGTCATCAGAAACAACGTCGCGGATGGTGTTCATAGTTCGATGTTGGGTAACAGTAACTGAAATGTTCTCAAAAGAGAGAAGGCTCTGGAGCTTTTGATGTTGCTTCTTGTCATGTGCAGTTCTAAGAGAAGGTCACCAGTAGCCAGTTTAGTAGCTTTGTAGCCTCGGCCTATGGCATGACTCAGACATTTTGTAACAAGGAAAGGTGAGGTGACTCTCACGCTCTTTTCTGGTTTTTCAGTGTACCACATGATACTTGGGAGGTTCTCTCGGTTGTGGCCAAAAAATTGAAATACTTCGGTTCACTCTCGTTTGTGAGAGTGATGAGCAAGTTTCGGAAAAGAACTGTGCATAAAGAATCTTGAGTTTTGGGCAGCAACGCCAGCCACTCACCATGGAGCCCAACTTGGGGACGCCGCAGAAAGTGTAAAACAGCTCCTGCAAACGCCAGCTATACGTTAATGCTATAACCAAATATGGTATACGAAGGTTGGTTGCACCACAAAAGACTCTTGCTGCCTGGAAGATCCGGAGTAACTGGAAGTATGAGATAGGAAAGATGAGATGTAAGAGAGAAAGACGAAGGCTGGAGGGGAGGAGAGTAAAAGGAAACTACCAATTTCCCCCGGGTGGGTTAGCCCGGGGGCCACGTCTACGTGAAGCTGAGGCCAAAGGCGTGTGTGGCTTCCGCCGAGGTGCCTTAGAGGCGCAAGCACTCAGCATCGGCTTAGCCTTGAGGATCCCCTTTTCTCCGGACACAGCTAAGCCCCGCACCCAACCCCCATGTGCTCAGGTCCGTGATGTCGCAACACACGAAACGCCTGCTCGCTCCGACGCCCCTGCGGGGACGCAGACGACCTTATCACACGTACCAGCTAACTATAGAAAGAAAACTGTATCCCGACTCACAGACAGAACTATAAATTGCTTTTATGCCAAGACACACTGACCAAGTAACATTACAGTTTCTCTCCTCGGTCTATCAGCGCAGAATATCCGTATAAAGCTTCTGAAAGCACGACAGACGCTAGAGCCTATACATTGTGAGATGCTGTATGTGATATACTACAACACGAGTCTCAGTGCGGAGCTGGCTATCAATATCGAAAACAGTCGAGTATCGTACCTGCAGCAGTGGAGCAACACCACGTACAAGTGCGTGTGCCTTTCGGGTTCCCGCTATGCACAAACACTTCCTTTTGTAATCTCCGGCTCGCTTGATATGCTTTAAAGAAATCTGATGCAGCTCCCTAGTCAGGCCCGTTGTTGGCATTCACTGCGTAGCTATTTCCGCGACCTTGTTGCGCATATGCTCGAGACCGATCAAAATAAGGCGATAGGCAGTAAGATCTCTTTCAGCTCCCACGAAACACTTCTTTTCCACACAAAAGAGAAACGTGATCACAGCACCGTGTGAAAGAGCCGCCATGAACCTTGACGTAGCCATCTCTGCTTGCTTCGACAGCATTGCCAGCCCAAATAGCAGATTCTGGAGTTGCCTATAAGGAGATAATAACTGCTGTGATGGCCAACAGCGGTGATGCCCAATCACAGAAGTTACGTACCCTATATGGGTTCAGGCCTTTATTGTTGTGCTCCCGATGCTCAGCTTAAAAATGCGAGAAAACCTTACTGTCAATCGCTCACAAAAGTCGAAGGTGTTAGAAAGCATGAAAAAAAAAATCAGGGACGCCCGCACAACTTTCCGAGCGTGCACCTCAGACTCACAAGCTGCGAGTACCGTCTCGTGAGCGTCTTTCACACTATTACTTGTTTAAGACTTAGGGATGCACTGTGTGGTGTTAGGCGCAGCGAGAGCGCCATCCGCCGCTACTTCGCCCACACTTTCAACAGTTCGCGCAGTTCATAGTTAACACTTGGCAATTGAAGCGACCGACAACAGAAGTTATCCTGTAGATTTAACAAAAATTTAGAATGGGGTTTTAAATGGGGGGGGGGGGGCGATTAAGGCATAGCATAGAAAGGGATTCCGGATTAATTTTGACGATCCGGGGTTCTCTACAGTGCACCCAACGAACGGTAAACGGGCGTTCTTGTATCTAGCTCTCATAGAAATGCGGCCGCTGCGGCTGGGATTGCATGCCGCACCCTTGTGCTTACCAACGTAATGCTCAAGCCTCTACGTCACCAGGGCTTCTTTTCTTTATTACAGAAAAATACGAGTGCTGTTGTGCGAACATTATTTACTTTACACTTACACAAATGAACAACAAATGCATACATTCTACACAGCGCCACCGCAGCGGGTTATCTTATAGCTTAAAGCGAAGCTTTCTCTCGTACTCTCCGTTTCGGCGAGCTTGCTGCTATCTTTCGCGATGGTTTACGAAAAGCCCAGCTGGTTGGTGTATTCGACTAGGGGGCGTTCGATTCGCCTGCACCACCTGAACCAGTTCTCGAGGCGCTGCACCCTGTCATTCGTTTGAGTGGTGCAGCAATGACGCCCTCTCAACCACGCCGTTCGTTTCAAAATGTGCAGGAAAGGTGCAGGGCTGGTTGACAATTTTGCTGCGCCCTCTCCACTGTCCATGCCGACTTGATGCAGACGTCAAGGTGCGAACCGGCAGCGCAGCCGACGACGCACAACCGATGAGTAAGCGACATTCAAATCCCGCTTACGCGCACCTGCTGCGTCTACGCAAGCACGAGGTGTATCTACGCCTGAGCAGCCGATCATACCATCAGTTCAGTAGTCCTGAAACTCCGTGCACATTCGCCGGATAAAACATAACGCCAGCGCCGCGTCTGCTCCTTCGTGGTCGTTTCGAGGGTCGCCCTTTGCCTGCACTAAAGAAATAGAGTAGCACAATTTCTGAACTTATCGTCGACTGCCGTGAATCGGTTCGCGGTTGTGCAGGCGAATCGAACGCACCCTTAGTGTCAAGGATATGCTGGCTGCTGTCTTGCAGAACTATCCTCATTAACCATGTGGTAATGGTAGCTGGATGGCTCGGTAAAGCTCAATACAGCTCTAAGAAACACCTTCTAGACTAAGATTGGTTTTTGTGTAGTGTGTGCAATAGGCTCTGCTTTCTTCTGAACGTGTCTGCGGTCTTGAAGTGCCAGTAGTTCGCTTTTTTATAGCGATTAGTATTCTTTGCCTACTTCAGGCGTTTTGAGCCTATCTATCTATTGCCGTAATACCGATGTCGTCATACGGCATTCCTCGATAAATCGACGTCATTGCTTCCTCGTCATTCCATCTTAATCATGCTGCCATTCAATCGCAATTATGCAGCTGTTCTCATTACATTGTCGTTAGACAGTCCGTATTACATATAAAGAGTTCTTACATCTGCTATTTGCCGCCCAAACAAGTTATAAAAATATTGCTTCCGAGTTGGTTGTTCACAATATCACTCCCAGCTGTAACTGTCACACTATCACTTAAGCTGTAACTTGTTGCACGCTGAAGCTTTGTCATTTCGAATAGCAACCGTCAAAAGGCAGATCCAGGGCCCCATACACTTCATTGTCATCTTTCGGCGCTGAGACAAAGTCGCCTGTGCGCTTTGAACGCCAGCGGTCTGCGAGTTCCGCGGCGCCGGTGTTGCGCAGCCTGCAGAGCTGGCGCCACGCTGCGTGGCGTAGTCTTCAGGCTATTTTCTTCTAGCTGGGCGGTGCGCTCTGTCATCCTGGCGTCTCTCGCTGCCTGCTGTGCAGCCTTCAGTCGGTTTTCTTTATCTAGCTCAGTGAACAGTATGACGTGGTGCGGTGTGGACTGGAGGGGTGTGCCGTTGCGAACATGCACTCCACCTATTTCAAGATTGTGTGTTAGTATCATCTCCAACCAATCGGCCTTGCCGGTTGCCATTTCATGCTTACATCTACACTCGATTGCGGGAGAGCCAACAGTTTATTATGCATCTGTTATCGTACTTTCGTCATCATGACGTCGTGGTATTGCCGTCGTCATTAAGACTTTGTCATCCGTTTGGGATCCTACTGTCGCCGTCATACCATTGTCCCCATGTCGTGGCTATACAATCATCGTAATTATTAAATCGTCATCTCACTGCCGTCGTCGTCATACCTTTGACTTCCATCGACGCCACTGCGTCGCATTATTACCTCTCCATGCTCTTGGACGACCTTGACAAACGAGTTTCATAGCGAAGTGGCGCGATAGGTGAATATGTCGCAGATAGCCTATGCAACAGAAGTCTCAGGATGACCACTAAAAGTGTTAAGTAAACGTAACTTCAAAATTATGATCTATCGTTATACAACTCGTTATGATCTGTCGTTATACAATTGCATTAGCATCGAGAGTAATCGTGAAATGAGTTCTGCCGTAACGTTTTTCGTGAGGGCTGCCTTTCACTTCTATTGAGCGAGGCCATTTCGGTATAAAAAAAACTCGTCAACCTTCGAATATGCCGCCCGAGTCCAAGGACTTCGAGCCGCCACCTCAGGCCACCACAACAAAAACTGTCGGACTATTCTTTAATAATGTTTCTTCTTCTCCTTCAACCTTCGTCGTGTGGGCTATAGTTGCCCCTACACAAGAATGATGTTCGTGGCAAACACGAAACAACGCTTTGCCCAAATGGGCTCCCAAAGCGTGTGCTACAAGCATAATTTTTGATGCGCTTATCAATCTTTGGGAATTTCGCCCAGTTTGCGGTCGGTTGGTCACCGGTCGGACGGGCGGTCTGTCTGTCTGTCTGTCTGTCTGTCTGTCTGTCTGTCTGTCTGTCTGTCTGTCTGTCTGTCTGTCTGTCTGTCTGTCTGCCTGTCTGTCTGTCCGTCCGTCCGTCCGTCAGTCAGTGCGTATGTATGTAACCTCTTTCGCTCTATCTTGGGTCACTGGATAGGCCTTTGTTAATGGGTAGATAATTATCGAATATAATACGCATAATATGAATATTCTTTGAATCATGCAGGAAATTTCGAATGCCCGCAAATATTGAATTGTTAGATTCCTTCCGCAATAGTTACTTCCGTTCCGAGTAATAAAGGGCAGTACTATATTCTTAATAGTATGCGTACGCCGGAGAACAACAAAACAGTCATGAGTGTGTCCTCAAGTTCCCAAAAAGAAATCGCCGCTGAATATTAGTGCTAAGAAAACAGAAAATGCTTAGTTTACGCATAGGATATGTATATCTGTAAGACAGAGACTTGTCCAGCCATGTATTCTTGCAGTGATTGCTGCTAAGCGTATTGTGCAAATTTTCGCGGCTCCTGGAGGAGCTATCATCATGAATTTCCTACGCCAATCGCTACAAAGCAAAATTCTATCTCATTCCTGCATTTTATCTCTGGAGTACTTATGGTGGCCGTCGTCTTGAACAGTTCAGTCAAAGCTGTTCGTGCGCATCTTATGCTCCAGGTACCCCGTGCGAATTCATGATGCCACATTTCTGTATCAGTGGTTTGAATACAGTTTTGCTGCATATAAATGCATGTTCGAACGATACTAATGGGCTCTATCACGATTACCCAGAATGCATCAGGACATGAAAATATTGCATAAACACGATGAAGAGGTTTGATATATTTTCACATAACACTCGTTTCTTTTATTGTTCCGGCTACTTCATGTACAAGGCATACACCGATCTCCTGTGGCCAGTAAACTATATGAGGAGCGTTGCATACGAAATCACAGAAGCGGCAACACTTCAGGCACTTTTTTTCACAGAATATTTATTTGAGGTTAACCTTCAAGTTGGTTTTCCTAATTCCCAATTTCACAGCTTGCCATGCTCCTATAAAATCGAACACTTGTCAGGCGTTCCCAGGACACTCGTATCCGCGCAAACAAAGTCTTTTGACATTCGAAACGAGCTCTGCATGGGAACCACAATTCTGCAGGAATAAAAGAGTACAATTACAGTTTCAGTTGGAGAGATTCATTTCAAAAAGTATCTGGTAATGGTGAAATGTGGCAATACTGGCATGCGCTACTTTTGAAGAACTTCAGCGTACGTGCTTTCAATTAATGTCGTTAGAGCACGAGAGTGGGCGTGGACAACGCATCACATTGCTACATGTTCTGGCGAGAAACAAAGGAAAGAAAGACGAAAATGACCGCGAGGCAATTTTGAGTGGTAGTGCGCTGCTCGCGTACTAACAACCTTTGTAAGGTGTACAATAGTCTTCCACAAAATCGCGGCGTATATTCTCACGCGGAGTAAGTGTAAGCCTTATTATTTTTTTTATTTCGGTTAAATAAACCGTTTATCTTACTGCACGGCAACGCATTCCGGTTCCGTTAAGCGCATAGAGATCGCCATGGGAGGGTGACAATACTTAATGTATGCTTTGATGGCTATATTTCTTGATGTAAGAAAGCTTTTGACAATTGCGGTATCTGAAGTTTAGGGAAATAAGTATGCAGACTAGTAAATAATGCAAACGAATAATTAATTAGTTTATAGAGTCCTGGTGGACACTGCGTAATTCAAGAGTTGACCCGTTCAGGAATTGCACAGTTGTAACTCCAGTTTCGTGAACAATCGCGCCTTCGAACACATAATTTTCACTCTAATTAATCACAAGCACAGAAAAACTTGGTGAAAACGAAAGAGTCCGTATGCAGAAAAATCTCTAACGCTAGCATTTTTCATTGAGAAAATTCCAACCAATTACTATGCCAATTAAACCAACTATTAGGAAAGGCGGCCGGCGAATGGAAAAGAGCACTCCAAAGTAAGAAAGGTTTCTGAATTGGGCACAGATACCTCCGCGTGTTGGGACAAGTTTGTGTCCGTTATTTTTATAGAGCTCGACGATTTCTTTCCTACTAACTGGCGCCTGTGTTCTTCATACGTTGGTTTTCAATTCAGGCAAATGGCAAGTTTTTACATTATAAGCATGCTTCCACTTTCCGAATTCCTGAGGAAGAGAATGGTGAAACCTAATTTGCTTTATCAGCGCTTATCAACGGCGAGTACGGTGAACTTATAGATGGCTATAAAAGAAACGTTCGCAGTATTAATTAAAGTCGGGGCTGGAGGCAAACTGCCAATGTAAGTACAGCTTCGTTGTCGCAATGTTACGTCGTACTACAGTGCGTCAAGTGTTTCCATATCCTAAGTACGCTTGCCCTCTAACTAGTGTGTTGATTTGCCTGCTGTAATACAACTTCAGCGGATGAGTTGCGAGCAATTTTTAAAAATAAATTGCCGCGATTGGTGCTAACCGAGTGGTGGCCAAGTTGCGCAATTGCTTTAGTAGTCCAGCTCATGAAATGAGGACCACCCAGCGCTAACCTGACCGAATACTTGCGAGACACTTTGGTATGCCATTTGCGATGCGGGTAGAACAGTGCAGGATTGCGCAGTGATACCGCCGTAGCAGGCGCGCACAAATTACTCCAACAAACCGACGCTCACTGAAAGCTAGCACGAGCTTTGCCGCTTGTACAAAAGCGTCCGCAATCACTCCGAAACTGGCCACAAGCATAAGAAACTTGATAGATTATCAGTCGCTAGAAAGGAACCAGAACCATTCTACTTTTCAGTAACGGACGCGCCCGTCTACAATGCTTGATTCTGCTGTAGTAGTGCTGTGACAGTAGCGAAGTGACAGTGTCCTGCTGCTCGAAGTCATGTCAGGGTATGTAGGATAAAATCTTCTGACTATGACTATTCATCTATGGAGCCCCGGGGTCCGCCCGTCGACGGGCCGGGCTGAGCGGTCTCCTTAGGCTGCAACAACCAGCTCATTATCATGGTTCTTGCTTGTATTTCCTCACTGCCTTGAGTACTTCGCCTTTAGTTTCCAACCAAGGACTTCAACCTAGACCCTAACTACACCATACTGCACTGACAAACCCCATGATCTCGAGGGCAAGCTTGAAAAACAGGAGCTTGTGCGTGAAGTTTAAAAATATGGGGTTTTACGTGCCAAAACCACTTTCTGATTACGAGGCCCGCCGTAGTGGAGGACTCCGGAAATTTAGACCACTTGGGGTTCTTTAACGTGCTCCTAAGTCTAAGTACACGGGTGTTTTCGCATTTCGCCTCCATCGAAATACGGGCGCCGTGGTCGGGATTCGATCCCGCGACCTCGTGCTCAGCAGCCTAACACCATAGCCGCTGAGCAACCACGGCGGGTGCGTGAAGTTTCATGACAGAATTGTTGTTATGCACAGTATACTCGATCAGTATCTGTTGGCAACGCAAGCTTGCAGCAAAAAAAAAAAAAAATGAAAAACGCCGTGCCCTTCCACCCTGTGAAGAAGGATGACCAGCGAAGCTGTGTATGTTGGCCCCCTTCCAAGGCGAACTGCACCTCTATGGGCATTGCACTATCTTTGGGATAGGGCCACGTAAGGGCAGTGCTTAACACTGGCTTCACCTCCGCCGCAGGTCGGCCCAGTATTGCACTATCTTCGAGATCGGGCCACACATGGTTAGTGCTTAACACCTGCTTCACCTCCGCCGCGGGTCAGCCCGGGCGTTGCTCCATCTTCTCAATATTGTCTCTGCACATTGTTGCGGCTTATGGCGGCGTTGGCAAGGAGTCCACCAATCCCATCGACGGCTAGGTCAGGTTGTAAGAATGAATGACAAAGGGTTTATTAGTTTAGTTAGGCTCCCGTTAGGCTCAAGTTGCGGAAGCACACTCCATGCAGGAGCAATTTCGAAGTCTGACTTCAGACCAGGACCCTCTGACCCATTGCTCGAAATGCCTCCGCTTTTAATACCGTCGTCTTCCCTAGGCGAGTCGACTAGGGAATCTGAAGACGGTCCAGCAGTAAGTCACAATTGTCGGAGCCATTGTGACAGCTCGCCCATGCTCGCAACACTCCACAGTCTCCGAAGCCCGATGGTTTGGAATATGCGACATGATGGCAACCTGCGAATCCAAGGTCGCCGTCGTTGTTTGGTAGCATCGGATGCCTCCCCCCCCCCCCGCCTTCATCCTTAGTTCAGGCTGTCAGGTAATGGTGGGGTTGGTGGCCTTTTGTGGACCAGTCAAGAGTCCGTGTTCATGCTGCGCTGACCTCAGAATAGGTGCTGATGGAGGGGTGGTAGTTTGCCTTGCGGCAAACGTCAAATTAGCGCCTTTGTGGCGTTGAGACTTAACACGGACACGATCGCGGAGGAAATTGCCCTTAATAGCCGGAGGCACTGAACTATCTTCGGTATCGGCCCACGTATGGGGAGGGCTTAGCGCCTTCTTCACCTCCACCGTGGGTCGGCCCGGCATTGCACTATATTCGAGATTTTGTTTCTAGACACGGACACGATCCTGGGGGGAACTAGCCATTAACAGCTTCGCTTCGCAGTAAAAAAATCTAAAGAATCGCTACTCACCGAAGCTTACTGTCTAAGCCTGTCAGGTTCAGCATATTCTTGTATTCTTTGCGCTTCGTCGTGCAGAAGTTCTGCGTAAGGAAACGCGTGCAGTGTTGAATAGGCACCTTATTCGACATGTGATACTGCACAATAAGAACTGAACATAGGTGCAATGGTTTTAATAAAATAAACGCAAGGTGGAAACTACTGCCTATAAGCAATAACGTTACATTTGTTCAGCGAGTGAAATCTTCCAATCGGCCGAATAAGAATTAGAATGGATAGGAGTACCGAATCGTACGCTGCGAAACGAAATGCGGAATGTTGCGCGTTCCCGTTTGTCAGGTTTTGTGGTAACATTTTGAGGAAGACTCATCAAATTTCTTTCTAAAGTGTTAGAGAAGAGCTCTCCATTCCAAAGGAAAAATATAATACAGTAGTGCAGCACAGCATAACAAAATAACTAATTTGCTGCGCATATGTTTCAGCATTTACTGTGCAACCACTATGCGACTCTGCGCAATCATGCAGGTAACATAGAACTGCACTCTAAATAGGCATTTCTGTTGCAGCGCGAAAATTGTCAGTTTTGGGAAGACAATAAAAACCGCTGTGCACATTTGTTGGTGGGCTGATGATCCCAGACCGACTGGTGCCTAATTGTTTGAACACGTACCATAGCGAACTGCAGAAAGAAGTACTGGTTTAGGGTGAGCTTCATGTCAGGAATGTTAGAGCTCACAAACTCTTCTTCGTACTTGGCCATGAATATTAGGTATCCCTGCAAGAATATTTTACGAATATAATTATAAAGACATATTGGTCGGAAGTCAGCATCTAGTTATTCCAATGTGTTAACAATTTCCCTAGTAGTCGCTACTGAAAGCTAAGAAGCAGGTTTGAGAGGAAGGCATTTTTGTGAGTTGAGCTGATGCGATAGCCACATGACTGTCGACAGGTTAAGATAGCCAAAAGCGCAGCGTTTTGTTTGAAGGCCACTGGCATCTCTTACATCATTATTGCTTATATTCACGCGTTAAGTACCTTGTACGCAAGTGACAGCCCACCAGACATCATAGTCAACTCCTCTAGTACCTGTGGATAATCCATCTGAAAAACGAACAAACAACCAAAAATATTCGGTGAGCGTAACTAAAAAGTGCACTTCAGTGGGGCGTTAGCCTACACAAAATCTAGAGCGAAAGCTATCCAGTGACTATTTTGACTGAATTTATTCTTTGTAGTTCGATAACTAACTACCACACGGAGCAACGTATGCTCCACGTGCTATTACAACTTCCAGACTATTTCCATCTGCACAAAAAAAAAGAAAAAGAAAAAGAAGGCAAGAAACATCGTATCTTGGCTGAAATTGGTCCATAATAATAGAGCGCTCTTAAATTGTTTGCTGCATTTTTAGCAAATGATGCGACCATCATTTGAAGAAAATGAAGAAAGACTTTCTTCAGCTAAGTTTTATATGCGATGTACGACATATTACTCGGCAAAGCCTGCCAAGAAGTGTGTGCTGCAACGCTTGGCATTAGCATCGCTGAAGTGTTTAACACAACGAAATCCCGAGTGAAAATAATTGTCGGACAGAAATAACAGAACGTTCGCCGCATCAGAGTGTGCCTGTGGAGTGGTGCGCGATGGAGTTGTTACGGAATAATGCCGGGGGTGGGGGGGGGGCGCATGGATTACCACGTGCTTTTCGATTATATAATTTGTCAACAAATAGTTATAAATATTGTGGAGCTGGTGGAAAGAAGTGACCAGCTACATACACGGCGTGCGTGAGTGAAAAATGCTCTGTAAGGAAGCAGAACCCGTGCGTTCGCTAATGGGTTATATTGGAATACTGCTGTTGTTGCGAAAGTCCCGCATGATCCATGATCATCTCATCCAGCTGCCCAATCTTTCTATTCGTCAAAACTTAAGCAGTCATTTTAGCTGTGAGCGAATATTTTAAATTCGATTACCAATCAAATATTCCCTGATTTTGATTCGTATTCGAGTCTAGAATTTCCTTTTCGAAATTGCCCATTATTTGTTTCTTATTATTACTAGGTCAAGCCCACTACGTTCGCGTACTTTAAAAACAACGTGAGGGGACAGCACATACCTCCGTACTTCAGTAAAGAACCACTGCGTTAGTTTAGTGGCTACGACATTGAGCGGCTAACCTCGAGGTCACGGGTGCGATCGTCGCCGCGGAGGTGGCATTTCGGTGGAGGGGCAACGGAAAAAAAAAAAATAACGGACTCGCGTATCATGCACCGCACGAACGGTTAAAAAAAAACGTAGTCAAAATTATTGCGCACTCCCCCTCAGCGGCGTGGTGTGTCTGAGCGGTCAAATCGTGGTTTTGGCACGCAAAATCCCAGAACGTCTTTTCCTTCAACGAACGCGTGCGTTTGGTGACTTGTGGTTTTCTTGTTGGGTCTGCAATGCTGCAGCATTAAATTGAAAGCAGTTGTTTCCCATTTTCAAGCTTCTGGTTTGACCGGATGTCTATAGTGGCGAACAGACTTGCTACCTGTAAATAATAATGTAAATAATCCGCCTGTTTCTTCTTTTTTACCTAGCGGATTTCTCGCAAACTTTGTATTTCACTTTGTATATAAATGTGAAAATATTTAATGTCAAGAGGTCTATTGCCTCGAATACTAATATTCTGTTCACCCGAGAAAACTTAATATTTGAACCTCTGCCCGCCTCACCTTATCTTCTGGTTTGAACGATATCATGTTATCATGTTCTGTTCGTCTCATAAGCCACCCTTTTATCAGTCCAAAATTTGAACTTGCGGAATCGTATGTGTTTCTTTAGGACCCGTACTCGCATATGGACTGCGTCAATATGCAGAGTATGGGGCATGTAAATTACATTATTCAGCGTATTGTGATAATAGCAATGCCATTATGTGCTTCAGGCGATCTAATTCCGCTCAAAATGGAGAATAACAAAGTTCACAAGCACGCCCACAGAAGGAGAGCAGTTCAACGACAAGCGACTGCACTTTACTAACCGCATTGAGTCCCAGTGACACTTCGTTCAAAACCAGCCCTGAGCGCTTGATAGAAAGTGTTCTCCAAAGCGATTTTGCAGTTTTCATGCCATTGTGCTAAAGCACACGCAGCTCAGGCTATAATTATTTCCGCTTAATTTCCGTGGCTGACATTGCTCTGGATACTGTCCTTTAGCATTCGACTGATTCGGCTCGTTATACCCTATCTAGCCTGCTTTGTGGAGTATCTGTAAAAAAATAATTTTGTTACTTTATTGCAGCTTTGTTGCAGCATTGCTTTCACAGCACATGTCTGTCAAGCTCATATACTTCGAGATGCTTCAACCTTCTTCCCCGACGTGCGCTACGCTAATCGGCGTGAATGCGTGCGCTTGCGTTAGATTATTTTTTTTTTACCTCCAAGACAATAAACTAAATGGCCTTAGTAACAAAATTCATCCTTAAGAGATTAATGAGATTCCTGTTCATTTTGTTCTCTCGCTCTCTCTCTTTTTTGCAGCCACAGCGGACGATTTACTGTGATGTTCAATATGAACTGCAGCGTTGTATCCGTGCTGGAAGGGTCCTAGGAGAGGCAGCGCCCAAGTACAAAATATTTGTTCATTAGGTACCAGGAGTTGCAACAGTGTTTGTTTCACGAATTGTCGTAAGTAGGCGATTCTGTGCAGTCTTGGAGTCTCATAGACCACAGACAGCGCGTTGCGGTTTATGTTCAACGCGACTGTACGTTAACACTGCTTTTTGCGTCAAACAAAGGATTACTAGGCCCGCGGATTGGGATCGGAAGCGAACGCACCCAGAGCTGCATTTCACTTAGTTGATGCGAATACAGATAGTACGTTCTGTTGTCGCGGGAAGGAATAGCAAGCGCTGGTAGCCAAGGATGAACGTGTATGCCTGAACAAAAGTAGCGTAAATGGCGATCAAATTTGATTCAAGCACAAGAATTGTAGAAATGCGAAGAGGCGCAGTCGCACGACAAACCTCACCTGTAGTAGGGCACCTCGATCTGCGATCGCGTCAACGTTTCTTGCGGTACAGTTCACCACGTCGCTGAATTTCTTCCTCGTGTACTCTGAGTGCCAATTCTGGATTTTCAATCGGTGGTTAATGAAGGCACCTACAGAAATTAAGGAGGTTAGGAGACGGCGCGAGAAAATTCAGTGGTAATTTAGCAGTAAGTTTGAGAGAAATGCGCGAGAATTACGTCGCATCTCTTTGAGGTTCCGTACCCATGGTTTAAACATCGGTCATCGCATTGGAAAGTGTTGTTCAGGAGCGCATTTCACAAACGTCCTGCCTCTTCGAGGAGCAAATTGCAACTGACAGTGGTTCGGAGCAGACCACCGTCAGTGGCCTGCACGCACACATTCAATATATATATATACACCCTTTCGCACTGCTGACGCTAAGGGATTAACTTAAGTCTCAGCTTTGCTTTGGGGCGGTACACATGCATCTCCAGCGTTGGGCGGTATGTTCTACGAAGCTCAATCGCAGGAAAAACGAAGTAGTACTGAGCCCGAGGAAGATATGCATTCGGAAACGAAGCTTTCGCCTAGGGCTAACTCTGCAAGTGTGCGACAGCACCCGCCGTGGTCGCTCAGTGGCTATGGTGTTGGGCTGCTGAGAACGAGGTCGCGTTATCGAATCCCGGCATCGGCGGCCGCATTTCGATGGGGAACGAAATGCGAAAACAGCCGTGTGCTTAGATTTAGGTGCACGTTAAAGAACCCCAGGTGGTCGAAATTTCCGCAGTCCTCCACTACGGCGTGCCTCATAATCGTAAAGTGGTTTTGGCAAGTAAAACCCCATAATTTAAAGTGTGCGACAGCATACTGCGTGAAGTTTCGACAGGTGCGTGCGCATCACGGGCGACCTTGTTCATTCTTTGTTCATCAGAGTCCGTTCCTATACTTCGTATCAATTTGCGCACGCTGTGACGCGATCATTGAGCACATCTCAAATTTGCTGTTGCATACACTCTCAGAAAAGCTTACACCCTTTGAGTCGTATCTTGCCGCACAACAATAAAAGTCATCTCTCTTGTCCGAATTTCCTTTCTTTAACCTTGCAAGCCCGGTACTTCCCAGTAACGCACGGCGTCCGCGTTATCACGATGACAGCATTGCCGACAGGAAAGTAGAGGTCGCGGCGTTTTCAAGAAAGGAAATGCAAGCAATGCAGATGACGATTATTGTTGTGTGGCAGATATACACCCCAAAGGGTGTAAACTTTTGTAGAGTGTACATTCTTAGAAAATTTATACCGTTTGGGGTTTATCTTGTCCCACAACAATAATCGTCACCTGTCTTGTCCGCGTTTCCTTTCCTTAACGTTGTGAGCCCGGCACTTCCTAGTCACGAACGGCATGCGCGTTACAGTGTGACGCAGCATTCTCGACAGGAATGTAGCGAGCGCCGAATTTTCAAGAAAGGAAACGCAAGCAAGGCAGATGGCGATTATTGTTGTGGGACAAATATACACCCAAAAGGGTGCAACCGTTTTAAGAGTGTAAGGTTCAAGCAGGGTAAAGTGTGTTTACACTCTTAAACAAATTTACACCCTTTGGAGTGTACAGGCGCCCAAATCTTTAACTGGCGTGCGCGAGCGGCGACTTTTCCGTGCGTCAGCGCCGTATGACGGGGCGAGGCTGGAAACAGCTTAGCAGACGATGGGCCCAGCTGAGCGCGCTTTGTCCGTATGCACTTAGCCTCAGACTCTTTGCAGCCGCGCCCCGTCATACGGCGCTGACGCACGGAAAAGTCGCCGCTCGCGCGCGCCAGTTAAAGATTTGGGCGCCTGTACATTTGCAACACAACGATACGCGTCATCTGTCTTGCTTGTGTTTCTTGAAAACGTTACGCTCGCTGCTTTCCTGTCGAGAATGCACTGTCATGCTGATAACAGGCGTACGGTTCGTGACTTGGCAGTACCGGGCTCGCCGCGTTAATGAAAGGAAATGCGGACAAGACAGATGACGAGTATTGTTGTGGGGCAAAAAGGCTGTAATCTTGCTTAATAGTGTGCAATTCTACACTCCTAAAAAGTTTGCGCCTCTTGGTGCGTATCTCGTCCCACAAGATACACTCTAAAAAAGTTTACACCCTTTGAGTCGTATCTTGCCACACAACAACAAACGTCGTCTGTCTTGTCCGCATTTCCTTTCTTTAACGCTGCGAGCCCGGTACTTCCTAGTAACGAACGGCATGCGCGTTGTCTGCATGACATAGCATTGCCGACAGGAAAGTAGCGGGCGCGGAGTTTTCAATAAATGAAACGCAAGCAAGGCAGGCGACGATTATCGTTGTGTGGCAGATATGCACCCCAAAGGGTGTAAACATATTTTTAGAGTCTTATCGTCATCTGTCTTACCCGCATTTCGCTTTTTTTTTTTTCAACGCTGCAAGCCCGGTACTTCCAAGGCACGAATGGCATGCGCGTTATTAGACAGTTTTAGCTCGGCGTCCGCAGGAGCACTGCGTACGCAGCAAACCCGCGGAGGCGTCAGTGCACATGCGCAGAATGCAGGAGCACGCACGGTATCTTGCGTGCGCCCGCAGCTTTTCAAAAGCTGCGTAGCGTCCGCTGCGGGCTCAGCGGGCTGTTCTCGCGTGTTCTCGCGTGTCCGCGAGAGCGCGTTTTTCGATATCGCTCTTGCCGAAGATATGACTCCGGCTTGTGGTTTGACTTCGTGGCGGCTGATATTGGCTACACAGTTTCAGAAGGTGGCATATCGCGGCGCTGAGTAGCACACTACTGGTTCTTACTCGTGCAAGTAATCAATCCACTTGTCAACTTTCGCGTCCGGCCAACTATTGCCGTATCGTGCTCGCGCGCGTCGCTACACGCGCACAACCTCGCGCGCTGCGCACGAGGGCGGTTACGGACGCCCAACTAAATCTGTCTATTCACGTGACATAGCGTTCTGGACGGGAAAGTAGCGAGCGCAGCGTTTTGAAGAGAGGAACCGCAAGCAATGCAGATGACGATTATCGTTGTGGGAGAAATATACACTCCGAAGGGTGCAACTGTTTTAGGAACGTGTAAAGATATGTGTGACCGATGGTAGTATCGAACTTCTGACTGCGAGCACAGCAGCCCAATGCCTGCACTATTAGCAACGATAGCACGCAAGCTTCTCTAATCCCAAAGTCGCGCCTTTGAAGTGTCTGGCGCGTGCGTCACGCGCCATTCTCACGTCATTCTCTCATGGAAGATAGCGCTTTGAGTCATTTTGTTAGACTGCTCTCCTTTCGCAACGGGCCCGCATTTCCAAGGTGCGCTGCCTTTAGAACCGGCCTACATTTTCCGTCAGACGGATACCTATAGCAGTGTGTGAGAGGTCAGCCTATAATGGCATCGCATGAAAAGACCGCTATGCATTTTGGTCGTTTGGGTTATATGATTTCACGTTTACGAGTGCATTTACAAGTAGTGAGGCAGCTGCGAACTGTTAAATGCTATATAAAAAAGACCGACGAATCTGCTGACGTGGTACACATTGTGTTTCCCGTCTAGGCGCGGGAAATATTCGCGCGAACCAAGTTCCACGCCGGCTTAAGGTTACGTGCGCAATAAATCACTTGCGGATTCTGCTCATTGACTTTTTTATCCCCCTCTAACTGATTTCCCCTCATCGCTGAGATTCGCCAATTTACCCATATGTTCGAGTTTCAATACCTTCTCAGTTAAGGGCACACGCAACGCCTAACCATGACGCAAGGTCTGCATTATCCGATATGAAAATGGCCCTGACCTTTATGTTTCATGTGGGTTTCCTTCTTGTGCCCTGTGTGACCTGCATGTTTCCCTTTTCTATATGTGACCTTGAGGAAACATACTTCACGTGTGCCGCATCTTTACTCATTCTTTCGTACGATTCCAGTAAGCAAACATTTTTCTTGTAGGATTTGTCCTTTGTGTTTAAGGAAGTATGTTACTTGTATGTGCACTCTATGTAACCTAGCTGTGCACTCCCTCGAGTGCACATCCAGGTAACACAAGATGAACACATTGATCATCTGTTAACACATGCTGCAGATAGATCTACCTGTAATATGTAATATACATATAGTGCTGTATCCAGGTAAAAAAGGAGCTCAGCCGTTTCACACTTTGGCCTTGTGTGATGCTTTTCCTATGGTACTCTAAGAAAATCATACACTAAAGCTAGCTCACAAACAAATGCAAAACCTGCGGCCACTGCTAAAAATGAATTTCTTTGCAAAACTGCTTGTCGTTGCTCTGTTGACATTAGCACGGGCCCGCATTTCTTATTTATAAAGTGCGCTGCCTTTGGAACCGGCCTACATTTTCCGTCAGACAGATACCTATAGCATAGTATGCCCGTATGCAAGTATGCATAGTATGCCAGTATGCAAGTATGCCAGCCGCGATCCTGTAAATGCTTGCTTGGGCTGAGTAGTGGAAGTTGTATACGGAGCATGGCCGTATTTATTTGTTTGCGCGGGCATGCAGGTGGTACGGCTATTTCACTTCGCCCGAAGCTCCAGCTGCCGTAGCAAACGAGCCGTCACCACGTTTTGTCGTCTTTATTCCTTACGCTACGAGGCAATATGGTTCCGCGCATTCAAGACGAGGTCAAATATTCTCCAAAACACGACGGTTGGCGCCATGAGAAGCGTGTACATGGGCGGTAATCAGGAATTTCTGTTCGGCGGGTCTCGTAGCTGCCTGTATAGGCGGCCCGCCATTGCAAGCAGCCGTAGCTGCACGGGCTGCGCGCTGATTGGCTCGTGTCCACCAGCTAAAGTTCGCGCATAGCTTGCTTAAAGTCCCTATATATGTTTTTTAAAGAAGACAGCAAACCCAGGCACTTTGAATACAATAAATGGAGTTTAAATAAAGGCCTTCTTTCCAGTTACAACTTTCTCTGTGTAACAAAATTAAATCGCGATGACCGTGCTTTTGCAAACTGCATTTTTCAGAAGCGAACGTAGGTGTTGGAGTCTACATTCACTTGTTACCCGCAGTACGGGGTTTTCGCAATGGGAAGTGTATGCCCGGTAAAGTTACTCGACGTTATATTCAGCTGGGCCGCTGGGCCATGTTGTGTGGCCATGACTGCTCGTTGCAGTAAGACTGTAATTTAATCATATTTCGGAAATGCCTAGATAAAAATGTGGTCCCTGTCGTGTGCATTAACCATAACGAAACCCCTGGACTCGTGCAACGCTATTATTTCGCCTTATGTTTCACGCCAGTCTGTAGTATGTACTACAGCGCCCAGCCGAGCTGCCTTTGTTCTCATCTGTCCTAGTTCTCTTCTGAGAAACGTTGTACTGTGGCTTCAAATCATGGCGTGTGGAAGAACTTGTTGACAGTCGTGCTTTTGTTTGCTGGAGTTCGCCGGCGATTCGGGAGTGTTTGCGGCGCGAAGAGCGTTGGTGCCGCGGTACCCGCGAGATCAAGGGGCGTTTGATGACTTTGCATCTTGAAAGGTAAGCATGTCTCGTGCTTGCGCGCATTCTTATAGCTTGTAGTTCATCTAATAAGCTTTGTGCAATGAGAACAGAGCGCTTTCGGAGCGTAGGTTCATGTTACTGCGCACATTTAAGAAATAAAATTACGAAAGTATCTGTGAAATGTATTACTTCATGTTGCTTACTTTCTTTCGGCAGTGAAGTATGTGCTACCACCCGTGAGTGCGGTTAGTGAATGCCCAAGTATTTATATAAACGCTGAAAGCTACTGTTTCTTCGGTAGTTTTCCGACAAGAAATTCTTCCGTATATATGCGTTTCCGCAGGTTACATGTGTACTGCATGTCGATTTGTCATGAGCAGCACGAATGGGCACGCGACAGCTGTGTTTAACAATTGCGCACACATTCGCTTGTGGGAAGTTTTTTTTTTTATAGATACAGTTAACTTGCAGTCCAGCTTCGCGAGAACCTGTCTACATTGTTTGTTTTCTTGGATGTATTCGCGTAGTTGTATTCCATATTGCACGGCAATTATAGGTCAATATTACAAAAGCCAAGATTCTTTTTTAATAGAGACGTATAGATCAGACGCCGGCTTTTATTATTATTTGCATCTGCAGAACATTACACCGTGGATTGCAGCAATGGATAATAGAATAAGGCGTGCAATTTTGAAGCCGTGCTTTCCACTCAGTGTTTGCATCTCTTATCACCCACCGTTCACGTGCGGTTATTACTGTTAACTCGGGCGCAGTGTCAGTCAGACTACTGAGGAAAAGGAATAGCAGTTTCGTACGTGGCTGGACGGGCAGATAGCAAGATCACAGTCTGTTTGAAAGAACAGTTAGTTTGAGGCTTTAGTGTTGCCATAGCGTTTATGAACTATCTTTTAACTTCTTCACGCTTATTAGCTGTGTACATGCAGGCAAACTGTGCTTGCCTATATGAAATCAATTGCATAAGTGAAATCTTTGGCTTTTAAGTGTGTGGTTTCTTTTTCAGGTGCCGACCGAGTTCTGATCCAAGCACCACATTCCAGAGGTACGTCCGCTTTGAGCAGACGTGCTATATCGAATAACAAGCAGATAGTCCAATAAACTACTTGTAGTCTCAAAGAAACCGTTGCAAAGTATAGTGAAAATTTTCAGGTAAATACCGAAGCAGTTGTGCGACCTGAAATCTTTCTATCCGAATATTACACTTTATATTTGTGAGAAAAACATATTTAGGACAGCAACAACACTGCAATGAGGAAGGTACAGGTCGTACTGCAAGTGTTATATGTACTAAAATTATCATTATGGAACAACCTCGCGTGACTTTCTGCGCCATACAGCAAAGTTCTCATCAATATTCTGCATATTGTGGAGAACAGTAACGTTATAATGACAACCAATGCGAAATTTTAAATGTCACAAAATGTGCATAAATGTAAAATTGGCACAGGGAACTCGTCATCTATGCAAGTCTACATAAGATACAGAATTTTATCAGTAGGGCCACATAAAGGGTGCATTAAGGTGGGACACATGTAGGAATCGTCAAAGCAGTGGCCAAATTTCAAGTTCTAGGATACATGAAGTACGGTGACATCAAGGACGGGCACATGCACGAAACATACAAGCAGCAGCCAAATTTCCACATGTAGGAAACATAAAGGATGGTAGCTCGTGGGAACTCCAGGAAACATACAGTACACATAAAGGACATACCCATTTTCTTAAGGGATGCCCCGTCTTTGGTCGATGAAAGGATGCCGTAATTTTCTATGCGAATTGGGTAATCTTTATTTCAGTGTAGGAGAATACTCCTGGCAAGGAGTGAAGAATTTCGATAAAAGCATTCCCTTCTTCGTGCGTTACAATATGCGCTTTCCACGAGCCGAACGCCTAATGAAAGTCGGTGTTTTGATACTTCTCTACCAGCAAATGCAGCTTTTTGTAGGGGGCAGCCATCTTTAGTAGTGGCTTGCGGGAAATGGTGGAAAGGGCGTTATTGATAAGTCTAAGACTACTCTATGGCATGCTTGTCGGCAGTGCTCGGCGACGGCTTCTTCATAAGCCGCTGCGTCGATGAAACCTGCAGCTTCTGCTTGGGCCGCGGCGAGACATAGCGACATGGGTGGAGATTAATTGCTCTTGCTCGAAATCCTGGTGCGAGAGTGAAAATATTCTGGCTCAGACTGCCTGGGCACCCCTGACAGACAGGTGTATTTTGCTGTAGCGGAGCCGGGCAGCAGTTCGCCCGAGAAGGTAGCGCAGTTCGGTTACCGAAGAAAACGCTCAAGCTTTGCGGTTTCTGTGTGCTTATTGACCGTTACTGAAAACAAGTACGCAACTAAAATGAATACTTTGAACTGAAATCTTCCACAGACGACTATTGTGAGCCACGTTTAGCCCGGTGCTTTTAAACTCATTACGCAGTGAAGCCCTGAGGCCAGAAGAGACCGTTTTTTTTTTTCATGCAGAGCGCAATCTTATTCAACCGTAAAATCTTTAGTGTTTCGGAAGCGAAATCGAAGGCTCCCAACGTGGTGCTCGGAAGATGGTGATGTACTGGAAGCATCAGCCATTAACTTTAACGGCTCAGACTGGCGTAGTCCTGACGCGTACGCATTTCGTTTACATAAAGATTGGGCGGATATTATGCGTTGCAAGAAATAAACTATGACGTTTACATAAGTGTAGTGCTCTAGTAGAACAATGTAGTGCGGTGGCTCTTTTATATAAATTGGGGGGGGGGGTAGTGTTGGTAAAACCTTTTATTGAGACCAGCAATGATTGCGCCGCACAAAATTCAAAAGCTTATTTTCTCACCTGTGAACACGATAGCTTCCATAAACTTGATCGATATCATAGCGCCTATGGTACTGAATGCATACACGCTGTGATGGTAGAAGAAGGCGATGTCACTGCACTTGAATAACAAACTACACGCGTCTCGCGAATGGGCGAAAAACAATGTCGCAGTTTCGCCCGAGAGGAAAAACATCAACTGCGACTGCAAATTATTGGACAGCTATAAGAGGTAAGGATAGTAGTTTTATCTTACAATCTTTAGTATCTTTATCTGTACATTCTTCTCGAAATTCGCTTACTAACAAAATTAACAAGAATTGCCCTTCATGGTGCTTGTCGCTTCAACGCGAACTAAGCTGTGAGAACACAGCGCGGCAACTGTGTTACGTGGTAACTTGAGCCGTACAAGCAGAATTTTAGCACGTCTAATAGGTAACTTTATTCCTTGTAGTCCTAATCACGGCCCCTGATTTTTTTTAGTTGTACAATGCCTAAATAATTCTTTAACGAAATACTTGCCCTAGCATAATCAAGAAAGTGGTTGACTGATGGAGTGGCGCGTTGTCATACGAAGTCTATAAAGAGGAATAAGGTGCCTCGCAAAGGCTAGCCAACGTTTCGATAGGAGCACTTTTCATCGAAACCTTGTTCAGCCTTTCCGGGCTACCTCATCTCTCTTTATAACTTTTATATAACGATTGCCCAACAATATTAACTATGCTACGCAGTTGAAAGATTGTTTGAAGTATCGTATACGTGTCAGCTTAAATTGCAGGCATAACATAGATTTGCTACTGATAGCAGACAGAACTTGTCTATAGTACACGATTGCCAGCTTGTAGAATTCGTTAGAAAATATCGGTATACATACGGAGGAAGTTCAGTCAGCATCGTCGCGTTGTGGATCATAACTATCGGGATCACTGAAAGCAAAAATAGCCCCATGTAAGCTCGCGACAAATTCACGACATGGAATGCATACTAAGTGTATGCACTCATAGTCAAATGACACCTAATCGAAGTTGTCTTTGCCTTACCTAACTTGTTACACCAATGCAAGTAATGAACATTGGTTGAAAATGGTGTGATGTACCTGCAATGAAGAATTTTTACAACTCACACATTAAGTGCTAAGGATCATTGGAACAATACATTCAATAAGCGTTGGTCTTCAATGTAGCATAGGTTGAGGCGAGGCGCTGAAAAGGATTTTTATAGAACAATGCTTGCGTTTGTATCAGTTATTGGCGATTCATTATGGCTTTTGCAAAAGAAATTTAACAGATAAAACGGAAAAATGGGAAAAGCGTAAATAGGAACACCACACCATCATTGTTCTACTTTAGTGTCGCCTCCTTCCGTGTTTTTGGGGCGAAGGTTAAGGTTAACCAAGGTTAATTAAGGTTAAGGAGTCAGGTGTCCACAGGGATCAATGGAGGGACTAACGCGGTGACATCGTCGGTGAAGTTCCTTTGATTAAGCCTGATAAACGGGGAACCATTATATAAACACCGCTCACGTGTTCTGCTCTTTGCTTTGTTTATTGTTTTTAATGTTTGATTGTCTTATTTAAAAGTGTAATACACTTCAGAGTGTTCATGCCTTCCTGACCAAAAGAATTGCAGTACTCTATTGATCGTACGTCGGCAAGCGTTATAATGTCCCTATGCTAGCAATGCTACCACATATTACGCACTTGAACCAAGGAGCCTGGAGTACCTATATTACTGAGAACAATTTGCCCATTATAAAGTGCTTATAGGCATCGTGAGCTAAAGTTAGACCACATAGCCAAGCCAGTAGAGAAAGCGTATCTTGCAAGAGAAGCTAAGGCCCAACTGCACGCACGCTTGCCGACGCGTGAAAGCTCGCGCTGGCGCGCCTTGCGTTTGTCGCGCATCGAGAGGAATGACGGTTTGCATATGCAAGACACACGCCCCAGCGCCCGTCTACTTGGGTCACTGACAGGCGCTTTGACAGACATCGTCTGTTATGCTCAGTGCCTCGAAATGCTGAAATGCAGATAAACGCAATCGTTTTATATTTAGCGCCGAGAAAAATAATTAGGAGTTCGTTCGTTCTGTTAATGTGGATAACCAGCGTAGATGTTGTACATCACTCAGGGTTAGACAACGCTACATGTGGTTATTTTCATGATTTCACAATGGTAGTGGCAATGACTCTGTGATTACTATGATATACACTGATAGGCGCGGTTACAATCTTAGCCTGATTTTGGCCATAAGTAAATTTATAGGTGACCGCTGTTGAGTAGCAGTGTGATTTGTATTGGTGTGGAACTTTAAACCGAACTCTTCTAGCACAAACTGAGTGAGCCATTTCTTGTCTGGTTTTGAAATGTCCGCATTGAAGTCTCTAGCGATGATCACACGCGTAGCGTCATGGCGGCTAAGCCATGCAAGTGCCTGGTCATGGACTTGTCAATATCACGCTCGCGTGTTCCTGGAGGTTGTACACAGTGCATATTACAATTCTGTCTTTCGATTGTACGGCACAACCATCCCCAGAGTCGGTGGCCTTGTCCTTTTGCGAGTCAAGGGTGCAGGAGTGTAGATACATTTTGTCCTCTGCGCATATGGCAACGCCTCCTGATCGGGAGTCCATGTGCTGTTCGCAAACGATTCCATTAAACCAACCAACTTGAAACAATTCACTTTGATTTATTTATTTCATTTATATTTATTTTTAATTATTATTATTAGGGGCGAAGTGCTTGAATCCTGATTCAGCTGTACCGCGGCTTGGCTCGGTATTGCGCAATCTCGGGGATCTGCCCACGCTTACCTTCTTTATTGTTTATGCACAAACATGTACAATACATTGAACCATAGCCACACATAGCTTCGCTGTTTAGACACATTCTTGCACGACAGAAGTGTGCTTCACTGAGTGTTGATTGTACCACGCCGTAGCTGCGTAGCCAGGCTCGTGAAAATGCGAGGCAGCCAGAGCCCGATATCTGTCGGGAGCAGATATCCGTGCTCGCACCGCGCATCGACGCATACGAACTTGCCCGCCCCATCTTTGCATGGGTAGGCGCGGCGGCACGAGCTTTCGCGCGCCGGCAAGCATACGTGAAGTTTGGCCTTTACGCTTTCGCGGTGTCCTCGACGCGACAATTTCTGCCTTCCGCAAAGGCAGTACAACGTTGCAGGCTGTGTATGACTATACGACATGGGAGCAAAGTCCCATAAATGACGCGTCCTAAGGCTGCCATGGATCGGCCAACGATTCGCTATTTAAATTCCAGCAAGCCATAAAACTAGCACGCGTCTGTTTTGTTCAGAGTGGCGCCTCCGTTCCGGCGTCGGCAGAACTTGTATAAAGTTGAAACAGCCGTAACACCATCTGGTCAGTACCCGGTGCCTATAGAGAATGTAGCTATTTGCATTTCTTTCTATTAACAAAAAAAAGTCATCACTAGCATATTTTCTTACAGTATCTGCCATATTCAACTAGAAATTATGGCACCAGCTCGTACTTAACGAAGGACAGGAGGGTCCTCATCTCCCCGACTGAGTCTGTTCCATTTGCCATAATATTTTTAGGATGGAGGAAGTATATCTCTGGAGATTTCGGGTGACAGTGGTCCTTGCAACAGCCACCACTTGTACCTAGGTTTAACTGTATGAAGACGATGCCGAGTGCACGAAATAATCTACTCCAGCCCCTGCAGCGGATCCTCACCAATTACTTTAGACATGGTCTAGGACAAAGACAGTCCGCGCAAGTCTGCTTAAGGGTGTGAAGTTGACAAGTGATCAGCCTCAACATATTCAACGATGGCTCATGGGCAATACATATCACAAGTAGCTGTTGCACTATCTGCATTAGACAAGCTTCCATGCTTATATGTTATTTAATTTTGGCATTATGTCGCATGGTTACCTATGCCTATGGAGATGAAAAAAAAATCTGCAAGATTGGTTACGTCTGTAGCATGCGCACCCAAAGTAATTAGAACTCACAGAAACACGGAGGCTCGTACAAGATAAAAAAGTTTGCCAGTCACTGCGGTGTTGAGAAGTTGTTGCTTGTCAATAATGTCCCGCTCACCCATGCCCTTTGCAGTCATCACCCGTGTCATTTCTTAGGAGCCACTTAAGTAATTTCGCAGTCGCATTCCGCCTGAAGTTCAACTCTATCCCAGCAAAAGGAAAGTCGTCATGCCACACGTCAACAACCTTCAAAGAGAACACAGAGAAGCGTTAAACAAGCTCACAGAAATAAAGTCAAGCAAGAACAAATAAAGCAGCACTACTGATTCTGATTAGTCTGAACCATAGTGACACAAAACATAAACTCATAGCAAATCATTCTAGCGTTATGCTATCTGCGAAAGCTTCCTAGTGGAGGTAGCAATGTGACTTGCATAAAAGTGGCCATGTAACGCTTTGAAGCAGTGCGGGCTTAATTAAGTTGCTGAAGGAAACTAAAGTAGTCTTGGTTGTGGCGGTGGCAAAACCTTTGGTGGCGAAGAATGATTAGGTAGTGTCTAACGTTCCTGAAAAGAACGAAAAGCGGGGTTTCAACTTAGCCAGTGCTTGTTTGTCCAGGATGCCGTGAGCTGCTTCATAAGTTGGAACGTTTTCTTCTAACAGGAAGAACACGACATTCCAGCTGCTATCACAATTCGCAAAGTGTACCCACCAGATCTTTATATACGTGACTGAACAGGTAAACGCCGCTCAGTGGCTCCAAACCTAACTTAATTTCATCTCTGTCATAGCGCACGGAACCGGAATTGTGCGCCTAGCTCGAAGTATTACTTGACCGCATTCGCGCATGAAAGACGCGAATCTGGCGCCCGGAATTACGCACTGCTCCATGAATCACGCGCTATGAAAAAAAAAAAAAACTAGTTTTTACAGAGCTCCGCGCGCCGTTTCTATTTCTGAACAAAACCGGCAAAGTAATTTCTTGTCTTGTTAAGATGCATCGCAATGACATTAGAAACATATATCCTGCGTGCCTGCATATTTACTTTAAAAATGGATTGTGCGAGATAGGGATACATTATAGGATACATAGGATACATTATGAAAATTTTCATACACTGCAAGTTGTGTGGCGCTGTTTAGTATGCGTTCCTACGCAAGGTTTTCTGAAGCGGAACTAAGTATACAATGACCTGTGAACAGCCTAATTGGACAAGCAAACCATACATAGGTGCTTGATGATGTGGTCCCCACTAGTTGATCTGCGCAAAGTTTCTTTTTTTTTCCGCGTTGAAGAAACCTGATGAGCCTCTCTTTTTATTAATGTAATATTGGGGGTCGACATGCTACAGCAGAACTAGAAAAAAATCGCCAGTGAAACCATAACTTAACAGTCCTCGCACCGCACCGTTTCCACTATTATCTATCGCTCACCCCGTCGTCTGATGTCTCCCCGTCAGAAATTTCTATCTTCATGGCTTTAATCTGCGATAAAATGTAAAAGAAAGGCACTCGTTGTAAATACAAGAAATATATTTTGTTCGAAGGAAGGAAACCACTTATTGCCCCAAATAAGAGGGAAGTTTTCTAAGCTTTGTCAGTCCATCAGTATAAAAACAAACAAGCAATGGTGACTCCTTAGTATGTTCTTACTGGCATGTCCTAGCTCCTACTTGAGAAAGAAGCGCCTGTTTGCGTAGCAGACTGCGTGCCCAACAACTATTGTACAACAGCAATAGAACAGAACGCCAAGACTGCACTTTTTCATAGAAATAATACGATAGCGCTTCCTAGTTAAGTACGATGGATGAAATTCACAACTAGAACATAACTTCAATGAATGATAAGAAGACAAGCATCATTTTAAGTAACTCTTTAGGATTGTTTGGTGCTCTTGTAAGAGCCCGAGACATAGCGTCGAGCGATTGGCGCAATGTAACACAAGGAACGTTGTTTTCCTCTAGACCGAATGAGGCGTGCATCCCATAGAACGCAACAAATAAGGGCTCCCTCACTGTACCTTCCTCATAGCGACTTCCTTGGTTTCTCTGTCCATCCAGCCCAGCCAGCGCACTTGACCCAAAAATGTCTCGCGGAGCTCATGGGCAATCCTCAGTACGTATACCTGTGACAGAACAAAAAAATATCCATGCGGTAAGTTATAGAAACGCACACCGATATGAATTCAGTTTTGGCAGTCGCCTCCAAGCTGACTACACCAGACCATCTAGGCTCACGTTGCAGCGACAATGTATTGATTGGCATCTGTATGTTCAGCAGTTATATGTGCCATTTTACCACGCTAAGCAAAGTGCAGCAATGATGGAATTTACTGACGCTTAGGGTTGCTTAGTGGAATACTTGTATCCAGTTTTTTTCGAAGAGCACTAGTACCCGCGGCCGCTTTCACAGAAGCAAGCAAGAAAGGTAGCCTGATTGTAATTTGCGCGGTGAGGTGATTAAATGCCCTGCCCTAGCAGCATCTGCTGATGTGGCAATGCCAAACACGATAACAACCGTAGATTGTCGTCTAAGTTATGACGGCTCCCTATATCTCTCAGTATGCGACTTTATGCAGCATTCAGTATTAAACAACGTGTGCATCTCAGAGGTGTACACCTCCGCCGCGGTACTCCACTGGCTATGGCGTTGCGCTGCTGAACTTCAGGTCGCGGGTTCGATCCCGAAAGTTGTATTCCGATGGCCGTGGAATGTAAAAAGGCGCCCGTGTACCGTGGATTAGGTACATGATCAAGCAGCCCAGGCGTTGAAAATTAATCCGGAGGTAACCACTTCGGCGTTCCCCTGCACTTAAAAATTTTGGTATATACGTCTTACAAAAGGCAGTAGCAAGTAAAGCAGGCGGGCTACGACCTTTCGTGAAAAAAAATTTCCCACGTGATAGACATGGGTCAGAAAAAAATTACGGCTGAAATAAGCTCACGGTGAGCGTTGACGGTAATGCGAAAGCAATCGAGGAAGGTAGCGAAGACCACATTCCTGAAGTCACGCTTATTTGACACGTGTTCTGGTAATCTTGAGACTTTCGCTGTTTCGGCTATATGCCACATACTGCGATATTGTCCTGCTCTGCTATGGCACTCGCTTGCCAAGGTCACCCACGAGTATGAAGGCACGATGACAACTGCATGACAATGGCAATGGAATGACCAAAAAAGAAAGAATAATATCGATGGAACGACAAAGGCGTATAACGAGGACAGCATGACGACAGCGATATGTAGGTTCTATATATGACGATGTTACAACGACGGCAACGTGACGACGACATGGCGCAAATGAGATGACGATGGCTGTATTACGACAATCGCATGACGATGACGAATCACCACAACCGGATGAAAAAATAAGAATAATGACGATGGCACGACGAAGGCGGCAGGATGACGACGGTATGACAAGGGTTGCATAACGGAGTGTTTGTGACGACGACGTAACGACGACGATGGCATGGCAACGGCGGCACGATTGAATGACGACAGCATGGTTATGATAAAACGATGGACTACGAATGACGTATTTGGAACGACGAAGGTGGTTTGGTAACGACATCATCACGACAATACAATGATGATACTGAAGTGATCTCGATGACGAAACAACAGCGTGGCTACGATGGCATGACAAAAACGATATGGCAAAGAGCGCTTGACGATGATTGTATGACGATCATGCAGTGACGACGATGGCACGACGACGGCATTAGGACAATAGTAAGATGACGAATGTATAATGACGTTGGCGTGACAATGACTGTATCACGAAAGCTGTATGACTAGGGTAAGGTGACGACGATGGCATGAAGAAAGTCGCGTGAAAAAGGTACAGTGAAGATGATGGCACGAACACGAAGGCATTACGACGACAATCTGACAATGAATACACGATAGCGATTGCCTGCTATTAGACGCCTAGGAACACGGTGTCGGAGTAGAAGGTGCAACGACGAGGGCACGACGTGAGTAAGATCGCGTATTTGGAATGACGACCATGTAATGATCACGATGGCATCATGACCAGAAGCACATACCACTTGGTTGGCGTAAGAGTCTACACAGACAGACAGACAGACAGACAGACAGACAGACAGACAGACAGACAGACAGACAGACAGACAGACAGACAGACAGACAGACAGATAGACAGATAGATAGATAGACAGATAGATAGATAGACAGATAGACAGATAGATAGATAGATAGATAGATAGATAGATAGATAGATAGATAGATAGATAGATAGATAGATAGATAGATGGTAAGTACATGGTGGAAAAGAATTTGTCGAGATCACGTGAACTAAGCCAGAACTTGCTGCGGACCAGAAATTGCTGAGCAAGAGAGAGCGAAACAACATCATTGAAATAAAGAATGCGCGTGGAGTGTGGAGCACACTTCGATGTCCCCACTAGCTATTGCGGCTCGCCAGGCCTAGTCGAGGGCCGCCAATTGGTTTCCCAAGTCCCGTTCGCAAAGTCGCGCCTCCCACGACCAATTGCTCAGCAAAAAAAGGGAAAGGGCCACCTGATGATGATTCGGCACCAGCAGTGACCAACCTCGAGTGAAACTAGTCACATATTGAGCATTACAAGGATGAACTGAGTGCCGCCACTGTGACGGACGAACTGCAACGGCACGCTGGCAGATGATAGCGATATCAGGCGAGTTGAATGTACAGGCAGAAGGGAAAGATCGGATGGATAGATGTCGAATGCTACAGACTTACGCAAGCTCTTCGGTACGATGTAGCCTGGAAGACAATTCTGGCGCTGGTCGCAGGCGCCATCTTCATGGCAAGCCTTGCGCACGTCTCCACTGTGTTCCGTGTGCTGATTACGTCACCGCCGGTGTGGTAGAAGTTGGGCTGATGCTTGAAGGCGATGTGCCCGAGGCTGTCCACCATCAGCCATCCCAGATAATTCACTAATGCGCGCCTGCGTCGGTGCGTAAGAAAGAAAACCACGACACGTTTAACCCTCGAAATAAAGAAAACTATACAGAGGTTATGCTCACTCCACTAGGACAGTGGATGTGAGGTAAAGCTAAGACAAGAGCAGTACAGGAGGTACTTCGTCCTAAAAGGTGAAGCACGTGGATTACCTGTGAAGCTCGCACAAATGTTTTAGCCAGCGTCCCTCACTACCACGGCGACGTATATGGTACATCAATTCAGCGGCAGGTGTGTACATTCACACGCGAGACTCCTTTTACGCATGCACAATAACCCTAGAAACTTGACGGAACTTCGGCCGCCGCTGTAGGGTAATAGAAAAGCGCATGAAGCTCAACTAGGAGGGTGCGGGTTTGGTTCCCAGCTGCAGCAAGTTGCCTTTTTGTGCAGTTTCAATCCCCTTTTCCTTGTTATCTAATTTTTTAAAGACATTTTCCCCTATGCTTTCTCTGTCAGTATTGTCTATTTGCCACACGGATCCAGGTAACGGGTCTTACCAAGACAGTGTTAACATGCATAATAGTTTATATATTTTCACCCACCGTTTTCCAGCATCTAACGAATTGCGTAAGGTTATCGCCCAGCGCAAGACGCGCCTTCCTTTGCTCTAACTTTCTCGGATTTTGTCGCGAATTCTATAGTGAGGGAACCTTCTTTAATCTGTTTGCGTAATTGATGCGAATAGTGATAAATTCTGGAACACACGCAAGCACCAGTAATTATGCTGGAATCTACAACGAGGCGTTTATAAAGAGCCTACGCGCTTGAGGCATACAGATCAGATTTTGAAGACTGACGAATGTGAGGTATAATAGTTTCGCGGAAACCCGCAAGATGCAGGGAAGTAATTAATAAAGGGAAAATGAGAAATCCACCTAATCATTAGCTCCGATGGTAGAGCAGCTGCCCCGGAAAAGCGGTGGTCCCCGGTTCGAGTCCCAGACCAGGACGATCTTTTTTTCAACTGCAAGGCTTTTCTTTCGAGGAAACCGCATGCGTTTCCTTTGTAGCAATTGCTACGATTGAGTGGATGTCTGACTTTCCCTTTAATAATTACTTCCCTTCACCTTGCGAGTTTCCGCAGAACTATTACGTCAAACTCTTGCCTTTTTGCTTCGAGTTGTCGATAAATTCGGTTTCACCCTGCCATCTGCTGGCCGTCTCGTTAGCTCAGATGGTAGAGCGGCTGCCCAGGATAGGCGGTGATGCCGGGTTAGAGTCCCGGACTAAGCCTAGTTTTTATTCAACTACGAGGCTTTTTTTTCGAGGAACCCGTATGGGTTTTTTTTTTGTAGCAATTGATACGATTGGGTGGATGTCTCATTTTCTCCTTAATAATTAACTGATGAATGTGCTCTCCTCTGTGGTTGTGCTTCAGTGTTACTTGCTTTTCTGGGCAAAAGTTCGTACTATCAGGAGATAGTGTTCATCACTCAATTGTGCCACTGCCTGGTTTTTACCGTCACGAGAAAGAACACTTGCTTGTTATAAGGGTCGCTGAAAAGCCTCGTCAGGTATTCCAGGTAGGCCATGTTCCAGATGTTTACAGCCGCGTCTCTGACGGAATAGTTGTCGCGGTCGCCGTAAAAATCGGCAAGAAAGTAGTGCCAGTCTGTCTGCAGAAAATACAAAACAAAAAAACACTTGCACCCACACACGTATAAACCTTTGGCATCCTTAGTTGCTTGCGCCAGTAATGCGGGCAACTAGGTGCATATGTTTTCTTTCGTTTCATCCAGGCGCATCCCAAAGATACATCCACATTTCACGGGTGCGAAGCACACTTGTTTCTGAATAAAGCCACGATGCCGAACGAATTGCGGGATGTTATTTTCTTAAAAGCCCCGATGGCGTTACATGCGAGAGATTATGATACAATAGGAGGATACGAGTTGAGAAGGTCGCAGTGAAGCAATAAAATTAACAAAATAACCTTCGAAAACTAGTCTCCGATCGCCAAGCTAGACAGCGCATCATGAGGGACGCCCTGGCGGCGGGCTTCGAATTAATACTGACGTGCAGAAGAATAGAAAAGCGGGCGACCTATCCATTTCTTGTCCACTGCCACAAACTGACAAAGACAACAGAAATAGGATGGGACAGGCGCTGGTCTGACAATAGAAATTTGATTTGGAAGCAACAGGACTATATAAATAATGAAAAGGAAATCAAGCAGATCACGCGTATGACAGACGTCACGCAACCACGAACAATCAATAAACGCAAACTCGTCATTCTACAGAGAACGTGACTGTTGACTAAAACACACGTCCTTATTCTTGATGATTTTTATACGCCTGTACTACTTCACGCGTCCGAATATCGCGCCATTTCATAAAGACCGAGCTAACCGCAAACGGAGGCACGCAGCCGCAACCACGGCAATGACCGGCAAGATGCCAAGACGCAGCTCCTTTTAAATAGTTAGAATGCCCACGTGACCTGAAACTGATACACCGGCCTGTCAGCTCCATGTGCACGCTTCCGCATGTCAACAAAATCCTGTGAACCACCCCAGAGGAACAATCGGCGTGCATGTTTTACAGAACAACCGTTGAGACTACAACCGTTGAGACAGTGCTTGATTCAGTTACATCCAGATACAATGCTTGATCCAGAGCAACGCTTGACCGGTACTCTTGCTGTTGTGTTTGTCAGCTGCCGCTGTGCGAAAATTCATTTTGACCATTTAAGGTTTTTTAACGTGCGCCTAAATTTTTTAGTACACAAGCGTGCTTGAATTTCGCCCCCCCTCGTACAGATTTCAACGACATCGAACGGATTACGAAGGAGGACAGCAGACTCATACCGCGCTATATACGGCTGGAAAAAATCCACACCCTATTTCACTTATATTACAGGGAAGAACTTACCAACGAATCGCGCGCAGATAAGTTCTGCAGCGGAACACTTCCGATGTAGTAATCTTGGGGAGTTGGTTTGAGCCGAAACATCTGCGAAAGAAACAGCGCGATGGAACTGTAGGTTAACATGGGACAACGTCCGAAGGATTACCTCAGTGACACAAGGATGTCTCGAGTTTCGTTCTGTGGTACGTTACGGCGTGCCAGGGTAGCTCAACTTGTATGCCTAATAGTCGATAGAAAAGAATAAATGCCTCATTATATAGAGGCCAATGGATATTCTTGAAACTCCGAAATAACGAACGGCCGCCAAATTCTATAACACATTGAAATGCTTGCTCGTGCTTCATGGCTGCTAGATGCAGGACTTTGTCAGTGTCCAGCCTAATAGTTCCGGTGTATGCATGGCTGGAGAATCAAGTAGTAGTCAGGGGTAAACCAAGAATGCCGGCTTGGACGCTTTCAAAGGAGTGTTACGAAATTCTTGGGCTACTTATTTTCTAAATCAACATAGTTGAATAGACTGCGGCTTACGACCTCTCGAAGAGAGCTGCGGTTAGTCGAAGCGCAGCCAATGACAGAGAGCACAGCTAAGATATGGTCGCAGAAAAGCTCCCTCATTTTAGCTTCGAAAGCGAGAATGGTTAGATGGAGCTGCATATAATGGTTGTGTAATTCCTTGCTTTAGTGCAGATTATTATTATTACTATTATTATTATTATTATTATTATTATTATTATTATTATTATTATTATTAGTAGTAGTAGTAGTAGTAGTAGTAGTAGTAGCAGTAGTAGTAGTAGTAGCAGTAGTAGTAGTCGAGGTAGTAATAGTAGTCGTACAAGAAGAAAAAATACACATCAAGCACGCTGACAAAAGTGGCCCGTTCAGCTACAAGAGCTAAGGTTGGGAGAAGTTGGCTTTACATATAGAATGAGTGCAACGCACTGCTGCTAAATAAGGCGCAAGGACGTAAAGAAGTATTATTCAGTGTCTTCTGCGTCTTTTCTTTTCGTCCTTTCGATTTATTTCACAGTAGCGCGCTACAGTGAGTCAATATGTGCTACGATATTATGCTGGACCTTCTACTTCAGCACACAGCGCCAATTGAATAGGCTATGCCAAGACGACCTCGCTTATCGCACAGATGACATTGTAACATAGTTGACGACAGTTTCGTTCTGCCTGTTACCTATATTTACCGCAATTACTTCTCCAGTGCGACATGCTAGTCGAAAGCTCGGCCTCTTCGGATCGTCGACAAGGCATGTCGTGTGAAAGCAAAGGAAGATAGGTGCACAACAGCATATCGTTGGAGCGCCGAGAACAGGCCGGCGAAGGAATACTGGCCGCGGGACATGACGCCAGAAAGGCCGAGGTGGTTAACACTAGTGGGATGCGTACCTCAATCGCCAAGCGATGGTTTCTTCAGGGTAATAAAAACCAAAGATACTCCCCAATGTCGAAAATGCTAGAAAATAATTGCACTGATGGGCGCCCAGCACTGGCGCATTGGCACGTTGACTGTAGCAAATCATTAGTATTAATAGTGAAAGCGTCTTTATTCAGGGGACGACCCCAAGGCCTGGAAGGAGATCGGGTAAATGTAAGTGATGAGTAAATATACTTTTATCAAGCCCTACCCTGTTCCTCAACACCACTACAAAATTGTGCCAGTGCATGACGTTTTGCATGGCTTCCAAAATTGTGGTGTTCCGCCGTACGTTGGAAAAACGCGTCATGTTATGGTATAGGAGGCCGCACTTCTGGCGCTAGTGCGATGTTGTCGCTCGTCCTCAGACAAGCGGGAAAGTGCTGTTCACCAGCCGAATTGCAAAGAAGAGGCCGCGTTCGTCATTATATATTTAATTTAAAATGTTTAAGGCATGGATAGTCGAGAGAGAAATTCGTAACATCTTTTCGTATCTCCTTAAAAGGGTATTGCTACGAGACAGCGAGTGCTGTGCGCAATGACGACGAAATTTCGCGTGTTCTTTGGACGACACCTACTGAACAAGCACAGTTGCTGGGAGAAAACTTAGCAAAGTAATTGTATCTGTCGTACCCTGTCACCGACAAGTATTTCGAACTTGCCGTACAACTATGCATGCCTTAAACGCCCTTGATCAAACGAATTAGCAGGTATTTGGCGTTTTCCACGCATTTAATACCGTAAGGAGCACGTCGCGATTATGGGAAACACTATAGCACGAAAGGCAGTACGGCAAGAAGCTGCGGGGGAACACAGGTGCGTGTTTGGAATGAGATGCTTGAGTTTTGTGAACGCTCTGCAAAGCGTTCACAAAACCACACATGCCACGTGAGGACTAATGATTGATTACGCGGTTGGATGTCGCAAAAGTACATACAACGCTGGGAACTCAGCGTTGAAGTAGCTAGACCTAATAATATTGTAGAATATTGTAGCAAAATGAACACTACCGTCTGCGGCAAACATGTACTAGATTACTGCGGTAATGAATTCGCGTGATCCGTTTATCTCACCATTTTGCTGTCATGCCACAGAGTGAAGGACAAAATGCCCACAAAGCACGTCATTTCCTTCGGAACACTCTGCTTGCCGAGCAACCGCTTCATAGCGTGGCGTACTGAATGAGCAAATCTAAGAACCATTATCAGAACACAGGCCTTAGTGCATAGTAGTCTCAGTCATAAAAAAAGGGTAATGAAAGCTTTAATTCTTATTAGCAGATGCTTTCAAGACCCGAGCATCGCTTTTCGACGAACACATGACCATAATAAATTCGTTTGGAGCATCGATCACGAGTAGACGTGAGAAAGGCAACAATATTTTTATCGTTCATGACATATTAAACTCCTTGACACTCTGCTCACCTTGCTGAGATAATACTGCAGCCTGATGATCTCTCGAGCGATGCCAGCAAGCTCTACCCGCTTCCTAAAGGCACGAAATACATCCGTGACTCGGTCTTCGTATTGCCGGAACACCGGGGTATCTTCTTTGCGCAGCAGGAGAAACTCCTCTGGCAGATAGAGCTTCGGTGGACCGATCTGTGTCATGATCAGGACTTGGGTGCATTCCTTACTTCACCTCAGCATAGAACTTTAACGTGCTGACAATTTACACAGATAGCTGAGCCCAGGTTGATTATCATGTGGACAGAAAAGTACACATCCTAATAGTGCATGAATCAAAGTAAGCAAAACACGCATTGTTCGAATACAAAAGAATGCACTTCAGAGTCACTTTTGTGCAATGGCAATGGGATTTCCATGCCTGGAGATACAGTCGCCTTACTGGGAGGTTCGGCGTAAAAAGCAAGATATTAAGAAGTGGCGAAACTTCGGCGAAAGTAACCAGCGGCGCGTTGCTCGCAGTGTTCCTGAGTGACTCAGACTGTTTCTCATAGTGCACATAGTTAAATGGCTAATTTGTTTTAATGTAAACGCCTCATATTCGTTTCGTGGCTTTCGTTTTTTATCGGCCCCATTATATCGACTGCACGGCGACAGTTAGCAGCTCCAACCCGACTCAATACCAGGAACCTACACGCGTATCGTGTAGGTTACTACACTAACCTTACGCGTGTAGGTTACTAACCTACACGCGTATCGTGTAGGTTACTGGTACACTATCGCCGCTCACGAAGAACACTACCACCGCCTCATAATGCTCTGACGCGAGAGAAAGCCGTAATATGGCGGGAACTCCGAACAAACCCACATCCGCACATGAATCTCTATCGTGCCATAATACAACCGGCGCTGTATTCCTCTAAACGCCCACACTACGATCAATGCGCAACGCTTCACCACATACCATGGGCTTGCGCAAGCACACGAGACCTCGCACCCATACCACATCCTCCCACACGGCAATGGGAGGCAGCGCTGTCCAGCTCCGACTCGACGGACCAGCTCAACCTGGCCAACCGAGCGAGAAAGGCAGCTAAGGCGACTGGACTCCTGGACTAAAGGGACCACCCAGTGCAGAGCGGAGGAGCTGCCTACGCTCGTGCGCTCTTTTGAATAAAGTTTATTTTCTTTCTTTCGCCTCCATGGCGCCTGAGAAGACGACGATGAACTCTAAGGGGACACATGCGCTGTCGAACCCGTCACTTCACTTTGCATCGGCCTTCGTGCTGAACTTCGTACATCACTGCCCGATAATAAAATAAAGTGCGGTCCCTTCACTTGTACTTGACAAAATTACAAAGCGTTAAGAACAACTGTCGAAGTTATTTTCATGTTATCTCTAGCGTGGCTCTTCTTTTTCTGGGTGATAGATGACATATTGCACAGAGGAGAAGAAATTTAAATATTTATTTTGACTGAACACGATAATTCATTCACAGGCTCAACACTAACACTTATCCTGCCATTGCCGATATTGTGGCGGCGTTTCCTTCTTCGGTATTGTCTAGACCACACTTAGATAAATACATCGGTGAACTGGCGGAAACCTACTACACTGCAAAAAATGAGGACACATGTGTAATTAATTATTAACAGCAGCGGGACAGGAAGACAACAGAGAAACGAAGTGTCCACTTAGTTTCGGTCGGTTGTCTTACGGTAGCACAGCATTAATGAGTCATCATCATCATCAGCCTGGTTACGCTCACTGCATGGAAAAGGCCTCTCCCATGCTTCTCCAACTACCCCGGTCATGTACTAATTGTGGCCATGTTGTCCCTGCAAACTTCTTAATGTCATCCGCCCACCTAACTTTCTACCGCCCCCTGCTACGCTTCCCTTCCCTTAGAATCCAGTCCGTAACCTTTCATGAACATCGGTTATCTTCCCTCCTCATTACATGTCCTGCCCATGCCCCCCCCCTCCCCCATTTCTTTTTCTTGATTTCAACTCAGATGTCATTAACCCGCGTTTGTTCCCTCACCCTATCTGCTCTTTTCTTATCCCTTAACGTTACACCCATCATTCTACTTTTCATAGCTCGTTGCGTCGTCCTCAATTTAAGCAGGACCCTTTTCGTAAGCCTCCAGGTTTCTGCCCCATACGTGAGTACTGGTAAGACACAGCTGTTATATACTTTTCTCTTGAGGGATAGTGGCAACCTGCTGTTCATGATTTGAGAATGCCTGCCAAACGCACCCCAGCCCATTCTTATTCTTCTGATTATCTCAGTCTCATGATTCGGATCCGTGGTGACTACCTGCCGTAAGTAGATGAATTCCCTTACCACTTCCAGTGCCTCGATACCTATCGTAAACTGCTGTTCTCTTCCGAGAGTGTTAAACATTACTTTAGTTTTCTGCAGGTTAATATTTAGACCCACCCTTCTGCTTTGCCTCTCCAGGTCAATGAGCATGCACGGCAATTGGTCTCCTGAGTTACTAAGCAAGGCAAAATCATCAGCGAATCGCAAGTTACTAAGGTAACCAATGAGTGAGTACACACCGAGAAATCCCGAAGTAGTGTTTTTCTGACACGTGTGTTACCCAGAAATAAGTACATCTTCAAATGAATACATATCCTTTTCGGATAACATCAGGCTGCGTATTCACAAAAAGCTATAACCATATACTTGTTTGTAGTACCAAATGCCAGCCAATCTTGATTCTGGAGATACAATTGGCCAAGGCGGCCAATCAATGGCAAATAGCAATAACTCAAAAAAACGTTTTGTGAATTCAAACCCGGAGATCGTATTCACAAAAAAAGTGGTTACGCTCAAATTATTTGTGAAACCATGTGTGAGGCCGTTCGGTCATACTGTTCGCGAAGGCAGTCGGTGAGTGCAAAAAGCACATACGAATGAAAAGCTTTGTGCATTCCGGGTGACGAGTTGTGACAACTTTTGCGGCGAAAACGGTTACAACACGGCAGACATCGTTGAACGCTTGCGTGTAGTGGTAGGGGGCGGCGCGCGTTCTGAACTCGACAGAGAGCCGGTGTTCTCTCTTCCGATGTTCTATTTTAGTCAGAACAGAGGCGAGGGTGTGTTGTTTGGACCACCTATATTCGCAGGATCTCGTTCGCGTTCGCGACCTTGGGTGGCTACAGTGGCTCCCTGTTTCTGGGGCCTCAGGTGGGACCTGCTGACGGGCTCGGGTGGCTACGTCGTCCGCTAGATTGCCGGCTGAAACTCCCAACGCGGGTCTACATACCGACAAGAGTGGACAGTTTCGCTTCACGACCGCCCTTCGGGCTTCCATTCGGCAATATTGCCGTGCTGCCTTCGCGCTACCGGCTTAACCGAAGTGCAGCCTCTATCTATGGTGCTGTTGTCACGGCATTGTTCTCGGTTGTTTCCCGCAGTCCTCGTACCGTAAGTGCGCGAAGTGACCACAGCCGTTGTTGCAAGCGCTTCGAAAATGTTTACTGCTTTTAAGCGGCGACGGGAGGCTCCCGATAGCGAACCGCACCACGAACCCTTGAACGATATGTAAACAAATTGTAGTTACTGTGTATTTCTATCTGCGATGTGTCGCAAAGCAGTGCTCTAGATAAATGTATTCTGTTCCCACCCGCGCCTTAATCACTTTTGCTTGAGCTCCTGGGCCCACGGTCAACTACACCGGGTATGTCGGTCCGCGTTAAATAAGCGCTTATGCTGGAACCGATTGTGAGAGCAGATTCCAGCCAATCTTGATGGTAGACATATTATTAGCCAAGGCGACTGGTCAATGGCGATGAGTACTTACGAACGAAGAGCGTTGGGATTTCGGCCGCTGAACTTGTACTATGCCGTGTTCAGTTTTGAACACGGACATAATTCGCCCACTTTTTTACTGCGTTCGCGGTAGAGCCTGACAGAACCTATACTAACGTTTTCTGGTTCTTTTAGATATTAGTTAGGTGGAGTTCATATAAGTTAGTATATTGTTCTGGATGAATGTTCTCAAGCAGTGCTAAATAAGGAAAACGTGTTACCGTTTATACTAGTGTAATGGACGCAGCCGTGTAAAAGCCGCACCCAGAACTTTGTCAAAAGAATCCCGAAAGATACATTTAGTAATCACCGGTGTATAATCGAACCCTTGATTTTTGAGAAGGTTGGGAGTGTTATCTGTTGTATGTTGCGATAATTCCGAAGCTTTTCTTGTAATAGGTAGCAAAACACGGCAGCCGTGCCGAATTTTCGGCGCCATCAGGTAGCAAAAGCACATCCTCAGAGATTCAGCAGCTGCCTCTGAGACGCTGTCATCACTAGTTTGAGGGGCGCCACAATTTATTTTAGCCGGCAGGTGACGCGCTTAGGGAATAGCCAAAAATAGCCAGAGCCAGTACAAGCAAGTACTGCAGTTCAATCAAGGCAAGTACCACCGAAAATATTTACGAAGAAAAAAAAAATTGTGTGCCTTTTTCTGCGTGTAATGGCTGCACCAACGATTTTCACCCCAAATCTCGGAAAAGAACCTGTGGCCATTGCACGAGCAGATATTGTATTTTGCAGCCTCCACCAGACTACATGCGGTTTGTTTAGGGGTTTGTGCGCTGCTGGATACAGTGCCATCGGTAGTCTGCAGCGTTGCGTGCTAACGTGGTAACTAACGAGGCATTCCGTCCTCGCTCCCTTCCGCAGCTGTCCTTTCGCTAAGTTAGTGAATCTTCGAGCTATGTTACAAGCTGCTTCGGAGTCCAGGAGTTTTTCTTTTGAACCCACCGTGGTGGCGTAGTGGTTTAGCCGTGGCGCTGCTAGGCCCGAGGGCGTGGAGTCGAATCCCGGCCAAGGCAGCCGCATTTCGATGGGGGTGAAATGCAAAAACGCCCGTGTACCGTACAAATTGGGAGCGTATTACGGAAACTCAGGTGGGTAAAATTATTCCGGAGTCCCCCACTACGGCGTGACTGATATCTATATCGTTATTTTCGCACTAACAAAAGAAGCGAGAATTTTTAGTTCTGGTTTTGCTTGTGATTTTGTTTGCTAGAAGTGCCATTATGGCTTTTGCAATATTTCTCATAGCCGCCTTGTAGTCGCTCTCTATTCTATTAGCTGTTGCGGATGCTATTTCCATGGCGATGGCCGCCTTCTGAATGGTTCCCTTTTTCCGACGCCTGAATCCAGGTCCGCGCTAGTGTTCATTGCGCATTGTCTTTCAAGGCGATAAGCATGTTATTTCTATTCGAGTATTCTGCCCACCAACGTGGGCTACCCCATCAAGGGCTTGCCATCGCTGGTACAGGTCTCTGGCTCTTGATTATCTGTGTCCCGTATGAAATTCAAGGAGCATGTTTCTGGTAAAGGGGTTACTTGGATGCATTTCCAGATATCCCTGGATGTGGTTGTTTTGGGGCTTTGGCACGAAAGGTGCGTGATACGAAGTTGAACTATTACAGACGTTCCCGTCTCGCTTTCCGCGAGCCCTTCACACTGTGAGGTGGGCTTAATTAGTTCTGCTAGAGTATTGTGCACGCCCATGACAAGTAGTGTTGATGTGGCTGCCTGTCGCGGCAGTCTCATAGCTAGCTAGTGTCCTTTGCGGATAGTGATGCCTAGATTGGCTACCTGTGCTTTCTTTATATTCAAGTACGGGCTAGTTTAGGTGATTCGGCCAATGACCAAGGCCTCGACTAGTTTCACTTGCTCTGCTTGTTTTTTTCATGCCTGTGTGTTTGCTGGTGACTTAGGACAATAATGTGCGAGCTTGCTGCACGCTGCAGTTCAGCCTTTTTTGGCGTTTAGGTGTTTGCCACGTTTTCCCGGATGAAGAGACCAAGGACGCTGCTTATTGTGACTCTGGTACTTCTGTCGCTTCCAATCTCTAGCCTGATGTCGGGCGGCGGATACCGAGTAGGCCTGGTTCGGGTGGACTTTACTAGCAGCAGTTCTGACTTTAGCGGGGAGCACGCTAGCCACATACTCCTTGCGCGCTGTTCCACCACTGCAGCTGCGTGTTGCAAAGAGGATTCGATGAGTCTATCGCAGCCTTCACCCATCCATATTGTGTTGTCATCCGCACTGATCGTTTATTTTATCCCTGCAGTGCTATTTTGCAGTTCCGTGTGTCTGTTCATGGCCACGTTAAACAGGAGAGGGAAAGAACCGATCCTTCAAAGTGCATAGGCTACCGAGTCCAAATATCCAAATACCATCCAAATATATGCCATCGATCCGACCTCAGTCATACCTTTGCTGAGGAACTTCCTTTGTTCATGAACTCTCGAAACATCTTTTGTGTAGCTATGTCTATCGTGATCTAGTAGTGTTGTCTGAGTAAAGAGCAGAGTGAGAATATTTCAGTAATTTCTGTAATGTTTCGACAAGGTGGCGGCTATGAGTTTCCACATTCGTGTAAGCTCCTTCAATGCTACAACTGCATCATCTAAATCAAATACAGATTCTAAAGAGAATCTAAATACAGATTTGAAAGCTAACTTGGTGAAAAATAAATAAGCACTAAACAACCTGCTGGGAGAACATTAATTTAGAAGGAATCAGCTTTTGAAAATGATAAACGAGTAGATCGACGTAGCCGTAGCAGTCATGGAAGACCAGAACATAAAGCATTGTATCCCAAAAGACGATCGCTGGGGCACGCTTTTATATGCGTCATTCTGAGGAAAGAGTTGGCAGCGAGCACTTAAGTGATCTGCAAAAACTGAACTGTAATAAATAAACAAGTAATGAAGTTTAGGACTGCAAAGTGGGCAATAAGAAAAACTATACTAGCTTAAGTTGAAAAGACAAAAAAAGAAAAGAATGAAGCAAACGCTAAATTTAGGTAAAATTAGAAAGTGCTCTGCCGAAAATCCCTAATAGTGTTTTTCAGTCGCAAGACCATACTGGGGGTCACAAAAAATAAACTGCACTTGAAGAGAAAAATAAACCGTCGATTAACGTATCGGGATGCGGGCCAACAAACATCATGTCAAGCACCTTAAGGCCGTACGAACGCTAGCCCGGCCGTTTCGTCGGTGAGTCCTTTGTGATTCATAAGTATGTGGACAGAGAGCGCCAAGCAGCTGCTAGTAACCATGAAAGATTGGTCTGGAAAACGTTTATGCATTTTGATTTAACCCAAGCTGTCGCGTTCATCTTGACAATTTTCTGATGTGATATATATATTTTTTTACTGCCGCGAACTGGACACTGCAGTGACAGCAGATTGTACATTCCCGTAAAAGGTTTCGCATTCTAAAGGCGGGCCACCTACTTTTCCCATTTTAGATTTTTCCAATCACGGAAGCGCTCTTTTACGTACGAGTGCCACATTAGCCGGCCCAGTGAGCGCTGTCAGTGCTGTTCCGGCTATACAGTAATACAAAAACCTTCGTCGCAGCGTTCGTCAGTAAAGAAAGGTTTGTTCTGCTCACGTGAAAGCTGTAGGGCCTGGTGTGGCCCGGCTGTCCAAACTGGAGGTCTCGCCGCACCCGCAGCTCAAAGAGACCCGTGATTCCGAGGTGCAGGAATGATTCCCGCAGCACATCGAACAGGTTCAGGTGATCTTCCACCTCGAGCATGGGCCACCATGGCAGTCCGATTCGTCGAAGTACGGCGCGTATCCTTTCCACCACCTTGGTCGTGTTGGTGTCCGCTACCTCTGGCGGGAGCAAAAAGGACCGTGGGGTCAGGTTACAGCTCATTCAAGTGTGGTTGTCTATAAAAGGCATGACGCCAGAGGATAAAGCGCCTCCAGTCGCTGATTCATCCACTTTGTGTGGAGAGGTGAGCAGTGTGCATGGAAATGTCTCCAATTAATCACATAAGTGGCGATTATAGAAAAATATGTAGATTCGGCGTAAATGCTGGAATCTATGTGAAGCAAAGCTTTCGTGAAGCGGTTATTCACATGCTTTATGTAATTAGCAAATTTCATTAGAGGCTCTTTGGCACGTAGGAAAGTGGCGCACCTACATGTGCTATCGCGCAGTCGTGCTTCGCGATGCGACGCATGCGGCGATAATCTCAAAGTGCTAGCTGGCGATGGCACAATAGCCGCGTATGCGTGATTGTGTCGCAATGGTTACAATATCTGGCTTCTGTGCTGAGGAACCGAGGTTCGATTCGACAAACCGGTACGCATCATTTTTTTTTGCGCACAAGCGTAACTGGCCAGATCGTGAAATCAACGGTGTCTGTCTGGCGCCGCGATGCAAGCGAACGATGAAGGCGCCTGGAGGCGAAAAGAATTGCGCAGCAGATAAAGTACAAAGAGAGCGATGAGCGCGCGGTGAAGTAACCCCATCTAGAGGAATGTGTGGGTAACGTTGAGCGAAGTGGGGACGGAGAAACGAGGCCGAACGTCGCGGAGGAGGAAGGTAGACGGAGGCGCGCTGGGTTGACCCCCTCTGGAACTTGCTGCAGGTTTTCTTTACAATGCGTACGCACCGGGATTGTCTCGTAATAACATCGTTCTTCGCGCGCCGTACGCTGTGTATGCGAGTGCAAGTGTGCGACAGTGAGCAGACGAAGGCGGCTTACCTCGCCTTCGCAAGGATAAGAAGCGCGTCGTATTCGGTCGCAAAGCACCGGGGTAGGGGAGGGTGGCGTTGTACGTCGGTCGCGCATGCGGGCTTTATATTGAAAGCGACTTGCTTTGCGGGCACAGTCTAGGTTGGCCGACAGTTCGTTGATTTGCGTGCGCTGTGCTCTCACCGCTAAGTTTGCGTTGATGCGATAGACAACAAGGTCACTTCGCTCGCTGCGGCTCTCGCGATTCCTAACGCTAGCGTTTCGACAGCGAGTGTCCGCTTTCATCGAGTGTGCGGTGTTCATCCTTGACTGTACGCGTTGACACAATGCCAGGTAATGTATATAGTAAATGAGTGCTTACAATATGGCGTTCTAAACCGGCTGCTGCTGCGTAGGCGCGGCCACGCGACCCCTGTCTTGAATACGATCTGCGATTGAAGGTACATATGCGCACCGAGGGCCGATAACGTCGTATGCGCTGCAGCACCCATACGCTCGCGCGTCACCCGCGTTCTCGACATGAAACGTCACTATACGTTTTTTATGTGTTAGTTATTTGAAAAGACAGCAGCAGCACTCATCAGCCACCGTAAGCAAAGACGAGAATGGTTCGGAAAGAAAGCTTCGCTTTTAGAAAATGTTAGAAGTTCTCAGTCATAATCTCAATTAAAAAAAGACATCATGTTATCTTTCAAAGTTATTATAGGATTACACCCTGCTTACGTAAAGAAAGGAAGAAAAAGTGAAAGAGTCGCGAAATAACTATTTCTTATGGATCGGTACCAACTCACCCGAACCATTACACTTCTGAGTCCTGAAAGCAGCTCCGACTAAAGAAGTGTTCCAAGAACGCGGTATCGAATGCAAATAACTTTAGAAAGCCGTGAACTGGCAAGAATGTCGGTAAGGTAGGCCAGACAAAAGTAGGAGACACATTTGAGTTGCAATAAATGTGCAGAAACCTGCATAATTATTACGTGTGCCTAAAGTACGCCTACCCTCCAAAAAAGTTACCTTGGAGACGGCTCAGACTGCGGAAAAGACATCGCTGCCTACAGTGTAGCATGTACCACTAGCAGTAATTCTTGCAGCACTCATAAAATTCTTCAGCGATCTGTGTTGTCAGTGAGTCTGTGCCATATTTGCATTCATATTCATGACCTCACGCATACAGCTTACCGGGTTTGCATTTCTTGTAGAATCTACGCAAGAAATTGTAGTCCGGCGTGTGTGGTTCTTCGTCTTTAAATTCGAATTTGACCAGGACATCTGGAAAGAGCGCGGGAAATTCCAAGTATAACATCTATGCTTACTTCGCAGCATATATAATTTGGGACATGAATACGTGAGCAGCTAGCTCTGAGTGCCTACCATCACCCTCAGCCAACATAAAGCTCTATCTGCCAGTGTTCGCTGCATTCACGACATAAGAATTAGTTCGTCAATTTGAAAGCAGTTTTTTTTTACTTCTTACGTAAGTGCACGGTTTCGCCATCAATTAGTGCGCGTTGCTTGCACCGTGCTCATGGAATTCACTTCGTGCAATGACGAGTTGTGCAGAAGTTAACGTTTGTCGCGAGCCAACACTTTACTAGCACGACACAAGCACTTGGTAGCTGGCGCAAGACACAGTTTCAGCTGAATAATAATACGGAGGTGGTAGTTTCTAACTGTTTTATCAGAGCAGTCAGTCTAGCTGCAATATAATGCGAGTTACAAATTTTATATGTGGTTTGTCTCCAGTACACGCTGGCATTACCGTGTAGAGGGCTTGCTTCCTTTCATTCGAGTGGTGCTGCAAAGCACTCTCCGACAAAAAAGAAAGAAATCGCATCATTGGCCACGACATCTTTGGCGACACACCGTACTACCATATATATAAATGACCTATATAATGTTTATGCTTGTATTGCATATGCCCTATGGCATAGGGCATATATGGCATATGGCATATAGGGCATAATGCATATAGGGCATATTGCATATGCCATATGCTCTATGCTTCTATTGAAGGTGATTTATCTTTGCAACCGCTGACAATCGTCCATTTGCAAGGGTCACAAGGCGTGCAAGTTTGCCGTTGTTTGCGCGCCACCTTGCGTGGCGAAGGGGACCGCCATGAGTGTGAGTGGCGCTGTCATAATGCTGTTTATAACTTCATATAAAGAAACGGGTATGGTATATCAGGTATGCAGCTACAATGAATTAATATAGCCTGCCACAAAAGTTCGCCTACATTTATTCACACATTAGAAATCACACACGATTAACTTATCCTAATGGACGTTTCAGGATCAAATTTAGCAATCTTGCTCGGTCCATATTCGTAGCGGCCTATTTGTGGTGCACAGCGTGTTTGGCCACTAGGGGAAAGAAATGACTCCTCCCCCCCTCCTCCCTATATTGGGGGCGCTCGAGAATGCTCAGTGCCGCTGGAGCCCGCCGAACTTGTAGATGGTTAGCGTTCCAGCGCGTTTTAAGAGTTGCGGCCATGTAAAAAGGGGTAGCCGCCCCATGCCGTCGTCCAACTCATCCACGCTAAGGACGTTGTTGAAGGGAGGAACGTGTTCTCATCGAGAATAAGGAGTGCTGGGCTTATTTTCCATATCCACATGAAGAGTGGAGAACGTTACATTTCATCAGTCTAGGATGACTGAAGTGAAGCACACCGAGGGGCCGAAAACGACTGCTTAAGCTCCCTGTGTCATCCCTAGATTCTTGGGCCAGGGAGATCTGCCAGCGATCCTTTGTCCAGTCGGAGCGCCAAAAGTCTTTGAAGGACCCACGTTGAGGGCGACTGTTCACACACACACTCCCGCACTTTTGTTCACTGAACATACAGTAAGGACGGTAGCTTAGTAGACATGGGTTCTCACGCTTGACTCAAGCCTGCGCGTCTTGGTTCCTCGGATGACCCCGCAGTTAGCTGGAGCGGCTGTTAAACGAGTGTGGCGGTTACCGGTTTCCGTGAGATAACGCCGTGGGACACCATTTTCCAGGACATTTGTTGCTCCCCTTGGTCCGTGAAGGCGACAGTCAACCAACAAACATTACTCTGTCCGCAAAACATGTCTCGCCTTACATGCGCCGCACCCCTGTCCGAAGGGGACGCATTGTTAGCTTCACAAAGAGATTCGTCGCAGCAGTGCAGTAGAGGCTAGAAGGTCACTGCCCCCTCTGGCCAATTGTAACAGCTTGCGTCAGTCTCCCGCGCTCGCTCTCTCTAAGAAGATTGACGCGTTCCGCACTGGTGAAAGAAGTTGAGTACCACTTTGTCTTGATGCCCGAGTCTCTTCACGCCATTTCTGTATCCTTTTTTTTGTCGAAAGCGGGGACAAGCATGAAATTCATGAGTAAGCATAAAATTTACGCAACAACGCGCATACTTGTTGGCCCTATAGCTTCTTATGAGCGCCAGTATGTGTTTTATGAATTATAGCTGCTATTGTACAACGAGCTTTTCCAAACGCGACCACCCCTGCACGAATAGACAAACGCACTGCTGAGCTAGGCCTCTGCGAACGCCGCGCGTGAGGCTGAAGTTATGTCCGATTGCGTAATACGACGCTCAACGGCAGCAGCATCTGTGCACGCGACACATGCATGGCCGAGTAATGGCTAAGTCTTTCTGCACTTGGATACCAAAGTAAGGCGCGTGGGTAGCACGGTTGCAAACATATAAACGATAATAACGTGCTTTCGGTAAATGCGGCTTAAGCGGGCGACCTCCTCTGACCCAACTGGGAGACGTGTTACGTCTAAAAAAATAAGGCAGGTAATATTCTTCTGGTGTGAAGCTCAAGGAAGACGCTACTGCGAAGTGAATTAGCTTGTTCCAGGCTCTAAATGCTCTAACCTTGCAGATACTTGGCGGCGTTGTCGAACTGCGCCAGCCACGGGTTGCTGAAATGGCGCCGCCTGGTGGCCAAATTAGGGGACTGTCGGGCGCCGGTGCACGCGAAGCTCTCGAAGTCGTAGCACGGATCCACGCTGTAGTTGATGCCCGAGAGGAACTCCGATGCTGGAGAAGAGCGTCGCGCCAATGTGAAACGGTGCTTGTGCGTAATATACTTTCTTCGTAATCGCTGGCGATGCCTTCTGGAGCTCGTCGACAACGTTTTTAGGTAGTATGCTCAATTTACAGTCCTAAGAAAATACTATAGGCAAACACTGAGTGACTAGACCGATAACATGCCCTTTCAAAAAAGCGGCTACGCTTCCGTCCTGCAGAGCGAAATTGTATGTGGGGAAAATTTTGAGCGAAAGTGACGATCAATTTGCATTTCAAATTCCCCTCTCTGACGGAACATGGCTAACGCAAAGTACGCAGCGCCATGGCTTAAAGTCTGAGGTGTTCACAGGTAGGGGAGCCCTCCACCAAATTTCGGAAATTTGGCTGGAGTCTTTTCTTCCCCGATCGCCTGGGCGGTAACTCGGGCCCTACCACCAAAACACAGAGAGACTTAATTTTTAATTAAGTGCTGCGCTGTGACAACCACCTCAAAGTTGATGTGCAGTTATCCTGCCAACCGCATGGGGTGAGAGCTCCGAGAAAAGTGGGTGTCAAACTCCTGCGAATCATTAGTTTGCTTTTTATGCAGGCTTCCCAGCACATTGTGCTGAGAGAACGTTGTGAAGTTGTAGCTTCTTTGAACTATGCGACAATTTCCTGTATATCGTGCCGAAATGCAGATTCAATGACGTTGAAACGGACGTTGAAACTGAAACGGAGCGAAAGTAACTTTTGTTGTCATCAGCGACTGACTAGAAGTTACCACTTGTAAACGTCCGTTGGTGGTACCGTTTCTTTCTTTTCTTTGTCAGCGGAAACATTCTCAAAGAACTGGTTCTCTATAACGTTTCCAAAATGTTTTTATTTCAATCTTCTGGCGTCAAATTTGCCTAACCGCCGACGCAAGCATCGGGCGGTGTCCCGCAGGGTTGTATGAAAAGACCAATCAAACGCGCTCCTCGTTCATAGGCGGTCAGTTTTGTTTGCTTCAAAAATGAATAACATTGCCTACGCTGGGCGACTTGTCTTATCCAATTGGATGACAAGAGGCGAGGAGAACGCTCAAGTGGAGGAGGATTTTATGGGGCCGTGCCACTGCACTGAAAATCGATAACCGGACGAAGAGGGTGGTGCCGGCGTCTGCGATTGGTCCGCTTTCCATCATTCAAGTCGCGGTGGCTGGTCGAAAATCGTGGCGGCATGCAACGGAAGGTTAAGAATGCCGCTAAAATGGATCCTTAGCAAAGAAGAGTTGGCAGAACGATGTTGTAAACCTGTCGAAAGTGCTGGAAGACGTTACGCGGCCAGGCAAAAAGCTTTATGTTACGCAAATAAATTAATGCTTTCCGGTAGGTGCGAGTAGCCAGTGCCTGGGCCATCGGCGGCAGCCATCTTTTATTTCTTTCGGAACGGGGCAGCTTGCGGCTATTCAGAAGAAAACAGTTTTGTTCGGCATATTAATGCATCTTTAAACCGTACACGTCACTTTGACGCGGTACGGTTTTGTGGTTTTTTGACGACGCGTGACAGGCAGGTGAAGTGGGTGCAGCCGGAAAAGCTTTGACCAATAGCCGAGGGCTAATGGCGAAAAGGCGTCGAATCAGAAATAACTATTTTGCTTTTGTTCGGTCAAATCATGCATAATCAGTTTGTACGCGTCATATCAGATGGGGAGCTATCGCGGTTTTCGTGACGTCCCGTGACAGCCAGGGGAAGTGGGGGTGGCCGAAAAAAGTTTTTAACCAATCGCGTAGGGCTGATTGCAGAATTGGAATAGAAGGGTTTGGAATAGTCTTACGTTATAGCGCCCCTGGTTACCTTCTCGCTCTTTCATTAGACGTTAACCTAATATATTTGCCTTTAGTGCCCTCTTTATGCAGAGCTCGAGTTTCTTTGAAAAAGAGTGACCAAATACTTAAGGTCCGAAAATCTACCTCAAGCGAACTAAGCGGGGAATATGTTCTCTCACTCGGCTAACGTGACAAAATCCTGAAATGTCTATGACGCACGGATTCAAGTTTGACAGCGTAAGTTTCACTCTTGAGTTGAATTGGAACATAGTACGCTTAACAAATACACAGTATTAGTTAAAAGCGCTGTATTAGATGTGTTAGTGCTACCTGTTTTCTATACTATAGAAAAATGTGTTTGCATCAGGTGGCCTAAAGCGAATCGCTGCTACTCTCGGCGCCGTTTTCACCAAGTGCACTGCTGCCGACCTCACACGTCATCAACATGAGCTGAAAACAGAGATAAATCTACACGTATGTCGAACTATTGTACCTTGATCTCATCGTGTTAATTTTTATCCCGAAGGAAAGACCACACTATAGCGTAATAGCAGGTACTGAGTGATGCTTTGCACTTGAAACGCCAAGTCAGCTAGACCCAAATTAATTATAGTGTGCTCGACAAGGTAATGATTAGATAAGGGTGCAAGAATGTTCGCTCAGTGCTTCATAATTGCTGTGCAGCCAGCATGATATAACGTCGTAGTGGCAAATTGTTCCGGAGAGCCTCGACAACCTAAGGAATCACTGACACATTTTCGAAGTTCTAGAAATTCTGCGACATGTCTGTCGCCCGTAATGTGGTAATGCCTAGAGAGGGCGAAAGTTGGGGAACAGTTATGGAGTATTTAAATTTCAAAATCAAATAATGAAGCAGTATCAGGCTTGGCATCATCGACGATATTGTAATGTCATGCCAGAGAACAATATTTGTTGACGTCGTGTAGGTTTAGGTACAATATTGTTGCTCATATATATTAACTGCAGTGCTGTGTGCTTCGTTTCTTCTTTTTCGGTCTTCAGCGCTCGCTTTCGTCAGCTGAAGCGATCTTAGCAACGAAGGGTGATAGTAAACCGTGGCGTCACGACGCGTCCACCTTCTGGGGCAACGAAGTCTAAACTAGATCATATGTACAATTGCAACGGTAAACTATTTTGGGCACTCGGACGCTTTCCGGTATTTCTCTAATGTCTATGTGGAAGACGTCTACCTCCATCTAATGCAAAAATAAAGACAAATCCAAAATAGCATGCCAGCGTTCTTTTCAGGGTTTTTCGACCGTGCCCTCTCAGTAAATCATTTCGCCCTTCCGAAGTTGCATCTAATTATGCCACCAAGCACGCCTTGATCGATCGCACATTCACGACCATCGCAGTGCTCAGAGGCGGTCCGTTCCACTGAGCCGCACACGATTGGTCAATTTGAACCGCGACGAACGCCATGACATCAATTGTGACGTGAGCCGTGACTTCTTGCTGCTGTCAATCATTCCGTGTCGTCTGCTATCGGACGAACGCAACAGAAAGGACCGCCTATTTAGTGACGTTAAGAACGGACCGCCTCCGTTCGATTTTGGAACGCGTACAAGATTGCACCCTTGCAGTTGTCTTGTAACGCTTTGTCGGGGGAATGCTAGCGCCCATTAAACCGGCGCAGATGGGTTTGGTGAAACTATTCACTTGCAATTATGCAACTCCCAGGCATTCTAGTGTACCATTCGGAACACATGAAATGCGGTCACGTTAGTGTTAGTGAGAAAGCGGCATGTCGTTTTCGAGTTGGCGGTTTCACGCTTCATGAACGCGATTTTGGCTTGTTCGCTTGGGTTAACAAATATACCATCTTTGACTACCCTGTAATTACCGGTACAAAGTCTTGCGCACGAGTTATTATTCGTATTAGATGTAAATAATTGCTTGTAATCAATTACATTTCTTTTTAATTTTGTAATTTAGCGATGACGCTGTTCTCTCGGTAACGCTCACTGTAATTCAATTACTTTTTTGTCGTTAACCAATTACCTGTGGCCATTTACATTTTAACGAATCAGGGTATAACAGGCGACGTAGCATTGAGCACTTAAATTAGGTGGGAACAACAGAGTACTAAGGGATGACCTAAGGGTTACCTCCTTCTAACAAGCGGCGTCCTTCAGCTACGTTTCGATCACCTCAACGTGACAGGTTATGCAGATTTTAAGACTTTTCTTGGACGTATACACTCTGAGCTTTTCTCTTATACTAAATTTTTCCCCCTCCTGGAAGCGCTTATAGGTGGCCTTCATAGGCGCTAAGAGCTGCTACTCAAGTTTCGGCTTGGTGCAGTTTGCGACTTCTCTGATATGGACAAAATTTCGGGTCATCATAAACTCATTAGTTTCTATCTGTATGACATTACGTCACTCATATATATATATATATATATATATATACCTTTTTTCGTGATTGTAACACACGAGTATTACTATGGCTGAGTGACCTGTCGCATTATATTAAATTACATTACAGATTCGGCCGAGTTTTCAAGGAACGCGATAGTTTAACGAGTGAAGGACGCCGAGAGGAGGTACACCAGATGTTGTTCGACAGATCGAAACGGCGCTTCTGTGGCTCGATAGCGAGGGACACTCCGGGCGTTCTAGCGAGGGAATCACCTCATACGATTTTTCAGTTCGTCACTACGTCACTGCTCAGCCATTTTCTATAGTGCGCGCATTAAGCGACATTTCAGTGTCGCTGAAGAAGTGTTCAAATGAAAACGAGGGAAGAATACCGCATAACATTTCGAAAAACAATTCTCAGTTAAAATAAAGAACGTATGAATGGCTGCAGCGTACGCATTGAAAAAGCCAGGGCAGCTCATTCGATTTGCTGTATTTGTGCAATGTTAATAAAGACGTAGGGTGGAAATTAACGTTAAAGTAATTCATTACTTTTCAGTAATTTATTTATTTACTTTCCAGGGGCAGTAATTAGCAGCCGTTATCTATTACATTTTCAAAATATTTATTGTGGTTTTGATCGAATACTTTTGTTTCTATAAAGTGTGAAAGTCTGTAATGTACCAACAAAGCTCTGCATAATAAAAACAAACAGGCCTACAGTTACAATTGTACAAAACAGCACACTTAAACCAACGTAGAGATTTCGAGGTGAAATACTGCGAATAAAAATACTAAATAACTGAAGCAAAAGAAGAAAGCAATAAACGAAGCAATAAAAAAACCATTATGTCAGTCTGCAATATAGTTGGAGGCAAAATTGATTCAAGCATTCGCAAGCGGTACAGCGCAAAAAAGTAAAAAGGCAAATTTTATGCCATCTAGATGATGCAATCATTTGAGGCCGAATGCAGAGACAAACAGAAATTTTCGCCAAAGGACGGCGCTGCCCTATGGGGCAATATCGACTGCATCATGGTCGCACTGCACAACGGACATTACGTAGTGCGCGAAGACAGCCGTTTGTCCTGTTTGTTCATTAGTCCCGTCGTCTCTGCTGGCCGCCATCTTGAACAAAGTGAGCGCGGAGAAGGCATGACTTTATTTTTTTCTGAAAGTAACGAGTGATCGGCTTCGCGCAGTGTACAAGATGAAGCGGTGAATGGTATAACTCATGCGTACTCACGTAATGAATCAACACAGTGTCGAATGGAAACTATGAAAGATGATATTGTCCTAGTCGCAATGCAGTAGATATTATAACTACACGCGAACAGCAAAGCATGGTTGGCAGGCTTACCGTAGGTCAAACATGAGGGCTTCGTACAGAAGTCATAGTCGGGACTTTCGTGTCTGACGTGCTGTGCTGAAATAAGAAAAAAAAAGCTGCTCATTTTTCTCTTCGGTATTTTAGTAGTAATCTTAGATAAGCTTTACACATTGCCAAAATTAGCTAATCTTGACGTGCATTGCACCTTCATTTACCTGTCATTCCAAATTGATCATCATGATCGCCACAATACCTTGTGAAGACAAAAAAAACTTGAAAATAAGATCCATGCCTTACTACATTCTATCAGCCTTAAATAAGTTTTTGTCTCACTCACTTGACCTCTTTCAAAGCACTCCTTCACATTTATCGCTGCATTGCAGAAAATAGAAACCCTGTGGTGTCGCTCTCCTATTTTTCTTTCTTTTCAATTCACCTAATATCCCACGTACAGGTTGCGTTTATGTTATATAAACAAGTGCGCACATTCTTTGCTTCACACGAGCTGTAAATACAGGGCCGGCACAGTGCAATCCCTTTTCTCGCTTCATTTCTTTCCTTCACATCATTACCTGCTCTTGAGCGGCTGATACACTGTTGATAGCGGGGTCGGAGCAGCGCTCTAATTCTTGACGAAATTCCAAACCGATATCATTAGAATGAAATCGTTATGTTCAGGCCCAAGCCATGAAGGTGAAAATAGTTTTTGGATATCAGGGGCCGAATGCAGAAAGCTTTCTTTTCTGAGCGATGTTTGCCGATTGGCCAGTTGCCTCTACCCATCACTCACTCACTCACTCACTCACTCACTCACTCACTCACTCACTCACTCACTCACTCACTCACTCACTCACTCACTCACTCACTCACTCACTCACTCACTCACTCACTCACTCACTCATTCACTCACTCACTCACTCACTCACTCACTCACTCACTCACTCACTCACTCACTCAATCAATCAATCAATCAATCAATCAATCAATCAATCAATCAATCAATCAATCAATCAATCAATCAATCAATCAATCAACCAATCGAGCTTACTATCTATCTATTTTCCACTTAAAGGAGCGGAAACTAGGAAGTAAAAACTCTACGGAGCTTGACACGGCTTCCTAGCCTCTTTACAGCTCAGCAGAACAGTACATATCACATCTCACTCAAGTACACATTCAGCAGCACAGTACAATATGTTTCGTATCACGATGCACTGACATCTGCGTCTTCGAAGAGTTCTAGCGTAAGAACGTTTGTTTGTCAATAGGTACCCAGGGATGATATAGAAACTGCTCAATCCTCTCGGAGCGTCTTTGTGTGTCGGTCGATAAGCGTGGCTTTCGGCTTGGGACAACAGTTTCACTGGCGCACAATGACCTAAATACGACGCGTCGGCTCCAACTGGATACGTGCAGCCAGAGCGCTTAAATTTCGAGAACGATGGATCGATGACAGAATTGCGAGTACGTGCGCGCAGCCCTCCTCCTTCTTTACCGTACCCCACACTTACCTTGGCCACAAAAATGCGTTAGTTTTATTTTGTAAGGTATAATATAGAAAGCTTAACGTAACAATTACAAACGAGCTTGCCATTACTTGGCATTTGACGCAAAAATGTTCTAGCAAAAGAAAGAGAAAAACTTACCCCTTTTATGCATAACCACGAGGTAGGAGAGATAAGTTGAGACAATGGACAGCGCAATGATGACGACCCAGATTGCGCCCCAAAGAATCTGCTCAGCTGGAGACTGCGCATCCCAGACCCTGTCTATCAGACCATCCAGCCTTGAGGATAGAAAGAAAGAGCGAAATAAACGAGAGTAAAACTTCGTTCGATAATATAGATCACAAGCTATCGAGTTATGCAATGAGTTCGGTTACATAAAAAAAAACATAACAGGGTGAGGAAGACATAAATATAAGGACGTACTTCGCCTCCCTTTACCTCTTGTTGGCGTCTCATTTTTTCGGCGTTCTTATCGGGTGTTGCGTATTTTCGATAAATAGCAGTACTAGTTAGCACGAACCATTGTATCGGCTGTTCTTTGGGCAGAGGCGCACTCGCATTAACGACATTCAATTATGGGGTTTTACGTGCCAAAACGCCTGTCTGATTATGAGGCACGCCGTAGTGGGTGACTCCGGAAATTTCGACCACATGGGGTTCTTTAACGTGCACTTAAATATAAGTACACGAGGGTTTTCACATTTCGCCCCCATCGAAATGCGGCCGCCGATGCCGGGATTCGATCGCGCGACCTCGTGCTTAGCAGCCCTGCACCATAGCCACTAAGCAACCACGGCGGGTCACTATTAACGACATCATATCACCGGATGTGGCGTCCCTTCGGTTGACCGAAGTCAAGGCAGCACTTCACTTCTGTCATCCCAGAGAACAGGATGGCTTCAGGAAAGGCTGTTCAACAGCGGATCACATCCATGTCATCAATCAGGTAACTGGGATATCTGGGGCCTAAAGCAAGCTCTCCATGCTGATTTCATAGATTAGCAAGATGCGTTTTCTTCAGAAACGGTACCAGGTGTCATGAGGTCATTGCATAGTTAGGAAGTGCACGCAATATACGGTAATATCTTAGAAAATATGTATAAAAATTTCCTAGCTACTTTAAGTCTTGAAAGGAAAAACAGCAAGTTATTCCTTTAAAAAGCGTTTCAGTTGTTATGAAGCGAAGGATTAGAAATAAGAATCAACGTGGACCATATAGGCAATCTGCGGTTTGTAGAACACATTGTCCTGTTAGAGAATGATGAAGATCACTTGTAATAAACGATACAGCACCTTAGTCGACAAATTGTAAAAGTACAGGCAAACATTATTACGCCAAAGGTTAAGGTAATGTTAAGGAGCGCGGTCATAGAACGATAATTTGTTACTGGCAGTAAGCCCCTAGAACATGTGTAAGAGTGGGCTTATCTCCACGCCACTTCCTCGCGTGTCAACTCTAGCGAATCAAATATACATCTGGTTAGGTACGTCTTGAAAACTCACCGGCTACAATTCGTAATTTGCAATAAATACTCTATGGCACTTAGCACAAAGGTTAATACTAAACACGCAAAAAAATTATGAGCCATTCCACTGTACGAAGGTGGTTGACCAGCGAAGCTCTTTAGCACATGACACGGAGGTGACACCTAATTTTGAACAAAGGTACGAACTCATTTATTGTATTGATGTGTGGTCATTATTTCACTGGCAACAGCAATTACATTCTTTGATAATGTCAAATCGATGCACGTACACAGCTGGGTGGTTCGTTGGGCCGGATCGGTGTGGCACCGCAAGGGATGTGTCTGCAACACGGAACGCGTAGGCAGCTCCCTTTTTGGTACCGGCACATCCACATTGAAATCACCGACAACGACAACAGGGGTAGTGCCATCGTAGCTTATTCACGCTAAGTGAGCAGCCATGAACCTTACGGGACTATGAGTCAGTCAGTCAGTCAAGAACTTTATCATTGGATTTTGTGCTTGCTTACGGAGGTATGAGCCATTGCTCACGGGGGTATGAGCCATTGATGAGAGTTTTCGACATGCTGTTCTGTATGTTGTATGCGTGATTATAAAGAATTCAAGCACTGTTCGCTTCACTTTGCTGATTGCTCGTAGCCTCTGCCTTACAGTGCTATGAGCCATTGCACTTTGCTTGCTCACGGGAGCATGAATGCTTACGTGGGTATGAACCATTGATATTGATAGTTTTTGTTCACGGAGAACAAAAATGCACGAAACCCTAGGCAATACAGCTTCGCTGTAAAAAACAACGAGCCACAACAGCTTGTATATGGGGCACCGCGTGCACTCAACGTCGCAGTATAAGCTAGTTGGTACGGAATTGGTCCAAAACATAGTACTAAACAAGAGTTCGGTTTTGAGGTGCTCACTTTGACAAGGCGTTGCTCAACTTGCCGAAGCGATATCTTGTGGAGATGGCGCTCGCCCCTCTGGTGTCATGGAGTGATACGCGGCTAGCACGTGAGACTCTGCTTTTCTTCCTGGTCAACAGAGAACGTGTGCTCGTGGCTGAGCCCGTGTGTTTTCTACGCCGTACGTTGCTCGTCGGTAATCGTGGTGGCATCTCTAAAACCTGCACAGGTGGATTAAACCGCTTTTAAACGGGCAAGCTCCCCCGAAAGAAGGTAGGAGAGAGAGGGTTGGTGAAGGGGCTTTAAGAATAATCCCTTCGAGACAGTAGGCGAATATACGGCTTCTCTAAAACGCACATTCTGGCTATTTGGGCTTGCATAAGGGTCAAATCACAGTACTTTAGAGTAGGGAAGGTGCCACAAAGCGCACTGTCAGCTTTGTTTCTGTGGCGGTATTTTCGGGCAATCACTCCCGGAGACACTGACTTTCGCGAGATTCACAACACTAGCGCCGGACGCGTCGACGTCTACAGGCATCAGCGTTCCCGGTTTGTGGTCTTCGCACAGTTGGCAAATTTGCCAGAAAGCTATGGGCCATAGTCTACATGCATTAGCGTTACCGGTTTGTGGTCTTAGCACAGTTGGCAAATTTGCCAGAAAGCTATGGGCCGTAGACGCCGTACGGTCTGGTGCTAGTCTCGTGAAACCTAAAAAAAAAAAAAGAAATAGAAGCAGCTCCCAAAGTGATTGCCAGAGGATACCACCCCTGCCGTTGTAGTTGCCTAATGCAGCCTGATTTGCCTATTGCACGAGGTGGCGTAACTCCGAGTGGTAAAATGTAAATCTCCATCACCATGACATCTGTGTGTAAACTGCAGGTTTTTTTAATCGTTTTTTTTTGTTCTTCAGATTGCCAACATGCAAAATCAAAAAGAATGTACGAGCCTTTTATCACCGCCTATCAAAGCAACATGCCTTCCAGAGAAACACGAAAGTGTCGTCTGATTGCGAAAAAGTAGGAAAAGCACTCAACCAGAGAGGGCGCAATATCCTTCAGTGTGATAACCATGTGTTCAGTAAGGCCTCTTTGTGTTCGCGTCGCGTGTGGTTTGGGTGTGGAGGCTTAACGCCAAATCAGTAATGCGTATTTTTAACACATGTCACCACGACTAAACGTGTATTGTGTCATGAAGAGAAATCAATTGTTGCTTCAAGGCACTTCTTCCTGCGCTTTTCCAATGAGGGTGGCAAATGACAAGAGGTACAGGTACAAGACGCTTGGACAGTATAGCTTAAAATATGCAAAAGACGGCATCAATTGAGTTGCAAACGGGGAAGGTCCCACTATCGCAATGCATATGCATGATCGTTCCGTAACTCAGGCATTAATTTGTGATTACGTATACCGACACCAACCATGAAGACTGAGTGCTCATTGGCGCAGCCGTTCCACTGGCGCTGAAATAAATATGTTTGGAAAACAAAAAATTAGGGCGCAAAACTACTCCTTTACGATTTTTTTCCAAACATGTGATGTCAAACGTACGTGACCACCGATGCAAGCACTGAGTGGGAACACGCGATTTAACAGTCCAATCAAATGATCTCGTTCATAGGAGGTCACGTTTGTTTGCTTTGAAAGCAAATATTAATTTTTTTTTCAATGAATGGGCTTATAACAGAAGTGTACAGGATTTCGGTAGGTACGAGGAAGCTCAGTGAAAGAATATAACCGGTTGAGTAGTGCGCTGCCGGCGTCTGTGATTGGTATGCGTCCTTTGCTTAGCTTGCGGTGATGGGTCGAAAATCGAGGCGGCGTGCATCAAAAGGCTGAAAATGTCGCTAAAACGGATCCTCAGCGAAGAGTTAGTATAAAGAAGTATTATACGTTATACTGACAGGCAAAAATTTTTATTATACGCATAGAAATCCATTCTCCTCGGCAGCTCCGAGCAGGTAGTGCCAGCGTGCCAGGGTGATCGGCGGGCAACCATCTTTTATAACTTTCGGAACGGGGCAGCCTACGGCTATTCTTAAAGAAACTCAGTTTTGTTCAGGCATAGTAATGCGCCTTTAATGCGCCCCCATCACTTTGACGTGATGAGTTTTCGCAATTTTCAGACGTCGCGTGAGAGTCAGGCGAAGGGGGCGCGGCCCGAGAAATTTTAACCACTAGAGCAGGGCTAGAGAAAGCCGCAGAATGGGGAATAATTATTTTTTGCTGTTTCGGCCTAATAATGCATAATCGCAGTGTGCACGTGATCTCAGAGGCAGAGTCTCCGCGGTTTTCGTTACGCTGCGTGACCGACGGGCGAAATGGGGTTTGTACGAAACATTTTTGGCGAATTGTGGTAAGTTAGTGGCATGAGTGGAAGAGAAAATTTGGAATCGCTTCACCTAATAGCGCCCCTAACATTGTTTTTCTTTAGATTCTTTAAGCTTCCTCGTTTCAGTGCGGCTAAGCTTGCAAAATAATCATTCATGGAGAAACTACGAAAACAATAACTGTTTGCAGCAATGAATATTCACTGTGATTCATGTCATGAACTAAATACAATGTCACATGAAAAGTGCGTACCGGCATAGCTCGTAGGCCAACTTGGTCTTGTTCTTCTTCTTCTTCTTCCTTCAAATTTTAGCACGTACCCACGAGGAGGGATTGGCCATGGTTCTCAGTGGAAACATAATATGAACTTCTTGCTTCGTGTTAATTTATTGATCGGTGCTATTCGTATTATTTAATAGTAAATATATATTAATTTCTGTTTCCGTTTCTTGAATAGTGGCTATGTTTATTACGACGGAAATAACGCGATTGAGTTGATGATGATGATAATGAACCTCTGTCACGGCTCTCACCCACTGAGGGGGCTAGGCCAGAATTCGGCGGCAGGAGGTAGCTAAAGGAAAGTCTTATTTGAAGACGATGAACGCAACGTAAAAGTACAGAAAAGGAGATAAAATAACTAGACTGGTTATCGAACTTAAGGTTATAGAACCTAAAGGCGAATTTAAAAAGAGCGTACAATGAAGGAGAATTTAAAGACACGAATTTAGGTGAAATGAACGCAGATTTGACGCCTAGAATAAAGATAGGATAATTAGCAGGGCAGTCGTTTTGCTGCAGTTAAATAATCAAATACTGCGGTACAAACATTTCTGTGACTATAGCCTATTGTCGAGGCCCCAAATGATAATAATACTGGTATACTTAACCCTAATGGAATTTCGAAGAGTGGAGCTTCGAGTAATATCTTTCTCTGGTGTAGATATCTACAAGATAGAAAGTAGTAGTCTATTGATTCAATTTCCTTACAATTGTGGCATAGAGGGGACATCGTCAGACCAGCTCTATGTAAATAGAAATTCAATTGCGGGATGCGACAGCGTAGTCTGGTGTATGTAACTTCCAATTGCCGAGAAGGACACCACTGTTTATTCCAGCAAAAAACGAGATGCTGAAAGTCTGGAGATGGTATCAGCAATAATTTACTTACATCCTTTTGCTACATCCTTTAGCAAAAAAAATTTTCTATATCCTAACTTAAAGTAAATTATGGGGTTCACCTGTCAAAACGACTTTATGAAGCACGCCGTAGTGGAGGACTCCGGAAATTTCGACTACCTGAGGTTCTTTAACGTGCACCTAAGTCTTAAGTACACGGCTGTTTTCGCATGTCGCCCCACACGAGATGTGGCCGCCGTGGCCGGGATTTGATCCCACTACCTCGTGCTCAGCAGCCCAAAACCATAGCCACTGAGCAACCACGGCGGGTTTTCTTTATCTTGATGCAGCGATGAAGCTGCATGCAAGTTACACAGCAATGAAAAGTCCATTTGACACTTTCTGGCTAATACATCTACCATTTCATTTAAGTATAAACCGCGGTGGCCAGGAACCCACAGCAAATCATTTCTTTTGTAAATTTGTAGGCACGAAATTTTCAAACGTACTTAAAGTTTACTGTATTCGGTTGCCGTGGAAAGCGACACACATACAGATAGAGAATTTGTAGCTACGACATCTGACGATTAATAAGCGGGAAGGTTGTGCAGCGCTATAAGAACAGAGAATAATTCTGCTATGAAAATAGGCGTGTGATCTGGAAGGCGTACATAAATGGACTAACAGAGAGAAAGAAAGAAAATGCCTACGCCAGCCTTTTCTTCAGACAGCGAAGTATCAGTGGCTGTTATATTGCTTGTTTCTAGGTGAGAAAGGTAATCTAAGAATTGGTCATGCAAATATTGGTACGGCATTAGTTTAGCATTTGAGGGGAAAATATCGTCAAGTTCTATCTGGAGACTTACCTTGGATTGACGTGTTGGTCGAATACGTTGAATTTGTACATTCAATGGTTTTAGCTGTGCTGTACAAATACAATATGAGGTGTGCGTAGTCACGGCCAATGATTATAAAAAATGAACTAGGTTCATTAATGAAAACATACATTGATTTTTTAGGAGAATCGTAGTAAATTTTTCGGTGCGTTTGGATTGTAAGGATCCTGAATCTACTTTTTAAACATGGTATTCGCGCTTCCATATACAGAACAATGCTTGCGACAAGCTTAGGGAATGCAAGGCACAATTGCAGCGCTTCCCTTTCTAGTAAAACCAGAGGCTGCATTTTATAAGCTTGGCTGCCGGAAAGCAAGACGCACCCAAATTCCATGATGGGTCGGACATACATTTTATATATCATAATTAATGTATGCCTTCGCAACCCATATCGTCGTTTATGGATCTCACGCAACGATCACATGGCATTAGTTGCCTTAGGATCGACTTTCTCAATGTGGGTTTTCCAGTTTCGTGTTCCATCATACGTGATTCCCAGGTATTTAAGAGATTCCACCAGGGGAATTAACTTTTGGCGATACATGAGTGAAACGGTAACGGTGACATCTAAAGGGAAAAAAAGAAGTCGTACACTTTTAGTGACGTTCGCAGACGTATGTATGTTATCTATCCAAGTTTCAAGAGTGCGTAAGTAATTTTGTAACGGTTGATAAACGGTTGATAAAGTAAATGTAGATCATCATCCGATGCAAAAAAGCGATGTCATCGGCATAAACGTACACCTGAATGTTCTATAGCAAAGGAATGGAGCTAAAGAACATATTAAACAGGGGATAACACTGACCCTTGTGGTACTCAGCGTTTCTGCTTATACCTAGATGATGAACATCCACATTGAAAAAAGTAGAATTCTCTTTCCGCTAGAAATTCAGATCTTTTTTCGCATTCAGCAGACGTACACTGATACGAAATTGCGGTCTTGTGGCTAAGTTTAGTCGAAATCAGGCGAGCAACGCCAGCACCTCTGTCAGGTGAATCCGAGCAAAGTAATCGGTAATTCTTTAGGAAAAATTTTTGACCATTTGAAAGCCAGCTTTCTTGCAAGACAATTATGTCTGGAGAAAATTGAGAATGATGATAAATCTGTAGAAGCAGAAACAGTCGAACGGCAATTCCAGAGCGCCCATGTTGAAGACAGAACAGCAGCGCAAACTGCCTGATCCAAAATACTCTTTCAAAAAGTCCTTCTTGGAGAGCTTCTCTTTTACATATTTTCAGTTTTTGGCTTAGAGCAAATTTTGAAGGAAGGATATGTGGTACGTTTCAGACTCTTAAGTTCCATTTCTACATCCTGCAACTCTTCATAATTGACCGTTAGTGGTTCCGTCTGCTCTACATGAGTGGAAGGTCCTGCACAAGCAGAATCAGCTAACGAATTGGGTGACGATGGTCGCTTTTGACCTACATTTACAATATCAGTAACTTGGGATGCAGGCCGCTTTTTAGAGGCAGGACTAATGAACTGTGCCAGCTGACTAGACAGAATTTGTGCCAAGGACTGAAAAATAGTTGTCGCAAGACGTTACACAGGCTTTTACGTAGCTTTCTCTACCGCGTCTGCTATGGCCTCGCATACAGAAACATCTGCGCCAGCAGTGTAACGACTTGTTAGGCCTGCATAGCCCTGCGCTCTTCCGTGAATGTCAGTCACTGCTTTCCTACGTGAGCATCGCCTTATTTCCGCCACTTCGAGTATTCCTAATTCTCGTTCTTTCGCAGAACAATCCGAATAGACTGCAGCCGTGGGCTTCATTACTCGGGCAACATTTCTCTTCCTGAGATTTTCTCGGCAAAGTCGGCATCGAGCAACTGACCTGCAGCGTTTGATGTGCCCGTAACGCCAACATTTCAAGCACTGTAGTGATTCAGTTGTCTTTTGTGCTATTTTCTTCTTCTTTGTCGACTTCAAATACTAAAATATAACGAATACCCACAGGGAGAAATGTACCAAGGATAATGGAAAAGTTTCTTTCGACTTTAAAGCAGGTAGCAGGAAAAAATATAATAAGCAGATCGGAGGTCATATGAGAATGCATATTAATGCGAAGCATTCGGGCGAAGAACGTATTAGATTACTGATTTAACTGCTTCGCATTATTTTCCCTAATTTAGTAAAATGTGAAAGCAGGCTTCTACATATAGGGCCTGCTATCTTGAAATCGCAAGTCCACGTTTGTTTATACCACAAATGTGTGTGTGGTTTCCAGGCGTTTGCTGTGTAGCCACATCACGGATCCGAGCGCTCGGCAGTAGGACCCTCCCTCGCCTAGCCGTTTGAGGAAAGCCTTGTCAGCGCGAAGAGGGATCCTGGCGGTTGAGCCCTTGCCGAGGCCTTGGATTTTCACGGCCCCTCGGCGGAGGCGACACGACGCTTGTGCACCGGCTTCGCACATGATGGATGGATGGACGGATGCTTCCAGCGTTCCCTTTCAAATGCAGCTGTGGGTCGCACCTCCTAGCTGTTTTTCTTAAATCGACTAACGCCTTTCCTCTCTTAAAAAAAAGCGCACATAAAAAATTCCCAGTGTCAAACCTTCTTAACCACTACTGGGAACATTCTTTTGTACGCTTCCGTTGTTTGTGGTCTCCCTATTTCTCTGCCGCTAAACCTCCAATCGCATTTTACTAATCTTTGTTGCAGCCATGTTCCCTTTTACCCCCGCTATCCCTGAACCTAAGGGCTTCAAGGAGACCAGCGGATGCTGCGTAGGCTAGGCCTATTCACATGTACTACTGCGCCGAGTCCGAACCTTTTGCTCGAGGTTTCGGTTTCTGTTTTGGGTTTCTCTTTTCGGTTGCGCCAGGGCTTTGCGCAAATGGGCGTTTTCGTGCATGCGTGTGATAGACATATATTAGCCTCTTAAGGGACTGTAAAAATTTATCATGCGTATATCGCATCACATTTATGGACAGCTGATATGCATATTTTATATATGAATGCTTAGAAATTGGTTCTTTCGCGAGCAACCATAATCTTTAAGAAATCGCCGCTGTAGCTACGAACGAACTCTTATGCAAAATACGCTGTTTCTGTAACTTTTGGAAAACGGCTCGGACTATGCGCTTTGCCGCGCATTGTATATGGAGAATGCGCGGAATGCCGCACTGCGACATGTCATGCGATGTGCTTCATTGCATGGAGCAAAGTGAACGTCTTTATTTATGCAAACTTTCTTTCCAGATGATTGCAGCATTTCAGAACTATTCATAACTATTCCCACGAATGTTATGTCTGCCACCGAAATGCACATGTCCTGCACCCACCACGACTGCTTAGCAGATATGCGCCGCTAAGCGCAAGCTTGTGTGTTCGATCCCACTGCGGCCAAATTTCCATGCGGGCAAAATGTAAAAGCTCCCGTACATTACATTTTGAGCACATCAAAGAACGCATTTGTGCACGTATTTTTTACGCCCGCTTGGTTAGGCCTAACGGGAAGCTTTCAAAAGTAAAAGGAAAAAGGGAAAGCGGCACACATTGTTCCAGGGTGGAAGCTCTACGCTGTTCCTTCGGATGATACTGTGATAAAACCTCACAGTCACGTAAGACCTCACAGTCAATTATTTCATATGTCGCGTGATTATTAAAAGCTTGAGGCAGAAGTCAAGCACAAAAACACAATGTTCTGGAGGTTTCTGCAGCAGTGCCCGCATTCACACCGACTCTTCCACTCCGCTCATCCTACTATCACTCGCATCACTTTCGCTGCTCGTATTTGAAAGGAGCGAAGTTTCAAGCCTGTCGAGGTTTCTCTCAATGATTCGTCACGCTGCCAGAATTTGTCTTTGATGCTCTGAATATGAGAACACGCCCTAAGCCACTTGTCTGCCGTTACAAAAATTCATGTTTTTCCTGCAGCAACCTTTCTGCAGCTGCAAGGGTGAACGCGGCATTGTTAACCGTTACATAACCTTTCATCTGGCTCCAAATCAGTTCGTTTGGATTCAACTAGAAGTGGTATGAAAGGAGCCTCACGACGTCGTGACCGGCAGCCTTGGCAACCACATCCACGCGATAGGCCGAAAACTTTTTCTTTTTAGCAACTCTGGCTTTAATTGACCCTAACAAAACGCGATGCTTTTCTCAGTTAGCCAAGACTGAATGTCAACCTTTCGTGTTGATGCTTTCGGTACTTTCACGAGGTGAACACTGGTAGGGTGCGTTGTCCATTACTATAACGCTGCGTGGTTTCGTCTTTGGTAGAAGCTGCTCAGAGAACCACTTCTAGAACCGTGGCGCATTCATTTCTTTGTGGTAGTCACCACATCCTTTCGCTGCTCGAAAAACGAGGCAAGCACGATCCTCGCTACCAGCGTGCAATAGGATCAGCCTGCCACCTTTGCTGCTGGGTGCGCGAAGGCCTGTTGTGAGACCTTCCCGAAAAGCATCTTCGCTTGTAACAACGTTCACGTCCTCCCAGACCTTTTCCTAGGTGCGTGCAGCATTGACCCAAGTTTCGTCAAGGTAGCATATGTGCGTGCAAAAAAAAAGAAGAAACAAGCAACAAAAATAATTGAAGCATGTCGCCAGGCATACGCAAACCGTAGTTTCTCAAGACGGGCGAAGGACTGAGTGAGTATGCACTGCTCAGCTTTTATGATTAAGCAACGTCCAGGCACCGCATATATGTGAGACGCAGTAAGCGAATCATATTCTGCGCAGCGTACATACGCTGGTCAGATGATTGGCGTGAGCTGCACAGCGGACATCGAAATGTGCTAATACATGACATGCTGCCACAAAAAACGGCACCACTTGCAACGCTGAGCGTTATGTCTGTTCCGCGAGGATAACAACGCACCGAGCTGTCAAGCAAGAACGCTTGCGTTTGTGCACACAACGCTTCTGTGAGCAGTGAGAGCTTGGGTGCTACCACTTTTTATGCTAATAACTACAGCCAAACGCAGTTCGTCTTTTGCGTCTCGCAAAAAATCTTCTTACGGAACAATGAAAAGTTCAGGTTTAAGGGGTAATAAAACATCACTTATTCGTCCATACACTATAAAACTTACAGAAAGGGTCGATTAACGTATATACCGTTTTCGGGTGCGCAGTTCCCGGATGGTACGTAGGTACTGCCGCCGCCACAAGGTGATGTTTCTCTCGAGGAGAGCACAGTTTCTCTTACGTTTACCTTTTGTTTAATAACCTTTTGTTAATTTTTTTAAGAACATTTAGTTTTAATAAGTGATTTTAATGTTCAGTACATCCTCTAGGGTAGCGAGAAAACAGACTAGAGGGTGCAACCCATCGAAAATTCAATTATTTTGTTAAATACAATTGCATATATAGACTCTGGTGCAGCGGCATATTTTCAACCAACCTTACGTAAATGTACGTGCCAAAAGTGAAATCAGGGAATGTAGTCTCATCTGAGGCTATAGAGAAAAATTGCTAATTGAGGGATTTAAAAAATAAAGCGCCAACCTGTGGATTCTATTCTCCCGCCAGTAACTCAGAAATGTATAACAATAGGTACCGTTTAGACTGTACGTAACGCCGAAACGCAGACAGAAGACACAAGAACACATTTTAGGGCGCAGCAACTATTAGGCACGATCACCAACTTTCCAAGTTCAAAGTTCAAGGCCTTCTAGGACATGAGTCTGGGAAGATCAAGAAACAGCCCAAGTGCTTTTCAATCTGTGTGCACCGCTGTTAAAACAGTGATGCAGAAGAACCTGTCCCCCCCCCCCCCCCTCCCGTACTTGAAGAGCAGGAGAAATAGGTAAATAATCGAGCAAGCTACCCTGTGAATCTCCATTTCCTGTTAATTTGTCTGCGCATCATAGCGATACTGTCTGCACACTTTTTCGCAACTGCATTGTTATGGAATGCCTAGCTGTGCCTATATACGTGTGTAATACCTCATAGCACTTAAGAGAAATGACTGGAGGAATGCTTGCGTTCCTATAGGACGCACTTATTTAGACGCTAACTCGCGCAGGCAAAACTAATCAGCCGCATTTACTTGCAATCAGAAGTGCCAAACCACGAAACAAAGTTCAAGAACAGACAAACGAGTTTGCAGCGCAGAATATAGGCCTCGCAGAAGAGTCGACATTAAAGTGCCCAATGCCAAGTGCACCACGTGTGCAATTGTCTTTGTGCACGCAAAATTGGGGGAAATAGCGTCGTTCACCGAAACTTAAGCGAAGGCACAGTGCGTCACGGCTAATAACGAAATAGGGCCTAAATAGTTACACAGGCCGCCAGCTCTGCAGAAGCGCTTCGTGCTGGACTTTTGCGCTTCAAAACAGACATTTCCAAAAGCAATAATTCTTGAAAATAACCGCACCCGTTATATCACATTTTGTCCTGACAATACAAATACGAAGGCGTAATAACTAGAAAACCAATGAGCGGGTCATGTACGAATCGGACAATGAGTTATTTCTAAAATTATGGTGGCCTCTCTCTTTTCCTACGGCAACTGCACCTCTGTACTGACTAGAAAATAAATCGACAGAATTTATGCCTGAATTTGGTAACGGGGCGTCAAGCATCCCGTCAATGATCGATGCACGCGACGCCAGACCTATACTTCATAGGAAGCCTAAGTCGCGCTTGTGACTCATGGTTGCCTTAGGCGTACTTTATAGGTTTCTCACTGCACATCTGCAGACTAGACTCATAGTCAGTCGCCTGCCAGAAATGCATCTCTACTGCGGACTTTCCGCATCATATTACGTCGGTAGCAAAGGCCAGGTACCCGACTCGAACTATTTACCAGGTACCCGACCCGACCCGGCCCGGTACGCGACCTATTTTGGGACCATGGGTATTGCTGCAGACAAACAGCAACTTCTATCATTTTTATTTGCTGCGCAAATAAAGCTGCGAGAAAGGAGCCTGAAGGTCCGAACGAAGGTTGTTGCTGCAGAGAAACAGCAACTTCTTTTATTTTTATTTGCTGCGAAAATAAAGCTGCGCGAAAGGAACCTGAACGCACGAGACAAATACATATTAGAAATTAAATTTTCTTCCAGACATATGTGGCGCTATTATGCAGTAGTAGCAGCTTCAGAATCGCTCCTTGCCGTGTCTTCACCGGTAGAGTTTCGAATGATTGCATCTACCCTATAGTCCTTGGCCGTTGGTGTAGGCATCACGATTAGGCTCGGCAGGACAAGTTCAATATCGTCCGAGGTGCCACCAGCGGTAGACAGGCTGTGAGGGCTCTCTGTATGCGATGGAGTAAAAATATCAGCGCGGTTGGAGGAAGAAACCACCAGTTTGATCCAAGCAGCAGCCACGGTGAGGAACAACATAACAAGCAAAAATGCCGCCGTGGCTTGCCCGCGCGTGATGGGGTCATCCGGCGGCAAAGGGTCCTGCGGCCCATGCACGTAGTCTTTCACTATGTCGGCGCCCTCGTAGACGCCGGTCGCCTCAAAAACCTCGGTGTCGGGGACCCAGAGGGAACCGCGAGAGAACAGCCGTGGCTTGTAGAAAGGCACGTCCCTGAACTGGTTGGCGGTGGAGATTACCAGAAAGGAACCGATAGCTGTACGCTCAGGCTGGAGTTGGTCCAGGATGATCGGAGGTTGTGTAGTTGTCTCGATTTCTGCAGGTGGCGCAGCTGTTGCCGACGGCAAAGCCGGGTACGGAGCTCTGGGCGACCTAATTGCTTTCTCCGCTTTCTTACCTTGGCTTCGTGCGGGCGAAGTACTGCCAGCTGGAACCGTTGGTTTCACCAGTGAAACGGCGGGGTCAAGGGTTGCCGCTAGACGGCGGGTACCTGCAGCATTGACTGGAGACCTCAGTGCTGGCTACCTACGTGCTCGTCTTTTACGTTTCGGTGTCTTCTTTTGCGATTTGACAAAGGGCGACCTGACCGAGACGTCGGCGCGACGAGTCTTCCCCGACGGGTATTTTTCAGGCGTCTTGGCGTTGGTGGATGACGCATCGCAGAACGAGTCCACCATGGCAGTCTTTAGGTCCTTGTACTCCTCTTTCAGCATTTCCGAGGTGTCGGTGAGCGCGGGCCTCACGAACTGCGCGGCCGGTCTCGAAGCAGGCTTCGCTTCACGCAGTTGAGGCAAGCACGTAGCAAATCCCCTTGGCTGCTGTGGTCGGGCCGCCTGCACGGCGGCATTTTGCACTGGCGGTTTCGGAGGTTGTGGATATAAGGTCGCAGCTCTTGTTTCCTGATGGCCTGCCATAGCTAACTGTCTTTCTTCTTTTTCGCTTCATGTATTCTTGTTGACCATGAGCTCGCTCATCGTTCTTTTTATACGATGCCATTGCCTTGCCTGCAAGGGCCCGTAAGCTATTAAGAAATTACAGTGATAATGCGTATAATACGCGCGAGGTATGTAACCAATCGTCATATATCTTTGTAATGCCTGCTTCATAAGTACGTGAACGATAGTAGGTCATGTCCAATACATCTTGGAATGGGCATAACGAGTTCAGCTTCAAGCTATACCTTGAGGAAACAACCTTTGGCAAAACGCTTGACGGTCATCCATCCGCACTGACGCCTGCCATTAAATTTCAACATGCTAATGCTAGTGCTAATGACATCGCCAATATTAATTAACATGGCAAGTGTCAAAATCACCTGTGTGCGTGTATTTTAGTTCACATGCTTTAATGTTGCGAAGTGTCCTGTTTTCTCGTGAATTTCCTTAATGTGCCTTCTGCTGTGTTTCCAAGGTAGCGCAACTCCTTTTGGTTCTAGTATTTTATCTTTTATAGGTTTTTTAATATTTTTTCTTTACTGAAAGAGGGGCGACACCTTACTGCCGAAGGGCCTGACAAAGGACTTTCTTTCTAGTTCAGCACAATTAATTACGTTGCACATATAATTTCCATATATGGGAGACTCCAGGTGAGCGACAGTGTAGTTACCCCCGCAGGGGCGTCTGCGTAAGCATGCGTTTGGTGCGTTGCGACACCACGTACCCGAGCACACGAGGGTTGGACCCTCCCGCGTTTAGCCGTGCGCGGCTTAGCCGTGTCCCGGGAAAGGGAGATCCTGGGGGTTGAGCCGATGCCGGGTGTTTGGACCTTTAAGGCCCCCCGGTGGAGGCAACACACCTCTTTGGCCTCTGCTTCACGCAGACGACACCCCCGGACTGACCCACCCGGGGGAAATCGGCAGTCGCCTTTTCCTGTCCTTCTCTCCATCTTCGTCTTTCTCTCTCACCTTTTTTATCTTTTCTGTCTTCACTTCTTATTACTTCCGTATTTCCTGGCGGCAAGGGTTAACCTGGTGTAGTTTATCCAACCTTGGGTCTATTATATTAGGTTATAGCGGCTATGTACAGCTGGCGTCTGCGTTTCCTTCGGGTCCTGTAGCGTCCCCTTGTTGGGCTCGATGGTGGGTGGCTGGCATGGCTGCCGAAATTAAATAAACATGTATGGATTTATCATCCTTCCCCCGTCTGTCTGATCGGCCTCCTAAGAAAAGGGGACGCACCGAAGAAAAGTTGCTATTTTCTTGTCAACCTAAGCAAACGTTCGCACGATTTCACGTTATTCATAGTGAAAATCCTGAAAAGACAGTTAGAATGATATCGCCGTTCACGGTTGCGAAATGTCTCACTGACTCAGTTGGCCCAGGCTACAAAGTCACAAAAATGGCTAGCGGTGACCTCCTGCTTGAGGTCCGTGACAAACAACAGCATGACAAGCTCCCAAATCTGGTCTCCTTCGGTAATGTAAACGTAACAGTGACTCCACATCGATCCATGAATACAAGCAAAGGAGTAATTTTCGACGAAGACCTGTTGTATCTGAGCGAGGAAGAACTTCTAGAAAGTTGGAAGGAACAGAACGTCACCACAGTAAAGAGAATTATAATCAAACGGGAAAACAAAGAAATTCCAACTAAACATCTGATCGTTACCTTTGCGTCCGGTGTGCTGCCAGAAACATTAGAAACAGGCTATACTAAAGTTCGAGTCCGACCATACATCCCGAACCCTCGGAGATGTTTCAAGTGCCAGAGGTATGGCCACGGCTCACAAAGTTGCCGGGGTCGACAAACCTGCGCAAATTGCGGTGTCCAGGGTCACCTTTCAGATAATTGTAATGGCGCACTCCACTGTCCCAACTGTGGCGGCGGACATGCAGCTTTCTCTAGGGCTTGCCCTACATGGCAGAAAGAAAAAGAAATAATTACCCTCAAAGTAAAAGAGAACATTTCCTTCCAGGAAGCGCGAAAGCGCATTTCCTTTCTTCATACCGCAGGGTATGCTGCTGCGGCGCGTAAGGGGGCAACGCCGCAACAGACTCCGGTTTCGGCCCGGACCACAAAGAATGTGGCCGCGGCAGAGCCACCAGCCCCCCAGGCGACAGCAGCCGGCTCTGCTACGCCATCTCTGTAGGAGGGTCCATCGACCTCTGGGTTGGTGGCCTCCAAGGCCCTGCTTTTCGAGGCAAGGCCTAAGGTGAAAACACCCCGCTTGTGTGAGCGGAAGTTCAGCGGCTCCCAAGAGTCGATGGACACAACCCCGAGCCAGAAGGCGCATCCAGCGCCTCGGGAGCGGCGCGAGTCTAACGACCACTCCAAAAAAAGACAAAACCCGTACCATAATCACGGGGCCTGAAACGGCTCCGTGAGTCATTCTTCTAACTTGACTTCTCTTGACACACAGCACATAAACACAAACAATATGGATACACAAATATTACACTGGAACGTGAGAGGTCTGATCCACAACCTCGATGATATCAAAGAACTCTTACACAAATACAATCCAAAGGTGCTGTGTGTTCAGGAGACACATCTTAAACCTACTCAAACAAACTTTCTTAGGCAATACGCTATTTTCCGGAAGGACCGAGATGATGCCGTTGCATCGTCCGGCGGGGTAGCAATAATAGTAGACAGAGGCGTTGCCTGTCGGCAACTGCAACTCCGAATTCTTCTTCAGGCAGTTGCTATCCAAGCAGTGCTATTCAATAAACTAGTTACTATCACGTCCGTATACATCCCCCCAAGTTATCCACTCTCTAGCACAACATTTCAAAGCTTTATTGATGAGCTGAATCACCCTTACATAGTCGTCGGGGATCTAAACGCGCATAGCCCACTGTGGGGCGACTCTCGCTGTGATGCGAGAGGACGGCTTGTAGAAAACATTCTGTTCTCTTCAAGTTCCTGCTTGCTGAACAAGAAAAAGCCAACATTTTACAGCTCCACACACAAAACATTTTCTTCGATAGATCTAAGCATAGCGTCTAGTAAAATTGTGCTATATCTGGAGTGGGATGTCATTAATAACCCTTATGGAAGTGATCACTTCCCCATTGTTCTAAACCTTAAAAAACAAAGTGAGTGTCATGCACATCTTCCTCGATGGAAAGTTGACTCAGCCGACTGGACAAAGTTTCGCGAACTAACACAGCTGTCATGGAATGATATCTCTGAACTTAGCTTAGACGACGCAGTAGCATACATAACCGCGTTCATTATTGAGGCTGCATCAGTATGCATTCCCCAAACAAATGGGTCGCCCTCGAAACGACGTATTCCATGGTGGAATGACGCGTGTAGGGAAGCCAGGAAAAAGCAAAACAAGGCTTGGAACCTCCTCCGTAACTCCCCAACCACAGAGAATCTGATTAATTTCAAAGCGATCAAGTCGCAAGGTAGAAGAACGCGCCACGGCGCTAAACGCCAAAGTTGGGAAAACTACATAAGCAGCATCAATTCATGCACAGACGAACGAAAAGCCTGGAACAAGGTGAACAAAATAAAAGGCCGCGAAACTCATCCCTTACCTTTATTAAATACACAAGGAGACACTCTTGAGGATCAGGCAGATTGTCTAGGATCACATTTTGAGCACATTTCCAGTACATCGCATTACACAGATACATTTCTAAAATACCAGCGACTAGCAGAACAGATGAATTTGGGTCGGAACAGCTCATCCAATGAAGTATACAATCGTCCATTTGTAATGGCTGGGTTCCAGGCCTCACTGAACTGTTGCAACAAGTCCGCCCCAGGAAGTGACAGAATAATGTATGAGATCAGACACCTACACCCTGAAACCCAAGAAACACTACTGTCACTCTTCAATTCTATGTTCTCTGCAGGCTACATTCCGTTTGCCTGGAAAGAAGCAATCGTAATCCCCAGTCTCAAAGAGGGCAAGGACCCTTCCTCACCCGACAGTTATAGGCCTATAGCTCTGACAAGTTGTCTATGCAAACTGTTTGAGAAAATGATTAACCGTCGCCTCATCCATTTTCTGGAAAGCAACAAGATGCTCGATCCCTTACAGTGCGGTTTTAGGGAGGGTAGATCCACAACAGATCACCTTGTCCGCATAGAGACAAATATCCGAGATGCCTTTGTCCACAAACAATTTTTTCTATCGGTATTTTTAGATATGGAAAAGGCATACGACACAACCTGGCGCTTTGGAATCCTCCGTGACCTGTCTGAAATGGGAGTTCGAGGCAACTTGTTGAACGTGATACAGAGTTACCTCGCCAATCGGACGTTCCGTGTTAGAGTTGGTAATGTTCTGTCTCGCCCATTTGCACAAGCGGCCGGTGTTCCACAAGGTGGTGTGCTGAGCTGCACTCTTTTTATTGTCAAAATGAACTCGATCCAGACTGTCATACCACGTACTATGTTTTATTCTGTATATGTGGATGACATCCAGATAGGTTTCAAATCATGCAATCTAAGTATGTGTGAGCGACAAGTACAGCTTTGCATAAATAAACTGTCTAAGTGGGCTGACGAAAATGGTTTTAAGCTAAACCCTCAAAAAAGTACATGCGTCCTGTTCTTTAACAAGAGAGGCATACTGGCGGACCCAGCAATAGATCTAAATAGAGAACGGCTAAGTGTGAGCCATGAACATAAATTTCTAGGTATCCTTTTAGACAGCAAGCTAACCTTTGTACCACACCTAAAGTATCTTAAGGCAAAGTGCCTCAAGACTATGAATCTGCTGAAGCTGTTGTCATGTACATCTTGGGGAAGCGACAGGAGATGCCTTTTAAAGATTTACAAAAGTCTAATATTAACACGGCTTGACTACGGAGCAGTAGTCTACAATTCTGCTGGACCTAGTGCTCTGAAAATGCTAGATCCTATTCACCACTTAGGCATCCGCCTTGCAACAGGCGCCTTTAGGACAAGCCCTGTGCAAAGCCTCTACGCTGAATCAAACGAATGGTCATTGCACTACGAAAGGACATACTTAACTTTCTCCTACGCCCTGAAAGTTAAATCAGATGTTAAACATCCTTGTCATTCTGCTATATGCGACTTGTCCACTGCTAGGCTATTTCGTAACCGCCCAGCTACTAGGCCTCCTCTGTCCCTCCGGTTGGAAGCACTCTCAGAAAAAACAAGGGTCCCTCTTTTAGAGAATGTCTTAATGGCCCCCACTCGGCTTCCACCGCCTTGGGAGTGGCAAACTATCAAATGTGACATCTCTTTCTTAGAATTATCGAAACAAGCACCTGAGGCTCACATACAATCACATTTTCTTGAACTTAAAGAGAAGTATTCCTGTGACGAATTTTACACAGATGCTTCGAAGTCTCCTGCTGGTGTTGCTTATGCAGCTCTCGGACCCTCATTTTCAATAGCTGGGGCACTAAACCCACACACCAGTATCTTTACGGCAGAAGCATACGCTATACTTTCGGCTATTAAACACATAAGGCGTAGAAATGTCGCAAAGGCTGTCGTCTTTACAGACTCATTAAGTGTCGTAAGAGCGCTAATTAGCTTACGAAAGCATAAGAATCCCGTTCTGAATGAGCTGTATAGCTTGCTGTGCTCCGCATATATGTGCAACCAAGTGATTATACTATGCTGGGTACCTGGCCATAAAGGTATAAAAGGGAACGTAGCTGCTGACGAAAACGCTACGTCAGTGAGTTTTAGCGACACAGATGGAAATATCCCCATTCCTGCCACAGACCTAAAGCCCTTCCTGCGCCGTAACTTAAGAAATCATTGGCAAGCAGAGTGGGATGCAGAAACATTGAATAAGTTACACATTATAAAACCAAGATTGCGTAATTGGATAATTGACAAAACAGCACGGTACAAGGAAGTACTTCTTTGCCGATTAAGAATAGGACACACTTACAGTACTCACTCCTACTTGTTGACTGGCGGGGACTCTCCTACTTGTAGTAGGTGCGGGGATAGTTTGACAGTCCTCCATGTTCTTATCCAGTGCCCTGCAATAGAAACAGAGAGGAAAAAGTATTTCCTTTCTGCATATCGGGAAAATATACCTCTTCATCCTGCATTTTTTCTTAGTGATGAACCACTTTTTAAACTGCAAATAGTCCTAGATTTCTTAGCCGAAACCGACACTCTGAAAATAATTTGTCCAGGAAATTCTAACACGTGATTACCAGCCCAGTGATTGAACAGTGATTACCACGGCTGTCTTGACTCTCTAGTGTAACTGTTGTTTCATCTTTGTGGGTTCTTTGTCAATACAATATTGCCATCGTCCACGTCCATAACTTATCAGTGTCATTATTTTAGTAACTATATATTTACGCCATTTACAGCGAAAATTTTTAGGCCGTTCTACAGCCATGTCACATCTACCATAATAAATTCACAGTCCACGCCATTCCCAATAAATCCTTTAAATTACCGTTTGTCATGGCGCTCTTTGGCCATAAGTGGCCCTTGCGCCATTATAAACCACATATCATCATCATCACAGTGTAGTTACGGAGATGAAGACACGCTATTTTCTGCAGCAACTTAAGAATGAATTAACGAATGCCTTCATTTATTGAGAAAAAGGAGCAGCAAGCATCAATGAAAGCAGGTCTCGGCACATTGGGAAAGAAGCGAGGCACAAAGAGAGGTAAAACTGGAGCCCGGGTTGCCAGCGAAGTCGCAGTTGAGGGTCGAGAGAATATAAGCTAGAATTGGTAAAAACAGTTGAATTCCAGTGTAGATGTGTGATGTAGCGACTAAATGATTGGAGTCACCGCCCAGCATCCGTCCTTTGTGGTGGTATAAGCACCCGCCGTTCTTAGTAACAAACGCTTACTGAAAACCAATCTCGGCAATTACTTATTCATCAGCCCTGCCTCACCGCTCATTCCTTACTGGCAGGGTCTGTTGATTACATCTACGCTATCGCTTCAAGTTACTACTGTAACTTGACGCTTGCGGTTACGCTTGCTATACTCGGGACTCTTGCTGTTGCGGGAATACTATAAATATGGGTTTGTCGCACAAGTTAGAGAATAGACATTTTAGAACAGCGTTTCTCGCCTTACATACGCTCAACACAAGCACCATTGCAGCATGTTACGGTGCGCGTCCCTTCAAGACAGAGACGCGAACGCAAACATAAGAACGCGTTAGAAGACAGGGTGCCGTCTTGGGCCTCGTGCCAAAGATATCCGAGCCAATAATATATTAGCAATCATGCGGTCGTTTTTATGCAAAGGTATTATATATTTAAGCTTCTGAAGTGACAGTCCAATTCGCCGCCTGCGGAAGCGCGTGAAGCCGGCGGCGGCCATATTGTTAGAGGAAAGGGAGGGCGGCTAGAGTACTTGGCCGCGGTATACGGCGCGGCGCTCCCTGTGCTTAATGTTCTGAGAGGAAAAATAAAATTAAACCCCTTTAAGAAGTATATCAGCCCGCCGTTGTGTGTCGCTGTTGTCAAAAAAAAAATGTCATGGTGCTGGGTGCCTGGTGTTCTGTGTCTAATTAGATCATTCAGTAACCTGCCGCATGCATCGGTAGTGTGATGCCCTTTCATCGATACGTGGTGCTGGCCCGTATTGCCAGCGACATGGCCTCGAAATATATCATCCTATGCTATTTCTTTAAAGAATCACTGTTTGTGCGAATGAATGTTTTTGGTTTAAATTTAGAAAACTAGAAAAATATACAACGGTAGGTCTCCGGCGTTTCAGTTTTATCCGAAAAGAGTCGGTGAAAGCAAATTTACAATAAAGCTAAGGCGACCCACGATCTGCACTTAGCCGCAAGCACATGCGCTCGAATGAGAGTAACCTGCCAAAGTTAAGGTCATGTGTCAGCTGGCGGCTCAAGCAACCTTTACTTTTTTGTTCGTTTCTGCGGCCGTTCTGCCTGCGTCTGCGACGAAAATGAGAAGTGGGAAGGCAGATAAACAGACAATTGTGGAGGGAGGTAGTAGCGTAATGGTTAGCGCGCCCAGCTCCAAAATAGAGGATGCTGCGAATACATGGGCTCGAATCCCGGTGGTTTGTTTGTGAAAGCGACTTTCTGTGCTCTCTGGTGAGAGCGAAGCTCAGAATGAGGCGGCAGCCCGACGACAACGGTCGCCGTCAACGTAACAGAATAAGCGGGCGTGCAAGGTCACACCTAAAGCCGAAAGTATATTCAGAGGAAATACAGTATGCTGCTGTCGAGAAAAAAAGTGATGAGTATCGAGCAGTGTTGTTGAGCGAGGCTGTAGACCGATAATATCCCCATAGACAAAACCATACTCCAATGCCGGTGCTCAGCGGAAAGGCGCATCGACAGCATGTCAGCTAGCGTGTAATTGATACTTCAGTGAGGTCGTTGCGTGTTTGTGTTGTGTCTAGCAGGAGCGAGTAGTGTAAGAGATGACACTGGAGAGAAGGTGGTGAGGCGGATTCCGCGAAAAGTACTTGACGATAGCCATATTGAACGTCGACGCCGGTTGAAAAAAAACCTGCGACTTCAGTTGCTCAGGTCTCCAGAAAGGCTTGATCATATTTGGTAACCACAGCGATAGATGCACACTTTGCGGAAGTAAATAGAGCAAAGGGACATAGTGAGTTGGCCGGCCTTTTCGAGCTCTGGCATAGTTTGAAAAATGAATGTGGCGAAGTATGGCGCATAAAATATTATATGCCAACCCAAATGAATCAGCGTGGTCATACTTGTGCGACACGCCATAATGGCCTGCCACCAGGACATCTTAATTAAATTATGGGGTTTTACGTGCGGAATCTACTTTCTGCAAGCCGTAGTGGAGGACTCTGGAAATGTTGACCATCTGGGGTTCTTTAACGTGCACTTAAATCTAAGTACCACGGGTGTTTTCGCATTTCGCCCCCATGTAAATGCGGCCGCCGCGGTCGGGATTCGATCCCGCGACTTCGTGCTCAACAGCCTATTACCATAGCCACGGAGCAACCACGGCGGGTGCCAGGACATCTTGAGTTGCAGCGATGACTGTTTTCATTGGGTGCTTGAGAATAAAAACGAGCGCGTTAGAGACGTCTGAGGGACGTTTCTGCGGTACAAGAAACATCGCCCCCCCCTCCCCTCCCCCCCCAAAAAAAACACACGAAAATAACCTTGACAATAGGGGCATCATAAGATCGAGCACTACAGCTCTTGATGGTCTTGTTGAGGAGGACGTCAGCGTTTCATTCAGTATTTATTTCTGAGAAAATGAGTAGAAGTTACATTTATTTGCATCACAATGGCGGGCGTAATAAGGCAAAGATTGACAGCACTTCATTAGAGGGTGCCTGACTACTCTGTGGAGATTACGTACGGCAATGACAACAAAGAACACAGAAAGCTTCGTTTAATTGAATTCGCACATACGTGAGATCCGCATAATTTTTTAGACTATCAATTTATATGCTCAAGAATGGCGCTCATAAAAGTAATATTTGCATTCACCATGAGCAAAAGCGGCTGTCGTCTCCACGGTAGAATTGATTTAAAGGGCTTTAATGGCATGGACATTATATCGTTGCCAACTTCAGTGGGATTGTAATCGTCAAAATGGGATACAAGTGACAGGGAAACCCGGAGGTTGATGAACGGCAATAAGACAGAAGCTTGCACAAGACCTCAGGGAAATAAAATGACTTTTTGAGCAGCATGGTCAGGGGCCATGCAATGGTTTCAACGTCCATTAAAAATCCTCCAAAATATGAACAGAGGCCGACAAAAATGCGGGCACTGTAAGTGTGACGTAATATTGCGAGCAGAGCTTCGGCCATTGCATGCTAACAGACGACGACACAGAGACAGTTTGCTCAATTCTTGTGCCGTGACTTTTGCGCCAAGGGGCAAAACAAACATATCCATGTATATGTCTTAATACTTAAGCACATCTCGATTTGCAGTTGTGGCGGTAGCCCGTGAGTGCGGATACCAAAGTCGCTAGCGAAGTAATTGGGGGCACCTTAACAAAATCGATAGGTCAAAATCAAAAGCCGTCCACGACGGCGTCTTTCGTAGACGCTGTGCGATGTTGGGACGTTAACAATGTGTGTCGACTGAAGAAAGGCTGCCACGGAGTGCTTCTGACGGTTAGCCTAGCTTGTTTACTTGGTAGCATCAAAAAGAAAAAAGAAGAACCGTATCAAAAGCCCAGAATCCATCATTGGTCGTCGCGACTAAGCGCTTTTTGTATGATAAGACATTTCCAGGCGACGAGCGGCTACACTTTATCAAGAACATTGATAACGCCGGCGGGACAAGCAATGTGGCAAAGTTCAATGCGCAGGGATAGCTTTTCATTATGTTATTTTCCTTTTGTTGACGTCATCACGCTTCACCGCGGGAAGTTTTAAATGTTTAAGGTCAATACGCCACGTGGTGGCACTCACGCAAACTAATCGTTCGTGTCCAGAAAAGCTGGATACGCGCTTCCATCCCGCCATTTCAGCATGTGCTCTCAAGTGAATCGTAAGATAGCATCGTCTGCTGTAATCAAGTTTCCAGTTGCAAAAAATCGCAGCGCCACGACGACTTGACGCAGTGGCGGCAAAGCCATGCTTCGACGCGTCCGAGGCTCCAAGTCCTCACGCAGCTCTTCTGTGACACGCATGATACCGCCACGTCCGAAGCGGTATCGCTGGCGCAGCTGGCCCTCACCCAGAACGTCATCCAAAGGGTTTGTTCGATCGCGAAACATGCGCTGTCGGAAAAGCACCCATACGGTGTACAATTGACGCAGCCGAGCTGCGCGCACTCCAGCTCGGCCAGCTATGTCGAAATGACTGGTTTGGTTCTAACTGTGCCTAGATTTCCCCCAAGTCCTGCAATTTTTTTTTTTGCTTGTCCCCAGCAGATGTATGGACTAGGCGTTGTCTAGGGAACATTGAAGAACGCGTTCTTAAGTTCGTTATAATTTTCGTTAATAAATGTTCGTGCAAGCCGCCCCAATTCAGTACCTTATAAGCGGGTCGGCAGATATGCCGACCCGCTGATTGTCACGCATTTCTTCCACCAAAAGCAAAATAAATAAATAAATAAATAAATGAATGAAAAAGAAAACCGCCCAAGAATAGAATCATCACAGTTTAGGACATACAGTGCGCAGTCAACGAGAAGGACCGGTTCGTGAACACTTGTTTCCCCCTTCCTTTAAATGCGTTCATTCATCTCCAAATACATTCATCGACAGACAAGGCGTGAAGTGTAACTTTCAGTCAAACGAAACGCTCTTTTCAAAAGCTTGTTTGAATCAAATATTCCAATCGCTTAGGCGAATTTCGGGACAAGTTCTGCATCCTCTGTAAACATTTTCTCAAGGTGCATCTCCACACTTGATCAGCCTGAAATGTTATGAAACCTGATGTCATTCAAAGTGTGGTTTGCCATCCACGTTCAGCAATTATGTGTGCAGCATGTAGACTGGTAGGCATGTGCTCTTGCGAACAGTCTTGGCGTAATTACTTTTTTGTGAATACCGGCCCCATCTTTTTAGAAAACGTCTTTAATAAGATTCGCTGCCGCAATCTTTGCCATATTGCTGCGTTCTGCGGCAATTAGAAACCTTTAGTCGGTTTCTTCGGGCCAAATTCTCAGAGCGCTCCACTTGAAGTAACGTTTTAAAGCTATTGTATTATTTCTTAACACCACTGGTGATTGGCCCGTTCGTATTAACCTTCGTACTGACGTACGACGTTGCAAGTCCAACGATGTGATATCCAACTATAGCGAACGAGAATATCTCTGAGGTGGTCGCCATTCGCAGACATGCGTTACGCAATACAAGTTATGTGATCTTCCGTGGTGCGTCTCGACCGTGATTCACGCATCCGCCTGTATAGCACGGGACAAGGGTCTTTCGCCCATTGCAGTGTGCGACGGCAGTAAAGGCGCCGGCTAATCACACATAGGTCTGAGCGAAAACAGGATTCGCCCCATAGGCATATATTTACAAAGCAGCGCGTGCGCTATAGAACGATACGTAAAAACAAACAGCAGCAAATGTTAATGACATTAACGAACACCCGCAGCCAGTGAAAGTGACGAACAGTGTTTATGAACGAAAATCTCTGCGTACTCCACCTAAGAGGACGAATTCAAAGATTTTAGCTCTTATAAGAGCTCTGCCTGAAGGGCCGGCTCGTATCGCTATTATTTTCGCCACTATACTACTGACAGAAAACAGGTTTTGCAAGCAGGCCGAACGCATGAACTGTTTTGTAAATGGTTCTCCCGCATTCACGAAAGGTTTCACTCGTAAGAATTGGTTCAAATTTGTCGGCACTCGTCGCTAATAATATGTTCGCCGTTATATTATGGGCCGCAGTATGTTAATGCGTACTGTTCTAGATGGGCCTAGAGTACAAACAGCTTCTTGAATACGCATAGGCCACGAAGGCACTGTTCAGCGAATCGCGAGAGCCGACGGTTTGATATATCGAGCGCGACGGCTAATGTGACAACAATCCTCCCAAATGGTATGGCCTATTGAACCAGCCTCTAGTGCCTGAAATTCATTCTCCGTGCCGCATAGGTGACGCTTTCTCAGTTCGATATTGTTTTTGCCGTCACTTGCGTAACGAGCGAGTTGATCGATAGCCCCAGTGAATGAGAGAAGCGCGTGACAAGCCCTTTCAACTTGTTCGTTTGTTTGCTTGCGCTTCAGTTACTACGGCAATAAGGGTAATGTGAAACGCAATCTGAAGGTAATTGCACAACGCGGTGCGTCCTCAGCCGTAACAAAAACGCGCGCGCATGCCGAGTCCGTTTCCGATATCGCGGGGCCCTACCGCGGGCCTCTCCCTCCTCTCGCTCTCGCGTTAGACGTCAAGCGGTCGTGCAGATTTCTGACGCTGAGCGACGCTACAGGCTCTTCTCGATTGGGGCTGACAGATGACGGCAGCACTGTGCCGGGCAGCATTTTTATGTTTGCCCATGGAGGAAGGAAACTCCGTGCATTTGCCAGTAGGTACTGCGGGCGTGGCGTGTCACACAGCGCTGGACGTTTGTGCGCAGGCGCGAGTAAGTGAGGGTGCGAGAGAGAAAATCTGGGGCCCTTTCCTCCTTAAATATGTGGCTCTGCCTACGCATTACGGAGGAGGTTTCTTAGGGCGCGTTGTCTGCGTTTGTCCACTAGACATGCCGGCATTGCGGAGTGCAGTCGAGTTTGTTTACGCTCCGCCGCTAGCTGCCCGCGCGGCGAGGCAGTGGGCACGGACGTCCCATTTGGTGATCGCTGTGTCTGAAGAGGCAAAGTTCTGAATGGTGTCGTATAAGTCGCGGGTCGCTTTTTTTGTCGCGACGATATATTGCATTTTTTGTACAACCGGCAAACGGAGGCCTCAGGGGAGCACCCGAGGTTATAACAAAGCAGGCGGCGCAGGATCTCCGGGTCACCCAAGGGGTAGCCGGGGGATCCAAGGTGGAAGCAGGGTAGCCCGTCGGTTGGGGCCGCGGAGGCCGAAGCACCACGAGCCACATCATCGCTGCGCTCAAGCGTCCTTTGCTTCTTGACATCACTATCTCTCTTCCAGGCGAAATAGCAAGACACTGCCGCCACACACACGCATATTAAACGAACTATCGCGCGACGTTCCGGGAAAAAAGTAAATAATACTATCACGCAGAAATTCCTCTGGAAGTTAGACTAAGTATGCGTAAGCATTATGCCACTTGCTCATCTCCACGCCTCCTGGTGTCATTACTAATGTTGAGAAACTTGATTAGGCGAGTACTAACGACAGTTCAGTGGCGACACGAACAGGTGCATTGATGAAAGAGCATTGATGACGCAATCAAAGTACTGCAGGAAGACGCGCCAGGTGCGCTGATGACGTTGCGATCATTGTAAGCCGTTATCGCTTTTTAGCACTTTAACCATCCGCGTCGAACCATTATTGAACCGCGAACGTACTTAGCCAGCGGCTTCTTATGGCACTGCCGCACGGGCCGCAGCTTGAAAGTGAACTGCGATGCCCACAATGACTGCCGACTGCTCATAGCTTCGCGCGCTATCTTCCTGCCGCTTACGTGTGAAGAGGCGCGCGTTCCCGTAACTTAAAGCGAGCTGCGAAAGTGGCATAGTGAGGCGTTTGCCGAGAGCACCGTCAGCATTGGATTTTCGCCACTTCGTTGGCGTTGAAACGGGAGGCAGCGCAAAGGCAAATTCACTTGCCGCTGCGCGCACAATCTCGAAAGCGGTCGTCTTATTACGGGACGGATGAAGGGACGGTTTTCCCGTTGGGAAAGCATACAAATGCTCACGCTTACCTACATCACCTAAACTCTGCGAATGCGGGCTGGCCCGAGCAGACTGCGCGCCCAGGCACAGCTAGGCATGCAGAACCAAATACCTAGAAGATTCTAGGGCGCGTGCCGCGGCGCTTCGGTGAAAAAGTACCTAGAAATGTGGTACGTGCGGGCGGCGCATGGCGGCGCAGCGGTCGAGCACTACGCTTGGGCTTGAATATAAGCTCGCTGCCGGGCAACCGACATTGTTCTTCGCATCAGCGTGCTCAGCAGTACTCGCACCGATGGCCGCTCTCACGTCGCACGTTCTCCGGTGCGCCGCGGTGCTGCTGCTGCTGGTGCGCGTCGCCTCCGCGCAGGCCGTGCGCACCAGGCGACCTTTCTTCGTCCACAACCCCAACAACACAGGTGGGGGCGCCACTCGTGTCCTTTTCTTTTGCCGGCTGTCTCGCACTCACTGCACGCACCACAGCGTGTGGAAGACAGCGGTGTGAAGTTCGTCTGTCTTTCACACTCGCTTTCACTCGTTCAGTGAGGTGGAAGCCGTGAGCTGCACTGGCTGACAGGTCACCGGTTGGTCGATGTATCTTTCTACTGTAGGCTTTGCAGGAGTCAATCGATTTCAGTTTTGCTGGGAGGATACCGACACTTAAATATGATGCAGGCTGGTACCAGTACGAAGCGCTTTGAACCGGGGCACGGAGTTTATGTTGAGTTTATCCCCCGCGTTGTGTCAATGACTACGACGTTCTGGTGCTGACCACGGCGTTACAAGCTTGATTCCAGGCATTCAGCGGCCGCATTTTGATGGGAGCGGGATGCAAAAAACACTCATTACAGTTTTTCTGGTGCAAAAATAACTCTTGGAGGTGATGAAAATTATATCTTTGGCCCAGCTGCTCTGATTTGGCTCTCATCGCCCAGGTGCTGCGCTTCCAAGTGGAGATCAATCAAACAGCCAGCCAATCAATAAAAAAATCAGTGGGATGAATTTACAGACACCTAAAACTAGCATAAAAACACTATACTTCTAATTCTCTTAGAAATGTCAATGTCGACGAACTTTTTCATAACCTTTCCATGGTGCGCAAAATTTCACTGTATACCGTTGCAATCGCGCTACGCATAAATCAATATCTAAAGACTTACCTGCGTAGTGTATCTCCTAGCAAAATCTAAATACTTACTTTCATCTCCGATCGGTGTTGTTAGTGACCTTGATACAGTCTGGGCTTCCATTACCCTTGTTCATAAAAACATTACTATAGGTACGTCCTACCGTCTTCTCTGTATGCCATGCTCATTTACTAATGAATACCATGATACTATTTGCCATGTTCGGAACCGCTTTTCTTCATCGTCCATAGTGTTCATTGGCAACTCCAACTTTCCAAACATTGCATGGAACATTGACCCACACTCGTTAACAGCTTTCCGCAAGAAACCAAGGAATTTTTATATACGTGCTCTTCCTTTTCTCTTTCATAACTGGTAACTGATGCTACGAAATCCTGTGGTAATATAGCGAATATCCTCGACCAAATTTTAACATCGCATTCCCACCTAGAAACTCGAATCACACATTTACCTGGCGTTGCCGCCTTCATCTCACTTTTAACTCGCTTAGTCTTAAACTCGTTAACCACGGAAGAATATACGCGACTATAAAAGGGCTCATTTTGATGCGACTAACAGTGAACTGACCTTTATTTCTTAAAGTATTAGTACGAGATTTCGAGAATCATTCCGTTCAATGTAATTAACAGGGACTTGTCTTTTAAACTATCAAGCAGCCTGGTATGGTCCTCAGATCAGGCGCCTTGCTAACCGAAAGAAACGTTTTTTCTTTTTCGTTTGCCTATGAACTCACCTGCTGAATCAGCATAAGCTACTTGCATAACAGCATTTGATGCTTATGTAACTACACGCAAGCTTCCTAAGAACCATCTTATAGCTAGCATTCTTCCATCGCTACTAACAAGTAATGTTAAAATGTTTTGTAAAATCTTCAACCCATCATTTAGGATCACATTATATGGGATGACTCCTCGCGACCAGTGTGCTACTGTTTTAAACCGACCATTTGTGAAAAACTTTTCAAGCACTTGTAAAAGTGTTCATAAAGTGATAGTGTTGTTAGTTCAAATATATGTTGAAAGCTCTTTCAGCAGTTACAACACACATCCACATTGTCTAACGAAGGACGATCTGGAAGCTGGGTCCTCTATATAAGTCAGGTAATAAAAACCCGCACATTAAGTACCGTACCATTTCCATCACTAGTACTTGTTGTAAACTACTGTATTGTATAAGTTTTTCTAGCATTTACACTTTATTTGAGTCTAATTCATTCTTCACTCCACAGCATGGCCTTCTATATATTTTTTTCCGTGAAACGCCACTTGATAAGTTATATTGAATCTTAAACCAGTCGTCTTATGCCGACTGCATTTTCTTAAATTTCTCTAAGGCGTTTGACAAGGCTTGCTCAAAGTAATCTAAATCTGGATCCTAAGCCCCTCACCTGGGTTGAGCGCTTTTAACAAATTGCACTCATTTTGTTGTAGCTAATAGATACAGTTCTTCCTTCAGTGACGTTCATTCTGACGTGCCGCAAGGTCCGGTGCTGGGCCCTCACCAATTTCTCATTAGTATTTTCGGCCTTCCGGCTGCAGTGCCCTCTAACATACATTTGTTTGCTGATGACTGTGGGATATTTTGCGAAATAACCGAAGAATCCGATGTTTACCGACGTAAATGCGACGTAAATGGCGTAACTGTTGGCAAACGGCACTGATTATTAACAAGTGTAAAGTACTACATGTGTCGCGGGTAGATCGCCACCAAAACGTTTCCTGCCTAAATAACGTTTCTCTAGGAACAGGTAACTAAGAACTATTTTGATGGCCATGTAACGACTAACCCGTCATATTGAAATTACACCGAATTCGTTATTAACAACGCTAACCACCATGTTAAGACTTAGAAGCGCTTCCTGTTGGGCTAGTTGGTAGCTGTTCATTATAAAAATATAAAGACGCCAAATAAACGGACGCGCACAAGAGAAGAGAACTGGACAGGGCGCCAATCGCAACAGTTGCGAGTGGCGCCCTGTCCCATTCTCTTCTCTTATGCGTGTCCATTCATTTGGCATCTTTATATTTTATGATGAACATGTTAAGGCATCGGCATCATAAGTCATCTACAGCTCCATCTCATCTTAAATACCTAGTGCATAAAACTTTGATACGGCCTAAATTAGCGCATGCTACATCCGTCCTGGACCCAGGACATGATAACGTGATTACTTCCTTAGGCCGTGTCGAAAATAACGCTGTTCATTTTGTTCTTTCTAACTATAGCATAACCGCGAGCATTACATCAATAAATTCTAAACTTGGCCTTCCTTTGCTGTCTTTTCGCGGTAAGATTGCAAGTTTAGCACTTTTTCACAGGCTTTGTCATCCTTTTACATTTTATGTACGGCTTTTTACTAGACAAAATCATGTATGTATGCCATAGTACTGATCACTGCCATAAACTTAGGATTGATATGTCACACAGAGCATTTTTCTCAGCCTTTTTTTTTTTGCCTCGTACGTCTGCAGATTAGAACCATCTCCATGCTAATATTGTGGCTATTAATGATAACCCTCTCTTTTGTAAAACAGTAGCCAACATTGTATAACTATTAGAAACTTGCATATTTTCGCTGTTTGCTTCTTTATTACACACATAACATCATGTAGCAAGAAACCTTTGTATTTCACATTGTCCTTTTTTTCTTTTCCTCGTGTTTTGCCACTGCATTCGTTGTTTACAATGTACGATATCTTGTTCGCTATATTGTACCACTCCCTTCTATAGTGCATCTGGCCTTGAAAGTTTGAAAAATATATCAATAAAAATATATGTCCCCTCGTTTATTAAATCTACAATACAGTCTTCTTGTTGCTTTTTTCCCTACTTCGGCAATCAGTGCTGTATTTTCGTTTTTTTTTTCGTTTTATCTACAGCTCAAGGCCCACCGCGATTGGGCGGGTAAGGCAGCGATGCCGGCATTTTATTTCAAAGTGCTTATGTGCATGTGACATAAGCTTTGCCCTATTTGGAGTGCACCTGATTATCGTCGATGGCGAATAGTAAAGTTGACAAGTGCAACTTTGCATAACATTTCGGACGTGAGACAATGGTTCATGCGGAGCGCCGCTGTACCTGAGTCAGTCGTGTGGAAGGCTCAGCTATCCTTGTTTCCTGCGCAGCTTCTGGAGTTGGCAGTTTCTGTGTTTGGCCTCTCTAGCGGAAAAAATGTCTTATTCACTCACTTTCGATTCCTTTCTTATGAACATGAAGCGTAATGAAAAATTAAACAGGCTTCTGCAGTTATTTGGTCGGCGAAATGAGGTATAATCAGTTCATTTAGATAACAGCTGTGGTATAGCTGCACAGAGTGAACTTTCACTCTTGTGCTCGAAGTTACCACGAAAGGATTGAACAGTATGAATCTACACAAAGTGAAGCCACGGACAGTATAGAGAAAATTAGCAGCATTTTAAACTAAACAAGCACGAATACGTATGAATGAGTGTAAAATTAGCGATAAGCTTTATTGTCATAATAAAGGCGAAGGGAAAACAAAGTCTAAGAAAGGCCAACCTGCTGTGGGTGGGAGCCGAACGGACAAGATTTGAATGATACAGACAATGCTTTAACAAATGAGCCGTTTAGCATTTTCGGTGTCAGTGTACATGTGGCAAACCCAGCCTTGAGAGTGTTAGCCAACGTAACTCAGGATAATAGCCTCGGAAGAGCACCTTCATTTTCTTTTTGGTCACACTACGCTCCAGGGTCAAGTTCTTGCTAACTATTATCACTCACTCAAAGTCCCAGTGCGCCATCTTTCATCTTTTTTGTCTTTTTACCTGCCGTTGTGTGATGGCAGCTATGGCGTTTCGCTGCAAAGGCCGAAGCTGCGGCATCGAGTTCCCGTCACAGCGGTCAAATTTTGATGAGTGTCAAATGCAAAAACGCCCGTGTGTCTTACAATGGGTGCACATTAAAGAACTCCAGGTGACAAAAATCACTCGGGAGTCCCCCACTAAGGCTTGCGGCATTATAAAATCTTGGCTCGTGAGAACACCGAAATTTAATTTTAATTTTCTGTAGTTTCCTGTTTTTTTTTCTTTCAGCGCGTTGGGCCTCATTTTATATTCACTCCATTCTTATAAATTCCTTCACACAGCAGTGTTACAGTGCTCTGGTGGCGCCGTTGTTAGGGGTTTCTATACTGCAAGAATACCTACAGGCTGAAGTAGCAAAAAACTCGAAGAGCTTCATCTGCGCGTCATGTTGCAGCATGCGCGACGTCTCTATAGTGACACATTTTGTGCGTAACGTGTCAGATAGGGCTGTTAACAAAACTGTGACTCCCTCAGTGACGGCCGAGGGTATTCACTCAGCAGCAATCACATCGTGCACTGCGCTGTCCATCAGCAGAACCCAGCCGATGTCATTACCGTGGTGGCTGGAGGAGCACTAGCGCGATACTAGGTCCTCCCTGCCCTCGTTTAATCTTTTTCTCTCTCTCATTTACAAGCATGTTAGCAAACCAAATAATTAACAATCAATCAAAGATGTTTATTAAACTACCCAGGAATAACCTCGAGGGTCTTGGTGCTAGCGCACTCGGCAAGACAATGCACAGGAAAAAAGTGCACGCACAAACACAAATAAAAAATAATTTCGCGAATACAGATTTTAACAGAACATAAAATGTGTACACGAAGACAATACAAAGCAAAAGTGGAGAAACAGAAAAAGGATTACAGAATGACCGAACGCAAAACAGATATAAGAATTCTTCTTCAGTTATTGAAATTCTTCTGCAGCTCCTTTCAGGAAAAGATTAAAATTGGGCATAAAGATATCTGTGGCATTCTGAATGGGCGTTTATGTCTCCTGAACAAAAATCTTAAATCTAAAGGGCGCACTGTTTCCTTGTGCCCTAATGCGGAATGTAAAAGCGCACGTTAGAAAGCGAATTCGAGGATGTTCTTTTTTTATGTAATAATGTGTGGAGAAAACGAAAATTCGATCTGTTGCGTCTACAGGTGAGGGTAGATAACACGAGTGAGTGTTAGCGCTAGGGAGATGGAACACTTTTGACAGAATCGAAGTTTAAATATAGACGTGAAATTTTTGTGCACACTTTTGAGAAGTTAACAATTCGACCTCAAAGTGCCGCCCCAAACTACGGAGGCGTGCTCGAGAACTGGAAGGCATACTCTCTTATATAAAGGTACAAAAAGCCCAGGTTGTTTGAAGGCTGTCGTCACCCGACATAACGTACCGAGCACTTGAAGTGCACGCTGCCTCGTCTGTGGAGCGCGGGCGGACAAACATGGAGAACTATCCAAGTACACTCCAAGGTCCTTCGTTCCATGAGCTCTTGGCAGGCGAACGTCTTTAACGCTGCAGGAAAATAAAGTCGTGCTATTGAGGTTTCGTTTTTGATGCATTTATGACCAGCTTCTTTTCAGCGCACCATGATGCAATGTTTGCAATGTCCTTCTTTTTACCGCTGTGAAATCTCTCGCGTAAAAGTAGCGGACCAAGCAGATCAATTCAGGCTGCTAAGCAGGCTCTCACCAGATGCGCGAACCTTTGTATGGCATGGACGCTTCACAAATCATTGGTAAGCCGCATATGGCGTCATATGAAACTGCACCCTCGAAAAAACCGCTTCAATAAAACTTTTCAGTTGTATTCAAAGGTCCGCGATTTAGGTCAAGATCAGAACATTAGCGTACCCGTGGATGACAGTAATCATTTGTGTACTACCTTATGTATTAGCTCAGCAGCTGTGGCACTCGGCTGCTCAATACAAAGCCGCGGGGTAGAATGTTAGCTGTGGCTACCGCAGTCGGATTGTGCGAAACCCGAAGTACACGTTAAATACCGATGACAGAAAAAGACTGACACACAACGTTCCCAAGCACTGCTGCATCTCTCATAGCCCTCAGTCCAGAAGCATGCCCGATACCCCATTGCTGAGTATTCTAACGCGTAAATCAGTGGGGAATTCCTCTATCGATTTGAAAGCTTGAGATGGCCCATTGCGCAAAAAAAAAAAAAAAAACTATATGTCGTCTGTCGTCTGTAGCATCGAAACGGTGGGTAAATTCCCATTGGCAGCGACGCCACACCACGAGCGCGCCTCGACGGGGCAGATTGGCGTAAGAGGGGTAGACCCCCTGCCTCGATAGCGCACCGGGTGTTCCGTGAAGGGAGAGGCCACCACCGCAATGCCTCGTCACCCTCGCGTTCGGACAGCTGCGTTATCGGCGCGTTCCTTGTCCGCGCAAGCTCCCGCCTGCGTTCTAACTGCGCCTCGGTAAGGCCAAATTAAAACGCCCCAAGCACGTCAACGCACTCGCTTGCCTGCGAGGAGTTCATAGCGCAAAGGAGCGCTCAGCGGCGTTCAATTGGACATTGATGCTTTCGCGTTCACAACTCGTAAGAAGCGCTTAGGTCTCCTCGGATTTTTTTTTTCGCTTGCCATTGCGGAGAAACCTGATCAAGGAAAGTCAAAAATGCTGCCGTCGTTGATTTCTTTTGAGGTTCTTTTCCCTTGTGTGTGTTTTTGATTGTGTGATAATAGGCTGCTCTAAAACGCCAATGTTTTTCTTGAATAATCTAGTTGGTACCATTGGCGCAAGTCCTGTCACTCAGTGTTCTCGTCCTTGTCGCTTGGCCACTTTAGTTACCCTTCGACATGAAAATCTGCTCACTGCGGCCATCATTGAGAATCTCGTGCGTTTCTTGGTGATGGGAAGTGGCACCCAGGCTGCTTTCTCCGCAGCTCGCCCTTCCGTCAATGTTTCAAGGCTGATCATCGATTTTCGCGGAAATGCGACCCTGTCCTTGGGCGATAAGCGACGTCATTCACCGATTCATTTCGTATCAGCCTCACGGGGCCATTTTTTCTTTACACCCACAAATGGACGAGGAGAAATAACCAGGTTGTAGTGAAAGGAGGTCGTGCTGCCCCCGCTCATCAAAGGGGCCCTGAGCGCGTGCCTCATTCTCATGTAGATACTGCAAATAAATCCCATATTCCTCGTTCTCGATGAGAACAAGTCTTTCCCTTCAAGAACGTCTTCAGCGTGAATAAGTTGGACGACGGCATGGGCAAGCTACCATCTATTTCATGGCCGATCCCAACCATTATAGTATGCGTGGTTTGGAATGATCAGTCGCTCACAAGATTGTCGACGCTGGACGCTGGACGCAGACGCCGGATTTTCTGCCACATGGGCCTCTTGACGCTATCGGCCTAAAAGTCTGTATAACTAGTTTTGGATTGAGGTCGCTTACTCGTTTCCGCGCTGGCATGGGATGTACTGTGTCGTTGGTGGCGCTATTTGGTGAACTATAGAACGACCGCCTCCCCTACTTTTCTTCTTTTGCAATTACTTTTCGCACCACTTGTGTATATGATTGGTGCACTTGGACATCGTAGGAATATTTGTTCCACCCCCAGCCTATTTGAGACAGTGGTATGCTTAACCGAGTTTTTAACAATTTGTTGCAGATCTTCTCGAGGGAGACATCATACCTCATAAGGTAAGTACAATGACAAGTTAATTTCTTCAGTTCTGGGGGCCAAATGTGGACGTTTACGTATGTCTTTGTTGATTTTATTTAACAATTTGAATTGCTGCGGAAATCCGCAGTGTGAAGGTAAATTTAGGAAAGCGAGGGCCGGCCACACTTCAGTGCATTACCAAGAAGCACTCGAAGGAAAACTTGCCCATGTCCGTGAATAGCCCATGATAAAGCACGTGGGAAGGGGAACTTCATTCACCCGTGATGATTATGCAGAGTGTTTTTATTGCGATAGGAATCGTATTGACATTCCGGGCGCATTTATGCCGTCGCCGTGACGTTCCGTATAAAGTCCAAGGGCGATAACATTGTAGCCGCACACCGTACGCTATATATTGCGTGGCCGCGCGCGGGTGCTATCTTGTGAGAGATATGCCATGAGGACGTAGTGCGCCATGTGCTGATAGCTTCGTGTGCGCTGTGTTTTCGCCGCTTAGTTCGCGTTGAAGCGAGAGGCAGCACGAAGGCCACTTCTCACTCCAGCATTTTGACAACCAGTTTCCGCGTTCATCGAGTGAAGTGTGCTCACGTTTGCTTGTGCGCGCTTGACACCATGCTTGTTAATTTAGTTAGTAAGTGATTTTTTACAAGTTCATAAGCCCAATAAATTTACTATCCTTACTTCATATAGCTGTCAACTAATTTGCTATCGCAATCAATATTTCACCTTTCGGGCGAAACTGCGACATTTTTTAGACAGTACATGATTCTTTATATATATAAAAGGCTGTAGGCGCAGCAAATGTGGCGCTCTTACAAGCGAGTTCCTAGGCGAGCCGGACATAATTGGCAGCTGATAATGCTAGCTTCAGCAGAACAATTAAAGAACATTTATAATTAATATTTTATTAGTGCCTTAGACAGTTGCTGAAATGGCGAATTTGAAGGCAGCCGCATTTTAATGCGTTCACATTTTTTTTAACCTTGAGAGTCTTACTTTATCTGCCGCGGTGGCTCAGCGTCTTTTGCTTTGTGCTGCTGAGTAGGTCTCAGGATCAAATCCCTGCCGTGGTGAACATATTTCGATGGGGGTGAAATGCAAAAACCTTCGTGTGTTGTACATTGGTGTGCACGTTAAAGATCCCCTGATGGTCAAAATGAATCCAGCGTCTCGCGCTACGGCGTGCCTCATAATCAAATCGTGGTTTTCATTCGTAAAACTCGAGAATTCAGTTCGCACCAAATTAGAGGTATTTATCATCGAATTTCATCGGTAAATGCAGCCGATATGATATCGAAACCGAGCGCCACTGCTGCGCTAAAAAGGCGGCCCCGCTATCATATCAGACCTAAACGCCGCGTGACAAGATTCAGGAAGTTAGAAACCGAACGTCTGGGCCAGTCGCGCCAGGCACTGATATACGGCACGCTATGCCTCGAAAGCATGTGCGGCGGTGTGTTTGTCCAGGATTTGTCGCGCGATGCTATAGGTTCAAATTTCGCCCACAATTCTTTATTCGGCGTTGCCGTCTGATGCGCAGCGGGCCGCGCTCAGTGTCGATATTGCTTCGATTGGGTTTTGGAATTTGCAGATGAATATGTTTGTAAGATGATTTTCAACATTTGAAAAAATCCATGGGCAATATAACTTCACTGCCTCCAAGTTTGCCATTTATACAACCTTCCCAAAGGGTTAATGAAAAATTAAATAATGAATATTCGATAATTACTCTTCCAAAGTTCGCGGTACTAACGGCAAGGTATGCCCACCTGGCCTAGGCACTCATATACAGAAACGCCACGTTCTCTGCACTCCTTACGTTTTATAAATAATCTGTATTGTCTTAAACAAACACCCTGCATAGTGTATAACGGCTTCATTTATAGTCAGAGGCTTTGTTGCCTCCCTACATTACACCGCGAAGCGTTCAAACGACGCATATGAATGAACCTCTACAGAATCGGCTGTTGTTATCCTTTGCTGATGACCTCGTTCGTTGGCGCGCGCGCGTGTGTGCGTGTGCTCGCGCGCTTGTGTGTGTTTGCGTATGCATGCGTATGCTTGCATGCATTTCAAGCACTGTAAACAGCCATTGAGTGAACGTGTTAATTTTCCCGAAAACGCTTTGGTCATGGTTACGGCAACATCTCTGCACAGTTAGTCATGTTGCGCCAAAGCTGCAGGCGCAACAGGACTCAGTTCGATTCAGAAACGAATTCAGTTCAAGCCTCGACCCAATTCAGTTCTACAGCAATGCTGAAAGAAAACCGTACCTGTAATACGCGCGCATACAAAATAAGACCATGACCATTGTTTGCTTGATTGCGCGTTTCGTGGCCATTATGATGGACGGCGTTGCAGTGCGGCTTTCCAAGGAATTCCGACACGCGACAAAAATATCTATCGCGACGAGAGATTGGGCATCCGCCACAACACAGGATCAGGATGTAGTAGCACAGCTGCTCTAATCTCTCAAGCGATCGAACAAAGCAGTTATACGGCACTCAGTTCAGTTTATCTTTCATTGTAGTTTAAGAGTAGAAATTATGTGAGGGTGACGATAAAAAAAATATGTTTTAACCACCGCTTGACTATTCTCGTCTCCCTGTACAAGCCAAGCGGTTTACATAGCCAAAAAAAGAAAGAAAACTAAGAAACAAATTAAGACAATATACACTATAAGAAATGTATTTGCCAATTTATTCGTGTGCAATATGACTTAGTAAGAAAATTACTAAACTATGGAGGAGATTATTTACAGTGGTAATCACGAATGGCAGAAAATGGCGGAGTTCTCCATGCTTATACCAGGTGTCCCAGTTATCTTGAACCAAGATTTAAAGAAAAAAACCCAGGAGCTCTAGAGAAAGCGTATTGACTGCATAGTAACCGTAGTCGTGTGTACTTAGAGCCAGTATTTTTCATCACGAAGTGTTCATTGCTTTTAATTAGTGAACTTCTCAATTATTGCTTGAATCGCAAACAGATTAATTATAACGCTGTAGGGCACCTGAAATAATCTCCGAATCAAGCATTTTCTTCGTGTTCAGCTTTGTCTCGTTGTTTTTTCTGAGAAAAAAGAAGTTTGCGAAACATCCAAAATACGAAATAGACACGCGCTCGCCCGCCACTACTCAAGCGCTTCCAAACGAATAGCCGAAGATGCATACACGGCTTTACTAGCACCGGCAACTCGATACAGGGCTTCACGCTATGTGATGGTTGCGGCATCATGAGAAACACGCTGCTGACGCATTGATAAGCGTAGCGGAGCCGTAGGGCAGAGGGGGGGGGGGGGAGATTTTGAAGCCGTCAAACCGTGACGGCACACTTGGGACTATAATTTCGCGCACTGATCTTGTTCTGCAGACAGGAGCGCCCGCAACGTGTGTTCCCTTTGTTCCCTTTAGCAATATTTCAAACCTTGCGCAGGCTGTCCTCATCTAATGCGTTTTGGCGGATCTGTACAGCCAGCATATGGTGTTGTCGATTACGTAATTCATTTTTGCTTGACGGGTCAGTGCGTGCACAATAACGCCAGATCTCAACGGTACCACGCTAGTGACCTGCTCTTCAAGAAGACAGTCATGCCCTTCACGAATAATAAGCAGGCTAAAATTATCCTGGTACTGGGGGCCGTGCGCTGTGACAAGAGGAAAGCAGCCAAGCTATTCCGGATGTGGCATTGCGGTGGAAGCCTTAGTCCATCAACAATACTTAGAACGTGCGAAGCCCTTTGCGAGACGGGTAGCTTCACAAGAAAGCGACAGAAGACTGCGGCGGTTGTTCAAGAAGCGGAAATGGATGTCTTGGAACTCTGCTGCTAATGCTCACGGTAGTGTGCGCGACGCCAGTGCGGAAGCCAGGACCTCAAGGTCATCAGCGTGCAGGATTGAAAAAAAAGGTGATATGCACCTGTACGATATACATGATAAAAAACGAATGACCCAAGGGTATTCGGTTTTGTACCGAGTGCTGGAGGCTGTCTCGAACGATCAAGTTCGTAAACTGCCAAAGGAAAAGTTTCTATCGTAAAGGAAACTGCAGACAGCTTTCAGAGCCAGTGGAGTGCCTTGTTAGAGGCTCCTGGCTAGTAATTCCAACAAAGGCGAGAAATGACCTTCTTGAACTCGCATATGCGAACCACCTCAGAATTCTGGCCATTAAGGCATATGCATGAAGTTACTTTTGGTGGGCAGGCGTTGACACAGATGTCGAAAGGCTCACTAAAATCTGTGCAACTTTGTCAACACCAAAGGGCACCAGCCAGTTCACGGGTCCCCGAATGGGAACGCGCAACAACGCCTTGGGACACAGTTCACGCAGACTTCGCTCGTCCTGTAGAAGACAGAATGCTGTTAATTGTTGTTTACGCATACAGCAAACGGTTGGAAGTGCGCTCCATGCGCTACACACAGTCTGCCAAATTGATTGATGAACTCCGGAATGTTTTCGCAGCTTCTGGGCTCCCCAAAACGCTAGTGACTGATAATGGATGTTAGCAGTGCGTTCAGAGGGGCTGGTTCGTTTATCATTGAAATAAAACAGAAGCAACTCGACGCAGGACGAGCGAGTAAAGAGCACAGGACAGCGCTCTATTCTGTGCTCTTTACTCGTTCGTCCTTTGTCGCGCTGTTTAGGTTATATTCCAATGATAATGGACCATCCTTCGTTTCAGTGGAAGTTCAGAGCATCCTAAAGAAGAATGGTGTGACCCACCTAACAAGCGCACCTTATCCTACAACGAATGGCCAAGCAGAAAGGATGGTTTTTGAAATGAAACAAGCATTAGCCAAAAACAAGGACGGAACATTTGCCTGAAGGCTGGCCCGGTTCTTGCTAAAGAAACACACCACCGTCTCCAAATCAACGGGCAAAATGCCAGCTGCACTTATTTTCGGGCGTAAGCTGGATACAGCACTCACGTGCATTCAGCCCCAAGCAAAAGCGAACAAAACCAATACCACCTGCAACAGGGACACAGTGTCGGCTGCACTCGCTGTCGGACAAGCAGTCTTCTTTTCAAAACTTCGGAGGGAAATCGATCTGGACACAGGGAGCGGTCTTGGAAAAGCTAGGGCACAGGTCATGGCGTATTGGAGGCCCTAACAGGTTCATCATCATCATCATCATCAGCCTGGTTACGCCCACTGCAGGGCAAAGGCCTCTCCCATACTTCTCCAACAACCCCGGTCACGTACTAATTGTGGCCATGCCGTCCCTGCAAGCTTCTTAGTCTCATCCGCCCACCTGACTTTCTGCCGCCCCCTGCTACGCTTCCCTTCCCTTGGGATCCAGTCCGTAACCCTTAATGACCATCGGTTATCTTCCCTCCTCATTACATGTCCTGCCCATGCCCATTTCTTTTTCTTGATTTCAACTAAGATGTCATTAACTCGCGTTTGTTCCCTCACCCAATCTGCTCTTTTCTTATCCCTTAACGTTACACCTATCATTCTTCTTTCCATAGCTCGTTGTGTCGTCCTCAATTTGAGTAGAACCCTTTTCGTAAGCCTCCAGGTTTCTGCCCCGTAGGTGAGTACTGGTAAGACACAGCTATTATATACTTTTCTCTTGAGGGATAACGGCAACCTGCTGTTCATGATTTGGGAATGCCTGCCAAAAGCACTCCAGCCAATTCTTATTCTTATGATTATTTCCGTCTCATGATCCGGATCCGCCGTCACTACCTGCCCTAAGTAGATGTATTCCCTTACGACTTCCAGTGCCTCGCTGCCTATTGTAAATTGCTGTTCTCTCCCGAGACTGTTAAGCATTACTTTAGTTTTCTGCATATTAATTTTTAGACCCACTCTTTTGCTTTGCCTCTCCAGGTCAGTGAGCATGCATTGCAATTGGTCCCCTGAGTTACTAAGCAAGGCAATATCATCAGCGAGTCGCAAGTTACTAAGGTATTCTCCATTAACTTTTATCCCCAATTCTTCCCAATCCAGGTCTCTGAATACCTCCTGTAAACATGCTGTGAATAGCATTGGAGATATCGTATCTCCCTGCCTGACGCCTTTCTTTATTGAGATTTTGTTGCTTGCTTTATGGAGGACTACGGTGGCTGTGGAGCCGCTATAGATATCTTCCAGTATTTTTACATATGGCTCATCTACACCCTGATTCCGTAATGCCTCTATGACTGCTGAGGTTTCGACTGAATCAAACGCTTTCTCGTAATCAATGAAAGCTATATATAAGGGTTGGTTATATTCTGCACATTTCTCTATCACTTGATTGATAGTGTGAATATGGTCTATTGTTGAGTAGCCTTTACGGAATCCTGCCTGGTCCTTTGGTTGACAGAAGTCTAAGGTGTTCCTGATTCTATTTGAAATTACCTTAGTAAATACTTTGTAGGCAACGGACAGTAAGCTGATCGGTCTATAATTTTTCAAGTCTTTGGCGTCCCCTTTCTTATGGATTAGGATTATATTAGCGTTCTTCCAAGAATCCGGTACGCTCGAAGTCATGAGGCATTGCGTATACAGGTTAGTACAACGATATTACGATCACATTAGGCCTGGCGCTTTGAGACCCAACATAGAAGATTGTGTGTTGCGCCACCACGTACCCGAGCACACGAGGGTTGGACCCTCCCGCGTGTAGCCGTGCGCGGCTTAGCCGTGTCCGGGGAAAGGGGGATCCTGGAGGTTGAGCCGATGCCGGGTGTTCGGACCTTTAAGGCCCCCCGGCGGAGGCAACACACCTCTTTGGCCTCTGCTTCACGTAGACGGCACCCCCGGACTGACCCACCCGGGGGAAATCGGCAGTCGCCTTTTCCTGTCTCTCTCTTCCTACAACCTTCGTCTTTCCCTTACTTTCCACCTTTCCTGTCTCCTTCTCTCTTCTATTTACTTCCTTCTTCTTGGTGGCAAGGGTTAACCCTGTGTGGCTATCCAACCTTGGGTACACCATATTTGGTTATAGTGGCGGCGTACGACTGGCGTCGTGCAGACTTGTATGCAAGCTCTGCCGCGTCCCCGCGTTGGGCTCCGTGGTGGGCGGTCGGCGCTGTTGCCGAATTTTTATATATCTTCATGGAAACTGGTTTCCCCAAACTTCCTGATCGCCCTCAGAAGCGAGGGCGCACCGAAGATGTCTTTAAGTTTTTTGGCAATCGTACACAGAACTTTCCCCGCTTTCATGTCATCCACTCCGATAAGCCTGAGAAGACTGTAAGAATGATCTCACCTTTCATTGTCTCGAAATCTCTGACAGAAGTTTTTGGTCCCGGATACAAAGCATCGAAAATGGCTAGCGGTGATCTTCTCCTAGAGCTCCGCGATCAGAAACAATTTGAAAAACTGTCCAAACTTGTATCTTTTGGGGGTGTTCCAGTCACAGTGACCCCACACCGTACCATGAATACTACCCGTGGCGTTGTATCGGATGCTGATCTGCTTGAATTGTCTGAAGCTGAACTTCTAGATGGTTGGAATGATCAGAACGTGATCAATGTTAAGAGAATTAAAATAAGACGTGACGGAAAAGAAATCAATACCATGCACCTAATACTTACATTTGGCTCAAGCAACCTACCAGACACTATCGAGACAGGCTATGTGAAAATCCGAGTGAGACCGTACATTCCGAATCCCCTACGATGCTTTAAGTGCCAGCGATTCGGCCACAGCTCACAGAACTGCCGAGGCCGCCAGACATGTGCAAAATGTAGTTCCCGTGACCATGCCTCTGAAACGTGCGAAAACGCTCCACACTGCGTGAACTGTGATGGCGAGCATGCCGCATACTCGCGGTCATGCCCGTCTTGGAAAAAAGAAAAAGAAATAGTCACTATCAAAGTAAAAGAAAACATATCATTCAAAGAGGCACGCAGGCGGGTTGCATACCTTCCTAAGGCCAGCTTTGCCGAAGTGGCGCGTCAGGGGGCAGCGTCACAACGGCCTCCGGCGGCTGTCCGACCCACAAGCAGTGAGTCGGCAGTCACGCCATCTGCCCCCGCGGCGGTTGCAGCTAGCGCTGCTCCGTCAACCGAGGAGAAGGGACCATCCACCCCGAAGGTGGGTGCAGCCGAGGCTGCCCCAGCCTCCGAGGCCCCTTCCAGCGCTGGCAACGGCCAGCGCAGCCAAATCCCTCTGGGAGCCCCATCGACCTCCGGGCTGGTGGGCGCAGGGGTCTTGCCCTCCAAGGCGGGACTCCCTCTGAAAACTTCCCGCTCTCAAGAGCACGTGTCCGGCGCCTCACAAGAGGCAATGGACACCACACCTATCCTCAAGGCGCACCAGGCGCCTAAGGAGCGTCGAGAATCACTCGAACGCTTCAAAAAGAACAAAACACCAATTACAGGGCCTCGAAAGGGCTCTGTAATCTAAGGCATCTTTCCGTTTCCGTACACACAGCACTAATTTACATTAAATATGGATACACAAATCATACAATGGAACGTCAGAGGTCTCCTTAGAAACCTTGATGATGTACAAGAACTGATCCACCAACACAATCCAAAAGTGCTGTGTTTACAGGAAACACATTTAAAATCTAAACACACAAATTTTCTCCGACAGTACATAACTTTTCGCAAAGATCGCGATGATGCTGTCGCATCATCGGGCGGTGTCGCCATTGTTATCCATAAGAGCATTGCGTGTCAACTTTTACAGCTACGAACGCCTCTCGAAGCAGTGGCGGTTCGAGCTGTTCTCCTAAACAAACTCATCACCATTAGCTCTCCTTATATACCCCCACATTACAAATTAACGAAACATGAATTCCAATCCTTTATAGATCAATTGCCAGAACCTTATGTTGTTCTTGGCGATTTCAATGCGCACAACTCCCTATGGGGCGACTCTCGTATCGATGCGCGAGGTCGTCTCGTTGAACAGCTCCTTTTGTCTTCCGGTGCGTGTCTGCTTAATAAGAAGGCACCCACATATTACTGTCTTGCCAACAAAACCTTTTCTTCAATTGATCTCAGCATAGTTTCTCCTTCTATTTTTCCTGAACTCGCATGGGAAGTTATAAACAATCCTTACGGAAGCGACCACTTCCCCATACTATTAAGAACACCTAAAGAAAACGAATATCCACCACAGGCTCCCAAGTGGAAGATTGATACAGCTGACTGGGAGAAATTCCGAACTCTCAGTAATATTTCATGGGATGAGATGTCCTCGTTAGGAATTGATGCTGCCGTGGAATACTTTACAGCCTTTTTAATAGATGCCGCAACTAAATGTATATTACAAGGAAATGGCTGGGCATGCAAACGGCGTGTCCCGTGGTGGAACGAGGACTGTAGGATCGCTCGTAAGAAACAGAACAAAGCGTGGGGATTGCTACGCGCCTCTCCCACTGCGGAGAATCTGTTTAACTTTAAGAAAGTGAAATCGCAAGGCAGGCGAACACGCCGACAGGCTAGAAGGGAGAGTTGGCAGACGTTTTTATCCGGTATCAACTCGTATACAGATGAGGCCAAAGTCTGGAACCGGTTTAATAGGATAAAAAGGCGCCAAACATATTCACTTCCTTTGGTAAACACACAAGGTGAAACAATAAAAGATCAGGCAGATTCACTTGGGGAACACTTCGAGAGCGTGTCGAGTTCAAACCATTATTCGCAATCATTTTTGAAATACAAACAAATAGAAGAATGTAAGCCCATAATACGAAAATCCAGGCAGAATGAACCTTATAACCGGCCTTTCAATATTGCTGAGTTGAGAGCTGCCTTGACCACATGCAGGGGCTCTGCGCCGGGACCTGATAGGGTCATGTACGAAATGATCAGAAACTTACACGCTGACACCAAACTTACACTACTCACGCTTTTCAACGCTATTTGGGCTGCGGGAAACCTCCCATCCACATGGAAAGAAGCGATTGTGGTCCCTGTTCTTAAGCACGGTAAAGACCCTTCCTTGGCGGCAAGCTACCGTCCGATAGCTCTTACAAATTGTCTTTGTAAGCTTTTTGAAAAAATGGTTAACCGCAGACTAGTACATTTCCTTGAACTCAACAATATCCTCGATCCCTTTCAGTGTGGCTTCAGAGAAGGGCGGTCCACAACCGATCACCTTGTGCGCATTGAGGGAAACATTCGCGACGCCTTTCTACATAAACAATATTTCCTATCCGTATTCCTCGATATGGAGAAGGCGTTCGACACTACGTGGCGCTATGGAATCTTGAGAGACTTGTCGGGAATTGGCATCCGTGGCAATATGCTCGTGCTAATAGAAAGCTATTTGTCCGACCGTACATTCCGCGTGAAAGTCGGCAATGTATTGTCGCGACCTTTTATACAGGAAACTGGTGTACCTCAAGGAGGTGTACTCAGCTGCACTCTCTTCATCGTGAAAATGAACACCCTTCGTGCTTCATTACCGCCAGCCATTTTTTATTCTGTTTACGTAGACGACATACAGATAGGTTTCAAATCCTGCAACCTTACTGTATGTGAGAGGCAAGTTCAACAGGGCTTGAACAAAGTGTCCAAATGGGCAGAAGAAAACGGATTTAAAGTTAACCCCAAAAAAAGTTCTTGTGTGCTTTTCACAAGAAAGAGAGGGCTTACTGCAGAACCCAGTATCGTAATGTATGGCCAGCAAATTCCTGTGAACAAAGAACACAAGTTCTTAGGCATCATACTTGATTCGAAATTAACCTTTATTCCACACATAAAGTACCTCAAGGTCAAATGCTTAAAAACAATGAACTTACTTAAAGTGCTATCCCACACAACATGGGGCAGCGACAGGAAATGTCTAATGAACCTTTACAAGAGCCTCATTCGATCACGGTTGGACTATGGTGCCGTGATCTATCATTCTGCAGCCCCGAGCGCGCTAAAGATGCTAGATCCGGTCCACCATCTAGGAATCCGACTGGCCACTGGAGCTTTCAGAACAAGTCCCATCGAAAGTTTATATGCAGAATCAAATGAGTGGTCACTACATCTGCAGAGAACATACATCAGCCAAACATATTTCCTGAAAGTCCACTCTAACCCTCAACATCCATGTTTCAATACCGTTAACGATATGACATATGCTACACTCTTTCATAATCGTCCCTCCGTAAGACAGCCTTTCTCGCTGCGTGTGAGGGAGCTTAGTGATCAAATGCATGTCCCACTCCTCGAGCTCCGCCTAATGCATCCAGCGAAGCTGCTACCTCCTTGGGAGTGGCAGCTCATACAATGCGATATATCTTTTGTGCAAGTGACAAAGCATGCTCCTGAGATAGAAATCCAAATGCATTTCCGGGAACTCCAGTACAAATATTCCTTCACGGAGTTCTACACAGATGCATCGAAGTCACGCGAGGGGGTGTCCTATGCAGCCGTCGGTCCATCCTTCTCGGAATCCGACGTACTACATCCGGAAACCAGTATCTTTACGGCTGAGGCCTACGCACTCTTGTCGGTTGTAAAGCATATAAAGAAATCAAACCTCCAGAAATCAATTATATATACGGACTCCCTTAGTGTTGTGAAGGCCTTGATGTCATTCTGTAACCACAAAAATCCGGTAATTAACGAACTCTACTCCGTACTGTGTAAAGCATATATATCCAACCAACATGTGATTGTATGCTGGGTGCCTGGGCATAGGGGCATTGAGGGAAACGTACTAGCGGACCAGATGGCCACATCCATTTCATTGCATGCAGTTAGTCCTACTGCATCGGTCCCTGTCACAGACCTGAAGCCTTTCTTAAGAAGAAAACTGCGAAACCACTGGCAACGTATGTGGGACGCAGAAGTAAATAATAAACTGCACGTAATAAAGCCACAGTTAGTTTCTTGGCCCTCCGTAACAAAATCACGGCGAACAGATGTCCTATTCTGTCGCCTCAGAATAGGACACACGTTTGGCACGCATAACTTTCTGCTCACTGGAAATGATCCTCCAACCTGTGGTAGATGCGGGGAGAGGCTGACCGTCCTCCACGTCCTCCTGGAGTGTCGGGCAGCCGAATCTGAAAGAAGGAAACATTTTTCCCTAGCATACCGGCAGCACATCCCCCTACATCCCGTAATGCTACTCGGCCCAGAACCTTTATTTGACACCAACACAGTACTAAATTTCCTGAAAGATGTCGTCCTGCATGTTTTTAGCCCCACATGTTCGTAGCGGGTCCTCTCTTCAGAGGATGCCGCTGCGATATCTCTTTAGTATAGCACATGCCTCTAGGCCCTTGTCTTTCAAGGGCTCTGGCGAGGCAGCAGTGCTCCACGTAATTTTAACATCCTACATATTTTTGATTTTGCATCATTCTTCTACGATGGATTTTAATGTTCATAGTAATCGTCATTAGTCATCGCCATAATTTTATAGCACGTAGATTTTACGCACTTTACAGCGACAATTTTTAGGCCACTTTACAGCCAAGCCACATCTCCATAATACATCGTCAACATCACCACTTGTCATGGCGCTCTTTGGCCAAACCTGGCCCTTGCGCCATTAAACACTACATATCATCATCATCATCATAGAAGATTAAGCGACACAGAATAACGGCTGTATGCTAACTGCGAGCAGCCTTCTTCTCCCATTTATGGTTGGGATACAAGCAGGTAACCCCACGTTGTCGGAGTCTACTCTTTCAGGAATACCAGAATATTCGCAATCAATAGCGACCGCACTAGAGATCGGCACTAACCCTGATGTCACAATTTTGGAAATAGCCGAACACGCCTGGAGAGTCACGATTGCAGCGGCAACGGCGCCCTCCGGATTGCTACGGCGATTCCATGTGAGAAGGGAGGTAAGTGTTCTGTACAAGCGACGCACCACGGCTCCTTGGCTGGACGAGGCACCAGCGCGGAAGAAAGAGGAAACGACTGCACCCCGAGTTTAGTTCCGAGAAACCTCCGCCGCCCCCAACCTCCCGAACTGGAACCCAGAAATTGTGCCTCAAACACATGCGACTCTCCCGTGCGTGTTTTGTAGAATATAAAGTTAGTTTGTTTTCTGCCCCCAACCGATGCACATTCCTTTCAAGAATAGGGCCAGACCGCATACGTACCAGTTCCATCGCTCATTGCGCGTTCTTTGACTTGTTCTCAAGCTTCTTTGTCAATCTCCAAATTTCTGCCCTATATCTTAGCACTGGTATAATGCATTGATTGTACACCTTTCGTTTCAACGATACTGGTAAGCTTCTAGTAAGGATCTGACAATGGTCTGCCGTATGCGCTCCAGCCCATTTTTATTCTTCTGTAAGTTACATTCTCATGATCAGGGTCCCCTCTGATTATTTGACCTTGGTAAACATATTTTGTAACAGACTCTAGAGGCTCATTGTTGATCCTCAACTCTTGTTCCCTTGCCAGGCTATCGAGCGTTATCTTTGCCTTGTGCATATTCATCTCTAACCCCACTCTTACACTTTCTCTTTTAAGGTCCTCAATCATGTGTTGTATCTTGTCCCCAGTGTTGCTGAACAGGACAGTGTCATATGCAAACCAACGGTTGTTGAGATATTCGCCGTTAATTCTCACTTCTAAGCCTTCCCAGTTTAATACCTTGAATACATCTTCCAAGCATGCAGTGAATAGCATTGGAGACATAGAGTCTCCTTGCCTGACCCCTTTCCTTATAGGTATCTTTCTACTTGTAGAGAATTAAGGTAGCTGTGGAATCTCTGTAGACATTTTCTAAGATATTTGCGTGAGCCGCCTGTACTTTACGATATATATATATATATATATATATATATATATATATATATATATATATACAGAGTGTTTCAGTGAAAACTTTCAATATACTTTAAAGGTCGCCTATGGCAGATAGCTCAATTCTACTTTATGAGCCGGTCTACTCGAAGCGGCGGACACTACGCGCACAAAAAATGAAAATACAAACTCACTAATTAACAAGAATTCAGTAATTAACTTTCTAGCTAACTATCTCATGACCCATATTGCAATTTACAAACTGTAGCAGTGCACTTCGCAAGGCGGATCCACTTGGAACGAATTCTCAGGACGACACCAGTTTCGAGATATAAATTCCCGAACTTTGCGGAGAAATGCGTTGGCGTTCCAGTTACTTGTGGGCTTCAGCGCATGAAACGACGTTTTGTGAACAAATGAACTGGAACGCCAATGCATTTCTCCGCAAAGTTCGGGAATTTATATCTCGAAACTAGTGTCATCTTGAACATTCTTTCAAAGTGGATCCGCATTGCGAACTCCATGGCTATAATTTGTAAATTGCGATATGGGCCATACTGTAATTAGTTAAAACTTAATTAGCAAATTTTTATTAATGTGTCGATCTTGTATCTGAACTTGTTGTGCAAGTATTGTCCGCCGGCTCGAGTAGACAGCTAATCAGATAGAATTGTGACACCTGCCACAGGCAACATTTATACAGATTTTTAAACGTGTTCGCTGAAACACCCTGTGAATATATATATATATATATATATATATATATATATATATATATATGGCAAAACTTCGTTAGGTCGATGTCATCAGCACCGCAAGAAATATTCGAATTAAGCGGGTTTTCGCATTAACCGAACTTTAAAAATGCTACCCGGGCAAAAAATTTCGCTACAGGAATGCGCTACCTTTAGTCGGCGATCTTTGGGTTACTTAAAGTAATCAGAGATGCTGGTTTGCCGCGCCCTGTAGTTCGAGGCTCCAAGGGTCATGTTTTATAGTTGGCCAACTACATGCAGCGTTCTAGAATTTCCACCGTGGCACTCTACAAAACTGTGGATAACGTTCAGCGATCCGATAAGTTCCCCGAGAGCGGGTGCTCGGGAGGGCTTGTTAGCGTCGTCGTCGTCGCTGCCGTCGCACATGGTCGCATCAGCAGTAGCTTCCCTCTCCAAGTCTGAGTAGCACGTTCGTTGATCATTTTCAAAGTTCAGATACTCGGCGAAACCGACAGCACCGGATTCGCTATCCTCTGCGCAGAGGACATTGATGCGGTCACAATACTCGGCTCCTTCTTCATGCAGTGCACAAGAACAGCCAGCATCAGCATCGATGGTGATTTCCTTCAAAAAGCCATCGTGTTCAAAACACCGCATGATCAAAGTGGCTTCCATGTGCTTCCATGCGTACAAATAAGACTTATGGCCCCGAGGATGCCGTTGTCGTAGCAAAGGAGCATGTGCTTGAGCTGGTGGCGGCGGTAAATCTTCCTCTTGTGGTGAATGACGCCTTGATCCGTTGGCTGCGAGATCGACGTGGTGTTCAGAGTGAGAAATACTATCCTGATTGCTTTCAGGTATGAGATGGCACCATGCGCCGGGCAATTATCAACAACGAAGAGTAGATTCCTGCCTGTGGCCGCGAACTTGCGGTTAAGCTGCCGAAGGTAATCTTCAAATATTGCGCCTGTGACCCAGGCTTTCTTGTTGTGCCGCTAGATAGGCTTATCCATTGGCAGCAGCCTTGCATGTTTACAGCAGCGAGGCTTCCCACTCTTTTCAACTACGAGTAGCGGCAGCTTGTGTTTACCGCACATGTCCGCGCCGAACAGAACAGGTAATTCTTTCCTTGCCGTGCTTTCGACCCTTGAGCGCGGTGTCCTTCGCTGCGAACGTTTTTGTGGGCAGCATATTGTAAAAAAGGGCTGCCTTGTCAAGGTTGTTTGTACGCATGGTCGGCATCGCACTCGCTAAGCAACGGAGCCAACGCGTGTTTCTTCCAGTCGTCGATGGCGCTATCGTCTGCGCTGCCGCTCTTGCCACAGACGGCTACGAGGGTCAAATTACTGCGCTCTTTAAAATGGCTGAACCATCCATTGCTACACTTGCACTCTTCGTGCTCAAGTTGTAGAGCCAAGTCGTTGGTCTTGTCCCGCAGTATCGTTCTAGTGATGGGAAGGTGGGCTGCATTTGCATTCTGCAGCCAGCGAAGTAAAGCTGATTCCACATCTTGGTACGTGGGATCCCGTACTCACGACCCCTTCGAAGAATGTGTCTTGCTGTAGGCCTCCAGTACCTTCGACTTGTTCTTCAATATTGTGGACAACGTCGAGAGGGGCACGCTGTCTTTCAGCCAACTCGGTCTTGCAACACGTGTTCTTACCCGCTTCTTGGGTCAAGCAGAACTTTTGCTGCAGCGTGAAAGTGTTATACTTTCGCATCTTCGCTCACTAGCGAAGATGCACAGTTCTAGCACAGTTCAGAAAATAAAAAGAACACCACGCTAGCTGCAACACCGCTAACCAACGCACACAAAGAAACGGCGCAGACCGGCGTCGCGTGCGCACACGTTGCCGCAGGCGCGGAGAGAGAATGGGCGAAAGGCAACCAGTAGCAGCGGCAAGGAACACGCGCTGACGCTGTGACTGCTGCGACTGCGAGGACCGTGCGGAGTGGGGGACGACAGCATGCAATCGGTATGTCCGCTGCGTTGCAGTGAAGCACGTCTTTTCCTCTGCAGGCGCGCGTTTCGGCGGTGCGCGAAGCGTATCGTGGAATTATTTTTCTGCTAGGAGTACTAAAGGTCCGGCGCTTCGTCCATAAATAATCGCGATTGCTACGTGGCGTCGCCTCGTGGCTCCGAAGGGCCGTCGTTTCGTCGTGTTTGCGGTCAAATGGGGATCAGGAATTGCCGCATAGCACCATAAATCTTCGAATTAACCGGGTTGGCCTAGGGCGCCGGTTCGTATTATCAGGTCAAATTTACATTTGGAGATACGGGACCGCAGAAGACCTTTGAATTATACGGGATTTCGAATGACCCGAGTTCGTAATAACTAGGTTTTACTGGATTTGGTCACTGGCTTTATCTGCCTCCCACCGCTATAAAATGGCCACAAGTGTCTTCCCGTGCCAGGATCCTGGCCCTACATAGCGGGAATGTCTTCTTCAATTAGTTTGCTGCATCTTTGCTCGGACGCCTTTGAGAAGACCAGTGGGCGCATTGTGACAGTCGGCATGCTTGAGGATCGAGTGGGTAGCGCTTCCACCAATTCGCCTTTGGGCAAGAATTGACGCCTATTCTTTCAAATCCTCTGGTCTCTCGTCCCTATCTCAGTGCAAGTTACAGAATCTATTGAAAAAATAATGAAAATGTTGGGTTAGTTGATATGCGCGATACGCTGAAACCCAGTTATCTAGATCAGCTATTTGACTCGAGGGCCGAATCGAGAACGATGCCGTTCAATTCTCTTTACAAAATGTTCGCACTCCTAGCTATGTGCTGTTTTTACAAATACCTCTGCCATTTGCTCACATCGGGCGTGAGCGTGCCTGGAAGTTTAAAATAAAATGCTTCACCAGCCGGCTTCGTCCACCTTCGCCTAAATGTAGCCTGCAGTAACCTTTGTTTTGAATGTTGCTTACTGAACGCGATTCCTTGTGGAGCACGCATAATGAGTCCGAGGAAAGCACCTGTAATGTAATGCCAGCCTGCCAACTTTATAACCCAGGAAGGATGGGAGCTCCGTGACAAAGGTGCAAGGCGGGACAGCCGCTTCTTTTTCTTAGAGAATATCGCTGGGTCGTGGCTTTCTCCAGGTCTTGAAAGGAGGGCGTTTCTTGTAGTGAGGACATTTTTTATCCTTGTATTCTCGAACCCATACATGTTAAAGATGGCGTCTCAACTCAGAAGTTTCGTAGAAATTGGTAGTTTTTGTTATAAGTTGCATGTTTGTTAAGCTGATAAGTTTGTTATAAGTTGTAGTGCGCTACAATGTTTATTTTATTTTTTTTCTTGCATTCTGTGCCTGTTTGTGGCGTTGCTTCCGTGTAGTGTACCTGTGCTGGCCAATGCAGAGCATATCTACATAAAAGATGATCATGTTACGTGTCCTTCCTATTCATGCCCGCGATAGAGTAGTAGCCTGGAAATGCAGCTCTTTGGAATCTGCACCCGCTCCTCCATACCTAGCTGCATATGAAATATATAACTTCATAGGGCCGTTGATATAGGCCATATCCTTAACAATACTGAGCGTAATTGACAATGAGTGAAGGAACAAGTGGAGACAAAATTTCTTCCTGGTTTTCCCCTTTAAATATTGTGAATTGTGCTAGTGTTAAGGATACGCCACGGAATACGAACTTGCCCAAACTGCCACGCCAGTAATCTCGCGTTAATTGTACATATCTAAGTGTTGACGAAAAAAAAGTATGTTCCACTATCACGTACCCGAGCACACGAGGCTTGGACCCTCCCGCGTGTAGCCGTGCGCGGCTTAGCCGTGTCCGGGGAAAGGGGGATCCTGGAGGTTGAGCCGATGCCGGGTGTTTGGACCTTTAAGGCCCCCCGGCGGAGGCAACACGCCTCTTTGGCCTCTGCTTCACATAGACGGCACCTCCAGACTGACCCACCTGGAGGACATCGGCAGTCGCCTCTTCCTATCTCTTCCTCTCGAATCTTCGTCTTGATCTCCTACTTTTACATCTTTCCTGTCTTCTCTTCACTTCTAATTACTTCCGTATTTCCTGGCGGCAAGGGTTAACCGTGTGTAATATATCCTGCCTTGGGTATATATATTAGGTTATAGCGGCGATGCACGGCTGGCGTCTGCAGCTTCTCTTCTAACCTTGTAGCGTCCCCTTGTTGGGCTCGGTGGTGGGTGGCCACCATCGCCGCCGAATTTTCCAGTGTTTACATGGCAAACACTTTTCCCCCCCTCCAAGATCGCCCTCCAAAACGAGGGCGCACCGAAGCAACTTTTCAGTCCCTATTAAAACCAAACTATGACACCTTCCCAAAGTTCCATGTCCTTCACAGTGAAGGCGACACAACTATTAGAAAACTATCACCTTTCATAGTATCCAAATGCCTATCAAACGCGATCGGATCAGGCTACAAAGCATCAAAGATGGCAAGTGGAGACCTCCTCCTCGAACTGACAAAGAAAGAACAAGTCGAAAAAATCAGTGAACTCAATAGCATCGGTGACACTAATGTCACAATTTCCCCACATCGCTCGCTCAACACCAGCAGAGGAGTAATATCAGAAGAAGATTTCATGAACCTCAGTGACGAAGAGCTCCTTGAGGGATTCCAGGAGCAACATGTAATCAAGGTACAAAGGATAACACTTCGACGAAACGACCAACAGATCCCCACAAAACACGTAATACTTACATTTGGCTCCAGTACTGTGCCAAGTTCACTCGACGCAGGGTACCTGAAAATCAACGTCCGACCATACATACCGAACCCGAGGCGGTGCTTCAAGTGCCAAAGGTTCGGACATGCATCACAATCATGCAGAGGAAAGGAGACATGTGCAAAGTGTAGCGCCAACGACCATCCATCTGACAACTGCAATGCTCCCGCACAATGTGTCAATTGCAAGGGCGACCATCCAGCTTACTCGCGGAGCTGCCCTTGCTGGAAAAGAGAAAAAGAAATAATTGCAATAACTGTAAAGGAAAAGATTTCATTTTATGAAGCGAGGAAAAGGTTAGCGCACTTACCTCAAGTAAGCTATGCTAGTGTGACGCGGCAGGGGGCAGCGCCACACCGGTCTCAGGAATCTACAGGGTCCACTTCCGGTACCCCTGTAGAAACCCCAACCGCCCCCGTGGTGGCTGCAGCCAGTACTGCTCCACCAGCAACGAATACGGGCCCGCAGACAACAGTGCCGCAGGGTCCGAAGTTGAAGCGTACCCCACGGCCCGAGACGCGCGTCTCGGCGCCTGGCTCTCGATCGTCCAGTGCCTCGGAAAAGGCGATGGACGTCGATCCAAAAATCCCGGCGTCATTGACGCCAAAAGACCCGCCAAAAGACCCGCGCTCCTTGGAGCGCACACAGAAGGAGAAACATATTTTAACTTCTGTGAGAAAGGGAAAGGTAACCTGAGTGGTTACCGCCCTTCATAAGAGTAACCAGGTTTTAAATAGATGCCACCTACAATTTGTAAGCTCACACACATAAGTATTTTTTTTCCCGATTCCAATAAGATGGCTTTTATCATTCATTGGAACTTGCAGAGGCCTAATTCACAATCTAGGTGACATCAAAGATATCATAAATAAGTTATCACCAGTGGCATTCTGCCTTCAAGAAGCGTATTTAGGACCAAAGCATACAAATTTCCTTAAAGGCTTTACAGTTATAAGAAAGGACCGCGAACACTCCAGTCGGCTATCAGGAGGTGTCGCTATTGTCGTTCAAGGCAGCATCCCTACACGGAACGTTTCATTAAATACTCCGCACGAGGCAGTAGCTGTCACCGTTTTGTCATTTAAGACTGTAACCATCTGTTCATTATACATTCCTCCCCATAGCCATTTCACAACTCGAGATTCGGAAGATTTAATTGACCAGCTGCCGGAGCCTTTTGTTTTAGTTGGTGATTTTAATGCTCACTGCACTCTTTGGGGTAGCGATAAGAATGACCAAAGAGGACAACTTATCGAAGATTTTATTTTGACTAATAACATCTGTCTTTTAAATTCAGGTGCGCCAACTCATTTTTCACCCAGTTCACGTACATTTAGCTGCATTGATTTAGCATTCTGCTCTCCCGACATTTTTACCGATTTTAAATGGGATGTACTGAAGAAATCATATGGCAGTGATCATCTACCTGCTATAATCAACCTCACATCAACACTACCCATTATATCTCACAAACCGCGCCGTTGGAAACTACAAATGGCAGACTGGTCTGTTTTCACAGAAAGTGCCAGGCTGGAGGAGCTTACTTTAACAGATTTAAGCATTGACGAAATTAATGAACAATTTACTAACTGTATTATTTCTGCAGCCGAAAAAGCCATTCCGCAATCTTCTGGCGTTGTTCCGAAAAAGCTTAATCCTTGGTGGACACATGAATGCACCATAGCAAAAAAGCAGCAAAATAAGGCCTGGGGAATCTTACGCAGGTACCCAACACATAACAACCTTCTAAATTTTAAACAAGCCAAAGCGAAAGCTCGATATATCCCGAGACAGGCAGAAAAATGTTCTTGGCAAAAATATGTATCTACAATTAATAGCACCGTTACATCCAAAAGGATGTGGGACCGGGTCAGAAAGTTTAAGGGGGACTACTCACCATACACGATACCCATACTTACACCTTCAGGCACTCAGACAACACTACAAGAACAAGCGAATATACTTGGGGAACATTTCTATAACATCTCTAGCTCGGCTAATTATTCAAACAGGTTCTTAAAATACAAACTGTCGGCAGAAAAAGAGAAGCTACCAACTGCGTGTATGTCAAGGGACGAAAACAGCGCTCCATTTACGCTACAAGAGCTTAACAGGGTTCTCTCTGCTGGCAAGAAAACTGCAGTAGGTCCTGACCGGATTCATTATTCCATGCTTGCACACCTGTCCCCAGCATCCGTAAATGCTCTCCTTAATTTTTTAACAGAGTATTTGAATCGGGAAGCATGCCAACAAGTTGGAAAAACGCAATAGTTGTGCCTTTTTTAAAAACAGGTAAATCCCCCACATCCCCAAGCAGCTTTCGACCCATTGCCCTCACAAGCTGTTTGGCGAAATCATACGAAAGTGTCGTAAATGCGAGATTAACTTTCACGCTTGATACACGTAACTCCATCGATTTTCACCAGTGCGGCTATAAAAAAGGGTGTTCAACGACAGACCACCTCGCCCGACTTGAACACGAAATACGTGAAGCATTTCTACAAAAACAGCACTGCCTGGCAGTGTTCTTCGACCTTGAAAAAGCGTACGACACCACGTGGAGATTTGGTATCTTACGTGATCTCGCCGCGTTAGGAATCCGTGGCAAAATGCTAAACTGTCTCGCTGATTTTATGTCCAACAGAACTTTCCAAATCCGTCTAGGCACTGTGCTCTCGCGCACATTTATCCAAGAAAACGGCGTGCCACAAGGTTGCGTACTGAGCACAACACTCTTTATAGTAAAAATGAACTCTGTCAACAAAGTTATTCCCACCTCCGTTATGCACTCCATATATGTCGATGATCTGCAAATAGCATGCCGCGCCTCAAACTTACGAACATGTGAAAGACAGCTCCAGATAACAATAAATAAACTAATGGAATGGGCTGAGCAAAATGGCTTCCGCTTCTCTACTCAGAAAACTGTTACAGTGCTTTTTTCGCAAAAACGAGGGTTGTACTTAGACCCGGATGTAAAATTGAATGATGTCGCGCTGCCGGTAAAACAAGAATATAAATTCTTGGGAGTAATCTTTGACAAAAAACTAAACTTCCTATCCCACATTAAAACACTAAAGATTAAGGCTAATAAAGCATTGAATATCCTGAAAGTTTTATCTCATAAGCACTGGGGTTCCGACCGAACGTGTCTTTTACGTATTTACCGCTCTCTTGTTCGCAGCCTTTTAGACTACGGCTCTATTGTTTACGGCTCAGCCAGACAGTCCTACATCCAACGACTTGATCCAGTACATAACCTTGGATTGCGACTGGCAAGTGGTGCCTACAAAACTTCACCTATTCAAAGTTTATATGTTGAGTGTAATGAACCCTCCTTACACCAGCGCAGAGCATTACTCACTTTTTCCTACGTACTAAGAATTCAGTCGTCACCACAACACATATGCTACAACATCCTCACACAATGCAACTCACGCCTACACTATACAAATAAACCGAACATGATCAAACCGCTTGTCCTGCGATATGAGGAATACGTCCGGGATTATGACATTCCTTGCGAAGTCCTCGAGGTTGCCAGAAAGCCACAGCGTTTGCCCCCATGGTACGATTTTGAACCGTTATGTGACTGGACATTGACACATTTAAAGAAGAAAGACACCCCACGCGAACACATTACACAAGAATTCCGTGAACTTCAGGACAAATATCAAAATGACGTGCAATATTACACTGATGGCTCCAAAACGAAAGAACACGTGGGTGTGGGGGTCATAACGGAAAATTGGGAAAAAAGTATCCGATTGCCACAACACGCCTCTGTTTTCACGGCCGAAGTTTTCGCTATATGGGTTGTTGTGAAAAAAATTATCGCTGATAAACACAAAAATGCAGTCATATACACAGATTCTTTAAGCACACTGAAGGCACTACATCTGAAATCTGAGTGTGAACCCCTGATTGGAGACATTTTAAACATGGTGGCTTTTAACGAATACGGGAGGACAATTCGTTTCTGCTGGGTCCCAAGCCATGTTGGGATACCGGGTAACGAAGCAGCTGATACATATGCATTGATGGCAGCACACAAAGACATTACAAACACAACACTCCCATATAAAGATAGCATCCGCGCAATTAGAAAAGCCTTAACGGTAAAATGGCAACGCGAATGGGACCGCTGTTCCGACAACAAGCTACATCTCACGAAACCCATAGTTGGGGAGTGGAAGTCATGCTATCATCAGGAGCGGTTCATCGAAGTAGTTTTATGCCGACTACGCATTGGACACACACACATCACACACAATTACTTACTTAGGAAAGAAGACACACCAACATGCGAGAAATGTCAACAGCCACTAACAGTTATACACATATTACTCACATGTACGCAGATTGAAACACACAGACGAGCACTTTTGCACAAATTATATCAACTACACATACCTTTACACCCTGCTCTAATTTTAGGCGATGATCCACTAGTCCCATTAGGTGACGTGCGTAAATTTTTAGACGACACTGGATTTTTACGTAAAATATAGATTATTAACATAGTCTTTCACTTTATAAACTGTTTTTTAGAACACCTCGTGTTTGGCGCAGCATAGCCTTAGCCGCTTTTGCGCCATTAAACCCACATTTAACTAACTAACTATGTTCCACTATCTTTTCAGAAGTATCGATGCACTCCCCTTACCGTTGTAAAGGACAGGGCCCTTACGTGGCCTGACGGAGTTGTGTTCTACAAATACGAGGCTGATATTGAAGATGAGGATGAGGCTTTCGGTAAGTGACAGCATCGCACATGTCTTCCCGTATATGTAGCTGCTGGAAGGGACGCGTGGTCTGATAGAAAGCCTTTGCTGCGGTCTGTGAAACCTTTTCTATAAGTTCAGATGGGCTAGCCGTACAGCAGGCGAAGCTGCATAGCTAGTTTTCATTCGTTGGATGATCTTTGCGACACAGCTAGGCTGTGCGAACCTCGCAGCGGTTTCACTGCAACACTAGCTTCTGCATCGGAGGACAGTCGGAGAAGTCAACCAGGACTGAGCCTGGTTGACTTTGCACAGCGGTAAGGGGAAGAAAATAGAAAGATAAGAGAAAGTCCAGCGTTGATGCACACTTGGGTCGGCGACGCAATAAAGAAAACGAAACTATACTGCATGCTAGAGTGGAGGCCTGGTGGAGTTGGTGATTCACGAGTCTCTCCGTATAGCGCACACGAGGACGAGACAGAAAGAAAGAATGGCAGTGGTTTGGTGCACGTCCATGGCTTTCTGTTGCCCCGTGGTCGAAAAAGAATGGAAAAAGAAAGTAGGGGCAAACCCGCACCACCGTTAAGGTATAACGGGTATAAAACCGAATAGAAAATAAATGAAGAGGGGCCGGCAAGGCAGCCCAAATCAGTTTTGGAGAGAAAAAGCCAATAGATAAAAGAAACGAGGCGGAGGCAAGCTTAGAATGAGGCCAAGTAGTGGAATAAACAAAGACACGGAGAGAAAAGAGGGGAGCAGTAAAGTAAAACTGCCTCCAAGGGTCTGCAAGCTGCGCACGCTCCCAAACCCACCCCGTCCTCAGGGCAACCCAACAATGCCCACGCAGTGACGCGCAGGTGGTTTATTGTAGATAAGAACCAAAATGTGTGCGTCGTGGTCATGGCCTTGGCGCGTGGGCTTGTCACGTCGAGGCGACTTGAATGGTCCGGAGAGAGGTCATCTCGACGGAGACGCAACGGTTTGCTGGCTGGATAGCTGCACAATAGTTATAAGAAGAGACAAATGGGGAGGGGAAAATGGGAAAGATGAAAAGGAGAAAAATGGGAATGGAGCATGCAGTTAGGACCATCCGACACGGGGAATCCCCGCCATAGTTGGCTTATGCAGTGTGGATGGCCACGAACAGTCATGCGAAAGCAATATGAAATGGTGAACCGAGAGGCATCAGGAGGAGGGAATTAGTAGGCATCGGGAAGTAAAGGAGGGACAGGAACCGAAGAAGAAGGAACGGAGAGGGTTACAAGACGGATTAGTTGCAGGAGCAGGGCGCGGGATCGTGCGGTTTTGATGAGTGCGGGGTACATGTCGGAAGAAAGGGCAGCGATGTTATGAAGTCGGCGCAACCGCGAAGCAACAAGTGCAGTGCGCGGGCATGAGGTCCAGTAATGAATGTCATCTACATGAGAGGTACCACACGCGCACCGATCAGAGGCAATAAGGCGGAAACGATGAAGGTAGTATGGAAAGTGGCCGTGGCCGGTGAAGAAATGCGTGAAGAGACGAGGCGGAGGGAACCAAGAGGGAATGGCATAGACACTCCCGACCCATCTTTAAAGGCTGGTACCCTTTCCCTCGCGCTGCCAGTACAAGTGCCATTGCTGTAATGCAGCGGCAAAGAGTGTCTTTTTGACCGACCGGACTGAGGTGGGGCAGGAACGAAGTAAACCACTGCGTAGCGCCGATGACGCGGCCGCGTCTGCGAGTTCGTTACCCACTAGGCCTCGGTGGCCAGGGACGTGAAATAGGTGGACGGTGCGACCCACGAGTTCGAGCTGGCGGAGCACTTGCTGAAATTTCCAGACGCGTTCATCCGTATGATGAAGGCTGGAAATCGCCCTCAAAAGAGACAAGCAGTCAGTGTATATGTGGATCATGCGAGCGCCACGCACGTTCATTATAAACAGGAGGGCCTCTTCAAAAGCAATGGCCTCAGCGCTATATGCGCTAGTGGCATTCTGAATCTTGTACTTGCGCACCGCAAGAAGGCGGCCGCGCGGGTCGAACACCACGTACGCCGCGCCTGCCGCAACGGTCGTGAAGGCGCCGTCCGTGTAGACGTGATAAGCCGGCAAGGAAGAGAGTAGGGCTGCCTGGGAGGGTGTCAGACGAGTGAACGAAAAGCGACAGGCCGTGCGCGGGTGATGCGACCAGTCGTCGAATGGACGCGCTATGCAGGTCGGGTGGAACGTGACCTGGCCATAGTGCGTGATTTGGCGGAGAGTGAGGACGGAAAACTCCGCCCCCAACCTGTCCAACTCCACATTCAAAGGTGGACAGTTGGCCAGGATATGCAGGGCCGTGGTGCGCGTAGTATGGTATGCACCGGTCAGGGCCACGAGAAGAGAGCGCTGGACCGACAAAACTCGGGTGGTTAGGAATGATGATGGAAAAGCCGGCCACCACACCGGAGACGCGTAAGCAATCGCAGGAAGCAGAACCTGTTTATATAGACGGCGTATAAGCACGGGACGCAACGAAAAATGCACGCGTAAAAATTTAAGAGATCGCGCAACCAATACCTCGGCCTTGGTCTTTAGAAAATCAACATGGGCGTGGAAATTAATGTTGTCGTCAAAGACCACGCCAAGAATTTTAATGTGGTCTTTGGTTTTTAGATAAGTGCCGTCCAACTTAATGGAAGGACGCCGCTTAGAGGTGCCAATGTGCCCATTGTTGAAAAAGACGAAATATGACTTTTTGTGACTAATTTTGACCTTGTTTTGCCTAGCCCAATTGCAAACCAAGGTGAGCACAGATTCTGCAAGAGCCTGCAACTGCAAGCGCGACTGACCGGAAACGAGTATAATGGTATCATCGGCATAAGCCTGGATGTGTACCCACTGTGGAAGTGGAAGGTCTAATAAGGAGTATATGACTAAATTCCACAGTAAGGGGCTAATTGGTGAGCCCTGAGGACTTCCAATAGACGGACGCGCCGACGCGTCTCCCGCGTTTGCCCGGAAAACTACTTGGCGGTCCGTCAGAAAGGATTTCAGGAGGAGGTAAAGATTGGCTGGGCAGCGGTGGTGGCGCAGAAAAAACAACACCGAATCATGCCACACGCTGTCAAACGCGCCTGTGAAATCTAAGGAGATCAACACAGCTGGGATCTTATCAGCCTTCAACGCACTGAGGCGACGGCGTAGGGCATACAGAGCCAGAGGGGCGCTCCGCGCATGTGTAAAACCGAATTGTTGAGCATGAAGGAGGTTGTGTGCGTGGAGAAAATAATAGAGGCGAGAATTTAGCAACCGTTCCAATATCTTGCCGAATATAGAGTTCATTACTATTGGCCGATAAGCAGAAGGGGAAGTGGCCCAAACGGAGAGAGGCATTGAAGATGTCAAAGAAGAAATGCGGATGTAGCCGGTATAGGGTGCGGATGAACATGGCAGAAAGCCCGTCTAGCCCCGGCGCCGACTGCGGATTGCCCCGATAAACCGCTCGTTCAATCTCGGCCTCAATAAAGGGATAGTCATCCGGCACCGCAGGATACGGGCTCTGTACCACAGTCCGGATGCGACTATGATAGTCGCTGTCAACGGAGGGGTCATCCAAAGCGACATGCGTCCGTAATAGGAGGGCCGCCGAGTCTAAGACGGACGTGGTGAAAGTACCGTCCAAGCCCTGTAGCGGAGGAAGAGAGATGAGAGGTGGAGTTTTGTCAAAAGCGGTCCGGAAAGGCACACCAAAGAGCGCCCGTGCCGTAAGATCTTGGCATGCCGCCCGATCAGCCGCAGCCTTCGATTGCCGGAGATTACGCTTATAGACAGCGTAGGCGGCAGCATATTTGGCACGAAAGGTCGCACGCATGGCAGGGTCACGCGCGCGCTGAAAACGGCGTCTCATCGCGCGCACCCTGGCACGCTCCTCCTGCAATAGAGGCGACCACCAAGGCTTTGCCCCGCCGCTGCGCGGACGAACCCTTCGCATGTAGCGTCTACAGAGGGTGTTGTAAGTGGTGTAGAACCCCTCCAACACGATGTCGAGCATAGTGGATGTGGAATATTGGCAATTGGAGACGCCGCGGAACCAGGTGTGGTCCCGCAGACATTCTAAGACCTGGCCGCGTGCGAAGTTGGTAAGACGACGGACCGGTGTCGTCGTGGCCGCAAAAAGAGTGAAGGCAATATAGCGGTGGTCGGACAGCGTCTCCTCCTCGCATACCGACCAGCTATAGCCCTGCTCTGTCAAGGAGAATGAAGCTAACGAGACATCGATCCATGACCGAGCGTAAGGGGCTTCAAAGGTGGGGAGAGAGTCACAATGGTTTAAAATTTGCAAAGCGTTTCCGCACGCGAACTGCATAAGTTGAGCGCCGCGCACATCGCACGCCTCGGGACCCCACAGCGCGTGTTTCGCGTTAAAATCGCTGCCCAGAATAAAGCTATGTGTGATATGTGGGGAAACGACCTGGCGCAGCTCATCCAGAACGGGGTCCAACGGGCGATGAGGTGGCGCATAGACCGCGACGACAATGAAAGCCTTCCCAGCACGTTCGCAGCAGATCGCAACGACTAACTGGGAGCAGTGTACAGGAAAGATGTCAAAGTCAGGTGCCCGCGCCAGCAAGACGACACGCGGCCGTTCTGAAGCGTGATATTAAACGATGGGCCGGGGCAGATTTGGCATGCGGTTGTCGCGCATGTGCGGGGCGGACACTAGCGCAAAACTGAAGTCCCCCACGATCATGCGCTCCACAAGCAGCTTGGTGGCATCGCGCGTACCGGCAAGATTAGCCTGGAGAAACTTGATAGGTGTGTCGCTATCCATGGCGGGTGAGCACTGGGGCGAAATCAAGATGATTACGCGCACTCAACAGGAGCCAGGAAGAGCGCCAGCGATGGCACCAAAACCACGGGCACGAAGCCAAGGCCGTCAATAGTCGCGACCCACCGAACAAGGGTAGGACCCACAGCCAAGAGGGAGTGGCCCAAAACCGACGAAGCGGACAATGCCGCCCTGATCCTGCAACCATCCGACAGAGAATGCTGCCGAAAAGGTGACGATGTGGGAGAAAGAAGGGTGCAGAACAATAGAGACAGGAACATAAACGAAATGGGGACGCGAAAACGTGGAGTAAAACGCAGGATACAGGTTCAAGTGGAGGGACGAAAGGAAGACGATGAAACGGGGAGGCAATATCAGAGTGACGAAGGCACGGCGGCTCCGCCCCTGCCGGCGACGTACGCTGTCTCCCGCGCACGCAAAAGCCGCCGACTTCCGCGGACAAGGCGGAGCCGCCGCGCTGCAACAGACGGGCCATCAGATAGAAGCTAGCCATAATCGGTTCGCAACTGCAGGTGGGCTACGCGAGCCACCAAAAGAGGGCACCCCCTATCGCCCGTCGGGTGCGAGCTCGGCCGCCCCGCCCGACGGCACTCGCTGCAGCACACCGACGCGTCACCCACGCGCACGGCGCACTGCTCGCCGAGATGTTGGCCGGCGCATCGGGTGCAAACCGCGCGCTCCGGTTGGTCACGCAGAGGACACGCACGTCGGGGATGGCCGTACGAGGCACAGAACGTGCACGTGGGGACGTGCAGGTCCTCCACCACGGTGGCAGACGTCAATCCCACTGTTACGCGGCCGCGGCTCGTGAGCGCCCGGAACGCCGCGGGGTTTACCGCAAGCACATGAGTGAAGTTGCCTGACCGCTCCCGAAAAGAAACTCGCACTTCAGAAGTCGAAGGGTCGAGTTTCACATCGGGATTGCGCGCGTTGACCTGCGCCACGATGTTGCACGCCGGGACATCAGGATCAACGCCTGTGATCTTCACCTGAGGTTTACGCCGTGCACGTGCCATATTTTGTAGTTCGTCCTCACTGTACGGGCTGGTTACTCTCGCGCGACCTTTTCTGGTATTATTGTTGCATCAAGGCTCCCGCCAAGTACGGCGGCCCAGTGCGCGTGAAGTAATTACTGGCGCAGTGCGCTATATGCAAGCAAAATATTGTCACGTAGGCGACGGTGAGCTGGCTGGCACGCCCGGCAGACAGAAAGGAACACTACGTTGGCAACAAACTTAGAGAGTTTATTCGACGAAATTGTGCCCAAAAGCAAGCGAATGAACAACTCGGTGATGGAAAAAATAGCAAGCACGCGTACAGCGTTCGTCGGACTCGGCCAGCGCAGTAGTGGTGGTGGTGGTATAAACTTTATTTAATGAAGGCCAAAAAAGAAAAGAAAATTAAGATGCCGCCGTTCCGTGGGTTTCCTTCAGGCTGCCGGTCGTGGCCACCAGATCATGCCTGGCGGCGACTTCCGCTGCCCAGATCGTTAGCCGTAGCTGGACATCCGGCTCCGATCTGGACAAAGCAGCCTCCCACAGCTGCGGACTAGATACATGCCAAGAGGCAGGGGGAGAGTGTTTCGGGCATGAATAGAGAATATGAGCATAGTCTGCTCGTGGGTGTCTGCAGAACGCGCATTCGGGTGAGAAGGCCCCGGGGTGAATAAGGGCAAGTCGGGTAGGAGAGAGGAAAGTGTGGGCCTGCAAATGGCGCCACGTGCTCTGTTGAAGCTTAGAGAGGGATTTATGAGGGGGAGGGAGGGCTAGTCGAGAGTTGCGGTAATGAAGGGTAATGTCATGGAAGGTGAGGAGGGAGTCACGCGTGTCCATCCCGGAGTGGAGGGGGCCAGCTCGGTTTGTCATCTCGCGAGCGATGGAATTTGCCGCCTCGTTGCCAGGGTGCCCCGCGTGAGCCGGAACCCAGATGAGTTGGATACGACGAGAAGGGGGAGGGGAGTGCTCAAGGATGCTGAGCGCAGAGGAGGAGATGCGACCCTTCGCAAAGTTGTGGACTGCAGCTTTGGAGTCGCTGAATATGAAACGGGCCGGGGTAGTGGCAATGGCGAGCGCAATAGCTGCTTCCTCGGCGGCAGTGGAGGTGGGGGCAGGTATAGTGGCAACGGTCAGGGGAGCAAGTGTATGGGAAGTGGCTGCAAGGGCGTAGGCAGGGTGGGCATTGTATGGCGCCGCATCGACATACACCGCATTAGACTGTGAGCCATACTGGCGCCAGAGGGTGGAGGCGCGGGCAGAGCGGCGGGCGGCGTGATGTTCAGGGTGCATGTTCCTCGGAAGAGGGTTCACAGTGAGCATGGAAGATACAGAGGAGGGTAAGGGGTGGGTTACACAGGCAGGGGACACAGGGGTCAAGCGGAGGGAAGAGAGAAGGGCTCTACCAGAGGGGGTGCGAGAAAGGCGGTCGAGTTGTGCCGTGCGATGGGCCTCCACAAGCTCTGAAAGAGTATTGTGGACGCCCATAGCCAGCAGACGAGAAGTGGGGGTGTAGGTGGGGAGCGCAAGGGCTGACTTGTAAGCTTCGCGGATGAGACAGCTCACCTTGTTTTCCTCGGTGCGAGAGATAAAGAGATAGAGGAGGGAGTAGACAAAGCGGCTAAGAACGAAGGCCTGGATAAGACGGCGGAGGTCGTGCTCACGCATGCCGTGGTGCCGGTTAGCGACACGTCGAATAAGTCGGACGGTCTGGTGGACAGTGGTAGTTAGGCGGGAAAGGACGGCAGTGTGTTTGCCATTGGATTGGAGAAGGAGACCCAGTACGCGGAGGCAGGAGACAGAAGGGACGGGGTGCGCGTCAATAATGATGCTAAGGGTGGGAGATGAGGAGGCGGCGAAGCCTCGAGCCGGTAGGAGCAGAAGCTCCGACTTTGACGGGGAGCAGGCCAACCCGACTGCGCGAGCATGACCGGCAACCGCGTCCGCGCCCGCCTGGAGGACGGCCTTTATCTCTCCAATATTTCCCGTGGTCACCCAGAGGGTGATATCATCGGCGTAGAAAGCATGGAACAGGTTAGGAATGGTAGCGAGAGCGCGTACCATGGGGAAAAGAGTGATGTTGAAGAGAAGGAGGGAGAGGACAGAACCCTGGGGGGTGCCCCGATTTCCGAGAGTGAAATTTGAAGAGGAGAGAGGGCCGAATGAGATCTCAGCCGTGCGACAGGCAAGGAAAGCCGTGATATAACCGTGGATACGAGGACCAACGTTAAGGGTGGAAAGAGCATCTAGGATGGCGGAATGGAGGACGTTGTCAAATGCTTTCGTCATGTCCAGTGCCAAGACCGCACGAGTGCGCTTGGCGTGAAGAGGGTGAAGAACCTCTTCGGAGAGCTCGAGCATGACGTCATGGGTAGAGAGGGAGGGGCGAAAGCCGAACATAGAATCGGGGAAAAGGTGGTTGTCGTCTAGAAAGTTCTGCAAGCGGTCGAGAACAACGTGCTCCAAGAGCTTACCGAGACAAGAGGTGAGGGAAATGGGGCGGAGATTTTGGGTGTCTATTGGTGTGCCAGGTTTGGGGATGAAAGTTACCTTAGCGTGGGTCCACTTGGAAGGCAGAGTGCTTTCATGCCAATGTTTATTAAAGAGGTCAGTGATGGCCTCGAGGGACGGGGTATCCAGATTACGGAGGGCCTTGTTAGAGATTTGGTCGGCCCCCGGTGTGGAAGTGGTACGGATCTTATGTAGCGCGGCACGAACCTCGCCGAGGGTGATATCTGCGTCGAGCGTAGAATTAGGGTTGCCAGTGTAGGAAGGGAGAGAGGAAGGGGGGTTGGTGGAGAGATAGCGATCACGAAGAGCAAGAAGAAAGTCGGAATCAGAGAGTGGAGACGAGTGAAGGAGGCGTGTCACGTCCCTGCGGTATGTGGCCTTGGAGTGCGACGGGTCAAGGAGGACACGCGGGAGAGCCCACGTATCCTTCAGCCCGAGGCTACCAGCCATTCACTCGCAGGTCTGGCCCCACTGCTGTCTGGTGAGAGAAGAGCAGTGCTCCTCCATGTCCATTGCAAGGCGAGCAAGGCGGAGTCGCAGCGAGCGGTTGTGTTTCTGGGAAAGCCAACGGCGGTGCAGGGAGTGATACGCCTCCCAGAGGTGCAGGAGGCGACTATCAGCCGTGTAGGAGTGAGGAGGGGTGGGGACGGTGGAGGTGGCAGAGGAAAGATCCTGAAGCAAGGTGGTGGTCCACTGAGAAAGGTCCGAGATGGAGGTGGAAGCCTGCTGCCGCGAGTGGCGGAAGCGATCCCAGTCCACCACCTGCACCAGGCGCTTGCGGGAGGAAGATAGGCTGGGAAAGGAGAAAGAGACGGACAGGATATAGTGGTCGCTACCGAGAGAGACCCGGGTGTTCGGCCACACCGCGTCCGGGATATTTTTGCAGATGGAAAGATCCGGATTAGTGTTCCATTGTACGCTGGAGCCAATGCGGGTGGGTTCCGAGAAATCGTTAAGGACTGTTAACTGTTCGTTCTGCACGAAGGTCCATAGCACCAGGCCCTTCCTGCAGTTCTTGGGGTAGCCCCAACTCACGTGATGAGCGTTGAAATCCCCAAGAATTAGGAGCGCGTTCCGGCTCACCCGTGAGATGGCGTTGCGGAGAAGGAGGAGGAGGGGAGCTGCAGTTGTGCGGGGAGGGCTGTATACATTAAGGACAAAAAGGCTGGCATCTTGCCGCCGCCGGGGAAGGAGTTCCTAGAAGAGGTGTGTGCACTGCGGAACGTCGAGCGGATGCTCGATTGCCATGTAGGCGCGATGAACTAACGTGGCAACGTTCGGAGGGGAAGGGGAAGCAGGGTGGAAAGCTGTGTAGTCACGCAGTTTTACTGGGGAGAAGGTTTCTTGAAGGGCGATGATAGCGGGGAGGTCGGAGGGAGGGATGTTCTGGAGGTGGAGCTGCAGCGTGTTCCGCTTTGCACGGAAGCCGCGGCAGTTCCACTGCCAGAAATTAAGGCGTGGGGGGTGTCTGGCCATCTTGAGGCCGGGGTGCCCCTGCAGGTGCAGGGTGCTTGGGAGATGAGGATGAGGGGAGGAGGGATGCGACATTAACGGTCATCTGGGCAAGATCGGCCTCGAGGGAACTCTGGCGGGCCTCAATTTTGGCCACGCGGTTGTTAATTTGAGCCATCCATGTCTGCGTGTCCGTACGCAGAGCTGTAATGGCGGCCATGAGGCGTCGTTCATGTGCCTCGAGGAACGAGGCCGTGTGGCGGATGACAACCTCCATCTCCGGGGTGGGGGCAGGTTCGGTAGAGGAGCGCCTCTTATGTGGAGGGCTGCGGGAGGGGGAGGCGGCACGAGAAGACGCGGCCGAAGAGGAGGCGGACATAGGGGCGGGAGGAGGTGGCGGTGGGGGCGGGAGAGCGATAGAGTGTGAGGTTTGCTGAAGGGAAGAGGTGGGGATGTGGGGGCGCGCGAGCAGCGCTTGCAGCTGTTCATTTAGTAGGGCAATCTCGTTGCTCTGGGCTGCGATTTGAGCTTTGAGCTCCTCTTTTTCGGGGTCGAGTGTGGGAGGCTGCGATCGCCAGCTCACCTGGGAAGCAGTTGATGGGGTGTCTTGCCCCGGTAGCGGTGGAAATGAGACGGAGCGGCGGCGTAGCTGCGGTCCTGGCTTAATCGGGAGCTGGATCGTTGACGGGGACCGGATGAACGGGAGTCCTTGGCGGATGGTGCTGACTGCGCTGAGTTGGATGACGTTGACTTGGTACTGGATGTGAGTGGAGAGGGACCTCCCCGTTCGAAGCGGAGCTTACACGGGCGGGATCCCGTGACATGTGTGCCGCTGCACAAGATGCATTTAGGAGTGCAGTCAGGTGGGTCCCGAGCCGCGTGCACAGCTCCGCAGCGTGGGCAGCGTCCGGACCTGGGCTTGGTACACACGTCGGAGCGGTGACCATGGCTCCAACAATTGACACAAGCTTCAGTCTTGTGGCGGAAGGGGTGACAGATGAACATGCCGCAGTTGAACACCACGGTGCGAGGGAGTTCTTTCGTGCCGACGAAAGTGATCAGGATGGACCGGGTGCGACCCATCTGCCTTGCATCGGCGATGGCGTAAGTGCTGCTGGGATTCATAGCCTGCAGGTCCTCGATTATCTCCTCTTGGTTTTGATTGTCCACGGCGTTGTAGATAATGCCGCGGAGGGCGTTGTCAGGTGCGGCCACATAAGCGCGCAGTGGGTACAGCTGTTAGGCGAGACGCAACTCAGAGGTATGCACGTACTGCCGGGTGCGTTGTTCCGAGGGCGTACTGACGGTGAAAGAGTTGTTGTATGGGTTTATGCGTACGCGGTCATCACCACGGGCGGCGGCATACTCTACACTGGCGCTAGAACAGAGTGAGGCAAGGAGGGCCCCATTGGTGGTTGTACGGAGGTCGAGGCCACCTCCAGGGCGGAAGACGATCTTGTAGTCTTCCGCTGGGAGTCGAGGCAGCGGGACGTGGCGGCGTAGGCGGTGAGTCTTCATTGATGGTGGGATTGCCATGGCGTTCTTGAGGTGGGCGTTCGTGGCTGAAACGGCTTCCTTTGGATGGGCCACTCGGTGGGCTTGTAGCATTCGGGTCCAGCGAGGGTCGTCATCAAATTCTTGTTGGGAGATGAGTGTACCGTCGACTATACTTTTCATATCGGCGGCTTCGAGGCAACGGGAGCGAGTGCCGGCGCAGCGGACGCCGGTGCGACGCTAGAAGCAGCTGCGCGCTGCGGGCGAGGTGGCGTTGCGCCGAGCGTTGGGGTTAGCTCGTTGGCCCCGTGGTTGGTCAAAGATGATGCTCTGGTGAAACGGTGGTCACCGGGTCCGGGCAAATGAGGTGTCAGGAAGGTCCTTACACCTTCGCGCGCTCGGTAGCAGAAACTGGAGGATATCCCGGTCGAGATGCCAAAGCCAGGAGAAGAAATCGCGGAGCCCATGCAAGGCACGTCCGAAGAACGCCGGGCGTAGGTTGCGTCTCGCGCAAGTGGTGGTCCCGTATTTATACCTTGTGTCGCGGCATATTCGAGACGCGTCCAAGACGCTGCGCGCGTGTCTGCGCGTAGACAGACAAGTGCCAACACGTGTGAACGGTGAAGCCGAAATAAACCCACGTGGCAATAAACAGATGTGCTAAACGGGTTGCCATATAACATCTGTCAAAAAGGAAATAAACTAAAATTAAATGTATCAATGCTCCTACGCGAATATAGTTATCTTTTGAAGTAGTGCACTGTGTAATTCTTGTTAAAGTTACGTTTCCTTATCTTCACATTACGAAAGGCGACTTAAAGTACGGAATTAATTTGAGTAGTGCTTCTATGCGTGGAATTGGGCTTCGTTGATTTGACTTCTAGACAGAAAAAGATTGCTCGAGAGGATAGTACCATAGCTGAGTAGTTTCAGCCATCATTGTGAGTGGGTAAGCAGCTTGAGGTGTTTCCGCAAGTAGGGCCGGCCACGTTACAGCGTAAATATATCTCTCCTCTAAAAGTAATGCAATGATGCTGCTTCTGTTTTGTGATGGATCGCTTGTTGTGAAGAAATACAGGTAGAAAGTACTTCAGCTACTCTATATCTATTCTGCAAGAAAAATGAACAAATAACTTACCATTTAAAATGCGCTTCAAATGAAAAGTGATAATAAAGCTACTATTCAATATCAAAAGCGTGGCGCCGACGGAGAGCTTAATCTACATTTCACTTACATCCCTACCACTGCCGAAATGCGGAATGCACTTGGCAGTCTTTAACCGTTGGTGCAGAAGTCTTCCGTGCACTAACATGGATGGCAGTTCCAAACACAGCAGTCTCTTCAAAAACGCAGTCTATTCATAGTACATGTAGCAAGCATAACTTCATTTATCACTCTACCTCCCCATTCATCAGAAACACTGGCCAAACCCTGTGTTGTTAAATTAAATTATTCAATTATGGGATTTTACATGCCAAAACCAAGATTAGATTAGGAGGCACGACATAGTGGGTGGGTCGGGCTTAACATTGACCGCCTGGGGTTCTTTATAGTGCACCCAATACACGGTATATGGGCGTTTTTACATTTCTCCCCCATGGAACTGCTGATGCCTTGGCCGGAATTCGATTCCGCACCCTCGAGCTTACCAACGTAACGCCAAAGCCACTACACCACCATGGCGCATAAATAAAATTGTGCGGTTTTACGTGCCAGGACCACGATTTGATTTTGAGGCACGCCGTAGTAGGCAACGCCAGTATAATTTGGACCACTTGGTGATATTTAACGTGAAACTAAATCTAAGTACCACGGGTGTTTTCGCATTTCGTCCCCATTGAAATGCAGCAACCATGGTCGGGTTTCGATCCCGGGATTCAATCTCGCGACCTCGCGTTTAGCCGCCCAACACCATAGCCACTAAGCAACCGCGGCGGGTGCCGCGGCAGGTCCCAACCTTGTATCTGCTAAAAAGTACTTTAAGAAGGTGTTTACATTTCGCTTCAGGCTACTAGCTTATCGTGGTACAAGTATTTTGTGCGTAGTAGAGGCACACTCGTACAGTTTTCCTGGCTTTTCCGCAAACTTGAGAACAGTGTGGTAAACGTTCTCAAGTTCATGGCCGCAGCATAATTCAGAAGTGGACCAACATGTCCTGTAGAGAAAGCTATTTTTATATGCCAGTTCCAGTTGAAGCCGATGGATCATTCATTAATGTATGTACTTGTCATGCAAGATCTGCTCCTCTGTTGAATTTTGCACGTGGGCCAATTTCATGCAAGAATGAATGGCTTCGCCGTATCGACATCAAACCTCTGTTCCACAGAATAACGGTGAGACACTTCTCAAAACAGTGCAGATGTTCAGGTGTCTTTTTCGTTTTTTTTATATTATTATTGACAGAAAGTTTTAAGATAATCTGTGGTATATTGTGCAAATCTACTGACCGAGTTAGATTATTTGATTACTCGAACTTATGTTGCATATGTACAGCAAGGCCGACCTCCCTTTCTTTCTGAAATTGGCGATTAAGGCGGAGGTCACTTCATCTGAACCTAGTGCAATGTTTCTGCACTACTGTGAATTATAGGACTCTTGTCTGAAGTTTCAGTTCTGGTTAGCGCGCAGCTAACTGCGGTCGATTCTGGTAATGTGCTCTGTCTGAGGGAATAGATAAAGAGATTCTTCTTGCAGCTCTTTTGACATCAAAATTTAAATGTCATAAGGAGAGAATAGCCTCCTTCAAACGGTCGTAGAAGCATCATGAGCCTTCGGGGAGTAACGTAGTAACTGAAAGCGGGTGGCTTCTTTCCTGCTCGGTCTTCTAGTCACCACCATCCTTCCCTTATCGAGATACTACTCATCCAATTTTCTTCTCTTCATTTGTTTTGTTGTCCCCTCTGTGTTGCTCCTTTTACATTAGTTCCAGTTTCCTTATTTTTATTTCCGGATATTTGTGCTCTGCTTCATTACTGTCATCTCATTACGCTCTCTGCACGAGACTTGCCACTTTTATGCATCCATAGCTTAATTTCTCCGCCATTTCCATCGTCGCAGTCATCGATAGCACATTATCCCACATTAATATTGGCACGGCGCATAAGTGTAGTTGCTTATCTTTCTCCAGTGACCGCTTTTCATCGGCTAACAAATATTAAACCTAATTGCTCGGTCCAGGACACGCCGGCATGTATCCTAAGTTTCTCGAATCTTGTCGGTAGTTCTATCCATTGTCTATCGACACCGAAGCTTCTATAATCTGATTGCATGCGTGACACGAATTGTGTAGTACTTTCTGCAAGTCGCTCGTGCATCAGCGATTACGCTGGAATCTTCGACGAGACATGTATAAGCGCTAGATTTGACCCGCAGATCAGATTTTCGACGTTGGGTGACTTTGCTCGTTGCTATCGTTGTGCTTGAGTCTTGTTTTGCTGGGCACAAGTTTGCCCAATAAAGGGTTACATTTGTAACTCACAGTTTTGACACTGCGTCGTTCTTCACAGTCACTATAACGTGAAAATACCGCCGATATGTGACTACAATAATAAAATGATATGCTAGGTTGTGTTTCCTAAGCTTGTCTTTAGGGGTACGCCTTCTAGAAATCATGAAATGGAAAGAGAGAGAGAAAGGCGTGTGCATGAAAAATGCAGCGGCTGATAGTTTGCTTGTCGGAACGCCCCGTCAACATCCGGTACCCCAGTCTTCCCATAACAAAAGGCACCAACAAGGCGCCAACAATGAGCAATCTTTCATTATTTTTCAATGTTCCTTTTCTTTTCAGATGATGCGGCCAAGGCGGTTATTGCGGACGCCATGCAGCTCATCCAAACAAGAACGTGCATCCGGTTTCAGCCCCACAGCGACGAGGAGAACTTCATCTCTATAGCATACAGGAGGTGCGTGTAGTATATTATACTCTTAGGTCCTGGCGTATAAGCCAACCCTTTCATTTTTAAATAGCTGAGATCATGGTGTACTATATGTCTAGTATAGAAATAGGGCAACAATGCCAACACCCGCCGAGGTGGCTGATCATGCTTCCGCGACCTTTTGAAGGAGGTGATTGCATCCTTATGACATATCAATCTTGATGTCAAAAGAACTGCAAGGAGACCCTCCTTACCTACTCCGTAAGACAGAGCACATTACCAGCATCAACCGTGGTTACCTGCAAGCTAACCAGACCTGAAACTTCCGGCAACAAGAGTCCTAGAATTCAGAGTAGTGCTGAAAAACGTTGCACTAGGACCAGATGATGTGGCTCGCACCTAAATCGCCATTTTCAGAAAGAAAGGGAGGTCTGCCTTTCTGGACATATGCAACATAGGTTCGAGTAATCAAGTAATCTAGCTCGATGAGTAGATTTGCACTATATGACACAGACTACCTTTAAACTGGCATAAGGTATCGCAGCACATTTGCGATTGAGCAAACGTGCTGCGATGACCTACGCCCCCAGTACTAGCGAGGCCTTGGCCCGTATACTTCGTTCTTTTGATGTGGACGTTGCACATGTGCCAGCGAAAAAAGCAGAAAAACGTGCTTGTAAATGTGGAAGAAAAGCTTCCGAAAGAAGGGTACCCAGGTGTTATGTATAACATTCTTTGTGCATATCATATTGACCGCAAATAAAGACGGGGGCAGGCGGAAGAGAACACATAAACAACACGGGCGGTAACTTCATCTGGTTTATTTACGGCAGCCCGTGGGCATATATAGACAAATAGAACATGCACAGAACGCAGGAAAAAAGAACATTCATCAGCCTAGCGGGGCAACCAATTATCAAAAAGATCTAGTTCCGATTGAAACAATCTAATGGAATTGTGACTAACGCAGTCTTGGCCTTTCTTTTTATGCGATAAGCATCCATCAGTACGCGTGCAGTCTGGCCCTGGCTTCTCCCCAGAATTTTTATCTCCTTAAATAAAGAGGTGCACAGTGACAGGCATTGCAGTTCGCAGGCAAGTGTGCCAATTTCTTTTAAGGAAATTTAAGGAGATTTAATTTGTTTTTAAGGAGATAAAGATAAAGGAGATAAGATAAAGAAAGGAGATGAAAGTGGAAAAGTGATGAACTGAATGAAATGGGGTATCTGCTTAATAATGTTTGGTGCGTGCAGACCGCTCGGTATGTCTTGAGGAGTCGTTCACGTAGCATTCGACAGCATTCGACAGGTGGTAATCACGATCATTAGCTAGACTTGGCACGCAACATATCGCTGCGGCAAGTTCGGAGTGCGATCATTACACGGGAAAGAAAACAATCGAATTTTGATGACAAAATTCAGGTACACGCTCATTATGCAAGTAAATACGGTATGTACAAAATACTTGTACTACCGTAAGCTAGTAGCCTGAAGCAAAATTCGAGCACCTTCTTAAAATACTTTTTAGCAGGTACAGGGTTGGGACTCGCCGTGGCACCCGCCGCAGTTGCTTAGTGGCTATGGTGTTGGGCTGCTGGGCACGAGGTCGTGGCATCGAACCTCGGCCACGGGGGCCGCATTTCGATGCAGGCGAAATACGAAAACACCAGTGTACTTAGATTGAGGTGTACGTTAAAGAAGACCAGGTGGCCCAAATTTCCGGAGTCCCCCACTATGGCGTGCCTCATAATCAGATCGTGGTTTTGGCACGTGAAACCCCATAGTTAAACTTAACAATGCCATCACAGTAACATTTGTTTTTTACTTTATATACTTACTATATCGACGTCATGGGTAAGGTGGCATCTCATACAACAGAAACTTTTCTATGGAGACGGCACCATCTGTGGAAACAATCTAGCCACGTTTTACTATCTCTTGTGCAATATCTATTCGTCTCGTAGACATGTGACAATATGCTGGATACCTGGTCATAGATGCATTGAAGGTAATGTGCTGGCCGACCAAATGGCCACATCTGTTACACCTCAAGCTGGTAATACCACAACTGCTATTCCTGCCACAGACCTCAAGTCTTTTTTGCGAACGAAACTGAGAAGTTACTGGCAATGCATGTGGGACAATGAAACAAATAATAAGCTCCATTTGATTAAGCCAAGGACAGGTTTCTGGCCCCCTGTTATAAAAACAAGACGGACCGATGTCGTATTCTGTAGACTCAGAAAAGGACACACATATGGTATTCACAATTTTCTGCTTACTGGCAACGAACCTCCTACCTGTACTAGACGTGGTGAAAGGCTCACTGTCCTCCACGTCCTCGTGGAGTGTCGGGAAGGTGAAAGAGAAAGAAGGAAACATTTTCCTCTAGCATACCGGTATTGTCTCCCTCTCCATCCCGGTACGTTTTTTGGTAAGGAACCCCTTTTTACCACCAAAGCTGTCCTAGGTTACTTGAGTGATGTGGTTTTACATGTTAATAGCACAATACTATCGCAGCGCATCCTCTCTAGAGGATGCTGCTGTGATAGTAGTTCTGAATAGCTCACACCTTCAGGTCCTTCTGCTTCGAGGAGTCTGTTAGGGCAGCAGTGCTTTTTCAAATTTTTTGTCGAGATGACCAATTTTATCACGATGTAATTCTTTTACAATACTCCTTTCGCCTCCTTGTCACGCTTCATAATCATAGTAATAGTTTTATTACATGTAGCTTTTACGCATTTTGCAATGACCGTCTTTTAGGCCCCTCTACAGCCCTGTAACATTCATTGCTTGTAATTTAACGCTTCACTTTGATTTCATTACCATTGGCTTGGCGCTCTTTGGCCATACCTGGCCCTTGCGCCATAAAACACAACACATCATCATCATCATCATCATCATCAATATAGCAACGTGTTTTCTCTATAAGTACGACGTGTTTTGTTCAGGTTACACGAAACACAGATTTCACGGATGACCAAGCACTACGCATGTCCTTGCACATGTTTTGACCCCACGTGCCACACAAACAGCTGTGATGAAACGCTTGCACATATTATCTGTGTCTGCCCACGCTATAATAGAAAGACAAGTGACGTGCACAGTGCCGGACCAATAGTCCACTATCAGAACGGAAAGCTCTAGGCCAGTGCTGCCACAGAAACTCTGTGCAGAAGGCCTTGTTAACGCTACTAAGATTCTTGCAGTCTACGGGCCTTCACGATAGACTTTAAGAACGCCGCCCCCCGCCCTATAGTATGCATGATTAGTTTGTGCTCGTCCCTCTTTCTCTCTGTCTCCCCTTCCACTCTCTTTCTCTTTTTATTCCCCTACCCTTTCCCTCCATGCAGGGTAGCCAACCGGAACTACCTTTGGTTATCCTTCCTCCCTCTGTCGCTTGACGACGGTCTGTCCTTAGCAGTGCGAATAGACGAAAAAGGGCACGTATACTGATAATCCTGCCAGAACAAGCCCGCATAAAGGGCACACATTGACAAATGGAATAGTTCATCTGAAGAAAGGTTCGGTCGCAGTACTTGCCTGCGTTGCCCTGAATTAAACGCGTTGTCTTCGGTCCTGTGGGGCATAAAAATAGTTCTGTCTATGGTGGTGCCGTCTGACATTGTGTCCAAACGTAATACCAAGCCGGCAGATCAGCTCTGTCAGAAATTTGAGCACGAGCGAGCGAGCAGTTTAGCGGGAAGAGCTATCTATACGTAGCTCACTTAGCTTACTGACGTATACCGTTCCATTGCCGCACGTGAGGTAAAGAATTTTGTGCGAATCTGTCAAGAGTGGCCCATAGAATATTTGTTACGGGAGCACCTCGCATCTCAGCTGATGTTCCCGGATCGCTCCAAGAGTCAGAAAGACGGAAGTGTTGTCATCACGTTTAACCGTAACATGCGGACGTTGTAAAGAAAATGATAATGCAGTAATTAGGCAGTAATTCGGCCCAATGACTTCGGCTATTGCAACTTGAATCTCGTAATATTACATTGCGGGACGATTTGTTAAATTTTCAGCAAGGCCGCTAGGTGTTGTGGATCGATATATTTCGCTTGCATGACATGCGACACCTATACCGAACGGAGATATAGTGAAACTTCCTTGCTGATAAGAGACATCACTCACTGACCTGTCTGTTGGATGGCGCGGTGCATCATTTATTTCCCGCAGTATGTGTGCCGTATCACCATTCAAGCAGTTGCAAAGCTGGAGAACACGCTCTGAGCCTCCGCGAAGATTCAGTGTGGCCAGATAACTACGATGACACTACAGTTTGAGAGCACACTTTTTAAGACTGCGCGCCTTTTAGGCTGTATATACTTCTTCAAGCGACAGCTCTGGTCATCAAGGCTTTCCTGTCAAACACATACACGTCTGTATCCCGTAGTATTGCGGACAGAAGTAGCGGCCACACAACGTCGAATAAAAGAAATGCGCATATTTTTATACTAATTATCGTTATCTGACAAAATTCCATGCTAAATGCCGTCCAACCGATGTTTCAAAGATTCGGAATGGCTACCTTGAGAAAGCATATCCGACTTTTCCTAGTTCATTCTGGTTTAGTTGTGTTGCGTGCTTGACTCTGAACATTTCGTTAGAGCAAATAGGAAGTTCTAACTTGTCCGTAGGCGCATTGCCCTTTACGAAATACCGGGTTAACGAAGAGAACGTGTATACGCGAGCGGCCCAATTAATGGCGCTGCCTGGTGGCGAAGATTTTTAGCAGAGGGGACACGTGCTATTATTGCAGTAAACAAGTTTATTATGCTTAGCTGTTGGTGAATGGTTTCGGCAATGATGCAACGTTAACTTGCAGTACTTTATTCATTCTTATTCAACAAGAAGACCGATGCAACACGAAATCATGTCTAACGCATCGCAGATGGACAAACTTTCACGCAATGTCGCTACCAGCGTTGATGATGCAGTTGACATCTCCAGTGATCCAGTATACTGTGGGGGTTAGCACGTTTACGGACAAGCTGAAACACTTCCAACACGATAGCGTTAAGGGCCTGTTGTCGCATAAAATCCGGGGGCAGCGTCTTGCATCGGACGTCGTTTAGCGAAAAATCATTCCGAACCGCAGCCACGCAGGCCCTCCGCGTGGGCCAGAGGCGTTACTGAACGAAGTGAATTCCTCAAAGTACGGGCATCAGAAAAATCTTTAAGTACAACCTAAACTACCCACAGGCATGATAGTGTCAGAATGTAATTTTAATATACCATAAATCATAATTCCGTTACGGGGAAACTCAAACACACACCCTTTTTCAAACATTTCTACGATTCATAAAGCGGCACGCTGTGCTCCGTTCCTTGCAACAACGCCATCCAGATGGCGCTCACCTCCGCGCATTCCCGGCCCACGCAAGAGGGCGCGTTTCTACCAGGAAGCTCACCTACTGGCCTTCGTGAATAGCGTTGGCCGCCAGCGTTTCCTGGTAAACAGTTACATAAGCTGCAGTTGCCGGGAACCGTGAGGAGCAGTCAGAGATCTTTAAATGCCATCGCATTCGACTCTTAAAGGCAAAGCTTAAGCGTCCTCCAAATTTTTATAATTGCTCTTACATTAACAGCAAACTTAGTTTCCCACGCAATATTCAGTCCATAATAATTAAACTCTAAGGCATACTTATCGCTAAGTTCAGAAAAAAATGCGCATGGTAACAATCGCTGTCTGTTAACTACCTACGAGAGTTTGGGCAATTTATTATGTCTGTAATGTTGCATTTATTCCTGCAGTACGCCACGGCTGAAAGTTGCTAGGCCGTCTGCTACCAATCGTAAGGGTGGTGAAGTAGCAGGGGCGTTCTGCTGCTGAGCGCGACGACGTGGGTGCTATCCCCACCGCGACGGCCGCATTCCGATTTGTGCGAAATGCAAAGTCACTCGTATGCCGACACATGCTTTGGATGCTCAAGTTCAATAACCGCAGGCGGTCGAGTTGTTCAAGGGGGCTCCGCTGCAGAGTTCCTCATAGCCAACTGTACAGCCTCTGGATGTCAAACCGCACAATTTAATTTTCTGCTATCGAGAAGGCGCCCTTCGGGGCCCCTTATCTGCCCGCATGAAACGCGAAGGTGGTCTGCAAGGCGCTGCTTCTGAGCCGTGAAATAACGTGCTCGTGTGGTCTGTCCATGACGCTTTTCTCCGGCGCAGGGGACGCTGCGCTTCGAACGTGGGCATGCAGTGTGGCGAACAGACTGTGGCGCTAGACCCGAGCTTATGCATGGAAACGGGTCTCGTGGCGCACGAGTTCTTGCACGCGCTCGGCTTCTTCCACGAGCACAGCCGGCCCGACAGGGACGGCTACGTCAGCATAGTGTGGGACAACATCATTGAGGGTGAGTGGGCTGAGTTCTCTCATTGATCTGCCGATGCCGTTGCTCCAAATGCCGTGAAAGCAAGTTGAACAGCTTGAGGAATTGGAAACTTGGACAATGTGCGCCGCTAAAGACCGCGAGCTTATGCGGCACCTTCGTTACACATTTTTATTAGCTGATCGTTTACGGTGCACTCCGTTCAGGCGGTGTGTCCTAACAAATTTGCACGGAGCGGCTCGGCAGGAGCACTGGTGCACGTATGCACAGCGCTCATATACCAGCAGCGGAGCGTAGAATGCAGCCCACGCTACGCTGCGAAGCGTATTACATGGAGCTTGACAGTGCTCCTACTTAGTTCTTTGTCGTTGTGTGAAAGTCGAGACTCGCAGGGATAAAAAAAACAGACTGTCACCATAAAGAAATCATTATTTTTATTTAAGAACAGAGCACCTAGTTCATTTCAAAGAAATATCCATCGAAGCCAATAGACTTGTCTAACATCCTTCTCCAACCAATCAAAACAACTCTTAACTCCCCAAGCTTTAATGCTGTTGAGTGGCCCCTGCGACGTTTTATTTATTTTATTTTAGGATACTGTCAATCCCATCAACGGGATTATTGCAGGAGTGGGTGTTCAGTACAGGTAATACGCAGGCACAAGCATTGTACTCGCTATCTAAAAGAAAATTAAAAATAGAATAAAAAAACAGTAAAATTGACGGCACAGAAAATTTTGTCACTTTGGCGGGAGCACAGACAGTGTACATTTCTCAGTTTCCTCTACAAACGTTTGTAGTGTTGGCTGCTCTAGTGAAATTGGTCAAGTGCGTTCCATTCCCAGATTACTTGAGGGAAAAAAACCAAAAGTATTGTTAATACAAAAATATTATTTGTACATTGAGTCCTGCTTTTGGTGCACTTTTACTTGTTCCTTTTATTAAAGATGACTATTTAAACATAACTGTTATAAAAGATAACAATTTAAAGTTATTTAAGGTCAACTTTGAAGATAACTGTTTAGCCACAACAATTCCTTAATGTGATGAGCAAAACGAGAACAAGGTAAAAGCAGGAGCCAACGTATCTACAAGTGGGCTTGTGGAAAGATAATGCAGGAACGAGTACGTACGCGATACCTCTATTAGCCAGTTTCAGAATAGCGTTTGTAATGTAAATGTAAGCACCTTTGCGGGACATTACGGTGCGCGTCCTTTTAAGACTTTTAGTCTACTGCGCGGGTACGCAAACGTTAAGAAGACGTTATAAAACAGGGTGCCGCATGTTGCCTCGTGGAAAACGTATCCAAACCAAGACAATCCATCAGCAACGATAATGTTGCTATGCGGACGCGTCTCATCAGGCCTACGAACGCCGGAATCGCATAATGATCTCAGAAATTGGACGCGCTATGCGCTCATCAAGGTTTGAGGGGAGCTTAGAGAAATCGAAAACTTCTTTCAATAACTGGCGGCCAAGGCAAGTGAGAGCGTAGCCATTCTGAGAATTCACGCTGAAGCGGCAGCCGTGGGTGCGGCCATGTTCGACAGCGCTATTTATAAGTGTCCGTAAACATCACGAACGTTAAACTGGACAAATAACGTATGTTATCATAGCGCTCGTAAACCACAGAAATCTGATAACGTTCACAGCATGCGCAGTGATTGCAATGCTATTTCTTTACATAAGTAATGCGATTACGTGTGGTTGCAAACGCTAATCTAAAACTGTCAATTAATAGGCTGTTTTAGTTGGGCATCCGGAATCACCCAGACAGCGCCTGAGGTCGTGCGTACGTAGGCAAGCGCGTGCACAATACGGCAATAGTGTGCCGAACGCAGAAGTTGCTGACTTGCACGCAGTAGGCGGTAGTATGCTGCTCAACACCTCGATATGCCAGCTTCTGATACTGTGTAACCAATATCAGCTGCCACGAAGTCAAACCGCAAGCCGGAGTCATATCATCGGTCGGAGAAATATCCGAAAATGCGCTCTCGTGCCCACGCGAGAATATCCCGCAAATGCAGCACTGCCCGCTGCGCATGCTCTGCAGCTTTTGAAAAGCCGCAGGCGCATGCAAGCGACCGTGCATGCTCCTGCGCACTGCGCATGCGTACTGTCGCTTATGCGGGTTTCCTCTGTACATTGAGCTGTTGTGAACGCCCAACTAAAACTGTCTAATGATATGCCATGTCTCAACCACAAAGTGATATTTGTTCTTATCTCTGAACATAACTGTGTACTTTCTGCAAATTTAAGAGCACAGTTGGAATCGCGACAGTGTAACGAAAGATAAGGCGATGTTCTCGCGATGAACCAACGTATTCTCAGTTACTCTCAGAGCCGCCATGATTGTGTATAGGCTTTGTCGTTACGCTGCTAAGCGCGAAGTCGTGGAGCAAATCCCCGTCGCGGCGGCCGCATTTCGATGGAGGCGAAATGCAAAAAGTCCCATGTACCCTGCATTGGGTGCACATTAAGGAAACTCAGGTGGTCGAAAATGGCGTGCCTCATAATCGGATCATGGTTTTGGCGCATAAAAACCTAGGATTTAATTTTAATTAATGTCTTGTTGGTGCAATAATATATTATTGGTACTGTCTGCCAAACATAGAAGCAAGCGCTGCTAAATGGAACATTATAAAATTACAACGATAGGGCATTCTGCGAACACCTGTCAGGTGTTTTCGTGCAGCTTAATTGATTTTTCTGTTCACGGTGCTACATATTTGTCCGAGCTCATCGCCAGCTATAAGCACTACGTTGACCACGTATTGCCTCCCTACTTTCTTCAGTCCACGTGACACAGAGTTAATGTGTAAGGTATACCCGCAACTCTCTTCTTTACGCTCAGCGATTTGCTTATGTTGTCCATTTCATTCCTTGTGTCCATCTTTGCACACCTTCTTTCAGTAGCGTGAATTCCCACCAACTTGCTCAACTTCTAGGCGTTACATACTATGTCACTTTGCTGGCGTTCTAAATGCTTTCCGTGTTTGAAACTCCTGCAGCTTCCAACGAAAGCTTTTGGCGGAAAAAGGAGACGGAGGCGGACACGCTCGGCGAGCCGTACGACTACCAGTCCGTCATGCACTATCCGCATGACGCGTTTAATAAACCTGGGTCAGGGTCCACGCTGCTGCCCAAGGCGCCGGAAGTCCAACCGGAGACCCTGGGCAAGGCCATCCAAGAAAACTTTCTCACAGACACGGACATTAGGAAACTCAACATGCTCTACAACTGTACAAGGAGTTCTCCGAGCCTTAGAAAAGATTGATGATTATCATTAGATTTAATTACACGAAAGAATTTCATCATTTCTTTGCCAAGTCCTACCTATAATAAACTGCAGTGGCATCAGAAGTTTCGGGTGAATGAGTGTGCTCACGTACTTTACCTGCAGCTGGTCTGCGGAATGACTGCTCTTTCATGAACACTAAACAGACCTGGAGAAGGGGTATAACAAACGATAATTCCCAAGCACCACGTTTTTGGCAACTCCAGTGATCCTAGCAGGATGCGCATGTCGCCAGCACTTTTAACGACATGGACAATGGGCATGCTCTGCATCTTTTCATAGCAGTCATAGCCGTGACAGCTTTGAACTTTGCCAGGTCAACCTATAATGTGGGGCACAAAAGAGAGAAATACGAAGCTCATCATGGTATTGCTGAGCTCTTCGTACTTGGCGCTGCGCAGGGAGGTCCTTAGTGAACACTGCATTGACAGTTTTGGTGAAGTAGTTCAACGATCTTGCACAAGCTGTAACCGCTAAGTATTGCGATGTTTTCCTTTTAAATCCCTCGAATCTTCGTCTTTATCTCACACTTTTCGACCTTTCCTGTCTCCTTCTCTCTTCTTTTTACTTCCTTTCTCCTGGCAGCAAGAGTTAATTAACCCTGTGTGGCTATCCAACCTTGGGTATACCATATTCGGTTATAGTGACGGCGTTCGACTGGCGTCGTGCAGACTTGTATGCAAGCTCTGCCGCGTCCCCTTGTTGGGCTCCGTGGTGGGCGGTCGGCGCTGTTGCCGAATGCATACATTTTTTCATGGAAACTTCTTTCCCCTCCCTTGCTGATCGCCCTCAGAAACGAGGGCGCACCGAAGATGTCTTCAAGTTTTTCGGACGCCAAACCCAGAATTTTCCCCGCTTTCACGTTATTCATTCTGAAAAGCTAAACAAGCTAGTCCGAAACATTTCACCATTCCTTGTTTCAAAGTCCCTGACTGATATTTTTGGTCCAGGTTACAAGGTGTCGAGGATGGCAAGCGGCGACCTCCTCTTGGAGCTCCGCGATGTAAAACAATATGAGAAACTACCGCAACTAGTGTCATTTAGGGAGACCCCCATAACACTAACCCCGCACCGTACAATGAACACCACCCGTGGTGTTGTGTCAGATGATGATTTGCTTGAGCTGATTGAAGCGGAACTCCTGGAGGGCTTCAGCGAACAAAATGTGATCAATGTCAGAATAATTAAGATTAGGCGGGATGGTAAAGAGGTTCAGACGAAACACCTAATAATTACTTTTGGATCAAGTATCTTGCCCGAATCAATCGAGGCCGGGTACACCAAGCTTCGTGTTAGGCCGTACGTGCCAAACCCACTCCGATGTTTCAAATGCCAGCGCTTCGGTCACAGCTCGCAGAGCTGCCGAGGCCGCCAAACTTGTGCAAAGTGCAGTGCTCAAGAACACACCTCTGAAGCTTGTGAGAACGCTCCACACTGCGTGAACTGTGATGGCGAGCATGCCGCATACTCGCGGTCGTGCCCGTCTTGGAAGAAACAAAAAGAAATAGTCACTATCAAAGTAAAAGAAAACATATCATTCAAAGAGGCACGCAGGCGGGTTGCATACCTTCCTAAGGCCAGCTTTGCCGAAGTGGCGCGTCAGGGGGCTGTGTCACAACGGCCTCCGGCGGCTGTCCGACCCACAGGCAGTGAGTCGGCAGTTACGCCATCTGCCCCCGCGGCGGTTGCAGCTAGCGCTGCTCCGTCAACCCAGCAGACGGGGCCACCGACCCCGAAGGTGGGCGCAGCTGAGGCTGCCCCAACCTCCCCGGCCCCTTTCAGCGCTGGCAACAGCCGCCGCAGCCAAATCCCTCAGGGAGCCCCATCGACCTCCGGGCTGGTGGGCGCAGGGGTCTTGCCCTCCAAGGCGGGACTCTCTCTTGTAACTTCTCGCTCGCAAGAGCACGTGTCCGGCGCCTCACAAGAGGCAATGACACTACACCTGTCCTCAAGGTGCACCAAACGCCTAAGGAGCGGCGAGGCTCCCTCGAACGCTCCAGAAAGGGCAGAACCCCCTTTACAGGGCCTCGAAAGAGCTCTGTAACCTAAGGCATCACCTCCGTTTCCATACACACAGCACTTATTTACATTCAATATGGATACACAAATTATTCAATGGAACGTCAGAGGTCTTCTTAGGAACCTTGATGACGTACAAGAGCTTATCCAAAAACATAATGCAAAAGTGCTGTGTTTACAGGAAACACTTAAAATCCAAACACACAAACTTTCTCCGAACGTATGTTACGTTTCGAAAAGATCGCGATGATGCTCTCGCATCATCGGGCGGTGTTGCAATTGTAATTCAAAAAAGCATAGCCTGTCAACGTTTACAGCTACGAACGGCCCTTGAGGCAGTGGCGGTTCGAGTTATTCTGCTAAACAAACTTATCACTGTTTGCTCACTTTATATACCCCCACATTATAAACTAAGCAAACATGAATTTCAGTCTTTTATGGATGAATTGCCCGAACCCTATGTTGTTCATGGCGATTTCAATGCACATAACTACCTGTGGGGCGACCCTCGTATACATGCGCGAGGACGTCTTGTCGAACAGTTCCTTTTTTCTTCTGGTGCATGTCTGTTGAATAAAAAGGAACACACATATTACTCTCTTGGAAACAGAACCTATTCTTCCATAGACCTTAGCATAGTCTCCCCGTCTGTACTGCCTGAACTTGAATGGGAAGTTACCGACAACCCTTACGGCGGCGACCACTTCCCTATACTGCTAAGATCACCTAAAGAAAACGAATATCCACCCCACGCTCCTAGGTGGAAGATTGAGACAGCTGATTGGGAGAAATTTCGATCTCTTACTAGTATCTCATGGGCTGACCTGTCTTCGTTAGGAATTGATGCTGCAGTCGAGTTCTTTACAGCCTTCATAATAGATGTCGCATCTGAATGCATATCAGAAGTAAAAGACTTGGCCTGCAAACGGCGTGTCCCTGGTGGAACGAAGATTGTAGGAACGCTCGTAAAAAACAGAACAGGGCGTGGGGGTTGCTACGCGCTTCTCCCACTGCGGAGAATCTTAGCAACTTTAAAAAAGTAAAATCCCAAGGCAGGCGAACCCGCCGACAGGCCAGACGAGAAAGTTGGCAGAAGTTTCTATCGCGTATCAACTGGTTTACTGATGAGGCCAAAGCCAGGAACAGGGTCAATAATGTAAGGGGGCGACAAGCATATTCACTCCCTTTGGTAAACACACAAGGCGATACCCTACAAGATCAGGCGGACTCATTTAGGGAGCACTTTGAGAGCGTGTCAAGTGCCAACCATTACTCGCAATCCTTTCTGAAATATAAACAAATAGAAGAATGTAAGCCACTCATAAGAAAATGTCAACAGAATGAACCATACAACTGTCCTTTTATTATTGCCGAGTTGAGAACTGCCTTGAGCGCATGCAAGAGCTCTGCACCGGGATCTGACAGAATCAAGTATGAAATGATCAAAAACTTACATAAAGAGACACAAGTTACAAAAGTCACAATTTTCAACACCATTTGGGCTGCGGGATACCTGCCTACTGCATCGAATAAAGCCATTGTGATCCCGGTCTTAAACAAGGCAAAGATCCTTCCTCTGTGGCAAGTTACCGCCCCATAGCTTTGACAAGCTGCCTTTGTAAGGTATTTAAAAAAATTATCAATTGCCGTCTCGTACATCTCCTAGAGTCCAGTAATATGCTTGACCCATTTCAATGTGGTTTTCGGGAAGGGGGATGTACAACCGACCATCTTGTGCGCATCGAAGGGAACATTCGCGATGCCTTCGTGCACAAGCAGTCTTTCTTATCTGTATTTCTGGATATGGAAAAAGCGTACGACAGAACCTGGCGGTACGGAATCCTGCGCGATCTTTCCGCGCTAGGTAACCGCGGCAATATGTTAAATACCTAGAGAACCGTACATTTCGAGTGAAAATAGGTCCTGCACTGTCGCGTGCATTTATACAGGAAACTGGGGTACCCCAGGGTGGCGTACTCAGCTGCATGCTCTTTGTCGTAAAGATGAACACGCTTCGTGCATCTCTACCACTAGCTATTTTCTATTCCGTCTACGTAGACGATATACAAATAGGTCTGAAATCCTGCAACCTCACGGTCTGCGAGAGACAAGTACAGCATGCTTTGAGCAAGGTGTCACAGTGGGCAGAGAAAAATGGGTTTAAAATCAATCCTCACAAGAGTTCTTGTGTTCTGTTTACAAGAAAGAGAGGCCTGGTTCCGGATCCTTGCTTAGAACTGTGTGCACAACAGATACCTGTAAACAAAGAACACAAATTTCTAGGTGTTATACTTGACAATAGACTCACTTTCATCCCACACATTAAACATCTTAAAGAAAAAATGTCTGAAAACAATGAACCTAACGAAACTTCTATCGCAGACTACGTGGGGTAGTGACAGGACGTGCTTAATGAATCTCTATAAGAGCCTGATTCGATCACGATTAGATTATGGTGCCGTGATCTATCATTCTGCTGCCCCGAGCGCGCTAAAGATGCTAGATCCGGTCCACCATCTAGGAATCCGCTTAGCCACGGGCGCTTTCAGAACAAGACCCATTGAAAGCTTATACGTAGAATCAAATGAGTGGTCACTTCATCTGCAGAGAACATACATCAGCCAAACATATTTTCTGAAAGTACACTCTAATCCTCAACATCCGTGTTTCAATACCGTTAACGATATGACATATTCTACACTCTTTCGGAATCGCCCCTCCGTAAGACAACCTTTCTCGCTGCGTGTGAGGGAGCTTAGTGTTAAAATGGATGTCCCAATCCTCAAACATCGCCTAATGCCTCCAGCTAAGCTGCTACCTCCTTGGGAGTGGCAGATGATACAATGCGATATATCTTTCATGCAAGTTACAAAACACGCTCCAGAGATTGAAATACAAATGCATTTCCGGGAACTCCAATACAAACACTCCTGCACGGAGTTCTACACAGACGCATCAAAGTCACGCGAGGGGGTGTCCTATGCAGCCGTCGGCCCATCCTTCTCGGAATCCGACGTACTGCATCCGGAAACTAGTATCCTTACGGCTGAGGCCTACGCACTGCTGTCGGCCGTAAAGCCTATAAATAAATCACAACTCCAGAAATCAGTTATATATACGTACTCCCTCAGTGTTGTGAAGGCCTTGATGTCTTTCTGTAATCACAAAAATCCAGTATTTAATGAACTGTAACCTCACTGAGCCCTGTTATATCCCATTTAGTACCCTCTAATTCCTCCAATAACACCTCCTCTAGCAGTGTTATTGGAGGAATTAGAGCGTACTAAATGGGATATAATAGGGCTCAGTGAGGTTAGGAGGACAAAAGAAGCATATACAGTGCTAAAAAGCGGGCATGTACTGTGTTACCGGGGCTTAGCGGAGAGACGAGAACTAGGAGTCGGATTCCTGATTAATAAGGAAATAGCTGGTAACATACAGGAATTCTATAGCATTAACGAGAGGGTGGCAGGTCTTGTTGTGAAACTAAATAAGAGGTACAAATTGAAGGTGGTACAAGTCTATGCCCCTACATGCAGTCATGATGACCAGGAAGTCGAAAGCTTTTATGAAGACGTGGAATCGGCGATGGGTAAAGTCAAAACAAAATACACTATACTGATGGGCGACTTCAATGCCAAGGTAGGCAAGAAGCAGGCTGGAGACAAGTCAGTGCGGGAATATGGCATAGGCTCTAGGAATAGCAGAGGAGAATTATTAGTAGAGTTTGCAGAACAGAATAATATGCAGATAATGAACACCTTTTTCCGCAAGTGGGTTAGCCGAAAGTGGACGTGGAGGAGCCCGAATGGTGAGACTAGAAATGAAATCGACTTCATACTCTGCGCGAACCCTGGCATCATACAAGATGTAGACGTGCTCGGCAAGGTACGCTGCAGTGACCATAGGATGGTAAGAACTCGAATTAGCCTAGACTTGAGGAGGGAACGGAAGAAACTGGTACACAAGAAGCCAATCAATGAGTTGGCGGTAAGAGGGAAACTAGAGGAATTCCGGATCAAGCTACAGAACAGGTATTCGGCTTTAACTCAGGAAGAGGACCTTAGTGTTGAAGCAATGAACGACTATCTCATGGGCATCATTAAGGAGTGCGCAATAGAAGTCGGTGGTAACGCCGTTAGACGGGAAACCAGTAAGATATCGCAGGAGACGAAAGATCTGATCAAGAAACGCCAATGTATGAAATCCTCTAACCCTACAGCTAGAATAGAACTGGCAGAACTTTCCAAGTTAATCAACAAGGGTAAGGTAGCTGACATAAGGAAGTATAATATGAAGAAAATGGAGCATGCTCTCAGGAACGGAGGAAGCCTAAAGGAGTGAAGAAGAAACTAGAAATAGGTAAGAATCAGATATATGCGTTAAGAGACAAAGCCGGCGATATCATTACTAATATGGATATGGAGTTCAAGTGGCTGAAGAGTTCAATAGAGATTTATACAGTACAAGTGGCACCCACGAAGATAATGGAAGAGAAAATAGCCTAGAGGAATTCGAAATCCCACAGGTAACGCCAGAAGAAGTAAAGAAAGCCTTAGGAGCTATGCAAAGGGGGAAGGCAGCTGGGGAGGATCAGGTAACAGCAGATTTGTTGAAGGATGGTGGTCAGATTGTTCTAGAGAAACTGGCCACCCTGTATACGCAATGGGTCATAACCTCGAGCCTACCGGAATCTTGGAAGAACGCTAACATAATCCTAATCCATAAGAAAGGGGACGCCAAAGACTTGAAAAATTATAGACCGATCAGCTTACTGTCCGTTGCCTACAAAGTATTTACTAAGGTAATCGCAAATAGAATCAGGAACACCTTAGACTTCTGTCAACCAAAGGACCAGGCAGGATTCCGTAAAGGCTACTCAACAATAGACCATATTCACACTATCAATCAAGTGATAGAGAAGTGTGCCGAATATAACCAACCCTTATATATAGCTTTCATTGATTACGAGAAAGCGTTTGATTCAGTCGAAACCTCAGCAGTCATGGAGGCATTACGGAATCAGGGTGTAGATGAGCCATATGTAAAGATACTGGAAGATATCTATAGCGGCTCCACAGCCACCGTAGTCCTCCACAAAGAAAGCAACAAAATCCCTATAAAGAAAGGCGTCAGACAGGGAGATACGATATCTCCAATGCTATTCACAGCATGTTTACAGGAGGTACTCAGAGGCCTGGAGTGGGAAGAATTGGGGATAAAAGTTGATGGAGAATACCTTAGCAACTTGCGATTCGCTGATGATATTGCCTTGCTTAGTAACTCAGGAGACCAATTGCAATGCATGCTCACTGACCTGGAGAGGCAAAGCACAAGGGTGGATCTGAAAATGAATCTGCAGAAAACCAAAGTATTGTTTAACAGTCTCGGAAGAGAACAGCAGTTTACGATAGGTAGCGAAGCACTGGAACTGGTAAGGGAATACATCTACTTAGGGCAGGTAGTGACCACGGATCCGGATCATGAGACTGAAATAACCAGAAGAATAAGAATGGGCTGGGGTGCGTTTGGCAGGCATTCTCAAATCATGAACAGCAGGTTGCCACTATCCCTCAGAAGGAAAGTGTATAACAGCTGTGTGTTACCAGTACTCACATATGGGGCAGAAACCTGGAGGCTTACGAAAAGGGTTTTGCTGAAATTGAGGACGACGCAACGAGCTATGGAAAGAAGAATGATGGGTGTGACGTTAAGGGATAAGAAAAGAGCAGATTGGGTGAGGCAACAAACGCGGGTAAACGACATCTTAGTTGAAATCAAGAAAAAGAAATGGGCATGGGCCGGACATGTAATGAGGAGGGAAGATAACCGATGGTCACTAAGGGTTACGGACTGGATTCCAAGGGAAGGGATGCGTAGCAGGGGGCGGCAGAAAGTTAGGTGGGCGGATGACATTAAGACGTTTGCAGGGACAACATGGCCACAATTAGTACATGACCGGGGTAGTTGGAGAAGTATGGGACAGGCCTTTGCCCTGCAGTGGGCGTAACTAGGCTGATGGTGATGATGATGATGACTCCGCACTATGTAAAGCATATATATCTAACCAACATGTGATCATATGCTGGGTGCCGGGTCATAGGGGCATCGAAGGCAATGTTCTGGCGGACCAGATGGCCACATCAATTGCATCGTATTGTGTAAATCCTACCGCAGCAGCCACTGCCACAGATATGAGGCCCTTCTTGCGCAGAAAACTGCGAAACTAGTGGCAACGCTCGTGGGACATGGAAGGAAATAATAAACTGCACGTAATAAAGCCACAATTAGGGTTCTGGCCTTCTGCAACAAAATCACGCCGAACAGATGTCCTATTCTGCCGTCTAAGAATAGGACACACATTTGACACCCACAATTTTTTACTCTCTGGAAATGAGCCCCTAACCTGTGTTAGATGCGGGGAGAGGCTGACCGTCCTCCATGTCCTCCTGGAGTGTCGGAAAGCCGAATCTGACAGAAAGAAACATTTTCCGTTAGCATACCGGCAGCACATTCCCCTTCATCCTGTAACGTTACTCGCCCCAGAACCGCTCTTTGACACTAACGCAGTCCTAGACTTCCTGAAAGATGTTGTGTTACATGTGATTAACCCTATACGTTCATAGCGTCTCCTCTCTCCAGAGTATGCCGCTGTGAAAGCTATTTCGTATAGCGCATGCCTCTCGGCCCTTGCGTTTCAAGGGCTCTCGCGAGGCAGTAGTGCTCTTAGAAAATTTTAGCACCTCGCATATTTCATATAATACACCATTCTTTTTTAAAGCATTTTAGTGATCATAGTACATGTCATTAATTATTGCCATAATTTTATTACGTGTAATTTTTATGCAATTTAAACAAACTCTTTTAGGCCCCTTTACAGCCACGTCACATTAAATTCACAAAGCCCGTCAGACCACGACATATTCATTACAACTAGCATGGCGCTGTTTGGCCATACCTGGTCCTTGCGCCATTAAACCGCAAACATCATCATCATCATCCTTTTAGCTTAGGAGAGCTTAGCGTTCTGCTGAAAGCAAACCATGTCATCACTTTATCAATGTATAGTGCAGGCAAGATTTTTTTGCGTAGGAGTTGGAACAGCATATTTTTGGACTGCGAATTTAACGCGATAAGTTAATGTTAAGAGTCAGATCTTTCAATTAATTTCACCCGCCGTGGTTGGTCAGTGGCTATGGTGTTGGGCTGCTGAGCGCGAGGTCGTGGGATCGAATCGCGGCCACGCCGGCCGCATATCGATGGGGGGCCAAATGCGAAAACACCCGTGTACTTAGATTTAGGCGCTCGTTAAACCCCAGGTGGTTGAAATTTCCGGAGTTCTCCACTACGGCGTGACTCATAATCAGAAAGTCGTTTTGACACGTAAAACCCCATAATTTTTTTCATTTAATTTTGCGGGTAAATCGAATAGACTATTATTGTTGTAGACAAACCTAACAGATTGCCGTTGCAAATAAACATGGTAAATAAACTGATTGTGGCCGGGAACCAAACTACATTTGCATATTCTTGTATAGGTCGGATAGAGGTACTGTTGGCTAAGTGTATTGTTTTAGGTGGTGCAGATCGGAGGCGTCTTTTAAGGAATAATAATCTCTTTAAGGCGGACGATGTAACATAGTTTACGTGTGCCTCCCATCTAAAGTCACTTGAAATCATTAATTCAAGGTACTTTTGTTGCTTGACAGTAGTTACTTGCGAGTCACTAATGGCGTAGGAAAAATCTGATATAATTTGTTTACGTGTCATTCTTAGCAAAGCTGATTATCATAATTTAAAATCATCTGCCGTATCGCTCACCATTGGGATACTGCTATTAAGGCATTGTTGAGGACAGTATGATCGGAAGCAGAATTTCTTTATAAATGATGCAGCCATTAGCGAAAAGTTTAAGTTCTGATGGATGAGGGTTGATCGTTAATAAAAGTTCGGAATAAGATAGGAGCCAGGACACTGCCCTGCGGTAGTCCTTATGTAACTTCTGTTGCTTCGTATTTCCAGTGACTCGTGTTTAGAAACTGTGCTCGGTTGGTAAGTACGCGCTAATCCAGTCTGCAATTGGTGCTTTGCCTAATGCCATCTGTAAATTTTTTTTTATTAGTTCTTGCTGTGGATACCCGGTCAAATGCTTTTTCAGAAGTCAAGTGAGATAAGGTCGATCAGCTTTTGTTCGTCGATGGCCAAAGATATATTGTGTATTAATTCAATTAATTGTGTAACTGTGCAAATACTTTCATGAAACTCGTGTTGAGACAGTGACAAAAGGCGTTCTTTTTCAAGGTAAGTGGTGATATGTTTAAGAATAAGGTGCTCGAGCAATTTGGATATTGTGGTCATTATGATAATGGGCGACAGTTGGCGACATCAGCTTCAATGCTCGACTTGTGAATTGGTATCACTTGTGCAGTTGCCAACTTACAGGGCAAGGTACATGAAGTTGAACATTATTGAACATTATGTGCACATATAATGAACATTATGTGCCGATATTTGGCTACCCTTTCAGCGTAGCGGGTGAGAAACTCATTCGGTATTTTATCAGGCCCTGGTCGTTTTTTCGTGTTTATTATTAGCAAAAGATTAATATACCTGCTTCGTCTATGTGAAGAGGTTGTATGTAGTTGGTAATACGAATGTCAACATGCGGTGGGATGTCGTTGTCAGTAGGGAAAGTGAGCTCTGTCTCTGCTTTCTTTGGGGAACATTGTACTCTCTTTGCGATTTTTAGGATTTAAGTATTTCCAAAATTTTTGTGGTGCATCACTTAAAAAATGAGGTAATTTTAAAGAAATGTAGTGACTTTTGGCAGCGGTTATTTTAGACCTTATTGAACTGATAACATCCGCAAGGTTACTTTTGCTTATAAGGCTGGGTGTTCGTTCAGATTTTCTGAGGCGCTGTATTTTGCGTTTTGCATGAATAGTGTCGCGACTTATTCATGGAATGTATTATTTGTTTTCTTTGTTTTGGTTGGTATATAGAAGAACTGGAATGTACTACAACATCTTTAGATTTTTGCCGCAATGATTCGATATCAGCATCTGGATGGTAAGCGAGCTGCTCAAACGAATTAAATTTGTGCTATAGTTGGTCGACTATGCTAATGTCTTCAGCATTCTTGAAGCCGAGGAAAATTAAAACTCATTTGGAGGGCTTCATACGGTCACGCACTGGAATTGAACACAATACTATCTTGTGGTCCGATATACCGCCTATTAACTCAACGCCGGCTTTATGAAGGGGAAAACCGCCGCTAATAGACACCAGGCCATGTATATTTGAGGAGCAGTCCTGTACACGGGTGGGCTTGCTTAATAAATTGAGAGAGGTTAAATGTTAGCATAGTATCAAAAATTTTATCGGAACATAGTGACTGATGCATTGTGAGCAAGTCGATAACAGGGAGGCAAGAATCGCAACCAGTATAATCCTACTTGTAACAACATCAAAGTGCAGGTAAGTATACAGGCAATGCAAAGCGATGTTTCACGAAAGATTCTGATAGACGCAGCCAACAACAACTGGACAGGAAGTGAAATGCATTAAAAAAAAGACATCCACCCCTTCAACGTCAGGAAGTGCCGTCAAACCCCCCGCAGGGGCGTCTGCGTCAGCAGGCGTTTGGTGTGTTGCGACACCACGTACCCGAGCACACGAGGGTTGGACCCTGCCGCGTGTAGCCGTGCGCGGCTTAACCGTGTCTGGGGAAAGGAGGATCCTGGGGATTGAGCCGATGCTGGGTGTTTGGACCTTCGAGGCCCCCCGCCGGAGGCAACACTCCTCTTCGGCCTCTTCTTCACACAGAGGGCACCTCCAGACTGACCCACCCGGAGGAAATCGGCAGTCGCCTTTTCCTGTCCTTCTCTTCAATCTTCGTCTTTCTCTCTCGCCTTTCTCATCTTTCCTGTCTTCACTTCTCCTCACTTCCGTATTCTGGGCGGCAAAGGTTAACCTGGTGTAATTATCCAAACTTGGGTATTTTATATTAGGTTATAGTGGCGATGCATGGCTGGCGTCTGCAGGCTTCCGATCTTGTGGCGTCCCCTTGTTGGGCTCGGTGAGTGGCCACCATCGCCGCCGAATTTTCAAAATTTTATGGCAAAAACTTTTCCCCCATTTCCTGATCGCTCCCTCAAGAGGGGGCGCACCGACGAACAATTCAACTTCTTTATGCAACCGAAAGTATATCTCCCCAAATACCACGTTGTCCACAGCCAGCACGAAACGAAGACAGTTCGAATGATATCATCATTTCTTGCAGCCAAATCTCCAACTGAAGCAATAGGCTCCGGTTCTAAAATAACGAAGATGCGAAGTGGCGATCTTCTGCTCGAAGTTCGCGACAAGTCACAGTACGACAAACTCTCAAAACTTGTAGCGTTTGGGGACATTCCCGTTTCTGTGGGCCCACACGTGTAGATGAACACAGTGCGCGGTGTCATTTCGGAAGATGACCTTCTGAAACTTAGCGAAAGTGAATTACTAGAAGAATGGCAAGAACAGAACATCGTCAAGGTACAATGGATAAAAATAAGGCGAGATGACAAAGAATTACCAAGTACGCACATAATCATCACTTTTGGAACTAGCAACTTACCAGACTAAATAGAAACAGGATACTGCAAACTCCGTGTAAGGCCATGCATTCCTAACCCATGCCGATGCTCCAAGTGTCGGCGGTTTGGACACGGTTCGCAAAGCTGCCGAGGGCGCACTACTTGTGCAAAATGTGCATCAAACGAGCACTCGTCCGACACTTGCACTTCCACCATTCACTGAGCTAACTGTGAAGGCGATCACCCGCGTACTCCCGTTCTTGCTTATCCTGGAAAAAAGAAAAAGAAATCATCGAAATCAAAGTCAAACTGAACCTTTCCTTCCAAGAGGCGCGGAAGCGCTTCTCGATGAACCAATCTAGTACGTCCTACACCGATGTGGTGCGCCGGGGGGCAGCGCTACATCATTCGGCGGCCGCCCAAGTTACACGGAGTCTCACGGCGGTCTCGCCATCAGACCCCCGGCCAGAACAGCCAGCGCTCTTCCAGCCCCCGAAAAGGAGGAACAGCAGACCCTCGGGCCTGTTGAACCCAGGGCCGCTGCGCGTGCAGATCGGCCCACCACTCCCGCGAAAATCCCCGCTCCGCGGGAAGTACCCACCGCCTCAGACGAGGTGATGGATACGAGCACGAATCTGGCGTCTCAAAAGCCCAAGGAACGGCGCAGCTCCCTCGAGCGCGCCGGAAGGAAAGATAGAGCTCGTATCATGGGGCCTGCAAAGGTCTCGTGAGCTGATATAATCTACATTTCTTAGACACACAGCACAAAACACATATATTATGGATACACAGATAATACAATTGAATGTCACGGGTTTACTCCACAACCTAGACTACATTAGGAACTCTTACATAAGTACAGTCCAAAGGTGATGTGTGTCCAAGAAACACATCTTAATAATCCTTCACGCACGAACTTTCTCCGGCGGTATGCCGTTTATCGAAAAGACTGCAACGACGCCTGTTTGGGATCGGACCGCTGGTACGATCTGTTGGGAACTCGGCGCTGACGCCCGTGGTTGTACCTGGGTCGCAAGCCCCAAGGGTAGCGTTGGCCTGGCGGCCTGGGGTACAACTGGAAGCATTCGAAGGTCCCGGCAAAGCATGAGTCGACTGGTAACAACAAAACAACTTGTTTATTTTAACATCGCAAAGAGTTGGCGGTCAGGTTTGACCGAAGTAGAGAGACGGGAGAGCACTTCACTCAACAGAAGAAATCGGAGCCCTCCTTTTTGGCGTCCGGGGGCAGCTGTTTTTATACTCTCGCAGTTGAGGGCAAGAAGGAACCCCTCAAAAGACGAGCACGTGAATGTACAATGGGCTAATGGTGACGCACACTGTCGTAGCGATGCCGTAGCACCATGTCGAGCACGATCTCGTAGCACCCTGTCGTGGCGCTGCCGGTCGGACACAAGGACTGTAATGAGAGGATGGTCCCTGCTTTGGCATCGCCTGTTTCGGGCACAATGACTGGAACGAGATCCCTGCTTTGGCATCGCCTGTTTCGGGCACAATGACTGGAATGAGATCCCTGCTTTGGCATCGCCTGTTTCGGGCACAATGACTGGAATGCGAGGATGATCCCTAGGCGGTCGCATCGCCGCAGTCGCGCCTGGAAACACCTGGCGATGAGTGTTGCGGCGACGACGATCGGGCCAAAATGTCTGCCGCCCCGCCGCAGTCGCGCCGGCAAAACCACGTGTCGCAGGCGAAACGCAACAGACCGCCCCGCCGGGGGAAGGAGATCCCGATGGACAGGGGACTGCATCCGCTGTCCGGAGGGATGTCGCTCGATGATGCTCATAACCGAAGTCGGGCGTCCCTCGACGTTTCTTGAGCGCAGCGCACAGAGAAGGCCTCGTTCTCTTGTTCAGGTTCGCACGGGACACTGCAAAGTGACTTCGGGAGAGTTCACATTTTTGTTCTCGTTCCCGGCAAGCGTTAGAACTACGCTGAAACTCAACCGCTCAGTCAGCAAGCACGGCACAACCCTCACTAAGCCCTGCCAGGCTCTTTCCCCTTTTTATACCACTGCCTAGTTCCTTACAGTAGTCTAGCATCACTCAGAACGCGTCCACAAATTGAAAAATTGCACTAGAAAGCATATCATCACTTTGAAACACTAAACAAAAGCAATATGTTAAAAAAAAAATCCTGCCTCAGGAAGAAAAACATCAGTAACAAACAATTTTGAGGCTGATTCCTACGTTAGGGGCTTCGACTTAAGCCATCGGCGTTACCGTTGAGACTCCCCTTTTTGTAACGCACCTCAAAGGAATATTGTTGTAAAGCGAGGCTCCAGCGCAGGAGGCGGCCATTTTTGGGAGAGATGGTCTGCAGCCATTGGAGAGGGCAGTGATCCGTCTCAATGATAAACCTCGAGCCGGCTAGATAGCATGACAATTTCTGAACGGCCCACACGAGACATGCACACTCTTTCTCGGTGGCGCTATACGCCTGCTCACGACTGGTCAGCTTACGACTAGCATACAGGACGGGGTGTTCTACTTCTCCATTTTCCCGTTGGCACAGTACAACGCCCATGCCTCGCTCACTAGCATCGCACTGAACAATGAACCCTTTTGTATAGTCTGGCGATCGTAGCACAGGCTGGCTTGTTAGGGCACTCTTTAGGGCGCTAAAAGCTCTTTCCTTGGTCTCGTCCCAGACGACTGTTTGAGGCTCTGTCTTTCTTAGAGCATCCGTCAGGGGAGCCGCGATATCAGAGTACCTAGGGATGTACCTCTGATAGTAGCCGGCGACACCCAAGAACGACCGAATATCGGTCTTGGTGCGCGGTTGCGGAAAGTGTCGCACAGCGGCCACTTTTATTTCAGAGGGGCGGCGACGACCCTGACCAATCACGTGACCGAGGTAGACAACCTCGGCCTGTGCTAACTGGCACTTAGGAGCCTTGACTGTCAAGCCCGCTTCGCGCAGGCGGGTTAGCACTGCCCGCAAGTGTGTCATATGCTCAGACCAGGATGCGGAGAATATCGCTACGTCGTCTAGATACGGTAAAGCGAATTCTTGCTGTCCCCGCAACACTTTATCCATGAGACTTGAAAAACAGTATGGCGCGTTCTTCAAACCAAAACTCAACACTTTAGGACGGAATGTTCCCATTGGTGAAATGAACGCCGCATACCTACTAGCCTCTTCTGTAAGTGGAACCTGCCAATAACCCCTGACAAGATCTAGGGTGGAAATAAACTGAGCGCTACTAACTTTCTCAAGGCGCTCCTCGATGTTAGGGATCGGATAAATTTGATCCTTAGTGATGGAATTAAGCCTGCGGTAGTCGACGCAAGGACGAGGTTCCTTGCCCGGTACCTCAACTAAAATCAAAGGAGAGGTATAATCACTCTCACCTTCTTTACCTCAGCCTCCATAATATCGCTCTGGCGGGGTGACACCCGATACGCCTTGGATCGTACTGGCTCTGTGGAGGTAAGTTCTATATCATGAGTAAGTACAGAAGTCCTACCAGGCCTCTCAGAGAACAGACCTTGAAACTCTTGTAATAGCTGGTGTAGTTCGGTTTTCTGCTCGGGCGACAGCGGTGCTTTACTGATAAGGTCACTAATGACTTGACCGGTGTCTTCCCTGTTCGTCACTGAGCCTAGTCCCGGAAGCTCGACTGGAAGCTCTTCAGGAACGTTTACCATCATGCACACCACTGCTTCCCTTTGTCTATAAGGTTTGAGCAGATTACAGTGGTAAACTTGCTGTGCTTTCCGCTTTCCTGGCAGACTTACCACGTAGTTAACGTCCGACAGTTTCTGAACAATTCGTGCTGGGCCCTCCCACTGCACGTCTAGTTTGTTGTTTAGCGATGTGCGCAATATCATGACCTCATCGCCAACCTCAAAACGACGGGCCCTGGCTGTCCGATCATAATAAACCTTGGCCCTCTGCTGGGCCTTTGTCATTGCTTCACCTGACAACTCCTGTGCCCTTCTTAAGCGTTCGAGGAGCTTAAGCACGTACTCCACCACGACTGGGTCGTCGCCCCTACCTTCCCATGATTCTCGAAGCATGCGAAGCGGAGATCGAAGCGAGCGACCGTACACCAGTTCAGCTGGCGAAAACCCCGTAGCCGCATGCGGCGCGGTTCTTAACGCAAACATCACCCCAGGCAGACACAGCTCCCAGTCAGTTCGATGTTCAAAACACAACGCTCTCAACACGCGCTTCATGACGGAGTGGAGCTTCTCAACGGAATTCGACTGTGGGTGGTACACTGAGCTGTGTAACAGCTTTACCCCACACCTTTCGAGAAAAGTTGTCGTCAAAGCGCTAGTAAACACTGTGCCCTGATCTGATTGAATTTCTGCAGGAAAACCAACTCGCGCAAATATGGACAGTAGTGCATTGACTATCTCAACTGAGCTGAGTTCTTTAAGCGGCACTGCTTCAGGGAACTTTGTCGCTGGGCAGATCACAGTCAAAATGTGTCTGTACCCCGTGGCTGTTACCGGCAGAGGTCCCACAGTATCAATAACGAGCCGTCTAAAAGGCTCCGTTATGATAGGTACCAATTTCAACGGCGCCCTTGATTTGTCCCCTGGTTTGCCCACCCGCTGACAAGTGTCACATGTCCTCACGAAATGGTCTGCGTCCCGAAAACACCCTGGCCAATAGTACTCTTGCAAGAGACGGTCCTTAGTTTTCTTAACTCCTAGGTGTCCGGACCACGAACCCCCGTGTGACAAGCGCAACAGATCCTGACGATAGCATTGAGGCACGACCAGCTGATCGAACTCCACTCCTCTTCGGTCTAGATACTTCCGGTACAGGACTCCACCTCTTTCCACAAAACGCGCAGTTTTCCTGGCGATACCTTCTTTGACATTGCAGCGCACGTTTTCCAGGCTGCCATCCTTTTTTTGCTCGGCTATCAAAGCCGTCCGGCTGACTTTTAGCAACCTATCAAGTCCGTCTGACGTAGGCGCGATGAGCAAATCAGTAGATAGCTCTTCTAACTTTCCCGCGTCGGGCGTTTCCTCTCCAGTATCTGGCGCCTTTAACGTTACAGACTCAAGTTTATTCAGTTCGGGCGTGCTCGGAATATCAGCTTGCTGCGCCTCTGACCCTTTTTCGTTGTTTGATAACGTCGGCCCCGCAACTACCGCCTTTGCAGCGAGCTCCCGAACCTTCGATCTGGTTAAGGCCTGAACACTAGCTTCACCAAACAAAAGCCCCTTCTCGCGCAGGAGGTGATCGGACCTGTTTGAAAATAGGTACGGGTACTGGGGTGGCAGCATAGATGACACTGCCGCCTCTGTCTCAAGCGTTCCGAAAGGTCCTTCAATAAGCACCTTTGCTACCGGCAGACACACGCTATGAGCTTCCACGGCTTGCTTGATCCACGCGCACTCGCCCGTGAACATATGGGGTTCTACGTAAGATGGGTGAACTACATCCATCGTAGCTGCGGAATCGCGAAGTACTCGGCACTCTTTCTCGTTCACGAGGAGGTCTCGCATGTAAGGCTCGAGAAGCTTCATGTTCTCGTCAGTGCTGCCTATTGAAAAAAACACAACTTTTGGTGTTGTTTCCGGACACTGCGCCGAAAAGTGACCCGGCTTCTGGCACGTATAACAAACGCCCGCTCGCGTCATCTCGAACCGCTTTCTGCGTTTGGCTGCCGCCGTCTCTTTACGTCTGGTCGGACTGCTTTCACTCGCATCCGCGCTACGCGTGTCCCCCTTTAATCTCATGGGCGTGAACTTCGGCCTCTCAAACTTCGAGCCAAATTCACCCTTTTGACCGTCCTTAGCTCCGCGAGCTCGACGCGTCACAAACTCCTCGGCTAGCTCAGCGGCTCTAGCCACCGTACTCACGTCTGGCCTATCCAAGACCCAGTATCGCACGTTCTCCGGTAACCGACTATAAAACTGTTCTAGCCCGAAACACTGCAGAACTTTATCGTGGTCACCAAACGCTTTCTCTTCTTTGAGCCACTCCTGCATGTTCGACATAAGCCTATACGCAAACTCTGTATATGACTCACTTCTGCCTTTCTCATTTTCCCGAAACTTCCGACGGAACGCCTCCGCAGACAGCCGGTACTTTTTTAGCAGACTCGATTTTACTTTGTCGAAATCCTCTGCTTCCTCTCTATCCAAGCGAGCGACTACGTCGGCCGCCTCGCCGGGTAACAAAGTGAGCAAGCGCTGTGGCCACGTTTCCCGAGAGAACCCCTGCTTCTCGCACGTTCGCTCAAAGTTAACCAGGAACAAACCAATGTCCTCTCCAAGCTTAAACGGCCGCATCAGGTCAGTCATTTTGAACAATACGCGTTCTCCTGCACCGTGTGCCTGACTTCCATTACGAGCGCGTTCCATCTCTACCTCAAGACGCTTCATTTCCAAAGCGTGTTGACGGTCACGCTCTTGTTGCTCTCGCTCTTTCTGTTCTTTACGTTCACGCTCTTCTTTTTCTTTCTGTTCTTTACGTTCACGCTCTTCTTTTTCTTTCTGTTCTTTAAGTTCGCGCTCTTCTTTTTCTTTTTGCTCTTTAAGTTCGCGCTCCTGTCTTTTTGCAGTCTCTCTCTCTTCAATGGTCTCAAGGCATTCCGACAGCTCGTCATCCTCAGCCTCTAACTCAAGAATAGCCTTTATCAGTTCCGGTTTTCTTAGTTTGTCTGAGACATCCAGACCCAACTCTCTTGCAAGCTCCAACAATTTCGGTTTGCGCAACGACTTCAAATCCATGGCTGCTCTGAATGCTGCTTTCTCTACTGCCTATTATTGTCTTGCCGCAACTAACCCGGCAGCAACGACAACCACAATTACCAGCTCTGTTTCTGACACTAACAAAAAGCCTGGCAAAGCTCAGAAGAAGAAAGTCCCGCACTCACCAAACCTCGCAGGCAGGAATTCCGCGCAGTCGTTCCGCTGCAGGCAACCAGTCGTCACACAGGGCTCGTTGCACTGCTCCCGGATCGTCGTTGAGCTGCTCAGCATACAGTCAACTGCATCTCTTCGCTGCTGGCCTCCGTTGTCGCGATCTCACCGCTGGCAGACAGTTGTTTGACGTCGGAGGCGATCTCACCGCTGCCAACCAGATGTTTGGATCGCACCGCTGGTACGATCTGTTGGGAACTCGGCGCTGACGCCCGTGGTGGTACCTGGGTCGCAAGCCCCAAGGGTAGCGTTGGCCTGGCGGCCTGGGGTACAACTGGAAGCATTCGAAGGTCCCGGCAAAGCATGAGTCGACTGGTAACAACAAAACAACTTGTTTATTTTAACATCGCAAAGAGTTGGCGGTCAGGTTTGACCGAAGTAGAGAGACGGGAGAGCACTTCACTCAACAGAAGAAATCGGAGCCCTCCCTTTTGGCGTCCGGGGGCAGCTGTTTTTATACTCTCGCAGTTGAGGGCAAGAAGGAACCCCTCAAAAGACGAGCACGTGAATGTACAATGGGCTAATGGTGACGCACACTGTCGTAGCGATGCCGTAGCACCATGTCGAGCACGATCTCGTAGCACCCTGTCGTGGCGCTGCCGGTCGGACACAAGGACTGTAATGAGAGGATGGTCCCTGCTTTGGCATCGCCTGTTTCGGGCACAATGACTGGAACGAGATCCCTGCTTTGGCATCGCCTGTTTCGGGCACAATGACTGGAATGAGATCCCTGCTTTGGCATCGCCTGTTTCGGGCACAATGACTGGAATGCGAGGATGATCCCTAGGCGGTCGCATCGCCGCAGTCGCGCCTGGAAACACCTGGCGATGAGTGTTGCGGCGACGACGATCGGGCCAAAATGTCTGCCGCCCCGCCGCAGTCGCGCCGGCAAAACCACGTGTCGCAGGCGAAACGCAACACGCCCTCGCCTCATCTGGCGGTGTGGCAATAATTGTAGATAAGGGTGTTGCTTGCCGGCAACTACAGCTTAATACACTCCTAGAGGCAGTTGCAGTACGTGCGGTACTGTTTAATAAGCTGATCACAACTACCTCTGTATATATCCCCCCGAACTGCCAAATTTCAAAAACAGAATAGCACACCTTTATCTATGAACTGCCCGAAACCTACATTGTCGTTGGAGATTTTAATGCACACAACACCCTTTGAGGAAGCCGTCGCTGGGATGCCAGAGGACACTTAGTTGAAAACTTCCTCTTCACTACAGATGCTTTCTTGATAAATGCGAAGGAACCTACATTTTAGTGTCGCCAACAAAACATTTTTATCTATCGATTTAAGCATCTCATCGAGTTTACTCTTGCCGCATCTGGAGTGGAACGTGATTAAGAATCCCTACGGGAGCGATCACTTCCCCATTGTCATAAAACTAACAAAAGGTGATGAGTGCTCTCCACATGTCTCCCGGTGGAAAGTCGATGTTGCCGACTGGACACGATACAGGGAGCTGACACATTTGACTTGGAATGATCAAGCCAAATGTGATCATTCACATTTGACTTGATCATTCAAGATCAAGTCAAATCAAGAAAAACAAATGGGCATGGGCAGGACATGTAATGAGGAGGGAAGATAACCGATGGTCATTAAGGGTTACGGACTGGATCCCAAGGGAAGGGAAGCGTAGCAGGGGGCGGCAGAAAGTTAGGTGGGCGGATGATATTAAGACGTTTGCAGGGACGGCATGGCCACAATTAGTACATGACCGGGGTTGTTGGAGAAGTATGGGAGAGGCCTTTGCCCTGCAGTGGGCGTAACCAGGCTGATGTTGATGATGATGATATCTGTAATCTTTCTATCCAAGATGCAGTGGCATATTTCACGGCGTTCATGGTTGATACGGCGTCAATATGTATCCCCGTAACAAATGGATCGTCCTTTAAGCGACGTGTTCCATGGTGGAACGATGACTGCAAGAAAGCGCGTAGAAATCAAAATAATGCTTGGAGCAACCTTCGATACTCTCCAACTACGGAGAATTTGATCATTTTAAAGAAAGTAAAGTCTGAGGGTAGAAGAACGCGGCGCCGTGCCTAAAGGGAAAGCTGGCAAAGATATATTTCTAGCATTAACTCCTATACTGGTGGACGAAAAGCCTGGAACAGAGTGAATAAAATCAAAGGTCGACAAACTCATCCTCTACCATTAGTAAACACGCAAGGAAATACTCTTCAGGACCAAGCTGACTCTCTAGGGGCACATTTTGAAAACATTTCTAGCTCATTGCATTACTCCGATGCATTCCTTAGATAACAGCAACAAGCTGAGCGACTGCCTCTGGACCGAAAAGGAAAAAGCAATGAATCCTACAACCGTTCATTTAATATGGCGGAATGTCAGGCTGCACTACATAGTTGTAATAAATCAGCTCCTGGAACCAATCGAATACTTTACGAGATGATTCAACACCTACATCCCGAAGCACACAAAACATTCTTCTTTCTGTTTAACGTCATATTCTCTGCCAGCTACATCCTGTCAGCCTGGAGGCAGGCAGTCGTAATCCCTATTCTGAAAGAGGGCGAGGAACCGTCTTTGGCCAGTAGCTATAGGCCTATAATCCTAACAGGCTGCCTATGTAAGTTTTTGAGAAAATTACTAACCGTCGCCTGGTGCATTTTCTTGAAAGTAGCAAGATATTAGATCCCTTGCAGTGCGGCTTCAGCGAACATAGATCCACAACACATCAACTTGCCTGTATCGAGACAAATATCCGGGATGCCTTTGGGCACAAACAGTTGTTCTTATCAGTATTTTTAGACATGGAGAAAGCATATGATACTACTTGGCGTTTCGGAATCCTTCGTGATCAAGCTGGAATGGGCGTCCGAGGCAACTTGCTGAACATGATTCAAAGTTATGTGTGCAACCGCACATTTCATGTTCGGGTTGGTAGCGTCCTGTCTCGTCTATTTACTCAGAAAACAGGTGTGCCACAAGGTGTAGTGCTGAGCTGTACTTTATTCCTTGTAAAAATGAATTCGCCCCATACTATTATACCACGTACAATGTTTTATTCCGTATACGTGGATGATATTGAAATGGGTTACAATTCATGTAATCTTAGTATCTGCGAGCGACAAGTGCAGCTTGGCCTGAATAAGTTGTCTAAGTGGGCAGAAGAGAATGGCTTGAAACTAAACCCTCAAAAAAGTACATGCATTCTCTTCTCCAATAAGAGAGGCGCAATACCGGAGCCCGTTATTGACCTTAATTGAGAGCGGCTATTTGTGAGTCATGAACATAAATTTCTAGGCCTCATTTTAGACTCCAAACTAACTTTTATCCCACACTTTAAATATTTGAAACTGAAGTGCTCGAGGACAATGAATTTACTGAAGCTCTTGTCCCCCACATCTTGGGGAAGTGGCAGAAGATGCCTCTTGAGCTTGTACAATAGCCTTATACGGTCACGCCTTAACTACGGAGCCATTGTGTGTAACTCTGCCACGCCTAGTGCTTTGAAGGTGCCAGATTTCGTCCACCACCTGGGTATCCGTCTTGCTACTGGTGCGTTCAGGACTGGCCCCGTAGAAAGCCCGTATGCTGAATCTAAAGCATGGTCTCTACATCTTCAAAGAACATATTTAAGTCTCTCTTGTGCACTCAAAATGAAATCAGATTTCCATCATCCATGCCACTCAGTTATTAACGACCTGTCTACGGCTAGGCTTTTCCGTAACCGCCCAGGCACTAGACCTCCTCCGTCCCTTTGGTTGGAAGCATTGTCCGAAGAAACGGGCGCGTCGATCTTAGAGAATGTCATAATGGCAACTACGCGGCTTCCACCGCCTTGGGAGTGGAAGACTATCGAATGTGACGTCTCGTTTGCAGAAATATCAAAACGAGCGCCTGAGGTACAGATATGTTCACATTTTCTTGAGCTTCAGAAGTACCATTGTGCTGAATTTTACACAGATGCCTCTAAGTCTCCTTCTGGTGTTGCTTACGCAGCACTAGGACCAGCATCTTTAATATCCGGTACATTGAACCCACATACATGTATTTTTAGAGCGGAAGCATATGCAATACACTCTGCAGTAAAGCACATGAAGCAAACGAATCTGACTAGGGATATTGTGTTCACAGACTCATTGAGTCTAGTCCTAGCCCTAATGAATATACGTAAACATAAAAACACTGTCTTTAATCAATCGTAAACGTTGCTATGCTCAGCTTATAGTGCTAAACAAACGATCATCCTATGCTGGGTACGTGGCCACTGTGGCATAAAAGGCAACGAAGCTGCTGACGAGAAAGCTACTTCGGTAGCTTTTAGTGACACGGACATAAACGTATCCATCCCAGCTACAGATCTTAAAGCGTACTTGCGTCACAAGCTGAAAGTCCACTGGAAGCAACAGTGCAATGCTCAGATATCAAATAAAATGCACTTGATAAAACCCAAATTAGGATATTGGGTATCGGAGAGAAAATCACTATATAACGAAGTGCTCCTTTGCCGATTAAGAATGGGACACACTTACGGCACTCACTCTTACTTCTTTATTGGGGGGTATCGTCCGACTTGTAGTAAGTGCGGCCAAAATCTCATAGTGCTGCACGTTCTTATTCAACGCCCTGCAATAGAACCACAGAGGAAAAAATATTTCATTTCTGCATGTCGCGAAAATATACCTCTTCACCCGCAATTTTTTCTTAGCAGTGAACCGCTTTTTAATTCGAATATAGTCTCAGAATTTTTAGCTGAAACAGACACTCTAAAATCATTTGGCCAGGGAATTTTAGCGCACGTATAACAGCCCCTGTACTCAAAGAATTTCTTGAAGCTAAAGTGTCAACGTTATGTTTTATTGCATCATGCTTTTAACGAAGCCCCATTGCTATAGCCCACAGCACTGCTTAGTGTCATTATTTTAGCAATAATATATTTAACGCCATCCACAGCGACAGATTTTAGGCCTTTTTACAGCCATGTCACATATACCATAACGAATTCATTGTCTACACCATTCACAATGCACCGTTAACATTAAATTTGCCATGGCGCTCTTTGGCCATACCTGGCCCTTGCGCCGTAAAACGGCTCACATCATTAAGTGTCGTCAAACCAATATCATTTCTTCTTAGAATGGCTACGCCTCCCCGACGCGTAGTTCTATCTTTACGTAAAATTGAGTAATTTGGCGGCGTTATCTTGAAGTCCCTGACGTCACTTGACAGCCATGTTTCGATGAGCGCAACAAAGTCAGGTTCAGTGCTGAGTAAAAATGATTCTAGGCCGGTTATCTTTTGAAGAATGCTGCGAGCTCTAATGTTGGCGAACTTAGTGAGCCTCTGAGTGTTGCGTGGACGCAACATGATTGAATAGTAGATTGAATTGATTGAATAGGTACGTGGCCGTGCGAAGTCGATATCCGTTGGGCTCACTTTGGCCTCAGGGGCTTTACTAAGGGATTCCTGCTTTTTTGACTCGACCAGCAAACAGAAATGATGTGTTTCTGCTCTCCTGCTGTAGTTAGGACTGAGTGAACGATATCCAAATCAGCATGGGTAACATGACATGCTACTTTAGTACCTGAGGTTTTCATGATGGAAGAGCAAACTTTACCTTAGGAGCACGGTATCTCTTTCAAAACTAAATTATTTAACCGGCAGTATTGGACCATTGCGGAAAGGCGCTTTGTCAGGGACTCATTTTGTTTTCTAAGCGTCTTGTTGCCAGACTTCTTCCAGCCGGAAGAAGTAAAGAAAGCCTTGGGAGCTATGCAAAGGGGAAAGGCAGCTTGGGAGAATCAGGTAACAGGAGAATTGTTGAAGGATGGTGGGCAGATTGTTCTAGAAAAACTGACCACCCTGTATACGCAATGCGTTATAACTTCGAGCGTACCGGAATCTTGGGAGAACGCTAACATAATCCTAATACATAAGAAAGTGGGCGCCAAAGATTTGAAAAATTATAGACCGATCACCTCGCTGTCCGTTGCCTACAAAGTATTTACTAAGGTAATCGCAAATAGAATCAGGAACACCTTAGACTTCTGTCAAGCAAAGAATCAGGCAGGATTCCGTAAAGGCTACTCAACAATAGACCATTTTCACACTATCAATCAGGTGATAGAGAAATGTGCGGATTATAAGCAACCCTTATATATACCTTTCATTAATTACGAGAAAACGTTTGATTCAATCAAAACCTCAGTAGTCATGGAGGCATTGCGGAATCAGGGTGTAGACGAGCAGTATGTAAAAATACTGAAGGATCTCTATAGCGGCTCCACAGCCACCGTAGTCCTCCATAAAGAAAGCAACAAAATCCCAATAAAGAAAGGCGTCAGGCAGGGAGACACGATCTCTCCAATGCTATTCACAGCGTGTTTACAGGAGGTATTCAGAGACGTGGATTGGGAAGAATTGGGGATAAGAGGTAATGGAGAATACCTTAGTTACTGGCGATTCGCTGATGATATTGCCTTGCTTAGTAACTCAGGGGACCAAATGCAATGCATGCTCACTGACCTGGAGAGGCAAAGCAGAAGAGTGTGTCTAAATATTAATCTGCAGAAAACTAAAGTAATGTTTAACAGTCGCGGAAGAGAACAGCCGTTTACGATAGATAGCGAGGCACTGCAAGTGGGAAGGGAATACGTCTACTTAGTGCAGGAAGTGACCGCGGATCCAGATCATGAGACGGAAATAATCAGAAGAATAAGAATGGGCTGGGTCCGTTTGGCAGGCATTCTAAGATCATGAAGAGCAGGTTGCCATTATGCCTCAAGAGAAAAGTGTATAATAGCAGTGTCTTACCAGTACTCACCTGGTAAGACACCGGTGAGACTCATCAGTACTCACCTTCTACGGGGCAGAAACCTGGAGGCTTACGAAAGGGTTCTACTTAAATGGAAGACGACGCAACGAGCTATCGAAAGAATGATGGGTGTAACGTTAAGGGATAAGAAACGCGAGTTAATGACATCTTAGTTGAAATGAAGAAAAAGAAACGGGCATGGGCAGGACATGTAATGAGGAGGGAAGATAACCCATTGTCATTAAGGGTTACGGACTAGATTCCAAGGGAAGGGAAGTGTAGCAGGGGCGGCAGAATGTTAGGCGGATTAAGAAGTTTGCAGGGACGAGATGGCCACAATTAGTACATGACCGGGGTAGTTGGAGAAGTATGGGAGAGGCCTTTGCCCTGCAGTGGGCGTAACCAGGCTGCTGCTGCTGCTGATGATGATGATGATGCCAGACGTCAGACTTTCATTTTCTGCTCGGACTTCAACAATGGCATTCAATGCATCGACTCCTGTCGCGAGGTCAGCAATGTCAGCCTTCAGTGCCAGCGCCTCATGAGCTGACTTTTGAACAAGCCTGAGGGCAAGCTCTTCTAACCTGCTTTTTGACCAGCGCTTGTTGATGAAGTGCCCAATGATCGTATATGTTCGTAGATTTTTTTCTGTCCCTTTTCTTGTGGCCAATATAGGGACAGTTCCATCGTAAGGTTGCTTGCCAAAGTAGCGTTTGGTGGCTGCTCCATCCTTCTCGTTTCAAAAGGAAAAATTCATGATTTGATTGTTTGATTTCAACACGGGGACGTTTAACACAGATATGAACCTCCTTGCAAGATAGATGTGCTTTCGTATGCATCCAGCTATTCGAAAACCGTGAAGCAAAGTCTCGGTTCTGCTCTTTCGAACCATGCTTCAACTGGGCAACAATTTTTGTCAGTTCAGCGAGCGTAGGCGTGGTGACAGACTTTGTACAGTTCAGAATATATTACTTGCAGCAGCAGCCACGGTAGAAATAGATCACCGAAACCGAGAAGAAGGAAGTGGAAATTCACTCGCCTGCAAGGCAATCAAAAACATTTATCTACAGAAATAGTGAGCCGAAACTGCTGCTGTCACGTGTGTAGTTCCATCTTTCGCAAAAAGCCATTACACACAAGGCTGCTTCATTTCTTCCTTGAATCAGACGATGTTTGGAAAATTCCAACACAGTTATCGCAAGCATTGCTCTTTTGAAAGAGACTTAGTAGCTTCAGAAAAATAATCTTGAGCAACATTTATAATCGGGAAGTGGCACACCCGATATATGTCGTCTTTTAGGACTATTTGATTATTTGAGTCACAAAATCCTTGTTATTAAATAACATCCTTACAGTGTGACTGGCATTGTTAACAAGCAGCCTAATAAATTTTTATGTAACATAGCGAACCGTATGTATTCATAGGTGGATTCACTTTTGACTTGAGAAGTAATAAAGTTTGTCTACCTCAGGGTACACAAGTTTGATTGGGGCGGGCAGGGGGGAGGCCATTGCGCACGAAACGTCCCCAGATCCGAAAGTGACCATCGGCGATTCTCCTGGGCAAATTTTGGTTCGTAGGTGATTTCTGGAATGAGCTTTCAGCAAAGTATTTTCCTCGTAAATATTTTTTTTTGGCGACGAAGTGTACTATGATGTTTCCATAAGGAAGCAAGATTGGTTGGAGGCAAAGTATTCTTTAATCAACTTTGAAACTATTCACAATCACAAATCTTATTTTAGAATATTCTACTGGTGTCGTTTGTTCATGCGACGTCAGAGGAGAGCACATATATTTATTTTCCGTCTTACTTTTGGGCCAGTTAAAATGCGACAACATGTTCTGTTTACAAAAATCCTTTGCAAGAATATCGTTAACGTTTAGGCTAGAAATGCATTTTTAATATTTTGCCCCGTTGCTATAATTTATGGCAGAAAACACGTTCGACTTTGAAATTAAGTACTTTCCAAAATATTACTCCCGAATTCAGCAACAAGTCAGTTTGACGACCTTCAGACCTCAGTTAGGCATTAAGGCCCCCCACATAAATATATGTGAGATTGCTCATTATACACACAAACCTTTGAGCTTGTAATATAGAAATTTCTATTGAAGTGAATTTTGTTTACATTCTTTTAGCATTAGCTATAGTAATGGGCAATAATAACCAAAAAATGTTGTGGCTGGACCGATAACGATCTACATACAAAAGATTTCTGAAAACGCAGAACTTCTTTTTGTTCTTAATTGAGCCAAATTATTGCGAAAGATTAAGAAATGTGTTCACTATGACGTCACATGAGATAACTACTCCAGTAGAATGGTCTAACATAACATTTTCTTTCTGTATAATATAATGCCATTGTAGATTGTACATACTAAATACTTCAACCTCGTTTTTCTAGTTAGTTACTTGCTACTTTTGTTACTACTACTTGCTACTTTTGCTAGGCGTTAGCGTATTAGCTCAATTTTATTCTTTGGAGAAACAACATTTCTTACCTATCGACTCGCAAAAGCCAAAGGCACTCCACTTCAAACCTGAAAGAAAGACTATCAAATTGCCTCACATTACCTCGGATCATATAAGCTATGGAAAGTGAATTATGGAAAACTGTTAGGCATTTATACATATAGTACCCAACCTGGGGCGTGGGACAAACACGTGGATCAAGAACACGGAAAGCTGTGCAAAATTATTGTTTTATTGCATAACAATCAATACGTTTTACCTGAACGGACATCCTTTAGAACAAAATAATATATTATTAGTTTTCTGAAGAAAGCAGTTCGAATGATAAAAGTATTCCTTAATATTCTCATGCGCGAGACATCCTATCATACCTAGTAATGAAGATTATGAACCTCAGGAGCTATGACCTCTCACAATTACACTCTACAGGTAATAAAGACAATGCTTCCATTAATATTAACCTGTCCATGTTAAATAAAAATACACTACGTCTGTAATACACGAAGTACAGAAGGATCATTGCTTCCTAGACCTCTAAATAACTATTTCTAGGAATCGATGACACACTTCCGCGCTTGTGAAATAAATTATCATAAATCTGTATTGACCTCTTCCGCCTGCCACAGAAAGCTGAATGTGCTATCTTCCTCATAAGTGCCCAATAATCGTATATGTTCGTAGATTTTTTTCTGTCCCTTTTCTTGTGGCCAATATAGGGACAGTTCCATCCTAATGTTGCTTCCCAAAGTAGCGTTTAGTGGCTGCTCCATCCTTCACGTTTCAAAAGGAAAAATTCATGATTTGATTGTTTCATTTCAACACGGGGACGTTTAACACATATATGAAACTCCTTGCAAGATAGATGTGCTTTCGTATGCATCCAGCCATTCGAAAACCGTGAAGCAATGTCTCGGTTCTGCTCTTCTATCGTTGACCGTACGATGATCGCGCCACAATGGCATGTTTTACAGTCTTTGGAGGCAAGCTTCAAAGGTGGGTACCACAGGTCGGGATATGCCCAGAAAATGTTAAGTGTCATATGCGAGACGATGCTTCAATAGTCGAAATACAAGAACCGCAGCAAGACTACGTGATACAGCGGTGACGTCTGAGAGCCTCCTGCCGTCATACTATGTATTCACGGCGTGAGTCAGTCTTAAAATGATTACATGCACATAGAGCTCGAAGTCTGTTTTTTGCTGCACACAAGGCATCGACCATGTCCAGACACGTGAATACTGACAAGGAATGGGGAATCTGCAAACTGAAGGAGAAGAAAAAACGAGCAATGCTAACAAACTCTCGTGTATTGCATCGCTGTTTCATGCGGCCGTAATTGTACAGAAAAAGAACTAAAGGATGGTCTGTCACTAAAGAAACAGTACACTGTGTATACTTAGTGTGTCAATGCAGAGACCGTGCATGCCTACCACATTTTCATCTGGTCGGAATTTCAAGAAAAGCACCACTTCTATAGCTCTGAGCACTAGCGAAAGAGCACACCTGTCCAGCAGGGGACTTGTGATTGCATATTGTGGTATCGCAGACACATATGCAGTGTATATGTTTGTGGTTTTCTGCGCGTGCTCTGACGATAAATGCAGCCGCATGCGGAGGAAAAAGAGTCAGTTCATAGCTGAACGATCGCCTTGTCTGTCTCTTTCTGTCCCGTGTTCTTAGTTCAGGGGTTACAGTTCGCGTTACACTACCAGATCTTTGTTTCGTAATATCCCGAAAGCTATCATATGAACACTGCAGGCGTCACCACTTCCGCCCCCATGTTGTCTCGGGCCAAGCGCGGCCTACGCGCCTTGTTGTAGGTGACGTCATTTGGGCTGAGTGTGAAGGTGAACGTGCGAAGGGGAGCGTGATGGTTAGTTGCTTGAAATTTTCTTGAGGCTGCTAATGAAATGATATAAAATATATGCAGTCGGGACAGTTGCCCTTACCATTACATGCAACATGTGATCGCATGATGTGTTTGTTGGTGCACCGCACAGCTGACAACGTTAATGCCGTGCCATGTTTATGGTTACACACTGCACCTGTTCACATTGTATGGCGAAATGCAAACAGCACTTCAAGCGAATGCACGCTGCAATTTGCATAAGCTGCGTAGAAGCAGTAACGTCACGATGACGAAGGCGATGATGGACATTTGTTGAGGGACGAATCGTGCGGAGAAATGTCTGCAGAGAGAAGACGCGAAAGAGAGGAGAGTTTTGCTTCACATTCGCCCGATTCATTCTTGTGTCAATGGCGAAAAAAAAAAACTAGCGTGCACGCATGAGATCCGCACGTGATCGCACGCTCTTGTACTCCACTGCTTTCAGACGTGCTGTAGTACGGCAAGCACGCGCTAATCACGCCAAAGAGCTTCCTGCCGGTGGTACGAGGGACGTATGCGCAAGCTTATTTATTTATGAAATACTGCAGGTCTTCAGAGCGGGCCCTAGCAGGAGTTGCACAAATATAATAATAATAATATTTGGGGTTTTACGTGCCAAAACCACTTTCTGATTATGAGGCACGCCGTAGTGGGGGACTCCGGAAATTTTGACCACCTGGGGTTCTTTAACGTGCACCTAAATCTAAGCACACGGGTGTTTTCGCATTTCGCCCCCATCGAAATGCGGCCGCCGTGGCCGGGATTCGATCCCGCGACCTCGTGCTCAGCAGCCCAACACCATAGCCACTGAGCAACCACGGCGGGTCGCACAAATATACAACAATGCACAATATAAATTAAGTGTAGTGACAGCACAAAACATAAGAGCTTATTTACAATGGGATAGGTTGTATAGTAACAGCACAAGATTTATACAGTGTGAGACATGCATATGAACAAGAAGCAATCAATTTGTCAATGGATTCAATGGTCATAATCACTTTAAAAGGCAGTTTTTCCAATCGTCAATTGTACGTGGTAAAAAAGAATACTTAAAGACGTTTATTTTGGCGTGGTATGGAATTAGAGACTGACCATGATGATGCCCTGTACGACGAGTAGTAATGGGCATAAGATAAGATTGAGGACACACATAAAATTTATTGTTAGTAAGTAAAAGTAGAAATTTTAGTCTGAATTTTCCTTCGTGCTTGCAGTGATGGGACGGGATGCTTTTTTTCCTTAAATGGGAAGGTGAATCTCTACTGCGGCATCTTGAAAAAAAAAAAAAAAAAAAAATTGCGTACGGCTTTGCACGGCAATCCTCTGGATTGACTCCAGTGTCTCAATATTCTGTTTAGTCTAGGGGTGCGAAACTGTACAAGCATACTGTAGCTTTGATCTGATGAGGTTATAGTATGCTAAATGCTTGATCCTGGGAGCATAACAGGATAAAAAGGAATATTATATCGCTCTATGGTTAAGAGATGCCGCTTCTGGACAGGCTTGAATCTACAAATAACGCGTTATACCATTCTGAGCGTGAGTTTTTCGGCAAGACAGCAAGAACAGCTTCGTCCTGCAAAGACCGTAAGGATTCGCAAAGAAAACTTCGCTCTAAAAAAGCGCTGTCCTACTTTCCCTAGTATATGCCTGTTCTGCGCATTAGCTAAGTAACCGCGATTACCTAGAGATAATAAAATGCACATGTTTGTTATGACACCCCAACTAGGACTCTGTCGCCACCGCAAACCGACGCACCCTTTGTAATTACAACGACACAACTGTTTTAACTGTACGCATGATTTCCGAGGTCACCTTCGGAGCCGGCCATCTTCTTTATTTCTCGTTTCGGCAGATGCAGGCGAACTGCATAGGCAGGCATGTTAACTACCAGATTTTTTTTTACTCAGCGGAAATGTTGTAGCCTGAAAGGCGTTCTGGTGAAGCACGTCGGGGATGTTCGCTCATGAACGGTGCGCTGTGTTTCTTCACAACCTGAACCAACAACGACGACGATGTGCACGAGCACTCCTGCCCATCACCGATGAAGGGCGAGAGCAATAAATAACGTAACTCGCGTCGGCTACACATGAAAAACGACAGGCGAGGCACGTTCCGCTATTTTATAATGATCGTGCCGAGGGTTGCCATGAGAAAGGAGAAAAAAGAACCTGTCTGCTTCTCTTTCTAAAGCTGGCATATAAGTAGGGCGCCCCCACTTCCTTTATTTTGGGCAGCCCTATTAGTCGTGCGATTTGCACGAGTGCATACCAGAAGGGTCTCTAAATGTTTCCGAAAATTTTGATTCTACTATGCTACGCTGTGTCACGGTGCGAAGTCTGTGATGTGGACGACCGTGAAGGTAGGATTACCAGTAATCATTGTCGTAGTACTTGTCTCTAGAGTTAACTGCACTGCGCAGCTAAGGAGCGCATCACGTAATGTTTAAGTTTCATTTCGATAAATGATATCTACCAGGCGGTCTTCGATGATCTCTTTCACAATCTTGCTTCTTTCAAAATTCAATTGAAACCAGTTTCTCTTTAGTTCCCGCCATCGACTACTGCATGTGAGGCGGTGCATGTTCCTGCGGTAATGGTAAATGCTAAAACACAGCGCGAAAATGTATTGTGGGCTGGGCCAAAGACAGAGCGGTTACTGAAATTGTAGCCCCATTTATTCTACGAGTACGCACCTGAAGCCTCTTCAAATATTTCCGAAGATTTTGATTTTACAAAGCCACATCATGTCACGGTGCGAAGCCTCTGATGTGGATGACCGTGAAAGTAGGATTTTCTGTAATCATTGGGATAATGCCCGGATCTAGATTTAAGTTCAATGCGAAGGTCGGGAGCGCATCAAATTATGTTTCAGTTCTCTCCAACAGGCATCATTTTGCGCCCAGTTCTGCCCCCCCCCCCTTATGCTCTGTGCTGTGGCTCTGAGATTATCAGTACGTAGCGCGTCGATAAAGTACTACACTCTTTAAAAAAATTGCATCTTTTGGGGTGTAAATTTGTCCCTCAATGATATTCGTCATCTGTCTTGCCCGCATTTCCTTTCTATAGCGCTGCGAGCCCGGTAGTTCCAAGTCACGAACGGCATGCGCGTTGTCAGCATGACAGAGCATTCTCGACAGGAAAGCAAGCGTAGCAAGCGTAGAGTTGGTTCTTGCTCTTTTCTTTGCTCTCAACGATCGCCGATCTGGGGGTCACCGTCCTGCGAGAGAAGCACAGCAACCGGCTCCCGAAGCCCACGGGGCCCAAGCAGCAACGTAGCGCGCCTCCGCTGTCGTCCGCCAGAACGAAGCCCGCGAAGAACATAGGTGGCAACATACAGGAATTCCATATCCTTAACGAGAGGGTGGCAAATCTTGTTGTGAAACTTAATACGAGGTACAAATTGAAGGTCGTACAAGTATCCGCCCCTACATCCAGTCATGATGACCAGGAAGTCGAAAGCTTCTATGAAGACGTGTAATCTGCGATGGATAAAGTCAAAACAAAATACACTGTGCTAATGGGCTACTTCAATGCCACGGTAGGCAAGAAGCAGGCAGGAGACAAGTCAGTGGCGGAATATGGCATAGGCTCTAGGAATAGTAGGGGAGAGTTACTAGTAGAGTTTGCAGAACAGAATGTGATGCGGATAATGAATAACTTCTTCCGCAAGCGGGATAGCCGAAAGTGGACGTGGAGAAGCCCGAATGGCAAAACTAGAACTCAAATATACTTTCCACTCTGCGCTAACCCTGGCATCATACAAGATGCGGACGTGCTCTGCTAGGTGGGCTTCAGTGACTATAGGATGGTAAGAACTAGAATTAGGTTAGATTTGAGGAGGGAACGGAAGAAACTAGTACATAAGAAGCCGATCAATGAGTTAGCGGTAAGAGGGAAAATAGAGGGATTCCGGATGAAGCTACAGAACAGGCATTCGGCTTTAACTCAGGAAGAGGACCTTAGTGTTGAAGATATGAACAATAATCTTATGGGCATCATTAAGGAGTGTGCAATAGAATTCGGCGGTAACTCCGTCAGACAGGGATGCCAGTAAGCTATCGGAGGAGACGAAAGATCTGATCAAGAAACGCCAATGTATGAAAGCCTCTAACCACACTGCTAGAATAGAACTGGCCGAACTTTTCAAGTTAATCAACAAGCGTAAGACAGCTGACATAAGGAAGTATAATATGGATAGAATTGAACATGCTCTCGGGAAAGGAGGAAGCCTAAAAACAGTGAAGAAGAAACTGGCATAGGCAAGAATCAGATGTATGCGTTAAGAGACAAAGCCCACAATATCATTACTAATAAGGATGAGAAGGTTAAAGTGGCTGAGGAGTTCTATAGAGATTTATACAGTACCAGTGGCACCCACGACGCTAATGGAAGAGAGAATAGTCTAGAGGAACTTGAAATCCCACAAGTAAAGCCGAAAGAAGTAAAGAAAACATTTGGAGCAATGCAAAGGGGCAAGGAAGCTCGTGAGGGTCAGGTAACAGCAGATTTGTTGAAGGATGTTGGGCAGATTGTTCTAGAAAAACTGGCCACCCTGTATACGCAATGCCTCATAACTTTGAGCGTGCCGGAATCTTAGAAGAACGCTAACGTATTCCTAATCCATGAGAAAGGGGGCGCCAAAGGCTTGAAAAATTATAGACCGATCAGCTTACTGTCCGTTGCCTACAAAGTATTTACTAAGGTAATTGCAAATAGAATCAGCAACACCTTAGACTTCTGTCAACCAAAGGACCAGGCAGGATTTCGTAAAGGCTACTCAACAATAGACCATATTCACACTATCAATCAGGTGATAGAGAAATTTGCGGAATACAACCAACCCTTACATATAGCTTTCATTGATTACGAGAAAGCGTTTGATTCAGTCGAGATCTCAGCAGTCATGGAGGCATTACGGAATCAGGGTGTAGATGAGCTATATGTAAAAATACTGGAAGATACGTGTAGCGGCTCCACAGCCACCGTAGTCCTCCATAAAGAAAGCAACAAAATCCCAATAAAGAAAGGCGTCACACAGGGAGATGGGATCTCTCCAATGCTATTCACAGCGTGTTTACAAGAGGTATTTAGAGACCTGGATTGAGAAGAATTGGGTATAAGATTTATTGGGTAATACCTTAGTAACTTGCGATTCGCTGACGTTATTGCCTTGCTTAGTAACTCAGGAGACCAATTGCAATGCATGCTGACTGACCTGGAGAGGCAAAGCAGAAGGGTGGGTCTAAAAATTAATCTGCAGAAAACTAACGTAATGTTTAACTGTCTCGGAAGAGAACAGCAGTTTACGATAGGTAGCGAAGCATTGGAAGTGGTAAGGGAATGCATCTACTTAGGACAGGTAGTGACCGCGGATCCGGATCATGAGACTAAAATAATCAGAAGAATGGGCTGGGGTGCATTTGGCAAGCATTGTCATATCATGAACAGCAGGTTGCCATTATCCCTTAAGAGAAAAGGGTATCAATCTCCACATACTATTTGGGGTGGTTTTAGTGCTCTTAACGAGGTCTGGGGCAGTTCACATACATTTGCTTGTGGTGCTAAACTGGTGAACCTTGTTGCAAGATACAATAGAGAGCTGGTGAATGATGGCAGCACAAGATGCCTAAAAACACAAAGACTGTTAGCTGCACTGACGTCACATTCGCACAAGGGAAGTTGCCTATATGTTCGGCTGGTGTACAGATTTCGAGACTCACAGTAGCGATTCGTCCAGAAAAGCGAAACTGAAGTCGTAGACTAGAACACTTACACAGCAGCGGTAGACATCACAGCCTCGATTACGAATGCAGAATTAATATCGAGAACAGCTCACTGCTTCAAAGTATCCGCTCTGCCACTAAGTATCATAATGTACCTGCTAACGACGAAGAATTCGAAAGGCTATGCGCCATTCGAAGGCGTGCCGAAAGGTACGCTCTACGTGGTAATAATACGGAAGCTCTCAGAACTTGTCGATGGGCACAAAGACACATGCGGCGTTGCCTCACCATACCGAACTGAAAAAGGTGGAGGAGCACTTGTGGGTACGATGGGCATACGGAAACCGCTGAACAAAACCTGGCGAGTTGTCAGAGGTATTCGGAAAGAGCCACAACAGCTTTACCGTTTGATAGCGCTGCCATTACCTGAGCCCGCGTCATTAAAGAGGTGGCAGAGCAGTACTCTAGGTTGCTCCCAAGGGAGGCAAAGCTTTCCCTACGCATTGCAAGTCTTCAGCCTAGCCCGCCTCGAGCGACCCTTACTGACTTAGAATTACCATATGGAATGGAGTATAAAATTTGTAAACAGGGATAAGGTGCCTCAAAAAGGCCGGCCAGCGTTTCGATAGGAGGACCTATATTCGTCAAAGGCGGCCTCGTCATCATTGGCATGATAGTTTTAAAGGGTCAGTGCAGCGACGTCACGCGCGTGCGTCGTCGGTGGCGGCTGGTTACAAAGGGAGAGACTTCAGAGGTAATGACCGCTGTCGCCCGACATCTGTGAGCACCGTTCCCAAGACGAGGGGACAAGAGCAGGGGAGTGGGAAGGCGGGGAGAAAAGAAAAGAAAGAAAAGGAAAGGCGAGAGAAAAAAAAGGGGGGGTAGAAAGAACACGAAAAAAAAGGAAGGAGGCATGGGAGGGCGTTGGGGAAGCGAGAGGTTAGGGAGCATTAAGAGGTGTCGTTGGCGGCATGTTTTTGTGGCATTAGAATTGCCAGTTAGGCGGTCAGTGCACGACTAAGACAACTGGCAAAAAAAAGAACCCTGAAATGAAAGCGTGACTTTATTAGCATAGCAGCAATGCGTCGAGTAATTTTGAAGTAGCGCACGTAAACCGCAGGGAACCCAAAAGCGTTCCGAACTTGCGCAGTGAGGACGACGCTATTTCTTTACGTACGTAATGCTTTTACGTTCGGTTGCAAACGCTAAACTAAAGCTGTCTAATTATTTTCCACGATCCGTTAACGCCACCCAGCAATCCTAGGTCCGATGCTCGGACCTTCCAAACAGCGGCGGGTTCTGGATTTATAGTTTGAATGCCTGTGGAAAATTCATCGAGCCGGAAAGCTTTAAAGATGCTCAACATTTCATATACAAAAGCCTTTGTTTACCGTTTTTCGTTTATTCAAGCGAAAGCCTGCATAACACAAAAGAAAGAAACCTTGCCTGTCTGTCTGTCTTTGGCCGCTTAGCTGTAGTCACAATTACACGTGAGAAAGAAACGTTTACTTTCAGCACAGTAGATTGCAACTACAGAAGGACAGAGCGAGAAACAACTTTATTTGCGGCAAAACGAGGTCGTTAAATTAGCTTGCCGGTGGTCAGAAGGGTGGTGGCCAATTACAGAATCATATTGATGGCGTTACACAAAGGAGAGTGCAGCGCACCTCTAACTGGGGATTATTCGTAAAAAAATTCTATTCTCCATTTAATAAAGTACCACGTCTTTTTGAAATATATTTTGCTCCAAAATAATCTATATGCCATTAGCCCTCGCTTGCACGGTACAAATACGTGATAGAGTGTGGCATGAGATGGCATGCCTCCAGTCGCTCGAAGCGAAGATTGCACTGTGGACTGCCTGGTGCTCTTTAGTTGTTAACCAGTCGAGGACAACAGCAACAGACCTGTCTACTTAATGTCCTCAGTCTTTAACACCACAAATTGGATACAAATTTTGGTACCATTTCATTGCATAACCGCATCGCGGCGATACCTGAATGCAATAATAATAGGGATAACTTTGCAGGATTTGTTTTCCAACGCTTGTTGTCTTTGATTCGCAGTGGTCTACTACGCAACCGAGATTGGACGAGCCACTCAACGCACAGTGCGGGAATGCATTCCGCTAATAAAAGATATTCAACCGTATCCGCCAAACGAACTAGTTATAAAGGCAAGTAACGGAATCATATTTAAACTGTTTTGGTCGAGCAATTCCAGCAGTAATTAAGAAGACTGTAAGAAAAACATAGCAGAATAAAACAACTAAAGGCCAAAACTAACGTGAGAAATGAGAATTCCGGCAACTCTAATGGCATCTTCGACTGGTCGCCTCCATCGTCCGAAGCAGAGTCGGGCGTATCCGGTGTTCCCCGAGCTCAGAGGTACAGGACAAGCGCTCAAGCCGAACGTGCGACTCGCTCTCGTAGGAGGAAATGCCAGGTGCGAAACCACGTGACTACTTCCAACGTCCGATGTTTCGTCTATCTAAATGTTCCCGGCGCCATAGAGTTTCCTACAAAAATTACTACAGGGAACTCTGGCGCTAGTGTCTACGGGAGTTGCAATGAGAGCGGTTGTCCCAGCATGGGAATTGTGGGAAGTACATGGATTTGCCTAAACTTCGTCCTTTTGGCTTCAAACGGCTTTATAGCTTTGTAAACTCGTCATTTTCAACAGTATATTGCTCAATAAACAATTAAATAAACATAATTAAAATTGCCCGACCGCAGCATGCGAACACAGGGACTCTAGCACAGAAGGCTATATGGAAGCCATTAAGCCACGGACGCATGTATCGACAAGCGAATGAAACGCCCTTATGAATTTATCGCAGGCATGCGAGTGCCTTGAGACGCTTGGCGCGTTTCGATTTGGCCACCTGGACAAGTTCAATCCTTGCAATTAATAGCAATTGTACGCGTTCCCAGCGTCTTCTGCACTTCGAAGAATATAGATTGCGCAGAAATATACGACAATAATATTTATGTAGCGTAATATACAAAGCAACAAGGACGTTTGAATCCACAAGCACGAAGATCAGACAAATCCATGTACTTCCCATCATTCCCATAGTAGGACAACGACTGCAGCGCCAGAGTTCCCTCTAGTAATTTTTGTAGGAAACTCTATGCCCGGCGCTACCGGGAAAACCTGTGGAGGCGCCGGCTGGACGGGCGTTCGCCGAGACGCCAGCGTGCAGTGGCCTACGTTGCCTAGGTTACGGAGGGCCTGCAGGGAAGGAGCGCTGTGATGACGTTTCAATCTCGACGATTGCTCCGACGACAGGGCTCGGAGCAGCTCAGAGAGCTCGAAGATGTAGGAGAGCAATCGAGAAAAACCAGCCGAACGCAGGGCGCGCGCCCTCTTTCAACTAGCCGAAGACAAGGCCGCTCGCGAGAGCGCTCCAGAACGTTCAGAAACGACCAGCCGAAGATGGCATAAATGTTAGGGAAAGTCCCGTGTTGCAGATTATTTCTGTTCTCTGAAATTAAAAAAAAAAAAACCATACGTCACTGCATTCTGACATTGGATATCTAGGCTGCGCCATTTTACGTGCCGCCTAAAACGTAAAAAAAAAAAAATTAGGCGTTGCAGAAAAACGATTTATGTATCATATATCTGCATTCTTCACGTGACTGTGATTGAAATTTTGCAATTTGAAGCTTCCGAAGCTCGTTTATTCATAGAGAACTTGTGATGTTGTGAAAATGCATTTTTTTATTATTTCCTTCCCTTTCGGTTAACGTTGTCTTGAAGAAAATATAAATCTTCTGCTCCGAACGCAAGATTCGGAGCAGGAAGTGTTGATACTTGCACAGATATTCGAACGATGAGATGGCACGAATTTGGCAAATGACCAACACAGCCTGAACACGCTCGATCACACTGGACAAATGCATTTAAAAAAATTCGGTAACATCAGTCTTCTATCAAATGCGTTTAGCGAAGACGAATTTGTTCAATGTCGTCAAATCTCCTCAGGCTTAGCACATTCTTCACCCCATACTATATTTTTGGGGGTCTAAAAATTAATATGCAGAAAACTAAAGTAATGTTTAACAGTCACGGAAAAGAACAGCAGTTTACGATAGTAGCGAGGCACTGGAAGTCGTAAAGGAATAGATCTACTTAGGACAGGTAGTGACCGCGGATCCGCACCATGAGACTGAGATAATCAGAAGAATAAGAATGGGCTGGGGTGCGTTTGGTAGGCATTATCGGATCAACACCAGGTTGCCATTATCCCTCAAGAGAAAAGTGTATAACAGCTGCGTCTTACAAGTACTCACGTACAGGGCAGAAACCTGGAGGCTTACTAAAAGCGTTCTACTTAAATTGAGGACGTCGCAACGAGCTATGGAAAGAAGAATGATAGGTGTGACGCTAAGGGATAAGAAAATAGCAGATTGGGTGAGGGAACAAACGCGAGTTAATGACATCTTAGTTGAAATCAAGATAAGGAAATGGGGGGGGGGGGGGCACGGGCAAGACATGTAATGAGGAGGGAAGATAACCGATGGTCATTATGGGTTACGGACTGGATTCCAAGGGAAGGGAAGCGTAGCAGGGGACGGCAGAAAGTTAGGTGGGCGGATGACATTAAGACGTTTGCAGGGACAACATGGCCTCAATTAGCACATAACTGAGCTAGTATGAGAAGTACGGGTGAGGCCTTTGCCATGCAGTGGGTGTAACCAAGGTGATGATGATATTTTTTAACCGTGGAATGCTTTTAGCTCCCATTGTCGGCGACCTTCAAGCGACCTTGAGTCTAAGACCAGAGCCGTTACCAAGGTACTCAAACGAGAACATACGGGCAAGTTGCGATAACAAGACGTAATCATCCGGGCAGCCATTCAAAACTTGAGAAAATGTCTGTGGCCTCGAAAGCTTTTGTACAGGACTGAATTCCATACCCTAGTGATTCTGCCAACAAGTTACAAAAAATATTTCTTCCCAGTTCTTCCTTATATGTGCTCACAATACCACTCCAGCTACAGCTTATGGTAAATTGCAGTGTTATGTGACTTTTCCAATAGCAACGTTCAAAACGCAGATGCAGGGTATCATACATTTCTTTGTCATCTTGTGGCGCTGAGACAGGGTTGCCTGTCCCCTTTTGAACGCCCGCAGCCTGTGAATTCCGCGGCGCAGTATTTGCGTCACCTCGAGAGATGGCGCCACGATGCGCGGCGACTTCTTTAGCCGCTTTTCTTCTTCCAGCTGGGCAGTGAGCACCGTCTCCCTGACGTATTTCACAGCCTGTAGTGCCGCCTTCAGCCGGGTTTCTTTTTCTAGCTGGGCAGCGTCCATATCAACCAGCACAGAGTATGGTGTGTTGCGGTGTGGTGGGGTATGCTGTTGCCTACGTGCTGCACCCATTTTAAGATTCTGGCTAGTGTTATGTCGAGGCAACCTGCTTTGACGGTTGCCATTTCATGCTTATGTCATGCTTATATAAAATAGCCAGCAATTTTTTTTTTTGCGCTGGTGCTTTGATGCAAAATCGTCAAATGGCCATTGGAGCGAAAAACGGCGAAGTCTGTCATCTGTAGCAGTGAAAGGGCACCTACATTGGCACTGCCATTGGCCGCGACGCATCGCCTGCACGGAACAGAGCGGACGAAAGGGGACACTGCTGGAGATTTAGCGCACCAGGTGTTGCGTGAGGGGACAGGGCACCGCCGCGACGGCATGCAACGCTCGCTCTCGCCTCGGAAGGAACAACGCGATCTATATCTCTCAACCCTACTGGGGTTAGCTGCTCTGTGCACCTGCCGGTATTGGTGGCCAACGGTGCTTCCGCGGTCTCAAGATGCGCAGGACCTTAGTCGCATGTGACGTTGGCCCCGCAGGCTGCTGCTGCTTGCTGGCTCGGGCACCACGCGCCGCTATGGTACGTTACTTGTAGGGCGAACTTGGATCACTGTGCGGTGTTCAATTCGACACTAATGCTTTTTGATTCATTACTCGAAAAATGCATTTAGGTGTCTTCGGATTTTTTTATTTGTTCGCTTTAACTGCTAAGCGGGGAATTTACTGCCATCCACGAAGTCTATGAAAAATTGAATTAGCGAAGAGATGCTTGTCATCATAACTGCCTTTTCGAACTATTAAGTCGATTTTTTTTTTTCATGCCGCGTGCGGACGTGCTACGACTACGCTTGCGATTTTAAATCAGTTGCAGCTAAGCAGCCAGATAACCGGCCAAATTCTTTTCATGCCACAGCTTGCCCGAAAAAATTGTTTCGGGAGGATGAACGAAGAATAGAAGAAGATCGCGAGACGGGGGGGGGGGGGGGGGGGGGGAGGACTGGCTACTGCGGGTTGTTGGTGGTCAGCCATCTTAACTACTCAGACTCATTTTGTGTATATATATTGTAAATATAATCTTCTATACTCCCAACATCCCCGTAACCATATCAACGCTGATACTATGTAGAACACTGCTGATGCAGAAGACGGCAGTATCCGGTAAGCTTCAACACAGCGCGTACACTCGTCTGCTCAGCATCACGACCACCTTGTGCTCGAAGCTAGGTATACGTGTTCGCTTACGCAAAGCGTGTCCTCTGCTGCTTTGATCGTTGTTGCAACACACGCTTGTTTCGTCGTTACTGGTAAAGTATTTATTCAAAGCGCACAAAGTGCGTCAGCGTAGCTAGAGGCACCAACAGGAATAGCACAGTCGGAATGCATCGTGAACGATCCTAGAGAATGCAAACACTGTCGTTTACAAGGCGGGATGCGTTCACTAAACTGCACTACCATCATAAATGTTATTTCGCATGCTAATGTGATAGTAACATGCGGTGATTGAAATCAAAACATGCCGTCACGTGAGCAGTCTATGATTGGTCATCGCGGCATTGCACAGTGGTTTATCACGTCTGAAATGTTGTCTTTCCTCCATGTCATGCGCAATGTTTTTCTAGATATGAATAAATTCTCCCTTTCCTCTAAAGAAGGCGTAAAATCTTCACGTCTAGGAAAATTTCCCTAAAGTTTCAGAACGGCAGTCGGGAGAGGACTCAGTCCATATTCGAAACAAAACAGGCGTTGCGCCTGCCTCTTGCAGGCGCTCAATAGGCAGACAAATGCCTTTTGAACGCAGCTCACTTTTGCAGGCAGTCCGCCCCTTGAGGCGGTTGGATTCCGTCGGGCTCGATCACCAACGGCCTCTTTCGAAGCCTAACGTTTCATGTTTTCAATATTCTTACAATTCTGTCAGCAGGAAAGAAGCCTGCTGTTTTTTATGCGACATAGCCCATTGTTCAAAGGAATGTCGATCCCTCATGACAGATAAGCGAAAGACAGAGAGTCTTCGCCGTGAATTCCGTTATTTTTGCTGCACATCATTCAGGTGAACGTCGTCGAAGCATTATTTGGTAACCTGCAAACATTACATGCTTTTCCTTGTAATCAGGTGGCAGTAGTGCGTTATCGCCTGCTTCCCATGCTGAAAAAGCGTATAATGCTGCTGCATCTGACTCCAAGAAGGCAAGAGGGAAAAGCCAGCTTTTCTGCCGACTGTTTCCAGCCTGGCAGGTTACGACGCTCCACGATTTTTTACATGAGCCGTGATAGATGGAGGCCACCAAAGTTTTTTGACGCAAGATACAGCGAGGAAACTGAAGCTTCCGGTAGCCGGAGCTTTTGCTCTGTATTTCAACACGTTCGGCTTAATGAAGCTGTGAGGCAGCAAGAAAGGTCGCCTATTGAGATTCACATGGCAGAGCCAATTCGACAACGCTAAGTGCAGCCTTAATGTAGTGGAAAGTCCCGTGATTTTCCAAGCAATTCTTGCTTGTTTCAGTAGCTTTATGTTTTTATTTACAAACATAGTAACATAACTAAACATAAATAAACATAAATAAACTTGTGGCACGAAAAAAGAAATGGCGATATAGCTATGTCTGAATCTAGCAAAAGAGATGAGAGCAGAGTAAACCTTATTGATGATTACCAGATGTTCTATATTTTGACAGCTGAAATTACACGGCACATGAAGTCAAATATTGTTGCCATGAACTATAATTTTTGATGTACTTTTTAGGTACTACAGGAAATAGATCTTAACACGCTAGTTTGCTTTGCATGCTGTGTGTACTGCAAAACCCTGTAAATGCTGAGGACGACAAAGATCAAGTCAGCACAGCTCTCAGTTTTGGGAACTGGAAACCCTGGGAATTCTTAATGGCAAGAAGCAACTGAGCAGAATGCATTACCTGAGAGCTTCTAATCGTCTCTTAGCAAAATCAATGGCTATTACAAAATCTTTCTTCCGTGAAAAAGGGGTCGCATTGACTACTTGAAGGGCGACCGGAGCGAAACTTTGCGAATAACTATTTCTTTCTTGTGACAGCTTTTAAAGAAAGCGGATTGCTGCTAAGATAATAAAATATAATAAGGCGGTATATTACTGATGAACAAGCAGAGCTCGCGCCTTCATGTGAGAGGTAGATGCCGCTTATCTAATGTATGCCTGACCGGGAAGTGCCGAATGAAGATCGTTTAACAACGAAACTATTTGCTTCTGACGCCTCCTCTCTCCAGTTTTCCGTCAATGAATGAGTCCCTGGACAAACGAGTAAACTTGATTCTCGAAGTTCTAGAACTGTTGCTGAAATTTCGGTCTCAACGTATGAGATTAACTACTGATGTGCTGAAGGCGTTTCTGAAAGTTTGAATTCGAGAAAGAGACCGCGATAGCTTTCAGCTTGTGTTGGTATTAGAACGATGCAGACAGAATTTGAGTTTGATCAACTGCAAGAGGTGGCGCATGACTTGACTCCTCTTGCAGGGGCACCACACACCACAAGTTCACGGCTGCTGTAAGCAACCATTCGACATCATCTCGACAATGTTGTTAGCGTTAACAGCATGATGGCAGATCAGTTAAAGTTTTCGTTCTATGTAGACGATTCGCTCACTGGACTTAACTGCAAAGACGGAATGAGCTTGCACGCAGGAATGATGCTGATGAAATGGTCGGCGAAATCTGTTTTCCTGCACGAACAATTTAATAACGCCGGTGCAGCGCAAGTAAAATTTCACAAGCAAGATGCAATTCTGCGACCTAAAACCGTGTAAAGCATTTGATATAGCACAAAACAGGGATGACGCCCTGCATCTGGGCATCAACTGTGCACTTCTTGCATTGAGTAATACGCGACCTACGAATCGTTCAGTATTTCGTGTTATCCGCGGAATCTTCGGACCCTTAGGATATTTTGTCTGTATAGCGTCAAAGGCGAAATATTTCTTTAACTGCTATGGATCGAAAAACTTGAATGGGACTCGACTTCCGTAGGAGCATGAGCGCAAACAGATCACATGCACTAGCCGCTTGTAGAAACTCAAAAAATTCAGTGCATCTCGCTTACCTATGGCAGAAATCCAAGGTGCAGAGCAGTCCTTCACCCGATGGGAAAACGCCAAATTCCACTGTCTGGAGCTGAAATGGGGTTAACCGAGGGGCCCGATTTTTATTAATCATGTCATAAGAGGCCAACAAATAAGGACACCATGGTGGACACACGGGAAATTACTTATACTTGCTAATTGAAATAAAGAAATCACAAATAAATGGATTTGAAAGTGGATTAAAAAACAACGTGCCCCAGGTAGGTAACCATCCCAAGTCTTCGCATTACGCATGCTATGCTCTCCCACTGGAGCTACCACGGCGCCATCTCTCCATTCACTTTCTGGGGTATTTATGTGTTATTACAAGAACTAACCCCGGGAGTATTAGCCAGTGCCACCACTCACAAACCTTGGCGGCTTATGTGCACAGTATAATAAACCATGACACGTTCTTTTATTTAATGTGTTAATGACATGTTCATTTGTTGGAAAAGGTGCAGTGGTGGCATAGAGGTAGAGTATCCCCCTCGCCTGCAAAAGGATCGTGGTTTGAATCCCGGCCCCGCGCAATTTTCCACTGGAGTGAAAAAAAGAGAAAATCTGCGTATTCATAAAATTGCATAAAGAGGCCTGGAGTGCGGCCTGATCTCGGTGACCAGAACCGGTAACGCAGTCCCTCACCAGAGCAGGATTGGCCACCCTGGCGCAGCACTTTGCCACAACCTCCTATATGAATACAACAATAAAACCCCGGCCCTCAGTCCCCAGCAGCTTCGAAGCAACTGTCCACGGCGGCTGTCAGACCTGTGAGTCAGCAAAGGGTGCTAAGATTCTCTGGGTCCGGACGGGCTGCCATTGGAATCTGAACCTGGCAACGCTTAACGCTAGAACGTTGTGTAGTGAGGCGAGTCTAGCAGTGCTATTGGAGGAATTAGTGGGCAGTAAATGGGATATAATAGGGCTCAGTGAGGTTAGGAGGGCGAAAGCATATCCAGTGCTAAAAAGCGGGCAATTCGTGTGCACATTGCTTGGCGGAGAGACGAGTACTAGGAATCGGATTCCCCATTAATAAGATATAGCTGGTAACATACCGGAATTCTGTAGCATTAATGAGAGGGTGGCAAGTCTTGGTGAGAAACTTAATAAGACGTACAAATTGAAGGTCGCATAGGTCTAAGCTCCTACATCCAGTCATGATGACGACGAAGTTCGAAAGCTTCCATGAAGACGTGGAATTGACAATCGGTAAAGTCAAAACATTATACACTATACTGAAGCAGGCTTGGGACAAGCGAGTGGGGGAATATGGCGTAGGTTATAGGAATACCAGGGGAGATATCATAGTAGAGTTCGGCGAACAGAATAATTTGCGGATAATGAATACCTTCCGCAATAGGGATAACCGAAAGTGGACGTGGAGGACCCCGAATGGCGAGACTAGGAATGAAGTAGACCTCATACTCTGCGCTAACCCTGGCATCATACAAGATGTGGACGTGCTCGGCAAGGTGCGCTGCAGTGCCCATAGGATGGTAATATCGCAAATTAGCCTAGACTTGAGCCAACGAAAGAAACTGGTACATAAGAAGACGATCAATGAGTTAGCGGTGAGAGGGAAAATAGAGGAATTCCGGATCAAGCTACAGAACAGGCATTCGGCTTTAACTCAGGAAGAGGACCTTAGTGTTGAAGATATGAACAATAATCTTATGGGCATCATTAAGGAGTGCGCAATAGAATTCGGCGGTAACTCCGTCAGACAGGATACCAGTAAGCTATCGCAGGAGACGAAAGATCTGATCAAGAAACGCCAATGTATGAAAGCCTCTAACCCTACAGCTAGAATAGAACTGGCCGAACTTTCCAAGTTAAGCAACAAGGGTAAGGTAGCTGACATAAGGAAGTATAATAGGAATAAAATTGAGCATGCTCTCAGGAACGGAGGAAGCCTAAAGGAGTGAAGAGGAAACTAGAAATAGGTAAGAATCAGATATATGCGTTAAGAGGCGAAGCCGGCGATATCATTTCTAATATGGATATGGAGTTCAAGTGGCTGATGAGTTCTATAGAGATTTATACAGTACAAGTGGCACCCACGGAGATAATGGAAGAGGGAACGGTCTATGCAACGGGGGAAGACAGCTGGGGAGGATTATGTTTCCGCAGATTTGTTGAAGGATGGTGGGCAGATTGTTCTAGAAAAACTGGGCACCCCGTATACGCAATGCCTCATGACCTCGAGCACACTGGAATCTTGGAAGAACGCCAACATAATCTTAATCCACAAGAAAGGGGACGCCAAACACTTGAAGAAACTATAGAACGATCAGCTTACTGTCCGTTGTCTATAAAGCACTTACTAAGGTAATCGCGGATAGTATCAGGACACCTTAGACTTCTGTCAACCAAAGGACCAGGCAGGATTTTGTAAAGGCTACTCAACAATAGAAGATATAAACACTATTAATCAGATGATGGAGAAATGTGCGGAATATAACCACCCATTACATAAAGCATTCATTGATTACGAGGAAGCGTTTGATTCAGTCGAAACCTCAGCAATCATTACGGAATCAGTGTGTAGACGAGCCGCATGTAAAAATACCGAAAAATATCTGTAGCAACTCCACAGCCACCGTAGTCCTCTATAAGGAAACCAACAAAATCCCAATAAAGAACGGAGCCAGGAAGGGATATACGATCTGTCCAATGCTGTTCACAGCGTGTTTACATGAGGTATGCAGAGACCTGGATTGGAAAGAATTGGGAATAAGAGATAATGGAGAATACCTTAGTAAGTTGCGATTCGTTGAACATATTGCCAAACTGCAATACATACTCACTGACCTGGACAGGCAAAGCGGAAGGGTGGGTCTAAAAATTCATCTGCAGAAAACGAAAGTAACGTTTAACAATCTTGGAAGAGAACAGCAGTTTACGATAGGTAGCGAGGCACAGGAAGTGGTAAGGGAATACATCTTCTTAGAACAGATAGTGACCGCGGATCTGGATTATGAGTCTGAAATAATAAGAAGAATAAGAATGGGCTGGGGTGTGTTTGGCAGATATTCTCAGATCATGAACAGCAGGCTGCCATTATCCCTCAAGAGACAAGTGTATAACAGCTGTGTCTTACCAGTACTCACCTACGGGGTAGAAACCTGGAGGCTTACGAAAAGGGTTCTACTTGAATTGAGAACGACCCAACGCGCTATGGAAAGCACAATGACGGGTGTAACGTTAAGGGGATAAGAAAAGAGCACATTGGGTGACGGAACAAACGCGAGTTAATGACATCTTAGTTGAAATCAAGATAAAGAAATGGGGGGGGGGGGCATGGGCAGGGCATGTAATGAGAAGGGAAGATAACAGGTGGTCATTGAGGGTTACGGACTGGATTCCAAGAGAAGTGTAGCAGGCGGCGGTAGAAAGTTAGGTGGGATGATGAGATTAAGAAGTTCGAAGGGACAACATGGCCACAATTAGCGCATGACCAGCGTAGTTGTAGAAGTATGGGTGAGGCCTTTGCCCTGCAGTCGGCGTAACCAGGCTGATGATGATGATGATCCATTGGAGGTTATACAAATGTTAACGTTTACGACTGGGTGAAGAATGCAAACTGAAAGCAGATCCAGGTACCACGTACACTGTTACGTTCCCCTTTCTTGCATTTTACCCGACTGCCCTTCCAATATAAAAGGCTGAAAATGAGTCTATGAAATTTATCTTTGTCATCGAGAGATAAAGTTTTAAATTGTACATTATGAATACTTTAATACCTAAAATATTTAATACTAGACTAGCTTTAATACTAGACTAGCTTTAATAGACTAGACCTTTAATACTAGACTAGCTAGACGCTATAGTAGGTACTGTAAATTGCTGAATGTTTTACTTAAACAGGCAATAAAAAAGTACTATGAAAATAAATTTGATCAGAATAAGGACAACCCCAAAAAGCAATGGCAGTTATTGAACTCTTTTCTAAACAAATCGTCTGTTGATGCCTCTATAACCAAAATAAATTACAATGGTCTCACTCTTTCTGAGCCCTACGAAATTGCTAACGCGTTTTCGGACTACTTTTCTTCTGTTTACGCTAATAACAACATACATGCGCAGTTTCATAATAATTTGAGCCGTACGACACAATCATTCTTTTTGTTACCAGCTACACCAAATGAAGTGTGCTCCACGATTGCTAACCTTAAAAATACAGGGCCTCGCTTAGACAATATTTGTGTCAGGCATTTAAAACTGGTTGCGCATTTAGTTTGTGACACGCTCTGTAATATTATCAACCTTATGTTCAAAGAAGGTGCATTCCCTTCATTTTTAAAAAATGCCAAGATTATTCATGTTTTTAAAAAAGGCGACAAACATACAGTTAATAATTACCGACCAATTGCAATTCTTTCCTGCCTTAGTAAACTCATTGAGAAATTATTTGTTAAACGTCTTAATAACTACTTAACAAAGTTTAAATTGCTAAAGAACAATCAATTTGGTTTCCGCCCAGGAAGTTCCACAAATCTAGCTGTTCTATCTCTAACTGACTACATAAAAAAATGTATTGACTCGGGAAACTTAGTCGGATCTGTATTTTTAGACTTCAGTAAAGCTTATGACACGGTTAACCATCAAGCCCTGTTTAATAAACTTGACTCTTATGGTATAACCGTTCCTGCGCTAACATTCTTAAAAAATCATTTACGTGACCGGCCATACGCAGTACATGCAGCAAATACTTTCTCAGTAACAAAATGTATTAACCAAGGTGTACCACAGGGATCAGTTCTGGGCCCTTTGCTTTTTCTTTTATATATTAATGATCTTCCGGATTCTCTTAACTCCACCAACTGCGTTCATTGCATTTTATACGTAGATGACACAACCATAGCTTCATCTGACAAATCTGTTACTACTCTTACTTCTAAGTTAAATATTGCATTAAGTAACATTATAAAATGGTGTAGCAACAATTACTTAGTTCTTAATCCTTTAAAAACTAAATTTATGTTATTCAAAAGTGCTCAAAGGGCCTTAACTTCTATTCCTGAAGTAAAGCTTGGAAGTCATTCAATTCCCGTTAGCACCGATGTCACTTTTCTTGGCATACATCTTGACCCTAACCTTACATTTCGCTCTCACTTCCAACATCTCAAGCACAAGACTGCGTTTGGTATACGTGCATTAATTAAAGCTCGCCCTTTTTTTTCTCGTGAGGCTCTGCTAGCGTTGTATTATGCGTTCATTCATATTCACATTAATTACGGCATTGTTTCATGGGGCAACACGTACGCTTGTCACTTATCATCAATTCAACATATCCAAAATCAGTCAATAGGCATTATCACTTCTAGCTCCATGCAATCCAATGCCTCTTTGTTATTTCGCGCGTATAATATATTGCCTATTAATAATTTGTTCCAGTTTAACGTACTCGTCTTACTCCACAAGTTGCTTCATAATAACCTTATGTATCCGTTCATTGCAACTGACCTTTTGCAGAATAAAAATATGACCAGATTTGCAGCTAACAACAATTTCTTGTTACCCATGGTTCATACCAATTACGGCAAAAAAACATCTTCCTTCGCTGCAATTTCTCTTTGGAATGAATTACCATCAACCATAAAATCCTGTACTTCTCTTGCAGTTTTTAAAAATCACCTTAAGCATCATTTACTGCGATAACTTAACTACGATCTAGCGGTGTACCTCTGACATTTATCTCACATGTCATTTGTTGTATTTCATCCATGCTTTTTTCCGACTTTCTGTTATAACGTGCTTTTTCGTGTTTGATTGTAAATGACATGTCTAATGATGTATTTGATCTGTAGATGTTGTTTATAATACGCTAATTTGCTGACTATTTATATCACCATCAATGTTGTCATTATTAACCGAGGGTTCCACTACAGTTCTTTTACTTTGGGACCCTCGTCTGTATATTTCTCATGTAATTACTTCTTTTTTTTGGAACGAATAAATCTGAATCTGAATAAGAATCTGAATGAACGATTACAATCTAGTGTTGCAACATCTCAGGAAGCGTGTCACTGTAGTGAGAGAAAAAAAGTCACCGAAACTGTCGCTTTCACTGCGAAGGGGATGTTATGAACGTAGGTATATTGAAACACTTTAATATAACGTAGCGTGAAGTGCATATTTTGCTTATACGTGTCATGTTGGTCTAACGTTCGTGCAGCTGACGGAAAATGGTGAATTTACAAACAGAGTACGGAGGGCTTTAACTTTAGTGATGTATTTACCGTAGGATAGGCGTATATAGAAGTTTCGCATATGAATATTTTATTTTCTGGGGAATATTTTATTAGTATTCGAAAATGTACTATTCGGTATTTTCAAATATCAAAACTAACCAAATACTTCGCAACAACCAACTGTTGTAATCGGGTTCTTCACCTGCTGATGACACTACCGCAAATTATAATTATCCGAAGTGAAACAGCGACAAGATTTTTTTGCGCAATGCAGAAACCAGATCGGTAATACAAGCGTTGTTTTCGGTTTTGCGTGTCCCGCTATGGTTGCTTAGTGGCTACGGTTTTGGGCTGCTAAGCACGAGGTCGCGGGATCGAATCCCGTCCGCGGCAGCCACATTTCGATGGGGGCAAAAACACCCGAGTACTTAGATTTAGGTGCATGCTGAACAACCCCGTGAGGGTCCAAATTTCCTGTGTCTCCAGACACTACGGCGTGCCTCATAATCACATCGTGGTTTTGGCACGTAAAACCCCAAAATGTACATTTTTCTTCAGCTTTGCGGTGGAAGTTTTGCGCTGATTAACACGCTGGGTCTTGTGTTCAAACATAAATACCCAATTCTGCACGCACGTGGGAACCGCCGTCGTCGCTTTACCACAATTTGTAGTGCAACGCGCGCGTAAGGCAGAGGTTGTGGATTCGTCTCTCACCGTCAGTAATTTGAGTTTTACTCCATTTCTGATGAGCTTCTCATTTTTGCGCTTTAATTTGAAGCTACAAATAATTTATCGTATGCTTTCTATTCCTTCATTATCTGTTATCATATGGTCCTGACTAACAAATACGTGCGAGCGTTCTTACAAAACCGGGCCCCTCAGTTCCCCTTCTTTTCGTCGAATACTTGACGATCGGCTAAATTGTGCTTATGACCTACCAATTGGTACTTATTGCAGCCTGGTCATGTGGGAGTTTTATCTCTCACCTTACAAGCAATGATGTTTTTTCTCGTAAAAGGCTCTGTGTTCTTTCTAGGGCACACAAATACCTCCTTCGCGTCTTTCTTTTTTCTTTTTCCATAAGTTCTGATATTTTTTCAAGAACTATTTATTAGGCGCTTTTGGGAAATTGATCAGTTTCAAATGCCTGTCATTATTGCAGAGCTTGTTTACCACCAGGATTAAAGGTTTCAAGTGGCTATTCGTGTAGTTCTTTTCATGACTGTTGTGATCGTGTGTATAAAACTCTCTACTCCGTGCAAGCATGTTCCTAATTATACTCAACAAAATTTGCTGCTGCAAATCTGTGCGTCTGCTTTTGTCTATTCGATATTCGATACTTACTATTCGTATTCGATTCGCATTTCAAAAAGTCCATATTCGATCGTCTACCTCTAATATTTACATACTGGATTATGACAGCTTAAATTTTTCATTACCTTCAGGTTGGAAGGTTACAAATACTGCACGATTCAAAAGAATATAGGCAATGTAGATTTCCTAGTGTGGAATTACATTTAGGCTGCATAATATCCCTAAATTTTTTGTGCTTGTCAATATTCGTGGTAACAGAACTAGATTCTCTGGAACGAGCTTGGACGCACGTTTTGAACATGCCAATGACTATTACCCGAGCTTTGTACAGGCTAAATACCATCTTTTCGCCCTTCATCTAGCTTAAAGATACCCTGACGTACTGATTGGTCCCAAAGATGTGTGACACAGAAGCGATTTCTTCAGTCGCGTGTGCACGAGCAAAGCCGTTCCGATAATGGATATGTCTTATTCATCTGCTGTGTTATAAATCTCAACGGAAAGGTTATTCCACTTGGTTTTGGTAATTAGTTCTCTGACACGCTATCCAAGCGTCTACCAATCGAATGGATTTAGTGACACCATAGGTTCTGTAAATAATAAATAAACTTCAATTTTGTGACGGCAATGTCAAGGCTATGGCGACCACTGTGCTGTGAAGCACTATAACAACGTGCAGGCTACTAATGTGAAGGCAACTGTTGGTTTATCATGGTCCCGGAGCCTACGCATTGTACAGCGAGTTTCGGCCACTTACATGTGGCATTTGAATACCAAAGCGCATTCATCAAGGCCATTTTTCAAGAAACCTGTATAACCTATCAGTGCTTAAAATATCGCCAACCTAAAAATGCACTAAGTCACTAAGTCACTCAAAATGCCGCTGATTGCTAAATAGCGAACTTTGCCGTAAACAGACAAAAGTAACAATCTAGAGTCAAATCACTAAAATGGCAAAAATGATGAAATAACGGCAAGTTACAAAAGGAAGTATAATTTTTTGTTCTTAAAGATGGTTAGGTTAGTCGGCCCCAACAAACACGGCATCATGCAAATGATGGTAAATTAAACTTATTTTGGACAGCCTAGCAATTGCTTTCTCAGTAATGCAGACTTTTGCATTACTTTCGCGGTGCGAAACGCCTTTGCAGGCGTTTCGCACCGCAAAGTACGGAGTAACTCACCTTATACTACAGCACGTGGAGGCGAAGCCAGAAAGCAGGCAATAAGCGATAAAGAAACCGTACCTATGTCAGCCCGATTCTGTGAGAGAACTTGGCCTCAGCTGTTGTTTTGTTGCATTTGTGCAGTGTGCAGCCGACAGTGCCCACTTTCACAACTGTGTGCGCGTAGAGGGGCGGATAAATGGCTTACTTTTCCTTTTCAATTCTGACTGTGGGGGGAGGGGCACACCTGCCCCCGAACTGTTAGGCGCACCTATGACAAGCATGGTGTCACGCACGTACAGGCAAACACATCTCACTCGATGACCACGAGCACCCGCTGTCAAAACGCTCAGGTGATGAAGACCGCCGGCAGCGAGAAGCGAACGCTTGGTGCTGCCTCAGTTTCGCCGCGAGAATACCTTTCACAACCAAATAAGTGAACACAGACTTGAAAGCTCTGCTAAGCTCCATTGTACTATTGAGGTTCACTACGCCTAATGACAGACCAAGTAGACCAAACCAATCTCTAGATCAAGACTTGAAAGATTACTGCAGACATGCACAGGTGGGGAAATTTACGAACTGTTACTGCGTACAATCTGTGTTCTATATAAATAACAGTGATGAGTGCGCTGATCAACTAATGTGGCCGAGCCTGCACATGCAGCTGGTGGAGAAGCCAGACGCCACTATCAGTGCTTCAAGCCACTTTCTGTAGAGTATCCGGCAGGCTATCCCGCAGCGCCCTTGATAAAACGATAGTGCCTAGAATATACGCCATGCGCGCAACGCGGACAACGCCGCCTGTCGCCCATGTTACGAAGCGTACGCGGGCTCAGGCAGCTCTATTCCCGTCAGCGCCTATGCGCATGCTGTCACGTTTGCGTTCTTGATTGTGATTTAACGCTCCTGTGAACCTTCAGCGATGTTTTGAAAGGACTGTTGCGTAGTTAGGTGCTTTAACACGTACAAAAAGCTCGCCAGGCACAAACTGTTTCCATTGCTGCTTCACGAGCAAGAGCGACGATGGTGGTGGATCGCGGCTGTTCGACGAAGAATGCAAGCAATCGCCCATTGATTACTGCTGTTTTAGAGCGATTATTGTGTTTTTTGTTTTTGCTTCATGTCGCTGCGCGTTTAGTTAAGGCCCCGCGTTTAAGCTTAGAATAATTCATTATGGATATTTACATGGCAATACCACTGCGCCCTTAGTAGAGGCCCCGCGTTTAAGCTTAGATTAAATTATTACATTATGTGTTTTAGGGACACAGATTCTCCCAGTAAGACGCTAGTTCCGTCATTTACAGTTTTGCTGCTTTCTTCACCGTCACTACTACGTGATATCTTGTAGAGGTGTTAGTGCGTTCATGTACCGAACGCCCCCGCCAAGCCGTGATCGATGTTCCAGGCCAACACCAACATCGCCAAGGACCAGCGAGCTAGCCGTAGGCAGCAAGGACTGCTACTGGAACACAGACCTTTTCTCGAAAAGATCAGAGAGCTCAAGAACAAACCAGCTAGCTCAGTGTCCACCATTCTGCTGCAACAACCTCTGGACCCGCCAACCTTAACCACCAACCTTCGATGGATCATCGTCTGAAGCCCCAGAATCCTGGCTGGAGACCTATGAATGAACTACAACGTTCAACAACTGGGACTCCGAGGAGAAGCTGCGACATGTTTTTTAGCATTGGAAGACGCCGCCAGAACGTGGTTCGAGAATAGAGAAGCTTCCTTAACGACGTGGCACCTGTTCCGAAGCGGCTTCCTGCAAGCATTCACAAGCGGCGTACTCAGAGAGCGAGCCCAAGCTCTACTAGAAATCCGAGTGCAGCTGCCTAATGAGACCACCGCGATCTTCACGGAGGAGGTGAGCCGTCTCTTCCGCAGAAAAGCATTCAGGGGAAAAGAATGTATTCCTAAGCTTGCGTCGTTTCATCACGTTGCAAGTACGAAGACTGTACCCTTGAATGTTAGAGATGTGCTGGTCGAAGGAACAACTCCTTCAGTAGGGCTCTGGAGAACAGGACTTTGCGAAAAAGGCTACTTCGGGGGGGGGGGGGGGCATATTCTGTAAGTATCCACTTCGTCTACTGCTGACGTTCTGGTGGGATGGGCTGGGGTACGCGTCAGAAAGAGACATGCGCTGCCAGGCAATCAGCACTTTAGTAGCAGACAAAATAGACTGTCCACTGTGTGGATATTAGGAGAAAACGCCTTCCAGGGCAAGACTACAAAGTTTGCAACCGCTAGTTTCGGCTACCCGCCAGAAACTTCCTAAAACGTCCAGTTCAGGAAATAAACATCTGGAAGTCGGCAAACGTCTAGTTTCCTAGAATCATTACTGGATGGTATTCTGGCGCTGCGATCGTTCAGCCACCATAGAAATGATAGTTTGCTTCTTCGTGCTTGCGCCTTAATATGGTCTTCTGGCTTTGTGTATTACGCTTATATCCCTTCACTGGCCTAAGTTTCAAGAGAGTCTGCAGTTTTCGAAACGCAGAAAGCACGCACAACTGCTACTAAGAGTAGCGTTGCTGCCTGTCTAGGTGGCCAAATCGAAACGCGCTGACTTGCCCGCAAGAAATTCTTTAATGTGTGTATGACACTTGGTAATGAGTGCGTTCGTGGCTTAATGGTTTCAATCCGCCTCTTTCATTTTCCTGTGCTGCCCTCTGCCGCAAGCCGCTGAAACCGCTTTGGAAGGGTTCCGGGGCTTTCGCCGGTTGATTTGTATACCTGCGCCCACGTTGAGTACGCGTCGGTTGTGCGTTTCATGGACCGCGAATCATTATTAATGGCTTCTTCGGGACAGCATGTCGTTCCTCAAGCCATGTAGCACTCAATGACTACTGGGTGAGCAGGCCTGAGTGCGCTGTTCTGCAAACAGTGCGGCCGATAAATGCACGCTGAGTTCCGTTTGGCGGCACAGCTGCCTTGGATCTTATCACTGGTTTCTGCACTTGGACATGACTTCTAGTATTCTTTTTACACATTATTTAAACGTTTCGTATATTCAAAAAGTCTTCGAGCGCAGCCTTCTGCGTCGGATTAATTAAAGCGGCGCACTTGTTTACATCGATATCTACAGCCCCAGGTCGTTGTTATCGTCAAATATTGTGGAAGAGGTACATCACTGATATGAAATAGTGTAAAAATGTAGCAAAACCTGCATAACTGCGCATATGTACCATGTTGGTACACCCTGAGACGAGTCAATATGAACGGCCGAACCACTTAAACAACGGCAACTGTGATCCACATACATATATTACGGGCTGTTAATTAAGTCATTCTCGCTTTTCTTTATACTTACAGTTTTAGCGTGCCATAGAGCATTATTAGAGAAAACTGTGCTCGCATAAGTGCTCATTTGTAAGCCAAGTTGTTTTCTCACGAAAACGCGCGGATTCCATCGCTCACACGGCGTTGGTATAAATCAGCGAGACGGTTGTTTATGCTGCTGTATACCAAATACACCGTCTCTTGCTTGCCGCTTGATGCGGAGGCAAACAGTGCATCTCTGAAATTGTGAAATGTGTCGGCAAAGCAACACGTAGAGGCCGACCTATATACGTAGCGAATGCGGCCGACAGCCTACAGGTACGGTGACGTACAGATCGATGTTGGCACAGCGCTGTGTCACCGCTTACCGCTTATTGTGTACGTGGCGTGCGAAGTGAAGTGTAGCTGATTTCAAATCGGTAAGGCCAGAATTGAACTATATATGCAGTTTCGTTCGACCTAACTGCTTACATTTCAGTTCAGGTCCGCCGGTAGCGAGTGCACGAACTCGACGGCGCCAGGTTAACTTTCGCTGAACAGGATCGACATCGGATCAAACTTCGTGAGCACCGCTTCAGAGGGTTAAAGCTTGTACATTTCAACTTGGTAGGAGTGCTTGACTCATTTTGAGCACGATTAATTATATAAAAAGCGAAGACGCTGTCGCTATTGTGTTGTCGGTTCGACGGCTGATCGCGCGGGGTTCGGTCGAACGATGGTCGGCATGCTGATTTTCCCGGTGCCTTCGACAAGAAAGCCTGTCGCAGTACAACTCGCGCTCGTCGGTTGCGTCGTTGTCGCCCTGGTATGATAAACATGTTTCAGTGACGCATAATAGTCGGTTAATCATTGGAGTGAGCGTCTTGTCGGTCTCGTATCGACCCAGTGCCGCCGCGCCTTACGAGTACGTGCAGTCAGGAACGCGCTGCCACCACTAGCAAGTGAGGACCGACGCTGCAAAAACTCTTCGTCAGCAACCTGATGTACATAAGTATCGCCCAAGTGTAACACATGGTCTGTTCGTTAAATAAGGGAGACATTCTCGAAAGGCGGCAAGCACCGGGCTCACGGTGCCGTCCGGACAACTCGGACGATGCCCTGGCCGCATTCTCCTTTAAAGTGGGCTTGCGGTCTTACGCTACGCACGTTTTCGGCACCGCACCGACATCGAGTTACCAGTAGAGTTTCAACGCGGTACACGGCATGAGTGTTTGCAGCAGCGCGCGTCCGAGCGCTTTTTTTTTTTTCGGGTGAATTCTGGGCGCGCGGCCGCCCGCGCGACCCTTCCAAAACGTTTCGCGACTAATCCGCTAGGGCAGGGCTCATGCGCCGTCGCGCCATGAAAGAGGCGGATCGGGCTTTGGACTTCTCTGCGAGATATGCACTGCATGAATAGAGCCTTCGGACAATTGTATGAATGTTTAGTTATTTATAAGGTGAGTTTTGAGCTCTGTGGAGAATGGTGAGTTTGCAAGGCCACGATGCAGTTTAAAGCCAGAAGAACGAAATGTAGGTATATAAGTCGAGGATCATGCCGGATGAACCTCTCTGCTTGCAATTGTCGTAGAGCCAGTTCGTTGTAGTAATTATTGTATGAAACCGCGTGGGGGGTTAAGAGCTCGGGTGCTGACATCGTGCGGTAGCTCCTAATATTCGAAAAATTGTTCAGATGTGTGGCCGACACGGTGCGATATGCAAACAAGCTGCCCGTACTTTGGCAATGACGGGCCTCGCGAAAATATTATTAGCGTAGGATTTGGCCTGATACTACCAATGTTCATAGGAGGCAAAATGCGCGGGCTTCCCTCGCCTTGGAACAGGACGCCACTTTCGCCAAAGATAATCTAAGCCTGAGACACTGTTTTCTAAGTTGATTGGGAATGAAAATATGTTATTTTATTTTTCAGCCTGTCGTTAAAGCGAAACCGGCGACTGCAGGGTCATGTCACTAACATTTACTGCGATATTTGTTTCCTTTAGCGCCAACGTTTAGACGGCTGTCAGTGAAACTACACGCTGCATTCTGTGACGTGTCACATGTCTGTACATGCCCACAAGTTACACAAAGAAACTACAATAAGATCTTTTCAACTTCATCAGCTTTCCCATTGATAATCCTAAGCGTTTGCTGAAGCAGTCTGCAGCATGACTCTTGCTCTTGGTGTATGAAAGAGCGAATGTGCTCAAGCAAATCGGTCATTTGAGAAATAGTGTGGCGAAAGACGTGTAAAAGATAGGTTCATCATGCATTTATATGCGACAAAGCGCTAGTATGGCTTTCTTCGAGAGCTGTCGCAGAGAAAAAAAACACGGGAACAGGTTGTAATTTGAACGCGGTTCTGTATGCTTTCGTCTCAAAGTAACTTTTATAAAACCAAAGTTGTACAGCCTACATACAAAAGTGATATAATGTGTTACTCATTCGTCACCGCAGTAATCGTGCATCGTGCTTTTTTTCGCTTGCCAACCAGTTTCTCAAGAGCGTTTGTGACGAGAGCCAAGCGTGCGCGAAAGAACTAAAAACTTTGGAGCTTCAGGTAAGCCCTATCGAATACGTAGAGCATAGTGAACAGCATTTGTTGAGTAACTACAAATATGAAACACTGGCGGAAGTACTGCAAGTGGTTGATATTTCAATATTTCCAGTGGGTGCAGCTCCGTGGAACTTCACCCCGTACAGTAAACGCAATACCTGATTAGGCTCGGCTTTCTTTAGGCCAAATTTACACATTAATTAACCTTGACTTCTGAAAGAACCTGTACGTGCTGAATGACAGCTACGAAGCAGTGTACCAGATGCTTCCTAGAATTTTGACACAGAACCGAAAATCTCCTGCCGAAGATACCGCCATTGTACTACCTGGAGTAGATTACTCAATATACGGGCGTAATTTGCGTGAGAAATCGCTGCTTACAATTTTTGTTTGAGTCATTCTTTATTAGGTTTCATTTTAACTCATTACCTTAGGGCACGTTAGGAGAGTGCCCACTCGATCTCGTTGGTACGGCATTACGGAAACTGAAACAGGGGACACGGTGAAGGGGACACACATGCAGCGTTGCGTGTGCCCCTTCACTGTGTTATCTGTTCGTATGCTGTTATGAGCTCATTTCGAAAAAAAGGGCTGATACGCGTGGCAGTTGAAAACCTAATCCGGTTATTTGACAGCCGCCAAGCCATATCATTTTGAGAATTTCATCAGTTTCGAACTAGGCACCGCTACAGTTGCGGCAAAAATGTTCTTTTTCCCACATACGTACCATTTTAGGAGAACGCCCAATGTACCAGTGAACATATTTGACGTGTGACGTTGACCTTGTGCCGCTGTTTCGTTTAGTGGTTCACCGTGCTGTTCATAGTAATATTGAAGCGTAGTGCACAGATTCAGTGAACAAGTCGGAAGGAAGCAGCGAACATTCCAGCGGAAAGGCTCATGCATACCACAGGTCATCGTGGGATGCATGAGCTATTCGGACCAGACGGTACCTTTTGTTGGCGTTTCTTGCTACAAGAAAAAAAAAGATCAACACCGCAACACAAAAACTTTTATAAGATTGCGAACAACCGCTCATTATCTTCTCTCGTGTTATTGTCTAACGCTCTGTTGCAGGCAATCGTACCCTGCTCTCGCAAGAAACTTTGGGCCATCTGGGTAGGTTACTACCAAAATTTTCATTTTTGTCGTCTGTCAGTGGCTAAAATGCTGCATGAGCAGCTGCTGCTCTCGCACTAGGAGATGCATTGACTCACTTAACACCGAAAAAAGGAAATCAATAAATAGGCCGCGCTGGTTTGTGCAAGCCTGTTCGCGTACGTTTAACCTGCCTTGAACTTTGCGTAATTGCAGCACAATGCTTTCCTATGGCAGAAAATGAGCCTGTGATAGTATTGTTAGAAAAATGCCCCCCTTTATTACTGACTGAAGGATATTTGTGTTACAAATACCCACGCACTTATCAAACCGCTGCGGTAGTTTAGTGGCTATGACGTTGCGCTGCTGAGCTCGACGGTGTCATCCGATGTTGGCAATATGCAAAAGCGCTCGTTGACTAATGTGTAGTGCACGGTAAGGAACCCCCGGTATTCAAGATAACAACCGAATCCCTCGCTACGTTGTGCCTCGCAATATGATTGTTCTTTTAGCAAGTAAAGCACCCAAAATGAATTTTGGTTACAACAACTTGTTTTAAGCCGAGCCCACCCAAAGAGATTTCTTGTCTACGCACATCACGCAGTCGTCATCGCACAAAACTGTAAGATGGCGATACTTTGCCTACCTAATGTTTAGGACGCAAGGCATATCAAGGTTCGCTTTATAAAAAAAAACAATTGTGATCTTCTGTTTGTGTTTTTTGGCAGCGTAAATGTCTACGCATCATTTATTTTATCACTGAGTCATCTTGTGGATAATATTCCCGGCCCCGTAGACTCCGAGGTGAGTCGTAAAGATGGCAGTTTTTGGAAGTGTGTCGCTGTCAAACTAATTTGGCGATTATGGACGACGGCGTTGCCAATAGGAGACGGTTACAGCGTAAACGTGGGCTAGCGTAAGCGGCACCTCCAGTGTCTACGAGGTTGTTATCAGGCGTCATAAGCAGTGCATGGACAATTAGGCAAGTTTCGGTGTTGCCAATGAAGCGTCGTCATTTTCCTGGTGTCCAACGGAAAACACAATAGCTTTTGCGTATTTCAGCGCTATCTTCTTTCTTTCTGGTTCGCTTTGTGTGGCCGCGAATGTTCCGACAATGTTGGAAAACCGACAAGGAGTATAATGCCTCCTGAGCATATCTATTACGTGGCAACTTGCGAAGGAACAGCAAGGCGAAAACTTTGCGTTTCCCAGTGAGCAAGAAGTAAGCACGCCTTTTCTGCAGTCGTTATTGTGTAAACAAGAGCTGTTCTTATGAAAACAGCTATAAGAAAAGAAAGATATTTCTTGATCTTTATCTTGTGAATATAGTTTTGGTTTGGCGCGAAGCATTTTGCTGCAGTGTTGAAAAGAACTGAAGCTACCTGTTGGCGATTGCTCATGAGCCGATTGATGCTAGCTCAGGAGAAGACAGAAATTTCGCATCATTATATGTTGGCGGTTGTTCGTCATTTTTCTCAGCAGAAGAAAACTTCGGAATTTATATTTACGGGATATATTTTAATGATTGCTGCACGAACTCGTTGCACTGGAGAAGATTCCACAGATTAGTTTTATGTTGTGCCATTACCAGCTTTGAATGTTTATGAACAAGGCTGAAGCTAATAAAAATCAAAAACATAACAGTCACCGTTAGTGTTTAAATCAAAATAAGAAACTGGAGCAACCTGCACGACGACCGAGGCGCGCTTGACCTTTCAACCTGTGCTTAGAAGAAGAAATTTTTTTGATAGCTTCTTAGTACTCTCAAATTTGGTATAGCTTTTATGTGTTCTTAAACTTGACCTACTTTAATCATCATACAAGCGGTATTTAGCCCATGTTCAGTTTGCACATATGGAAAAATTACACTAAATGAGGGATCCTGGCGAGGCTCACACGAAAGCAGATGCAGAACGGTTTCCGCCTCTGCTCTGACAACTTCAGAGAAAGGCACATCGCCGACCGGACAAAAACAAGACTGTTGTGGTCTGAAGCATAACTGCGAGTCGGCCTAGTTGGAACAGATTCATTTTTAGAAAAAAAAATGTGCGCGAAAAACAAACAGGGAGAAATAAAAGGAGCTTTTCTTTGTTCCTGTCTGTTTTGCGCACAAAAATGTTTTTCTAAAAATGTTGTGGTCTGCTGCACCGACTGTTGGATTGGAAGAGCGGTCCTTGGGGGGGGGGGGATCGGCGAACATGAGGAAAAGAAGTAATCAGTCGTTTGGAATATTTGTGCTTCCGTATTTCATCATTTTTGTACAGATACCGCGTGACAGGGTAAGGCGCAAGTGCTAAGGTTACGGCGACCACTGTCTATTCCACGTCGTGTGCCACGGCGCGGGGTGCCATTCCCTGTTACACAGCGAAATTTGTTGCGCGTGGGCCAAGCAACAGCGTGCTTGTCAGTTTCTCTTTATCGGTTGCTCTTCTGCGGTGCAGGGTGTTCCAGATTGTAGGCTAAATTAACAATCCGAACAGTTTTCTTTGTCAACGACTGAATTCACGTTGGTAAAAAGTCGCGCCACGTTTGCTGCTACGGCAGACGACACGGCGAAGTCAGTTCTTGCCACCCGCTGCCGCATTCTCCCTAGGTCTGGTTGCCGCTATATAGCAGAAGGTTTACTGCAACGAGGATTACAATGCTCAGTAGCCCAGCAGTTTTATACCAGTGGAAGTTCGTTTTCATCTATGATATTTTGATGAAAAGATGAAGCCAACGTAAATAAAACACTGAGTTACCTCATTCTTCACAAGATATCAAAAACAGTAATTGATCAAGAAAAGTAGCTCTAAAAAACTCATGCCTAGTACTCACAGCTAGATACTGAAAAACCAGCAATGATTTTCACATGGTAAATGAATATACCGAGTGCTTCAACGAACAATTTCAAAAATTTCTAAAGGTTGCCTGTGGCAGATAGCCCAATTCTAGTTCATGGGCTGGTCCACTGGAAGAGGCGGATATTACTTACGAGAAATGTGAATATGCTGATCGGATAATTAACAAAGATCAGCAATTAAACTTCTAGCTGCTTACTGTACGGCCAATATTGCAATTTATAAATTCTAGCTGTGGACGTCGCAAGGTGGATTCGCTTGGAACGAATTCTCAGGGTAACACCAGTTTCGAGATAATTCCCCCACTTTGTGGAGAAATTTATTCGCGTTCCCGTTAATTTTGTGCTTGAATGCATAAAACGACGTTTTGTTGATGAAGTTAATTGAATGCCAATGCATTTTTCCGCAAAGCTCGGGAATTAGTACCACGAAACTGGTGTCATGCTGAGTGACTGAGTGAGTTAGAACTTTATTTAGGTCCTGAGGGGAAATCAGTCCGGCGGCTCCACCCAGGTTGGGGCCGGTAGACAGAGCCCTTCGGCGACGGCCCGGGCCCTCTGGATAGCCTTGAGCTGAGCGATGAGCTCAGTGCTTCTGAGCGCTGAGTCCCAGGAAGACTGGTCGGGAAAGTCCGTGCTCGCGTTGGCAGGGCACAGTCAGAGCATGTGTTCGAAGTTGTATTCGTGGCCGCAGTGTGGGCATTCGGTAGGAAGGTCAGGATTGATCCTGCTTAGTGTTGTTGGTGTGATGTATGGCCTAGTCTGCAACTGTCTGTAAGTGACGGCCTGTGCTTTTTTGAGCTTTGGGTGAGGAGGAGGAAAACTTCTTCGTGATAACCTATGATTTGAAGTGATTTCATGGTTTGATACGAGTGGATCTTTATTGTCTAGGTCCCTCCAGGCTGGGTTGAAGCGAGAGGGTGGACCGCAGACGCGGAATGTGAGCTTTCGCGCCAGTTGGTGTGCCCGCTCGTTCGGATTACAGTCAGGAGGTCCGAAAATGTTGCCCATGTGGGCCGGGAACTACGTGATGTGTGGGGACGTGAGGTTGTCTCGTCCTGTTTCTTGGAAGAAGATGGTGTTGATAACCGTAGCTGCTTTCCTAGAGACGAGGACCGACCAGATGGTTCTAATAGCTGTTGTTGAGTCCGAGCAAATGACTGACGCTCCTTTGCAGCTTCGAAGGGCCACTGCGATGGCCATTTCATCTGCTTCGTGAGTGAAGTTGGTAACTACCGTCGCTGCATTGACGAGTGAGCCATGGGCGTCCACCACAGAGACCGCGTAGGCGCCTTGATTCCAATATCTGGCCCCGTCAACGAAGAGGACTTGCGTTTCGTTACGTTTGATGTTGTCAAGGATTGCCTTCGCTCTCGCTTTTCTCCACGCTTCGTTGATGGTGGGGCGTATGTTTCGTGGGATAGGATCAACGGTTATTGATCTCTTCGCGTTTGTGCATAGTTGCGACTTCTCTGGTGGCATGAAGAGGGGCTGTATGCCTGCTTCTACTAAGACCTCGATGCCCGCCCTTGTGAGTGAGAGCCGACTAATTTGGGAGTTTCGCTGTGCCTCAAAGAGTTCGGTTGCCGTGTTGTGTAGACCCAATTGGAGGAGTCGTTCCGTGCTAGTGTTTCTAGGGAGGCTTAGGACATTTTTCAATCCCGTTCTGATTAATGTATCAATATTATTCAGCTTCGTCTTCTTCCAGTTGAAGAACGGGCGGCGTAGGTTACGTGGCTGATGAGGAAGGCGTGAAATGCTTTCATGAGGTTGTCCTCTTTCAGTCCGTCCCTTTTGCTGGCGACCCGTGATATGACCCTGGTGAAGTTGAGGGTGCTCTTTGTGATGCGTTTTAGTGCCTCCGCGTTTTCATTGCTGTAAGCCCCAATGACCATGCCCAGGACCTTGATTGTGTTACACCTGGGGATGTTTCCTCCGTCTCTGGTGTGAAGGTGAACGGGGAGGGAGCTAAGGGGCTGTCTCAGCCTGGGGCCTTGTTTGCACAGAAGGAGCTCCGATTTGCTGGGTGAGAGCTTCAGTCCCGTGTTTACAAGAAAAGCTTTCGTGGTGTCTAGCGCTTGCTGTAGGTGCTGCTCCAGAGTGCCTAGCGGGCCACTCGCGGACCACATGGTGATATCGTCGGCGTAAATCGCATGCCCTACCCCCGGGACGTTCGAGAGTTTGTTTGCGAGATCATGCATTGCGATGTTGAAAAGAAGTGGCGAAAGCACTGACCCTTGCGGGGTACCGATGTTACCTAGCATGTGCTTTCTGCTTCTGATTTGTCCGACGATTAGGGTGGCCGTTCGGTTATCCAAAAAACGTTCTTACGAAATTGTGGAAATTTACTCCGAGATCTAAAGTGGAGGTTTCGTTGAGGATGTGCTCGTGCCTGACCGCGTCGAAGGCCTTGGTTAGGTCGAGCGCCAGGATGCCTTTTACATCCCTGGATGTGTTGCCTATGACGGCGTTCCTGATGAGTAGCATGGCGTCTTGTGTGGATAGTGATTTTCTGAAGCCTATGAGATTGTGGCGGAATAGGCCGTTTTCTTCAATGTGCTCTCCAATTCTATTGTGCATGGCATGTTCTGCGACCTTCCCGAGGCACGACGTAAGGGAGATGGGTCTCAGATTCTCTGCATGAAGCGGTTTTCCGGGTTTGGGGATGAGGACTACATTGGCAGTTCGCCATTCGTCCGGCAGCCGACCTTCAGCCCATACCTCGTTAATTTTGCTCGTAATGATTTGTCTGGCTTTGTCATCTAGACTTCTGACTAGTTTGTTTGTTAGTCCGTCATGCTGAGAATTCGTTCTAATTGGATCGGACTTGATAATTCCATGGCACGAATTTGTAAATTGCAAAATGGGCCATAAGACATTAGTTAACAGCTTAATTATTACAATTTTTTATAATTAATCACTGATGCATTTCAATTTCTTCTGCAAGTAGTGTCTGCCGCTTCGAGTAGATAACCATACGAACTAGAATTGTGCTAGTTGCCACAGAGAGCTTTTAAGAATTTTTGAATATGGTCGCTGGAACACCCTGTATCAAACAATACAGCTTGGAACTTTGCTTACTAAATTTTGGAGGTAGAATTCTAGTTTAAATCTGGCAACATATACTGGGAACTAACCTGTATCGATTGAAAGCACTATTCTACGAAAGCAGTTCAGACATTTGTTCATGTACTAATGCAACATGCAAGCTTACGTGTTGCTACTTTTCCCCATATTTCCCGTAAGCGGCCCCAGCACATCCACCTTGTCTCCCCTATATCGCTTATCGCTCCCCTATATCGCTCCCCTATATAACTGTGTCACAGACACAGTTAGCAACCTGTGATATATAGCACGAAACGCAAGTTTTACAGCGTAAGCTGTTGTGGGCTCATTCTAATAGCCGTTTCCGCTTGCGATGGTGTCTGCCGCCGGCGCCGGTGTCCGGCGCAGTAAATTCCTGGTTCCCACCTGGATCGAACACAGGCCCGCTGCAGGGGAGTCAGCTACTCCACCTGCGAGCCAAGCCAGCACTTGCTTAATTGTAGCGGAAATATGGGCAACCAGTAGATAAGGTCACCCAAGAAACATAACACCTAATGAAGAAACGGGAAAGAATGAAAGTGTCCAATTCAAAAGATCCGATAGAATTCGCGGAACTGTCAGAACTGATCAACAAGGACAAAAGGAGTATTAGAAATTATAACCTGAGACAGACTGATGAAGCAGTAAATAATATACGCAATAATCAATGAGGAGGAAACTTTGCATAGGGCAAACCAAGATTAGCAAATTGGGTTTGTTGGTTTTCCATCCCGGTGTTAACAGGGCAAAACGTAGAAGGGACACGAGGCGAGAAGACGACGCCACAAGCGCTGACTTTCAACAACATTTATTTGAAAGATACAAGGCTTCTTATGCATTTGCCCACACCTGTCACAGACAGATCATTGCACATTATGTGAACGACGCACTTTTTCGCAGTCAAGACAATGATGCCACTTACAAATGCTCAAGTTATTTATTGTTAGGAACAAGGACGGCGTGCTAACACAATTGTCAACAAGTCTGGCAATCTTGGCTGCCTCAATAATCTCCCAAACAAATTAGTCATTGTGTTTTTCAGCAATTCACAGGTCTGAATTCAGCGGCAGAAGCTTTAGAGGGCCAAAGCCTGATGTGAATACCTAGATTCCTGTTCGCCTGCTCGCCGTTAAGTTTATGTTCTTTTAGTCCTTCGTTTATCCGTCTTCCAGTTTACCCTATATATTGAAAGAACATTCGCTCTCGTTCCTTACTTCGGGCAAGGAGGAGGGCTTCGCTGTGATGCCAAAAGACGTCTGCCAATATAAGTTGTTAGGTGCCGTCAGTTCCGTTCTTAACATGCATGAAAAATCGGTTCTCCAAAAAGCAAAGTCAGCTGCAAAGAAGCTATGCGGAAACCTCAAGCCCGACCGCCTAGTGGGTAGCATCGATAACTAGCCAAAAATCATCCCTTAATATGTTTTTCACTGTAAAAACGCATAAACATGAATGGCCCATGCGCGTTATGGTGCCCAAGAAGGGCACATGGCAGAAAACGATTGCCCACTTCTTGCAGGAAAAACTGAAACTACTAACTGTTGACGGCCCTTTCCAGGTGAAATGCTCAGACGATGCAATAAGGGTTTTAAGAGAGAGTTCTCGCACTGACTTTGCAGCATGCTCTGTGAACTTTAAAGATCTATATTGTTCGATGCCCCTACATGAGATTCTGGTGTGCGTGTAAAAATGTATTGATGGACACGGTGATGTCGCTTTTGAAAATGCTTGCGGCGTTTCGACTGGTCGGTTTCTGGAACTCCTTTCTGTATATCTGAAGTCCATTCATGTTATGTGGGAGGGAAATGTGTACCTGCAGAAACGCAGCGTGTGTATAGGGTCCTGTATTGCGTCAACACTTAGTGATTTGTGCCTTGGCCACACTGATAGATTACTTTAGAATGTGCTAGCCAGAACAAGCGTCAGAAAAGTCATTCGTTATGTTGATGATTATTTAGTTCTCTGTGATGGGCGTAGCACGAATTCGGATAACGCAGTTTTGGAGGCAGTAACGTGCTTTAGTCATGCTTTGCAGCCGCTTCCTGTTACCCACGAGGTTCCCACGCAAGGGCCTTCGAGATTCCTTGATCTCGGGCTCGAACTCGCTAGGGGTAAGGTCTGCTGGGCCTATGAAGCCAGAGGCGACAGGGCGGGGCTGTGATTCCATCGGCGCATTCATAACTGGCGGAGAGAGCCACTGCAAACGTTTGTTTAGCAAATGCTCTTAAATATGGTGCATCCACGCGATGGAACAAAGTTTTCGCCACCAGGTTGACCGCTTTACTGGGCCTGGTCTCCCGTCGCACCTTCTTGTGTCTCTTGCGGAATTAATGAGCAGGGACCTAAAACTCGAGCATGTCAATGGCGAGAAAGGTGGCGAGAACACAAAAACTAGCGAAAAGCGAAGGGCCCTGCCATACGTGCACAACATATCTCGCCGCTTAAAAAAGATAGAGCGGAAAGCTGGAGTTAATCTTGTGCTCACTGCCCCGGGAAAACTGAAAAGCCTTTGGCAACGCATCAGTGCAGAAGAGCTTATAAAAAAGCAAGGGTGCAGGACGAATCACCAGAGCCGCTTTGTGGATTGCGCAGAAGCCTTGCTGTATTCTATGCCTTTGAAACGTGTGAAGTATATAGAGCAAACTGGAAGTAGCACAAACGAAAGACCAAAAGAACATAAACTTAACGTCGAGCAGGCGAACAGGAATCTAGGTATCCAGGTCAGCGATCGCCCCTCTAAACCCTGTGCCGCAGAATTCAAACACTGAAGTGCTGAAAAAAACACAATGAACACCTGATTAGAGAGATTATTGAGGCAGCCGAGATTGTCAGTCTTCGTGAGCAATGTGTTAGCACATCGTCCCTGTTGCTAACAAAGAAGAAGTTGAGCTTTTGCAAGTGCAACTATTATGCTGAGTGCGAAAGACTGCGTGTTTCACATGATGTACAATGACGTGTCTGTGAGACGTGTGGGCAAGTGTATAAGAAGCCGTGTATCTTTCAAATGAACGTAGCTGAAAGTCCGCCCTTGTGGTGTTGTCGTCTCGTGTCCCTTCTACATTTTGCGCTGTTAGCACCAGAAATCACTACTCATGCGGTGAAAAATAAGCAAGGTAATATCATAGATCTCGAAGATATAGTAAAGGCAGCGGAAGAATTCTATACTGACCTGTACAGTACACAGAGCAGCCTCGATACCTCCATTGGAAGTAGTAATAAACAGGATACAGAGGCTCCTTCAACAACTGGTGGTGTAGTTAGAAGGGCCTTGCAAGACAGGAAACGGGAAAAGCGGCAGGAGAAGATGGATTAACAGTCAATTTAATCAAATATGGAGCAGACGTGATGCTTGCAAAACTGGCGGCTGTTTATACGAAGTGTCTATCGACTTGAAGGGGCTCACAGAACTGAAAGAATGTCAAGATTATACTAATCGACAAAAAGGGAGGCGTTAAAGAATCTAAAAACAATAGGTCCATTAGCTTACTTCCAGTATTATACAATGCATTCACCAGGATAAGAACGCCAGAAAGGTGAGCTAGATTGTAGGGATTCATAATGCAAAGAAGGGGTAAGGCGTGGAGACGCGGACACAAGAGTTGAGAAGTGGACAACACGAACATCGACTATCAAGTGAAGGATGCACAAAAAGGAAAAAGAGAATGTAGACACGAGACTCATCTGCGCATGCTCTGGATTGGTAGCAACAAGTGGCAATCTGGTACACGTGCTGGTCAAGACCGGCAGTATGACCCACATGACATCTGGTGCTACCAGAGCATGCGCAGATGAGTCTTGTGCCTTCTTTATTTTTTCCCCTCAGTGCTTCCTCGCTTTGATAGTCGGCGTTCGTGTTGTCCACTTCTCTTGTGTCCGTGTCTGCACGCCTCACCGCTTCTTTGCACCAGGATAATCTCCAATAGAATGGGAGCAACACTGGACTCCAGTCATCCAAGGGAACATGCTGTCTTCAGGAAGGGATTTTCTACAATGCATCACATCCATGCTATCAATTAGGTAATCGAGATATCCGCAAAGTACAATAAGTTTCTCTATATGGCTTTCGTAGATTACGAATAGAAATTTGATTCAGTAGGGATACCAGCACTCATAAAGGCATTGCGTAATCAAGGAGTACAGAAGGTTTACGTAAATGTAAACAGATTTCACAGATACCTCAATGCTCCACAGAACAGTAAGAATATATTTATAAAGAAAGGGGTCGGAAAAGGAGAGAGAATCTCTCCGATTCTATTCACTGCGTTCTAGGAAGATGTATTCAAGCTATCAAACTGGGGATGCTTAATAGCGAATATTAACGGTGAACACGTCAGCACCCTTCGATTTGCAGATGACATTGTCCGGTTTAGCAACACTGGGGATGAGCTATAACAAGAGAGAGTGTAAGAGTGGGGTTGAAGATTAATATGCAGAAGACAAAGATCATGATCAATAGCCGGGCGAGGGAACGAAGAATGAACGAAGGAACGAAGAATGTTAGGCGCAACTTTAAGAACCGGAAGAGAGCGGAGTGGATCAGAGAGCTGGCGGGAATATACGATATTCTAATTGACATTAAGAGAAAAAAATGGAGGTGGGCAGGTCATGTAATGCGCAGTTTAGATAACCCGTGGACAAATAGAGTTATAGAATGAATGCTAAAAGAAGGAAAGCGCTGTTGAGGATGGCAGGAAACTAGCTGAAAGGAGAAAATATACATACCAGAGACCACGTGCGTCACCAAACGGCTGAGGAATGATAGAGAAAGGTATCGGAAGTTAGCGAAGGAATGTCAAAAACGGGGGAAGGTATCAAGTTAAGGTACCTTGCTAGGCTATAGTTCTACCAACTCTTGTGGAGCCAGGTGGCACGCCATTTTTGCAACAGGAAGGCAAGAATATGGAGAAATGTTTTCTGGAGCAGTTTCGCGTGTTCCGTCTCTTGTACAGCGTGACCATTATACTCCAAGATAAATTAAACTGCAGTTCACTCTACAAAATATTTTGCGTTGAAAAGTTTTGTATAGACCTGATGCAGCAGTTCTGATGTGCAGGCCCTTCGCCACACAAAAATTACATGAATCTGGCTCTCAAAAAAAAAAAACAGCGTGAGAACGTCCGCTGCAGTGAGAAAGCTCTAGAAGCTTGAAAATGGCGAAAAGATGGCCTTACTGATATCTCATTCTTTTTGTGGCTCGAATAGCTCTTACAACGGTCTCGGGAATAGTGTATTTCTACGAAATACTTCGACATTTGCATGAACGGCGTGCAGCGTTGTCTTTGTGCAGACAATAATTGCTCATACGTTTGCACACTCCTCTTTCAATTATTACATAGCTTAAATACATGGATCTTGGGATGCTTGAATCTCACTGAACTTACTTCGACAACGTTGTGCAAGTACTAAGGTTTCTCGCCACTCTTGCCTTCATTGGTTTGATCAATTGGATAAAGTGATAGGGCCCTCCTTTCCGCGAAGTCACCAATACTCTTCGGTTTAAATACTTTCGCTTCTTTATTTTGTCGACCTTGAAAGTCTGGTGACACATAACCTCGAGCCAACGACTGAACTCGTAACGTAACTGTTGACACCTGTCCTATCTACTCTTCAGAAGAGGTCGTAGGAAGCTGAGCCTATGGGATCTGTAAAAGAAAGTGCATTGTGTACATTCAACATATTAAAGCAAGTTTTCGAAACGTTGAAAAAAAATCGTAGTCAACAGGTTGCCCTGAATGCATTGAATGCAGCCGATTTTATTTAGATTTAAAAGTTTGCTATTCCTCCACATGAAACTTAGTGTTTTTTGTTGTTAGTTGACTTGCCAATGTTTCGTTTGTGCCTGGATGTTGATAGAAGAAACTGAAGTCCATTAAAGTCTTAAAGAAACATCTGGAATATTCTCACGCGAAATTTCAAAATTATACATTGTTAGCAATGTTACAGCTCTGAGTAAAGTTCTACTGGTCTTACACGTTGTATCGCGCAACCAAACCATACATGAAAGAAGAAGCAATATTCATTTTCAGTATAATTTGCTAAATATTTATCGGCACATCAGCAGAACGCTGCGCAGAAATTTTACTCGGTAGAAAATGTGTTTTGGACTAGCAAGTTTACCCGTTGTGTGTAATACAAAAGCAAGTTGTTTTTACTGGTATGCGAAAGATTTTGATCTATGCTATTGATAATCTCTTTATTAATCATAGATAACGGTTACGACAAAAACTGCTTCAGTGGAGTTTTGTTGTGCACAGAAAATGAACACGGCCTCTCTAGCAGTCTTCTGTCTATGAGAAATTGTAAGGAGCTTTCTAATATATGTATGACCCTAGTACAGAATGTACCCATTTGTACTAAAAATTAAGACACTCACCTCTGCAGTACACTAATAATAATAATATTTGGGGTTTTACGTGCCAAAACCACTTTCTGATTATGAGGCACGCCGTATTGGAGGACTCCGGAAATTTTGACCACCTGGGGTTCTTTAACGTGCACCTAAATCTAAGCACACGGGTGTTTTCGCATTTCGCCCCCATCGAAATGCGGCCGCCGTGGCCGGGATTCTGCATTACACTGTTGCGTATTGAATGCCCTGCTGTACGATAGGTTGCTAATAAAATTGACCGCCCTTCCACTGCTGCGATGTTTAGGCGAAGCTCGGGATCCGCGGCTCTTCACTTTCGTAACGCCTCGGCTTCGGGCTCTCTCAAGGCGACGTCAGCGCATCAACGAAGAGCGCTTTCTCGAGCGAGTTCCCGGCGACATTCATCAAACGCCGCGTGTTCTTAGGCCGAACGAAAGGCTCGCGGCCCCTCCAGCTGCTCTTCCTTCAACGCAGCCTGCTCTCCGGCAGGTCGAACCAAACACGGCCTCCCTATTTGACTGCCTGAGCTAAAGTGGCGGGAAATGGCGGATGCGAGGCGAGCGAACACACGATCGCACCCTTTCTCTCCTCCGGAGGGAGGGGAGGCCTGTGATTGACTCGCGCCTTGCGCTGCGTCTAATTCTCCGCGCATATAAAACCCCGCTTTAAAGGGCGCGTGTTATTAAACGGAAGTGGCTGAAACGGTTAGCTTTGTGGTCACGCAACCCGAGGGCACTGGTTCAAATCCGCAGCTCGACAAGTAATTTTTATCTTCTGGTGGCTTGGGTTCTTTCGTACGGCAACCCTAACACTGACAGCGACACGAGTGAGATATTACAAGCGTCGCTTGGAAAAGCACTGAACAAAGCGCTTTTCTGTGCCTGCTCATGTTTTGCCGAAACAAAATCGCTGCGCGCCATGGCGTGCTAGCTCGTGCATACTGAACGGGAAAATACAAGTTTTCATACACATTGGTTGCGCACATGTTGGAAGTACAAAGAAAAAGAAAGCAGAAGGACGTAGCAAAGCAGATGTGCAAGAGCAAACCAATCTAAAAAAATAAATGCAAGCGGTGCTGGTTTCGTCTCGGGGCTGCAGAGGAAGACTCGCGCAGGCAACAAACAGGATGGCGTTTCACCCTCGCGCATTAAAAAAGAAGCTTTCATTAGAGCATGCTTGCGTTTTTAATTGTTTTTTGTCTTTTGGCCTACGAAATTTGGGCTACCAGGCACCAGGGACGAAATTGGCGCTCGTGACAAAATTTTCGTTTACATGCGGGAGTACACCAGCTGACATAGCCGTTTCAAAGGTATATCCGGCTGGGCGACGCTCCCTGTGTGACACCAGCGCGTCGTTACAGCTCCATCGCCGCACGGTGACCGTCACTGAGCGGTGGCGTTCAGAGAGCGATGATGGAATTAGCGACGCACTCGCGTCACATGCGGAGTGATCGCTGCGTCAGATATACCCACGACGCCTGATAGCCATGCGGTAGACCCGAGGGCTCTGTTTACGCTGGGCCGCGTGTCCTCAGGACTCGGGTACTTGCTGTTATGGCTTCGTCCTTTGAGCTAAACTGTAAACCATTTAAGAATGCATATTTATGGACTTGTATTTGAGAGTGTGGAACGAAGCTACCACTGGTTCCTATATTGCACGTCTCATTTTCGCGTTCTGGCTAATTCCTTTGAAAGAGAGATCAATTTCTTTCACATTCAAGTAGCCAAAAGCGAAGCAGCGCAGAGTGTTCTAAATCAGAAAGGAGCACACAAATAAGCTTGGATGCAAATAGGCAGCGAGTCACTCGAGTATGAAGCCTTGATGTCTTTGGTACCATATGAATTATTATAAGCAAGTTGCCCGCTATTAAGTCTACGGAATGCCTGCGGTTTAATGCGTGGTGCACACACTTTGCTGCCGCTCATTTTGTGGAGCATCAAAGTTATCACGAAAATGATAGATACAACGTCAAATTGAGCTTTCAATAGCTCTTACATCGAGGTTGTTCTTTGATACCAAGGAATACTACTGTTCCGAAAAATTTAATTGTTCATTTTAGTCCATGTGTGCAACTAGAGAGAATTTCCTACGCAGAACGTGTGAGACGCGGCTCAACACGAATGATTTAAGGTTCACTTCACAGTCCATTCAGAACTCAGGCGAAAAGACGTAAGTGCCTTCGCCTCGGCTTTTCTCTCAATCTTTTCTTTCCTCTTCCTCTGAATGCCTGCTTGGTGTGAAAGGATGTTCGGTGTTGCGGATAGCTGGTTTGTCCTGAAAAGCCAGTATTGTTTTTCCTATAATGGCAGTCGTGTGTTCGTTGGCTGACTGAGGCTCGCTAACCCTTGCAGATGACAGCAATAGTAAGGCCGCGGGTAATTTTAGCGCTACTCAGCTTCTCAGAAGAAGGTTTTGACTTTGAATGGTAGACGAGTGTCTATACGTTTCTGCAGCATTTTTTATTCGTGTTACATTGAAGGTAGTGTTGGTTTTATGTATATGCCTAACAGCCCCACAAAGACGAGCGTGTGACTGTCTACGCCCACCACTCTGCCATCTTGAGAGTGCATTCTTTTTATATAAAGTACGAGTGCCTCACTCTTATGTTAACGATCGCTAAATTTGGAGCGCTTTTGGCTGCCCGTTTTTGGCATCACGAACCACCTCTGAGAGCTCTCGTCAACGACATATCCGACTGACCGTCTTTTTTCCTTGGCACCATAACTTAAATAATGTTCTCTGGTTATGTAAATGCCTGCCTGCTGGCCCTGTGACGTCGGTTGCCTGTCCCGTAACCCTGCCGATACAACCATTATCAGCGGACGGGATTCAAGCGTATATCTCCCCAGACATATCTTATTTTCTCACAAATAATATAGAACAGCTAAAAGAAGAGTTCAGACATTTAATCATCGAGGGCTTGGTTATAGTCACCTGAATCGCGCACTGCGACGTTCGCGTCATGGGAGTACATTATGTACCGACGTAATATGGCTTCTTCTCGCCGTAATTTCCTGCTGGCCTTCCCAGGTCCTATCCAGTCCACTGGTCATGCACAGCTCCTGATACACTTATCACAGGACACTTTGGTGCAAGTGGTACAGGTGTACTACCTGCTATGGTACAGGTCTACCTTAGCACAGGACACCTTGGTACCAATCATTTCTACGATCAAGAGCGACGTTGGAATTAATGGTCAGGCCTGCACAGCTTTGTACAACGTTTTGTAGCTGCTCGTGATCTCCGCCACTGCAGAAATAGACAGGCTGTTGGCCCGCTTAGCAGGCTGTCAAGATTGCCAACAGCCTACACAGGTTTTTGGGCTCCTTCATGCCATCGACAAAGATGCGCAAGCGTTCTTTTATGTTGGCGTGCAGCTTGATGACTCCTTCACAAGATAAATGTTCCGAGCAAGTAGTTAGGCACAGCAACATACTACGTGAAGCGCTATGCAGTATAACACGCTACACACATTCACTGCCCACCATGTCCGGTGTAGATGTTGCAGTCTTATTACTCCAAGACGAGGTACGTTTCAATGACTAGTTGGTCGAAACCGTAACCACTACTCAATGTCGCAAGTCGTCGAAGAAAATCTACATTCCTGCTCCACAGAATACCGGCACGCCACTCTCTATCTCCCATAAACCGACTGACTTAATGAACAATCTTACTGTAACTTGTTAGGGATGATGATATCTATGTACAAAAGCATTCAATACGAACTGCAACATGGTTCCCGTAGTCAAAGGGGCTCCAAGTCTTCAACATGGCGCCGAAGTAAAAGAAATAGTTTTATACACACCAGTGCTTGAAATAGTGTTTAGCTAATAAATTTTCTTGCCTAACGGAGCCGCCGTGCAATCTTGAAACCCTTTCGGCCTCGGGCATCATTTTATAACTCATTTTGAACACAACTGTGCATTTTGGCCCATCATTGCAATTGGGACAGCCTAATGCCTTCTGTGTCAGTGACCCTTGCATAAAAATTTGCCTTCACTACAACACCTGTTTTCCCCAGTCTACCTTTTTTATCAACTATCCTATACGCTCTTTCGCACCCCTTTTTTGCGGCACCGCAACATTACTCTGAATATGCCACCACTGTCCGCAGTAGTATGACTGGTGAGATCACCCACAATCGACTACAACCATCACAAATGACCAAGACGGCAGTCACCACCGGAACTTTCAAATATCTCTTGCAACTCTAGCTCTTATGCAATGCCCTGATCGCTGCGGCGGAACCTCTTAGAAGCTGCTTTCACGCTACACCGCCCCTTACAAGGTTTTTCAAGGTTAAGCAAATTGAACTACGAAACCAGGCCTGTTGAAAGAACATTATCCAGTGTTCTTCCGTGTTACAGGTGTTGTATACGGTTCAAAACTGGCCATTTAGGGTATTTACATGACATTCTAGCAAACTGCAGATGACGCTCCAGCAGTCCTAATAAGAAGTTGTGATCCAATGGGAAGCGCAGTCACCCGTGCGGAAGAAAGTAAAGAACTAGAACTTATGACGAGCCACTTGCCTGGACACTTGGGTACCACGTTGCGTGTCTGCCAGTTCAAATATATATGTATATAGGCTGTATATATGTTTCTGCCATAGTCTTGCATTCTACGTCAGCATACATGCAAAAGAACGCGTATTCAAGAGTGCACGATCACTGCAGAGTGTTTTGTTTTCTAAAACTTGCACAGACTTTTTATTCCACGTTTGCGCAAACATTCTTTTGTGTCTTCTGTGTTTGCAATAAGGTGGGGCCTCGAGCTATAAACGTTATACACCCTTTACCTGTAACACATTCCAATCTTATTTTTTTTCATTCCTACAGCAAGATACCCTATCTTATGACTTGAAAACACAAAAAGTTATAGAGAAGATTTTGGTAAGTACTCAGAAAGAGTCAATGTTTCTTCTTATTTTCATAAGTAGCATTATAGGTGAAGCTTTTGCGCACTGAGTTCTCGCACCATTTTTTTTAGAATTTGTCAATGTTATTGGTACATGCGGAGCTGCTATCTAGACAAATTTCAACATGTGCCGGGAAAAAAGGGTCGGCGACGAGAAGGGCCACGAGAGAAGTGGTGGACGCTGAGTTGTGTTGACGTGTACAAGGAGTTGAGAGCGGTGTTCTCCAACTCCGGTCGGACAAGGTCCTGAACCAAAGCAATCGTGGCAGGTGGTGGAGTTGTAGGCGTGGAGGAGACGTATGGTGAATAGGCGGCCTGAAAACCGTGGCGCACGATGTGGGGGTTGGATGACGCTATAGATCCTCACAAGACGTTGTCACAGTGGTATTGGACCGGCGCGCGATGGTCTGCGTGATATGGCGCTCCTGTCCAAAGCGACGGCGTTCTCTTATAATGGCTTGGATAGCAGGTGCTTCGATGAAACAAGCAAGTGGAAAATGTCGCCCGTGATTTTTTTAGTGTGTTAGCCACTTTGTTTTAGACATCTTGTCGACTCCTTAGAAGCAAAGGACCGTGATTTCTTGTAATAATTAGACGTAGGGCTTTGTACGTCTCCGGACAAGCTTTGAAAAAGCCTTTCTCGAGGCAACGCTGAGCCCAAGGAGGTTGCCGAAATCTCGTCTAGATAACTCGTCTTTATGCGTTTGGGACCACGTACGTAGGCATAATCGTTGCGTCTCACCTGTTATTAGTTCTGTCGCGTTCATCAAGCTTCATTCATTCGTCGACATCAGCCCTGTCCAGGTCTAAACACCTACCAGGCATTCTAGGAGAGCAAGCGTGGCACATGCAGCTATCTCACGAGTCTAGGCGCTGTCATTGATCATGGGGTATATTTACGGGGAGGCATTATGGCATGCTCACTGTAGTCACCCGTGGAGAACTAGGCGGCGTGGGTGAGGGTCACGCACCTCCACCAAAATGCTATACGTGGTAAAACACAGAGAAGAAGACTGTGTACGGTATATCCAGAAGAGCAGGCTCGCCAGAAACCACGGTAAAAATCGCTCGCGCAAAGTGCCCAGAAGGATTTGGAGCAATCAAATGCGTGATCATCTTAAGGCATCGGTGATGTAACGCTGGATATCTAAGTGTTGGTCAGGTCACCGTATAAAATCGCAGTGCTTATTAGATTCGACTGGTGCCTGGCTGTGACACTGTTGCAGCCGCCGAACACAAGGTGAAAGTGGCTCCTTCCTACCTCGTTCTTAATAGCGTAATGCCACAGCCACGAAACCACTACGGCGGGTAATAATAGCGAACTCACCTCCCCCCTTTCCCAATAAAGTTATAAACATTCCAGGATCGCTTAGTGAAGCCCCCGCCAGAAGGGTGACGGACGTTTCAGTCGACAAACGGCATGCATAAATAAAAGAAAGAACTGGTGGCGTGGCGACGAATCCACGCCACATTTACATACGTTGTTTGCAGTATGGCGGGCATCACAAGAAGCGGTAAGCTAACGACGTGCAGCGATACTTCTTGAGTATCGCTGAACGACTGTGCGACCCTCCCTTTCACAGATGCGTTGTGCTTGTCTGAAACTTGGGGGGATTAGACCCCGGCGGCGACGAAAAAAAATTGCGGGGTAGTAGCGAGTAGAATGCAAGCATAAAAAGCACCAACCCGCGATGTCACAGCAGCATTGGTAAAGCAGGAGTCGATGTTAATGCGAACAAAACACCGGTGATAGAGACACGAGCCTGGTAAGCACGGTTTCTGATGTCCTTGCAAGGACCCATAATGAGTCGCTTACTCTCCCCCAATCCCCCGTTCCGCAAGTGCATTAGAGACAACGTTGCATGCTCGAGCAAGTCGCCCTACCCGCCGTGGTTGCTCAGTGGCTATGGTGTTGGGCAGCTGAGCACGAGGTCGCGGGTTCGAATCCCGGCCACGGCGGCCGCATTTCGATGGGGGCGAAATGCGAAAACACCCGTGTGCTTAGATTTAGGTGCACGTTAAAGAACCCCAGGTGGTCAAAATTTCCGGAGTCCTCCACTACGGCGTGCCTCATAATCAGAAAGTGGTTTTGGCACGTAAAACCCCAAATATTATTATTATTATTATTATCGAGCCAGTCGCCGTGCCAAGCACGTTCAATGGATCCAGCAGGACTCGCCGCTGCAGCTGAGCGGTAATGGCGACCTACTCCTCAGCGCTCTGTTTCAGGCCCATTTAGATGGAGATAAATGCAAAACTGGTTCTTACCTAACGCTCCGAAAGCGCGCAATACCAACCACAAGTAGTCGAAATTAATCCGGAGACCTCCATTAGGTGGTGTTTCTCATAGCCACAGTGTTGGTTTGGGCAGTTAAGCTTTACGGAGCGATGAATCAGAAATCGTCTCTCTTTATCAAGCCAGCCCCAAACACTACCAAAAAGGACGTTAGTCGGGAAACAGAGGTAAGTTGCCACAGCGTTCCTGACTTGCCTCGGTCACTCACGACGCCGCGGTGTATTGGTACAGCGTAGCAGCGGCGTTGTCGACAAGCGCGAATACCCTCCACTCCCCGTAGTCGCAAATGCAGGAATGATTCATGAAGTATAGCGCAGGCGCCTCAAAAACCAACTTTCTAAAGTGAATGATCAAGGCCACGGAAACCTGTAGAAAAAACGGCGCATAACCTGCGCTGGCAAAGTGACGCGCATTTGATACTAACAAAATGGTGCAATAGCACAAGAGTGCGAAAAAATTATCCCTGAAAGAATGATGAACGTCATGAAATTTATCTTTATACATCTAGTCTGTTCATAGTCGTGACGTCGGAACTTGACGTAAGGCAAGAAAATAGTGCATGAAATTCATTCTAATCAAGAATATCATCTTCTTATTTCAGGACTGCGCTGTTTCCGTCGTTCCCAACACTAAGGTAGGATGGCATCTCATAAAAGTGGCATTGCGTGTGGCAGGTTAGATTTCAGACCTCCCCGAGAAACGTGAAGGTGACGCAACAATAATTTGGATCATCTTACGTCAGCCAGACTTCCACAAATAAACTTTCAGGTGGCTTGTGGTTAAATGGAAAGGTGTATAGCATACATCGAAAGCTCGTGTTCCTTCTGCTTTTCGGTGCAGTAAAATGACTATGAAGAAGATCATGCCTAAGGAAACTGGTTTGTTTTCAACAATTATTCTTGCCTTGCTCAAAACGCTCTTGTAGCTGGATAGCGGCACCGATTGTTCAGCACCTCCTAAGCTGCTCATCAAGAAATCTTCAGAATATGTCAACTTCATTGAAGCACAGCGTGACCAACGACCAACCATTATGGGCCGTGAACTGGGCTTGTAATTTATTTTGCACATTAAACCTACGTTTGCTAGACACAAAATCCAATGTCAGGTCTGCGGTACGATGTACCAGAAGCCAAATAGAACATGATCACCTTTACCAAAGGTGCACCGCAAATTCGCTCCCAACACCGTTGGCGAGTGATTTGAAATATCTGCAACAACGTGGTAGTGGTGTCGTTTCTGTTTGGAAAAAACGGCCTGGTTGCTGCTTCTCCATATTTTCAGACTTATTTCTGTGAGGCCGCTCTCTCCGCCTTTTCCTCGAGCTAACGACACCAGTGAACCGGCATAGTTATTAAGTAGTGCACCGCGTGCCGGTACTTGCTGTTATTTCTTTTTATGCGCATCATTCAGATATTCACACATTAACACAACGCGCTTTCAGGGTGTCCTAGTTCACTGGAAGACATTGATCATGAAGATTCCCTATTAAATTTAGCTTGATGTATGTTCAACGGAAACTATGACTTATGAAACCCACTTGACTATGGTCGAGGTGCGGCAGCTTTGCCGGAGCAAGACGGATCGCACTTTTAAGCTACTGAAAAGTGCGAAAGCAGTTACCCGTCAATTTCCTTGAGTAACTCAAAGAAGCTTATTGCATTTTATTGCATAATACCGGTTCTTTTTTCGAAGACGCCAGACCCCATCACAGATGACTTGTCAATGTAGGGTGCTGCCGCTTGTTTAAATCCGGCGATATACTACTATCAAGAAGAGCGCACAAACGGTTGCCGAGGGGCACGAAGTTTCGTTAGTCGCCAGTTCACAACTATACCAAGAAACCGATAATGAGACCAGATAGAGGTCATCAACTTTAATTTCCTTTCATTTTAATGTTGATGCCTCGAAACGAAACAGGGCAATTGATTCTGCATATGCTTTCTCTAGATTCACTTGTTTTCATCGCATGCTTGGACTACACAACTGTAGCTCGTCGTCAGTGAGGCCAGCTTCATTTCATGAAATACTGTAGGTCACTGCAATTTTAATGTAGGGATTGATAGCACGTCTAGCGTATGTCGCGGGTGCCAGCGTAGTACTTCCTTTGCACGCACTGACGAAAATTCTCATTTTTTCTCGTACTGGTGCACAAGATCCCCCTTGTCTATCAATAAACCATCCCTTTCTCGCCATAACGGAATTTCCTGCAGGTACTGCTGCCACCAACGTATGTTGTTATGTGTTTCAAACGATGTGCTGATGTACCGGAGCCGCCGCTTAATTTGTAGCGACGTCGGTCTTGTTGTTCTTCACGAAATTGAACATACGATATTAAGAGAATGCCTCCCAGTGACGCCTTATTGAAAGAGCTTAAACAGCTTGGGTGACTAGGGCTAATTCTAAGCAGGCCTGAGCGTTGTGGCAACCTGCCTGATGGGAATGCGCCTTTCCTGGGCAGAAATCGTCGCCGCGGCCTCATAGCATGAGATGCATGGCGCCACTAAATTATTGCGGCGATTTAAGAAACGCACATACGGCTGCATGTTGTGGTGACGTTGGTAACTCGTCCTCAGAATAACAGTGTTCATGCTTTGCTACTGGCACTACTCCAAGTACTTGCACTTCTTGCTCGTTGAATATTACGAACACGTCCCAGCATCAACGACTAAGGGACTCCGCGTAATCAGACGACGGTTGGCGTGTTTCAACACCACGTACCCGACCACATTGGGGCTGGACTCTGTCGGGTTTACCCGTGCGCGACTTAGCCTTGCTCGGGGAAAAGGGTGTCCAAGGGGTTGACTTGATGCTGATTGTGTGGACCTTAAAAGTCCCTCGGCGAAGGCAACACGTAACATTGGCCTCGGCTTCACGCAGACCGCACCCCCCGCTGACCGACCAGCGGGAAATCGGCAATTGGCTTTTCCTCTCGCGCAACTCTCAAACATGCGTCTTTCTCTTTCACTTTGAATCCTTCTTGTCTTCTCTTCACTTCTTTTCGTTCCAATCTTCCTGGCTGCAAGGGTTAACCTTGTGCACAACAACCAACCTTGGCTGTACATATTTCGTTATAGCTGAAACGAATATTTGGCATCCGCAAAACTTGTTTTTTGTAAGACTTGCGGCGTCCCCTTTTTGGACTTCACGATGGGCGGCTGGTGTTACTGACTAAAACTAAATTTTCCTACGCATAGTTCGTTTTCAAAACTCCCTTATCAATTTCAGACACAAGACGCATCGAACTTTTATTTAAATTTTTGGGCCTACACACTGAAAATATTCCCAGCTATCAAGCTATTCGCTCTGAGAAAGCAGGAAGGAAAATGAGAATGATATTGCCGTTTCTCGTTTGCAGATGTCGAATGAAAACAAGAACGTAAGCGATTGGCCCAGGCATAAAGCATCGACACGGGCAAGTGTTGACCTGTTCTTGAAACTTCATGATAAAAAACAATATCAAAAACTAAGTAACCTAGTGTCTTTGGAGGACATACCAGTTTCAATAGTCCCGCACTACACCATGAAGACCATTCGGGGAATGATTTCCGCTGATGACTTGATGGAGATGACCGAAAGTCGCCATCTGGAAGAAGGTAAAAAGCGAAATGTTATCAATGCAAAACTAATGAAAGTAAGGCGTAACAGGAAAGAAATCGACACCAAGCACCTGATTCTCACCTTCGGTTTCAGTACGCTGCCAGAAACCATCGAGACAAGCTATGTTAAAATTCGAGTAAGGCCGCTATATGCCCAGCCCTCTACGTTGCCACAAATGCCAATGATTCGGCCGCAGTTCGCAGAACTGCAGAGGCAGATTCATCATGATCATCATCAGCCTGGCTACGCTCACTGCAGAGCAAAGACCTCTCCCATACTTCTCCAACTACCCCGGTCATGTGCTAATTGTGGCCACGTTGTCCCTGCAAATTTCTTCATTTCATCCGCCCACCTAACTTTCTGCCGCCCCCTGCGACGCTTTTGTGATCCAGTCGGTAACCCTTATTGACCATAGGTTATCTTCCCCCCTTATTACATGCCCTGGTTATGCCCATTTCTTTTTCTTGATTTCAACTCAGATATCATTAACTCGCGTTTGTTCCCTCAGCCAATCTGCTCTCTTCTTATCGCTTAACGTTACACCCATCATTCTTTCCTTAGCTCGTTGCGTCGTCCCCAAGTTAAAAGTACCCTTTTCGTGAGCCTCCAGGTTTCTGCCCCATACGTGAGGACTGGTAAGACACAGCTGTTATATATTTTTCTCTTCAGGGATCAGCGAATCCCAAGTTACTACGGTATTACTCCGGTCATGTACTAATTGTGGCCATGTTGTCCCTGCAAACTTCTTAATCTCATCCGCCCACCTAACTTTGTGCCTCCCCCTGCTACGCTTCCCTTCCCTTGGAATCCAGTCCGTAACCCTGAATGACAATCGGTTATCTTCCCTCCGCCCTACATGTCCAGCCAAAGCCCATTAGTTTTTCTTTTTCACCCAATCTGCTCTTTTCTTATCCCTTAAAGTTACACCCATCATTCTTCTTTCCATAGCTCGTTGCGTCATCCTCAATTTCAGCAGAACCCTCTTCGTAAGCCTCCAGGTTTCTGCCCCTTACGTGAGTACTGGTAAGATACAGCTGTTTTACACTTTTCTCTTGAGGGATAGTGGCAACCTGCTGTTCATGATTTGAGAATGCCTGCCAAACGCTCCCCAGCCGATTCTTATTCTTCTGATTATTTCAGTCTCATGATCCGGATCCGTGGTCACTACCTGCCCTAAGTAGACGTATTCCCTTACCACTACCAGTGCCTCGCTACCTATCGTAAACCGCAGTTCTCTTCCGAGACTATTAAACATTACTTTAGTTTTTTGCAGATTAATTTTCAGACCCAATTTTCTGCTTTGCCTCTACAGGTCAGTGAGCATGCATTGCAATTGGTCTCCTGAGTTACTAAGCAAGGCAATATCATCAGCGAACCTCAAGTTGCTAAGGTATACTCCATCAACTTTTATCCCAAATTCTTCCCACTCCAGGTCTCTGAATATCTCCTGTAAACTTCCTGTGAATAGCATTGGAGAGATCGTACCTCCCTGACGGACGGCTTTCTTTATTGGGATTTTGTTGCTTTCTTTATGGAGGACTACGGTGGCTGTGTAGCCGCTATAGATATCTTCCAGTATTTTGACATATGGCTCATCTACACCCTGATTCCGTAATGCCTCCATGACTGCTGAGGTTTCGACTGAATCAAACGCTTTTTCGTAATCAATGAAGGCTATATATAAGGGTTGGTTATATTTTGCACATTTCTCTATCACCTGATTGATAGTGTGAATATGGTCTATTGTTGAGTAGCCTTTACGGAATCCTGCCTGGTCCTTTGGTTGGCAGAAGTCTAAGGTGTTCCTGATTCTATTTGCGATTACCTTAGTAAATACTTTGTAGGCAACGGACAGTAAGCTGAACGGTCTTTAATTTTTCAAGTCTTTGGCGTCCCCTTTCTTATGGATTAGGATTATGTTAGCGTTCTTCCAAGATTCCGGTACGTTCGAGGTCATAAGGCATTGTGTATATAGGGTGGCTAGTCTTTCCAGGACAATGTTCCCACCATCCTTTAACAAATCTGCTGTTACCTGATCCTCCCCAGCTGCCTTCCCCCTTTGCATAGCTGCCAAGGCGTTTGTTACTTCTTCCGGCGTTACTTGTGGGATTTCAAGTTCCCCTAGACTATTCTCTCTCATATTATTGTCGTAGGTGTTACTGGTACTGTATAAATCTCTATAGAACTCCTCAGCCGCTTGGACTACTTCATCCATATTAGTAACGATATTGCCGGCTTTGTCTCTTAACGCATACATCTGATTCTTCCCTATTCCTAGTTACTTCTTCACTGCTTTTAGGCTTCCTCCGTTCCTGAGAGCACGTTCAATTCTATCCATATTATAGTTCCTTATGTCAGCTGTCTTACGCTTGTTGATTAACTTCGAAAGTTCTGCCAGTTCTGTTCTAGCTGTATGGTTAGAGGCTTTCATACATCGGCATTTCTTGATCAGATCTTTCGTCTCCTGGGATAGCTTACTCGTCTCCTGTCTAACGGAGTTAGCACCGACTTCTATTTCGCACTCCTTAATGATACCCATAAGATTGTCGTTCATTGCTTCAACACTAAGGTCTTCTTCCTGAGTTAAAACCGAATACCTGTTCTGTAGCTTGATCCGGAATTCATCTGGTTTCCCTCTTATCGCTAACTCATTGATTGGCTTCTTATGTACCAGTTTCTTCCGTTCCCTCCTCAAGTCTAGGCTAATTCGCGTTCTTACCATCCTATGGTAACTGCAGGGCACCTTGCCCAGCACGTCTACATCTTGTATGACGCCAGGGTTCGCGCAGAGTATGAAGTCGATTTCATTTCTAGTCTCACCATTCGGGATCCTCCCCGTCCACTTTCGGCTAACCCGCTTGCGGAAAAAGGTATTCATTATCCGCATATTATTCTGTTCTGCAAACTCTACTAATAACTCTCCCCTGCTATTCCTAGAGCCTATGCCACATTCCCCCTTTGACTTGTCTCCAGCCTGCTTCTTGCCTACTCTGGCATTGAAGTCGCCCATCAGTATAGTGTATTTTGTTTTGACTTTACCCATTACTGATTCCACGTCTTCATAAAATCTTTGGACTTCCTGGTCATCATGACTGGATGTAGGGGCGTAGACCTGTACAACCTTCAATTTGTAGCTCTTATTAAGTTTCACAACAAGACCTGCCACCCTCTTGTTAATGCTATAGAATTCCTGTATGTTACCAGCTATATCCTTATTAATCAGGAATCCGACTCCTAGTTCTCGTCTCTCCGCTAAGCCCCGGTAGCACAGTACGTGCCCGCTTTTTAGCACTGTATATGCGTCTTTTGTCCTCCTAGCCTCACTGAGCCCTATTATATCCCATTTACTACCCTGTAATTCCTCCGATAACACTGCTAGACTCGCCTGACTAGAGAACGTTCTAACGTTAAACGTTGCCAGGGTGAGATTCCAATGGCGGCCTGTCCGGAGCCAGGTATTCTTAGCACCCTCTGCTGCTTCACAGTTCTGACCACCGCCGTGGTCAGTTGATTCGCGGCTGCTGGGGACTGACGGCGGGGTTTTTATTGTTGTATTCATATATGAGGTTGTGGCCAAGTACTGCACCAAGGTGGCCAATCCTGCTTTGGTGAGAGACTGCGTTACCGGTTCTGGTCGCCGGGATCAGGCCGCACTCCAGGCCTGTTTGTGCAATTTTCTCAACACACGCTCCCGACAAGCAGACAAAAAAGGCAATTGAACACCGCGCGGGTTTGCCTCCTGCGCGCGCGAGGAGTGTCTTCCCTGAAGGGGTGGAACATAGAGCGGATCTATGCGCCAACTCCGTTCCCTGCGGGAGCATGGATTGATGGATGTTATGAGCGTCCCCTTTCGAACGGGGCCGTGGGATGCGCCACCTAGCTGTTGCTATTATACACTCCGTGTGGGACATATAGGGGACACTTTGAAAGCCTCACGCAATGCAACTTGCGGTGCGACTCGCGTGCAATATTGAGAATCGTAGCAGAAGGTAGTGGCTCCTTGCAGAGGAAGCTATGGCGGTGCAAGTGCCTGTGGCTAGCGCATTAGCCCTTCGAGCTGGCTTTAAAGATATTGTAGTGAGATCTTTCTTCCGCGATTCCATACGAAGAAAGGCGAAAAACTGCATCAATTCGAGCTTGTTTTTGACGTGCACGAACGGTTTGCTACGGCGACGTCGGTCTTGAAGGCCAAATGCGTGCGTCAGGTGTGCGTCTCGCAAGATGCTTACTCCATAACGATCGAAGTAAGTTATCATTCTTTCATGCTTCGAATATGTTTGGTGCGTAACCACTACTCGTGTATTTGCAAAATATTGAAGCTATTTAGAATTATCGATGGCTTAGATGAAATCGTGGCCACGACTAGGCGGTGTTCCCCTGTTGCGACCGCCACTTCTGGTCATGACTATTCGCAGCCATGTCGCCGTGTCTTGCGCAGTGTTTCGCTTAACTTTGTTGCTCGGTGTAACGACCCGTTTTTCCACAATGTCGTCGGGGAAATGCGCAGAAGCGTGTATGTTTATGCACTTCTGTCATTACATGGCCCGCACAGTTTATTACGCGGGCCGGGAAGCCGCACTTTGTTTTTTCCTGCAGACCCTACAGTTTTGGTACTGTAGCTACTCTTCGGCCTTGCTTGATTCTACAGAGTAGTCGTAGTGGTGCCATGCCGCTAGGTGTCTTTACGTGAATATACTAGGCAACTCAGTTCACTGCTTCATGTTCCTAACAAATAAATTAATCGACCACAGCTCTACCTGGCCTCGCGTTGCATTCCCAAACTTTGTGAAATGTAGATGGTGAGCTAATAATGTTAAAAAATTGTTCCCTCAATTTTGTGCAGTATTACAATGCCTTGCATACGTCTCTGTTCTCATCAGCTGGATGCCAGCAGGAACATAACACAACCTCACTGCACCTGTAGATGTGGTGTCTCAGGTTAGTGCAAGCATTCAGCAGCAGCGATTACATATGTCAATCAAGAGGACACATCAACGAAGACGTCCATAGCAAATGTGCGGAAACGGCCATCGGCGAAGCAGCTTGGGATGTATAACAAGGGAGTATTGTTTTCGGAAATGCACCCACCTGAGCTCCCAGATGACATGCTGGTGAAGCAACCTGTGCCCAGAGCCATCATCAACTCAAACTGTCCCTTTGCTCCTCTTGCTGCACCAAGTAAAGGAAAAGCTAGCAAGATTGAACAGACTGCTCGGGCCCCTTGGTCAGCCCAATGAAATATTTGGAGCAGGGAACACCGCAATTGAAGAAGTGAGTGACGACTTCCTTCTTGGGGTAGTGGTGACAGAGGATGAACACGACAACATTGCAAGACAAACGATTTTATAGAGTGGATGCCCACGGTGGCATTTCGAGAGGGCACTGAGAATTTCAGCGAGTTCCAAGGCTCACAGGATAAAGACACATCAAGCAGATTTTGAAATCTTGGGAAAACAACTGGCAACGCCACAATCCCTTAAAAGCGCTGCATGTGCATACGGTGTGGCAAAAGAGCCAGTCGCACGGCAAGAGTACATATCAAAAGAGGTGGCGCAAGGTGATTCAAGTGGGACTTGTCATCAGCACTGCGCAGCCATGGTCGTGCTGTAGACCGGATGGTTTGGTGGACGAAAAGCAAGGAATCCACTTGCTGGAGATCAAAGCCCCTTCCAGGTGTGACACAGCCTCTTGTTAATACGAACATAAATGTGGACTACCTTCACTATAAAGATCAAAAGCTGCAACTAGGGGAAAGTCACGTCTACTACAAACAATTAGGTGCGAACCTATGTGACTTCAGGTGTACTCACCAAAGGGGTCAAAATGTGTAGAATAAGAAGGAACGACCCCTTTCTGAAAACAGTTCTGCCGAAATTGGATTGGTTTCTTAGGCAATACCTCACAGTTGTGCTGAGGCGCCAAAGTATGTATTAAGCTTGAACAGTGTTTACTTGTGAAGCATGTCCTTTTTTATTGAACTAACTGTGGGCACGCTTGCACAAGAGAGCAAAAATAAAAAGAGCTGTCCGAAGATTTGCTTCTGTTCAAAGCACTCACACAGTCTTGATGAAAGCACCTTGTAGGTTAGCCAGCACGCTGCACACATGCACTATCTTGTCGATGTGATACTTGAGTTCTGGGGTTGGCCTTTCATTCAAGATCGCAAAAATCTTGATGCATTGAATGCACCCCTCCACACGAATGCTCCACATAGATGCAACCTTATAAGTTTCTTCCATCTCCGCCTTGGTAAACAGCTCGTAGGCCTTTGGAAATGGTGGCATGACAAGTGTGACGTCCTTACTTACCAAGTAGCACTTTACATGGGGCAAACCTTTGACCGCCATCACCATATCCCCCGGTTCCAGCAGCTTAATCAATCCAGAGTCGGCGATGATGTACGTATCGCTCGACCTGCCACCAAACACATCTGAAATGAATGTTATGTAACCGGATGGCGTGATCCCGACTAGAAATTTCAGTGCAAAGTCGCTCTTGTAGTTGCTCTGGCAATTTACCCCATCTACAACTTTACCTGGCTTCTCAATTCTGACTTCCAAACAGCCTACAATAACTCTACAATTGGGATAGTTCAGGCGGAAGGAGGAAAGCATCGATGCTTGTACCACATCTCTCGAAAACCACTTGATCCACCCTCCGGTGCTGACGGACAGGACATCCAGAGTGGCATAAAAATGCGCGACGCGCTAGTTTGATGTACACCGAACAAAACGCCTAATGCAGAGAATATGAGGTCATGCTTCATCTTCATGAGAAACAGCAGAAGCTTGCTGTCCACCGCCAGGTCCAAATGTCTCTCGCCACAAACCTGTAAAATGAGAGGTATTTTGTGAGAACAACATTTGCAGTATTGATGAAACCAACGTTCAAAGCTTTTTTGTTCTTACTTATTCAGAAACTTCCCCAATTTTGCAACGAATGTTCAGCTGATTTAGTGCTTTAGGTGTATGAATGATTTCTTCAAACCGTCCGATGTCTGAACACAAGCAGGTGATATTTTGGTGCAGGTAGACGTGCCTCCCATGTTTGTTCAAGCTCATCTGGCCTGTGAGTCTGTCACATTGATGCAAACACTCCTTTGTAGCGCTGTTTTGCGTCTCACGCCAACGCTTTTGTGTGACTGTTGCAGTTGACGATGTTTAGGCTCCTTCCCCTGGCACCTAGTGCGACCACCTTACCAAATGCAAGCTTGAAATCACCAGAGTATGAATTTAGACTTATGTTTCTCATACATTCACAAACCGCAAAGTCCAACATTGGCAATCCTGCTGCAGTTGATGGTCTTGTCCACTATCAAAATGTTGTTAGGCTTGAGAGGACCAGGTGAACTTGCACTCCTGGATTATGGGATCCCAACTCATCTGACACGCCGGAGGTTCAGTCGCTTTGCGAAACTTTTCTGAGATCTGTATTTGAAACTGAAAATCTGTTTTTATACATGAAGTCGTACGCTGATGCTCGAGGACCATGCTACGGGTAAAAACAAGCTAGTTGCCCATTGAAGTGCGTTGTGAAAGGATTAAAATATGCACCTGATCTGACTGCACCACCATCTTCATCAAAGTTGAACGGATGTACGCACAAAGCCAGCGTTTGAACCCAACAAGAACACACACCATTTCGCGGCTGTCCTCTTCTGAAATAAACGCTTTCCTAAAGCTGACTTTCCCCTGCGCTGATGTTTATGCACCTCGTACCAACAGCTTGTTTTAAGAAGTGAGTTTCGGCATGTGGTTTCCTATTGAGAGCATGGTCCTAAACTGTCAATGTGCTAAAAACAATTCTCCATCGCTAACCTTAAAAATATGGCCAGACCAGGAAGTTAGTTTTTTGTTTTAGTTGTGATCGCTGTCTCACTGAGCTTGCACTGAGGTAGCTGAAATGTCGTTAGCAGATACACTGTCTGCTAGCGCATGTGAAAGCGAGGAGAAATACCACCATGCTGCAGTACCATATGCTCCGGCAAATTCCACAGCGCGTTAAAATGGAAAGAAAGCGCTAGTACATCAGACACTTTGTACACATCTGTGCGGTTAATTATTCATAGCCAGAAAAACTGTGTGTGAGGTTGTCAAATTCCCAAGGGACAACATCAAATATAAAAAAGGCTGCATCTTTAGATGAACGTGCATGACATCAGCATATCTATTTTTCAGTTCAATTTAAATTGAGCAACTTGGGAATATACCCTCATTGGTGTCATTTGGAAGCTGATCTAACATTTACTTGTGGAAAAGATGCTCAGCAGGGCCAGAAACACCGTAACTGTCACCCCAGTCAGGTCTCTGAGGGCATCGTCGTTTTCCTTGTACACCAAGGGCTGGTAGCCATAGAAACGCTTTGGTTGGCGGTCTTCTACACGCAATGCAGTGACACTTGCGTCAGCCGTTGCAGGCTGTTCAGGTGCTAAGAATTCAACCTGGGTGGATGCCTCGCATGCACAGGCGAAGAGGGCACAGGAAATCATCAGGACTCCTTTGCTGTGGGCTTACGGTGTGTCTAGCGTCTGACTTGAGACCTGCATAAAATTGATGGCATGTTATAATTTTCAGACAAGAGAACAAGTTGTTTTCTAGCTTTATCTTACCCTAGAATAGCGACTTTATGCCATGTCGAGAGGCCCTAACCAGGAACACCAAGACACAAAAGCTCATGCAAGACTCACCTTAGTACCCCTGGGAAACTAAAATTAAAAAAATTATGGGGTTTTACGTGCCAAAACCACTTTCTCATTATGAGGCACGCCGTAGTGGGGGACTCCAGAAATTTCGACCACCTGGGGTTCTTTAACGTGCACTTAAATCTAAGTACACGGGTGTTTTCGCATTTCGCCCCCATCGAAATGCGGCCGCCATGGCCGGGATTCGATCCCGCGACCTCGTGCTCAGCAGCCCAACACCATAGCCACTAAGCAACCACGGCGGGTCCTGGGAAACTAGGTGAAACTGAATGAAAGTTCATAGTGATGAACGAGAAGGGAACTTCCATCGCAGATTTTTAATAGGGATAACAACAGCAAGGATTGAACCCTACAGGATTGTTCGTTGCCTGGTGGACTCGAACTATGAAGTGGCGGCTGACAAAACCCAGCTTTTTTCACGCAGCCATTTGCGACCCAAGGTGGTTCACATTATTCTTCTCAAGCTCTTCTACACTCGATAGGACTGTGCATGTTTCGTGTTCCCGATTGCTCTTCAGTGTACCATTATTTTGTTTTGTGTTGCATCGGAGTGATGTGCTTTTAACGGAGGCAGTAAAGGCTGCTTTTCGTTTGTTCTTGGTCCAAGTTTGCTAAAATAAATGTTCAGTTGTTTTTTATTCACTGCTTCATCGTTTGTCATTCATGACAATATGTCTGTTCTGCCTTTGAGCTTTCAAACACGAGAAGCACTTACCCTGCATTCCTTTTTTTTATAATCTGCAAATTTTGAGTGGGCACTTATTCGGTACCTTATGGTATTACAGCAGAACGTACCTCAACTCCTTGCAGTTGTTTGGGTTAGCTTTTTCCCATCGGTGCCTTCAGGTTCCTCCAGCGGTAGTGTGACTGCTGGTGCTGGAGAAGCTGCCACGTCCTTGGTGGCTGTAGGTGGTCCAGCTTGCAACACGTTTGGCAAGTATGTTGAGGATCAGGCGAGATATGCAGCAGTTGCTGCAGCTGTTCTCCGCTTCTTAATTCTTAGAAGAAAAATGCACACCGTAACCTCTCTAGATAATCCCAATGCAGGCTGGCATTGAACGAGGAAATGTCTATCTAGGGGAGGGGGGAGGCACTGCTACTGTAAGTTTTTAACAGCTGCAATCAGCAATGTTTGGCTCACGCTGACATGGCACGCACGGACTGAAGTGCTGCAATAGAACTGCTTTACGTTGGAGAAATCTCGTTTACAGTCAACAGGTCAGCGATTTGCCAATATCCGGACGGCAAGTCGATGGACGAAAAATACTGTGCCCCGTATAGGCGATCGAGGGCGTCATCGATAGGAGGTAGCGGGTTGACGTCCTACTTCGTTATGCGGTTGAGGTGGCGGTAATCGACGAAGAATCTCCATGAACCGTCCTTCCTTTTGACCAGCACGACAGGGGGTGCCCAGGCACTTGATGATGGCTCAATCATGTCTTTCGCTAGCATCTTGTCAACTTCCGTTTTGATGACGTGACGCTCCGAAGCTGACACTCGGTAGGGTCGCCGGTGGATGGGTGGATTATCGCCTGTATGTATGCGATGTTTGAGAAGTGACGTCTGGCCTAATGGTCGATTGCTCAGGTCGAATATATCCTTTTAGGAAAGCAATAGACTGCAGAGCTGTTCAGTCTCGGCAGGAGCGAGATCCGGGGCGATCACTTTCCTAATGTCGTTGCCAGTACATTTAGCAGACCGGAAAGGCTCACAGGCAGCGTCGACGATGAAGGTCTCAACGCAATTAACTTCTCAAGAGTGATTGTAGCCAGGGTGATATTTTTCAGCAGAGTTTGCTTAGCGAGCCCGAAATTCACCACAGGGACATACGTGCGATTGTCTGTGACCCTCACTATTGTATGCGGAACGGTAACGTTGTGGGTGAGAACGATGACATTTATGGGAGCGGAGATGTAATCACCATCGGGTACTGGCGTAGAAGGCGACATTTCGATGTATGTGAAGACCTGTGGGGGAACGTGAACAAAATCAGTCGGTCTTAGGTGAATTTCGTGTGGTGTCGGAGGAACGTCCAGCAGAGGCAGGTCAAGACGCACAGTACTTGAAGAACAATCGATGAGCGCTGAATGGGCGGAGATGAAGTCTAGGCCTAGTATGAGGTCATGGGGCCTTGGTCAAGCACGGTGAAAAGGACGACAGTATGGCGGCCGCAAATGCTCACACGTGCAGTACACATTCCGACCACGCTCACCGTGCTACCGTCGGCGATTCGTACGAACCGAGTAACGGCAGGCGTAACAATTTTCTTTAAATGGCGGCGTAGGCGGCTGGTCATAATCGATATGTGTGCTCCGGTTTCTATGAGTGCTGTGACGGGTGTGCCATCAACTTGGACGTCAAGAAGGTTATTTCTCGTAAACAGCGTCAAAGGAGTATTTAGCGGCGAATGCGACATTCCAGCAGCACATCGAGGTGCCGCATTGCCTAGTTCTCCTGCTGGGACGGTCCTGGGTAGGTCGGCGACGGCGAGCGGTGAAGCTGGGGCGGACGTGGCTGACGACGTAGAGGCGAGGGCGAGCGAGCATAGCGGCGAGTCGGCGTAGTGGCGTCGGAAGCGTCATAGAAGCGACGAGGTGAGGAACTTCGGGGCGAACTTGCATTCCGGAAGGTGGTTCGAGGAGGGGACGGTTAACGGCTCCGGCAATGATGAGAAACGTGACCGATTCAGCCACAGCAGAAACAGATCGGTCTGTCGTCAGGTGTACGCCAGTCCGATGGATTCTTGGTAGTATAGGGATAACGGACGCTGTGAGGTGGACTGCGATAAGACCGAGGCATAGGAGCAGGACGGGTGTCAGGGCGACTCAAGGAGCAGGCGCTGGGAAGACCGATATTAGCGATTTTCTGGCGGACCATGGACTGGATCAGCGATATCGTCTCAGCACTGTTGCTCCAAGACGTCTGTTGAGGCGAGGCAGGAAATGCTGCTTCGAGTTCGCGGCGTACAATTCCGGTCACGTTTATACCCTGCACCTCCACTAAAATGTCACGGGTACAAACTATTTACACGATGTATTTACACGATGCGTATATATACAACAGCACAGAACCCCGAGAGGCTGTTGCCACTTCGTCGTCTTTACCGTCGACGAATTTATCTTCTTTTCCATAGTAACAATATAGTGTATTCTGTTCGTGGTGTAAGTGACAAGAGTGTGGCATACATTATTAGGTAGAGCTGCGAGTATGAGTACGTATGAAACTGTCAGGAAGGCTCTTCGGTGTTCGGAACAGGGTTCGTTGCTCTCGGCATATAGGCTTTCCACTGGCGAGGTCCTGTACGCACTAGTTGCTAAGCGCACTCCGTGATTGTGTGTGGGTCAACAACGTTTGATGTCTCACTTCCTTGCTCATCCGTAAACTATGCAGCCATAGTCAAAAATGCTGCGCACGACAGAGCGGTCAATGCGCAACAGGCATGTGCGGTCGGCGCACCAATGCTTACGCAATAGGGCGTTGAGGATGTTAAGTGCTTTGTTTGCCTTAATTTTTATGCTGTTGATGAGGGCGATGAAATTTAGTTTATTATCATAACCTATTCCTAAGAACTTTTTGTTCGTGATTAACTGGTAGTGGGCTCTCATGTAATATGAGAGATGGGTCCAGGTGTAACCTTGCATTTTGTGAAAGCACGCCTGTCAGAATTTTTTTGTGTAGGAAAATGGAATCCACATCTCGGCCCAATGTGCCAACCTGTTCATTGTTATCTGGTTTTGCCTTTCGCATGTAGACATAATCGAGGCACGGCATGGAAGTTGAAGGTCGTCGAAGTATAAAGAGTGCATAATGTTGGACGGTATAATTGAATTTATGCAGTTCATCTCCACCACGAAAAGCGTAGTGCTTAATACGCAACCCTGTAGGACGCAATTTTCTTGTAGAAAGACTCAGGCCAATGTCGCACCCACACGGACTTGGAATGTCCGGTTTGATAGAAAATCGGTCAAACAGTTGAGCATTCGTCTAGTGTTGCCAAAGCTTGTGAAATACCATACCTCCATGTGGTGTCATATGCCTTTTCTACGTCGAAAAAGACTGATAGGCAGTGTTGTTTGTAAAGAAACGCCCCACGTATGGCATGTTCAAGACGAACGAGAGGGTCAATTGTGGAGTACATTTTCTCGTAACACCACTGGTAACGTATCTAGTACTGGTGAGTATCTAGTTTCGAGAACTTATGTTATTCTTATATTTAATATGCTTTCATATGATTTTGCCGGACAACTTACTAATTTAGTAGGTCTATAGCCGCTGGGGGTATTTGGTGACTTTCCCGCTTTCAGGAAGGGAACAAGAACTGCTTTTTTCCCTCTGCAGACGTCTTACCTGAATGAAGGGAAAATCACACATCCACACGTTCGTAGCGATTGCTACAAAGGCAACCATGGTCAATTGCGGAGTAGGTTGTGGAGAGTCATTACTTCTCTCCACCTTGCGGGTTTCCGCTGAACTACTACGTCAAACTCTTGCCTTTGATTCGTGTTGTCGACAAATTGGACTTCGCCTTGCCATCTGCTAGCCGCCTGGTTAGCTCAGATGGTAGAGCGGCTGTCCCGGAAAGGCGGTGGTCCCGGGACGAATTTTTCTTCAACTATGAGGCTTTTCTGTTGAGGAGCCCGTATGGGTTTCCTTTGTAGCAATTGCTCCGAACGGGTGGATGTCTGATTTTCCCTTTTTTCATTACTTCTCTCCACCTTGCGGGTTTCCGCAGAACTACTACGTCGAACTCTCGCCTTTGCTTCGTGTTGTCGACAAATTCGACTTCGCCCTGCCATTTGTTAGCCGCCTGGTTAGCTCAGATGGTAGAGCGGCTGCACCGGAAAGGCGGTGGTCCCTGGTTCGAGTTCCGGACCAGGACGAATTTTTCTTCAACTATGAGGCTTTTCTTTCGAGGAAACCGTACGGGTTTCCTTTGTAGCAATTGCTACGAACGGGTGGATGTCTGATTTTCCCTTTCATTACTTCTCTCGACCTTGCGGGTTTCCGCAGAACTACTACGTCAAACGTCTTACGTGTTTCCCAGATCGCGTTCAGGAAACGAAACAAGGCCTCCACCACTTTCTGGGGAAGGTGGACCAGCATAGTGTAATATATTTTGTCAGGACTAGGAGCTGTCTTCTTACCCGAATAGATTACTCTGTTTCTTTGATGAAGCGTTAAAGGGAAATTAAATGGTCGATCTAAACTTCCCGTTGTGTGAAGCGTTTGTATTTCGGTGGACTATTTTTGTTTTAGGAAGGTTGCGGAATAGTTTGCTGAGCTAGATATGTCGTAGAAGGGCTGGCCTTATATGTCTGCTTGTTCGCTTAGACTTGTTTGCGGGCCTGGAGCTGAGAGTATAATACCACTGCTTTATTATAATCTCCTGTTACTATTTTTTAAAAGCCATAGGCAGGGCCTACACTTCGGCTACTCACTTGATCACTAATCCAAGGTACTTATGTTGCTTCGCAGTAGTTAGTTGCGAGTCACCAATGGTGTAGGAAAAATCTGATATATTTTGTTTACGTGTTATTCTTAGAAAAGATTTTCATACATTCAAAGTCATCTGCCGCTTCGCTCACCATTGTGATACTGCTATTAAGGCATTCATAAGGTCAATATGATCGGAAGGAGAATTAATTTCTTTATAGATGATACAACCATTAGCGAAAAGCTTTATGTTCTGATGTGTGAGGGTAGATCGATAATAAAAGTTAGGAATAAGATAGGAGCCAGGAGACTGCCCTGCGGTACTCCTTATGTAACTTCTGCTACTTCGGATTTCCGCTGACTCATGTTTGGAAACTGTGTCCTGTTAAGTATGCGCTAATCCACTCTGTAATTGGCCCTTTACCTATTGTCACTTGTAAATATTTTATTAGTTCTTTATGTGATACGCAGTCAAAGGCTTTTCAAGAGTCAAGTGAGATACGCTCGATCTGCTTTTGTTCGTCGATGGTCAAAGATATACTGTGTATTAATTTAATTAATTGTGTAAGTGTGCAAATACTTTTATGAAACCCGTGTTGAGACAGTGGCAAAAGGCGTTCTTTTTCAAGGTAAGTAGCGATATGTTTAAGAATAAGGTGCTCGAGTAATTTGGATATTGTGCTCATTTATGATACTGAGAGATAGTTGGCGACATCAGCTTCACTACCCGACTTGTGAATTGGTATCAGTTGTGTCATCTTCAACTTACAAGGTAACGTACATGAAGTTAATGAGATATTGAATATTATGTGTTAATATTTCGCTACCAATTTGGCGTAGCGGGTGAGAAACTCATTCGATATGTTATCAGGCCTTGGTCGTTTTTTGATGTTTATTATTAGCAAAAAGTTAAAAATACCTGCTTCGTCTGTGTGAAGAGGTTCTATGTAGTTGGCACTACGAATCTCAACGTGCGGTTAGATGTCGTTGTCGGTAGCGAAAAGTGAGTTAATTAATAAAGAAGTTAGCACTGTCTCTGCTTTCTTTGGAGAACGTTGTACTGTCTTTCTGATTTTTAGGATTTAGGTAGTTGAAAAATTCTATGGTGCATCATTTAGAAAATTAGGTAGCTTGAAAGAAAAGTAGTGAATATTGGCAGCGGTAATTTTAGACCTGATTGAACTGATAACTTCGGCAAGGTTACTTATCTGAGGCGCTTTACTGTGCGTTTTGCGTGAATAATGTCGCGATTTATCCATGGATTGAATTTTTTCCTTGGTTTTGGATGGTATGTAGTAACAACAGGAACGTGCTACAATTTCTTTAAATTTCTGCCACAACGATTCCATATCAGCATCTGCATGGTAAGCGAGATGCTCAAACGAAGTAAATTCGTGCTATAGTTTGTAGACTATGCTAATGTCATCAGCATTCTTGAAGTCGAGGAAAATTAAAACTGATTTCGAGGGCTTTATGCGGTCACGCACTGGAATTGAAAACAACATTATCTTGCGGTCGGATATACCGTCTATTAACTCAACGTCGGCTTTATGAGAGGGAAAACGGTCACCAACAGACCCCAGGCCATGCATATTTGAGGAGCACAGCTGCACACGTGTGGGCTGCTTAATAAATTGAGAGAGGTTAAATGTTAGCATAGTATCAAAAATTATATCGGAACACAGTTACTGATGCATCGTCAGCCACTCTATAACACGGAGGTTAGAATCGCTACGAGTATAATCCTACTTGTAACAACATGAAAGTGCAGGCAAGTGTACAAGCAATGCAGATCATCGATGTTTGACGAAGGACTCTGATAGACGCAGCCAACATCAACTGTACAGAAAATGAAATGCATTTTACGAAAAATAACTTCCACTCCTTCAACGTCGGGAAGTGCCGTGAAAGGAATATCTTTTCTTATTAGAATGGCTACGCCTCCCGGACGCGTAGTTCTATCTTTACGTAAGACTGCGTAATTAGGCGGCGTTATCTCGAAGTCCCTGACGTCACTTGACAGCCATGTTTAGATGAGCACAACAAAGTTAGGTTCGGTGCTGAGTAAAAATGACTCTAGCCCTGTCATCTTTTGAAGAGTGCTGCGAGCTTTAATATTTGCGAACTTGGTGAGCGTTTGAGTGTTGCGTGGACGCAACGGGATTGAATAGTAGATTAAATTGACTGAATAGGCACGTGGTCCTGCGAAGTCGATGTCCGTCGGGCTCACTTTGGCCTGATGTGTTTTAATAAGGAATTCCTGCTTTTTTGACTCGACCAGCAAAGAGAAAGTATGTGTTTCTGCTCTCCTGCTGTTGCTAGGACTCAGTGAACGATATCCAAATCAGCATGGGTAACATGACATGCTACTTTAGTACCTGTGGTTTTCACAATGAAAGTGAAAAATATCTCATGAGCAGGGTATCTCGTTGAAATCTAAATTATTTATCCGGGAGTATTGTTCCAACTCGGAAAGGCGCTTTGTGAGAGACTTACTTTGTTTGTTAGCGTCTTGTTAGTAGACGAAAGACTTGCATTTTCTGCTCCGACTTCTTCAACTATGGAATTCAATGCATCGACACCTGTCGCCAGGTCAGCAATGTCAACCTTCAGTGCCATCGCCTCTGGAGCTGACTTTTCAACAAGCCGACAGCAAGCTCTTCTAACCTGTTTTCGAACCATGCTTCTACTGGGCAACACTTTTCGTCAGTTCAGCGAGAGTCGGCATGGTGACAGGCTTTCGACAGTAAAAAATACACCACTTGCAGTAGCAGCCACGGTGGAACTAGATCCCCGAAACCGAGAACAAGTGCAAATTAACTCGCCTGGAAGGCCATCAAAAGTGTTTATCTGCAGAGACAGTATGGGGGCCGAAATTGCTGCTGTCAAGTGGTGTAGTTCAGTCTTTCGCAAAAAGCCGTGGCACACAAGACTGCTTCATTTCTTCCTTGAAAGAGACGATGCCTGGAAAATTTCAACGCAGTCCTCGCAAGCATTGCTCTTTGAAAGATACTTATTAGCTTAATAAAAATAATCTTTTCAGGACTATTTGATTACTTGAGTTACAAAATGCTTGTGAGTAAATTATATTCTTATAGTGCGACTGGCATTGTTGACGAGCAGCGTAATGAAGTTTTATGTAAAATAGCCAACCGAATGTATCCATAAGTGGGGAACCTCTGACTTGCAAAGTAATAACATTTGGGTACCTCTCGTTACATAAGTTTGATGTGGGGGAAGCGGCCGGCTATTCCACGCAATACGTCCCCAGACCCCGAAAGTAACCATCGGCAATTGTCACGGGAAAAGTTTGGTTCGTAGGTGATTTCTGGGATGAGATTTCAGCAAAGGACTTTCTTCGTAATGATTTTTTTGGTGACGAAGTGCACTATAAGTTCCCGTGAAGAAGCAAAAAATCGGTTGAAGGCGAAGTCTTCTTTAATAAACTGTGAAACTATTCACAATGACAAAGCTTATTTTAGTATATTCTACTGGCTTCGTTCGTTCATGCGACATCAGAGGGGAACACATATATTTATTTTGCGCGTTTATTTGGCCCTGTTAAAAAGTGAAACGTTGCTCTCTTTTGGAGAAATTCTTTGTATAAATGTCGTTTACGTTTAAGCTAGAAAATTTTTTTTAGAATTTTTCCCCCTTGCTATAATTTCTGGCAGAAATAACGTTCCACTATGAAATCAAGTACTTTTCCAAAATAGTACTCCCGGATTCCGCAACAAATTATTCTTTGACGGCGTTCAGACCTAAATTAGGCATTAGGGTCCCCCACATAAATGTCTGTGAGTTTCCTCAATATAGACACGACCCCTTCAGCTTGTAATCTAGAAATTTCAATTGATGTAAATTTTGTTTACATTCTTTTAGCATAAGCTATAGCAATGGACAATAATAATAAAAAAATGTTGTGCCTGGAACGATCACGATCTTTATACAAAAGATTTCAGAAAACGCAGAACTTCTTGTTCTTGAGTCAAATTAGTCATCATCATCATCAGCAGCAGCAGCCTATTTATGTCCACTGCAGGACGAAGGCCTCTCCCTGCGATCTCCAATTACCCCTGTCCTGAGCCAGCCGATTCCAACTGGCAGCCGCAAATTTCCTAATTTCGTCGCACCACCTAGTCTTCTGCGGTCTTCTTCTGCGCTTCCCGTCTCTTGGTACCCATTGTGTAACCCTAATGGTCCAACGGTTATCTAACCTGCGCATTACATGACCTGCCCAGCTCCATTTCTTGCTCTTGATGTCAATTAGAATATCGTCGGTACGCGCTTGCTCTCTCATCCAAACCGCTCTCTTTCTGTCTCTTAAAGTTGTGCCTAGCATTCTTCGTTCCGTCGCTCTTTGTGCTGTCCTCAACTTGTTCTCAAGCTTCTTTGACAGTCTCGAAGGGTCTGCCCCATATGTCAGCACTGGTTAAATGTGTTATGTACGGGGAATTACTTTATTCCGCACATAGAACACACAAAGAACGTAGCCTTGTCGGAGAGGTAGCGACCACACTACATCACTCGGCGCGAACACACTGTCCACGTCATTGTCCCACACCAGGCCTTGCCAGGGATGTGGCTCCACCCATTGGCACAGTGGGGAACGTTCACATGTAGTTCCGGACACTGCCACTACGCGGCTGCACCCGTCCGCATTCGAGGACCGAAACCAGAACTAATCACGGACACAACAAAATGTACTGATTGTACACCTTCCTTTTCAATGATAATGGTAAGCTTCCACTCAGGAGCTGGCAATGTCTGCCGTATGCGATCCAACGCATTCTTATTCTTCTGTGAATTTCCTTCTCATGATGAGGGTTCGCTGTGATTAACTGACCTAGGTAAACGTACTCCTTCACTCTAAAGGCCGACCGGCGATCCTGAACTGTTATTCCTTTGCCCGGCTATTTATCATTATCTTTGTCTTCTGCATATTAATCTTCAGCGCCACTCTTATGCTCTCCCTGTTAAGGTCCTGAATCATTTGTTGTAACTCGTCCTCAGTGTTTCTGAATCGAACAATGTCATCGGCAAACCGAAGGTTGCTGAGGTATTCGCCGTCGATCCTTACTCCTAAACCTTCCCAGTTTAATAGCTTGAATATTTCTTCCAAGCACGCAGTGAATAGCACTGGAGAGACAGTTGCTAGGGGTTTTCTCAGCCTCTGGCGTATTCTGTGGTTCGTCGTTCTTTCCATTTTCACTGGCCGCAGCTTTCACAGGTCCCTTGTTTTCGGATGGGACAGAAGGCGTGGCACCCGACGTTGTCGGCTTCTCGCCTCCACTGACGGTCTCCTCCGCGTCGACTTGCTCCGTGAGGTGCTCATCGACGGTGTCGCTTCACCCAGTTCTGGTCACACTGGCGTAGCTACGCGCGCATTGACTCTCGTCGTGGCCATAGCGACGACAGAGCCTGCAACGCGGAACTCGGCATTCGCGCCGTATGGGAAGGTCTCATGGCACCGGAGGCAGAGCGGGGGTCTGCCCTGGACGTGCACGAGCGCATGGTCTTCCCCGACGCGAAGTTGATGAGGCAGGTCTTCCACGGTAACGCCTACCTTCAGCCGTAGGGACACCAGGCGCGTGTGGGAGCCTTTGTCGTTGCAGCCTGCAAGCGCAACTTTTCCCTCCAAATTTCTCTAACCTTGCCAAAAGACGCCAGGGCGCCTCTGACTTCGTCGTACGGAGTCGTATGTAGAAGCCAATACAGCTTCATCCTGACGTCTTGAATTCGAGGGTCTATTACCATGCATGGGTGGTCCTTTACGCTGAAAGTTGGAGCAGACAAAATCATTTGCTTGCCCTTTTCGTCCTTGAAAATGATGGCCCAGACGTGGTTCATCTGATAGGCACCGAGGACCTCCACTTCCGGCATCAGCAGCAGATAGTCAAGTGCCTCACGGAAATGCTCTACTCGGTAGGGCCTCGCCTTCACGTCTCCGTGCAAAAAAACTGTCGTTGTAACAGCCGATCCTGTAGGTAGTTGCGGCAGAATAACCTGGTAGTCATCCTTCGGTGTGTCGTTCAACCTGAGACCGCGGGCCTGCTGGGCCGCTGTAACCGCCCCTTCGGAGCCACACATTCCGCGACCGTTTACTGAGGTGTCCGGAAGTGGAATCCGAGCTATTTCGGCGGAACGAGTACAGCAACGATGAGACACTCCACGATGGCTGGGTTCCCACTAACGGCCGTCTAACGTATCCGCAGTCAGGAAACTTCTTTTAAAAAGATTCGCTCCACCATTTGCTGTACACTACGCACGCTTCTATTGAAGTTGAACAGTGGCGTATCGCGGAAGCAACAGAAAAGCTCACAATGCAGTCTGAATTGCCAGTTGTGTTGTTATGTACAACGGATGAAAAAAAAAGACGCACTATGAATATGCCGAAACCCGGGATCGAACCAGGGACCTTTAGAACTTCAGTCTAACGCTCTAGCAACTGAGCTATTTCGGCGAAACGAGTACAGAAAAGATGAGACGCTCCGCGATGGCTGGGTTCCCGCGAACGGCTGTCTAACGTATCCGCAGTAAGGAAACTTCTTTTAAAAAGATTCGCTCCACCATTTGCTGCACACTTCGCACATTTCTATTAAAGTTGAACAGTGGCGTATCGCTGAAGTAACAGAAAAGCTCGCAATGAAGTTTGAATTGCCAGTTGTACTGGTATGTACAAAGGATGAAAAAAAAAACCACACTATGAATATGCCGAAACCCGGAATCGAACCAGGGACCTTTAGAACTTCAGTCTAACGCTCTCCCAACTGAGCTATTTCCGCGGAACGAGTAGAGATACGATGAGACGCTCCGCGATGGCTTGGTTCACGCAAATGGCCGTCTAACGTATCCGCAGTAAGGACACTTCTTTTAAAAAGATGCGCTGCACCATTTGCTCTACACTACGCACGCTTTTATTAAAGTTGAACAGTGGCGTATCGCGGAAGTAACAGAAAAGCTCACAATGCAGTTTGAATTGCCAGTTGTATTGTTATGTACATCGGATAAAAAAAAAAAAACACTCTATGAATATGCCGAAACCCGGTTTCGAACCAGGGACCTTGGAACTTCTTTCTAACACTCTCCCAACTGAGCTATTTCGGCGGAACGAGTACTGAAACGATGAAACACTCCGCGATGGCTGGGTTTCCGCGAACGGCCGTGTAACGTATCCGCAGTAAGGACACTTCTTTTAAAAAGATGCGCTGCACCATTTGCTCTACACTACGCACGCTTTTATTAAAGTTGAACAGTGGCGTATCGCTGAAGTAACAGAAAAGCTCACAATGCAGTTTGAATTGCCAGTTGTATTGTTATGTACATCGGATAAAAAAAAACTACTCTATGAATGTGCCGAAACCCGGGATCGAACCAGGGACCTTGGAACTTCTTTCTAACACTCTCCCAACTGAGCTATTTCGGCGGAACGAGTACTGAAACGATGAAACACTCCGCGATGGCTGGGTTCCCGCGAACGGCCGTCTAACGTATCCGCAGTAAGGAAACTTCTTTTAAAAACATTCTTTCCACCATTTGCTCAACACTACGCACGCTTCTATTAAAGTTGAACAGTGGCGTATCGCGGAAGTAACAGAAAAGCTCACAATGCAGTTTGAATAGCCAGTTGTATTGTTATGTACAAGGGATGAAAAAAAAAACCACTGTATGAATATGCCGAAACCCGGGATCGAACCAGGGACCTTTAGATCTTCAGTCTAACGCTCTCCCAACTGAGCTATTTCGGCGGAACGGGTACTGAAACGATGAGACGCTCCGCGATGGCTGGGTTCACGCGAACGGCCGTCTAACGTATCCGCAGTAAGGAAACTTCTTTTAAAAATTTTCGCTCCACCATTTGCTGTACACTACGCACGCTTCTATTAAAGTTGAACAGTGGCGTATCGCGGAAGTAACAGAAAAGCTCACAATGCAGTTTGAATAGCCAGTTGTATTGTTATGTACAAGGGATGAAAAAAAAAACCACTGTATGAATATGCCGAAACCCGGGATCGAACCAGGGACCTTTAGATCTTCAGTCTAACGCTCTCCCAACTGAGCTATTTCGGCGGAACGGGTACTGAAACGATGAGACGCTCCGCGATGGCTGGGTTCACGCGAACGGCCGTCTAACGTATCCGCAGTAAGGAAACTTCTTTTAAAAATTTTCGCTCCACCATTTGCTGTACACTACGCACGCTTCTATTAAAGTTGAACAGTGGCGTATCGCGGAAGTAACAGAAAAGCTCACAATGCAGTTTGAATAGCCAGTTGTATTGTTATGTACAACGGATGAAAAAAAAAACACTCTATGAATGTGCCGAAACCCGGGATCGAACCAGGGACCTTTAGATCTTCAGTCTAACGCTCTCCCAACTGAGCTATTTCGGCGGAACGAGTACTGAAACGATGAAACACTCCGCGATGGCTGGGTTCCCGCGAACGGCCGTCTAACGTATCCGCTTTAAGGAAACTCCTTTTAAAAATTTTCGCTCCACCATTTGCTGTACACTACGCACGCTTCTATTAAAGTTGAACAGTGGCGTATCGCGGAAGTAACAGAAAAGCTCACAATGCAGTTTGAATAGCCAGTTGTATTGTTATGTACAACGGAGGAAAAAAAAAACACTCTATGAATATGCCGAAACCCGGGATCGAACCAGGGACCTTTAGAACTTCAGTCTAACGCTCTAGCAACTGAGCTATTTCGGCGAAACGAGTACAGAAAAGATGAGACGCTCCGCGATGGCTGGGTTCCCGCGAACGGATGTCTAACGTATCCGCAGTAAGGAAACTTCTTTTAAAAAGATTCGCTCCACCATTTGCTGTACACTTCGCACATTTCTATTAAAGTTGAACAGTGGCGTATCGCTGAAGTAACAGAAAAGCTCGCAATGAAGTTTGAATTGCCAGTTGTACTGGTATGTACAAAGGATGAAAAAAAAAAACCACACTATGAATATGCCGAAACCCGGAATCGAACCAGGGACCTTTAGATCTTCAGTCTAACGCTCTCCCAACTGAGCTATTTCGGCGGAACGGGTACTGAAACGATGAAACACTCCGCGATGGCTGGGTTCCCGCGAACGGCCGTCTAACGTACCCGCTTTAAGGAAACTTCTTTTAAAAATTTTCGCTCCACCATTTGGTGTACACTACGCACGCTTCTATTAAAGTTGAACAGTGGCGTATCGCGGAAGTAACAGAAACAGAAAAGCTCATAATGCAGTTTGAGTAGCCAGTTGTATTGTTATGTACAACGGATGAAAACGAAAACACACTATGAATATGCCGACACCCGGGATCGAACCAGGGACCTTTAGATCTTCAGTCTAACGCTCTCCCAACTGAGCTACTTCGGCTTTTCTTCCCCTTTATTTCCTGTTTGCAGCACAAACCAAGAACACATTCAAATGCTAAAACATGTCAACCACACTTTGCCTAACATTATATATTAAAGTCGCTTCAGCTTGATCAGTTCATCAAGAATAGCCACCCACTCGGGAGGCTCACTCTAGGCACGATATATTTCCCGAATATACGCGACACTTTCGATGAAGTTTATTCTCGCTGGACGGGTATCGACATCCGAGTGTCGCACTGCATGCCATTCTCGTTTTCCACAGACTGGAGGCCCAGAAGCATAGACATATCGTACGGAACTCCTCCTTCGTTATCGGCTGGCAAATATCGAGTAACAAGAGGTGTAATCGGTAGTTCTTTTTTAATTGTACATTGTAAGACATCCCAATGAAATATTGGATCCCAGCAATCGATGAAAACGTGTTCAATGGTCTCTGGCTTTTTACAAAGTAAGCAGTTTACTGTCCATGGCATATATATTCCTTTTTGGTATAGCCATGTTTTTACGGGTAGCGTGTTTGTGTGTAGCTTAAGGAAAAACGTTTTTTGAGAGGGTCTAACTGGCAATTTTTCACCCGTTTCAGTACATCATCTCCTTGGCCTCCCCAGTTTACAGACCTGTACAATGGTATTGGCAACATTGCGTCAACTAAGTCTTTATACAGTTTTTTTCTTGTCACAGAGCACAAATATTCGATGGAAAACCGCACACGCAACATACGAAGTGAATCAACCACTTTGCGCAGATATCTCCTAATACTTCCTCCCTTCTCATCACTGGTCGTTACAACATATTGTGGCAGTGCCTTTTCCAAACGGACTTGAATTACTGTGCGTAGAAAATCATTTCTCTGATCCCGAAAAAAAAAAGAAAACACGACACAATTTGTATGATAAACAAATGCGACAGGCCTAGCCCACCACTTCGAGCTGAACGAATCAAATTGGTTCTGCTTATCCTCTCCCAACTAGAAGCCCATATGAATACGGCAAAAACACGATGCATTTTTGCACACTTGAACGACACATTGATAACACTTGCATAATATACCACACTTTCGCTACTAAAAAGAGATTGCACACAGAAGCGCGTCCGAACATTGACAAATCTCGGCCAAGCCAACCCTTTGATTTTTCACTCATTCTATCAGCTTCATCGGACCAGTACTGTGCGGTATCGTTATAGTGCTCGAGCGGCACACCCAAGTACTTAGTTGGGGTTGTTGACCACCGGATGTTTGCAAAGTGAGCTGGTATAATGTCCCAATGACCGTGCCGTATACCGATGCTCTTTTGCCAATTGATCTGGGATCCAGATTGTTCACAGTACTTCTTTACAAGGCGTGCAGCTTCAAGAACGCTATCACGATCCTCGCAGAAGACTCCGATGTCATCAGCGTATGCCATTACCTTGACTTCAGAAAGCTGTAGCCGAAATCCTCGGACGTTGTCATTGCGTATCACTGCTAAGCAAAAAGGCTCCAGGTACAATGCAAAAAGCAATGGACTTAGTGGACACCCTCGTCTAAGGGAAGATCTTAGTGACAGCTTCTCGCTGAGGGACTTATTAATTATAATCTTTTTTTTTATTCAGCATTGATTTAGACACAGTGAAGGTTAGACACAGTGACACTGTGTCGTGCATTGGTCGTAGGCCATTTTGACGCCATCTAAGATGAATTTCCCTACGTTAACATATTCCAAAACAAGAAGAAGAGCATCATGGGACACACGGTCGAAGGCTTTCGCCAGGTCGAGTTGCAACAAAGCAACGCGTCTAGCGAAAACGTCGCAACACTCTACAACGCTTCGCGCTACGTGGCTGTTTGCAGTGATGGTGTGGCCTTTTATGCCGCAAGTTTGATGCGGACCGACAAGATTATTCTTCTTCAAGAAGAGAGGCGCAACGCCATTCCCTAGTATTTTTATCAATGGAGAAGAACTCACGGTCAGCAGGGAACATAGAGTCTCAGGTATTATCTTGGATTCAAAACTAATGTTTATACGTCATATCAAATGTCTCAGAACGAAATCCATGAAAACAATGTACCTCCTAATACTTCGGTCACACATTACAAGGGGTGGCGACAGGAAGTGCCTATTGGACCTGTACAAAAGCCTTATACGTGCACGTTTACACTATGGTGCCGTGGTGTACCACTCTGCCGCACCGTGTGCGTTGAAGATGCTGGATCCGATTCATCATTTGGTTATTCGCCTAGCCACAGGTGCATTCAGGACAAGTCCTGTGCAAAGCTTCCAGACGGAATCGAACGAGTGGTCCGTTAACTTCCAATGTCTTACTCTGGCTCTTCATATTTTCTGAAGGTACAATCTAAAAAAAATTTGGGCTTCTCTTGTCCCACAACGATAATCGTCGGCCTTCTTGTCCGTATTTTCTTTATTTAATGCTACGGGCCTCGTACTTCGAAGCCACGAACGGCTTCCGCGTTATCAACGTGACACTGCGTTCTCGACAGGAATGTAACGAGCGCCGAGTTTTCAAGAAAGGCAACGCAGGCAAACAGATGACGATTACCGTTGTGGCACAAATATACACCCCAAATATTGCAACCGTTTTAAGAGTGTACACGCAAACCTTTAACATCCGTGTCATGCCACTATAATTGATATCATGTGCGCTACACACATGCTGTGTATTGGTTTCGCAACCGATACACAGCAAAGGAGGGCTTCTCACTGCGTGTGAGGAGGCTCAGTGATGAAATGGGTGTGCTACATCTATAACCTGGTCTAAGGGATCCCGGCAGAGCTTTTACGGCCATGGCAATGGCAGCTTAATAAATGTGTCACGTTGTCTGTTCACGTAACCAAGCACGCTTCGAGGAAGACATCCGAATGCACTTTGTAGAACTCCAGTTAAAGTACTCTTTCCCGGAATTTTATACTGACGCATCAAAGTGCCATCTATTGCAGCGGTTGGTCCATCATTTTCATAATGTGATGTTTTGCACCCGGAAACAAGTCTCCGTTCCGCGGAGGCATACGTAGTGATTTGGGCTGTTAAATGTGTCAGGAATGCCAACCTATCCAGTGCCATCAAATTCACTGGCTCTGAGTGTAGAAAGGTACTTAATGTCATTCCCCAAAAGCAAAAGTCCTGTACTCAACGAGCTTTATTCACTTCTGTGCACTGCGTGCATAATAAATCAGCTTATTATGACCTGTTGGGCGCCCGACCACAGAGGCATTCAAGGGAACAAGCTGGCAGACCCGATGACCACGTTTGTTACAGCAAAAGCGAGCAACACTTTCATACCTGTCAGTGCGACAGACTTGAAGTATTTTCGCCGCATAAAAGTTAGGACATAATGGCAGCGAATTTGGGACAATGAAACGTCGAATAAGCTTCAGTGAATTATTTCTCACTTGGGTTTTGGTGACAAACAACAACAAAAAAGAAGAAAAAAAAACGTTGGACTAAAGTAATTCTTCGTCAGCTTAGGATGGACCGTACGTACAGGACCACCCCTTACTTGCTCTTTGATGGTGAACTTCCCATCTGTGCTAAATGTGGAGAGACACTGACACTCCTACACGTCCTGTTGGAGTGCCGTGAATCAGAAGCTTAAAGCAAAAAGCAATTTCCTCTCCATACAGCAATGATCCTTCATATGGGCTCATTGTTCAGGAGAAAATCACTTCTAAACAATTTTTATGATGTCCATTCATTACAAGCTCCATGCCCGATGAATTCGCAGCATGATCTCTCAACAGAGGCTACTGCTGCGATAGTAGCATTTGTGTGGCAGGTGCCTGCAAAGCCTTCCATGATAGATAGGGTGGCATATCCACTGAAAATGACACCATGTCGCGAAAGTGTTCAGATTCGTTGACGATATTCTAATCATTTTGAATAATAAATCAGACAATTTTGGCTTGCTGGTTTCAAAAACCGTAACCTCATTCACTAAAGTGTTGTCCCCTTTGTCTTTGACACATGAAGTTCCCATAGGCAATTTCATAAGGTTTTTAGACTTGGGATTGTACTTTTATCCGCAAATCACACGCTCGAGTTATCAGCCGAGAGGCAATAAGCCAGTCCTACCATTTCATTCCGCTCATTCAAAACTTGTAAGACGCGCAGTAGTGACATCGTGTTTCAACAATTCTCTGACGAAGTCGTGTGACCACAAAATGGAAGCCGATTTCAAAGAGCAGGCCAAGCGCCTGGCAGATTCTGGTTACGCGATTCGTATGCTAACTTCTGTCGCGGAGGGCTTAAGCAAGAAGTGCAAAAACGCGTCGAATGCAAGCAGTACCAATGCTAGAGCAAAGAAAGTTGCTGTGGTACCATACATTTATTGCGTTTCACATAATCTCAGAAGAATAGCGGCGAAATCGGGAGTAGACGTGGTTTTCTCTGCCCCTGAGCGTCTACAAAAGCTATGTAAACAGGTTAACACAGAGAATAACAAAAGGCACTTATGTTCTACCCAACATCGCAAACAATTTGTAACCTGTACTCATAACGTTGTCTATGCCATCCCACTTTCATGCGGAAGAACATATATTGGTCAAACCGGCAGATGCATCAACGAGAGATTAAAATAGCATCAATATAACGTCACTAAGGTAATCTCGGGTCACTTGGGTATTCACTGTCGAGATTTTTCCTGCAAGCCCATGTTCGAAAGTACTTCCATTTTGTATAAGGCTCATAGCAGGATGACGAGGGAGATTGTAGAGGCCTACGAGATAGCAAAATGAGAGCAAAAGCGCGTAAGCAAGCCTTCGGTGTCACTATCAGAAAAGGAGATACGATTCCTTGGTTTATTTTTGTGACCATTGTAGTACATGTTTTTTCCCCTTGCCTTGCACACGTGTTCGGTTCAACGAAATGCACCACTCAATGTCCTTTTTTGCTGTTACGTTTGTTTCCGTTCGCACGGTATATATTTATCGATGCGTGCGAAAAGAAAATCTGTAGTTGAAAGTGAAGCGCTGTGTCTGTGTATCTGTTTCTTTCTTCGTCCTTGTGCAGTCGCTCTTATACACACTACCATGGATTCTAACCAACTAGCCCGCCAACGTGTTTTAACCAAGTTCATTTCTAGTACATCGGGCATTCCACGGTGGCATCTCGTTGAACCGTGCCGCATCGTCCCACTAATTGCTTCGGCAACTTGCAGAGCTCGCATGCTTGGCTTCTGCATCCGGCACAAGATTCTGCCACCTGAAATTCTCGCATTATTCGGGTACTGCCAACCTTCGACTAACTACGGGATTCGAATCTGCAAACTGATGCGCTCGGAATGGCAGCGACAAGTGCGAATGTACAGAGAAAATTTGCGGCTACTTCTGGAACCTACAACAAGTGGGAACTCATGGCGACAATTTTGCCGGATCATCGACCGCACGACGGAATTCCTATGGCAGCATGCTCTTCCAAGCCTGAGACAGGGACTACAGAAGAAGCCTGCAGCATCAACGAGCCAGGTACACATCGTCGGTGACATGGCGCTGCCAAACAAGGTACAGCAAGTACTCAAATGTGGGCCGAAGTTCGCGACTCAGCCAAAGAAGTCTGCTCCCGATCTGTTGGCAATGGTACGACAAGTGTAATAGCGTGTACCTGAAGCCGAGTCGGAAAGGTGTGTATCTGATGCTGTGGATGTGCTTACGCGGTCCCGTCCCCTTAGCGGAAAGTTCTCCTTGAACAAGACTGTTAAGTTCTTGAAAGACAATGCTCTCACACTTGTCCCTGCGGATAAGGAGGGTGGTTTCGTGGTGATGAACAGGACGATGTATAATTCAAAGGCTCGTGAAGCCATTTCGTCAACTTTCAGGGTCCACAAGGACATAACACTTAAGAAAGTCCAAAATGAAGCAAAGAAGCTATGCAAAAACTTCAAACTAGATGGCTTATCCCGGTCTATTTAAAAAAGTACAACGGGTGACCTTGAATTCTTTTTCTCTGCAAAAACGCACAAGCCGGAATGCCCCCTCAGAGTGATAATGTCAGAGAATGCTACTTGGCAGAAACATGTAGCGAAGTACTCACAAAAGCACTTAAAGCTGTAGCCAATCGACGACCCATTTTTGGTAACCAAGTCAGAACAAGTGGTTGAATTCTTTAAAGACTATCAAGACGGGGATCTTGTCACTTTTTTCATTGACTTAAAAGACCTGTACTATTCTCTCCCACAGAATGACGTGATGAAATGTGTATCTGACTGCATTGACAAGTTTGGAGCGGTTCGTTTGACAGGTACAGAGGTAGTGGAAGCTGAAGGAGTGTGGGTGATGGCTGATGCTATGGCGTGTAATTACGCCGTGCATGAGTCCATGGGAGAAATAACGGCTGTGTTAATAGCACGCGAATGATTATACGTGATAGCTATGGCTGTGTGTGTCCCAAAGTGCTGGTATGTTTGTAAAGATCAGATTGGTCTGGATTGGAGGCAGTGTAGGGGATGTAGTATGCAGTGTGTTGGAAGCGTCGCGATATATGCAGTAGTGAATGCACGTGACAGGTAGTTGTTATATGTGAAATTTCAGCGAGAAGCATTAAGGAGTGTTGCTTCGCATAGAGGGGGACAGTTGGGACAGTGGCCTGGTTGTGTCAGAATGTGGCGTACCTGTCGCGTCAGATGAAGGCGGATTTTCCGACGGCGTCTGTGAACGGTCACTAGTTTATCAAACAAACGCGACGGTGCCGTGTGAACGCATGGCAGCCTTCTAGCTTCAACTGCTGACGTGTGCTTTGTGTGCATGCAATAAGCGGTCCAACTAAGCACCTATGCGCGTACCAAACCGTAGTGAATGTCAAGCTAAATCAACTCCGACCATTTTCTTCACCATCCAGGTCCGACACGTGCAACGCTGCTGCCACGCTCCTGATAACGTAAGCGTCCTCAATTTTTTTAATGCAAGTGCAATCGCTCGCTCCCCAATGGGAGCCGTTGGTGGGCCTTTGTATATAGTGAGATGCCGCCATGAGGGGGGTGGGGCGATGCTACCCAAATGTTAGGACTAAAACCCCTAAATGAAATAAAATTTGCGCCATCTCCTCTTACTGCGCCGGCGTTCACTCTCTCTTATTTCGAATGTGGCTCCCCAAACGCGGTGCTGAACTTGCAGACGCTCTCCGAAGACGCTCGCCGCGCCTTTCTCTTCAACGCTAAGCGGCGGGAACACAAAGGCCGAAGCTATATCAGCAGTTGGCACTCCTTGTCGGCATCGCTGATCGCTTTCAAGGAACGGTGCGTGTGGCGGTGCCGCCGCCCGATCACTTGTGGTCATGGTTGATAAATGTTCGACCCGGACGGATAAAAGGCGCTAAAGAGTGACACCGCCTTATAATGAACGCAACGTCATCAGAGCACCGTTTCTACTTAGTGTAACCACTTCGTAACGAACGGTGATGCACTCAACTGGTGCTGTTCGCATACATTCAGGCCAAACAAATACATCTCCTTGGAATGTATGACTGAATCGACAAACGCACGTGCGTTTGAAAAGGACTTGACCAAAGTCGTGCAGGAAAGTTGCAGATAAGCGCAGCTTGAACAGGCGGAAATCAGGAGAACGAAAAACTAACGATGCCGAATAAAAAAGTGAAAGCATATGAGATGCGTGGTGAGTGAAGAATCGCTCGCTTACCTCACAGTGTCGGGATCATTGCGTTGAGTTGAAATAAGCCCGGCTGATTCTTTGAAGTCAGACCTTCCTCCGTGCCGCGTCTCACTCGGCAGATTGAATTCGTAATAGTCGCTTTCCGTTTCTTTCACTTGCGCTGCACCCCAAGGCACAGCAACGCGGCATCGCGCACACGGAACTACGCTACAAAAGCACAAAGGAGGCACGAAACGTGGTGCTAGCGTATGCCACTCGCAATGCTTCGCGCCGCGATGGCGGCGAAAGCAAAACACAAGCAATAAAAATGAGCGCTATTAGTGTAACCCTCTTTTTTATGAAAACACGCCTGTCACATTTTCTTTGTGTATAGAAAAACGGAATCTATTTTTATCGGCCCATTCTGTCAACCTTTTTACTGTTATCTGGATTTGCATTTCGCATGTAGACATACTCCACGCACACAATGCTATTGGAAGGTCGTCGGCGTAGAAAGAGTGCACAATGTTGGATGGTATAATGAACTTATGCAGTTCATCTTCACCACGAAACGCGTAGTGCTTAATACGCAACCCTGTAGGACGCCATTTTCTTTGACAAAGACTCGGGACAATTTTGCACCCAGACGGACTCTGAATGTCGCGTTTGATAGGAAATCGGCCAAACAAGTTGATTCTTTTCCTAGTATTGCAAAATCTTGTGAAATACCATACCTCCATGTGGTGTGGTATGCTTTCTCAAGGTCGAAAAAGACTGCTACGCAGTGCTGTTTCTAAGGGAGTCTCACGTATCGTGCGCTCAAGACGAACAAGATGGTCAATTGTTAAGTAGCCTTTCTTGTAACCCCACTGGTGAGTACCTAGTAAGTTATCTGTTTCGAGAGCATATGTTATTTTTATATTTATAATGCTATCACATGATTTTCCCAGGGAACTTGCTAGTGCTATAGGTCTATAGCTGCTGGGAGTATTTGGTGACTTTCCCGCTTTCAGGACGGAAACCATGCCGGCTTTTTTCCCACTCTTCAAGCATTTTACCTGTTTCCCAGATCGCGCCCAGGAAGCGCAACAAGGCCTCCACCGCTTTCTTGGAAAGGTGGGCCAGCATAGTGCAAAATATTTTGTCAGGACTAGAAGCTGTCTTCTTAACCGTAGACATTACTCTGTTTATATCATGGAGCGTTAGACGGGAAATAAATGGTCCACGTGAACCTCCCGTTGTCGGAAGCTTTTGTTTTTCTGCGGACTGTTTTTGTTTTAGGAAGGTTGTGGAACAATTTTCTGAGCTAGATATGGTGTAGAAGTACTGGCCTAATATGTATGCTTATTCCTGTAGACTTGCTTGCGTGCCTGGAGCTGAGAGTATGAACATTGTGTAAGGAGCGTAATCACTCCTACACTCGGTAACCTGGTCCCGCATTCTCTTGGATGTGCTTGAGGTGTTAATCGATGAAATATAACTTTTCCATGAGTTCTTTCGATTTGCCTGCGGATGCACCTTGCTTTCACTTTTGCATTTTTGAACCACAGAAGATTATGTTGTGTTGGATACCTTCGAAAGATACGCCACGCTTTGTTTTGAAGATTTTTAGCCTCATTGCACTCGTTAGTCAGCCAGGGTTTCAGTTTTTTCCTTAAGAATTCAGTAGATTGAGGATAAACATTTTTCACTACAGCAACTATTCAAGCAGTAATCCTCTCATTCGCTTCGACTATGCTTAGGTCATCTACAATCACTTTAAACCAGAGTGGCTTTTTTTTTGCTGGAGAGGCCAGTTTGTTCGATGAAGTTTTCAACGGGGTGCTCTGAAAGATAGGATAGGTCGCGTGGATGTTAGTTTCATATATGCTGGAATATGATCACTACCATAGTAATTTACTATTACATTTTGATGCAGACCAGTGAATAGAAATGGTGAACACAGTGACAAATCAAAGCATGTCATAGCCTTGTCAAACACTGGTGCGACAACCTACTGCTCCGTAAGGAGCAGTAGGTTGTCGCACCAGTGTTTAAAAGGCATGTCATTTGTTAGGATAAAATCTTCGTGTTTGTTCGCTGGTGTCTATTGTTTTACTAGCCAAAAAGGTGTTATGTGAGCTAAAATCACCCGTTATTAAGAAAGCCTGAGGTAGCTGTTTAAAATTCTCTCCTGATGTTTTACGGTAAAATGTGAACATGGTGGAATGTCTGTTGAGAAAATGGTGATGGTTTTGTGTGCTAGAACGGTGAGAGCAACGGCTTCTATGTGAATGGTAATGACAGCTTCTCTAGCTGCCATACAGCGCTACAAAACAATGGTTACCCCACCCGGAAACCGGCTCGCCTGCGTACAGTCGCCTTGTACAACAATCAAGCCTTTTAATTTTTTAAAAGGCCTAAGTTTCTTTCCTGAAAGCACAAGGCCACAGGAGAAAAGTTATTTAACATGTCTTTGATGTCATCTGAGTTGCGCAGGAGGTCTCTACAATTCCAGTAGACAATAAAAGCCATTTTCAAACGGAAAGGTAAAAAATGGCATTACGAGTGAATAAGAGAGAACATGATAGGTGATACAATCTAAAGAAGGCTAATACAAAGGAGCGATTACCTTTAGGTTATCGCTTTCTTACTGAACGTGGTTATTGGGTCTTTGTCCCTATTTCCGCGCTCGAACGAGCGCTCGTCCTTCGGTGTCGATAACACCGGGCTTTTTGCGTCGACGTGCATCGCTCTCAGAGGCGGGGCAAGACCGAGAGTTGGGCGCCGAGAAATGTGCCTCGGGCATTGGAGTTCGGCTGGTTTTAGGGCCCTGCGGGACTTGTGTCTGCAGGGCCTTTGAAGAGGATGGAGCAGCACTGGCTGCTTCCACCGTGAAGGCGAGAGGGGTCACAGCGCGACCACTATGCGTTTGTTGGGAGGAATCCTGAGGCCTCTGTGACACTGCCTCCACTTGCGCCAAATTGGCATAAGTTCTTTGCGATAGGTATGGCAGTTCTTGCGTCAAAGAACGAGATTTTTTAAACAGTTAGTGCAATTACTTCTTTTTCTTTTTTCCAGCAAGGGCAAGACAGCGAGTAAAGTGGATAGTTTTCTTAGCAGTTAACGGAATGTGTGGAAGAAGAGCAAATATGAGATTAGTGATCACTTAGGCTGTATTTAGCACAGGTTGTGGGTGTTTTGTTGTAGCACAGTGGATGTTTATGGCGTGAGCGTGATTGTCTAGTTTCTTATTTAGATATAATTCTTGAGCTGTCGATATTAAGCTGCTTATGAAGGAGTTGGAACAGCATTTTTCGGCGTGCTAATTTAGTGCGTTTATTTATTGTTAAGAGTCCAGATCCTTCAAATAATTTTGAGGGTGAATAGAACAGACCATATTTGTTATAAACAAACCTAACGGCTTTCTTTGTACACATTCCAGCTTGTTAAGTAAATTCAGTGTTAGACCTTTAGGTCTAACACCTAAGACCTAATTTTCTAGTTTTTCAGGCTAGAAGAGAGAGAGAGAAAGGTAAAGGAAAGGCAGGGAGATAACCCGGTATTACCTCCGGTTGGCTACTCTCTACTGGGGGAGGGGCAAGGGGATGCGATAGGTAAGAGAAAGATAAAAAACACCTACACACATACAAACGCACGCACGTACACACGAACTGTTCATGTTGGCATTGTCACGCACCGCGCAAAGGCGTTCTTAGTGTTACGCAGTGTCACCATCCAATCCTACGTCACAGAGTGTACAGTCACAATTTGTCAGAATGTCCCTTGTGTTTTATTCCAGGCTAGAAAACTTACCAAAAAACATGCCAGCTACACCTCCCATCTGAAAACCTGCACAACCTGCACAGAGAAAAATATAATCCCTAAATATATTCCGTAAGAACATGCCGCCCTAACGCCCTAACCACTCGCTTCCCCAACACCCTAAATGCCGCTTTTTCTTGTTTCTTTTTCTTTTCTTTTCTCTTGGTGCCCTGCCCCCCCCCCCATTTATTTCTCTCTTTTTCTTTCTTATTCTCCCCGCCTACCACTCTCTCGTTCTTCTCTCCTCGTCTTGGGAACCCCGCTCACAGACGTCAAGCGACAGCGCTCATTCTCTCCCAAGTATCTCCCTTTACAACCAGCCGCCACCGAAAACAACCGCACGTGACGTCAGTGCACTAATCCTTTAAAAGTAACCTGCCGAGGCTGACGTGGCCGCCTTTGATGAAAATAGGTCCACCTATCGAAGCGTTGGCCTGTCTTTCTGGGACACCTTATCCCTGTTTATAGCCTTTATACAACAGGGTGCTAGTCCATCTGTCAGCCCCTTTCTTGACTTTGGATTTGGCAGTAGTTTGTTCCGTGTCACCAATGGCGCAGGGAAAAATTTGATATATGTTGTTTCCGTGTCATTCTTAGCAAAGCTGATTTTCATACATTTAAAATAAACTGCCGTTTCGTACACCATTGTGATACTGTTCTTAAGGCATTGTTGAGGACAATATCTTCGGAAGGAGAGTTAATTTTTGTATAAATAATGGAATCACCAGCGAAAAGCTTTATGTTCTGATGGATGAGGGTAGATCGTTAATGAAGGTTACGCATAAGATAGGAGCCAGGACATTGCCGTGCGGTACTCCTTATGAAACTTCTGTTACTTCGGATTTCCGCTGACTTATCTTTAGAAACTGTGTCCGGTTGTTTAAGTATGGACTAATCCAGTCTGTAATTGGTCCGTTACCTACCGTCAACTGTAATTTTTTATTATTTTTGATAGGATAGCCGGGCAAATGCTTAGCAAATGTCAAGTGAGATAAAGTCGGTCTGCTTTTGTTCATCAATAGTCAAAGATATATTGTGTATTAATTCAATTAATTGTGTAACTTTGGAAAGACTTTGATGAAACCCGTGTTGAAACATTGCAAAACATTGCAAAAGGCGTTCATTTTCAAGGTAATTAGTGATATGTTTAAGAATAATGTGCTTGAGTAAATTGGATATTGTGCTTGTTAATGATATCGGGCGATAGTCGGCGACATCAGCTTCACTCCGAGTTGGTATCACTTGTGCCATCTTCCCCTTACAGGGCAAGGTACATGAAGTTAAAGACATGTTGAAGATTATGTGCCTATATTTGGCTACCCATTCGGCGTAGCGGCTGAGACACTCATTCGGTATGTTATCAGGCTGTCGTCGCTTTTTGATTTTTATTGTTATCAAAAGGTTAAAAATACCTGCTTCGTCTATGTTAAGAGGTTCTATTTAGCAGGGTTCTATTTAGTTGGCACTACGAATCTTAACATGCGGTCTGATCTCGATGTCTGTAGAGAAAACTGAGTGAAAGTAATTATTAAATAAGTTAGCTCTGTCCCTGCTTTCTTCGGGAACGTTTTGCTGTTTTTCCGAATTTCAGGATATAATTAGCTCCAAAATTTTTGCGGTGCATCACCTAGAAAATTAGGTAATGTGAAAGGAAAGTACTGATTTTTTTTCAGTGGTTACTTCAAGTCTCATTGACCTGATAACATCCGCAAGGCTACTTTTACTTATAAGGCTCGGTGTTCGTTTAGATTTTCTGAGACGCTTTACTTTGTGTTTTGCATGAATACTATCGCTATTTATCCATGTATTGAAATTTTGTGTTTCCTTGGTTTTGGTTGGTATGTAGTAAGAACTGCAATGTAGTACAACTCCTTTAAATTTCTGCCACAACGATTCGATGTCAGCATCTGGATGGCAAGCAAGCCGCTCAAACAAACTACATTCGTGTGATAGTTGGTCGACTATGCCAATGTCATCAGCATTCTTGAAGTCGAGGAAAGTTAAAACTGAGTTGGGGGGCCTTATGCGGTCACGGACTGGAAATGAACACAATAATATTTGTGGTGCGATATACCGTCAATTAACTCAACGTTTGATTTATCAGAGGCAAAATGGTCGCTAAGAAACTCCAGGACAAGTATATTTGAGTTACACCCCTGCACACTGGTGGGTCGACTGCTTAATAATTCTAGAGAGTTTAAATGTTAGCATAGTATAAAAAATTATGCCGGAAGACAGTGACTGATGCATCGTGACCCAGTCGATAAAAGAGAGCCTTAATTCGCAATCAGTATAATCCTACTTGTAACAACATGAAAGAGCAGGTAAGTGTACAAGTAATGCAGAACATCGATGTTTGATGAGCGACTCTGATAGACGAAGCCAACAACAACTGGACAGGAAGTTAAATGCATTTTACAAAAAATAGTTTCCACTCCTGCAACGTCGTGAATTGCCGTGAAATGAGCATCTTTTCCTATTAGAATGGCTACACCTCCTCCACGCGCAGTTCTATTTTTACGTAAGGCGTAATTAGGCGGCGTTATCTCGAAGTCCCTGACGTCACTTGACCGCCATGTTTCGGTGAGCGCGAGAAATTCAGGTTTAGGTCTGAGTAAAAGTGAATCTAGCCCGATTATCTTTTGAAAATATGCTGTGAGCTTTAATGTTGGCGAACTGGGTGACCATCTAAGTATTGCGTGGACGCAACGTGATTGAATAGTAGATTGAACTCATTGAATAGGTAGGTGGTCCAGCGCAGCCGATGTCCTTCGGGCTCACTTTTGCCTGATGGGCTTTACTAAGGAATTCCTGCTTATTTTACTTGACCAGCAAAGAGAAAGAATGTGTTTCTGCTCTCCTGCTGTTGCTAGGACTCAGTGAACGATCTCCAAATCAGCATGGATAACATGACATGCTACTTTAGTACCTGTGGTTTTTCACAATGGAAGTGTAAACTTTATCTTAGGAGCACCGTGTTTCGTTCAGATATAAATCATTTATCCGGAAGTATTGTTCCATCTCGGAAAGGCGCTTTGTCAGAGACTCATTTCGTTTTGTTAGCGTCTTGTTAGTAGACGTAAGACTTGGGTTTTCTGCTCCGACTTATTCAACAATGGAATTCAAACGCATCGACACCTGTCGCCAGGTCAGCGATGGCAGCCTTCAGTGCCAGCGCCTCTGGAGCTGACTTTTCAACAAGCCGACAGCAAGCTCTTCTAACCTGTTTTCGAACCATACCTCAACTGGGCAACACTTTTCGTCAGTTCAGCCAGTTCAGCGAGAGTAGGCATGGTCACAGGCTTTCGACAGTACAAAATACATCACTTGTAGCAGCAGCCAACGTAGAACTAGATCCCCGAAGCCGAGAACAAGGAAGTGCAAATTAACTGACCTGCAAGGCAATAAAAAGCGTTTATCTGCAGAGACAGTATGGGGGCCGAAACTGCTGCTGTCAATTGGTGTAGTTGAATCTCCCGCAACAAGCCGTTGCACACAAGACTGCTTCATTTCTTCCTTGAAACAGACGATGCGTGGAAAATGTGCATGAAAAATTTCAACGCAGTTTTAGCAAGCATTGCTCTTCTAAAACAAACTTATTAGGTTAGTAAACATAATCTTGAGCAACATTTACAATCGGGACGCACCATTTCGGATCTATGTCGCCTTTTCAGGAATGTTTGATTACTTGAGTCGGAAGATCCTTGTGAATAAATTACTCTCTTACAGTTTGATTGGCGTTGTTCACAAGCATCCTGCTGAAGGTTTATGTAAAATGCCGAACATTGTGTGTTTACAGGTGCATTCACCTCTGATTTGCAAAGTATTAAATTTTGTCCACCTCAGGGTACACAAGTTGCATGGAGGGGAGGCGGGAGGGTCATTCCGCGCGAGACGTTTCCAGATTCCACAAGTGACCATGGGCCATTCTCCTGAGAAAAATTGGGTTCGTAGGTGATTGCTGGAATGAGCTTCCAGCAAAATATTTTTTCTCGTAAGGATCTTTTGGTGACGAAGTGCAATATGAAATTTCCGTGAAGAAAGAAAAATTGGTTGAAGGAAAAGTTTTCTCTAATCAAGTGTGAAACTATTTACAATCGGAAATTTCTTTTTATAATATTCTACTGGAGTCGTTTGTTCATGCGACGTCGGAGGGAAACACGTATTTATTTTCCGTGTTTATTTGTCAGATTAAAAAGCGCAAACTTGTTCCTTATCTAGGCATTCCTTGCATACGTATACTTAACATTTAAGCCAGCTTTTTTTTACTACTTTACGCCGTCGCTCTAAATTATGGTAGAATTATCGTTCGGGTATGAAATGAAGTACTTTTCCAAAGTATTACTCCCGAATTCTGCAACAAGTCACCCTTTGACGACGTTCACTCCCAAATTGGGCGTTAAGGCCCTCCATATAAATATGTGTGAGATTTCTCCTTAAGCGCAAGAGCCTTTCGACTGGTAGTGTAGATATTACAATTCAAGTAAATCTTGTTTACATTCTCTTAGCATAAGCTAGAGCAACGGACAATCATAATAAAAAGATTTTGTGGCTGGAACGATAACGATCTTTATGCGAAAGATTTCTGAAAGCGCAGAACTTTTTTTTTGCTTTTTACTTGAGCCAAATTATTGAGGAACAATAATAAATGTGTTCAGCTATGACGTCGCATGAAGTGAATAAAGACGTAGAGTATTCTAAAATAACATTTTCCTCGTGCATAATATGACGTCATTGTAGATCCTACATAACAATGCGACACCTGATTAAAAAAACTACTTCCAAACCAGTTTTGCTACTTAGCGGAAACGTCAAAGAACGTTTACATCAGCAAAAGATTTTTTATAAGAAAAAAAATTTGGTCAAACTTAATTCGCAGGATCACTAAGAAGCCCAATTTTTTTCAAAGTGAATCGACGATGGTCACTTTTGGGGTCTGGGACGTTTCGCGTGGAATCACCCAAGCTGGGTCCAAAGGATATTGAGATAGCTTTTGTTTCATGTTCACATCAATGATTTATAGAGTGTTATATCAAGTGATCAAGATTAGGTTCCCTGATACACCGAAGACACAAGATTTCAGATTGCAGGGGGAGAAACGACAGAAATCGAAGAAACGCGTTAGTGTATTACCCCACTTTTCTTCTCGGGAGAAAAGCACATTTCTTGACTATCGACTCGCAAAAGCCGAAAGCTGTCCTCTCCAAACCTGCATGAAAAACTACCAAATATCCTCACATAACCTCGGATCATATAAACTATAGATAACGAATTCTGCAAAGCTGTTAGGTATGTACACATCCAGTACTCTAACCTGGGATTTGGGACAAACACGTGGAATAATAATACAGAAAGTTGTGCAATATTATTGCCTTATTACATACCAATCAATACATTTGACCTGAACCGACATATTCTAGTACAAAATGAAATGTTATTAATTTTACTGAAGAAATAATAAAACTAGTCTTTATTATTCTCATGCGCGAGACATTCTATTATCACTATCGAGTAATGAAAATTATTAAGCTCAGTAGCTATGACCTCTCCAAATTTTAATCTATAGGTAATATGGAAAATGCTCCATTATTATGAACCTGTCAATGTTCAATAAAAATATACTACATCTTTAATACACCATGTACAAAAAGATGACTTCTCCGTTGACCTCTAAATGATTATATTGTTGGAATCGATGACACACTTCCGCGATTGTAAAACAAATTATTGGAAAACTGTATTGACCTCGTCCACCTACCACAGAAAAGAGAAAGTGCTATCTTCTTCGTATACAGTCATGGTATTTACTCTCTCTGATAATGTTTCTTTGCTGAAATGATATCGATGTTGTTGTTCTTTCTGTTTCCGCTTGCTGTCCCAGTTTGTGATCTCGTACGCCTGTATCTCACAGTGCTGAGTAAGTGCTCTTTCTGGTTCTGCGCTTGTTGATGAAGTGCCCAATGATTCTATATGTTCGTCGATTTTTTTCTGTTAGTTTTGATGTGGCCAATATAGGGAGAGTTGCTTTGTAACGTTCCTTGACAAAGTAGCCTTTAGTGGCTGCCCCATCCCTTCCGTTTCAAAAGGGAAAATTCATGATTTGAGCGATTGATTTTTACACGGGGACGTTTAACACAGATACGAGCCTCTTTGCAAGATAGATGCTTATTCGTATGCATCCAGCTATTCATAAACTGTGAAGCGATGTCTCGGTTATGCTCTTTTATTGTTCACCGTATGATGATCGCGCCACTATGCCAGTCATGAGAGGCAAGCTTCAAGTGTGGGTACCCCGCCTCGGGATTTGCCCAGGAAATGTTAACTTCCATATGCGAGATGATGCGTCAATAGCGGAAATGCAAGAACCGCATCAAGAGTGGTGACGTATGAGAACTTCTTGCCGTCATTCCGTATATTCACGGTGTGAGTCACAGTCCTGAAATGATTACCTGCAGAGAGAGCTTGAAAACTGTTTTTTAGCTGAAACTAAGGCATCGACCATGTGCAGACGCTTGAGTACTGACAAGGAATGGGGAATCTGCAAAATGAACGAGAAGAAAAACGGGCACTGCAAACAAACTGTCGCGTATCGCATCACTGTATCATGCGGCCGTAATTATTCTCTCACTGAAGAAACAGTACAACGTGTGTACCTAGTGGCTCAAAGCAGAGACTTCGCGTGCCTATGGCATTTTCATCGAGTCAAAATTTCAACAAACCCACCACGTCAATAGCTCTGACAGCTAGAGAAAGAGCACACGTTTCCCGTAGGTGACTTCCGATTGCAGATGCTGGCATCGCAGACGCATATGCGGTGTATGTGTTTGTGGTTGTTTGCGCGTGCTCTGTTGATATATGCAGCCGCATACGGAGAAATAAAAGTAAATTGATAGCTCAGCGATCGCCTTGTCTCTCTTTCGGTCCTGTGTTCTTAGTTCAGCGGTTCCAGCTCGCGTTGAACTAGTGGAATTTTGTTTTGTAATATTTCGATATCAATCATATGGAAACTGCAGGCGTCACCACTTCCGCGGCCGTGCTGTTTCAGGCCAAGCGCAGCCTGCGCGCCTTGTTGTAGGTGATGTCATTTGGGCTAAGTGCGAAGGTGAACTCGCGAGAGGCAACGAGATGGCTAGTGTCTTGATGCGCACTGTCTTACCAGACACTTATTTTTGGAGAGGACATGAACTGCTTGGTTTTTGGAGGCGTGACACAGCAGAAAAGTACAAGAAGCTGCAGCACGGAATGTTCGCTTAGAGACAAGCACGTCATCGCACCAGGGATGTCAGTGTGAGTGCTCGCGGTCATCGCTTCTAGTCTGTTACACAGGATATATAAGAGCGATGTCATATATTGAAATCTATTGCTTTAGAAGCCTTGCTGAAGAAATTGTTGTTTGCTAGGGAGCTGGAACGCATAGATAAACTGTGCTCCTGTGTGTGTTTCTTCTGTCCGCCAGCGTCCAAATGGCCCTGCTTTTCAAGATGAGCGTAAACCAAGTTAGCCATCTTTCGGCCTTGCTACAGTAAATTATTTTCATACCTTCAATTTGGTAGAAATCGTTGGACCGCGTCGAGGTCAGCAGCTGGAGGCCTACTGACATCAGATTTTTCATCAATCCGGATAACCGCAACGACTCGTAATAGTCATGACACCATTATTCTTCAGCCAATAATGCTTTTCAAGTTTTGTCACCTTGCTTAGACAACTTGTCGTTCTCAGTTTTCTGGTCCTTTGTTACTAGCTACCACGGCTTCTGCGTTGTGCGGTGCTTTTACTTTTACTTCTTATTTATAGATTCAGAACTCCACACTAAGGTTATTCACAATAACAACATCCCCAGAGTAAGTATGTGATCTAAATGAATTTAGTTTCAAAAGACTCCTTCACAGATTTTTTAGACATTGCGGTGAACGTAACTTTCACTCTGTCAATTTTATTTGAGAAAACCATACTAGCCGGCATTATTTCACAAGCTGGTTGGGGACGCGATATAAAATTAACACAAAATTGAAGGTATGTGGTCTTAAACTGGGGCAGCAACGCATTTACAAGGCAGAAGTGTATTGGACAAAAACTAACCTGCACTAACCGATAAAAATGTGTTATACTGCTATTGTTTTAGAGTTGCTGCTGCTGTAGTTCCAGCGTCGATGTTCGTTTCCTAAAGTCAGAGCTTTTTACAAACGTCGAGCCGCCCTGGTGGAAGATCACTAAATTTGTATCGATAAGACGATATCTTAAAGGCAACGTGCTAATTGATTATGCGGTTGGCAATCGTCAATACTTCTCGTATATCAACGGCAACTCTAAATGAACTTGCGACACATTTGGGTTGGACTGCATACGTGTTTCCTGTAGATATGGAGGATAAAAATTATGCGGATTCAGCGCACTTTTCTAAATCTATGTGAAGCGAATGTTTCTTTAGGCTGTTAATGAAATGCTACATAATAAGTTCAGTCAGGTCAGCTGCACTAACCATTACTTGAAACATGTAATCACGTGATGTATTTGTTAGTGCACCGCACCGCCGACAACGTTAGTGTCATGCAATGTTTATGGTTATGCATTGCACTCTTCATAAGGTATGGCGAAATGCAAACAACAGTTCAAGCCAGTGCACGTTGCGATTTGCATGAGCTGTGTAGAATCAGTAATGTCACGATGACGAAGCGGATGATGAACATTTGTTGAGGGACGAAGCGTGCGGAGATGTGTCTGCAGAGAGAAGACGCGAAAGAGAGGAGTAAGGTTTTGCTTCACATTCGCCCACTTCATTCTTGAGTCAATGGACAAAAGAAAACTAGCGTGCGGGCATGTGATCCGCACGTGCGCGCACGCTATTATACACAACTGCTCTCAGACGTACTATGGTAAGTCAAGCACGCGCTAATCGCGCCAAAGAGCTACCTGCCGTTGGTACGAGAGACGTATGCACACGCTTATTTATTTATTTATCAAATACTGCAGGCCTTCACAGCAGGCCCTAGCTGGAGTGGCAAAACACACAACAATGCACAATATAAATTAAGCGCAGTGACAGCACAAAACATAAGAGCTAATTTACAATGATACAAGTTGTATGGTAACAGGAGAAAATTTATACAGTGTGAAACATGACTTTAAATAAGGAGCACACAATTTGTCAATAGATTCAATGACCATAATCACATAATAAGGCAGCTTGTTCCATTCGTCAATGGTACGTGGGAAAAAAAGAATAGTTAAAGGCGTTTATTTTAGCGTGGTATGGAGTTAGAGACTGATCATGATGATGCCTTGTACGACGAGTAGTAATGGGCATAAGATAAGGTTGAGGACTCATAGAAAGGCTATTGTTCATAAGTAAAAATTGAAATTTGAGTTTTTGAATTTTCCTTTGTGCTTGCAGCGATGGGATGACATGCTCTTTCATTAAATCCGAGGGTGAGTCTGTACTTCGGTATTTCGAAAAAATGTAACGTAGGGCTTTCCTCTGGATTAACTCTTGTGCCTCAATATTCTGTTTAGTGTAGGGGTGCCAACGTGTACAATCATATTGTAGTTTTGGTCTGATGAGGCTGTAGTATGCTAAATGGTTTATCGTGGGAGTATAGCAGGATACGACAAAAAAGGCTGGGTGGCCCTTTGGCTAAGAGATCCCGCTCCTCCACAGGCTTAAATCTAGAAATAAGGCGTCATACCTTTCTGAGTGGGAGCTATTCGGGAAGACAACACGAAGAGCTGCTTCCAGCAAAGACCGTGAGGATTCGCAAAGACAGCTTCGCTCTGTAAAAGCGCTCTCCTACGTTCACTAGTATATCCCTGTTGTAAGCATTAGATGAGTAATCGCGATTTCCTAGAGATGATGAAATGCACTTGTTTATTGCGTCACCCAAGCTAGGACTCTGTCCCTGTCGCAAGCTAACACACCCATTATAATTACAACGACACAACTGTATTAACTGTACGCGTGATTTCCGAGGTCAACTTCGGAGACGACCATCTTTTTTATTTCTCGTCTCGGCACGTGCAGGGGAAGTGCAGAGATAGGCAAGTAAACTACTAGATTTTTTTTACTCAGTGGAAATGTAGCGTGAAAAATGTTCTGGTGAAGCACGTCCGTGATGTTCGCTAATGAACGGTGCGCTGTGTTTCTTCGCAACCTGAACCAACAATGACGACGATGTGCACGAGCTCTCCTGCGCATCACCAATGAAGGGCAAGAGCAATAAATAACGTAACCCGTGTCGGCGACACGGGAAAAACGACAGGCGAGGCACGTTCCGCCATGTTGTAATGATCGTGCAGAGGGTTGCCATGACAAAGAGAAAAAAAAGTCTCTTCTCTTTTTAGGGCTAGCATATAGATAGGGTTTTCCCCGACTTCGTTTATTTTGCGCAGTTCCGTTAGTTGTGCGATTTGCTCGAATACATAGCAGAAGAGTCTTCAAATGTTTCAGAAAATTCTGGTTCTACTATGCTACGCCGTGTCACGGTGCGAAGCCTGTGATGTGGATGACCGTGAAGGTAGGATTACCAGGAATCATTGTCATAGTACCTGTATCTAGATTTAACTGCGCTGCGTAGTGCAGGAGGGCACCTGTAATGTTTCAGTTTCATTTCGACATCTAGAAGGTGGTCTTTGATGATCTCTTCCACAATCTTGCTTCTCTCAAAATTCAATTCAAACCAGTTTCTATTTATTTCCCGCCATCAACTACTGCATGCCAGGCGGTGCATGTTTATTTCCTGCGGTAAGCTGATATGCTCGGACAGTGCACGAGACGGTAATGTGGGCTTGGGTAAACATGGTGAAGTCACTGAAATTGTAGCCCCATTTATTCTACGAGTACACAGCAAAAGCCTCTTAACATATTTCCGAAAACTTTCATTCTACAAAACCACGTCACTTTGCGAAGGCTGTGATATGGATGACCGTGCAGGTATGATTATCTGTAATGATTGTGATAATGCCCGTATCTAGATTTAACTTCAATGCGAAGGACAGGAGCGCATCAAGTAATGTTTCAGTTTTCTCCGACGGTCATCATTTTGCGTCTAATCCTCTCCTAACATCTGTGCTGTGGCTCTGAGATTATCAGTACATATTGCGTTTATAAAATACTACACTCTTGAAAACATTTGCTCCTTGGGTATTTCCACTTCAATTTGCATCCATTGACATTGCATAATTCGTAGCAGGGGGCGGCAGAATGTAGGTGGGCGGATGAGTTAAGAAGTTTGCAGGGACGGCATGGCCACAATTAGTACACTTTTGCCCCTGCAATGGCGTAAGGAGGCCTTTGCCTGCAGTGGGCGTACCAGGCTGATGATGATGATGATGATATTCTCATCTGTCTTGCCGAATTTTCTTTGTATAGCGCTGAGAGCCTGGTAGTTCCAAGTCACGAACAGCATGCGCGTTATCAGCATGACAGAGCATTCTCGGCGGGAAAGTAACGAGCGCAGAGTGTTCAAGAAAGGAAATGCGGGCAAGACAGATTAGGTTTATTGTTACGTGGCAAATATACACCTCAAAGGGTGTAATATTTTTTTGAGTGTGCACTGTTAAGAAAATTTGCACCTTTTGGGGCGCATATTTGTCCCACAACAATATTTGTTATTGCTGTTGCTTGCGTTTCATTTCTTGAAAACTGTGCGCTCGCTAACTTCCTGTCGAGAATGCTATGTCACGATGATAACGCGCAGGCCGTTCGTGACTTGGAAGAATCGGGCTGGAAGCGTTAAAGAATGTTTCAAGTGTCTATCCAGCGGGCACACAGTTTTAGGTACACTAAACCCTCTCAGACATTATGAAGATAACTATCGTGCCTAAAACTTTCCCGTCAGAAGATGCAACATTTAAACCAACGAATTTGTCATTTACGTAATAGCCCCTGACCCTGTCTTTCTTAAAGAGTTGGGTACCTCGTCAAGTAATTTAGCTTTTTTCCACCTGTTCCACCTGAAGACGAAGACGGGGAATAATAGGCTGGCTTCCCAACGCTCGTCTGTAATTCTAAGTCATTTTTAGCAAGCGTAGAATTCGTTCTTGCTTTTTGTGCTTTGCTCTCAACGATCGCTTGTCTGGGGGTCGCCGTCCTGCGAAAGAAGCACAGCAAGCGGCTCGCGAAGGACACCGGGCCGAAGCAGAAGCGTAGCGGGCCGCCGCTGCAGCCCGCCCTTCGTGATGCTCTAATGGCAACCATCACAAGTACTCTGTGATCAGGTCAGCATGTTCGTTCTGCAGACCACAGAGAAGTTGAGCAAGCAAGGAAAGGAATACGGCTCTGTGGTGTCGTACAAGAGCGGCCGTCGTCACGTTGACGCAGACTGCCTCTCTCGGATTCCTCTTGAGGCTACCGACTGCGATGCTGAGGATTTTGACGACTGTCTCGTTGCTGTTACTTCTACGTTCCCTGATGCGGCAGACTTTCACCGAGAACAACGGAGTGATATTACCCTCGATCCGCTTTTTGTCGCCGCCTGTACTTCTCAAGGCAGCGGTCGCTTTACTGTCCGTGATAAATTACTCTACAAAACTAATTATTCCGGGCATGGAGCGCGTTTTCTGCTTGTTGTCCCCGAGAGCCTTCGCTCCGACGTTCCACGCGCCATGCATGACGATGTGACATTCGGCCATTTCGGCTTCGTACGAACGCTGCACCGCACGCAGGAGCGCTTTTACTGGCCCAAGATGTACGAAACAACCAAGCGCGATGTCGCTAGTGTTGAAACGTGCCAACGTCACAAGCGACCGACCACCGCAGCCCCGGGTCCCATTCGTCCATTGACGCCGCCCAGCACGCCGTCCGAGCAAGTAGGCGTTGACCTTTTGGGTCCATTCCCGTTATCTAACAACCAGAACCGTTGGATAATTGTCTGCGTAGACCATCTGACACGTTATGCAGAAACTTCAGCCATACCGTCTTCCACCGCCGCTTGCGTGGCGGTCTTCCTGTTGCGTTCCGTGGTCCTTCGCCATGGCCCACCGCGTGTCATCATCAGCGACCGTGGTCGCCAGTTCATGGCTGATGCCATTGAAGAGTTACTTCGTTTGTGCACTTCACAGTTCCGTCATTCCAAGCCGTATCATCCACAGACCAATGGCCTCGTTGAAAGGACAAACAGAACGCTGACCAACATGCTTGCCATGTACGTCTCCTCCAATCATAAGAACTGGGACGACGTGCTGCCCTTCATCACTTACGCACACAACCCGGCGAAGCACGAAACCACGAAGTATAGCCTATTTTATCTCCTGTATGCAAGGTTACTGCGAAGCCCTCTCGACCCTTTCTTACCCTTCGTTCTGCACAGTGACGACTCTGTATCGAAGATTTGTGTCTCGCCGAAGAAGCGCGTCGAATAGCTCGTCTTCGTACTCTGGCCTCGCAAAGTCGTTCGAAAGAGCGATACGACGACCGTCACGTACAAGTATCGTTGGAAAAAGGTGACTTGGTCCTTCTTTGGACACCGCAACGCAAGCGTGGATTGTGCCAAAAGTTCTTGTCACAATATTCAGGCCCATTTGTAGTTGTGGACCGCCTGAGCGAACTCACGTCATAGCTCGCCTACCGTGCAATGGTCGGCGATCAAGCAAAACTCAGCTGACTCATATTGCTCGCCTGAAGCCTTTCTACCCTGCTTGTGCATCCTGACTCGCCCACGGGCTTCGTCTGCTTGCGGGAAAATGTAACAGATACGAAAGGCACGGACAAGAGGAAAGAAAAGAAGATGACGAGAACGAGGAGCTTGAGAGGCCGAGCTGCGCTACTATCACGCTACGATCATCATCCATCGCCTTTAAATAAAACCATTACTTCGCAACTCTTCGTAACAATATATTAACAAGGAACGGGCTACCGCAAGTTCCCGCAACGCACATTCTTAATGATAGCTCTACTAATCAACGCCGCTCATCGTGCGGTCTTTTCGTGCCCTCTCCAGGGCAACAATTTTCGTTTCATCTTGAACGAGCGACATCTACATCAGCTGAGCTATATGGCATTAAAGAGAAACTGCAACAAAATTTCTTAAAGCGTAAAAAGCCCAGTTTCAGACACTTTAGACATCCAGTAACCTCTGTGCAAAATTTTATCACTTAAAATACAGGTCAATGCGTCACAAATAGCTAGCAAAAATCGATGTTATTATACCGAAACGGAAGAAAACGCCACCATTATCGCACGGCGGAAGTAACGTACAGTGAAGAATGTAGAGAACCAGCCCTCGTGCTGTATGCTTCCCCAGGCCTCCTAGAGAGGAGGCTATGCCATTCCTTACTTGTGTTCCGTTACGGTTATGGGCGTTCCGCAGTATATCCGTACGTCTGCTAGCCACAGAGTTAGTATACTTTTTAAACTGCCTTGTGCACTGTGACAACGCCGTCGCACGCCCCCGATGTTCTTTTAGAGCGAAGTATTCTCTGAGTGCAGGCAGTTTTCTCTGTCCGGTTGTGTATGTTCAACAGCAGGGCCTCGATGCTTTTTCCTCCGCTCGAAGCAGAGCGCATTGGGGTGGCCAAGCTAAAGGTGCTGTATAGTCCGGCTAAACGCGCACGCGATCCGCGCGGTGTGTAGTTACGCTAAATCGGCGAACATTAGACGCTCTACAGTCGAGTGTCGCTTGCACGGGGAATGGAGCGTGTCCTATTGCACGCCGGAGCAGCTGGAACAGAGTGCATCGCCGGCTAGCTTGGCTGACCAGCAGCATGCTGTTCGGGCTCAGAAAAGCGAGCGTTGCGTTTGCTCCTTTGACAACACAGAAGCGCTCGCTCGTCGCGAACACTCCGCTGGTGCTGTGGCAACAGTTTGTCACAGTGCTTCTGCGGGTCACGTTTAAAGCGCAGGGTAATATTTTAGCGGTCTTAGCATCTCCGGCATGGCGTTCCCGACTTCACCGGCCGTTGCCTGGCACGCTGGAAGCGCGGGGCTCCTCGATCGACCAGACAACTCCCGCCATCTGTAGTAAAGGAAGATAATTAGATAATTAGAGAATTAGATAATTAGATAATTAGCTGAGGCTTGGCACTGCCGGGCAATTCGGGCTCGGTGCTACATGTGCGTAAACTAGCGGCCAGACAGGAAGGACTGCGGCCGTGATAAAGCTTCGACCATTTGGCTCTGGCGGCATTGCTTTCCTGCATGGCTTGTCGCCGCATTTACACCATTGGCCGCCGGGACACGTTCACCTTCGTGACAAATGCAGCATGCGGTTCCTGCTCGTTTATGGGACTGTGCGAGAAAGAATATCGTTTGTCTATTACGATACGTCCAATGTACAGACGTACGAAATATCTTGAAGATGATTATAGCGGAAAGGATCGCTCGAAAATATCGCACTTGCTTACAGCTTACCTTTGAACGGTACGTTTGGTTTTCGTGCCCCATTGCTGCATGTAGTGGTTATTGTTAACCCGCGAAAGCGGTTGCGAAGCAGGTATTTTTGCTGTGCTGTTGAAATCTATCTTGTGCAGTTTCGTCAACTGCAGTTTATATGCTTTGTGCGCGGTGGATAACCCGCGTCACACTTGCCTGCTGCACCGCGGTCCACGCTTTAATTTCGCTCCGAAAGCTAGAACAGGAAAGATGTATTCAGCCTTTCTCATCGTTGTGTACTGCACAAGCACTGCTTGTGTAGGAGTTTTTATGCTAGCACCCGACCGCCACGCAACGCATCGGCATTCTTGCAAAAGCTCAAGTCACGAGTGCAGCAGGGAGAGAGCGCGCCCAGAGTCACCCGTCAACTCGCAAATCATAAGCGAGCAATGCGCCTGGCTGCCTAGGCGCAAAGTGGTCCTTGCGCCACAACACACACATTCATCAACACGCCTAGGTGCAACATGGGCCAACTGAGAGATCAACACTTGCGTACGGTTCTTCAATTTCCGCCATATCCTCGTCGATACCGTTTTTCAGCCAGGTGCGCGCGTCGTCTTCACAGGCGCTATTTAATGGCTACTAATAACAAAATTGGCAGCCTTGCGGCATTGCCAACATTACGTTGAGTGCATGCGCTCCGCATATATATTCAATGACGCACAAGTGAAATTTCCTTGCAGTTCGCCTTTAAGGAGTCTCTTGTGCATGCACTTCGACGCCAGCCGCCAAAGACATAGGTGATATTCACGGATTCGAAAACAGCCCTACAAAGTACGTGGAACAGGCACAAGCGATGTAATAATCGACCTACAGCATTTGGCATTGCCTATCTTCACCACGAATCTAAGATTGCTGGACAATGCATCACGTTCCAACAGATACCTGGCCATGCCGGTATTTCGGGAAGCAAAAAGCGGATTGAACTGCCTGAAACGAACTCCTAACCAAAATTTCCGAAGAAAATGTTTTACTAAAGCCGACGCTTTGAACATGGCAAAAAAAATATGAACATCAAGAAAAAGACCGCCTCCGGTATCTGCCGCTTCACTAAGATAGCTTTCTGGCTTATCCATAAGTGAGATCGAAAATTCCACGATCACTTCCTCGACACTTAGGGACATCGCAACATAGTCTTGGACTGATCGTTGCATACATGAACAATTATCTGTACCGCATAGGGCGTACCACTAATCCCTACTGTGATAACTGTGGCAGCTTAGAGACAGTCGATCACATGCAACCTAATTGCACCGCGTACTGCGACAGGAGACGACGTTTGAAGCGACAAATGGAAATGATTTGCCACGATCCATTAACGCTACCCAGCAATCTTAGTTCCAATGCCCGGCCCTTCCAAACAGCGGCGGGTTTTGGATATACTGTTCGAATGCCTGCGTGAAATTCGTCTAACCGGAAATCTTTAAAGTTACTCGACGTTTCATATACGAAAGCCTATGATGCCGAAATGTTTATTCAGGCGAGAGCCTGAATAAACACAAAAGCAAGAAACCTTGTCGCTCTGCATGATTTTGGCCGCTTAGCTGTAGTCGCACTGCCACGTGAGAAAGAAACGTTTAGTTTTAGCACAGACGATACCAACTACAGAGAGACAGATAGAGAAACAACTTTATTTGCGGCAAAACAAAGTCGTTAAATTAGCTTGGCGGTGGTCAGAATGTGTGGTGGCCAATTACAGAATCATATTGATGACGTTACACAACGGACAGTGCTGGAGCACACCTCTAACTGAAAATTATTCGCAAAAAAAATCTCTTCTGCATTTAATAACATACCACGTGTTTTTGTAGTATATTTCACTCTAAGATAACGCATTAGCCATGTGATTCACGGTACAACTAAGTTATAGAGTCTGGCATAGGATGTCATGCTTCCTGTCGCTCGAAGCGATGATTTCAATGCGGATTGCCTAGCGCTCTTTAGTAAACCAGTCGAAGACACCAGCACCAGGCCTGTCTACCTAATGTGCTCAGCCTTTAACGCCGCAGATAAAATAGAAATTTTGGTACCATTTCATTGCATTACCGCATCGGCGATACCTGCGTGCCCTAATAGCGATAGCTTTGCTGTATTTGTTTTCCCACGCTTGCTGTCTTTGATTCGCAGTGATCTACTACGCAACCGAGATTGGACGAGCCACTCAACGCGCTGCGCGGGATTGCTTTCCGCTAATAAAAGATATTCGACCGCATCCGCCAAACGAAATAGCTATAAAGGCAAGTAACAGAATCATGTTTAAACTATTCTGGTCAAGCAATTTCAGTAGTAATTACAAAGACTGTGCAAGAAATATTGAGGAATAAAACAACTAAAGGTCAAAAATAACGTGAGAAATGAGAATGCGGCAACTCAAAATGCTATTTAAAGTCCAGTGCTGCAGATTAATTGTCTTATCTAGAACTGAGAAAAGAAATCCCATACGTCAATGCATTCTGAGATTGGTTATCTAGGCTTCACCATTTGACCTACCACCTAAAACTTTTAAAAAATGTGGATATTGCTTGAAAACGATTTATGTATTAATTCGCTGCATTCATCACGTGAATGTGATGGAAATTTCGAAATTTGAAGCTGCCTAAGCTCGTTTATTCATGCAGAAATTGTGACAGACGGCCCGCACATATTGTGAAAATGCGCTTTTTGTATTATTGCCAGTCCTTTCGGTTCACGTTGCCTTGAAGAAAATACAAATTTTCTGCTCCGAACGCAAGATTCGGAGCAGGAGGTGTTAATACTTGCGGAATATTGGGACGATGAGATGGTGGCAATGTTGGCAAATGACAAACACAGCCTGAAGACGCTCCATACTGGACAAAAACATTTTTAAAGTTTCGGTAACATCAGTGTTCCATCAACTGCGTTTAGACAAGACCAAGTGATTCAGTGTCGTTAAATATCCTCTGCTTTAGCACTTTCCTCATCCCACACATTATTTTTTAGTCATGAAATGCATTTAGCTCCCGTTGTCGGCGCCCTTCAAGCGACCTTGAGCCAAAGGCCAGAGCCGTTACCAGGGCGCTCAAACGAAAACATCCGAGGAAGTTGCGAGAACAAGACAAGATCATCCGGGCAGCCAGTGAAAACTTCAGAAAACGTGGCCTCTGGCCCCGAAACCTTTTGTACAGGACTGAATTCCATACTCTAGTGATTGTCCAAGCAAGTTACAAAAAACATTGTTGCGGAGTTCTTCCTTGTGTATGTTCACAATATCACTCCAGCTGTAACTTATGCTACGTTGCAGTTTTATTTGTCTTTTCGATTAGAAACGTTTAAAACACAGATGCAGGGCACCATACTTTTAACTGTCATCTTGCGGCGCTGAGACAGGGTCGCCTGTCCTCTTTTGAACGCCAGCGGCTTGTGAATCCGCCTTTTGCGAGGCATTGCGGCGCCATCGCGCGGTGGCCACGAGAAATAATTTGGCAGGCACCGCGGCGTGCTGCCGACAGCCGTCGCACCCGAGACTCGCGACCAAACAAGCAGCGTGTGAGACAAGACCGAAACAACGTGTACGCGCTGTCATATTTTGTCATCGTCAGCTAGCGATCGAGCCCGCTGGTGAATGCTTGTACCCAGAGGTTTCTTCAACGTGTCGAATGGCTGGAAGAAGAGCTTCGGGAACGCTTTACAACCTCATCCTTGGCCTGAAACTGGTGCACCGGTGCCGTAAAGTGAATAAGTAATAAAATAGTATGAGTATACCCATTAAACCTCATGGCTCGGATAGGACACGAGGTGTAGATCTTAGGGCAAATATCACGTTTTAGCACTGCATGTCTTGACTTATGGTGTGCCATGTGCTAGGCGTACATACGTACACATGTAGTGGGGAGGCCAACAGAATGCCAAGTTGCAGACGTTATTTATCCAAATAGTTTGTGTACGTCTACAAAAATGCCAAAAATTGTCAGAATTACCAAAATAGGAGATACCCCTCTGTTTGTGGGGTGCGCGTCTTCCTCTTAGACCGCACCGCTGTACGAACATAGTGGCCGACCACGACCTTTTTTTGAACTGGTGAGTGTACACAAACAGCGTCGGTATTGCCATGTAGTAGTGACGGCAAGGTACACATTAGCTATACTGTGGATGACGAAACTAACTTTTATTGGACGAACCTGTGCCCACAAAAACAAGCTACACTTAAAGCACAACGACAGCCGCGAACACAGTCGGTGATCGCCGAAAATCTGATCTGCCGGTCAAGCGTGTCGGCTTTTATACACGAGCCATCGAACGTTCGAGAGTAATCGCTGGCGCCCGCGTGCCTTCCGGAAACTTTTACATCATTCGCGTCGCTCATATATGCAATCAGATTACAGAAGGTTCGGCGACGACAGACAGAGGATAAAACGATCGATAGCATTCGAGAAACTTTCGATATTTGCGGGAGTGTCCCGCGCTGAGCGATAACAATGGTTTAACGGTGAAAAGCGGTCATCCGAAAAAGATAAGTACACGTGTCAGTATGAGGTCCGGATGTCTGGGCGACAGCGAAGGCGCTCCTGAAATGTGTCAGTTACACAGTAAGACGCGCCACTACACTCCACAAGATGCCGCACAGGAAAATTAGCCTTAGTGCATACCGTACTGCATCCCGATTCGCTAAACGAACAAAAAAGTCTTCTGCAAGAAAATACTACTTGCTGCCTACAAGAATGACGAAACGACAATTAGCAACGTCTGCTAACTAGCACTATAAGCTACTTCCACAGTGGACGCTGTTTCCCACGTCAGCCCAGCAGTGCAGGGTGACCTTGGCTCCGACAGATAACTACGCCGACAGCACGGGCATTCGCTGAGCGTTCATAAAGCTGCACGTTTGCATGGTGTGAAATTGCGAAATGATGGCGTTCTAGCGACGGACGCACAGAGACCATAGAAAAAAAAAAAGAACACTTCGCTTTTCACTCAACCAGGTCACGCGAGCTCAGAGATCGTTTGCTTCGCCAGCTCACAGATACATTTGCGGCTTCGTCGAGATAACTCGTATCAGTCAGTAATGAAAAAACAGAGAGGTAAACTGCATATGCCAACACATACCTGTCACAAAGTGCAGCCCTAATTTAGGCTTCACGGCGCTATCCATCGCGTTTTACCTACGGAAATCGGAAAATTCGCATAGACCCGCTGGGATGGTCACGGGAGGTGCAACCGTAAACGAGACACAACATTGGCATCGCGCAAAATTTCGATGGCAATAATGTTCGAAAGGCGCTCCATGTGCACGGCAGCGATAATGACAAGGCTGACAAGTGGGGGAAAGAATTTTATTGGAGTTCCAGCGAAGACGCGGAACTCGTCGCGCACTCGGCTAGTCCCACGTCGTGACTGGCAGGTCTAGCCCACCGGCAAACCGGACAGCCAGGATTTGCTCGCCTAGAGCGGGGCTACGCAAACGCGAGTCCAACTCCTCCTTGCACTCCCGGAGCATGTGTGCTAGACTGGAGGTCTGCCCGCTGCACGGGCAGGCGTCGCCGCGATATACGTCGGGGTAAACCGTGTAGAACAGTAAAATACAGATATGTGCCCGTCTGTAAGAGTCTAAGAGAAACGGCTTGCGCCCCATTCCACTGGCAAGTGCAGCACCTGCCATGGCCGTACACCACTCACTTGGATGAGAGAGTCGAGTCCGGCCGCGCGCCCTGCATGCGCCTGCCAAATGGCTTCGGCCCTCAGCCACTAGAGCGCTGCGCATGCGCAGTTTGGCGTCGCAAAACGCGGATATCGCTGCGCAGGATTTACGTCACCTCGAGAGATGGCGCCACGCAGCTTCTTCAGGAGCTTTTCTTCTTCCAGCTGGCACTGAGCACCGTCTCCGTGGCGTATTTCACAGCCTGTAGTGGTGCCTTCAGCCGGTTTTCTTTTTCTAGCTGGGCAGCGTCCAGATGAACGAGCCCACAGTATGGCGTGGTGCGGTGTAGTAGGGTGTGCCGTTGCGAACATGCACTACACCCATTTTAGGATTGTGGCTAGTCTCATCTCGAAGCAACCTACTTTGACGGTAGCCATTTCATGTTTATATCTACTCTCAATTATGGGAGAGTCAGTAATTTTTTTACTCTGGTAGCTGCTTTGACGCGAAAGCGTCAAATGGCCCATTGAGCGAAAAAAGCCGACGTCTGTCACCTGTAGCAGTGAAACGGCACCTACGTTCGCACTGCCATTGGCCACGACGCATAGCCTCAACGGTACAGAGCGGGCGAAAGGGGACAGCTGCTGGAGATTTACCGCACGAGGTGTTGCGTGAGGGGAAAAGGCATCGCCGCGACGCCATATTACGCTCGCTCTCGCCTCGGAAGCAACAACCCGATCCATATCTCTCTAAACCCCACTGGGCTTAGCTGCTCCATGCACCTGCCGGTCTTGGTGGCGGGCGCTGCTTCCTCGGTCTCAAGACGCGCAGGACGTCAGTCGGATGTGACGTAGGCCCCTCAGGCTGCTGTTGCTTGCTGGCTCGGGCACCACGTACCGCTATGGTACGTTACTCGCAGTGCTAACTTGAAGGACCACTCAGCGGTCTTCAATTCGACACTAATGCTTTTTCATTCATTACTCGTAAGAGGTATTTAGGTGTCCTCGGATTTTTTATTTGTTCACTTACACAGCAGAAAGAGGAATTTACCGCCATCCATGACGTCTATGAAACATTGAATCAGTGAAGAAATAAATGCTTGTCACCATAACTGCCTTTTCTAGCTATTAAGTCGAATTTTTTTGCATGCCATGTGCTCAAGTGCACGACTACGCTTGCGCACTTAAGTGAGTTGCAGCTAAGCAGACAGATAAGCGGCCAATTTCATTCCATGTCACAGCTCATCCAAAAATATCAACACTGAGACTATGTAGAAGACTGCTCCGCCTATGGACAGGTTCCAGTAAGCTATAGCACTGCGCGTACAGAGTCGTCTGCTCAGTACCACGTCCACGGCTCGAAGCTAGGTATATCTATTCACTTACGCCAAGCTTGGCCTCTGCTGCTTTGTATGTTATTGCAACACTCGTTTGTTTCGTCGGTTTCCGGTAAAGTATTCATTCATAGCGCACAAAATGCGTCAGCGCAACTTGAGGCATGAACAGGAATAGCACAGTCGGAATGCTTCGTGAACGATCCTAGGACATGCATACCCCGTCGTTCACATGGCGGGATGCCTTCACTGGACTGCACTACGATCATAAATCTAATTTCGCATGATATTGTGATTGTAAAATGGGGCGACTGTCATCAAAACGTGCCTTCACGTGAGCAGTCTACGATTGGTCATCGCGGCATTGCAGCAGTGGATTATCACGTCTGCGATTTTGTCTTTCTTCCATGTCATGCGCAAAGTTTTTATAGATGTGAATAAATTCTCCCTTTTCCCTAAAGAAGGCGTAAAATCTGCACGTCTAGGAAAATTTCCCTAATAGTTACAGAACCGCAGTCGGGATAGAACTCAGTCCATATTCGAAACAAAACCGTCGTTGCGCCTGCCTTTTGCAGGCACTCAATAGGCAGACAAATGCCCTTTGAGCGCAGATCACTTTTGCAGGCAGTCTGCCCCTTGAGGCGGTTGGATTCCGTCGGGCGCGATCACCAACGGCCTCTTTCGAAGCCTGACGCTTCATGTTTTCAATATTCGTTCAATTTTGACAGCAGGAAAAAAGCCTGCTGTTTTTGATGCGACATACCCAACTGTTCAAAGGAATGTCGATCCCTCATGTCAGATAAGAGAAAGAGAGACAGTCATCGCCGTGAATTCCGTTATTTCTGCTTCACCATGAAGGCACATCATTCAGGTGAGCGTCGTCGAAGCGTTACTTGGTAACCTCCAAAACACTACATGCTTCCCCTTGTAATCAGGTGACAGCAGTGCGTTATCGCCTGCTTCCCGCGCTGAAAAAGCGCATAATGCTGCTGTATCCGACTCCAAGAAAGGCGAGAGGGAAAAGCTAGTTTTTATTCCGACTATTTCCAGTCTGGGCAGGTTCCGACGCTCCACGATGCTTTATATGAGCCGTGATAGATGGAGGCAACCAAAGAAGTTTAGTGACGCAAGATACACTGAGAAAACTGAAGCTTCCGATAGCCGGGGCTCTGTATTCCAACACGTTCGGCAAAATGAAGCTGTGAGGCCGCGAGAAAGTTGCCTTTTGAGCTTCACATGTCAGAACCAATTTGACAACGCAAAGTGCAGCATGGATGTAGTGAAAAGTCCTGTGATTTTCCAAGCAATTCATGTATGTTTAACTAGCATTATGTTTGTAAATAAACTTGTGCCACGAAAAAAGAAACGGCGACATAGCTATGTCTAAATATAGCAAAAGAGGTGATAGCAGGGCACCTTATTGATGATTGCCAGATGTTATTTATTTTACCAGTTGAGATTACACGGCACATGAATTCAAATATAGTTGCCAGGAACTATAATTTTGGTTGTAGTATTTAAGGCACTACAGGAAATAGATCTTAAAACGGTCGTTCACTTTGCATGCTGTGCGTGCTGCAAAACCCTTTAAATGCTGAGGATGACAAAGACCAAGTCAACAGAGCTCTCAGTTTTGGGAACTGGGAACCCAGAGCATTCTTAATGGCAAGAAGCGACTCAACAGAATGCCGTACCTGAGAGCTTCTAATCGTATATTAGCAAAATCAATGGCTATTACAAAATCTTTCTTCCGTGAAAAAGAGGTCGCACTGGCTGCTTGAAGGGCGGCCGTAGCGAAACTTTGCGAATAACCATTTCTTTCTTGCGACAGCTCTTAAAGAAAGCGGATTGCTGCTAGGATAATAAAAGGTAATAAGGCAGCATATTACTGATGAACAAGCATAACTCGCGCCTTCTTGTGAGAGATAGATGCCGCTTATCTAATATATGCCTCAGCGGGAAGTGCCGAATGAAGATCGTTTAACAACGAAACTGTTTGCTTCTAACGCCTCCTCTCTTCAGTTTTCCGTCAATGAATGAGTCTCTGGACAAACCAGTAAACTTGATTCTGGAAGTTCTAGAACTGTTACTGAAATTTCGGTCTCAACGTATGAGATTAACTACTGATGTGCTGAAGGCGTTTCTGAAAGTTTGAATTCGAGAAAGCGACCACGATAGCTTTCAGTTTGTGTTAGTATTAGAACGATGCAGACAGAATTTGAGTTTGATCAACTGCAAGAGGTGGCGCATGACTTGACTCCTCTTGTAGGGGCACCACACAACACAAGTTCACGGCAGCTGTAAGCAACCATTCGACATCATCTGGATAATGTGGTTAGCGACAACAGCATGATGGCAGATCAGTTAAAGTTTTCGTTCTATGTAGACGATTTGCTCACTGGATTGAATTCCAAAGAAGATGTTCTGAATATGCACGCAGGAATGATGCTTAAGAAATGGTCGATAAACTCTGTTTTCCTGCATGAACAATTTAATAACGTCGGTGCAGCGCAAGTAAATTTTCACGACCAAGATGTAATGCTGCCACCTAAAAAACGTGTAAAGCATTTGTTATTGCAGAATACAGAGATGACTTCCTGCATCTGAGCGTGGACTGTGCGCTTCTTGCTTTGAGTGATACCTGACCTACGAATCGTTCAGTTCATGTTATCAGTGGAATCTTCGGACCCTTAGCATATCTTAGTCTGTTTAGCGTCAAAGGGGAAATGTTTCTTCAACTGTTATGGATCGAATAACTTGGATGGGACTCGACTTCCGAAGGAGCATGAGCGCAAATAGGTCACATGCACTAGCCACTTCTAGAAGCTCAAAACAGTCAGTGCATCTCGCTACCTATTTTCGGCAACTGATGCCCGACCAGAGAAATTCGAAGTACTCATAATGTGTGACTCAGGCACTCATGCCTATTAACAGTTGCATATGTCCGCTCTCGAAACTAAATTCAAGCTATTCGGAGGATCTTCTTGCTCGGTAAGGTTAGAGTGATACCCATCAAGAAGTTGGCAGTACTAAAGCTTGACCTGATGGGAGCACTGGTTGCAGGCAAAATGTCCCAATCTATAAATCACAGAGTGTTCAATGATGTTGGAATAACAACGCCTTGGATCGACCCCGCTATAATCTTGTGTTGATAACAGGACAATAAAGAAACAAACTGGAAACGCTTGTGTCGAATGGAATTTCTGATATGCCAAATATATCCGATCCTAATAGAGCAGGTACTGCCGAAAAGAAACGAATTCGACAGATCTGCTGACTTGAGATAATTAAACTGACGAGATTCTCAACCGAAGAATCTGGAAGAAAAGATTTTTGTTCTGTTCACTCGAAGCTTGCCCTTAAGATATGCTGCAGGGTAAAGATCTTTCAACAATTTTTCTTTTTTTTATTTACCATTGCAGACCATTCAGAAGCGCATCTAATATAGCTATGACAAATGCAGCAACCTGGACAAGCTTTTCTGCAATAAAGCTATTGTAATGAATTGAGATCCCTTGCCTATGGCAGAGAGCAATCGTTCACCAGACGAGCAAACGCCAAATGCCACTGTCCGGAGCTGAAAGGGGGTTAACCGAGAAGCTCGATTTTTGTTAATCATATCATAAGAAGCCAACAAAGACACCAAGGACAACACAGAGGAAATTTCTTGCACTTCGTAATTGAAATAATAATGAAATCAGCTACTTTTGCATGGAAAATGGAGCAACTCCAGGGTAAAGTGCGCAAACGACGAGAACCACCACCGAATCCTGATGCGATGCTTCTGTCTACAGACCAAAATCAACGCAAGGCAATGCGCAGCAACACGCCTTCGAAAACATCCTGCGCCTCAGTCGTGAGAGAAAACCAGCAAAGACCATCTTCTACAAACAGTTAATCATAACCCTCAAGTGATACTGCCGCAAGCCAACCACAACAATAAGCCCCAGCGTCGCAGCAGAAGAACAGAAAGAGCCAAGAAACGTTCTTAGATGGTAGCACTCTAAAATACATAACAAGTATGCTGATTCGCATGATCGGAGCAATGAAGGCTCTTCTCGGTGCCAGTCCGTCGTTTAAAAGGATCCCCGATATAGAAACCATCCTGGCTTTCGAACCGCTGGTGTCGAATTCTTTCACAGCGCAACGCCATGATTCTCCAGAGTTGTAACAATGACTTCGCCAACAATCTTCTTGCCAGCAATGTTTACCAACAAGCATTTCCACATATGTACTATATTCCCGTGGAACGCTCGTGACCTGCGCTCAAAGTTAGCGGACTTCAAATATGTTGCGCTAGTATACCCATCCCCCTTTTTGGTCATATCTGAGTCTCGCGTACACGAGCATTTTAGGATAAAGGGGTATTATTTTCATCACTCAAAGCGACAAAACGCAATTAGTGACTTTGACTCCTCGTTGGAATTCGAAACGAGGTGCCTGTCTCTGTGATTGACATAGCACCGCATGACAGGAATGAATATTTTTGCGCAACCACCGTGACTGCATCTAAAGTTTTTACCCTGAATCGCATCTGCTTGGAACCAGGCTCACCTTTCGGCGTGTGAAGATTTGAAAACCTGTTGACAAGCACTCATTCTCCACGTATTATTTGAGGTGGTTTTTACTCACTTAACGAGGTCTGGGGCAATTCACATACATGTGGTCGTTGTGTTAAACTGGTGAAGCTTCTTGCAAGATACGATATAGAGCTCCTGAATGATGGCGGCATAACATACCTTAAAAACACGAAGACTGTTAGCTGCACTGACGACACATTCGCATCAAGAGACGTTGCCTTTATGTTCGGCTGGTGGGCAGATTTCGATACTCGCAGTAGCGATCACTACGCGATGCTAATATCTGCTCTTTTTTGGACGTCGTCCAGAAAAGCGAAACTGAAGTTGTAGACTGGGAAGCTTGCACAGCAGCCGTAGACAAAGGCATCACATCCTCGATTATGAATACAGAATTAATACCGAGAATAGCAATTAATGTTTAGAATAGCTGTTAAAGATATTGGCCAGTAGTTAGAAAGATGCTGCTTACTACCTGACTTATGTAACAGAAGCACGTTAGCCATCTTCCATGATGAAGGTACAATCCGGAAGTTAGTGATTTATTGAAGGAAAGAGTAAGGTATCGTGAAGTCCACAAGGCATACCCAACGAGAAACAAATTGGGGATTCCATCGGGCCCTTCACTTTTCTTTGTATCAAGATTTAGTATGGGGTTTAAAACACGTTCTGTGCTAAGATATCATTAATGGGGCAAGTTGTATTAATGTGTGGAAAAGGAGGAACAATATGATTATCGCAAGTAAAAACGGACCCAAAGTATGCGTTGAAGGCGTTGGAGATTAATAATGAATCTCTAGTCATTTCGTTGCTCACACATAAAGATGTGCAAGAGCTGTCACGAGGAAAAATGGATCCCCAGCACTTATGCGGGTTACTTTTCAACAGAAGCGGTAGCTGCACGCTATAAAAAAATCTTTAGCTGATTTAGTTTTTGTACAAAGATCCTCCTTCGCCTTAGCAAACCTAGCAGCGTGTAAGCGGTTATGGGAGTACTTCAATCGTCTAAGCCTGCGAACACGACGTGAAAGATGTATATCCCTGTTCATCGAAGGGATTTTTAGTATTTTTCTTTTTTGTTTTGATGGGAATGAAGTGTTCAATACATGACATGACAATATTTTCCAAATGTGTCACGAGAACATTCATGTCACTTGATATACTGAGTCTTTCAAAAATGTCGAAGCTATCAGCCAATGTACCTAGAATAGAGGGGTCGTCAGCGTGACTGAAATCGCGAAATGTACTAAGACAGAAGGATGGTTTAGGAACTATGCACGGAAGGGAAACAAAAACAGCCTTGTGATCAGAAATGCCTCCTACCACTTCACTAGTGTAATCATTCGCGGCAACGTTCGAGCTAAGAAAGACCAAGTCCAAAAGAGCATTCTGCCTGGTAGGCTCGCAAACAATCTAAGTAAGCCCCAAATTTCAGGCTAAAATTTAGAAGTTTTTTATCGAAAGTGGCATCATGACCGCACGTCGATAGAGAGAGCCAATGAATGCCCGGTGCATTGAAATCACCGAGACAAATAAAGTTGGAAGGACTTAGGTTGTGCAAGTACATGAACGTTTCGATTGCTTGAAGCGAGTCCACCGTTGTTCCCGGGGGGCGATAGGAAGCACCGATTACAAAATGCATTTTTTGCAAGTAAAGTTTGCACCAGGCCGACTCCGTATCTAGAGGAGCTGGAAGAACAGGAAAGCTAAGATCTGACCGAAGCAAAAGGGCGGAGCACCACGCACCAATTCCGCTTTCTAGAATTGACGAAGCACGGAAGCTCCGCCTGCCTTGCTTGGCAGTGCACCACGTCGCAATGGGTTGAGCCATATTTAAGAAATACTAGATTGTACTACCTTGAGCCGACATTAGGTCTTCGAGCGCCATCACAGCTTCGCCGTGGAGACGCCACGATTCTGTATCGAGTGTGGTTGGGCATTGCCTTTACCAAAGCATATGCATTCCGCATAGTGATGACCGACACCGCAACCGGTGGCCACTGCGGCCATGAAGAATCGATTGACCCTATTTTGTGCACCTTCTCGCAGTACAGTCTACAGAGGGAATACCTTCGCCACAAACTTGATCCAAACAAACTTAACGAGCTGGACGACCAACCGCTAACGGAAAAAATAATTTTACACCATCGAAAGGACCTAATGTCACAGAAGAAGGCCGTGCAAGCACTATTGCGCTTTTTGCGATCTACCGGCATTTGTGAAGGTCTTTAACTGGAACGCCTTTTTTTTTTGTGTGTGTGTGTGTGTGTGTGTGTGTGTGTGTGTGTGTGTGTGTGTGCGTGCGTGCGTGTGTGCGTGCGTGCGTGCGTGTGTGTGTGTGTGTGCGTGCGTGCGTGCGTGTATCTGAACGCTTTCCTCGCTATCCTCATAGTAACCCCTATCTCCCATTCCCAGTGTAGGGTAGCAAACCGGAGACTGATATGTGGTTAACCTCCCTGCCTTTCCTCTTCATCGCTCTCTCACTCTCTTATAAATGTTTCATTATTTAAAAATTACTTTATGGAGAATGATGAGTTCGCAAGGTCACGAAGACGTTTAAAGCCGGAAGAACGAAATTTTGTTATATCCCTTGACAATCATGCTGGCTGAACCACTCTGCTTGCACCTGCCGTAGACACAGTTCCTTGTAGTAATTATTGTATGAAAGGGTGTGTGGTCAAGAGCTCGGGGGCTGACATCGTAAAGTAGCTCCTATTGTTCTGCTAAAAATTGTACAGATGTGTGGCCCACACGCTGCGATATGCATACAGGCTGCCTGAACCATAGTGGTGTCGTGTTCAAGGCGAGGGAAGCCCGCGGATTTTGACTGCTATGAATAATGGGTGTATCAGGTCAAGTTATACGCTAATGATTTATTCGCGATGTCTATCATTGCCACTGTTTTCTAGGTTGATCATAAATGAAAACATGTTATTCTGTTTTTCAGCCTGTGTCAGAAGCAAAACCGGCGACTGTTGGTTATGTTATTAGCACTTACTGTGATATTTGTTTCCTTTAGCACGAACGTTTATATGGCTATCAATGAATCTATCAATGAAACTACACGCTGCATTCTGTGACGTGTCACGTGTCTTTACTTACCCACAAGCTACATAAAGAAAGCACAATCAGATATCTTTTCAAATTCATCAGCTTTCTCATTGATTATGCTAAGCGTCTGCTGAAGGTGTCTGCGGCATAGCTCTTGTTATTGATGTGGTTGCTCCGTGGTTGCTCAGTGGCTATGGTGTTGGGCTGCTGAGCACTCGGTCGCGGTATTGAATCACGGCCATTGCGGCAGCATTTCGATAGGGGCGAAATGCGAAAACACCCGTGTTAGGTGCAGGTTAAAGAATCTCAGGTGGTTTAAATATCCGGATTCCTCCACTACGGCGTGCCTCATAATCAGACAATGGTTTGGGCACGTAAAACCCCATAATTTTAATTTAATTTGCTTTATGAAAGACCGAATATGTTCGCGGAAATCGGTCATTTGACAAATCGTGTGGTGAAAGACGTGTAAACATAGGTTAATCATGCAGTTCTAGTCGACAACGTACTAGTATGGCTTTCTGGGAGGACTATCCACGTGGAGACAAACACAGGAACAAGTTGTAATTTGAAGCCGGTTCTGTATCATTTCGCCTCAAGGATATTTTTATAAAACCGAAATTGTACAGCCTACGTACAAAAGTGATATAATGTGTTACTCATTCGCTAGCGTAGTAATCGTGCAGTGTGCTTTTTTCTATTTCTGACCAGTTTCTCAAGAGCGTTTGTGACGAGAGCCAAGCGTGCGCAAGAGAACTAAATACTTTGGAGCTTCAGGTAAGCCCGCGCGAATACGTAGACCATAGTGAACAGCATTTGTTGAGTAAATACAGATATGAAACACTCGCACAAGTGCTGCACGTGGTTCATATTTTCATATTTCCTGTGGGTGCAACTCCATGGAAATTCACCCTGTAGAGCAAACGCAATACCTGATTGGGGTCGGCTTTCTTTAGGCCAAATTAAGACATAAGTTAACCTTGACGTCTGAAAGAACCTGTGCATGCTGAATGACAGCTACGATGGATGTACCGGATGTTTTCTAGAATTCTGACAGAACCAAGAATCTCCTGACGCAGATACCACAATTTTATTACCCGAAGTAGGTCACTCAAACATATGGGCGTTATTTGCGTGAGAAATCACTGCTTACACTTTGTTGTTTAGTCATTTTTTATTAGCTAGCAATTTAACCCATTATCTTACGGCACGCTAGGAGAGTGCCGACTCGAGCTCGTTGCTATGGCATTCATCATCATCAGCATGGTTACGCCCAGTGCAGGGCAAAGGCTTCTCCCATACTTCTCCAACTACTCCGGTCAAGTACTAATTGTGGCCATGTTGTCCCTGCAAACTACCTAATCTCCTCCACCCATCTAACTTTCTGCCGGCGCCTGCTGCGCTTCCCTTCCCTTGGAATCCAGTCCGTATACCCTTAATGACCGTCGGTTATCTTCCCTCCTCATTACATGTCCTGCCCATGCCCACTTATTTTTCTTGATTTCAACTGAGATGTCATTAACTCGCGTTTGTTCCCTTACCCAATCTGCTCTTTTTTTTATCCCTTAACGTTACACCCATTATTCTTCTCTCCATAGCTCGTTGCGTCGTCCTCAATTTAAGTACAACCCTTTTCGTAAGCCTCCAGGTTTCTGCCCCGTACGTGAGTACTGGTAAAACACGGCTGTTATACACTTTTCTCTTGAGGGATAATGGCAACCTGCTGTTCATGATCTGAGAATGCCTGGCAAAGGCACCCCAGCGCATTCTTATTCTGATTATTTCAGTCTCATGATCCGGATCCGCGGTCACTACCTGTCCTAAGTAGATGTATTCCTTTACAACTTCCAGTGCCTCGCTACCTATCGTAAACTGAACTTTTCTTCCGACCCTGTTAAACATTACTTTAGTTTTCGGCAGATTAATTTTTTAGACCCACCCTTCTACTTTGCCTCTCCAGGTCAGTGAGCATACATTGCAATTGGTCCCCTGAGTTAATAAGCAAGGCAATATAATCAGCGAATCGCAAGTTACTCTTATCCCCAATTCTTCCCAATCCAAGTCTCTGAATACCTAATGTAAACACGCTGTGAATAGCATGTGGCACGGCATTAAGGAAACGGAAACAGGGGACACAGCGAAGGCGACATGTATGCAGCGTTCCGTGTGTCCCTTCACTGTGTCCTCTGTTCACGTGCGGTTGTAAGCCTATTTCGAAAAAAAAAGGCCTGGTGCATGTAGCAGTTGCAAACTTAATCAGGTCAGTTGACAGCCGCCATGTATTATCATTATGAAAATTTCATCGGTTTCGCGATACGCAGAGCCACACTTGCGGCAAAAACCTTCTCTTTTTTATATACGAGCCATATTGGGAGAACACCCAATGTACCCGCGAGCATATATGACATGGAAAGTTGATGTTGTGCAACAGTTTCGTTTAGTGGTTTACCGTGCTGTTCTTAGTAATGTTTAAGCGAAGTACCACAGAGTCATTGAAGAAGTGGGAAGGAAGCAAGGAAAATTTCAGCGGAAAGGCTCATGCATACCGCAAGTCATGGTGGGATGCATGAGCTTATTCGGACCAGACTGTACCTGTTGTTGGCGTTTCTTGCTACGCCATAAAAAATGTCAACACCGCAACGGGAAAACTTTTCTAAGAACGCGCACGCACCTCTTTATGTTCTCTCGTATTACTGTCTGACGCTTTGTTGCAGGCAATCATTCCGTGCTCGAGGAAGAAACTTTGGGCCATCTGGGTAGGTTACTACTAAAATTTTCGTCTTTTTGATGTTTGAGAGGCTGAAATGCAGCATGAGCAGCTGCTGCTCTCGCACAAGGAGATGCATTTACTCATTTAACACTGAAAAAATGAAATCATTAAACCGGCTGCGCTGGTTTGTGCAAGCCTATTAACATACATTTAACGTGCTTTGAACTTATCATAATTGCAGCACAATGCTTTCCTATAGCAGAAACTGAGCCTGTGATAGTATGGTTAGAAAAAGCCCCCCCCCCCCCCTTTATTACTGACTGAAGGATATTTGTGTTCCAAATACCCATGCACTTATCAAACCGCTGCGGTAGTTTACCGGCTATGACGTTGCGCTGCTGAGCTCGACGGAGTTATTTCGATGTTGGAAACACGCAAAAGCACTCGTTTACTAAAGTGTAATGCACGGTAAAGAATCCAAGGTATTTAAAATAACAATGGAATTACGTTGTAATTTGCTACGTTGTAACTCGTAATATGTTTGTGGTTTTAGAAGGTAAAGCACGCAAAATGAATTTTGGTAATAACAATTTGTTTTAAGCCGAGCCCCACCAAAGATCTTTCTTGTATACCCACACCACGCAGGCGTCATCGCGCAAAACCGTAAGACTGCGATACTTTGCCTACCTAATGTTTAGGATGCAAGGCACATAGCAAGCTTCAGTTGATAAAAACAATTGTGCTCTTCTATTTGTGTTTTTGTGGCAGTGTTAATGTCTATGTATGATTTATTTTATCACTGTGTCATTCTGTGGACAATATTCCCGGCACCGTGGACACCGAGGTGAGTCGTAAAGATGGCACTTTTTGGAAGTGTGTTCCTGTCCAACGAAATTGGCGATTATGGCGGACGGCGTTGCCAATAGGCGACGGTCACAGCGTAAACGAGGGCTAGCGTAAACAGCACCTCCGGAGTCTACCATATCGACACCAGGCGTCATAAGCAGTGGGGGGACAATTAGGCAAGTTTTGGTGTTGCCAATAAAGCGTCTCCATTTTCCTGATATCCAACGGAAAACTAAATAACTTTCGCGTATTTCGGTGCTATGTTCTTTCTTTCTGGTTCGCTTTCTGTGGCCGCGAACGTTCCGATCGGAAAACTGACGACAGAGCACAAGGCGTCCTGACCAGATCTATGGTGTGGCAACTCGCGAAGAAACAGCATGGCGAAAACTTTCCGTTTCCCAGCGAACGAGAGGTAAGCACGCCTTTTCTGCATTTGTTATGACGGAAACGAGAGCTATCCTTGTGAAAACAGTTATAAGAAGAAAGAAAATATATTTCTTGATTTCTGTCTAGTGAATATCGTTTTGCTGTGGCGTGACACATTTTTCTGCAGTGTTGTAAAGAACTGAAACTACCTGTTGGCGATTGCTGATGAGCCGATTGATGCTAGTTCAGGAGCAGATAGAAATTCCGCCTCATTATATGTAAGCGGTAGTTGGTCATTTGTTTCAGCAGTAGAAAACTTGGGAATTTATATTTACGAAGGGTACTTTAATGATTGCTGCACGAACTTGTAAGACTGGAGAAGATTCCGTTGACCAGTTTTTTTGTTGTGACATCACCAGCTTTGAATGCTTATGACCAAGCAAGAAGCTAATAAAATTGAATTATATAGGAGTCACCGTTTACGTTTAAATTAAAACAAGAAGTTGGGAGCTACCTGCGCGACGACCGAGGTGCTCTACACTTTTCAACCTGTGCTCAGAAGCAGATAATTTTTTTTTTGTATCTTCGTTGTATTCTCAAGTTTGGTGTAGCTTTTATGTGTTCTTTGATTTAACTTTCTTTAATCATGACCACGCGGTGTTTGGTCCATGTTCCAGTTTTCAGATATGGAAAAATTACGCTACATCAGGAATCCTGGTGGAGCTCACACGGAAGCAGAAGTACAACGGCTACCGCCTCTGCTCGGACCACTTCGGAGGAAGGCACGTCACCCACCCGAACAACACAAGACTGTTGTCGACTGCTGTGCCGACTGTTGGAGTGGAAGTGCGGTCCTCGATCGCTGAACAAAAGGAAAACAAATAATTTGTCCTTTTCGAATATCTGTGCGTCTGTACTTAATTGTTTTCGTACAGATACCATGTGACAGGGGAAGGCGCAAGTGCTAATAGCACGGCGACCACTGTCTATTCCCCGTCGTGTGCTGTGGCACGGGGGGCCATGCGACGTTACGCAGCGAAATGTGCTCCGCGTGTGCCAAGAAACAGCTCGCTCATCAGTTTCCCTTTATCGGTTGCTCATCTACGGTGCACGATGTTCCAGAGTGTAGGCTAAATTAGACAGTTTTGGAATGGCGTTTGCAATTAAACGTGAACGCAGAACATACGTACATAAATAGCGTCGTCCTCACTTGGCGTGCTGTGAAGGTTATCGAGTTTCTGTGGTTTACGTGCTTTATGATAACGTACGCTATTTTGCGAGTTTAACATCCGCAATGTATTCGAACGCTAAATAATATTGTTGTCGAACATGGCCGCACCCGTGGCTCGCGCTTTAGCGTGAATTCTCATGATGACTACGCTCTCACTCGCATTGCCCTCACTCGCAAACTATTGTATTGTGCTTTCGCGTTCTCTAAATTCACCTGAAAGGTTAGTTATCAGCACATAGCGCGTCCATCTGCCGAGTTCGTTCGGCGATTCTGGCGCCCGTAGGCCTAATGAGACGCGCCCGCACAACAAAAGCAGGATAGTTGCTAATGGATCGTGTTGGCTTCGAAACGTTTCGCACGAGGCACCAGACGGCGCCCTGTTATAAGGTTTTCTTTAAGTTTGCGTTTCCGTACGGTACACTAAAATACTTTCAAGGACACGCACCGTAATGTCCCGCCAAGGAGCTTACGTTTAACGTGCGTAAGGCGACAAACGCTGTTATAAAAATATCTGTTAAACAGCCGAACAGTTTTCTTTTACAACGAGCGAATTCACGTTCGAAAAAAGTCGCGCCACGCTTGGTGCTACGATAGACGATACGGCGAAGTCAGTTCCTGCCACCCGCTGCCGCATTCTCCCTAGGTCTGGTTGCCGCTCTATAGCAGAAATTTTATTGGAACGAGAATAACGATGCTCAGTAGCCCAGTAGTTTCAGACTATTGGAAGTACGTTTTCATCTGATCATATTTTGAAGAAAAGATGAAGCCAATGTAAATAAAACGCTCAATTACCTAGTTCTTAGCAAGATATCAAAACAATAATTGATAATGAAAACTAGCTCTAAAAACTGATGCCTAGTATTTACATCTAGCTACTGAAAAATAAGCAATGCTTTTCACATGCTACATAAAGATACTGGGTGTTTCAGTGAATAAAATCAAAAATTTTTAAAGGTTGCCTGTGGCAAATAGCCCAATTCTAGTTAATGAGCTTATCTACTGGAAAAGGCGGACAACACTTGCGCAAAATTTGAAATAAATAATCGAATAATTATCAAAACTATAGCAATTAATTTTTTTGCTAATTACCTTATGGCCCATATCGCAATTTAAAAATTCTAGCTGTGGATTTCGCAAGGCGGATTCACTTGGAACGAATTCTCAAGATGACACCAGTTTCGAGATAATAATTCCCCAACTGTGCGGAGAAATATATAGTTACCTTTGTGCTTGAATGCATAAAACGACGTTTTGTTGAGGAAGTAAATGGAACGCAAATGCGTTTGTCCGCAAAGTTGGGGAATTAATATCGCGAAACTGGTGCCATACTGAGAATGCTTTCTAAGTGGATCGGACATGCTAATTATTTTTAAATTGCGATATGGGCCACAGGACAATTAGTTAACAGCTTAATTAGTGAATTTTTGTCAATTAGTCGATTATGCACTTCAATCTTTTGTGCAAGTGCTGTTCGCCACATCGAGTAGACAACCTCACGAACTATAATTGCGCTATGCCCCCCGCCACAGGAAACCTTTAAGAAGTTTTGAAAATGTTCGCTGAAACACATTGAATAGTAGCACTAAAGCTTGGAACTTTGGAGGCATATTTCTAGTTGAATCCAGAAACATACGCTCAGAACTAATCTGTATGGAGTGAAAGCACTATTCTACGAAAGCAGTTCTGCCATTTGTTCTTACAGTTGTGCAACACGCAAGCTTAAGTGTTGCTTAATTTCCCCAGCTTTCTGCAGCCACCCCGTCTCCCCTGTATTGCTTCCCCATCTGTGTCAAAGACCCAGTTAGCAGTCTGTGATATATAGCACGACATACAAATTTTACAGCGTAAGCTGTTATGAGCTCATTCTAATAGCCGTTCCGGTTTGCGATGGTGTTTGCCGCCAGCGCTGGTTGCCGCCGTAGTAAATTCCCAGTTCCCGCCGGGATCGAACAAGGGCCGGCTGCAGGGGAGTGAACTATACCTCTGAGACACGCCAGCGCTTGCTAGCTTGTAGCGGAGATATGAGCAACCAGCAGCAGGGGCATAGCCAGGGTGGGGGGGGGGGAGGGGTATGGGGCTTCAGCCCTCTCCCGAAATCTTTCTGTATTTTGTCTAGAATGACCTTTTCCCGCTCGAAAAGACATTTCAGCGCGAAGATTGCGAAGTCGTGCTGGATTTCCTGGCAACGCCCATGCACGTGGAATCACCTAACGCAGACAACCACACCCAGGGACAAAGTTTCAAGGGCGTTTTGATGGCGAGCGGGCTCGTCGAGGCATCTCGCGGAGACCGCGGAATCTACGGAGCGCATGGATTTCAATTCTGAAATTTTATGGGCACAAATTTCTCATAAACGTTTGATGACAAAGGCGCACTGACATTTCCAAAGTCGTGCTTTAGATTTTCAATTCGAGAACTTCTTGAGTTTAATGTTGTCATAAACGTTTGACATCACAAGTGCATTGACTTTCTAAAGTCGTACAATTCACCATACAACGAGACAAACCTAATCAACACACTGTCAGACAAGTTCACAAAGCACGCAGTGAGGGACAAAGCGTTGTCTTTCGTTTTTGCCGTGATGTCAAAGAAAATATCAACATCTTTTTTTTTCACCTGCGCCAAAGCAACCATGTCATGACACTAAAGCCAGCAAAGGTAAACTATATTCTTATTTATTTTTCGAAATTTACTTTTATTCGCGAGGACACATTGAGTCTCTTCAAATATTTTGTTTTGTTCCCGCAACCTGCGGGCTGCCGGAGCCCGCCATAGCGCATGCGTTTTCTTCGTGTTGCCCCGACCATCGCGCGGCGCACTTCGCTTCGAGTTCCTTTTTCTCTGGCCGGATGGATTTTCGCCTGGCAAGGTTTTGAACGCATTCAGGCTGGCAGATGAGAAAAAGAAACAATGCATGGTCGCTCGACGTCATCACTGCGGGGCAGGGTTGACAGATTTGGCGATTTCTCGCCAAATTGGCTACTTCGAGAGGCTCCTGACGACTGAAAATCGTGTTTGGCGACTTGCCTGCTTGATGGCTACTTTTTTAGGTGGTAATTGGTATAAGCAGTGGCTGAATTGCACTTCCCCCGACGGCCCCCACGAAGGAAAAGCCTCAAACGTCAGATCGTCAAGGCAACGCTTTTGTGTCTTGCAAGGAGTGTGCGGGAGCGCTATTAAAAGACAAGACAGAAGAAGACACACAGGAACACGCACAGCGCTGGGTGTGTCCCCGTGTGTCTTCTTTTGTCCCGTCTTTTAATCGCACTACAGCGCACCCCTTGAAGATGCATTACCAACATGCCCACATTGCAACCCTCGTGTCTTGCAAGCTCCGGAAGCAAATTCAGGAGCTGAAAATGCACTGACACGTGAACACGTTTATCTTTTACGGTGAGCGCTTTTACCGTCCACGAAATGTTATCGCTCAGCGCAGGACGCGTCTAAATGTAGCGGAAATTTCAGGAATGTTATCGATGCTTTTATCCGCTGTCTCTTGTCGCCGAACCTTGTGTAATCTGATTGCATGTATGCGCGACGCGAATGGCGTAGAACTTTGTCGAAGGCATGCGGGTCCCGGCGATTATTCTGGAACATTCGACGACTGATCTGTAAAAGCCGACGCGTTTGAGCCACTGATTAGATTTTCCACGATCGCCGACTGTGTTCGCCACTCTCGTTGTGCTTTAAGTGTAGCCTGTTTTGTGGGCACAGGTTCGCCCAATAAAAGCTAATTTTGAATTTGACAGTAGTGCTACTGTGTTCTTTAACGTCACTACCACGTGAAAATATCATCGCCACCACATGCTCAGTGGGCCTCTTCGACTTGTCACCTTGGGCTATCCAGGACTGCCCGAGATGCTTCATATGCAACGGTCAGTGGCTGAAATCAACGCCACAGGCATTTTGGGACTCATTGACGTATAACTGAACAGGCCCAAGCAGCTCTCTCCGAGTAACAGGAAATAACCAATCTTACAGGCAATGCTTTTGTGATATTCGAAGGACGGAAGCAATAGGTGATGCTCTAATATCACCTCAGCGAACGGTTACCTCTATAGAGAATCTCGAAGACCATGGTTCTTCGCGTCAGAAACGACTGCAACAACGAAAAACACGTCACGGCAGCCATGACAATCGAGGTGTCAATGTGTACGTGACTATATGCGACTGCGTACGAGGGAGCTAAGAACGTTTGTGGCGTCATAGTGTTCGCACGGGAACGTTTAAAGCGAAGTCATAGTGGCATAGAGGTAATATAACCATCTGTGCAAGGACCGCGTTCAGCAAGTTTACTCTACATAAGTGGCGATACCACTTAGGCTATGAGAAAGTACCGCACGTGTGTGGCAGAAATTATCAAAGAACTTCAGTTGGTCATACAATATGGTAAATTACGATACAATATTATGTGATAACTACTCTTTTCCTTTGTTATTTTTGTTTGTCATCAGCGCAGCAGGTCTTTCTCGTCTGTTCTTCCTTATTTTCGCGTTAACAATGGGCAAATGTTCGTTTGTCGCAACGTGGCTAGAATTTTGGCTACCAATTAAAGCTTGTGTCCTAGTTGGCGCCTTCTTGGGCTTCCTTTCTGAATTTTTCGGCTACATTTTCTTCAGAATACCTGGCAACCCCGCAGCGGAGACTCGATGGATTGCAATGCTTTTGCCTCAGCGTAACCTCTCCGGAAAGCTTTCTCTCGCCGGTGTAGGATACCGAGCAGCCTGCGCATGGTTCTTTGTGGGCCAAGCATCTCAAGTTTTCTTCGATATTCTTTCGGTAGCCACATTGAGTGCCCAAAGTAGGCATTCGATTGTGGCCAACATGCTTTACTTTGCGTTTTCTCCTTTCCGTGACCCCGTCCCACAGTAGAAAAAGAAAGACATCGTTGCGGGCAGGAAATTGTTGCACGGGGAAAGTTCGATTTTATTACTACTGATCCTCTTGCGGAAAACTATGGGCCATGGGATGCTTCAGTTGCCGAATACTCTTATTACATTATTGCGGCAGCAATTATATGGATACTCCAGGCACATTACTGCCACCGCTGTCGCCCTCATGATTCGTATAAAGTCTAAGGGCGATAACATCTTGACCGCGCGCCGCGTACTGTATGTGCTAGTGAAAGCGTATAGGCGGATCGGGGTGACATGGGTCAACCGACGATGGTGGCTCAGTATTGTGTGCTCAAGGGAGAAAAGCGGCGAGGAAGCGCGCCGCCTCCTGTCGCGCGCGACACATCAGAGGGAGTGGAGTGAAGGCAAGCTGTGATCTGTGAATATGTGGTTGCGTAACATGTCTGTTTGCCTTGTGTGGCGCTTTATACACAGTGACTTTTTCTTAGATACGTTGATTTATTGGAGACTTATACCTATATTTATATAACTTGTTGCGAAGTTTTGTATATGCGTGCAGTGAACTTTGTTTCCAGTGACACGTTTTTGCCATTTATCAAACTCTATCTTCGCATTTGTATATTCCATTGTATCTTAGCATTTATAATGTACGAGTGCGAGTCAAATGAAAGTGAGCCAACCAATCCCGCGCAATAATTGTTCTGTTCGTTATTTGCGAGGCATGTGCATAGCATACAGGCCTCTCTCATTTACAAGTGACCGGCAGGTGTAAGGATAGATGTTCTTTAATGCTTTCATGCACTAGGTTGAACGTGGTTGCGTGACATACGGACACTCCGAAAGTTGAGCAGCGTGGTGTCGTCATTTTTTTGACAGCTGAAGGTGTTTCCCAAGAAGAAATTTGCCACTGAGATTTTCCCCTGGATATGTACAAAAATGCAAACAGGGTTCTTGAATGACAAATTTTCGTTAAAATATTTGTCTTCAACTTGTGCATTTCATGGCCTTTACATTTTTCACATCAGCGGCATGCACTGTTTAGCTGATTTCAAACTGATAGAGTTCTAAAAGTCGTGTGATGTTTGATTTACATATTAAATATACAGATAACGTGGGAGCATTGATATAAGGTATTTCGGGCACAATTTTTGATACCTACGAGTTTGTTCTTTTGCGAAAAAAAGCATATTGTGCTTGTCTGCACAGTGCGAACAGTGGAGGCCGAGCTGGAACGTGAGCGTCCCCCCCATCCCTCCCGAACGAAAGTTCTGGTTACGCCACTGACCAGTAGTAAGGTGTCTCCAATAACAAAATACCTAATGAAAAAACGACACAGATTGAAAGTGCCCAATTCAAAAGATCAAATAGAAGTGGCGGAACTGTCTAAGGTGATCAACAAGGACAAAGTAATATTCGAAATTATACCGTAAGAAATACTGAGGAAGCAGTGAAAAATAGACGCAGCATGAAATCAGTGAGAAGGAAACTTTGAATAGGGCAAACCAAGATTAGCAGCTTGGGCTTGTTCGTTGGCAAAACGCAGAAGGGCAAGTGTACGGCGAGTTGAAGTGTAAACTTGTGTACGGCGAGTGTACGGCAAGTGTACGGCAAGTGCAAGTGTACAGCAAGTGTACGGGTAGTGTACCGCAAGTGCAAGGTTACACTTGCCCCCGCCCGCTTCTGCGCACGTCACCTTCCTATTTGTTATTCCGGTTTCGGTCCCCCTCCTCTCCTTTCCTTCTTCTTATACATATATATATATATATATATATATATATATATATATATATATATATATATATATATATATATATATATTGCAACACCCTCACCAACACATTCCGAAATCAATATGCCTTTTTCGGCGCCTCAACCCAGGGTATTGCCATTTCTGGATGCCGCCGTAACGACACCTACGTTTAGCGACTGGGGCAACGCCCGTAGAAAGACCATGCCGCTGCCTTTCAGTCACCCCATACATTGCACCGCAGACGCCTCGCCTCTATCTTAACTACTTCAAAATTACTCGACGAATTGCTGCTATGCTACTCAAGTCATTCTTTCAACTCATGTTGTTTTTTGTGTTACTCGCGCACTGACCGCCTGACCGGCTCTTCTAATGCCACGAAAACATGCCGCCAACGATACCCTTGAATGCTCCTTAACCTCTCGCCTCCCCAAGGCCCTCCCATGCCCCCACCTTTCTTTAATTTCTTTTTCTTTCTTTTTCTTTCTCTCTCTTTTTGTCTTGGTGTCACCCTGGTTTTTCCTTTTCTTTCTCCTCTCTGTTTTTCTTTCTTTTCTTTTCTCCCCGCGTTCCCACTCTCCTGCTCTTGTCCCCTCGTCTTGGGAACGAAGCTCACAGACGTCGGACGACAGCGCTTATTACCTCCCAAGTCTCTCCCTTTAGAACCAGCCGCCATCGACAACACCCGCACGTAACGTCACTGCACTAACCCTTTAAAACTAACATGTCGAGAATGACGAGGCCGCCTTTGACGTAGATAGGTCCTCCCATCGAAACGTTGGCCAGCGTTTCTGAGGCACCTTATCCCTGTTTACAAAGCCTCTAAACCTTGTGACGCAGAATTCAGACGCTGTGAAGTGCTGAAAAAACAAAATGAACAGCTGGTTCTGGAGATTACTGAGGCAGCCGAGATTGTCAGACTTTGTGAGCAATGTGTTAGCACGCCGTCCTTGTTGGTAACAGAAACAAGAAGTTGAGCTTTTGCAAGTGCAGTCATTTCGTTGAGTGCGAAAGAGTGCATCTATCACAAGCTGTGCAATGACGTGTCTGGGACACGTGTGGGCAAATGCATAAGAAGCCGCGTATCTTTCAAAATAACGTTGCTGAAGTTAGCGCTTAGGGTGTCTTCGTGCGGTGTCTGTCCTACGTTTATCGCTATTAAAACCAGAAACGAAGATGTAAGCACAGAAGAATAAGCAGGGTAATATCATCAGAAATCTCGAAGGATATCGTAAAAGCAGCGGAAGAATAGTATTTTGACCTGTACAGTACCCAAAGCAGCCACGATACCTCCAATGAATGTAGTAATGAACAGGGTACAGAGGCCCCTTCTATATAGGGGGAAATGCAGCAGGAGAAGATGGGATAACAGTAGAATTAATCAAAGATGGAGGATGCATACTGCTTGGAAAACTGGCGGCTCAACATACGAAGTGTCTCTCGACTGCTAGGGCCCCAGAAAACTGGAAAAATTCAAACATAATACTAATCCACAAGGGAGACGTTAAAGAAATAAAAAAATTATAGGTCCATTAGCTTACTCGCAGTATTATATAAAAATATTCACTTAAATATTCAGCAACAGAATAAGGGCAACACTGGACTTTAGTCAACCAAGGGAACAGGCTGACTTCAGGAAGGGACGCTCTACAATGCGTCACATCCATGCAATCAATCAGGTAATCGAGGCATTCGCAGAATACAATCAGTCTCTCTATATGGCTTTCGTAGATTACGAATAGGCATTTGATTCAGTAATGATACCAGCACTCACCGAGGCATTGCGTAATCTAGGAGTACAGAAGGCTTACGTAAATATCTACAGATTCCACAGCTACCTTAATTCTCCAGAAAACAGTAGGAAGATATCTATAAAGACGAGGATGGCAGAAGACTAGCTGAAAGCAGAAAATATACTCACCAGAGACCATGTGCGTCACCAAACGACTGACGAATGATACAGAAAGGTATGAGAAGTTAGCGAAAGAATGTTAACTACGGGGGAAGCACTGGAGAAGTTGAGGTATCTTGCTAGCCCATAGTTCTTATGCAGCCAAGTGGCACTCCATTGTTAAAGGAGGAAGCCAAGGATATGGAGAAATGTTTTCTGGAGTACTTTGGCGTGTCCGTCAGTCAAGCGGCGTGAACATTGTACTGCAAGATAAGTTAAACAGCAGTCTATCCTACGAAATGTTTTGCGCTGAAAAGTGTTGCATAGACCTGATGGAGCGGTTCTGACACGCAGGGCTTTAGTTTCACATAAATCACATCAATCTGGATCTAAAGAAAGCAGCGTTAGAGAAAGTCCGCTGCAATAAGAAAGCTCGAGGACCTTGAAAATTACAAATGCCTCACTGATATCTTATTCTTTTTGTCGCTCCAATAGTTCTGAGGACGGTTTCGGGAGCAGCCTATTTTTACAAAATATTTAGTCATTTGCACGAACGGCGTGCAGCGTTATCCCTGTGCAGACATTCAGTGCTCATACATTTGCACCCTCGTCTTTCAGTCATCACACAGCAACCATAGATGCATCTTGGGATGTTAAGAAATCGTTGAGCTTACTTTGACAAAGTTGTGCAAGTACTAAGGTTGCTCGGTACTCTTGCCTTCATTGGTTTGATTAATGTGGTTAAAGTGACAGGGCCCTCCTTTCCGCGAATTCACCAATAATCTTAAGTTTAAATACTTTCGCTTCTTTATTTTGTCGACCTACAAAGTCTCGTGAATGTTAACCTCCAGCCAACGACTCAACTCGTAACGTAGCTCTGACACCTCTCCTATCTACGCTTCAAACAGGTCGCACGAAGCCGAGCCTATGGAATCTGTAAAAGAAAGTGCATTGTGTATATCAGCGTATTAAAGGAAGGTGTCGAAACGTTGAAAACAGAATCATAGTCAGCAGGTTGCCCTGATTGTATTGAATGCTGCCGATTTTATTTATATTTCAAATTTACCGTTTCTCGACAAGAAACTCAGTGATTTTTGTTGTTAGTTGACTTGGGAACGTTTCCTTTATGCCTGGATGATAACAGAAGAAACTGAAGTGCATTAAAGATTTTAAGAAAGATCTGCAATATTCTCATGAGGATTATCGTAATAATACATTGTTAACAATGTTAAGCTCGGAATCAAGTTCTGGTGGTCTTAGTGTTGTATCGCGAAACTAAACCATATATGAAAAAAGGTACAGTCATTTGCAATATAATTTGATAACTATTCACCAGCGCATCAGCAGAACGCTATGCAGAAGTTTTACTCGGTATAGCATGTTTTTGGGACTAGCAAGTTTACCCGTTGTATGTAATACAAAGCAAGTTGTTTTTACCGGTATGCGAAAGATGTTGATCTGCGCCTATTGATGATCTATATATTATTCACAGATAACTGTTGCCACAAAAACTGTCTTAGTAGGGTTGTATTGTGCGGAGAAAATGAACACGGCCTGTGTAGCAGTTTTTTGTGTATGAGAAATTGTAGGACGCTGTCTTATACATGTATGATCGTAGTACAGAATGCACCCAATTGTACTAAAAAAGTAAGATACCCAGCTCAACATTATATTGTTGCGTACTGAATGCCTTGCTGTGCGATAGGTTGCTAATGAAATTGACCGCACTTCCACTACAGTGAAGAGGAGGGCAGGCGAAGCTCGGGATCCGCGGCTCTTCGTTGTCGTAACGCCTCGGCTTCGCGCTTCCTAACGCCGGTGTCGGCACGTGGACGACGAGCGCTTTCTCGAGCGAGTTCCAGGCGACGTTCACCAAACACCGCCTCTTCTTCGGCCAAACGCAAGACTCGCTGCCCTTCCTTCAACGCAATCTGCTCTTCGGCAGAACGAACCAAACGCGGCCTCCGCATCTGACTACCGCGCCTGAACTGGTGGGAAACGACGGGCGCGAGGCGAGCGAACACGCCATCACCCCCTTTCTCTGCTCCGGGGGAGGGGAAGCCTGTGATTGGCTCGCGCCTTGCGCTGAGTCTAATTCTTCATGCACATAAAACACCGCTTTTAAGGGCGCATATGATTAACTGGCATTAGCTGAAACGGTTAGCGTTGTGATCATGCAACGCGAGGGCACTGGTTCAAATCCCCAGCCCGACAAGTAATTTTTATGCACGCGCTGCTTGGGTTGTTTTCGTACGGCAACACTAACACTGGCACAGACACGAGTGAGGCATAACAAGCTTCGCTTCGAAAAGCAGTGAATAAAGCGCGTTTTTTACCTGCTCACGTTCTGCCGAAACAAAATCGCCGCGTGCCATGGCGTGCTAGCTCGTGCATCTTGGAGAAAAAATATGTTTTCATACACGTGGGTCGTGCACATGTGAGCACCAAAAGAAAATAGAAGCAGAAGGACGTTGCAAACCAGATGTGCAAGAGCAAACCAATCTAAACAAAATAAATGCAAGCGGTGAAAGTCCCCGCTCGCACCTGCAGCGGAAGTCGTGCGCAGGCAACAAACGGGATGGCGTTTCACCTTCTTGCATTTCATGAGAGCTTGCTTTTCATGAGAGCTTGCTTGCTTTTTTCATTGTTTTTTGTCTTTCGGCCTACCAAATTTTGCCTACCAAGCACCAGGGAAGAAGTTGGCGCTCATGACAAAATTTTCGTTTACATGGGGGAGTACACCAGCTGACACAGCCGTTTCAAAAGTATATCCGGCGCGACGGCCATTCCCTATGTGGCACGAGCGCGTCATCACAGCTCCATCCCCGCACGGTGACCGTCACTGAGCGATGGCGCCCACCGGGCGGTGATGGAATTAACGACGCACTCGTGCCACATACGGAGTAATCCTTGCGTCGGATATGCCCATGGCGCCTGGTAGCCATCCGATAGACCCGAGGGATCTGTATACGCTGGGCCTCGTGTCCACAGGCCTCGCGTACTTACTGACATGGCTTCGTGCTTTGAGCGACACTGTAAACTGTTTGTTGATGCATATTTAGGGACTTGTATTTGCCAGCGTGCAGCGAAGCTACCGCTGGTTCCTATATTGCAAGTTTGACTTTCGCGTTCTGGATAATTCCTTTGAAAGAGAGATCAATTTCTTTCACATTCAAGTAGCCAAATGCGAAGCAGCGCAGAGTGTTCTAAATCAGCAAAAAGCACACAGATAAGCTTGGACGCTAATCAGCAGCGAGTGTCTCGAATCTGAAGCCTTTGCGCCTTTGGTACCGTATGAATGTTTATTAGCAAGTTGCCTGCTACTAAGCCCACGGAACGCCTGCGGTTTAATGCGTGGTGCACAAACTTTGCAGCCGCTTATTGGTGGAGCATGAAAGTTATTACGAAAATTATAGCTCCAAAGGCAAACTGTGTTTTCAGTAGCTCTTATATCGACGTTGTTTACTGTGTACCAACCGATGCTCCTGTTCCGAATAGTTTAATTGTTCATATTCGTTCATGTGTGCAACGAGAGAGAAGTCCCTGAACAGAATTGGGGAGGCGCGGCTTGACACGAAGTATCTAGCGTTAACATTGCTGTCCCTTCACAACTTAGGCGAAAAGACGTAAGTGCTTTCGCCTCGGCTTTTCTCTCAATCTTTTCTTTTTCTCTCCCTCTGAATGTCTGATTGGTATGAAATGATGTTCGGTGTTGCGGATAACTGTTTTGTCCTCAACAGCCAGTATTGTTTTTCCGATAATCGCAGTGGTGTGTTCCCTGCCTCACTGAGCCACGCTAACCGTTGCAGATAAAGCCAAAAGTAAGGCCGCTGGTCATTTTAGAGCTACTCAGTTTCTCAGACAAAGATTGTGACTGAATGTTAAAAGTCTGTGTATACGTTCCTGTGCCATTTTTTAGTCGTGTTACATTGATGGAAGTGCTGGGCTTATGTGCATGCCTAACAGCCCCACGGACAAGTGTGCATGACTGCCTACGCCCACCGCGTACTCATCTTGAGAGTGCATTCTTTCTAAATAAAGTGCGGGAGTCTCGCTGTTAAGTTGACGATCACTAAATTTGGAGCGGTTTTGACTACCCGGTTTTCGTCAGCGTGGACCGCCATGGCCTCGAGGGCTCTTGTGAATAAATATCTGAAAGCCTTTTTTGTTTGGCACCATGAATTAAACAATGATCTCTGGTTAGTTTAATGGTCTGCCTGCTGGCTTAATGACGTCAATTGCCTGTCCAGTAACTCCACCGATCCAGCTGAAGTCAGCGGACCAGATTCCAACGCCTATCTCCCAGCCATGTCTGATTTTCTCAATAATGGTACAGAACAGCTGAAAGAAGAGTTAAGACATTCATCGATCGAGGGCTTGGTTATAGTCACCTAAATCCCGCACTGCGACTTTCGCTTCAGGCGAGTGCATTATGTACCGACGCAACATGGCTTCTTGTTGCCGTAATTTCCTGCTGGCCCTTCCATATTCTCTCAAGCCTACTGCTCATGAGCAGCTCCAAAGGACACCTTGTTGCAAGTGGTGCAGGTGTACCGCCTGCTATGGTACAGGTATACCTTAGCACAGGGCACCTTGTTACCAATCATTCCTACGACGGAGACCAACGTCGGAATTACTGGTCAGACCTGTACAGCTTCGTGCAACGTTTTCTCGCTTCTCCTGATATCTGCCACTGGAGTTGGCCCGCTTCGCAGGCTGTGAAGATTGCCAACAACCTAGACAGATTTTTCGGCTGCTTCATGCCATCGACAGAGATGCACAAGCGTTCGTCCGTGTCGGCGTGCAGCTTGGTGACTCTTTCGCAACATCAATGTCCCGAAACAAGTGGTTAGCCATAGCAGCATACTACGCGAAGCGCCATGCAGTGTAACACGCTACGCACATTCTCTGCTCACCATGTCCGGTGTGGACGTTGCAGCCGTAGTACTCCAAGACGAGATACCTTTCAATGACACATCTCACTAGATGGTCACAAACAATAACCACTACTTCCTGTCGCAAGTCGTCAAAGAGAATCGGCGTTCCTGCTCCACAGAACCCTGACACACAACTCCCTATCTCGCACAAACCGACTGACTAAATGAACAATTTTATTTCACCTTGTCAGAGATGATGATGTCTGCGTAAAGAAACGTCCAATATGGGCTGCAACATGGTTCCCGCGGTCGAAGGGGCTGCAATACTTCATGGTGACGCTGAAGGAAAAAAAACATAGTTTAATACTCACCAGTGCTTGAAATAGTGTTTAGTTAATACATTTTTTTGCGTAGCGTTGCCGCCATGCAATCTGGAAACACTTTTGATCTCGGGCACCGTTTTATAACTAATTTTGAAGACGAATGTCAGAGATGTGAGAACCTTGTCAGAGATGATGATGTCTATGTAGAGAAACGTTCCATATGGGCTGCAACATGAAAAAAAAAACATAGTGTAATACTCACCGGTGCTCTAAATAGTGTTAACTTAATTTTTTGCGTATCGGTGCCGCCATGCAATCACGGTACCCTTTCGACCTCGGGCACCGTTCAGTAAGTCATTTTGAACACGAATGTGCATTTTGGCCTATCGTTGCAATTGAGATAGCCTAATGCCTCTTGTGTAAGTGACCCTTGCATACAAAATTTGCCTTCACAACAACACCTGTTTCTCCCTTCTACCTTTTTTATCAACTATCCCATATGCAGTTTGGCACCCCTTTTTTTCCGGTGCCACAACATAACTCAGAATATGGCACCACTGTCCACAGTAGCACGCCTGGTGAGATCCCCTACAATCGACTCAGAGTGCTACAAGAATCACAAATTACGAAGAGGACAGTCACCCCCTGAAATTTCAAATATCTCTTGCAACTCTTGCTCTTATACCGTGTTCTTATCGCTGTGCTGGTACACATGACAAGGTGCTTTCACGCTACACCGTCCCTTACAAGGTTTTTCAAGGTTAAGCAAAGTGAACAACGTAACCTGGCCTGTTGAAAGAAAATAATCGAATCGTCTTCCCTGTTACAGGTGTTGTATGCTGTTCAAAATTGTTCAGTGAAGGTATTTGCAGGACATTCTAGCAAACTTCAGATGACGCTCCAGCAGCTCTAAGAATAAGTTATGGTCCAATGCGAAGTACAGTCGCTGGTGCGGAAGAACTAGAACATATGACGAGCCACTTGCCTGACTACGTGCGTAGCACGTTGCGCGTCAAATATATATGTTTCAAATATATATATATATATATATATATATATATATATATATATATATATATATATATATATATATATATATATATATAGGCTGTATATAAGTTTCTGCAATAGTCTTCCATCCCATGTCAGCATACATGCAAAGGAAACACGTATTCAAGAGTGCACAGTCACTGCAGAGAGTTTCGTTCTCTAAAACTTGCGCACGCTTTTTATTGCATGTTTACGCAAACACATTTTTTGTGTCTTCCCTGTTTGCAATATGGTGATTCCTCGAGCTGCAAACCTAATACCCCCTTTACCTGTAACACCAATCCATTTTTTTTCCATTCCTACAGCAAGACACCCTATCTTATGACATGAAGACAAAAAAGATTGTAGAGAAGTTTGTGGTAAGTACTGAGAAAGAGTCCAATATTTCTTATTGTTTTCATGGGGAGCATTATCGGTGCAGTTTGTTACGCACTGAGGTTGCGTGCATTTTTTTATAATTCGGCAGTGTTATTGGTACGTGTGGAGCCGCCATCCTGACGGATTTCAGAAAGTGCTGGGTAAAAACTGTCGGCGACGAGAAGGGCTACGAGATAAGTGGTGGACGCTGGGTTCTGTTGACCAGTATAAGGAGTTGAGAGCGCTGTTCTCAAATTGCGGTCGGACAAGCTCCTGAACCATCGCAATCGTGGCTGGCGGTGGATTTGTAGGCATCGTGGAGACGGATGGTGAATAGGTCGCCAAAATCGTGGCGCACGATGTGGATTACACTGTTGCACTGGCTGACGCTACTGACCCTTACCAGACGTTGTCCATGTGGTATTAGGCGGACGCGCAATGTGCTACGTGATATGGCGGCTCTTGTGCAAAACGAGGGCATTCTTTTATAATGGCTTGGATAGTAGAGGCTTGACAGGGAACAAGCAAGTCGGAAGCGGCGCTCGCAATTTTTTAGTATGTTAGCCACTTTGTTTTAGGCATCTTGCCATCTCCTCAGCGGCAAAGGCCAAAATGTCTTGTAATATTTAGTCATAGGGCTCTGTAGATATCCGGAGAAGCTTTGGAAAAAGCCTTTCTCGAGGCAACGCAGTGCCCAAGGAGGTCACCAAAAAGATCGCGTATCTTTGAAAATATCTCGTCTAGGTAACTCATCTTCATGCGTTTGGAATCACGTATGTAGGCATAATCGTTCCGTCCCAGCAATTATTAGTTCTGTAACGTGCATCAAGCTTCATTCATTCGTCGACGTCAGCGCCGTCCAGGCCGAAACACTTACCAGGATTTCGAGGAGAGCAAGCGTGGCAATTGGAGCAATCTCACGAGCCCTAGTCATTGCTCATGGGGTCAATTCACCGGGTGGCATGCTCGCTGTAGCGACCACTGCAGAGCTCGGCGGCGTGAATGAGGATCACGCACGTTCATTAACATGCTACGCGTGGATAAACACAGAGAAGCAGACTGTGTAATCTGTATCTAGAAGAGCAGGCTAGCCAGAAACCACGGTGGAAAGTTACTCGCGTCATGCGCCCAGAAGCATTTGGCGCAATCAAATATGGGATCATGTTAAGGCATACACTCTAAGAACAGTTTACACCCTTTGGCTTGCCCCTTCTGCCACACAAAAATAATCGTCATCTGCCTTGATGCGTTTCCTTTCTTTATCGCTGCAAGCCCGGAACTTTCCAGTCACGAACGGCACGCGCGTTATCAGAAGGGGCACTCCAAAGGGTGTAAACTGTTCTATGCTGATAACGCGCGTGCCATTCGTTAGTGGAAAGTTCTGGGCTCGCAGCGATAAAGAAAGGAAACGCATCAAGGCAGATGACGATTATTTTTGTGTGGCAGAAGGGGCAAGCCAAAGGGTGTAAACTGTTCTTAGAGTGTAGGTGATGTAATGCTGGATACCTAAGTCTTTGACAGATCACAGTGTCAAATCGCAGTGCTAATTAGATTACATTTGTCCGTAGCTGTGACATTGTTGCAGCCGCCGAGCGCAAGGTGCAAGTTACTCCTTCCTATCTCGTTCTTAATAGCGCAATGTCACACGCAGTATATCTCTATGGCGCGTAATAGCCAATTGACTCGCCCCGCCTCGCCCCCCTCCCCCTGCAACAAATCTATAAAGATTCCAGGGTCATTCAATGAAGCCTCACGAAGAAGGGAAGCGTGTGTTTCATTCGACAAATGTGATGCATCAATGAAATATTGAATTGGTGGCCCGGCGACTAACCCATGCAACATTACACGCAACCCGTTCGCAGTATGACGGCCTTCACGCGAAGCAGTAGTTAACAATGTGCAGCGATACTTTCTGAGTATTGCTGGAGGACTGTGCGACGCAGTCTTTCGCAGATGCGTTGTGCATGTGTGAAACTTGGGGGTCAGCGCCCCGCGAAATGGCGGCAACGAAAAAAATTTGTGGGGTAGTCGCGAGTAGAATACAAGCAGAAGCACCAACCCGCGACGTCACAGCAGCATCGAGAACGCAGCAGTCGATGTCGATGCGAAAAAAACGTCGGCGATAGAGACACGAGCCTGGCGAGCACGGTTTCTTACGTCCTTGCAAGGTCACGACGAGTCTCTTCCCCCACTTTCGCAAGTCTATTAGAGACTACAACGTGGGGTCGAACAAGCCGCCATGCCAGGCACGTTCAATAGATATAGCCGAACCCGCCTCTGTAGCTGAGTGGTTAAGGCGACCTACTGCTAAGCATTCTGTCGCAGGCACATTTGGATGGAGATAAACGCGAAACTTGATTTGACCTAACGCTTTGGAAGTGCCCACTACCAACCGCAAGTACTCAAAATTAATCCGGAGGCATGCATCATGTGGCGTTTCTCATAGCCACAGTGTTGGTTTGGGCAGTTAAACCTCCTGGATTAATGAATCCAGAATAGACAGACTTTATCAAGCTAGCACCTAAAAGTACCCGAAAGGGCTTTAGTCTGGAAACACAGGTAAGCCCGGACAGCGTTCCTGACGTGGTTCGGTCACGCACGACGCTGCAGCGTGTTGGTACGGCGTAGCTGAGGCACAGCCGACAAGCACGAATATGCTGGACCCCCTCCAGTCGCAAAAGTAGAAATCATTCATGAACGCGGGCACCTCAGAAACAAACTTTCTAAAGTGAATGCTCCACGCCACGGAAACCTGTACGGAAAACGGCGTGCAACCGGCACTGGCAATGTGAGCCGCATTTGCTACTTCACATGATTTCACTTTTCTCTTCACTCGGCACGACAGCACAAGAATGCAAGAAAAACTGCCCCTCAAAGAATGATCAACTTCTTGAAATTTGTCATTATACATGTAGTCTGTTCATAGTCGTGTAGTCGGAAACTTCACCTAAGGCAAGAAAATGGTGCATGAAATTCAGTCTAATGAAGAATGTCATCTTTTTATTTCAGACCTGCACTGTTTCCACCGCTCCCAACGCCAAGGTAGCATGGCATCTCCTAAAGGTGGTATTGCGCGTGGCAGGCTAGATTTCTGGCCTGACCGAGGAATGTAAAGGTGACGGCACTATAATTTCCATTATGTTAAGTCAACCAGACTTACACAAATAAAGTTTCAGGAGCCTTGTGGGTAAATGGCAAGGTGTATAGCATACATCAAAAACACGCCTTCCTTCTGCTTTTTTTTAGCTGTAATAAAATGAAAATACGGAAGATCATGCCAAGGGAAACTGGTTTGTTTGCAACAATTACTGTTGCCTCGCTAGAAACTCTGTCGTAGCTGGATAGCGGCACCGATTGCTCAGTACCTCCTAAGCGGCTCATGAAGAAACCTTCAGAATATGTGAGCTTCACTGAAGCAGACCGTGACGAACTACCGATCATAATCGGCCCAGAAGTGGGCTGGTGATTTATTTTGCATAATAAACCTAGATTTGCTGCACAATATAATAAAGGCAAAGTACAGCATGATGACCGACACCAAAGGTGCACCGCAAATCTACTCCCAACTCCGTTGGCGAGCGATTTCAAATATCTGCAACAATGCAGTAGTGGTGTCGTTTTTGTCTGAAAAAAGAAGAAACGCCCTGGTTGCTGCTTCTATTTTCATATTTTGAGACAATCTGCGAGGGCATCCTCTCTGCATAGTTCTCGAGCTAACAGCACCAGTGAACCGGCATTGTTGTTACATAGTCTAGTGCCTGCCACCCACCGTGGTTGCTCAGTGGCTATGGTGTTAGGCTGCTGAACACGAGGTCGCGGGATCGAATCCCGGCCACGGAGGCCGGGATTCGATGGGGGCGAAATGCGAAAACACCCGTGTAATTAGATTTAGGTGCACGTTAAAGAACCCCAGGTGGTCCAAATTTCCGGAGTCCTCCACTACGGCGTGCCTCATAATCGGAAAGTGGTTTTGGCACGTAAGACCCCATAATTTTTACTTTTTTTAGTGCCTGCCATTACTGGCAGTTATTTGCTTTTGCCTACAGCATTCAGATGTTCACACATTGACGCAACGAACTTTCCGGGTGTTCTGATTCACTGGAAGACATTGATCATGAAGATTCACTATCAGATCAGCTTGATGTATGTTAAACTGAAAATGTTATTCATGAAACCCACCTAAGTATGGTCGGGGCACGGCAGCTTTGCCGGAGCAAGCCCTAATCACACTTTAACACGTTCACTGCGTAGCCCGTTATCATAGTTTTGATCTCTGTGCGTCGTGGCCCACCGGTGGGTCACCCGAGGCTTTCCGTGGGTGCGGCGTGACACACCGGTGGGGCACACTTCTGAGGCTGTTTTTTTCCGCGTGCTGAAAGATGGCTCTACTGGCATTTTCGGTCGCAGCTTGCGCGGGTTACTTCAATCACGTATGCTAGCGAAGAAAATCATCACGTGATTCACTTGGCCCGTGCACTTCTAGGAAGTTGCTTCACTGGGGCCGCATTTTATAAGAATACATTGTCCATTTTCCGCTCCATTTCGCGTGACGTAAGCCTGACGGGATCATCAAACGAAAGCAGTCTCGACCAATCACAGAAATGAAAAGCAGCAGATACCCGCGTCGACGATAGCGTTCGCCATTCGTTGCGCGCTGTGGTTCAATATGGGCTGTAAGGTGCATCCAATAGTGAGGTCCAGTCGCCAATGATCCAATAGTCAGGTCGCTTCCCACGGACGTTTGAACGGCACGGCTACGTCATCGAACAATAATGACCTGACGTGAAGGACCAAATGGATCATAAAAACAAAATGGATAATGGATCTTTGCAGCATACGGCATCTGGAGAATTTATCGAGTCATTTATTACCGCGACTCTGCTCGCTTCATCCCCAGTGAACGCGACTGAAGCGCATTCTCAAGGATGTCCTTGAAAAGCGGCGCCCTTTCGGTCTACAAAATTTCTGCTTTATGTAACTAGAGCGCGGCCAAGAGTTTCGGTCGTTCTGGTCCGAACAAGTGCCAGAAGCGCTTGTTGCTCTCGCACCCTCAATTCTTCTGTCTTTTCCTGGGCATGCACAAGTTTCCACAATAAAGAGTTTGCGTTTTCAAGCCGTTGCCTGCTACGTTTACTACCCACCGACCAGCTACCCTTTGTAGGGCAAAGCCACGTGACCCTGCGTTTCAGCATTCACTAAGCACCAAGACTCAAGAACAAGACCTCAAACTCGACATTTTATTGAATTACTTCCAGAATAACTTTCGGAAGAAAAAGAAACAGTTCAAATCACAGCATTTGCAACTAAACGTCTTACGTGCCACCAGCTCACGATGTCTAAAACGTTGTCTATGTTCAGGAGTTCTACGCAAAACGTAACAACTTTCTTCGCCATTACCCTTGCCTGCTCTGGACTTCTGCGAGCTCTCAGCGATGCGTAGCATCCAGTACATCTCCTTCGGACAGACCGTGCAGGTCCATCGGCCTTTTCCAGCGTATGGGCGCGCTTTGTTCCGCGTGTCCTTTCGGTCTCAATGTGAGCTGTGGCGAAGAGTGCGCGTGCCAACTCCTCGCGGAATTCGATGATTGGTGACGTTTTACCGTCCACCATTGAACGGACAACTCATGCGTTCACAACTGCACTTCCAACGATCAGCTCCACCTCAGCTTTCCTATACCACTTGAGCCCTTTTCGTAGGCAGGAGTAGTAGGGCGTCATCTGGTCACTGTAGTCTACGCCCTTTTTCGCCACGTTGTAGTCGAGGACTGTGCGCGGTTTCATAATCGACTCACCCTTTCTCGTTTTTTTTCCGGTATCAACAAGGCTGGCGTCATGCTCAGCAACCGTTGTCATCATGAGAACGGGCCGTTTATCCAACCACTTCAGCACCTTTACGCCGTTGTGGGATTCAAGACCAACGACTTCCCCTTTTTTTACTGTAGCTTGTGTAACTTCTTTCGGAAGTCCCTTTCGGTTCGATCGGAGAGTGCCACATAAAAATGTATCATCTTTCAACAGGCGTGACGCAAGCGGCATGCTCGCGTAGAAGTTGTCGACGAAAAGTGTGCGACCACAGCCGGTGAAGCCAGCCATCAAATTTACTACTACTTCTTCGGCATGCCCCATGCCCGCTGTGGCGCCAGATTTTCCGGCATATATTTGCACTTTCAATGTATAGCCCTCCTTCGTGCAGGCCTTGTATAGCTTGACTCCATACTTGTGGGCTTTACCAGGGATGTATTGCCTAAAGGCGAGACGCCCCCAGCCACGGAATCATCGTTTCGTCAATGACAATCTCTTTGCCTGGCTCCAGCACTGAGCAGAAATTGCGATTCATTTTTTCGATCAAGGGTCGCATGCGATAGAGGCGATCCTGCTGTGCGCTGGGTTCCTCGTTATCTGCGAAATCCCAGAATCTTAGTAGCAGCAGAAACCGGTCGCGGGCCATGTTCTGGCGAATGCAGTTTACGCCGTACAGATCGCTTCTTGCCCAGTAGTGCTGCAGATTAGGAAGCCTTACTAGACCCATGCAGATCAGTACACCAACGAACACTTTCATTTCTTGCACGTTTGTCTCAGTCCATTTCTTCACGCGCGGTTTCTCTTGTAGGACGTTCGAGTCTATGTACTGCTTCCCATACCTGTTTGTCTCACGAACCATCATGCCCCAAATGTTATCAGTCAAAAAAAGAGAAAACAAGCTGAGAGCATCGTTGCTAGTCGGGAGGCTGATTAGCACAGGGGGGCTCGAATATGACATCGCTCTAACTCTAGTCGTTATCGCATTTCAGTTTTCGGCAGGTAATGCAGCCTGGACATCACCGTTTTCCGAATCCTCAGATACCACTTCACTGCAACCGATTGACTCACCATCCCACAGTTCAGAAGAACTTTCCAATAACTCTTCGAGGCTGTCATCGTCGCTGCTTGAACACTCAACGTTCGCTGGAGCAGAAGTTGTGCCGCACGAAGTGGATGTCAACGTATTTGGGCTGCCGTGTGACCCGGCGGATCCGATTTCACCGCAGGGTCTTTTCTTCTGGTTTTCTGTACCTCCGTCGAATTTTTGACAGTCCATCGCGATTTTTGAATGCTCGTAAAAAAGGGAAAGCACAAGGATGAGGACCACGAGGCTTGGTACTGAGAGTGACCCAAGTTATTGCGAATAGGACAGACTAATTCCTCAGCTGAGCTCTTGCACACATTGTGAGCGCTTTTCAAAAGTACGTTACGCATGTGGAAAGCGCCCGAACAAAAGGCCCGAGCGGGTAGCTGGAACATTTTCTTCGCCGTTTCCTGATAGCCGTCAGCTTCATCATCAGACGCGTTGCAAGCGCGAATGTCAATAAATACAGGCGCGCTTTGTATCTCTACCGCCATCTGTTATACGATAGTGGAAACGCATTTTCATGCATTTGTGGAAGCATGTCGTCGCCGCACTGCGAGAAACGCCTCGTTGTTTGCGCCAGCACGGCTGGACTGCGTTGCGTGATCCACCGGTGGGCCACGACGCAGTGAACGTGTTAAGCTACTGAAGAGTGCGTAGCCCGTCTAGCCTATGTTGCGGGTGCCAACGCAGTACTTCATTCTCACGCACTAACAAATGTTCCTATTTTTCTCGTACTGGTGAACAAGATCCCCATTATCTATCAATACACCGTCTCTTTCTCGCAGCAGAGGAACTAGCTGCAGATACTCTGTTATTATGTGTTCAAATGGGTGATAATGTACCTGAACCGCAATATATTTGTAGAGACGTGGGTCTCGTTGCTCTTCATGGAATTTAGCCTATAATATTTACAGAATGGCTGCCAGTTACGGCTAAGTTAAAGAGCCTAATCAGCTTGGTGTATTAGAGCTAATTCCGAAAGCACCTGAGCGTTTTTGTAACCCGCCTGATGGGAACGCGGCTTTCCTGGATAGAAATTATCGCCGCGGCCGCATGCTGAGATGCAGGCCGCCACTAAGTCATTGTGGTCATTTAAGGAGCGCACACATGGCTGCATGTTGTAGTAATGTTGGTAACTCGCGCTAAGAATAACAGTGTTCATGCTTTGCTGCTGGCACTTCTCCAAGTACCCGCATTACCTTGCACTTATTTTCTCGATGAATATTACGAATACTCCACAGCATGAACTAGGAAAACACAGCGCCAACAAAGACTAGTTCCTACTTCAATTATGCACCATCAACCCAAATGAATGTTGCACGTCCCGGCATCAACCCCTAAGGGCCATTGCGTAACCAGACATTTGGTGTGTTGCGACACCCCGCACCGGGCCACGTGGGGGCTGGACCCTCCCGCGTTTAACTGTGCGCGGCTTAACCTTGCCCAGGAAAAGGGCATCCTGAGGGCTGAATTGATGCTGAGTGTGTGGACCTTAAAGGCCCCTTGGCGGAGGCAACACGTCCCTTTCTCCTCGGCTTCACGTAGACGGCACCCCCGGATTGACCTAGCCGGGGGAACTCGGTAGTTGCCTTTTCCTCCCACTCCTTCTGGAACCTGCAGCTTTCTCTCTCACTTTTAATACTTCCTGTCTTCACTTCTTTTACTTAGGATCTTCCCGGCAGCAAGGGCTAATCTTGTGTGGAAGAACGAACATATTGGCCTTACATATTTGGTTATAGCTGAAAAAAAAATAGTTGGCGTCCGCAGGACTTGTATTCTTCAAAGGCATGTGGCGTCCCCTCTTTGGAATTCACTATGGGCGCCTGGCGTTACTGCAGAAAACTGAATATTTCCAATGCATAGTTCTTTTCCAAGACTTTCTAATTGCCCTCAGAAATGAGGGCGCACCGAATCAGTATATAAATTTTTGGGCATACACACTGAAAACTTCTTCCGCTATCAAGGTATTCGCTCTGAAAATCCAGGAAAGAAAATGAGAATGATCTCCCTCTTCCCGTTTAGAAATCTCAAACGAAAGAAAAAACACAGATGATTGGCCCAGGCAATAAGGCGTCGACACTGGCAAGTGTCGACCTGCTCTTGAAACTTGATGACGAAAAACAAACAATATCAAAACTAAGTAACCTAGTGTCTTTCGTGGACACACCAGTTTCAGCGACCCCTCAGCACAGCATGAACACCATTCGGGGTGTGATTTCTGCTGACGACTTGATGGAGATGACCGAGACTGAACTTCTGGAAGAATGTAAAGAGCAAAATGTTATCAACGCAAAACCAAAGAAAAGAAAGCATAACAAGAAAGAAAGCGACATCAAGCACCTAATCCTCACATTCATCCTAAAACCATGCCGAAGATTCGGCCATTGTTCGCAGAACTGCTGAGGCAGACTGACCTGTGCTAAGTGCAGTGCCCACGAACATCTATCTGAATCATGTAAAAACGCCGTACATTCTATGAACTGCGATGAGGGAGCACGCCGCATGCTCGCGGTCCTGCCCATCTCAGAAAAGTTAGAAAATGTCGGGGCAATTCAGGTAAAAGAGAACCTATCTTTGAAAGAAGCATGAAGGCAGGTGTCGTAAATGGCAAAAAACAGATTTGTCGAAGTGGAGTGTGAGGGGGCAGCGTCACAACGGTTTCCGGTTGCTGTGTTGCCCACACGTAGTGAAGCGACAGCAACGACGCCCACCCCCTTGGCGGCTTCCGCCAGCGCTGTGCCGCCGGCCCAGAAGGCGCCATTGACATTCGGGCTGGTGGCCTCCAGGGTCTCGTCTCTTGGGGCGAGGTCCTCAAGGCGAACACGCCGCTCGCAAAACAAGGTGTTAAGCGCCGCAGAAGCGGCGATGGACACAAGTTCCTGCCAAATGGTGCATAAAGCACCTAAGGAGCGGTAGCCATTTCTCGACCGCTCCAAAGAAGAGAAACATCTAATTACGGGCCCTGAGAATGGATCTGTAATCTAACTGTTCCCTAAGCACACAGCAAAAATGTTCCTTTCAATATTGGAACGCAGATAGTTCAAGGGAACGTCAGTGGTCTTCACAATTTTTATGACGTGAAATAACTCATTCTTAAACATTGTCCCAGGGTACAGTGTGCCTATGAAACAGATCTCCAACGCACGCAACAGAATTTTTGCCACAGCATTCTATTTTTCGTAAAGACCGTGATGATGCAGTTGTGTCATCTGGTGCTGTGGCTATTATGGTCGATAGAGGTGTAGCTTGCCATGAATTAAAACTTCTTACACCTCTAGAGGGAGTTGCTGTCCAGGCTTTGTTGTTTAATAATCTAGTAACTGTCAGCTCTATATACATATCTCCCAGAGATCATCTTAATCAAAGCGAACGCCAAAATTACATAGATCAACATCGTGAGCCACATTTATTGTCAGAGATCTAAATGCGTACAACACTTTGTAGGAACACTCCCGTTGCGAACAAATAGGGTACCCAATAGATAACTTTCTCTATTCATTTGATTCATAGTTAATAAGAAGGAGCCGACGTATTATAGCGTTGCACACTACACCTACTCATCAACTTAGTTAGGTACAGTAGCCAACACTCTTCTGCCGTACCTCGAATGGAGCGTTATTAAGAACTCTTACGGATAGAGAGCAAGGAAAGGTAGGGACGTTAAACGGTGGGTAGTTTCCAGTTTGCTACCCTGCGCTAGGGTAGGAGATATAGGGGTTAAGGAAGTGACCAATTCCTGATAGCTTTACATTTTGCAACACAGGATGAATGCTACCCAGATCTTCGGCGATGGAAGGTTATCTCGGCGAACTGGAAACTACTCCGAGAACGTACTCGTTGAGACAGGGAACACATTGCTGGCATTAATACAGACAATGCTGTGGATTACTTGACCAGTTTTTTTATACACGGTGCCACAATGTTCATCCAAAAAACGAACTGACTGTGCAATAAACGCTGCATCCCACGATAAAATGACAAATTTCCAACGCAAACAAACAGCGAAACAGCTTCGAGGGTTCCTACGTGACTAGCCAACTGCCGAGAACCTCCTTAATTTTAAACAAGCAGCGTCGCAGGGCAAAGGAACACGTAGACCAGCCAAGAGAGGTATTTTAGAAAAGCGTATATCCAGTATTATTTCACACACTGATACGAAAAAGCTCTGCAACCAGGTAAACAAACCAAAAGGCTGACAGCCTTGCCCTCTACCCCTGGTAAATGCCCAAGGAAACAGTCCAGGTAATCAGGCAGATTTTCTAGGTGAGCACATCAGACAAGTCTCGAGTGCATTGCTCTACACAAACAGCTTCCTATTGTTCAAAGAACACACGGAGTGACCGCCTCGAACACAAGTGTGGAAGAAATGAAATGTAGAGTCGCCCGCTCATTCTAGCTGAACTTCAGGCAGCTCTCAATGGTTGCAAAAACTCGGCGCCGGGCATTGACCGCATCATTTACGAAATGATCAAGCGTTTACACTAAGAAACTCAAAAAAACGTTTGCTATGTGGGCAGCTGGATACATTCCACCTGATTGGAAAGAAGCTCGTGTCTCAAACAAGGGAAGGACCTTGCCGTTACTAGCTAGTAGGTACAGAAAAACAGCTCTAGCATGCTCCCAATGCAACCTCTTCGAAAAATGATAAACCGGCGGCTAATGTGTTGCTTAGAGCATAACAACATACTAGACCCCTTCCTATTTTGTTTCCGAGAAGGCAGGTCGACAACAGGTCACCTCGTTCGCATTGAGGCCATACTCAGGGATGTCGTTATAGATAAACAGCTCCGTCTTTCAGTATATCTCGACCTAGAGAAAGGCATAAGATACGACGTGGTGGTTCGGCATTCTTCCGGATTTCGTGTAAGAGTGGGCAACGATTTCTTTAGAACATTCACCCAAGAGGCGGGTGTGCCTCAAGCAAGTGGGCTTAGTTGCACACTCTTTGTCGCAAAAATGAAGTCACTTTACACAGTCATTCCACGTAATATTTTTGTTCTGTGTATGTCGACGATGTGCAGATGTTCGTGGAGTATTGCATCTGCGAACATCAGCTCCATTTCGGTTTAAATAAACGATTTAGATGGGCGAATGAAAACGGGTTTAAACTGAACACACAGAAAAGTGCTTGCACGCTCTTCTCCAAGAAGAGAGGCGCAACGCCAATCCCTAGTATTTTTATCAATGGGGAAGAACTCACGGTCAGCAGGGAACATAGAGTCTCAGGTATTGTCTTGGATTTGAAACTAATGTTTATACGTCAAATCAAATGTCTCAGAACGAAATCCATGAAAACAATGTACCTGCTAATACTTCGGTCACACACTACAAGGGGTGGCGACAGGAAGTGCCTATTGGACCTGTACAAAAACCTTATAGGTGCACCTTTACACTATGTTGATGTGGTGTACCACTCTGCCGCGCCGTGCGCGTTGAATAAGCTAGATCTGATTCATCATTTGGGAATTCTCTTGGCCACAGGTGCGTTCAGGACAAGTCCCGTGCGAAGCTTCCACACGGAATCGAACGAGTGGTCAGTTAACTTGCGAGGTCATACTCTGGCTCTTCATATTTTCTGAAGGTACAGTCTAAAAAAATATGATGCCCTTTGGGGCTTGTCTTTTCACACAACGATAATCGGCATCTGTTTTGTCCGTACTTCCTTCGTTTAATGCTGCGAGCCTGGTACTTACAAGCGATGAACGGCTTGCGCTTTATCAGCGTGACACAGCATTCTCGACAGGAAAATAACAAGCCCCCACTTTTCAAGAAAGGCAATGCAAGCAAGGCAAATGACGATTATCGTTGGAAGACAAATAGACACCCTAAATATTGCAGCCGTTTAAACAGTGTACACGCAAACTCTGAGCATCCGTGTTACGCCACTATAAATGATATTATATGCACTACACTGTTTCGTAACCGACACATAGCAAAGCAGCCCTCTCACTGCGTGTGAGGGGGCTCACTGAAGAAATGGGTGCGCCACTTCCGTAAGCACGTCTAAGAGATCCCGGCAGAGCTTCTACGGCTATGGCAATGGCAGCTTATTAAATGTGTCACGTTGTCTGTTCACGTTACCAAGCACAATTCGAGGAAGACATCCGAATGCACATTCTAGAACTGCAGTTAAAGTACTCATTCCCAGAATTTTATATTGACGCATCAAAGTCCCATCTTTTTCAGCGGTTGGTCCATGATTCTGATAATGTGATGTATTGCACCCGGAAACAAGTATCCCTTCCGCGGAGGCATACGTAGTAATGTGGCCTGTTAAATGTATCAGGAAAACCAACCTACCCCATGCCATCCTATTCACTGAATCTGAGTGTAGTAAGGTACTTAATGTCATTCCGCAAGAACAAAATTCCTGTACTCAACGAGCTTTATTCAATTATGTGCACTGCATACATATTAAAGCAGCTTACTATGATCTGCTGGGTGGCCGGCCACAGAGGCATCGAAGGGAATATGCTGGCTGACCAGGTGGCCACATTTGTTACAGCAAAAGTGAGCAGCACTTTCATACCTGTCACTGTGACAGACTTGAAGCCTTTTCTAAATATTAAAGTTAAGACATACTGGCAGCGAATGTAGGACACTCAAACGTCAAATACGGTTTATTAAATTATGCCTCACTTGGGTAATTGGCGTCAAACAACAACAACAAAACGTCGAACGGAAGTAATTCTTTGTCGGCTTAGGACAGGCCGTACCTACGCGACCAACTCTTGTTCTGTGATGGCGAACTTCCCATCTGCGCAAAATGTGGAGAGACGCTGACACTCCTACGCGTCCCGATGGAGTGCTGTGGATCAGAAGCTGAAAGCAAAGAGCAATTTCCTCTAGCTTACAGAAAGAATATTCCTTTTCATCCAGCAATGATCCTTCATATGAACTCATTGTTCAGCAGGAAATCACTTCTAAACTATTTACATAATGTTCATTCATTACAAGCTTCATGCCCGCCTTTTCATGCAGCAATGATCCTTCATATGAACTCATTGTTCAGCAGGAAATCACTTCTAAACTATTTACGTAATGTTCATTCATTACAAGCTCCATGCCCGATGAATTCGTAGCATGACCTCTAAACAGAGGCTACTGCTGCGATAGTAGCGTTTGTGTGGCACGTGCCTCCAAAGCTTTGCATGACGGGGAGTGTGGCATATCCACAAGATATGATTCTTGTTCAGGCGGTCGCCGCTGTGTATGCAGGGAGGGGGATCTTCTGCGTTACCTTGGAGAAGGTGAAGGTGGCCTGGTACCAGTTAGAAGTTTATCTGTTTCTGCTTTGCAGATGATGGTGCCTTGTTGACTCGTGATGTTTGGGAATATGGAAGGGAATAAGCGGCGAGAACGCTTGTATGGCTCGAGGGAAGGTGTTTCTGTGGTGCTTGTCTGGGTAGACCCAGAAATGAGGGAAGCTCGGAAAAGTGTTTCTCGGGCGAGCAAGTTATCTTTTTCTTTACACGGCATAGCCTGGTGACCTGGGATCCGGACAATTTCGACAGGAGAGCGTACGTCGCATTGGATTTGTTGAGCGATGTCGTATGAAATCGAGTTACGTATAAGGCGCCGACAAGCGGCCATGCAGTCCGTGAATATGACGGGTATGGCTGTAGTGGAAGCTGAAGGAGTGTGGGTGATGACTGCTGCTATTTCATGTAATGTCGCTGTGCACGGGCCCATGGGAGGAATCACGGCTATGTGAATAACATGCGAACAATTATCTGTGACAGCTATGGCTGTGTGTTCGAGAAGTGCTGGCATTGTTGTAAAGGTAAGATTGGTGTGGATTGCAGGCAGTGTAGTTATTGTAGTATGACCTTTAAGGAATTAAGAGTAAGTGTGAGCGTCAAGAAAGCGAGAATGAACAGAAGCGTGAGCGTGAGTGGCAAGAACGTGAGCGTGAGCTTGACCGTCAAGAACGAGAGAGGGAGCGTGAGCATTAGCGAAAACAGGATAAGCACGAGGAAGGGATGGCAGAATTGAAGAAACGGATACAAAATTTGAGACAGTTAATAGCACGAAGAGAACGGCTGTCTGAAAATTCTGTAGGTGGTACAGAGCAAAAGAATGAGGAAGTATATAGCGGATTTTCGCCAAAAGCCGAAAAGAAAAGTAGTGCCTGTGAGATTAGCGGCACATTCATGGTGAACGGAAAGGGCTAGCTGCTAACGATGCCTTAGTGGCAACAGTGGCCGTTAAAAGCCGTAGTGAGAGCGACGAGATGCTGTGACAACAGAGCACTGCAGAGACAGCTAGGCCACCTGTGAATGAATTGACACAGTCACCGCGCATGTGCGTTGCAGGTAATGTTAGCGAGGTTGTTAACGAAATACACAGTACTGCTGACCCGACAGGCGTGAGCACCCATGTCGAGTCAGATTTGCGAGCCGAAGAGAAGTGCCAGCTGGACGATGCATTTGAGGGCAGTACGCATGATTGCGAGCCGCGGAGGTCAACGGAAGACAACGGCGTGGTTCAGGGATCGGTGCAGCTGACCGCCAGTCTAGGTAGTCGACAGAAGGATGATTTAGTTACACAATCATTCGGACTGTGCACGTCAGACAGCGATCGAGACCGGCGAATTGAGTGCCGATGCACAGCGTGAGCTGGACAGAGCAGTAGAGGGCAGTTCGCAGGAGTGCGAGTTACATAGCTCGAGTAAAGCCTGCTGCATTGTTCCAGAGAAGGTTGAGCTGTCCACCAGTCGAGGCAAAGAGAGAGTTGATTTAAAGGAAAATCCCTCAGACTGTGCGGGTAGCAGGGCGATCCGGACCGACGATATGTGTACCGGCCAGCTTGAGGCGCGGGAAGGCGGCATGAATGGGAGTTCGAGGAAAAAGCGCCGTAAAGATCGGTCTGCGGTGAGTAATTTAGCGTAGCCAAAGACGGGCAACAGACGCAAAAATGAAGGGCGCGAGGAAAAGAAATGTGCGGTCGTCGTGGACGTGTGCGCATGAAGCACGTTCGAGCCACCGGTCAAAAAGAGACCAAGAAGCGTGTTCTGCGCGGACGCGGACAAAGGGCATGGGGCAATTATGTTCCTCGTCGTTCCATCGTTCTTTTCGGAATGCGGCATGTAGTGCGAAGGAGCGCAAGGTGGCAAGACGAGAAGAGGTGAGAGGGAGTCGCGACATGGTCAGTCGAGGTCGTGATAAAAGCGTGGCGTCAGGGCGCAACTTGGCAGGAGACTAACGTCTTGAAGGAGCTGATAGTGTGTCAGCCCTCTTGTTGTTCCTGGGTAGCCAGAATAGCTTTCGAACCGCGACCACCTCGATTACGGCCCAAAAGTATGAGTCAGTCGTAAACGTGTGGAACGAGAGACAAAAAAAACTTCCGTAGAAATTAAACGTTTTCCTTTGCGTTATTTTTGAGCCTTTGAAAATTTTCCTGATTTGATACTGAGTTTCTTTCAATGTGAGGTATGAGCTCTGTTGATGTTTTGCTTTGGGAAGCTCCGATACTTGAAAGAGGCATCTTAAGTAAAAGTTTAGTTTCGCGAGGAGTTAATCAATGACTAGATTGGCTTTTTTTTTTGTCAGTAAACTGAAGCGTCAAGGTTATTGGTGAGACGCCTGCGGGAACGCGTTTGTGCATTAGTTAACCTTCTTTATTTTTAGATGTGTTTTCGAAATTTCTAAGGTTAAGTGCGTAGGTTTTCAGTTAGTGCATAATTTGCACTGAGAATCGTTCTTAGTTCCATTAGTGCGTGTCCTGTGCGGACGGAAAGAAGCAGAATGTTTATGATCGGGTCGCTCGTGTGTGTTGAGAACGGCGGCCTTCTGACTTCTCTATTAAGTATGCGTGCAACTAGTTATCAGAAGACGAATTTTTAAAGCGTTCTGCGGAGTGCGCTAGTTGTGCAAATTTATTTGTTCGTTTCAGGTATGTGTCCTGTAGGGCCTAAAGTAAGGAGCGTGAGTAAGCGTAATGAAACGTTTGCCTAACGCAAGTACGCGTTCTGAATAGTGACCACAAAGCTAGCGCGATTGTGATTTCATACCTGTGGAGTGGAACAGACTGTTCAGTGGTACCAGTACGTGCGATAAGTACGCCACGGCGATAGGGTAGGAAAAGGCTGTTCGTGAAGTTAGGCCGCTTATATTATGTTCGGCTGTTTTCACTATTTGTTTAACTTTTTCCCCTATGTTTTGCAACGACAATATCACTCTGCCCTTGTCGGCATTCGTGGAGATATGGGAAGCAGTTTAGAAAGATGGTTGGAACTGCTTTATCAAAATTGGGGAAAGAAACAGAAAGCCAGGGTTCATTTGGACATAGTAATAACCTGGCCAGTCAGGGATAAAGAGCCTGCGCTTGCAGGTGGTGCAGATCTATGTTGTTTCGTTTGTTTTACGTACGTTCTCGAGGGCCCAGGATCTCGAAGTTCGTCACACGAGGCTCGTCACCAGGACCTTACATGTTCTATCAGCCTTCCTCATGACCAGCGAATTGAGTTCACCGGCCATTCGGAACTTTCGGGGCGGGGAGGAGCTGTTAGATACGGGCCCTTTTCCTGGCATCCTTCGAGTTCACCAGACCACATCGAATCGCCGTCGCACCTAATTAAGGTGCGCAGAAGCGCATCTACCATGTTCCCGAGGCGTAGCACGTCCAGAGAAGTTGGTGTCCCCCACCTCGTGCGCCGCATCTTGAGCTATTGTCCTACTGCTTGACTCTTCCCGAAAATGTAGCGGAAGCCTGGCACGATTACAGGTAACCTGGGTCCCGAGCAAAGCTGCTTTGCGGCTCTGAAAGGTCGCTCGAGAACGACGGCTCTAAGTCACCGTGAAACCCTCGGAACCCCCGTCCCCCTATTGTGACGGCGCTTGCCAACTCGGAGGGAACGACGGCTGTACTTCACTGTGAAGCCCTGGGAGCAGCCCCCCCCCCCAACCGCCTATTGTGACGGCACTTGCAGACCAGAAGGGCAATACCGGGGGCAAGTCATCCCTCCGACAGTGAAGCCCATGGAGTGAAGCCCTCAGCCGAATGTGACTGCACTCTCACGGGCGCCTACCATTCGCCGAAAATGACGACACCTGAGCGGGCTCGACGATTGGCCGAACAGGACGTGACCTCCAGACACCGAAGGGGTTAAAAGTCAGAGACCGGGAGCAGAAAGCAAACATTCCTTCATTCATCTCTTTCGGGCTTCTTGCCACGTGTCGCAGCGCCCGAGTTGCTGCCGGACAGCACACCGTTTATTACTGTTAATTTCTATGTATTCTCACTGTAAATAAACCTCCAGTTTTCATCTCAAAGTCATCCTCAACCTCGGCCAACTCCCGCACCCAACGGCCAGATCAATAACTGGGGGAGAGCGGTGGTATTGTCCTCCAGATCCAACACCGTGCTCGTATTGGACAGCTTCCGTGGCCACCTCACAGAGCGCGTGAAGGCTCGTCTTGCAGAAGCTCGTACGCATCTGGCGGTCATCCCCGGCAGTTTAACAAGCATGCTGCAACCACTGGATGTGTCTATTAATAGGCTGTTTAAGGCAAAATTCACACGCAAGTATTCTGAATGGGTAGCAGCGCGCCACCACGAGAAAACGCCGACCGGATGACTCAGGAGGACGTTACTTCAGTTGGTATGCTCTTGGATTATAAACGCGTGGCGTGCGGTATCAACGGACATTATTGTAAAGAGTTTTAAGGTAAGTCACCGGGATTTCCAATGCCATGGACGGCACTGAGGATAATTGGATACATGAACGTACGGATGACCGGGGCAGCGGCGACGAGCCGAGCCCGAGCAGCGATACCAACGAAAATATCTAGTGGGGATGTCCGCAGCTAGACGCCAGATATCCCATCGTTAGGCATACATGGCATGATTAAACAGGTTTTTCATACGTGGATCGAAAATTCAACAAAAATTTCACAATTCCGTGGAAGGGCCACACCCCATTAAAATCGCCGAAAAAAGTGTGGCTCTTGCATGAGAGTATACGGTATACAAGAACACTAGGCGATTCATGGGGCTAGCGCCATCTATGTGGCTAGCGAGCACTTCCGGTGGCACAAAAAATAAGTAACGTCATTTTGTTCTGGAAGGCGCGAAATTGGTTTTGGTGGCCTGGCATTAGAGCTGTATATTAAATGCCCCGCCATTCAACTTTGTGGGCGTTTCGAGCTTTCAGCGCCGAAAGGTCTGCAGGGAAAGGCCAGCCGCCCGGTTGTCGAAATCGCACCCTTAGCCAGAACCTACTTTCTCTGGAGGCCGACGACAGCTTTAGGTGTAGAGTGCTGGTCCTTTCGTCGGACGCCAAGCCCGTCGGCCAGCCTAGTCACACGAAAAGAAATAAAGTAAGTCATCTGCCGGTCGTAACTCACTAAGAAACGATGAAGCTACCCGCGTCACCGAATTCAGACAAACTTCGACGAGTAAAACAGCACAACGTGTAAAGGGGGCGTTCTGTAAAAGGTGAACTTAACGAGCGCGACTTTCTGCACACTTCAAGGGCTGCATTGCATTATAAGTGACAGCGTCGTCTTACGATGGGCGCTGAAAAAAGGTATTTATTGATAATAATAAAATAAAATAAACTTGTATTTTCTTTACTCATCACGCATATTGACCGTCAGTTTCATTTTCGTTGAATGAATCTGTGTCTCCCTTTTATTAAAAGCGTTTTTTTTTTCTTGCCGAATGTTTGTTCCCTCCAAGCATAGTCGCGCCTCAATCGCTTTTCCCATAATCACCCTTGCTGATGTCGGTGACAATTTTTTCTGAAACTCTTTTTCCCGAAGCTTCGCGACCTATTTCGATCAACCTTGGCCATAATCGCCGCAGAGCCCCTCGTGCGCAGCACATACCCACCCCCTCCGCTTTTCCCTTTGCGCTCCTTGGCCCTCTCCACTTTTTTCATCCCCCGCTGCGCTCTGCGCTCGCTCTGATCTTTTGCTGCGCTTGTTCGCTCGGTTACGAAGTAGGACACCGACGCCGACGCTCGCCGCAGGAGCGGGCGTCTAAAGGCGTAAATAAAGTACGACGTAACGCGCTCGCGCACGCTACGTTATGTTGGCGAAAACAACTCCTTCTATAGTCCGACGCACTGCAGCGCCGGCGTAACCGGCGGCTGCCAGCGCGCCCCGACGGGCTCGGCGCAAATTTAGCTCCTGCTCCATTCGCGCGCCGGCGCCGCCGACCAGCGTCGACCCACAATGCATTGCGCGCGAAGAAAAAGGCGCCAACACAACTCCGCAGACGGCTTTTGCGCACGGCGCGCGACTTGGCGAACGTTCTGCGCATGCTCCGAAGATAGCAGCCGACGGCGCGCTCGTTGAAGTATAGAGGGGATGGCATCTCGGCTGGCGCAGCGCAACCGACGTAGCGTGACTGACCGCTAACGACGCTCGCCCGCGCGCCTATGACGTCGGACTGTAAACGTGCCTTAAGAGCTGTGCTCTAAAACACCATGTCAGTAGCACTGACTAGACAAAGAGCATACCTTAACAGCAGATGACTTCCGAATGCAGATGCTGTGATCGCATGCGCAGGTGCTATGCATGTGTAGGTTTCTACGCGTGTTAGGCTATTTATATAGCCGCATGTGCAAAGATAAAGATCAGTTGATAGCCCAGCGATGACTTAGTCTGTCTCCTGCGGTCTCGTGTTCTTAGTTCAGGGCATAGTTTCCTACAATTACTATAAGGAACTCTCTCGCTGCGACCATCCATCCGCCATGGGAATGATGGATTTGCTTGATCTTCGCGGTTAGGGCTTGCGACATTCTTGTGACTTCGAGTATGTGGATCCAAATTGGCCTAAATTTCAAAGGAAGTTATACTTTTACTGCGATAGCACCTATACGGACACTCCAGGCCCATTTCTGTCACCGGCGTTGCCGTGCGGTTTGCATACAGTACAAGGGTGATAAAATCGTCGCCGCGTTCCGTGCTCTGTATGTGCTAGTGAAATCGTGTCAGCGTGAGCCGGCAATCGTGGCTCAATCTCGCGCACACAACGAAGGAAAGTGTGGGGAAAGCGTGCCGTCTTCCATCGCGCGCGAGACTTCGGGGGGAGGGTAGGGAAATCGTTCGCGTTCGGCTCCGGGCGGCCCGAGCGGCTGCACTCACCCGGCCGGCCACTGTATCTTGAAACCCATCCGCGACGGGTACAGAGTCCACGCTGCGCGATGTTTTCGAGACTTTTTAGTTCGCGTCGATGGAAGCGGGAGCGCGAAGGTCAATTCGCTCGCTGCTGCTGCCGCGTTTCCTCACTGCAGCGTTTTCAGACCGAGTTTCCGCGGTTATCGAGTGAGATGTGTTTATGTTTGTTTGTGCGCAAGTAACACCATGCTTCTTAATTTAGTTTAAAAGCTTATACGGCTATTAAAACTACAGCCTTGCTTCGTGCAACTGCCCACTTTCTATCACAATCGACACTTCCCCTTTCGGGCGAAACTGCGACTTCTTTCATTCAGAGCGCAATACGCCACTACGGATGATGGTTTTTCTTTATTTAATTATATATAAGGCAGCGTTTTCTGAAATAAGATCATTTTCCAATGCCACGAAGCCAAGTAAAGAAAAAGCGCGACGGTCAGGCGAATCCGTGTACAAGCCCTCAGTCCCATGCTGGCTGAACTGCCTTGCTTGCAGCTCTCGTAGACACTAGCGCCACCGTTCGTCTATTAATTTTATGAAATTCTATGATTCAGGTAAGCATATTTTTTTACTGATAGAATTTGCCGGGACACCTCAGGTACATTTGGGCAGCCATTTCCGCCGCCTAGCTGTTCAAACCTAAGCGTGGCCTGCGCGCCGTGTTGGACAGGTGACGTGACCTGGGCCGAATGCGATGGTGAACGTGCGTGCGCGGGTGAGTGAGAAGGCTGGTGATTTGATGCGTACTGTCTTACGAGTTATGAAGTGTGGGAGGGGACATGAACTGCTCGGTTTTTGAGGCGCGGCGCGTCAGACTATAGGAAAAGAAGCAGCAGCAAGGAACGTTTGCTTTGGGGCAGGTACGTCATCACACCAGCGCTGTGAATGCGAGTGTTCGTGGTCATCGCGTCTGCTCATTTACACAGGATATGTAACAGCGATGCGACTTATTGTAATCCATTGCCTTGCAAGCCTTGCTGAGGAACTTGTCCCTTGGTCTGGAGCTTCTAACTTTGCTCCTGCTTGCGTTTCTTCTCTTTGCAGTGTTGGATTTGCTGTGCTTTTCAAGATCAACGTCAACCAAGTTGCCCTATTTTGAGCCCTGTTACAGTTAATTATATTTCGACCTTCCCTTTAGTAGAAACCGCTGAACTGCGTCGAGGTCAGCGGGGCAGGCCTATTGATATCAAATTTTTCATCAACAGTGCGCCTAACTGCAAGAAGTCGTAATCGTCAAGACACCACAAATCTTTAGCCGAAAATACTTTCTATGTTTTGTCATCCTGCTAGACTTCTTATTCTCAGTTTTCTGGATCGTTTTTACAAACAACCGCGGCCCTTGCGTTGCGCAGTTTTTATAGTACTGCCTTTAGGAATTCAATACTCGCCACTAAGGTAGTTATCGGCTCATATAAAACAACGACATCCCAGCGTAAATATGTGTGACGAAACATTTTTGTTTCAAAATTTTGTCTTATAGATCTTTAAGCATCCTTTCGACATGCCTAACATTAAGTTTATCAATTTTCTTTGAGTAAACCGTATCAGTCGGTACTTTTTTCAGAAAACTAGTTCTCGAATATAGATAAAATAAACCCAGAGTTGAAGGACTGTGGTCGTGAGCCCAGGCAGAAATGCAGCTACAGGGCGAAATCGAATTCGACAAAAACGTCCACTGACGGATAGAAACGTTTGATACGGTGTTTCTGCTAGAGTCGCTGCTGCCATATATCCAACGTCGAAGTGTCTTTTCTAGTGTCACCTGTTTTACAAACATTGCACCATACGTGGTGAAACACGAATAATTCAAATCGACCAGGCCATAACTTAACTTAAACATACGCTGGTTTTCTCATGTTGGTTCAAGATCGTCAATACTTGTGCTATGTAAGTGATAACTCCAACTAAAGTTTTCGACGCAATCGGTTTTGACTACCTGCGAGATTCCTGTGGCGATGGACAAAAAAAAATATGATGACGCAAGCGCACCTTTGGAATCTATATCAAGGGAAAGTTTTATGAAGTTGGTAATTAAATGCTATGAAATAAATGCATATATTGCAATTGCATTTATTAACTTTATACGCTAAATATTTCATCTGGTGCACTGTTTTTTCGTGTGCCGCACATGTCATGCAACGTTAATGTCATCCAATGTTTATGGCTATACACTAGACACGTTCACAGGGTATGCCGAAATGCAAGTAACAGTTCGTGTGAATCCACACTGCTAGTTGCATGGTATGTGTACGCGCAGTACTGTTTCATTCACGCAGGTGATTGTGGATGATTATTCAGTGAAGAACGGTGCGGGGAATCGTATGCAGAGGGAAAACGTGCGAGGCGTGGTTAAAGTTGAATGTTATTCGCTCGTTTCATTCCTGCATATCTGGTCAAATCAAAACAAGTGCGCGGTCACGTGTTTTTGCGTTTCACGCGCACTCTCACCATTATTCACAGGTGTTACAGGACGTCACGCACGCTCTAATTGTCTAGAAGAGATATCTGGCGTTGGTACGGGAGAAATAGGCGTATCATTAACAACACAGACAAACTGCGATCATATGGTTACAACACAGGGGTTCTGTGCTGGATGGACAAGGCTCAATTGTATTCTAACGCGTCATAATTTTCTCTGTGAGAGCTATATGGCTGCTTAGTAGGAGCAGCTGCGTTCATCAAAAAACAGGAGAGTTCGCCAAGAAATCTTCGCTTTGAAAGAACCGTTGTCCTTCCTTTCGTCGTGTGTCCCCCCATTTTCTGCGTGTTATCTTTTCTACTTCTAAGTTACCGGCCATGAACTAGACTGGACGAAATGCACATGTTCATTACACGCCAACGAAATTTGCCGCATATGGAGAGCCATTCCATGTGAGGCCACTTGGGATGGCTGCCGCATGCCAACACGCCAACGCTGACCAATTACAGCGACGCAACTGCGTAAACTCTACGCTTGATTTGCCAGGTCACTTTCAGCGACTACTATCTTAGTTTTCTCGTTTAAGCACTTGCAGGTCAGCTGCAGAGCTAGGCAAGTAAACTTGTTTTTCTTTTTTACTTTGTGGAACAGCGGTAGCATGAAAAGCGCTTTGATGAAGCACCTCAGCGATGTTTACTAATGAACGGTGCGCTGTGTTACTTCGAAAGCTGAACCAACTACGACGATGCTGCGCACGAGCTCGATGAAGGGTCAGAGCAATAAATTCCGCGACCCGCGTCGGCAACACTTGAAAAACGGCAAGGGAGTTACTTTTCTCTGGCTTATAAAGATTTACTGCAACATTGCCGTGAAAAAAATAAAATAAAAACATGTTGATGTCTGTTTTTGAAAGTGGCATAAAAAATCTGTCCCTCACATGATTTCTTTTAGGAAAATGAACCAGAAGCAGTTCAGTTGTGCGATCTGTACGAGTGCACATCAGAAGCATCTTGAAATGTTTCCGAAAATTTTGCTTCTCTTTACCTGCGCCGTGTCTCTGTGCGAGGCCTGTGATGTGGATGACCGTGAAGGTAGGATTATCATTCGGCATGGTGATAGTTCCCGTTTCTATATTTAACTGAACTGAGAAACGCAGAAGCGTATCCAGTAACATTACACTATCATTTCGCTATCTACCCGCCATGGTTGCTCAATGGCTATGATGTTGGGCTGCTGAGCACGAGGTCGCGGGATCGAATCCCGGCCACGGCAGCCGCATTTCGATGGGGGCGAAATGCGAAAACACCCGTGTACTTAGATTTAGGTGGACGTTAAAGAACCTCAGGTGGTCCTCCACTACGGCGTGCCTGTTAATCAGAAAGTGTATTGGCACGTAAAACCCCATAATTCGATTCGATTCATTTCGCTATCTACAAAGTGGCCTTGATATCTTTCACGATCATTGCATCTTTGAAAAAGCATTTGAAGCATTTTGTCGCTCACGCGATCGACCATTCCATTTTAAGCTGTGCAACGTTAGTTCCTTGGGTTATTAATACTGTTTCGAGTCAGCTCTTTGGACAATGAAAAAGACGACAACCACCGGGATGTTGCGTGTGCTCAGCCATCTTGGCCATCTCTGTAAATAGTCTTGTTTATAAATAGTGCTTCACTTTTCATCTATTAGACGCCCCGTTACCCACTGGTGGAGCTGCGGAGTATACTTCCCAGTGTACGGAGCTCCGAAGCGGTCGGCGCTGCAGTGCACCCACCATGGAAGACCAGCCGAAGTCGTCTGCGCCGTGGACTACGATTGTGTTAGCCCACCCTCGAGACCAAGGAACTTTCATCGGGAGCAATGTCATCGATGTTTAGGAGTAGCTGACCCAATACGAAAGCATGAGTGACCACAAAAACTGGGACCTGAGAGTGATGTTTACCGATGTGGTATTTTGGCTTAGTGGAACGGCGAAGTTGTGGTATGATAATTGTTTGGCCGATCTGGGATACATTGAAGCAAACGCTCCATGACCTGTTCTGTAAGGCCTCCAGTCAAAAAATCGCTGCAGAGAAACTGCTCTAAACTTGAGCCCAAACGTCTACGGAGTCATATCTGTCGTACATACAGGATGTGTTGACGCTGTGCCGCTGTGCACAGCGTTGGCGCTGTGCAAACGTCTCCGTGTGAAGAGCGGCCACCATCTGAGTTCTCACCGCCTTCGGCCTAATTGGGTAGCCTTATCCGCCGCGAAATTGAAGCGATGGCTCCAGCTAGCCTCTTTATAAACTCTAACGCCGGCGAATCCATCATAACAGCGGCTTCACTAGTCAAAGTCAGCGTGCAGAACGAACATGCGAATCTCGGGGTTCACGCTGCTTCCGCCGTGGTCAGCCCACTTCTGGGGTTCCCACGTCGTTCCCTCGTTATCAACGGCTCGCTTCACAATTTCGGAAACCCACTGACTGGGAACTGAAGACGACATGTCTCTCCTGCTTTACCTGCCACCATGTCGGTCACGTTGCTCGCTACTGTAACAACCGCTAGTCGTACCCGCAACCTACTTCATGCTTTCATTGTGCTCGCCGCATAGAGCTCAGCGCCTCAGCTACTATATGCGGCACACCTATACAATCCTGGCGCGGTTTAGACATGACGCGGTTTAGAAGAGCCTGTCTGCGCGCCTGTCAAAGCAACAGAAAAGCACATAAGCACTGCTACGCCTCACGCCATCTCACCCCTGAATTAGTAGCCTGTCGGACTGCGAAACGTCGGGGTTTTCAAATTAAAATAAATTTTTGTTAGAGCTTTTATTTTATTTAATTCATTTGTCCCCAACCAGGCGGATATATATCGAATTATTACCTTTCATTCTTTAATACCATTTTCGACTTCTACGATCGTTTCATGAGCCAAACGCCTATTTTCCAGCATAGAATCAACACACGTGGCGCCAACCCTATCTGCCCCCGTCATGTTGTGTCTCCCTCAACGAACGTCGTGTGATCCATAGCGAAGTTACAAAATGTTCACAAAAGACCTTTTTCTAGTCCATAAGTGTCCGTAAGCATCCTCTGCGGTGTTGGCAAAAGAAAAGTTACAGGGACGTTTCACTTCGTGAGACGTCTCTTTTTGTGTATTTTTGTGCATTGCGCGTAGAGTGTTTTGAATATTCTATAATTGGGTGTAAGTGTAGTGGGTCTTAGGGCTTATTTTTTCATTTGTATGCTTTATGTCCGTTACCTATTTTTATAAAGTGAAACGCCATTAGGAAACGTGCTAAGGCACTTTAAGGAAATGCACAGTGTTTATTATTTCAAGCAATCTGGTAATGTAGTATTGACACCATTCATTTTCCCCTCCATCACGATCCTCTTCTGGAGTGTGCTGGGCACGGCAAGTCCGCACCTTTTGCAGGACTTGTTCGTATCATGTCCGGTGCTTGGCGACGACTTACGGGTCAGTCGACTTGCGCTCAGCCTGCCGCCGCTTGCGTCGATGCTGCGTCCTTCTCGCTCGGCACTCGCCTTCTCGATCACAAGACGAACACGGTACGTCCATAGTGCACAAAGAACCTGGAGCAACTATCAGAGGAGGTCCACCCAGCGCGCCTCCGCCTACCCTCCTCCTCCACAACGCTTCGCCTCCTTTCTCCTTCCCCGCTTCGTTCAACGCCACCTAGACATTCCTCTAGGTGGCGTTGCTTTGCGGTGCCCTCTAAAACCTCCTTAATCTTTCAAAAGTAGCGCCATTCTTAGATCTTTTCGCCACAACGCTCTCCCCGGCGTTTCCTCCTCGCCACCTGCTGTCGCCCAGCCTCCTGCTCTCCCCTATCGGCCAATCTATGTGACGTGAAAGCACGCGTTGCGCTTTTGTATATTTTTTTCCTTCCAGCGCGCTCCGACCGCTATTTCCGACCCAGCGTGACAAAGGTACGCGCAAACGGATTGATCGAGCGCGTTAGCGGACGAAATCAAGTGTGGTATGGACGAGAACCGCATTGTGATGCCGTGCTCTGGTGTCTTAGGTTGCCGCAAGTGACAAGGCGAGTGCAAAAGGTTTTTTGTTGGCCATCCAGCGAGTGGAACGCACAAAGAAAAACGTGCGTGCATAGCGTCGGGCGGGCTGACTGCAAGGAGGCTGCAAAAACGCAAGCATTTATTAAAATCCACGGTTCCTCATTACCTCTTATTTTGAACGCAGTTTACGCTTGCCACTTTAAAAAGTGCCTGCATGTGTGTCCATGCTGTGGGTGGTTTAAAGCGCGCTTGACCTTTTCCGAATGTGCTCACTTTGTTTCATAGGAGTTTTGTTTTGCCACAAAAGTGCGCGCATCTACAGCGCGCTTGTGACACGACTGCAGCGACTTCAGTCAGGCAATTTTTTTCAGCTCCAACAGGAGTTAGCACATTCTTGACGCTTTTGCAAGGCTCAAGGCTTACGAATGCAGTTGTTTAACTTCAATGTACGCCCGCGCGTATTGTTTCGGTTAGTGGTGTTTAATATTTATAACGTCCCGAAGTGGACTAAAGCTATGAGGGAGGTCATAGCGGATGGCTCCGAACAACTTTATTTAGGTCAGCTCGGGATGCTTAACGCGCAATAGGAGCATTACATGTGCCCGTAAATTCCTCGTTGGCGTTCTGTGATTCTCCTCGCACAGGCGCGGTAGTCCAGTGTCTGAAGTTGGTGCTTGGGCGTGATTTCATTTTCTTTATTCATCTTATTTTTCATTATATCGTATTATTCACGGTGCCTACAGGACGCCAAAGCTACAACCAGGGCTCGTCCTTGGGTTGGGGCTCGCCAAGGCTTCTGCGTGCCAGAGGGGTATAAGAGGGGCTGTCTGCCTGAGCCCAATAGCGGACTGCCAATTTTGTGTGCGAACGCTCCCTGCGCCGCGTGATTTATTATAATCTGATGTGCTCTCCTGAGGCATCCGTTAGCGGTTACATCTGCGCCCTGGAGCAGTACTTCTAAAAAAACAAATAAAACAATCTATTTTCCCGACGGCAAAAGCGCCCCCCAACGAAAAAAGCGCCCATGCGAGAATTGCGGAGCCAACGAGGAATCCGTCCACGGGCGTCTTGAATTTCGCCTGTATCCCGTCTGCTGCCGGACGTGTCCTCGGTATTGGAGGGATAAGCGGCGGCCACTCGCACGTTTTATGTGAAGGATTGTCAAATCAGAGAAAGGCCGCAAAGGACCAAAGGCCTCCTGATAAGAATTAACATTTTGACTGCTTAAAGGCAACATATTTATGCGTCCGATAAAGTGAGTGGGTATCGCATACGTCATATCCACTATACTTTGCCTTTATTCTCTTTTACGACAAATAATTTTGGAGTTTTTGATTACTAAGTACGGGCCGAGTTACCGTGGAAGATGCGCCTACAGCAGTTACGTAAGATTGCTTCTCACTATGCCGCAACAACAAGAATTAGTCCATGCGTATCAGTTCGCTTTAATAATTAATTCTTCTTTTTCCTTCGGGTTTCAGTGCTTGTGCGAGCGTGACAACACAGCGGACTGTTTGTATTTGTGCTGTATACTTTCCTTGTCCACAAGACTGTGATAAGCACCTTTCTTAAACCCACTTGAGGACTGTATGGCTCTGTCTCTATATTCGCCGCGGTGGCTTTGCGGCTGTGGTGCAGCGTTCCTAAGCAGGAGGTCGCGTGATCAAATCGCAGCCACGGTGGCCGCATTTAGAGTGGAGCGAAAATCAAAAACGCCTGTGTTGCGTGCATTTGCGACACGTTTAGGAACCCCATCATCATAATCAACCTGATTACGCCCACTGCAGGGCAAAGGCCTCTCTCATACTTCTCCAACAACCCTGGTCATGTACTAATTGTGGCCATGTCGTGCCAGCAAATTTCTTAATCTCATCCGCCCACCTAACTTTCTGCCACACACTGCTACGCTTCCCTTCCCTTGGAATCCAGTCCGTAACCCTTAATGGCCATAGCTTATCTTCCCTCCTCATTAAATGTCCTGCCCATGCCCCCCATTTCTTTTTCTTGATTTCAACTAACATGTCATTAACTCGCATTTGTTCCCTCACCCAATCTTCTTTTTTCTTATCTGTTAACGTTACACCCATCATTCTTTCCATAGCTCGTTGCGTCGTCCTCAATTTAAGTAGAACCCTTTTCGTAAGCCTCCAGGTTTCTGCCCCGTAGGTGAGTACTGGTAAGACACAGTTATTATACACTTTTCTCTTGAGGGATAATGGCAACCTGCTGTTCATGATCTGAGAATGCCTGCCAAACGCACCCCAGCCCATTGTTATTCTTATGGTTATTTCGGTCTCATGATCCGGATCCGTGGTCACTACCTGCCCTAAGTAAATGTATTTCCTTACCACTTACAGTGCTTCGCTGCCTATTGTAAATTGCTGTTCTCTTCCGAGACTGTTAAACATTACTTTAGTTTTCTGCACAATAATTTTAGACCTACTCTTCTGCTTTGCCTCTCCAGGTCAGTGAGCATGCATTGAAATTGGTCCCCTGAGTTACTAAGCAAGGGAATATCATCAGCGAATCGCAAGTTACTAAGGTATTCTCCATTAACTTTTACCCCCAATTCTTCCCAATCCAGGTCTCTGAATACCTCCTGTAAATACGCTGTGAATAGCATTGGAGATATCGTATCTCCCTGCCTGACACTTTTCTTTATTGGGATTTTGTTGCTTTCTTTATGGAGGACTACGCTGGCTGTAGAGCCGCTATAGATATCTTGCAGTATTTTTGCATACGGCTCGTCTACACCCTGATTCCGCGATGCCTCCATGACTGCTGAGGTTTCGACAGAATCAAACGCTTTCTCGTAATTAGGAGCCCCAGGGGGTCATAATTAATCTGGAGTCCCCCCCCACCCAGCCCCCTACGTAGTGCCTCATAATCAAGCAAAGGTTCTGGCACAAAAAACCCAAGAATTACATTTTTTTTGTGTATAGTGTACGAGTTATAGGGGCACTTCTTCCCTGCGAAAACACAACGCAAAAGAACACAAATGCACGCGGTATACAGATATAAAATTAGCACTTCAACAAAAGTGTTACTGGTGCTGATGGAAGATGGGGGGGGGGGCGGATAATTATTGTCGCCACCTCTATCCAGTTTTCCTATCAAGTACGTTCTGGCTTTCAAATTCCAATCTCTTCCACTGTAACAAATAAAAATATAAAAAAAGGTTCCATGTGCTTCGAGAACTACTGGGACGTTGTTCCCATTATCAATACCGTCTACGTGTGAAAACATTGCTCGTGGCCGCCACAACCCATGCATCAAGTGCACAGATTTGTCAAAGCCGCAAAGCAGAAGCGGCCCAGTCGCTGCACATTGCTGGGCCCCAACAGTTGGAATGTTTCCCGCACTGGGAGAACAAACGTATCCTGCAGGTATGTAAATAAACCTACGAAACGACGTTCAAATACTTTCACGCAGTCAAAACTTGAAACTCTTGTAATTACGCGCGTGATGGAGCACACCGCGTGCATGCGCCGTGCTTCAGCATCACGAAATTTACGCCTCACATAATGTTTTTTTCTCTATTGCGCAATTACAACACGGCATTATTAGGGCCAGTTACTGACAGACGAAGCAAAATCTCGCCTCAAGAACTGCTCCGCAGGCCTCGAACGAAGTTTACCGCGGATTTCCTCCGGCAGCGCATTAGCCGTCTTCGGCGAATGATGTCCCGGATACGAGCTTCACCCTCTCTATTGAATAAAAGTTCTCACCACCACCACCACCACCTTCTGCTACGGCAGGGTCGATATAGGTGCTGCCACTCTCGAAGCCGCGCTGAGCGGTCGAGTGTAATGGAGGAAGAGGGAAGTGGTTGGCGCTGCTTTTGAATGTTGAGGGGCTTTAGCGCGCTCCTCCCTACTGTCCCCAGGGCGCCATTCTCCTCTCAACTTCTAGGCGCCTTCCTCCTCTGGCGCTCGCTTCCCTCGCGGCAACACACATAATCTCGCAGATTTCGCAGGCGGGGCGTGTACGTTCGCGCATAAAGGAAAGACGGCAGTTGGCGCCTTTGTGTCGACTGCCAACACTTGAACAACATCACGCGCAAGGAAGTATACCCGCTACCCTAAACCGATGACGCCTTGGACTGCCTACACGGAGCCACGTACTTTTCCTCTACCGACTTGCGCTCCCGACAGTGGCAGATTAACATTGGCGCCTTAGACCACGAGAACACTGTGTTAGTCACTCTAGGTAGACTTTGGCAGTGAAAGATTACGCCTTTTGGATTGTGTAATGCCGCTACAACCTTCGAGAGAATGGTGGATGTTCTCCTTAGGGGCAATAAGGAGAAATATCCTACTATATTTCTACTTATACCTACTTGGGCTATATCCTACTTGTCTTTGCTATCTAGATGCTGCGATTGCTTTTCGCACACTTCTGATAACCACCTGACCTGCCTATTGACCATTCTCGATGTGCTTCCCCGCGCCGGCCTGAAATTAGCTCCTCTAGGTGCCGTTTCGATCGACGTCATGTCGCCGTCCTCGGTCACCCGACCCCGACAAAGTGCGTGTCGTCCGAGACTTTCCTGCACCTCGCTCAGTCAGAGGTGTCCGGAGCTTTGTCGGCTCGTGCTCTTACTTCCGCCGCTTTGTCAGAAATTTTGCTGACATCACCCGGCCGCTTGCTGACTTACTCAAGAAGGACCTCTCTTTTTCATGGGATGGTGAGCAAGCTACCGCGTTCACAACGCTGGTCAGTTTATTTACATCACCGCCCACTTTTACACACTTTGACTCGTCGGCCCCTGCGGAAGCTCGCACTGGCTCTAATGGGCACGATGTAGGTGTAGTCCTCGCCCAACGCCAGCACCACCAAGAACGTGCCATTGCCTACGCTAGCCGCCTTCTCTAGCCGTCAGAGCGGAATTTTTCGATAACTTAGCGCGAATGCCTCGCTTTAGTCTGCGCTGCGACGAAAATCCGCCCGTACTTATATGGCCGCACGTATTCTGTTGTCACGCAACACTACCCCATTGACTGGGTCTCGTCACTGAAGGATCCTACAGCAAAGTTTGGTCGCTGGGCATTATGGCTCAAACAATACACCTTTGACGTTCCCTACATGCCTGGCCGGAGCAACAAGATGCTGATTGCTTATAACGCTACCCTGTCGACCCTCCCGACACCACCGAGCGTTATACCGCTGACTTCGTCATGGTTATTTCAGATCTGGCCAACATCCGCGTTGAATAGAACAGCAACGACGCCGACGGTCTATAATCGGCCGCCTCCATTCTTCTCAGCCCAACTCATCGCTCCTTCTGTTTGAGCTTCGCGACGACATTCTTTACCGGGAGTACAACTCCCGACGGCCCGCAGTTTCTGATTGTGCTGCTAAAGCAAAATCATGTTACTGTTCCCAAAGATCTCCATGATGCCCCAACCACTGGCCATCTTGGAGTATCCGGCACATACGATAACGTGCGGCGCCGGTTTTTCTGGAATGGCCTGTAGCGATGTCTTCTACGCTACGTTGCTGCGTGTGACCGTTGTCAGTGACGTAAATGGCTCTCGGAGTTGCCTGCAGGCCTTCTGCTGCCCATTTAGATGCCCAAAAAGCCGCTCTACAGCATCGGTATTGATATCCGCGGCCCTTTAGGGAACGCCTACTTTAGGGAACAAGTGGGTCTAAGTTGCGACCGACTACGCTACACGGTATGCCATCACGCCATCTTTGCCGAGTAGTGGAGCACCTGAGGTCGCCGATTTCCTACTTCATGACGTTATGCTTCATCACGGTGCCCCTATGGTAATTGTTCACTGACCGAGGCCCTTAATTGCTATTCAAAGTCCTCACTTACCTCCTTCGTTTCTGTTCCGTGGAGCACAAGCTCACTACTGCGCACCTAACCGCAGACGGACGAGTTCCCCGAGAGGCTTAACCGCACCTTAACCGATGTGTTGGTGATGTACGTTTCAGACGATCATGGTAACCGGGACATCACTTTGCCATAAGTCACGTTCGGGTGCAACTCATCTATTCACGACAATTTTACCTACTGCTTGTCCACCACCCAGCATCGCCTTTCGTCAAACTACTATCTCTTCTTGTGCAACATAACACGAAGTATGCGTGGGATGCTGCAGCTCTAGCCCATCTGGCGCGTCAGATCGCTGATGAGGAACTCTACGACCCGCAATTATATTCAAAGGACCAATATGACCGCAGCCGCCGACACGTCTGCTTGTCTCCGGTATCTCCCGCACTTTTCAGGACTCCGTCTCGTCGTGCAGGTCTTTCGGAAAATCATTTCTCTAGTTACACCGGAGGTTACAAGGTTTTACGGTAACTTAGTAACCTTAACTAGAAATTCGCACCACTGGACAGTTCTTCGCCATCTATACTGTCATCTTGCGACGTCGCGCACGTATCCCTGTTGAAACCGTACTTTTCTCCCACCGCTTCTTCGTGTAATTACTCTGCACCGAGACGGCGCTCCACCCGTCGGGGAGGCTAGATGCTAAAAGCCACCTCCTTGGACTAACAAAGAAGACGGCGATCACCGGGATGTTCCGCGTGTTCAGCCATCTTGGCCGTCATTCTAGCTCTACGAAAACTTCCCTCATCTATTTGTTGAGTCGAAATAATGACTGACTCCTTATGCGTTTGTTCGGTTCTAACAGTGCTAGATTCATCTACCCCCGCAGGGGCGTCTGCGTAAGCAGGCGTTTGGTGTGTTGCGACACCACGTACCCGAGCACATGAGGCTTGGACCCTCCCGCGTGTAGCCGTGCGCGGCTTAGCCGTGTCCGGGGAAAGGGGGATCCTGGAGGTTGAGCCGATGCCGGGTGTTAGGACCTTTAAGGCCCCCCGTCGGAGGCAACACACCTCTTTGGCCTCTGCTTCACGTAGACGGCACCCCCGGACTGACCCACCCGGGGGAAATCGGCAGTTGCCTTTTCCTGTCTCTTGCTCTCCCTCCAACCTTCGTCTTTTTCTTACTTTCCATCTGTCCTGTCTTCTCCTATCTTCCTCTCACTTCCAATTTTCCAGGCAGCAAGGGTTAACCTTGTGTGAATAACCAACCTAGGTTATCTCATATTTGGTTATAGTGATAACGTACAGCTGGCGTTTGCAGGACCTGTTCTTACAGTCCCTGTAGCGTCCCCTTGTAGGACTCCCCGGTGGGTGGCTGGCGTTATTGCCGAAAATTCAATCCCTCTATGGCAACCTCTTTCCCTCCGCTTCCTGATCGCCCTCAGAAAAGAGGGCGCACCGATGATGTATTCCAGTTTTTTGGTCGGCAAAAAGAATCCTTCCCCCGTTTTCACGTGATCCACTCTGAAAAACCAGCTAAACCAGTGCGAACTATCTCACCATTCCTTGTTTCTAAGACATTGACTGAAGTCTTTGGTCCAGGTTATAAGGCGTCGAGGATGGCAAGCGGTGATCTCCTCTTGGAGCTCCGCGAACAGAAACAATATGAGAAATTGACAAAACTAGTGTCGTTTGGGGAAACCCAAGTAATTGCAACCCCGCACCGTACGATGAACACCAGCCGCGGTGTTGTCTCGGACGATGACTTGCTGGAGCTCACTGAGGATGAACTCTTGGAGGGCTTCAGTGACCAGAATGTCATCAATGTTAAAAGAATTAAGATCAGGCGTGACAGCAAAGAAATCAACACAAAACACCTTATATTGACTTTCGGCTCAAGTAATCTGCCCGAGTCTGTAGAGGCCGGGTACATCAAGCTTCGTGTTAGGCCATATGTGCCAAACCCCCTGAGATGCTTCAAATGCCAACGTTTCGGCCACAGCTCGCAGAGCTGCCGAGGCCGCCAAACCTGTGCGAAATGCAGTGCCCACGAACACACCTCTGAAGCTTGTGAGAACTCTCTCCACTGCGTGAACTGTGATGGGGAACATGCCGCGTACTCGCGGTCCTGTCCATCATGGAAAAAAGAAAAAGAAATAGTTACAATCAAGGTTAAAGAAAACATATCTTTCAAAGAGGCACGCAGGCGGGTTTCATACCTGCCCAAGAAAAGCTTTGCCGATGTGACGCGTCAGGGGGCAGCGACACAAAGGCTTCCGGCGGCTGTCCGACCCACAGTCAGTGAGTCGCCAGTTACGCCGTCTGCCCCCGCGGCGGTTGCAGCTAGCGCTGCTCCGCCAACCGAGGAGAAGGGACCATCGACCCCGAAGGTGGGCGCAGCCGAGGCTGCCTCAACCTCCCAGGTCCCATCCAGCGCTGGCAACAGCCGGCGCAGCCAAATCCCACAGGGAGCCCCATCGACCTCCGGGCTGGTGGGCGCAGGGGTCTTGCCCTCCAAGGCGGGACTCTCCCTGGTGACTTCTCGCTCGCAAGAGCACGTGTCCGGCGCCTCACAAGAGGCAATGGACACTACACCTATCCTCAAGGCGCATCAAGCGCCTAAGGAGCGGCGAGGCTCCCTCGAACGCTCCAGAAAGGGCAGAACTCCCGTTACAGGGCCTCGAAAGGGCTCTGTAATTTAATCTCTGTAATTTCCATAATCTCTACTTCTGTTTCTGTACACACAGCACTTATTGACCTCCAATATGGATACACAAATAATTCAATGGAACGTCAGAGGCCTTCTTAGAAACCTTGATGACGTGCAGGAACTCATCCACAAACACAATCCAAAAGTGCTGTGTCTACAGGAAACACACTTAAAATCTAAACACACAAATTTCCTGCTACAGTATGTTACGTTTCGCAGAGATCGCGATGATGCTCTCGCATCATCGGGCGGTGTTGCCATTGTTATTCAGAAAGGCATAGCGTGTAAACGTTTGCAGCTACAAACGCCCCTTGAGGCAGTGGCGGTTCGTGCTGTTCTCCTCAACAAACTTATCACTGTCTGCTCGCTCTACATACCCCCCCATTACAAATTAACTAAACATGAATTTCTGTCCTTCATAGACGAATTGCCTGAACCTTACGTTGTGCTTGGGGATTTCAATGCGCACAGCAGCCTGTGAGGAGACTCTCGTACCGATGCGCGAGGTCGCCTCGTTGAACAGTTCCTTTTTTCGTCCGGTGCGTGTCTGCTGAATAAGAAGACACCCACATATTATTCTGTCGCAAACAGAACATTTTCTTCAATTGACCTCAGCCTAGTTTCCCCTTGTATGCTGTCTGAACTCGAATGGGAGGTCACCAAGAATCCGTACGGAAGCGACCACTTCCCCATACTGCTAAAAACACATAAAGAAAAAGAATGTCTACCACAGGCTCCCAGGTGGAGGATCGATACAGCCGACTGGGAGAAGTTCCGAAACTTAACTAATATCTCATGGAATGACATGTCTTGTTTAGGAATCGATGCTGCTGTGCAGTATCTCACAGGCTTCATTATAGACATGGCATCTAAATGCATATCAGAAGCACATGGCTTGGCATGTAAACGGCGGGTCCCGTGGTGGAACGAAGACTGCAGGATCGCTCGTAAGAAACAAAACAAAGCGTGGGGGTTGCTGCGCGCTTCTCCCACTGCAGAAAATCTAGTCAACTTTAAGCAAGTAAAATCCCAAGGCAGGAGAACCCGCCGACTGGCCAGAAGAGAAAGCTGGCAGAAGTATTTATCGAGCATTAACTCGTTTACAGACGAGGCCAAAGTCTGGAACAGGGTAAATAGAATTAGAGGGCGACAAACATATTCACTCCCCCTTGTAAATACACAAGGCGATACACTGCAAGATCAGGCAGACTCACTTGCGGAGCACTTTCAGAGCGTGTCAAGTTCAAACAATTATTCGCAATCTTTTCTCATATATTAAGAAATAGAAGAACGTAAGCCTTTAACAAGAAAAAGCCGAGAGAATGAGCCTTGCAACCGTCCTTTCAGTATTGCCGAATTGAGAGCTGCCTTGAGTGCATGCAACAGCTCCGCACCAGGATCTGATAGAATCATGTACGAAATGCTGAAAAACTTACACAATGACACGCAAGTGACACTACTTGCACTTTTCAACACTATCTGGGACGCAGGGTACCTTCCGACCGCATGGAAAGAAGCCATTGTGATCCCTGTTCTAAAACAAGGCAAAGATCCTTCATCAGTGGCAAGCTACCGCCCGATAGCCCTCACAAGTTGCATGTGTAAGGTGTTTGAAAAAATGATAAATCGGCGACTGATCCATTTGCTTGAACAGAACAAAATGCTTGATCCCTATCAGTGTGGCTTCCGAGAAGGGCGCTCCACAACCGACCATCTTGTACGTATTGAAACAAATATCCGGGACGCATTTATACATAAACAGTTCTTCCTCTCGATATTTCTCGATATGGAAAAGGCGTATGACACAACGTGGCGATACGGCATCTTGCGAGACTTATCGGAAATGGGCATTCATGATAATATGCTCAACGTAATAAAAAGCTACTTGTCCAATCGTACCTTCCGGGTGAAAGTTGGCAATGTGCTGTCACGTCCTTTTACACAAGAAACTGGTGTACCCCAGGGAGGCGTGCTCAGTTGCACACTTTTTATTGTTAAGATGACAACGCTTCGTGCTTCCTTACCCCCGGCCATTTTGTATTCCGTCTATGTGGATGACATTCAAATAGGCTTCAAATCCTGTAACCTCGCAGTATGCGAGAGACAGGTACAGCATGGTTTGAACAAGGTGTCAGGGTGGGCAGAGAAAAATGGTTTTAAAATCAATCCTCAAAAGAGTTCTTGTGTGCTGTTCACAAGGAAGAGAGGCCTGGTCCCGGATCCTTGCTTGGAAATGTGTGGACATCAGATACCTGTAAACAAAGAGCACAAATTTCTAGGTGTTATACTCGACAATAAACTTACTTTCGTCCCACACATTAAACATCTTAAAGAAAAGTGTCTGAAAACAATGAACTTATTGAAACTTCTATCCCAGACTACATGGGGTAGTGATAGGAAGTGTTTAATGAACATATACAAGAGCCTAATTCGGTCTCGATTGGATTATGGTGCCGTTGTGTATAACTCTGCCGCCCCGAGCGCGCTAAAGATGTTAGACCCAGTCCACCATCTGGGAATCCGACTGGCCACTGGCGCTTTCAGAACGAGTCCCATACAAAGTCTATATGTGGAATCAAATGAATGGTCTCTCCACCTACAGAGATCATACATTAGCTTTACATATTTCCTTAAAGCACGCTCCAATCCTGAACATCCATGTTTTCATAACGTTACCGATATGACGTGCGCTACACTTTTCAGCAATCGTCCCTCCATAAGACAGCCTTTCTCGCTGCGTGTGAAGCAGCTTAGCGATGAAATGCATGTCCCGCTCCTCGAGCATCGCCTAATGCACCTAACCAAGCTCTTACCTCCTTGGGAATGGCAGGTGATACAATGTGACATATCCTTTATAAAAGTTACAAAGCACGCTCCTGAGGCTGAAATCCGAATGCATTTCCTAGAACTCCAGCACAAGCACTCCTGCGCAGAGTTCTACACAGACGCTTCCAAGTCAAATGCCGGGGTATCCTATGCAGCCGTCGGCCCATCGTTTTCGGAATCCGACGTACTGCATCCGGAAACAAGCATATTTACGGCTGAGGCCTACGCATTACTTTCTGCTGTGAAGCATATAAGAAAATCAAAACTTCCAAAAGCGGCGATCTATACAGACTCTCTAAGCGTCGTGAAGGCCTTGATGTCAGTCTATACACACAAAAATCCTGTACTTAGTGAACTCTACACCGTCTTGTGTAAAGCGTACATATCTAACCAGCGTATCATTATATGCTGGGTGCCTGGCCACAGGAGCATTGAGGGTAACGTTCTGGCGGACGAGATGGCCACGTCCATCGCATCGCGAGCCGCTAATCCTACCGCTGAGGTGCCTGTCACAGATCTGAGGCCTTTCTTGCGAAGGAAGCTGCGAGCCCACTGGCAACACATATGGGACGCGGAAACAAATAATAAGCTGCACCTGATAAAACCGCAGTTAGGATTCTGGCCCTCTACTATAAAATCGCGCCGAACAGATGTCCTATTCTGTCGTCTCAGAATAGGACACACGTTTGGCACCCATAATTTTCTACTCACCGGAAGTGAGCCTCCTACTTGTGGTAGATGCGGGGAGAGGCTGACCGTACTCCACGTCCTCCTGGAGTGTCGGGAAGCCGAATATGAAAGAATGAAACATTTTTCCTTCGCTTACAGACAGCACATCCCTCTTCATCCAGTAATGTTCCTCGGCCCAGAACCGCTTTTTAACACAGACACAGTCCTAGGTTTTCTGAGAGATGTGGTCCTACATGTTATTAGCCCCATGCATTCCTAGCGCTTCCTCTCTTTAGAGGATGCCGCTGGGATAGTTGTACGGTATAGCACATGCCTCCAGACCCTTGTGTTTCAAGGGCTCTAAGGAGGCAGTAGTGCTCTGGCATTTCTCATAATCTGATATATTTTAGCTATCATATCATTTTTTTATATGCATCTAAATGTTCATAGTACGAGTCATACGTCATCGCCATAATTTTATTACACAGATTTTACGCATTTTAGAGCGTATATTTTAAGGCCCCTTTACAGCCACGACACACCAATTCATAGTAATCATAGTTACACTGCACACCCACTACCACAGACATGGCGCTCTTTGGCCATTCCTGGCCCTTGCGCCATGAAACCCCATACATCATCATAGATTCATCTACCTTACTCCGAGAATTTCATTCATGTATCCGCCAACATTTGCACCTCATCCATTTGGTATGGGTAGCAGGGCACATGGGACTCACTTTAATTTAATTAGCAGACACACTGGCGGTGGCATCACTTAGAGACCCTGTACTGAGGATCCTGAAACGTTCGGCATACATTACGGCAGCAATATTGAGAAAATATTGTGTTCAAAAAGAACATGATAAATTATGTGTATTAAATAACACCGATTTCCGGCACCTTAGATCCCTTCGGCACAGCAAGTGGTGTTCAACAAGAAAACTTTAAGTTTCATTCACTAGAATGCATCGCCAAATACCAATGCCTAATTTTCATTCCCAGGTCTGGTTGAGCACCTCCGCTTCATTGTTTTTATTGCAATGAACCTGAAGATATGGAACATTTCTTTATATAGTGTGGTAGGTTCGGCGGGCACAGAAAACAATGTCTGGAAGGTCCCCTTCGCCAACTTGGATTGGGCCTTAACGCTCCCTGTGATACTTTCTTTTGGGGCGTCGGCACTAGGACACTGCAATAGGAACGTATTTGATGTCATATCTAATTCTGTAAGTCAAAGAAGAGACTTCCATGTTAATTTCCTTGTTCTACTTTCCTCAATATGAACACTAGCATATTAACTTCAACTTTTAAAATAATAGAGCCTGAAAATTGGTAAATACGATTAGCATTTATTTAATATTATTTATAAATTGCAAAGTTTAGTTGGGCATTCGTCCCTTCTTACCTAACGCCACCCGATTTATGGCCTATCACCCGTAGTGGGTTGAGCCACATCGGTAGGCAGCAAACTAAACCAAACCAAACTTGGCCGTCTCAAATAGTCGGTTTATAAATCGTGCTTCGCTCATCACTTATTTGACGCCCGGTCACAATATGCTAAAGCACCGCAGGAAAAGAAAAGTGGACTTGGCCAAGGACACATCATTTACTCTAATTGTCGTCCCATTTGCTATGCAGTTCTCTAGGATGGTCACCAGTTTTGCGGAAATTTCTTCCTAACTGTACCTATCGAGTCCTTTTCTGTGAAAGTGTTTCTACGTGCGTTAATAGCGTACTAGCCATCGGGCATGCCGCTTTAGGTACAGTAAACAGGCTCGACCACCATGAAGAATATTATCATGCGGGGAAATGACCTGTGAAAAGGTGCCACATTTTAACCGATGACTTTGTCTTCTGCGCAGTATTCCCCTGCCACTGTCGTCTTTAAAAGGTGGGAACCTCATCAAGCGAATTTTTTCTAATCCGTTTTATGTTAATGTGAAGAAGGGGACTAAAATTTCCTTCTAATTGGCGTGCAGTTTAACTGATGCCTCTTGAAGTGTCTCATCCTCAATTGCAAAGTAACGTTTATTTTGTTTCTGTCGAACAACACAACTAAACAATGTAAGATGTGTATTCTATCGTGAGTGTGATTCTTGATGATCCACTGATTTACACTGGCCCAAAGCAGAAACACTTGATGCAACTGAAAAAAATGGCTGTGGCTTAGCTAAGGTTAAGCCCAGGATGCGAAGCATACTAGCCTTTATTTTAGTTGTTGAATCACTGTTTAGCCTGGTGAACTGCTGTTGCTTGGCTATATTTGGTTCGCCTAGACGAAGAAACAACTCATGCGTTACTCTGCTTCGCCTTCAAGAGTGGAACGCGACAGCGTTCCCGTCGACCCGCCAAGGGGTGTAAGACAATGGGCTACGGCGCAGCGACTACGCGCCCCGCATTGGACGCGGTGAGCGTCGAGCAACGCAGCGTTCGGCGCGGCAACGAAATGTGCGCCTGAGCAAGCGACGCACGCCTGAGCCTTAGAAACAGCTCGTTTCTAAGGCAACACCGCATTCACTAGAGGCGCTTTTGTACCGCTTTGAAGCATCGTTCGTACTCGTGGCTCAGTGGTAGCGTCTCCGTCTCACACTCCGGAGACGAGACAGAGACCCTGGTTCGATTCCCACCCAGCCCATCTTGCAAGAGTTGAACCAAAGCCACCTAGAAACAAGCGCAGCTGCTTATATACCGCCGCGACGCCGCGAGCGACGGCGCGAGTTGGAGCCCCGTTTCTCCTCTGTCGTGACGTCACGGTGTCACGTGGTCAGCCTTGAAGGCGACACCGCCGCGCCTGAGGAGCTGGGTTGAGCTCTAGTAATATGCTTCGCATAAAACACCATAAACCCGAAAAGATACGAAAATGAACACATGGAGACGAAAGAACCAAGAAACCAAGTAGCTCTACATGAGTTTTGTCGCTTAACAATAGTTACATTGCTACGTGAGAAAATGAACTTTAACTACAGCAGGGAGTAACTACAGAAACATCGACGGCATTGCACACCAGAGAATGCCGCAGCACACGTCTCACTGAGAATTCTCATAGAGAAATAGAGAGGAAGGATTTTGAAATATATTGTACTCTAAAAAATAATTCAAATACCTTAGCCATAGGTTACACGGAGGAAATACGCGATAGCATTGGCATGAGATGATATAAGCCTAGTCTATCTCTGTAAGCGATGCTTTCAGTCTGGTCTGCCTGGTGTTCTTTAGCAAACTAGTCGATATACAGCGTCAGTCCTGTCTACCTAATGTGCTCAGTCTTTGACGCTACAGATATGCCACAAATATTTTATTGCATAACCGCATCGGCGGTACCGGCGTGCCATAATAGCGCTAGCTTTGGTTCATTTGTTTTCCTATACTTGTTCTCTGATTCGCAGTAGTCTACTACGCAACCGAGCTTGGACGAGCCACTCAACGCAGCGTGCGGGATTGCGTTCCGATGATAAAAGAGATACAACCGAATCCGCCGAACGACGTAGTTATAAAGGCAAGTCACACAATTTCGTTTAAACCACTCAGTTCGAGCAATTCCTTTGGTAATCAAAATGTTGCACAAGAACTAGTTGACACAAAAACAAACAAGAGCCAAAGCCAACGTTGGAAATTTGTGTAAGCAGCTCTACATACTAATTAAGGACCATTGTTGAGAAAATTGGTCTTCTCTCAAATTAGGAAAACGAAAAAAAATTCACATGCCAGTACAATCCGAGATTGCATATCTAGTCTGCACAATCTAACCTACCACCTAAGACGTTAAACTTTTTCTTAGGCGTGACATAAAGGCAATTGCTGTATAATATCTGGACATTCTTCATGCGACTGTTATTCAAATTTAGAAATTTTTAGGGTCCCTAAATATGTTTCAACATACAGAACTTTTGACAGACGGAGCTTACATATTGTGAAGAACGTCTTTAATTGCTCTATTCCTACTGTCTCTTTCACTTCTCGTTGTGGTCCGGAAAATATAAATTTGCTACTCGGTAAGCAATATTCGGAGAGGGAAATGTAAATATTTCGGCAACTTTTAGGATGATGAGATAGTGGGAATGTTGACAAACGTCCAGCACAGCCTAAAGAAGCTCACGCTGGGCGAAACATTTAAAACAAGATCAGTCTCCTGTCAACAGTTTTTGGACTTCACCAAATTGCTGAATCTCGTTGAATCTCGCTTTGGTTCAGCGCTGTCTCGCTTCGCAGCATTTTCTTACTTTGGTAGTCCGTTTATTTCTTCTCTTACTATGCAGATAAAAAAATTAATTGTTCGTTACCCGTGAAGTCTATGAGCAACTTCAGTTAGCCGAGAGGTGCTTCTCATCATTGGTGCACTTTAGACCTATTTTTGTGCACAGAAAATACGAGCGAGCTTCCTCGCACATCTGGGCTTCGTGTATTTTCTTCCCTTGAGCTGTACCTCATGCTGTTGTTAAAGTTCCGCAGGTTGTTGTATTTAGCGATATTCTCATCATGGCGGTTGCAATTAGTTAAAGGACTGTTTGATTTGAACTCTGTCTCGCGTGTTTGCATATTGAAGTTTTACTGTTTTATCACCATCATCTGTCACAGAAACTTACTTGTGGTAAATTATTTGTGTCCATCCTGCTGTAATACCGGCCGCCATTCCGGTGCCTGAATAAAACAGGTAAACTCCTAAAATATGTCGTCAGCCCTTGTATTTCTCCTGCGATTAATGGTTACTGTACTTTGTTTTATTTTTTTTATTCAGATACGCTAAAGGCCCTTACGGGCATTACATAGAATGGGGGGAGGGTAACAACACGATATTCGAAATACAATTAGGGGGGAAAGGCAATATTGAACACAGTGGTAAATACCGCCGAATACAACAAGAAAATATAAAAAAGAAAAAAAGTAAAGAAAGAAATGCATACATGACGAAAAACAAATACTCGGTACTAAGCATGTCGATGCATTTACAATGCGTCAAAGGCACAAAATTAGGTTTTTACTCAACATGCGTAAAACTGCGCTTCAAATGACTTCAAATGACTCCTGATCATGTATAGAAGCAATTTCTTTTGGCAGCTTGCTCCAATGATAAATAGCATGAATTAGCGGTGATTGTCGAAGGAGATTCGTGCGCGCAAACATGGGACGCAATTTGAAGGGATGGTCGAGGCGGGGGAACATTTTTTGCGGGGGCTTGATACGGGATGCTGTAAAGGATGACGGGGTATGATACAATCTGTGGAAGTGTGAAAGCAATGTAACAGTTGTCGTGTTTCTAGAGACGGTAATTGGAGGGTCTCTTTGATAGCCGTGATGCTGGATGTTCTAGAGTAGGTTTTAGTGATGAGACGTGGTGCTTTATTTTGTAAAGATTAAAGCTTGTTTATTAGGTACCTCAGATTTGGATTCCATATTACGGAAGCATATTCAATCTTTGACCGAACTAGAGCTGGGTAAGCAAATCATTTAGTTGACTGATTTACAAATTTCGCCTGATGGATCCAAGTGCTTTAGTTGCTTTCGAAATTATTTCATCAATGTGATCCTACCATGTAAGGTTTGAAGTAAAATGGACGCCCAAGTATTTTAGTGTAGACACATTCTCTATGCATATGTTGTTCATAAAATATGAACTTAAATGAACGCTACTGGCTCTGGTAAATGTCATTGTTTTTGTTTTAGAAACATTAATTTCCATTTTCCATTGCTCGCGCCAAAGTGAAATTTTGTTTAGGAGTGCCTGTAAAATATTAGCATCTTCAGCGGCGATTATTTGTCTGTAAAAAACGCAGTCATCTGCAAACAACCGAACTGCTGAGGTCAGGTTGTTACTGATGTCATTAATGTAAATTAAGAATAAGGTTGCGCCAAGTATGGATCTCCGAGCAACGCCAGATTTAACTTGTGCTAATGCGAAAAACTGCTCATTTACGGAAACAAATTGGTAGCGATTGGTTTGAGATCCAATTAAGAATTTACCATGTGTGTTAAGCCGGCTAAGTTTCATCATTAAGCGAGAATGGGGAACATTATCGAATCCTTTTTGAAGTCAATAAATATGGCATCGATTTTCATGGAATCGTGAACAGCTTGATGAAGATCATTTATAAGTTCAAAAAGCTCTGTTTCACAAGAGCGTCCTTGCGGAAATCCAGGCTGATTATTAGAAAAAAAGGCATGTTCAGATAAATATTTCATAACTGCGGAGGGTATGATATGCTCCAGCAATTTACCTGGAATACTAGTCAAGGATATAGGTCTATAGTTTGAGGGCTCTGATCGGTCACCTGATTTGTAAACGGGAGTGATACGATCGATCTTCCAGTCATCTGGTACAATTCCTGTATCTATTGATTGCTGGAAAAGGGCGGCTAACACGGGAGATATAATAGGTTTAATGATTTTAAGCATCTCTGTGCAGATGCCGTCTGGACCTGGCAATGAGTTATTCGAAAGTCGATCGATGACCGATTCTATTCCCTCCAGTGTAATTATAATGTCCTTCATAGATGAGTTAATTGAAGGAAACGTAAGATGAGGTGGTATTGGATTATCGTTTGTGAATACAGAGCTGAAAAACTAGTTTAATTCAGTCGGAGCTTCAGATGGCGAGAGTAGCACGCCGTTATTAACGATTGGTATTGTGCATTGAGAAGAGTGTTTAGAGTAAATCACTTTCCAAAACTTTTTTTGATTGTTAATTAACAAGCTGACGATGTCCCCGTTAAAAAATCTTGTCTTCAGATGCTTCAATTTCAGCTTTACATTTATTTGATTGTTCTCGGTATAGCTGCCAATCACCATCCCAGTCGGACAACTTAGCTCTATAGAGTAAAGACGTTTCTTTTTATTTATTGCTCCCTTCACTTGGGACGTAAACCATGTGCTCTGTTGATGAGGTGATTTCAATTTTGGTAACGTGCTTTTGTTTCAGTAAAGGAAGCTTTCTGCAGATAGCGAGCCAGTTATCATTTGTGTTGCGATAAGCCATGGTTTCCAAGAGCCACACAGAAAAAGATGACAGCACTGTAAGAATCGCGTCGATATTGGCACGGGAGTAATCGTACATAGATTTAGTTGCTTTTTCTGGTTTATTACCTTGTAAAAGGTATTCACAGTGTACTGCGTTGTGGTTGCTAATGCATTCAAGGACGTGAACAAGCATATTTTACGCTTCGGTTGTGAGAACTAGCTCTAGAATTGAGTTCCCACGTGTTGGCTTGCAAACTATTTGAAGCAAGTAAAATGAACAAAGAACATCAAGAAATCCCTTCCATTCGCTCTTCCTTGCGCAACCTAGGGGCGTACACGTCTGCCAATTTATTGTGAGGTAGTTGAAACCGCCAGAAATATTTATAGGTGAAGTTGGATACTTGGATCTTGGATTAAAGTTAGGGAATGATTAAGACGGTCGATGAATTCAGCGGTAGAATCGGGCGGACGGTAACAGACCCCGACTGCGCAAGTCACACAGGGACAGAAATGAAGTAAAATCCACAAAATTTCACTATTTGACTGCGTGTCAACAACGCGATCACATAGATTTCACTGCAGCTACAACACCGCCTCCCCGTGCACCCACCCTATCATATCTATATATAGCAAAGTTTCTAGAGAGCGACAGCTCGTTGTCCCCAATATCAGGTGTAAGCCAAGTTTCTGTCCCAAGAACAATATCTACAGAACAAGCCTCAATAAATGCACATAGCTGATCTTGTTTGTGAAACATGCTTTGAAAGCTGCACACGAGGAGTGACAATGAATGACCTTGATTAGTATGACTGTGTCAATCATTCTCGTTAATTTCGTCTCCTCGCGCACCAAAAGCAGATTGTTCACTCAGCCGACATAGTTCGGCTTCATTGCGCGTTGAAAGACAGGTTAGTTTGATTTTTGATAAATCAAAGGTGTAAAATTTGCTTCCGAGAAGAATTTTATCGTAGACCACAGTGTATTTTTCATTAGGATTACGTTCTTCGCGTGCGAAATCCGAGTTTTTTCCAGATTAGCTGCATTCGGGCCGAGAAATCTTCTTCAATCGACACACGTGGCTTCTGCAGGTCCTTTAGTTTGGAAGCATTTCTTAAAATGATGCTCTTGTCTTTAAAATTAAGAAATTTCAGGACAATTGGCTCGCTCTATTTCGCCTGCATTGAAGCTTAGCTTAGTAAACAGAAACTGTCGACGATGCGTTCAGCATCACCCCATCTTTCTCTTGGTTCTTCCGAAATTCCCTTAAATATTAGGTTATTTCTACGCATATGGTTATTTAGGTCATCAACAACTAGATTGGCCTGCTCCAACTGCTTAGTTTCTATGGTCTTCAGCTGCTCTTGCGATTCCTGAACGACTGAGTTAACGGTGGTGACGTCATGACACAGGTTGTCAACTGCTTTTAGTCGCTGTTCGACACCGTTGAGTCGCCTTTTGATGTCACTGACGCTCGTTGGAATATCCTTTAGTTTGTCTGAAGCGTCTTTCTGAAAATTTTCATTTGACAACGTTAACTATTTAACAAGCGCGAGAACTTGGTCCACCTTATCCGGGCCTGGGTTACTCTCTACGTCACCAGCGCAGAATATCAAATGGGAAATACAAAAACAAAACCAAGGAACAACGTCCACTCATGCGCCAGCAACTAGTAACCAACGCAGGCCTAAGCCATATTGGCGAACAACCGCTGGCAAAATGGCCATGCGCCACAAAGCGGCTTACCCGTGCACGGTAGGTGCACAGATCAATGCCCACGGTAAATCAAACGACACTCGGGATTTGCAGCCTAAAGAGTAAAGAAGTTAAAGAAGCTCTCGTCACAACCGAGTCACCTATGATACATGAAACAAAAATGCGTCAGCTGCGAACAGCCGGCTGCAAATCCCGTTCGGTGCTTGTGGACGATCCCTTTTGTAGGCGACCGAGTGGAGGGTGCTGCGTGCAATGTCAGCCGCTTCTGGTTGGGTTGGGGCGCAGATCGGCTGCGCGTTAGAAGGCGGTCAAGCTGTAGCCACGAGGCAGCTCGGCAGGTGGCCCGATGACCAGCTATCAGCTTGGAGCGCCACAATCTTCCTGTCGTCGCATGCTTCTTGAAAGTGTCAGAGCCTATAATACATGAAACAAAAATGCGTGAGCTGCGAACAGTCGGCTGCAAATCCCTTGGACATTAATGATTAAATTTTATATTCTGCCGGCTTGTGGGGATGCAGGAGGCATCCACGTTTTAACAAAGCTTTATCATCATCAATCTGCCGGCACTCAACAATTTGGACAAAACTCACCGCCAGAGAAAGTGTGAGGGCAGCGCTACAATCGACCCAAAAGAACATGACTGGCTTAAGAAAGAGACAGGACTGTTGTTGAAATAACAGTAATAATACGCTGACAAGAGTGCATTTTACGCATTCATTTTTTTACCCACGCTATTCTGTTTATCCGGCTTGTGCTGGCTCTGGTATACTTTAGATTCTCGCGCCAAGAAGCATTGGTCCGTGCTTACCTTTCCAAGAACACTGGCCAGGGATGGATTGAGCGAAGCCCAATCAAGGCCCAAACACTCTACTGATGAAATTGTTAAACAATGCCGAGGGAACGCTTCAATGCAGCCCTTCTGGCATGCTGAAAGTGCGAAACGTATATCAGCGCTGGACAGGCACTCAAGCGCAGCGCCACACTATAGATAGAGAGGTTGAGTCACTCATTCCTGTGGAATCGCTGACGGTGAAGTAGGAAGCTGCGCCACAGTACGAATACGAAGTGCAGAGTGCGTTAGCGCGTCTTAATGTCGTGGTAGATACATTGAACTGCACATAATTTAACATCGCCGTTTATTCTCCTAAAATTATGAGGCGTCCCCAATTTTGAATCACTCCATTATTCATGTCAGCAATTTAAACATTCCGCATTTCAACATGACTCCTTCCCGCGGCGAGCTAAGCAAGTGCATTTCATTTGATAACAGTTTGAGGCGACAGTAAAAAAACATTCGCCCCTGAGTGCCATCGGCAAGTTTTATTACTTGAACACGTACCTGTCAGTAGAGGGAAAATCAGCTATTGCTAACCATGCTAACATTCTATTGCTATTGCTAACATTCTAAAGATGACGGCATTCTGATTTCGCAGGGCTGTTCTTGAGATCACTTTCCTATCAAGCCGGATCACCTTTTTTATGCTAGCATGACCTGAGCATAAGAAGATGCGAATTAATCATAATAAGAAATTTTCACATTTTCGCATCACATCAACTATCAGCCGCACATTCACTCGATAAGCAAGAAGGCATACCCGAATTTGCCTTCTATTCAAAGTGCGTTCATGCTTCCCGTTTTCCACTGTCATGCCACTGTATTGCCCTTTCGTTCACTCCCGCATTAACAACATGGTATAATGGAGCAACACGTATAACAACTACCGTATAATGCCATTGCAAGCCATTCAAAATTGAGCAACTGGTATAATAACATTTTCCTCACCCGATCCTCGCGCGAATCAGTAACTGCAAACGAATAACATTTTGAGCGTAACCGATCTTGTTAACTCTAACCTTGCCATTCTTATTTTCAGCGTTTAGGGCGCTATTGTTCCAGTACCCATTTTTATGAAAACATCTATCCTAATACTAACAACAGCAGAGTTGCGGAAAGCACACACATTATTTTACATAGCTTTTGGACGAACTACGGCGAACAGTTAGTACAGAGAGAGAGAGAGAGAAGAATACAGGAAGGCAGGGATGTTAACCAGTCAATAGTCTGGTTGGCTACCCTACACTGGGGGAAGGGAGAAGGGGAACAGTGTTCCACTTTACCTATGCGGTACACGCCTTTCCCTGTTAAATTACGTAACGGTTACAGATTTCAAAAGGATGTAAAGCTTAATATATTAGCTACCCCTGTGTAGTGACATAATGCTTCGCATCTGTTCTATGTTTATTGCGTTTTTTTCTCAAACTTCGTTTTTCGAATACCGGAAATGGTACAATGCAATTTTATCTGTTAATATTTTCTTCACAGCCGTAGGTTGCATGTGCATAGTTTGTATCCTGACATTTTACAACATTTTATGTTGTCACGTGTTTTGATTGCTTCTACGGGTAAAATTTATATTCATCATTCAAAGGAGGATCCAGTTCAGTTTGTAACTACGGGAATAAGCTGAACAAATTGATTCTGATTCTATCTTCGACACCAATTCAACAGAAGGATAGTGTCATATTTAGCTGCTGATTATAGTTTTCCGGCCAATGCCAGCCTCCAAACTTAAGGCACTTCATCAGAGTTGAAGTAAACAGCCGGGTAGTGCTGCTGACGTTTGCAGCTTGTCCACCGCTTACTAGAATTTTAAGTTTGCTCAGATTTCCATAGAAAATTGCAAAATGCGGTTGAGTTTGTCCATGTGCTTCCGGTTACGATGAAATTATCGTTTGGGCTACGCAAATCGACAGCAAATTGTATAGTTTATACCTACTTTAGGACTCCTGTTTTAATAAACATTTATTTAATGAAGTCTCTTTATTCAAGCTAAAACGAGAATTCATGATGGCCAAGCGTAAGCTCGTGATGTTAGATAATGTGGATTATGAAAGAAACGAGCCGAAGGGCAAGGTGCCCGTTCTGAGACAAAATACGCTTGCAAAAATCTAGAGGAAGCAGATCAAGTGCGACACTTTAGTGCCGCTGCAGGTGAAAGAAAACGCACATAACTGCCACGTTTTGTAGAATCGGCACAATAAGGTAGACTATTCTAACATAATGGCTCTTCGCCGCAACCGACAAGGTCAGCAACACTGCTTATTCGCGTCGGCAGCTAACTACTTTCAAAAATTATTAATAAGTCCGGACATCAGTTATGAGTTTAGTGCCTATAACCGCTATTGGCTAAATCTTAGGTGTCACCTGGGTGAGAACAAAGCAGCCTCCTGCTTAAAGCCATAATTATAGAAGGCGTCGACACGCTTGTTTTTGCTCTACAAGGAAAGAAACCTTGAAAAACAACAGAATGCCAAAAGTTGAATTGTAATAAAATTGGGTGCCGAGCCTATTTTGCAGAATGCAACGGTGTCGAAACGGTGTCACTTCACATGACCAATGTAAAACATGGGCAATAATTTTTTTATGCCACTTACGCAGTTAATCAATTTGCAGCCAAACAAGCAGATAAGCCGCTTTTATTACTTTCGTTCATGCCAGAACTCGCCCGGAAATGAAGCCACAAGCGCTTTGTAGAAGGCTGTTGTGCCTATGGTTGGGTCACGATAAATTTTAGTAACCCGCGTAAATAGTCCAAAGCTGAGCGTCGCCACCACCTAGCGCTCGGCGCTAAGTATATGCGTCCGCTTACGCCGACATGAAGCTCTGCTGCTTTGTTTGGTGTTGCAGCACACGTTTGATTCACCGGATACAGACAAATTATTCAGTTGAAGCCCACTGAAAACGTCAGCACACCTAGACGTACGAACAGCAATAGCACAATGGCACAGTAGCAGTGCTTCGCTAATCAGCCTAGGCGATCCACAACTCCGACGTTTACATGGCGAGATGCGTTCGTTCAGCTGCAGTATTGTTTTAAGTCATATTTCGCATGCTAATATGATGGCAATCTGTGGCAACTGAAATCAAAACACGCCATCACGTGAGCAGTCCACCATCAGTCACCGTGGCGTCGTAGCAGTAATTTATCAAGCCTGCGATTTTTTCTTGCTTCCATGTGAGAGCGCAATGTTTTTTTTTTACATATGAATGCATTTTTACTTTTCCCGAAACGAGGCGTCAAATCTCTACATCCAAAAAAATGTCTCTAAAGTCTGTATCATTGCAGGCGGGAGAGAACTCAGTCCATGTTCCACACAAAACAGTCCATACGAAGCTTCCTCTTGCAGGCAGTTTATAGGTAGACAGGTGCCTTTTGCGGGCAGACATCTTTTGCACGCAGTTAATACATCCGCCTCTTGGGTCCGTTTGGATTCCATCAGGTGCGACCACCAGCGACCTCAATTTTGAAAAAAATAGAACGTCAGGCTTCGAAAGAAGCCTGAAAAGAAGCCTGACGTTCTCTGTTTTCATTGTTCATTTAATGACGACAATCAGCTCCTTTCTAAGCGCAAGCCTGCTGTTTTTGTTGAAACAAATCCTTCTGTTCAAAAGAATGCCTATCAGTGACGTCAGATAACGAAATAGATATTCTTCGTCGTGAGGCCCGTTCTTTTCGCTGCACTTTGAAGGCCCATCGTTCAAGTGAATGTCGTCGACGCGATGTTTGCTCACCTGCAAAGGACGACATGCATATTTTCCTTCTACTCAGACAGCTACCGTTGCCCACGCCTCACGCTGAAAAAGTATATCATGCTGCTGCATCGCATTTTAAAAATGATATGACGGAACAGCGATTTCTTCGTTAGAATATTCCAGCCTGAGCAGTGCTTGAAGTTCAACGAAGCTTCACACGATACGTGATAGATGGAGGCATCCAAATAAGTTTCGTGAAGCAAGATACACGGAGGAAACTAAAGTTTGCAGTAGTCGGCGTTTTTACCCTGTCTATGAACACGTTGGCTAAATGAAATAGACAGGAACAAGAAATATGGTTTTGTGATTTACATTGCAGAGCCAATTTGAGAACGCACGTTGTAGTAGAGATACGGTGGAAATTTCCGTGATTTCCTGAGTAATTCAGATTGCGTCACTGACACTGCGTTTATAAATAAATTTGAGGAAGCGCGAAAAAACATCGGTAGCATAGCCATGGCTGAATCTGGCATATTAGATGATAGCAGAGGACTTCTGACTGGTGATGGCCAGATGTTTAAGTTTACTGGCGAAATTATGCAGCGCAAGAATTGTAATATTGTTGCCTTGATATATAAACTTGGTTCGACCTGTCGAGGGTAGTACAGGAAACAAAACTTAACGTGCTACATTGCTTTGCATCCTGTGTGTGCTGCAGAGCTGTGTGAATACTGAGGATGAGCAAGATCAAGCCGACCCTGCCCTCAATTTTGGGAACTTGAGACCCTAGACTTTCGTAATCGCGAACTAGCAATTCAGAAGAACCCGGCGCTTGGTAACTTAGAATCGGCTATTGCAATAATCAATGACAGGTAAAGAATCGGGCGTCCAGGTAAAGAGGTCGCATTGACCCCTTATAGGGCAACCGCAGAGAAATTTTGCAAATAATGGATTACTTATGGCGACGGCTTTTAAGGAAACCGGTCTTGTTGCAGGGAATATACTACTCAATACTGCAGTATATTGTTAATGCACGCGCGGAACTGTCACCGGAGTATGAGGGGCAAATATAGCATATATAATATATGCCGCACAGGGAAGTGCCGAAAGGTCATCCAACGAAAAAACTTCTAGTTGCTTTTGACGCCTGCTCTTTTGTTTTCCGTCACTAAATGTGTGTCTGGACAAACGAGTAAGCTTAAAACTGGAAGTTCTTGAACTTCCGACGACAGCTTAAAACTTTTATTTTCACCTCTTCCACGCCACACAATATCGCTCACAGTGTCCGTACTGTGGAGCAAAGCCCACAGTATATCATTGCACTTGGGAGTGCCCAGAGCCTCCGGGTTACTCCTCTATTCCTTCACTTTCACCTTCCTCCTGGGAGACTGCACTGACCAGCTTAGACCCGCAAGAGCAGCGACGGCTGATCCTGCGGGCACCCGGAGTGGCGCGAGCCAATGTGGCCCTGAACTAAGGGCTATGCCCTACGAGGATGTCACCTCATCTCATTACAAATAAATGTTTTCTCTCTCTCTCATAATCATTTTTACTTAAGTTTCGGTGTCGTCCTATAGATCAACTACTGAGGTTGAGATGGACCTTGTGAAAATGGGAGTGTAAGAAACAAACATCGATGCTTTCCGATTTTTTTTACTAGAACGTGCCGATGTAATATTAGCCTGATCAACTGGATGAGGTGTCATATTTCTCGAAAGTCTGCGCCACCGTAAGCTCGTTCCTAGTGTCGGCAACGCTTCCACATCATCTGGACACTCGTAGGAGACAAGATGATCGCGGATCAGATGAACTCTTGACCCCATGTAGATGATACGCTTGCTTTGACGGGCTGCTAATAATATACATTTCACATGTACAAATGGCCTAAAGTGATAATTTTCAACGCAGGAATGATGCTGAACAAATTGTCTAGGAACTGTGTTCCCCTGAAAGAAAATTTTATTCGCTCCCGTAAAGCGCAAGTTTAATTCTACAACCAGCATCTAATATTGCTGCCTAGGTAACGTGCAAATAATTTGGCATAGCATGAGGTGACGATGACACCATGCATCCCAGCCTTAATTTTGCGCATATTGCTTTGAAAAATACACCACCTGCGAATTGTTTAGTTCTTCGTCATATATGCGGAATCTTCAATCCCTCGGGAAGTTTTAGTCTGTCTTAGGAGGAAAAATGTTTCTTCAACAGCTATGGATCGAAAAACATGGATAGTACTCTCGACTTCTGGAGGAGCATGAGTGCCAGTTGGTCACGTCGACTTCTAGAGGCTCAAAGAGATCAACGCTTCATTATGTTAATTTTAGCTTTTTAGATACTGATTCGGTGCACATGTTCTGTGACTCAAGTACCCATTTCTATGGTGCCGTGCCATATATGCATTGTCGAAATGAAATAGGAGCTAATCGGAAGATCTACTTGCTTGCTAAGGTCAGATTGACACCAATCAGGTTGACAGAACCAAAGCTTGAGCGTATGGGAGCATTATTTACTTCCAGGATGACCAAATCGGAGGTTATTTATTGGATGCTCTTGAATAACCATGCCCTGAACCGACTCCTCTATAGTATAACGGGAAACATTTGCTGCGAATAGAGTTGCTGAAATGCCAGAAATCTCACATCCTAAACAGTGGAAGTACTGCCCAAGAGAAACGAATTCGGCAGATCTGCTTATTCAAGGTAGTTAATCTGACGAGATTAAAAACAGCAGTTTGGTGAAAATTACCATGTTGATTTTATTCAATAGAATTTTGAGCCCAAGATACCCGGCAGGGCCAGATTCCTTGGTGAGCAACTGTTTGCTTAATTTATAATTGCAGACATTTCCGAAGTACCTATAATATGCTTATTGAGAAATGCAGCAACCTGATGCTCTTCAATATAACCGTGTCGGTACTATGTTCCAGCAAGAAATCTTATTTATTAACTAACGGTGCCTTGTCGAGGGCAGAAATTGAAGCTGCAGAAAAATCATTCACCAAACTAGAAAAGGCCAAACAGTGCCGTCAGGCGTTGTGATACCGTATGCATTCAGAAATGAGGACGATCTGCGGTACTACTATGCTCGAGTCATTTATCGATGCTGAGGAACAGGTAAGAGAGCGAAGTACACAAGTTTCATCACACCAAAACACATATAATTCTCCGTTACATTAACGCAAATTTAATACGGGGACCTTATCATTGACGGCACTTACTGCAGACTTCTATAAAGTGGTCTATAACATCTATTAATAAAACTGAGTGAAAGCTTCTTAATTTCGAAGCTACGGAACCGTGCTAAGAATAGTATATTCTACTACCCAATTGAGAAATGGTACACACCAACATCTGTTTGAATTGTTACTACAAAAATTCCCGCCTACTGACTACGAGAACGAAGGAACTTTGGCGTGCTTCGCTGTGACATTGCTGGGCCGTTATTGATTACTGACAACAAATCAACAGTACACAGTTTCATAATCATCCGTTGAATAAGAAGAGCTGTTCATCTTGAACAAGTGCGGTATATGCCGACTAATTCTTGCTATACGCCTTTAAGAGGTCCATAGCAAAAAGGGCAGCTCAGTTGCTCAGTTATGAACAATGAACTTGTGCTGCCACAGTGAATCTTCTCTGTTCGGCATGGCATTGTCTAAGAGATCTCTTTTTTCCGGAATGCTGTGGTGGAGTGGTTTCTGGGTGCACCTTATAGGCTCTGTAAAGTGAGTGTTGAGAACTGCAATATAGAGAGCCTCTGTCACCTCGGAGCAGTTTTACAAACTGCTCTTTAAAATAGAAGCAGTTATGAGATCCAGGCTGCTCAGCATGGCTTATAGCACCAGCAACAGTGAACCATCTGTGTTGAGACGAGCCCAAATTTTATGCAGCAGAAGGCTGAGAACATCAAAACTCTGCCTTCTTCGCCAACTGAGCACAACCGGAAGCGTTACCGCCGTTTACTGAGTGGGTTGCGGGCACGATAGGAAAAGAACGCGTTCTTCAGCTTGCATCATTTCACACCATCGCACGTAGGAAGACTTGAAAGTTGTAGACCTGCTATTCGAAGATCAAACTGCTTCAATAGGACTCTGGAGATAAAAAGTGACCGAAATAGTTTACCCAGGGCAAGACAACGAAATTCGCAGCTGCCAAGTTAGGCTACGCATGGAAAGTTCTGAACACGTCAAGTACAAAAAGTACACCCTCTGGAAGTCGTCAAGTTTAAGAATTTTCTGAAGTAATGAATAGAGGGAACTTTGCTGCTTTTCTCGTCCAGCCACTACTGGAATACTAGTTAGTTTCTTCGTGCTTGTAGCTTGAGATGTTCTGTGGCTTTGTGATTACGCTTAATTTGTCTTCATTCTTCGATATTTCAAGACAATGCGTACTTTTCTAAATGTAGAAGGCAATAGCATTCGATATACACGCATATTTGCTACTGATTGCAGCAGTTGCGTCAGTCAAGGTAGCGAAATCGCCACACGCCAAGCGTCTTAATGCGCTGGCTTACCCGTGAGAAATTCTTCAGGGTGTTCTTTGCCGTTAAGCGACAAATCCGCCCGTGACGTAGTAGTTTGAATATTGTGCTTGTGTTATAGAGGTGCTATATTCGAATCGTGCCTTTGGGCAATTTTGTGAATGCTTATGCAATTATTTATAACACACGACTTTGCCGAGAATGACGAGTTTGCAAAGTCTCGAAGCCGTATAATGTCAGAAAGACGAAGTTTAGGCAATTCCATGTACTAAAAGTTATTCCCATGATCGCTGAACCATCGTGATTGCAGCTCCTGCAGACACTGTTCCCTGTAACAAATATTGTATAAAGCTCTAAGTCCTCAAAAGTTCGGGGGATGATGTGAAACAAGAGGCCCCTTAGCGGGCGTGTCGTGAAGCAGTAAAAAATAAAAAGCACGCTTATCAGTTTTCCTAACTGCCAATTGTTCTGCTTTCAAATATATTTTATGCACGTGTGCGCGAAATTACGTCGGTTTAGTGCAGGTCAGTTTGACGGAAAAGCCTTTGCGGGGCACGCTGCATACGTTGCAATGTCAATGATTGCCAACACGGCGAGATATCCTGGGCGAAGACGGAGGCAAGAAGAGCGTCGCACGACGTGAATTCGATATGGCAAACGATGAAACTTTGCCAGACATAAAGAAAACCACGTAGTTGCATCAAACACGTACTGTCAATACTGCTGAATGATGCTTTACTGCAGGTTATGAAGTAATATATCCAATCTATTCACAAAATTGCGCCGCTCCGTGCCTGACGCGCTGCGATGTGCATAGAAGCTTCCTGAACTTTCTTTGACCCAGGCTTTGATGAGAAAGTGTCTTGCTCTCCGATGCCCGCGCGTTTCCTCTGTTACTGATATCGTAGAAATCTGCACAAGTCCTACTGTGATGAATTATTCGCAATGCCCATCATTGCCACTGTTCTCTACCTTATTCTGAAATGCGATTATGTTATTGTGTTTTTCAGCCTGTGCCCGAAGCGGAGCTCGCAACTCTTCATGATTTTATTTGCACTTACTCTGATTTTCGTGTTATTTATCGACAATGTTTTGGCAGCTACAAGTGAAACTACGCGCAGCATTCTGCGACGTGTCACATGTCTGCATATAACCACAAGCGACATGTGGATTCCGTGGATTTCTTTCAACTTGGTCACCTTTGCCTTTCATAGTCGTAACTGCCTGCTGACGCTGTTTCAAGCTAAGGGCTGGTTGTTGCAGTATGAACGACCGAACATGCTAAAGGAAGTCAGTCATGCACAGAAATCGCGTCGAACCGCCGCGCTTGCTTAGTGGCTATGGTGCTGGGCTTCACGAGGTCATGGGATCCCGAGGTCGTGGGTTCACGAGGTCGTGGGAGGTCGTGGGAGGTCGTGGCATGAGGTCGTAGGATTGAATCCGGGCCACGGGGGCCTCATTTCTATTGTGGCGAAATGCGAAAATACCCGTGTACTTCGATTTTCTTGGACGTTAAAGAACCCCAGGTGCTCACAATTTCTGCAGTCCCTCTCTTTGGCGTGTCTCATAATCAGATAGTGGTTTTGACATGTAAAACCCCATAATTCCTTTTTTCAAAAATCGCCTAGCGAAATATGTGTGCATAGAACAAGGGAGCATGATAAAAATTGTATAGATCTCACGCACTGTGGCAATCGATGTAAGCGAAACAAGTTTTGTCAGCTGTTTGCGTTAATTGACGCGGCATATGACAGTCGTGACAGGATGTGAAATGTTACCTTGCCTGCTCCGCATGTGTTTGTTGTTCTTTCTCTACTCGACGCTTTACGCGAGCCTTCGTCTCGTCCGCACTAAGTGCCCGCTTCGGCGCCATTCTGGGTTGTAGCTCACGAAACCGCATCCCCTCTCTCTCTCTCTCTCTCTCTCTCTCTAATCCTTCGCTATTATTCTCCCCACCTCCTCCTCCATCTGTCGTTGCTGTTGTGGGTGAGCACCGAGAGAAGCGCGGCAGCTCCTGCACATCATTTGTGAGGGGTCGTGCCTAGGTAGGCGTCCAAATGGCATTGTGCAGATGCGACGCGGCGTAATTCTTCACACGGGCTTCTCTGGTCGCCTTTCGTTTGTGCCACACTCCTGTCACGCACTAACGCAATAGCGTTAAGAGCCCCGTGTCGCAGAATATCCGTTGTCGACGCCGCGGGCGTCGCTTGGCGAATAATCGTTCTGAACCGCAACCGCGCAGGCATTCCATATGGCGCACACCCTGTGTTACATTCTTTTCAAATTATTCCTCGGAATTTTGAAAATGACAGCTCATAAACAAATGTCATGAAAAAATGCTCTAAAAGCCAGGGGATCTCATACCTCAACATGTTATCACTGGCTTTACTGAACAATAATATATAACAAAACATTGACGTTTCGCTACCTATGCGGGTGGCATCGTCAGTACGCAAATGGCAACAAATGAGAAAATACATCCTATTTATGTATGATACTGCCGTAAACATGCGGCAGGGGCCAGGTTAGAATTGCATGCAGATTGATTGCGACGCATAAACTATGATTCCACAAATTTTGTTGGGCCCTATCGGTGTTCGCGTGCTAACGTGGCTACATTACCAAATCGAACATGTATTCTTTTGTTAAAGAATGATCCACCAGTACCGTCTTTGCACGTGCGGCGTGGGTGGCATTCATAACATCCCTTAAGTTTTCCTTGAGTCGAGTGCGACGCAGCCGCCCCGTCTCGCCAATGTGGCTGGCAACCACATTCCGAGCAGTCCGCCTTGTAAACGACACCACCTTGTTCGTCCGGAGGTGTGCTGTCCTTTGGCTTCGGGAACACGTTTGCCAATGTGTTCAATGTTGCAATGTTCAATGCGTTGCAATGCTGGGTGTTCGCACTGTGTTCAATCCCTCGCGCACATTGGCTAACGCGTTCCTGAAGCCAAAGGCCCGCACACCTCCGGACGAACAAAGGGGTGTCGCCTGCAAGCCTGACTGCACGGACGGTGGAACCTGATGGGGCGGCGACGTCGCACTCGACTGAAATAACGCTTCAGGGATGCTACGAAAGCCACCGATGACAAACGTGCAAAGACGGAACTGGTGGATCCTTGCTTACCAAAAGGACACATGTTCGATTTTCATAATGTAGCCACGTTAGCACGGGAACGCCGATATGTGGAAAATATGTGGAATCATGGCTTATCCGTCGCCATCGATCTGCATGCAAGTCTAACCGTGGCCCCCTGGCGGATATTTCCGGCAGTATCATACATAAATAGGATGTATGTTCTGAGTTGTGGCAATTTGCGTACTGATGGTGCCACCCGCACAGGTAGCTCAACGTCTGTTCTTGTTATATTTTGGTGTTGAGTAAAGCCAGTGATAACAACACGTTGAAGTAAATGCCATGAAAGCAACTACCGACAGCGCATGCCTTTTATGTTTTTCTGATGAGGCGACGTCTCAATCACGTCCTGACGCGGCCGGCGTTAGCGGCGTTCCGGACAGCAGCAGGCGCAGCAGCTCAGAGCAGCAGCTCAGAGCAGCAGCAGCAGAAGCAGTGGGAAAGCCGTAAGAAGAGGTAAAGAAAGCTTCGCTTTAAACCTCACCCGCGATTACGATATTCCCTGGCCTGAAATTCGAGCGCAACTCTATGCGTATTTTCATTTCGGTATATATTAGCTGGCAGGGACATTCTTTGTCGTGCGGCACATTCCAAACGGAGCGAAGTGTGCCGCGTCTGCCTCGCTTATCGAGAGCACGCGAGAGTCAGCGCGTGCATGAGGGGTGGACGCGATTAACCGCAGCAGCCGCAGACAGCCCTCCGCTCATGCCACGCATTGCTTCCATACAGACGACGCGTGCTATTCGTGGCATATGTAACCATCGTCGCCCCGCAGCCCGCTTTGCGCGGCACTACACTTTTCTTCCCACGCTTTCGTTCCAGCAGCGGCGACAGTGGCCCTTCGCGAGGAAGTCGTGTGACAGCAGTGTCAGCGGCGATAACACGCAGTGGAGCGCCACATCGAGCCTTATGCGTAGCCGCTCGCCATCGCCCTTTGCAGGAGCTGTGATCCCCGTCACACACGCTGATACGAGAGACTGACCTGAGCAGCCGGCAGCGCCGGCGAGCGTAACTCTCCCCGCCTCACGGCACCCTGCCACAACCTCCCCCGCAGAAGCGCAGATGAAATTGCACACGCAGCTTCGGATGCCTAGGCTGCCGGCAACTCTGCGTATACGTACGGCGTCTACCTTCTGCTCCTCCGCCGCTTTCCGCCTCATGGTACCGCGGCACCCTCCATCCTGCGCTATCTACTTTCTTTCATCTCCCGCTGCACTCCACGTTCGCTTTCATTCTTCGCGGCGCTTGATCGTACGGTTAAGCCGTCGCTCGCCGCAGGAACCGGCGCCTAAGCTATGTGCTCTGAAACATAGCACTGGTTTATTGTGCACCGAGCTGTCGCAATTCTCGTGGATAGCGTGCTACTGCAGCTTTCTGCGTGGGTTATCTGTCTGACAAAATGTATAGGAACACGGTAGTAATTTGAGGGTGGTTGTCCACAATTTCATCTGAAAATTAGTTTTGTCAATCCAGTGTAGTTCAGCCTACGTGCAGATATGTTGACGGTGACGATTACTACGTATTTCTACACATTGGTGAACGCTGTAATTCTACCGTGTGCTTTTCTTTGCTATGTCACCAGTTTCTCAAGAGCATTTGTGTCCAGAGCCAAGCATGCGCAAAGGAATTGAAAACGATAGAGCTTCAGGTAAGACCTCGGGAATGCGGAGACCATAGTTTACGACACTTTTTAATTAAGTGTAAATATGTAGCACAGGTTGAAGTACGAAAAACAAATAAGAATTTTATCGCGGAACTGCACCCACGAAAGCAATACATAATTCAGCTCGGCTTTCTTCAGGGCGAGTTGATATATACGTTGACCCCGAATACTGAAAGGCGGTATACGTACTCCATGATAGATTCGATGCATATATTGGATATTTCCTTTGAACTTTATATATAATAAAACAACCGAGCTCCGGCCGCAAATACCACAGTTTTACTGCCTGCAGTATGTTATCCAAAGGACAGTCATTATTTGCTTGGGAAGTCAGAGATTACGCTTCAGAAAGCGGTCATTTCCTATTAGCTAGCATTTTAACCCAATACCGTAGGACACATTAGGATAGTCATGACTTGAGTTCGTTGGGACGTCATTATGATAATGAAAACAGAGGACTCCGTTAAGGGGCGTTCGTGTGCTGCTATAGCTCTGTATAAAATAAAATAAAAAAGTATGGTATATGTCGCAATTGGTAAATTAAATCCAGTCAGTTGAAAAGCACGTCCCTTTGTAATGCCATTTTGAAAATGGCATAAATTTCGAATCTAGGCACAGTCACACTTGCGGTGAAAATGCACTTTTTGCAAACCCCGGATACCTACATATTAAGGAGGGCACCCAATATAGCCGCGGCCATATTTGACGTGGAACTTTGATGTTGTGCTGCAGTTTTGTTGAGTGGTGCACCGGTCTGCCCTTAACGTTGTTTGAATGCAGTAGCCTTGATGCTCTGAAATCATCAGATGAAAGTAACGAATGTTTCAGAGCAATACCTCATGCCTCCCGCCGGTCACCGTCTGTGTCGGCTGCACATCTTTGGAGGTTATGGTACAACATATTGGGTTCTGTTGCTGGGACAAAAAAAAAGCATGCCGCACTTCAAAATGTTTCCAGGCTCGTAAACGTGCGTTATTACAATCTCTCATATTAATGTCTAACATTTTGTTGCAGCTTCTCATACCATGCACGCGGAAGAAACTTTGGGCCATATGGGTATGTTACTACCAACACATTCCTATTATGCTAAATCAGCGGCTAAAATGGAGCCTGAGTTGCTGCCCCTCAATCAGGGAGTCTTATTTACCTCCGCTGGTGCAATATAATAAAATCATTATGCCTGCCACGCACAGTTCTTCCAACGTTAGAGTTGACGAACAACCTACGTAAATTTGGCATAAGTGCAGCGCAATGCTTCCCAATTCCAGAAAATGACCCTATAACGATACCATCACGAAACTGACCTCCGCATTGCCTGAATGCTGCTTGTATTCTAAGTATATGCACACTCATCAAACCTGCCGCCGTAGCTTAGCGACTGTGGCCTTACGCGGCTGACCTCAAAGTCGCGAGTTCGATTTCGGCCCCGACTGCCCGATTTCACTTAGGCCACCTGCAAAAAGGTTCGTGCGCTTACGTTCAATGCGCGCTTAAGAACCCCAGGTGATAAAAACCAATCCGGAATCCCTCACTGCAGCGTGTTTCAGAATGAGATGGCCGTTTTGCCAGGTGAAACCCCAGAATTTACTTATTTACAACGAATGAGTGTTATGCCGCACCTCATCAAAAATCTGTCTCGTGTGCGCACGTCACGCAATCGTCATCACGCAAAGGCGCGAGGTGGCGATTCATTGCCTACCTAATGATAAGGATACACGGCAAAGCAATGTTAGGAAGGTTCCGCTTATTAAAGGATTAGTGCTGTTCAAGAGGCGCATTTGTGGTAATATGGATTTGTCACCGCTTCGTTTCAAAGGGGATGACACTAAGTCATCCTCATTATCATCATCCTCCTCCTCCTCATCATCATTATCATCAGTTGATTTGCGTTTGAAATCGGCGAAGCGCAAAACAAAATTTGTTTTTATGAACGACGCAGGGACATGGATGAAAATAAATGGACGGCTAAAGTGCAGAAGTAGAGTGTACTAGAACATCGAGAGGGTCGGGAACGGCCGCTCATTCAATGCATTCAATGTGAAGCCTAAGGACCGTAACGCCATTGGGGATCGCTGAGATCGATAGCCCTCACGCGGCGTGGTACAGAGGTGGAATGTTTGCTTCCCACGGAAAATACCGGCGTTGGAATCTCAGCGAGGGGTAGTGTTTTTCTGTTTTTTGAATACTTCATGCGTTGACGTTATATTCTTTATACGCCTGCTTAATGTTTGCTTCCGTTGCTATGTAATGCAAAAAGGGTGAGCCATAACATGGAAGAATAACAACAAAATTGAATTTTTTAACATTAAACGATAATTTTTGCAGCGCCAGCTCACAGGAATTAACGGAACTGCCACAATGAATGCGTGGCCTCTGAGCCCTGTACGCATACACAAGCCTGCTGACGCCGGCTGACAGGCTCCGCTTGCTTCGCTGGCTGTGCTTTCCGAAGCCATCGACGCAAAAGGGAAATGGGCTGTAGTAGCCGACATTCGGGGACTGACATGCTGATAGCTTTCGTAAATGAACGATCCGACCGGCAGTCATTGTTCGCTTCGCATTAAGACTGAAAGAATGTTCTCCCGTATACAAATGTCTGGCCGCTGTGTTGGTCCAACATATGGTCCCATATGTTGTCGTTTGTTGCGGTGGCCTGAGCAACAAAGCATACAAGCGCTTCCGATTAAATGCACGTTTATTTCTCGTTCTTGAACATGAAGGCCAAAGAAAAAATACTTTGCCAAATTTATGAGTACCGCTATTTTAAGCTGTTGTGACTGGTGACGCATACGCAGTGCAACGAAGTCATTAGACTGCAGTTACGGTGCCGCAAACGACACTCCTTGCGTTCTAATTTAACATAGGAAGGAAATGAAGTCTCTCGCTTAAATATATCCGTTGGGCGGCGATCCCAGTTCGAGTGGCGTCGTGCAGTGGGTTCTTTCGCTGTATGTGGTTCTGGCAGTCTCTCAGACGCAGACAAGGGGGAGGTTCTGGCATGATGTCACAGCAAAGGAATGGCATGAAAGCTATTATGTCACTTCGCAGAGTCTTTAGTATGCAAGGTCAGTACCATTCAACACGCATGTTGAATAGACGTGCTTGGCAAGGTGCGTTGCAGTGACCAAGGATGGTAAGATCTCGAATTAGCCTAGACTTGAGGAGGGAACGGGAGAAACTGCTACATAAGAAGCCAATCAATGAGTTAGAGGTAAGAGGGAAAGAGAGGAATTCCGGATAAAGCTACGGAACAGGTATTGGGCTTTAACTCAGGAAGAGGACCTTAGTGTTGAAGCAATGGACGACAATCTTATGTGCATCATTAAGGAGGGTTCAATGGAAGTCGGTGGGAACTTGGTTAGACAGGATACCGGTAAGCTATCGCAGGAGGTGAAAGATCTGATTAAGAAACGCCAATGTATGAAAGCCTCTAACCCTACAGCTAGAATAGAAAGGGCAGAACTTTCCAAGTTAATAAACAAGCGTAAGATAGCTCACACAGGGAAGTAGATTATGGATAGAATTGAGCATGCTCTCAGGAACGGAGGAAGCCTAAAATCAGTGAAGAAGAAAGTAGGAATAGGCAAGAATCACATCTGCGCGCTAAGAGACAAAGCTGGAAATATCATTACTAATATGGATGAGATAGTTCAAGCGGCTGAGGAGTTCTATAGAGATTTATACAGTACCAGTGGCACCCACGACGATAATGGAAGAAGGAATTATCTAGTGGAATTTCAAATCGCACAAATAACGCCGGAAGAAGTAAAGAAAGCCTTGGGAGCTATGCAAAGGGAGAAGGCAGCTGGGGAGGATTAGGTAACAAGATTTGTTGAAGGATGGTGGACAGATTGTTCTAGAAGTATTGGCCACCCTGTATACACAATCCCTCATGACCTCGAGCGTACCGGAATCTTGGAAGAACGCCCACATAATCTTAATCCATAAGAAAGGGGCCGCCAATGACTTGAAAATAGTATAGACGGATCAGCTTACTGTTCGTTGAGTACAAAGTATTTACTAAGGTAATTGCAAATGCAATCAGGAACACCTTCGACTTCAGTCAAGCAATGGACCAGCCAGGATTTCATAAAGGCTGGTCAACAATAGACCACATTCAAAGTATCAATGAGGTGATAGAAAAATGTGCGGAATACAACGAAACCTTATATATTGTCACGTGGTGGTGACGTTAAGAACACAGTAGCAATACTGTGAAAGACAAAACTAGATTTTATTGGGCGAACCTGTGCCCACAAAACAGGCTACAGTTATAGCACAACGAAAGCGGCGAACAGAGTCGGCGATCGCCGGAAATCTGATCGGCGGGTCAAGCGCGTCGGCTTTTATAGAGCAGTCGTCGAACGTTCCAGACTAATCGTTTGGACCCACGTGCCTTCCACAAAGTTCTACACCATTCGCGTTACGCGATGAAATCAGATAACACAAGGTTCGTCGACAACAGACAGCCGGGTAGAAGCATCGATAACTTTCCAGAAACGTCGGATACATGCAGGCGCCTCCGTCGCTGTGCGATTACAGTCGTTAAGCGGCGAAACGTGGTCGCCCGATAAAGATAAGCACACGTATCAATACCCCCCTCTTAAAAAGCATCGACCCGATGCTGCATAAAAACGAAAGTAATAAAGAAAAACACCCGTAGCAAAGAAAATAAAATAAGGAAGTTCGTCAGCGTCCGTAAAAGGGTTTCAGACGCACCACGTGGACCACTTCAGATCGTGCGCGGCGCCGCTGTGAATGCGAAATTCCGTCTGGCACGACCTCACAGTCCAGTGCGCCAATATGTCGAATGACCTTGTAGGGTCCGAAAGTGCGGCGCAATAGTTTCTCACTCAGACCTCGTCGGCGTATCGGTGTCCAAACCCAAACACAGTCGCCGGGCTAGTACTCGACGAAGCGTCGTCGGAGGTTGTAGTGTCGGCTGTCGGTCCTCTGTTGGTTCTTGATCCGTAGGCGGGCGAGCTGTCGGGCTTCTTCGGCGCGCTGCAGATAGCTAGCGACGTCAACATTCTCTTCGTCAGTGACGTGGGGCAGCATGGCGTCGAGCGTCGTTGTCGGGATCCTGCCGTAAACCAGCTTAAACGGCGTGATCTGTGTTGTTTCTTGCACTGCCGTGTTGTAAGCGAAGGTTACATACGGCAGGACCGCGTCCCACGTCTTGTGCTCGACGTCGACGTACATTGCTAGCATGTCGGCGAGGGTCTTGTTCAGGCGCTCCGTGAGACCATTCGTCTGCGGATGGTAGGCAGTTGTCCTCCTGTGGCTTGTCTGGCTATACTGCAGAATGGCCTGGGTGAGCTCTGCTGTAAAAGCCGTTCCTCTGTCGGTGATGAGGACTTCTGGAGCACCATGTCGCAGCAGGATGTTCTCGACGAAAAATTTCGCCACTTCGGCTGCGCTGCCTTTTGGTAGAGCTTTAGTTTCAGCAAAGCGGGTGAGATAGTCCGTCGCCACGACGATCCACTTATTCCCGGATGTTGACATGGAAAACGGCCCCAACAAATCCATCCCAATCTGCTGGAATGGTCGGCGAGGAGGTTCGATCGGCTGTAGTAATCCTGCAGGCCTTGTCGGTGGTGTCTTGCGTCGTTGACAGTCTCGGCATGTCTTGACGTAACGGGCGACGTCGGCGGTCAGACGCGGCCAGTAATACCTTTCCTGTATTCTCGACAGCGTCCGGGAGAACCCCAGGTGCCCAGCGGTTGGATCGTCATGTAGGGCGTGCAGTATTTCTGGACGCAGCGCTGAGGGTACAACAAGAAGGTAGCTGGCACGGACTGGTGAGAAGTTCTTCTTCACGAGCAGGTTGTTTTGTAGCGTGAACGAAGAAAACCCGCGCTTAAATGCCCTAGGGACAACGTCGGTGTTCCCTTCCAAATACTCGACGAGGCCTTTAGCTCCGGGTCTGCTCGTTGCTGTTTAGTGAAGTCTTCCGCGCTTATTATCCCAAGGAAGGCGTCGTCGTCCTCGTCGTCTTGCGGCGGGGGATCGATGGGGGCGCGTGATAAGCAGTCGGCGTCGGAGTGTTTTCTTCCGGACTTGTATATTACCGTGACGTCATATTCTTGTAGTCTGAGGCTCCACCGCGCCAGCCGTCCTGAAGGGTCCTTTAAGTTAGCTAGCCAACACAACGCGTGGTGGTCGCTGACGACTTTGAATGGCCTGCCATAGAGGTAAGGGCGGAATTTAGCTGTAGCCCAAATGATGGCGAGGCATTCCTTTTCAGTCGTAGAATAATTGCTTTCCGCTTTTGACAGCGACCGGCTAGCATACGATATCACCCGTTCAAGTCCTTCTTTCCTCTGAACTAGGACGGCACCGAGGCCTAGGCTACTGGCGTCAGTGTGGATTTCGGTATCGGCGTCCTCGTCGAAGTGTGCAAGTACCGGCGGCGACTGCATGCGTCGTTTGAGTTCTTGAAATGCCTTGGCCTGCGGCGTTTCCCACTTGAACTCGACATCACATTTGGTTAGATGTGTTAGCGGCTCCGCGATGCGTGAAAAGTCCTTGACAAAGCGCCTACAGTAGGCACACATGCCAAGGAATCTGCGCGCTGCCTTCTTGTCGGTTGGCTGCGGGAACTTTGCGATGGCAGCTGTCTTCTGTGGATTTGCTGATGACGTGGCCTAGAAACAAAAGCTCATCGTAAGCGAATCGGCACTTTTCCGCCTTCAGAGTGAGCCCTGATGACTTGATGGCCTCTAGTACTGTCGCAAGCCGCCTCAGGTGATCGTCGAAATTTCCGACGAAGACGACGACGTCATCCAAGTAAACGAGACAGGTCTGCCACTTCAATCCTGCTAAAACCGTGTCCATCACGCGCTGGAACGTTGCAGGCGCCGAGCACAGTCCGAATGGCATAACCTTGAACTCGTAGAGGCCGTCTGGGGTGATGAAGGCCGTCTTTTCGCGATCTCTTTCGTCGACTTCTATTTGTCAATAGCCCGACTTGAGGTCCATTGACGAGAAGTATTTAGCGTTGCAGAGCCGATCCAGTGCGTCGTCTATCCGTGGGAGGGGGTATACGTCCTTCTTCGTGATCTTGTTCAGACGACGATAATCGACGCAGAAACGCAGGGTTCCGTCCTTTTTTTTCACCAAGACTACAGGAGATGCCCACAGGCTTTTGGACGGCTGGATGATGTCGTCGCGTAGCATTTCGTCGACTTGGTGCCTTATAGCTTCGCGTTCTCGCGTCGAAACTCGGTATGGGCTCTGGCGGAGAGGTCGAGCGCCCTCTTCGGTTATTATGCGATGCTTTGCGACTGGGGTTCGTCGAATCCTTGATGACATCGAAAAGCACTCTTTGTATCGTCGAAGTAGACTTCTGAGCTGTTGCTTAATCGCGGGGAGACTTGGATTTATGTCGAAGTCTGGCTCGGGAACTAAGGTCGTCGGGGTAGATGCGGCGGAATCCGAGAGGACAAACGCATTGCTGTTTTCCAGAATTTCCTCGATGTATGCGATCGTCGTGCCCTTGTTGATGTGCTTGAACTCCTGGCTGAAGTTTGTCAGCAACACTTTCGTGTTTCCTCCGTGCAGTCGAGCGATCCCTCTTGTGACGCAAATTTCACGGTCTAGCAGTAGACGCTGGTCACCTTCGATGACGCCTTCTACGTCAGCGAGTGTTTCGGTGCCGACCGAAATAACAATGCTGGAGCGAGGCGGGATGCTCACTTGATGTTCGAGCACACTCAAGGCGTGGTGACTACGAGGGCTCTCTGGCGGTATCGCATGATCTTCCGACAGCGTTATGGACTTCGGCTTCAGGTCGATGACTGCGCCGTGTTGGTTGAGGAAGTCCATGCCGAGAATGACGTCTCGTGAACACTGTTTGAGGATAACGAAGGTGACAGGGTAAGTGCGGTCATGAATGGTAATTCTTGCCGTGCACATTCCTGTCGGCGTAATCAGGTGTCCTCCAGCGGTCCGAATTTGAGGGCCTTCCCATGCAGTCTTAACCTTCTTTAACTGGACGGCGATGTGTCCACTCATGACTGAGTAATCGGCGCCTGTGTCGACTAAGGCGGTGACTGCGTGGCCGTCTAGAAGCACGTCGAGGTCGGTGGTTCTTTGTCTTGCATTGCAGTTGGGTTTTGGCGTCGGATCACGGCTGCGTCGTGAACTGAAGCTGGTACGTCGCATCGTCAAGTCGTCTTTCGTCGGTGTAGTCTTGGCTTCCTGACTTCCTCGGGACGGCGGCGTGTCGTTATTATGTCGTCGAGATGGTTTCTTCGGCGTCTTCGTCGGCGGCGGAGGATCTTCGTCAGTTCGACGAACAGCAACCGCACCTCCATCGGTTGCTGCCTTTAGTTTTCCGGATATGGGCTCGCTGACCGGCCCCGGGCTGGGCCAGTGTATGGTCGGCGCTACGGCGACAGGTAGCGGCCTGGTGATGGCGAACGCGACGGTCGTCGAGAGCTCCACTGAGTAGCGGCGAGGTAGTCGGCGATATCCCGGGGGCGTTCACCTTGTTGCGGGCGCCGAGCATTCACGGCGAATCCTCACAGTCCCATCTCCTGGTATGGACATCGTCGGTAGGCGTGACCCGCTTCTCCGCAGTGGTAGCAGAGCGGGCGGTGGTCAGGAGCGCGCCAAATGTCCGTCTTCCTCGCGTAGGTGCGCTGGACGACGGGTGGTCGTGCTGGCTGCGGCTGCGGCGGACGACGGAACTGCGGCGTGACAGGGCCCTGGCGCGGTCGCGGAGGGGGACCTTGACGGCGCGCGACGGCGGCGTAGGTCATCGCTTGCGGCTCAGGCTGCGGCGATTGAGGGGCTACTCCAAGCTGTTGTTGGAGCTCCTCACGCACGGCGTCGGCAATCGAAGCCACTTGAGGCTGTGATGATGGGAACAGCTTTTGTAGCTCCTGCCGCACGACAGCTGGGATAGTCTCGCGTAGGTCGTCGGTGGCCAGTGATTGAACCCCGGCGTAGTTTGTATAGTTCGTGCGGCGATCGAATTGCCGGTTCCGGATCTCGAGTGTCTTCTCAATGTTCGTCGCCTCACGAAGAAACTCTTGGACGGTCTTCGGTGGGCTTCTTACCATCCCGGCGAAAAGTTCCTCCTTTACACCACGCATCAGTAAGCGGACTTTCTTCTCCTCAGCCATATCCGGGTCGGCGTGGCGGAACAAACGGCTCATTTCTTCCGTAAAGATGGCGACGTTCTCGTTTGGCAGCTGCACTCGGGCGTCCAGCATAGCTTCAGCCCTTTCCTTGCGCACGACGCTTGTATACGCGGCGTGCACGCCGATGGCCGCGCCACTGGTGGCGGCCTTGCGCAGAACGCATGGGAGAGGAGCGAGCCGCGCGCCGTAGCACGCCGTAGTTTGTTGCGTCGCTGATAGTGCTTCTCCGTCTTATTTGTGTTTTCAGAGCAAAATAGGCAACACCCTTCGCATGTGTGGGATGGCCAAAGCTTCCGAAGAATGTCGAAGAAGAATTGTTGCAGGGTGGGGGGCTCAAATGCCGGCGAAAACGTGCCGGCGATACGGTTCTAATTATTCCCCGCAATGCCACATCAGCAGGAGCAACGGTGGCAATGGATCGTCGCTTCGGCGCGAAATTTCTTGTTCTCATCGTTCCCTTTGTCGTTGCGGTGTTTTTCCTTTTTTATTATTATTTATTTACTCGATTGTAGTTAGTCGCGTAAGCGACGAAGTTCGTCTGCAGTGCAACATGCGGTTTAAAGGCATTTCGCTAAAGTTCGGAATGCCGTTTGCCGCTTACTTGTTTTCCGCTTCTTTACCGCGTTCGGCTAGCTAGGCAGCACGACTGCATGAGCGCATTGTGTTTTATGGTAAAGCTACAGAAGTTTGCAACAACTGAAATTGTTAGTTTTATGTGGCCCGGTATACCGGGCCACATAAAACTAACAATTTAAGTTCTTGCAAACTTCTGTAGCTTTACCATAAAACGCAATGCGAATCCTCGCATACCTGGCCACATAAAACTAACAATTTCAGTTCTTGCAAACTTCTGTAGCTTTACCATAAAACACAATGCGAATCCTCGCACCAGCTATCGCGCACTTCATGTTTTTACATCTATTTTATGCTTGGCTTCGCACATGTTTAACTGTTGCTAGTTGCTTCATGCATAACTCTTGATTCTTTTGAGCTGCGATGTTTTCACCCTGCCTCGTTTGTAAAGGATATAAATCACGCTGTGTCTTATCGGAATGACACCAAGCAAGTGCTTCTTTAACAGCTTTATTCATTTCTCCCGAGGGCATCTTAGATATTGTGGTTTTTTGGGAAATGTGTTTAGAAAATAGGTAGCTCAGGGCGAGAATTGCTAATAGTTGCTGCATATGGTATTTTTATTCCATTTTTCGCTGATCCATTTTTCGCTGAATAGTTCGCGTCCCGTTTGGTAAGTCATCACACCTTGATGCTGTCTGAGCAGACTTAACACGCCGAGTGATTTGTTTGTTTCACAACGTAGTCGCTTCTTGCAAGTGAATTTTGTACTCACTGAATTATTTATTATTATGCTTACGCCGCATAGGACTAAACCCGGCCTTGCCGCCAGCGCTGGATCTAATTTGACTGGCGCTGCTCTGCCTTTAAATATATCATGTGGCACCTCTCTCTAGTAACATTTAAAAAAAGTACTGCAAAGTTAGGCAGACTATAACTTTGTACGTTTCCAAGCAGCTCGCTTAGGGAATTTAAAATTGCAAGAACTGCAGCGCGAACGGCAGTTCATCGGCGGTACAGCGCTAACACGCGCTTTTATTAACCCGTGCGTTTGGTGGCTTCGTTGACTATAGTGTACGCGTTTCTATCAATAAATTCGCAATTATTCTTCTTCAGGTGACTTTCACTACACTTATTCGGCGGCGTCACATGTATTCATCGGCAGAAAAATCACAACGGCATATGCAGACATCGCACCGTGCGGATTTGTTATCTAAGTATGCACTAACGACGGGTGCTCATTATTGAGGTGCAGAAGCAGCATTACGACAAGGGTAGAATTAAAAAAAAACACGGTCGAGACATCGCATTAGTCAACAAAATTTGTCGGCTAGTTTACATGAGCTCCACTTCATGTAAATGGTCTTCATGGCGTTTGTCTGCGGGACGCACCTGGCGCGTATGTGGCCCATGTTGCCCCAAACACCGGTAACATCTTGTTCATACCCGCTCCCACAGAGGTCTGCGTCTTCCCTACAGCTGTCACCGCAGAAGAAGCAGTTTGGCGCCCGAAGAAAGGACAAATCGCAGCCGCGAACTTCAGTCACCCTTGCTGCAAAGCGTTGTCGTCTGCTACTGCTCACGCGCGTATTGTTGGAAGCGCCCGCTAGGTGGCCATCAGTGGCGCCTCTATAGGCGGTGCACGCGGCCTATAGGTGCGTAGGAAGCCGGTACGGAACAGGTCCCACGTTATCAAGGTCGATTCCCTGTTCTCAAACCAAGTTCTGGCGGTGTCTTCTAAGGCGAAGTAGACATGCCGCAGCTTCTCGTCGGAGTCCCAGTTGTTGAATGTTGCGATTCGTTCGTAGGTCTCCAGCCATGATTCCGGGTCTTCAGTCGCTGCTTTATGGAAGGTTGGTGGGTCCCGAGGTTGTTGTAGGATAACGGGGGACGCTGGGGCAGCCATTGGGGTTGTCTTGACCACGATCTTCTTTGTCGTCTCACGTAGAAGTCCGTGCTCTGGGGGCAGTCCTTGCAGTCTGCGGCTAGCACGCTGGTCTTGGGCGATGTTGGTTCTGTCCTCGGGCTTCGGGCTTGGATCGCGGCTTTGCGGGGGCGTTCGGTACATGAATGCACAAGTACCTCCACCAGATGTCACGTGGTGGTGACGTTAAGAACACAGTAGCAATACTGTGAAAGACAAAACTAGATTTTATTGGGCGAACCTGTGCCCACAAAACAGGCTACAGTTATAGCACAACGAAAGCGGCGAACAGAGTCGGCGATCGTCGGAAATCTGATCAGCGGGTCAAGCGCGTCGGCTTTTATAGAGCAGTCGTCGAACGTTCCAGACTAATCGTTTGGACCCGCGTGCCTTCCACAAAGTTCTACACCATTCGCGTTACGCGATGAAATCAGATAACACAAGGTTCGGCGACAACAGACAGCCGGGTAGAAGCATCGATAACTTTCCAGAAACGTCGGATACATGCAGGCGCGTCCGTCGCTGTGTCATTACAGTTGTTAAGCGGCGAAACGTGGTCGGCCGATAAAGATAAGCACACGTGTCAATATAGCTTTCATTGATTACGAGAAAGTGTTTGATTCAGTCGAAACATCAGCAGTCATGTGGCTTTACGGAATCAGGCTGCAGACGAGCCGTATGTAAAAATACTCAAAGATATCTATGGCGTCTCCACAGTCACCGTAGTCCTTCATAAAGAAAGCAACAAAATCCCAATAAAGAAAGGCGTCAGGCAGGGAGATACGATCTGTCCAATGGTATTCACAGCGTGTTTACAGGAGGTATTAAGAGACCTGGATGGGAAAAATTGGGGATAAGAGTAAGTGGGGAACACCTTAGCAACATGCGATTCGCTGATGATATTGCCTTGCTTAGTAACTCAGTGGACCAACTGCAATCCACGCTCACTGACCTGGACAGGCAAAACAGAAGGGTCGGCCTAAAAATCAATCTGCAGAAAACTAATGTTTAACATACTCGGAAGACAACAGCAGTTTACGATAGGTAGGGAAGCACTGGAAGTGGTAAGGGAATACATCTACTTAGGGCAGGTAGTGACCGCGGATCTGGATCATGAGACTGAAATAGTCAGAAGAATAAGAATAGGCTTGGGCGCGTTTCGCAGGCATTTTCAGATCCAGAACAGCAGGTTGCCATTACCCCTCAAAGGAAAAGTGTATAACAGCTGTGTCTTACCAGTACTCACCTACGGGGCAGAGCCCTGGAGGCTTAGGAAAAGTGCTCTACTTAAATTGAGGAGGACGCAACGAGCTATGGAAAGAAGAATGATGGGTGTAACGTTAAGGGATAAGCAGATAGCAGATTGGGTTAGGAAACAAACGCTAGTGAATGACATCTTAGTTGAAATCAAGAAAAAGAAGTGGGGGGGGGGGCGGGGCATGGGCAGGGCATGTATTGAGCACGGAAGATAACCGATGGTCATTAAGTGTTACGGACTGGATTCCAAAAGAAGTGAAGCGTAGCAGGGGGCGGCAGAAAGTTAGGTGGACAGATGAGATTAAGAAGTTTGCTGTGATAGCATGGTCACAATTAGCACATGACCAGGGTAGTTGGAAAAGTATGACAGAGTCCTTGCCCTGCAGTGGGCGTAGCCAGGCTGAGGATGATGATCGTGATGATTCGTCTTCTTTCAGACTTTCGCCCCGAACAACCGAACATCCTCTGCACTATAGCCTCCAAAAGCCCTAACCTTCGTCGAATTGGCCTCCACGGCAACCGTGTCTGATGGCACCTATGTCGTCACACCTTTTCGTGATGTCCTCCTGTGCCTCGAGTTTCCTCTTCTTTCAGACATTCGCCCCGAACAACCGAACACCCTCTGCACTACAGCGTTTGTTCGCTTACCTCCAAAAGCCCTAACCTTCGTCGAATTGGCCTCAACGGCAACCGTGCCTGATAGGGACTATGTCGTTGCACCTATTCGTGATATCCTCCTGGCGCACGACATCTCTGTGCCACACTCCGTGTAACCCTGGCCGCTAATCGGACGTGTCTCCCAATTATCAATTTTGGTTTGACGAAGCAAGTGTTACCTGAAGGCATAGCGGCGGCCGCATTCCGGTCAGTGACAGACAACCATGTCACTACTTTTGCAGACGAAGCGTCTCCAGATTCTCCTGATTACCCGCAGGATGCTTTGAGCCTCGACGGCCCATTACGCCGCATGGTCGCTCCGGACCTCGCACCTGACTAAGCAGCCGCCCTATATCGCCTTTTGCTTTCCTACCGCGACATATTTGACACTGACAATCGACCATTTGGTCAGACGTCCCTTGCTAAGCATCGGATAAACACTGGTGGTACTGTTTCCATTCACCGCCAACCGTATCGCGTGTCCACGGCAGAGCAGCAAGTTATTCAGCAGGAAGTAAACAAGATGATTGCCAGATCGATTGTTGAGCCTTCGTTGAGTCCTTGGGTGTCGCCAGTCATGCTTGCCAAAAAGAAAGATGCCACCTGGCGTTTCTGCGTTGCTTACCACCACCTAAACCAAATTACTAAAAAGGACGTTTACCGTTTACCACGAATCGACGACGCTCTTGATTTTCTTCACGGTGCCAAATACTTTTAGTCCATCGACTTTAGATCTGGTTATTGGCAGATTCCCGTCGATGAGCAAGACCAAGAAAAGACCGCTTTCGTGACTCCACATGGCCTCTACCAATTCAAGGTTATGCCGTTCGGTTCATCCAATGCTCCCGCCACGTTCGAACTGAGGATCGGCTCTCAGCTTCAAGGTTTCAAATAGTCAACTTGCCTTTGTTAGCTCAACGACGTCCTTGTGTTTTCTCTCACATTTGAGACGCACCTTGAGCGCGTCGCAGCTATCCTTGATGTCTTCCGCAAGGCTGGGCTCCAATTAAACTCCTCGAAGTGTCACTTCGGGCGCCGGCAGATTACAGCGCTAGGCCATCTTGTCGATGCTTCCGGAGTACAACCCGACCTGGAGAAGGTTCGAGAAGTAACGTCTTTTCCTGCAGCTCAGTGTCAAAGACGTCCGGAGTATTGTGGGGCTCTGTTCTCATTTCCGACGGTTCGTGAAAGATTTCGCAGCAATCGCTCGACGACTCACTGAACTTCTAAAGAAAGACGTGCCTTTTACGTGGGGTTCCCCTCAGGCTGCCGCATTTTCACGCCGTATCACGATTATTACCAATCCACCGGTATTGGGCCACTTTTACCCGTCCGCACCTACAGAGGTCCAAACCGATGTCAGTGGTTATGGGATCGGCGCTGCCTTACCGCGACACCAACAAGGATACGACCGCGTTATAGCCTACGCTAGCCGGCTCCTGACAACTGCAGAGCGCAATTATTCGATTACCGAGCGCGAATTTCTTGCTCTCGTCGGGGCTGCTTCAATGTTCCGCCCATGTTTATATGGCAAGCCCATCTCAGCAATCACAGACCATCACAAGCTCTGTTGGCTTTCGTTGCTCAAGGATCCTACTGGCCGGCTCGGTCGTAGGGCCCTCCGACTACAAGAATATCCCTACACAGCGACTTACAAGTCGGCACACCAACACCAGGACGCAGATTACCTCTCTCGCTACCTAGTCGAAGACGCGACCTCTACGTCTGATACGGACACCGACGCCTTTGTTCTCTCTGTTTTTCTACTGATTCATGTCTCCGACGTGCAGCGCCATGATCCGTCCTTGCGTGTCATAATATACCGCCTGGAATCGTCACTTTCCGAGAGTTCCCTTCACTTATTCACACTTCAAGATGGCATATTCTACCGCCACAACGTTCACCCCAACGACCCTGCATTACTCCTTGTGATCCCTAAACACCTTCGCTCGGTTGTTCTCCATGGACTTCACGACCTCCCCACTGCCGGTCACCTCGGTGTGTCACGTACCTACGACCGGATCCGCCGAAGCTTCTTTTGGCCAGGGCGTGCTCGCTCCGTACGAAGATACGTAGCTGCGTGTGAGAAATGCCAGCGACGCAAGACACCATCGACGCTCCCTGCTGGGTACATTCAACCACTCGACATTCCCGCGGAACCATTTTTTCCGGGTTGGTGGACCTCGAGCTACCGTTTGTCACATTTGCTTATAATTCCTCACGCCACGACACAGCCGGTTATTCCCAATTTTTCCTTTTGTTCGGCCGAGAACCAGAACGGCCCCTCGACACAACCCTCCCTGTTCACGTGGCACCGGCCAGTGAATATGCACTTGACGCTATGGCCCACTATTCCCACGCAAGGGAAATCGCCCGTGACCGCCTTCGGAAATCCGAAGAGAGTCAAAGGCGTTTGTACGACCAGCGACGCCGAGACGTGGATTTCCCGCATGGTTCTTTGGTGCTTCTATGGTGTCCGCCACTTCAGGCTGACCTATTAGAAAAACTGCTGTCTTGTTACACAGGCCCATACCGAGTACTTCGTGACGTGACTCCTGTCACCTACGAGCTCGCCACTGACGCCCCATCTGCTTCCAAGTTTAGTGATATCGTGGAAGTTACTCGACTGAAGCAGTATTACCCTCCCACTGATGACATTTAGACGCTCCGGTACGTCGCTTCTGTCGCCGGGGGATTATGCTACACACGAGTGGTATTTGATTGTTTGAACGAGGCGCGTGAGCGCCATTACTCGAGAAAAGGGGAGGAAGAACGAATTCGGCTCGCGTTGTGAATCTGACCGGTCAGCGTTGCAACCCCTTTTGTAAATATAACCTTTAAATAGTTGCTTGTCTTATGGACTCGTCCTTCGCCTAACAATATTCACCGGCTCTTTAAGTGTTGTAAAAGTGTTTCCAGTCGGTCCATGTTGTCGCAATCATTCTTGATCCAACAGTGGTGAACGTCTTGGTCGACGACGTAGAGTGGTAGGCGCACCGAACTTTCGCCGCGCTCCATTATCACCGCTGCTATGCCCAGTCGCGAAACCAAACTTCCTGCATAGGCATGCAGTTTGACAGTTGTTGGGGCGATACCAGCAGAATTATACAACTGAACGAACTGCTTGTTGAGCATAGCGGAGGCTGCTGCTGTGTCCAATTTCACATCAACTATAACGATGTCGACTGCTATTTTAACTATCACAGGAACACAGGTAGCTAAGACAACACCTTTGTTATTCATGGTTGCTCGTTCTTTCTAAACAAAGTTTAGCGTCTTCACATTACTTATTCACTGATCCTTTTGCCGAGCCCCCCCAAGGGCGTCTGCGTCAGCCGGCGTTTGGTGTGTTGCGAAACCACGTACCCGAGCACACGAGGGTTGGACCCTCCCACGTGTAGCCGTGGGCGGCTTAGCCGTGTCTGGGGAAAAGGGGATCCTGGCGGTTGAGCCGATGCTGGGTGTTTGGACCTTGAAGGCCCCCCGGCGGAGGCAACACACCTCTTCGGCCTCGGCTTCACATAGACGGCACCTCCAGGCTGACCCACCTGGAGGAAATCGGCAGTCACCTTCTCCTGTCCTTCTATGTAATCTTCGTCTTTCTCTCTCACTTTCAATCTTTCCTGTCTTCTCTTCGCTTCTTCTTACATCCAGACTTCCAGGTGGCGAGGGTTAACTTGGTGTAGTTATCCAACCTTAGGTATCGTATATTAGGTTATAGTGACTATGTACAGCTGGCGTCTTCGAAGCTTTTGGGCTTCGTAGCGTCCCGTTCTTGGGCTCGGTGGTGGGCGGCTGGCACAGCTACCGAAGTGGTATTTATTTTGATGGCTTTTTCATCGTTCCCCCGACTCTCTGAAACTGTTCGGCCAGGCCAATGAAATTTACCCAAAGTACCATGTCTTAGGTTGTGGAAACCCTGATAAAACAGCAAGAACCCTATCACGATTTGTTGTCGCAAAGTCTCTTACTGAGAAACTAGGTCCCGGCTACAAGGTCACGAAAATGGCCAGCGGTGATCTGTTGCCCGAAGTTAGTGACAATAAACAGTACCAGCCAGAGTCTATCTGGACTTGTTGAAATTAATACTACCCCCGTCTCGATAAATCTGCATCGTTCTTTGAACAGCACACGCGGAGTCTTATCTGGACAAGATCTCCTTGATTTGAGTGAAACCGAGCTGCTTGAAGGCTGGAAGGAACAGCACGTGACAAATGTCCAAAGAATAAAGATCAGGCGGGATGACAAAGAGATCCCCACTAAACACCTTATTTTGACATTCGGCACAAGCACTTTACCAGAGTATATTGAAACAGGCTATATGAAAATCAAAGTAAGACGCTACATTCCGAACCCGCGCCGCTGCTTTATGTGCCAGCGTTTGGTCACGGCTCTCAGAGCTGCCGGGGTCGTACCACATGTGCAAAGTGCGCTTCAAACGAACACCCTGCCGATAATTGTACCTAGGCACACCGCTGCGCAAACTGCGAGGGTGACCACCCTGCATACTCTTGGTCATGTCCTTCTTGGACGAAGGAAAAGGAAATCGTCACATTAAAGATCAAGGAAAACATTTCTTTTCAAGAAGCGCGAAGACGTATTTCATTCCTCCATACCGCAGGGTATGCTGGAGTGGCGCGTAGGGTGGCAGCACCGCAGCAGACTGGGCCATCAGCCCGGCCCACAAAGTGTGTGGCCACGGCAGCGCCCGCAGCCCCCCAGGTGACAGTAGCGAGCGCTGCTGCGCCGTCTCTAAAGGAGGGCCCATCGACCTCTGGGTTGGTGGCCTCCAAGGCTCTGCTTTTCGAGGCAAGGCCTACCCTGAAAACACCCCTCTCTAGTGAGTGGAAGTCCAGCGGCTCCCACTAGTCGATGGACACAACCACGAACCAGGCGGCGCATAGAGCGCCTCGGAAGCGGCGCACATCTGGTGACCGCTCCAAGAAAGAGAAAACCCGGATCACGGGGCTGGAAAGGCTCCATAAGCCAACTGGCTCCTCTTGACACACAGCACATAAACAGAAACAGTATGGATACACAAATATTACACTGGAACGTGAGAGGTTTGATCCACAACCTCGATGATATCAAAGAACTCTTACACAAATACAATCCAAATGTGCTGTGTGTTCAGGAGAGACATCTCAAATCTACGCAAACAAACTTTCTTAGGCAATACGCTATTTTCCGGAAAGGCCGAGATGATGCTGCTCCATCGTCCGGCGGGGTAGCAATAATAGTCGACAGAGGCTTCGCTTGTCGGCAACTGCAATTCCAAACTCCTCTTGAGGCAGTTGCTATCGAAGCAGTTCTATTCAATAAACTAGTTACCATCACGTCTGTATACATCCCCCCAAGTTATCAACTCTCAAGCACAACATTTCAAAGCTTTATTGATGAGCTCCGTCACCCTTACATAGCCGTCGGTGATCTAAACGCGCATAGCACAGTGTGGGGCGGCTCACGCTGTGATCCGAGAAGACGGCTTATAGAAAACATCCTATTCACTTGAAGTTCCTGCTTGCTTAACAAGAAAAAGCCAAGATTTTACAGCTCTGCCCATAAAACATTTTCTTCGATAGACCTAAGCATAGCGTCTAGTACAATTGTGCGATATCTCCAGTGGGATGTCATTAATAACCCTTATGGCAGTGATCACATCCCCATCGTCCTAAACATTAAAAAACAAAGTGAGTGTTCTGCACATGTTCCTCGATGGAAAGTTGATTCAGCCGACTGGACGAAGTTTCGGGAACTAATGCAGCTGCACTGGAATAATATCTGTGAACTTAGCCTAGACGCAGTAGCATACATAACAGCGTTCATTATTGATGCTGCATCAGTATGTATCCCCTAAACAAAAGGTATGCCCTCTAAACGACGTATTCCATGGTGGAATGAGGAGTGCAGGGAAGTCAGGAAAAAGCAAAACAAGGCTTGGAATCTCCTCCGTAAGTCACCAACCACTGAGAATCTAATTATTTCAAGGCGATCATGTCCAAAGGTAGAAGAACGCGCCCCCGCGCTAAACAGGAAAGTTGTAAAAGTTACATAGGCAGCATCAATTCATATACAGACGAACGAAAAGCCTGGAACAGAGTTAACAAAATAAAAGGCCGCGAAACTCATCCCTTACCTTTATTAAATACACAAGGAGACACCCTTGAGGATCAGGCAGATTGTCTAGGAGCACATTTCGAGCACATTTCTAGTACATCTGATTACACAGATACATTCCTAAAATACCAGCGACTAGCAGAAAACATGAATTTGGGTCAGAAAAGCACATCCAACGAAGTATACAATCGTCCATTTGGAATGGAGGAGTTCCAGGCCTCACTGAACTGTTGCAACAAGTCCGCTCCAGGAAGTGACAGAATAATGTATGAGATGATCAGACACTTACACCCCGAACGCCAAAAAACACTACTGTCACTCTATAATTCCATGTCCTCTGCTGGCTACATTCCTTCTGTTTGGAAAGAAGCAATCATAATCCCTATTCTCAAAGAGGGCAAGGACCCTTCCTCACCCAACAGTTATAGGCCTATAGCTCTGACAAGTTGTATATGGAAATTATTTGAGAAAATGATTAACCGTCGCCTCATCCATTTCCTTGAAAGCAACAAGATACTTGATCCCTTACAGAGCGGTTGTAGAGAGGGTAGATGCACATCAGATCACCTTGTCCGCATCGAGACAAATATCCGTGATGCCTTTGTCCACAAACAGTTTTTCCTGTCCGCATTTCTAGATATGGAAAAGGCATATGACACAACCTGGCGCAATGGAATCCTCCGTGATCTGTCTGAAATGGGAGTTCGAGGCAACTTGCTATACGTCATTCAGAGTTACCTCTCCAATCGCACGTTCCCTGTTAGAGTTGCTAACATTCTGTCTCGTCCATTTACGCGAGAGGATGGTGTTCCACAAGGAGGTGTGCTGAGGTGCACTCTTTTTATTTTCAAAATGAACTCGATCCAGACTGCCATACCACGTAGTATGTTTTATTCTGTATATGTAGATGACATCCAGATAGGTTTTAAATCATGTAATCTAAGTACCTGTGAGCGACATGTACAGCTTTGCATAAATAAATTGTCCAAGTGGGCGGACGAAAATGGTTTTAAGCTAAATTCGAAAAAAGTACTTACGTCCTGTTCTCTAATAAGAGAGGTATACTGGCGGACTCCGGAATCAATCTCAATGGAGAACGGTTATCTGTGAGCTGTGAACACAAATTCTTAGGAATCCTTCTAGACAGTAAGCTAACTTTTGTGCCACACCTGAAGTATCTTAAGGCAAAGTGCCTCAAGACTATGTATCTTCTGAAGCTGTTGTCACGCACAGCTTGGGGAAGCGACAGGAGATGCCTGATAAAGTTGTACAAAACTCTAATATTAACACACCTTGACGATGGGGCCATAGTCTATAATTCTGCTGGATCTAGTACTCTAAAAATGTTATATCCTGTCCACCATTTAGGCATCCGCCTTGCAACACGCGCCTTTAGAACTAGTCCTGTGCAAAGCCTTTACGCCGAATCTAATGACTGTCCCTATACTACCAAAGGACATATTTAAGTCTTTCGTATGCCTTGAAGGTAAAATCAGCTGTGGATCATCCATGTCATTCAATTATTCAGGACTCCTCCACGGCCAGGCTGTTCCGTAACCGCCCATGTGATCGGCCTCCTCTGTCCCTCCGGTTGGAAGCACTCTCAGAAAAAAGAGGGGTCTCTCTTTTAGAGAATGTCTTAATGGCCCCCTCTTGGCTTCCACCGCCTTGGGCGTGGCAAACTATCCAAAGTGACATCTCTTTCTTAGAATTATCGAAAGAAGCACCTGAGGCTCACATACAATCATATTTTATTGAACGTAAAGAGAAGTATTCCTGTAACGAATATTACACAGATGCTTTGAAGTATCCTGTTGGTGTTGCTTACCCAGCTCTCGGGCCCTCATTTTCAACATCTGGGCCACTAAACCCACACACCAGTGTCTTTACGGCAGAAGCATACGGTATACTTTCGGCTATTGAACACATAAGGCGCAGAAATGTCGCTAAGGCTGTTGTCTTTACAGACTCATTAAGTGTCGTGAGAGCCCTGATTAGCTTACGAAAGCATAAGAATCCCGTTTTGAATGAGCTGTATAGCTTGTTGTGCTCCGCATATATGTGCAACCAAGCGATTATCCTATGCTGGGTACCTGGCCATAAAGGTATAAAAGGCAACGTAGCTGCTGACGAAAACGCTACGTCAGCGAGTTTTAGCGACACAGATGGAAATATCCCCATTCCTGCCACAGACCTAAAGCCCTTTCTGCGCCGTAAATTGAGGAATCATTGACAAGCAGAGTGGGATACACAAGCATTGAATAAGTTACACATCATACAACCAAAACTGCGGAATTGGATAAGTGAGAAAACAGCACGGTACAAAGAAGTACTTCTTTGTCGATTAAGAATAGGACACACTTACAGTACTCACTCCTACCTCTTGACTGGCGGAGATTCTCCTGCTTGTAGGAGGTGCGGCGATAGCTTGTCAGGTCTCCATGTTCTTATCCAGTCCCCTGCAATAGAAACCGAGAGGAAAAAGTATTTCCCTTCTGCATATCGGGAAAATATACCACTTCACCTTGCATTTTTTCTAAGTGATGAACCGGTTATTAAACTGCAAATAGTCTTAGATTTCTTAGCCGAAAACGACATTCTGAAAATAATTTGGCTAGGAAATTTTAACACGTGATTACCAGCCCTTGTATCCGACGACCGTCTTCCTGCTCTAGTCTAACTGTTCTTTCGTTTTCCTATGCTTTTTTTTGTCAAAACACAACTGCCATCGTCCACGTCTATAACTAATCAGTGTCATTATTTTATTAGCTATATATTTACGTCATTTACGGCGAAAGTTTTTAGGCCCTTATACAGCCATGTCACACCTACCATAATAAGTTCACTGTCCGCGCCATTCAGAATAAATCCTTTAGATTACCATCTGTCATGGCGCTCTTTGGCCATAACTGGCCCTTGCGCCATTAAAAACCACATACCATCATCATCATCCTTTTGCCGAGTGCCGGGAGGGAACAATGCTTGGTTCTTCAGAAAACTTTCACCATTGCTACGACAAACTGTCTATATTTGTCCTTGCTTGTTGCATTTATAGCACTATCGGTTTCATGAGGGCATTCATGACTATACTTCAGGTACCCGCAGTTTAAATGTTCCTTTTTTTTCCTATGCGATATTGCTTGAAGCTCGCGTACGTTACTCAAGACTGTTTGCAGCGCCTGGGTGGACCTCCTTTCCGCAGCACTCCTCGCAGCTGATTCTAAGGCCATGGTGTGTTCGAAAGCTTTCCAAAAAGCGAGCGCGCTATCCTTTGTAAGAAGAACGCGCTGAATGTTTTCCCTCACAGGCGACAGTCGAAGCGATCTCGGAAGGACTCGTCCAGAGTGGTTCCAATCTCCCATGTCGGCGACAGCCTCCGTAGCTTGGCAACGCATCTGCATGCGCAGTCGCCTTCTTGCTGGGTTCTCCGGTGAAACTTCTACCTTTCGTCGATGATTGACGGCTAGGTGTTCGCGAAGCGTTTGCTTGAAGACGTCAAAGATCTTCGTGGAAAGCAGCTCCGCAAACGTCAGAAAGTTCAACAGAACGCACGCCCTTGGACCAATGATGCCCAGTAAGGCGTGAGCCTTCTCAATTTCAGGAACTTGGTTAAGAAGTACGAACGATGTGTCCCTTTCTTAAGAAACTCGATCGTTGAATCGCTCCATGTGGGCTAATTGAATAATGCTACTCTTTCTTATTTAGGGCCTTGTGCAGGTTCAGGCTCTCCGCCCTCAGATTCCATCAAAAGTCAAATCTTGAAAAACTTTCAAGCAAGAATGTTTGCCCTCCGTGCCATCCGGAATCGCGTCTTGTGTCGCGGGTTATTGTGGTTCATCCTGGCGGCTTCAGCAGAGAAGCGGCAGGCAAGTTCTGAAGCGCCTGTTTATTTACTGTTCTTGCACGTGCAACTTGAATGCACAAAGATATGTCTTTTCGAAAATACGATTATCGCTCTCTACGATGTGACTGGTGACGCATACGCTATACAACCAAGTCACGCCACTGCAGTTATCGCGATAAGATGCCGGACACGTCACGGTAACCCCGTCGACCTACCTAGAGTCGATGAATGATATGCCGACACATGGCTGCCAGCAATTTCTGATTTTCTGGCAGCAATACAGAGCAAGAACAAAATGAGTCCACAAATTTTGGGATTGAGTGCTTGAGCTTTAGTCGCTTGGATTGCGCACATCAATGTTCGCGCCATGCGATGATGTTATGTACCGATGCAACTTGACCGGTGTCCAACCGAATTTGTCCTCCCTCATTCGTACCGGTCTACTGTTCTCGCACAGTTCAATAATATACATATTAACTGCAGGACACGTTGTTATCGCTCCCACGACCGAGAGCGACGTCGGAACTAGTAGTTGGGCCTGTACAGCTCAGAGCGGCTTTGTCTAGCTGGTCGTTAGCTGACCACGATCTCCGTAAGTGGAGAAAACGACAGGCCGTTGATCGCCTTCATGCCATCGACATCAATACAGATCATTCTTCCGCGGCAGCGTGCAAGTTGGTGGCTTTTCCTTAAATAAATATCGGGTAACAAAAGGCTAACCCATAACGAAACCTACATGACGCGCTATGCCATGTAACGTGCTACGAAATTTACTGCCCTCGAGCTCCGATGCAGACGTTGCAAACTCCTAATATCAACACATGATACCCTACAAAGGCGCATCCAAATAGCTACTCACAGACCGTAGCCACTACTTCCTGTCGCACATTCTCGAACACATACTTCATTCCTCTTCCCAGAGCACCAGCACACCATATACAATCACTCACTGACCGACTGACTTACTGAACGACCTTATGTGCTCTGACAGAGATAAAGCTTATGCACAGTAGCGTTCAGTATGAGTGCAACACGGTTCCCTTGGTTGAAAGGGTTCCAACTCTGCACAGCGGCGCTAACATAAAGAAAAAAAATGGTTCAATACCAGTGCTTAACGCAGTATTCACTTCTTCAACTTTTCGTATGCCAGCGCCGCCGTCCAAGTCTTAAAGCCCGTTCATGCACAGGGACCGTGTTGCAGATCTTATAGAGCACCAGCGAATGTTCGAGCCTATCATAGCGATTGTGGACTTTGCATAGAAATATTCACGTCACGAAAAGGCGTGTTTTTCTGTCTACCTTTTTTTGAATATCTAACCTACCTTGCTGTTTGACACCCCTCAACTCCGGTGCCGCAGCACGCGATGGAATCTCCCTTTTCAGAACATGTATGATCGACTCGAAGCGCTGCAGGCGTCACAAATGACCCGCGATGACAGTTATTACGGCAACCTTGAGATATTTTTAGTGCTCTAGTTATGAGGTGGCCTTATCGCCACAACGGTAGACATAAGAAGCTGCTTTCACGCTATACACGTCTATACAAGGTCTGTAAAATGCTAAGCAAAGTGAACTACCTAACCTCTCATGTTCACAAAACGTGTGTCTCTGTCACAGCCTTATTGAATGACGCGCAAATTGATGGCCTTGGTCTAGGCCGCGCCGTGCGCTGCAGAAAGACCGTGTGTTTCGGTAGCTTCCCGGGCTTGCTGGATGGCCCAAAGTTGGTCCTGACGATCTGAGCTAGTCAGTGTGGCTCTACACCACACCCCTAGTTCAACTGGGAGGACTGCAGTTCTCTGAGCTATGCTTTATGATGGCTTGTCCATCATAACATAATTTACATTTCGAACCAGGGTATAATTCCGAAAACATGCGGTTAAGATGTACCGAGGTCGCGTAAGTTCTTTCTTGAAGGCGCCTCCAGTCAGCCGCCGGAGACCTGTCCAATTTTGGGCTAGCCGATAGATACCTCTATAGAATTCCTATATAATGGGGTAATGTCGATGAATGAGAAAAGTTCCTATCTTTCCGTTTTAACTACTCCTCGACCAGAACTCCTCTCCCCTCTAATCGCAAGCGGTTGATGAGTCCTCGCGCAACACGATGGGCAGACGAGTTAAGGTGGGGGGTTGTTGGATACGGACCCTTTTCGTGGCATCACTAAAGTCCTCCGACCACATCCAATCGCCGTCGCATTCCAATTATGGTGCGCTGGGGCGCGTCTACCACGTTACCGGACCCCTCAGACAGGTTGGCGGCCCCCACCTCATGCGCCGCGCGTCGAGCTTTTGTCCGCCCCCCCCCCCCCGCTCGACTCTTCCCGAAAGTGCAACGGGAGGCTGGAATGGTTCCAGGTAGTTGATCTTAGTCCCGAGCAAAGCTGTTTAGCGGCTCTGGAAGGTCGTTTGAGAACAACCCGCCTCCTCCAGCTGGGCGCTTCCAGGCGAGAAGGCGACGCCGCAGGTAAATCAACCCTCGGATAATGGAGCCCTTGGAGCATCCCCATTGGCCCAATATGACGGCACCTGCACGGGCGCCTACTATTGGAGGAAATTGATGACACCTGAGTTGGCTCGACGATTGGCCGAAAATGACGTGACCGCGAGAGACCGAAGGGGTTAAAAGCGAGACACAGAGAGAATAGTTTTTTCGTTCTTCTTGCCATAGACCCCAGCATATGATTTGCTGCCGGCCGTCGATGACTTTATGACGGTTTATTACTTTGTGATAATAATGTATCTAATGTAAATAAACCTTCAGTTCTCAAAATCCTGCTCAATGTCGGCCAACTCCCGCGCTCAACGGCAAGATCTAATATGGTGGAGGTGCATTCTTAGTCTGTATGGGCTTGGAACCAGATGATTTCCATGCCGTAAAGTTTCTCAGGTTACTTTGATTTGACTTTACTTTGACTTTACTGTTTTGACTTTGACTTTACTGTTTAGAATTCTGGCAGCTTCGACTGATATCCGCTCTCTCGCGTAATATTGTATAGCCGCTTGAAAGTCGTTCATAATTTATCCATATTTTGTGAGAACTGATTGCCAGAGTGATGGAAGCCTCCTTCGCGACCAAGCATTTTTTGGTTATGAACAAATGTTGTTCACATACCCCATTTAAAACTGTGTCTTTCGTGTGTTCGAATGACATTCTAAGCATCACCGGGACAGCGTTCCTGCAGCCCCAGGAATAGCTTACGACACAATAGGAGGTACGGCGCGATTGGAGAGAGATAAATGAGATACGAAATGCAGGGAGGTTAACCGGAAGGTAGATGTTCAGTTTGGTACCAGGATTGTTACGGCGATACTGATGGTGCGTGTACTAGAAAGCCGATTGTCTGATTAATTCCGTACCACCTTGCGTGTCTGCTAATACAACACTATATGTATAGAGCTTGTATATACGTTTCTGGCATATTTATTTCCATGCCGCAAACGCTTTCGCCCCCTGTCCCTACACACACAAAAGAAACGCTCATTCAAGCGCGCCAGGTGAGCGTAGAGTGCTTTTGATTTCTAAAACTCGCACAAGCTTTTTTATTGAATGCATTAAATGCACACGGAAACATATTGTGTTTGCGCCTTGCCTGTTTGCACTAAGGTGGTGCCTCCAGCTTGAAACATAGGATAACAGTATTTAACTGTGTAATATTCTACTCTTGTTCTGTTCCTGCAGGGAGATGACCCACTCTATGACTACAACACAAAAAAGATTGTAGAGAAGGTGGTGGTAAGTACTGAGAACGAGGCCAATGCGTTTTTTTTTCGTAGGGAGAACTATAGATGCAGTTTGTTACGCACTCAGGTTGCAGACCATTCGCTTAATGAATTCGGCAGTGGTATGTGTGGTGCCACCACTCAGACGGATAGCGAAGAGTCATGGGAAAGGACTGTCGGTTACGAGAAAGTGCGCGAGAGGCGAGGTGGGCGCTGAGTCGAGTCAACGAGCACACAGAGTAAAGACCGATGTTCTTGTTGAGATCTTGGTTTAACGGGCGCAAGTATTACACGTTCTGACAACTTGACAACGAAGATTCGACTGGTTTTATTCAAAAGCAAAATCAGGTTTGCCAGTTGGCTGTGGTGGTGCCCCAATCGGGCAGCCGCGCATTCAAGAAAGAGCAGGGCGCAATGCCCTGCCAAAGCGATGTACACGCCAAAGCGATGTACTTGCGTGTGTGCAGCACTATGTAGCTGCTGATTCAACAACTTGGATGCGTTTGCTGTGCTCGAAGTGCGCACATGAGTACTTGAGTGTCCGCAATATACTGCCCTGTTTCCCGCTTCTGCAGCTTCATAATTTATTCATCTCAGTAGCATGATGATTGAACGCAAGACAAGTGACATATTCGCCTGAATAGCGCGAGCGTCATATTAAAACGAGGGCGATCAACGCAGAGCATCTAAGCTATTCTCGTCGTTTCGTCATGACACTGTCATCTCTTTATGCAGTGAAACTGGTCCTACGCTTTTATGACAAGTTGGTGCCCTTGGCTTTCAAGCGCAAATGTCACAGTGTAACCTGTACTGCATTTGTGAACAAAGCGTATGCAAAGACAAAGGAGACACATAGAAATGGTTTCCATCAATGAGCACTTTCCCTCTTTGCGCGGTTACAAATCAATATGAGGCAACAAACTCGTGCACCACTTTATCCTGCCGAGACAGCGAAGCGGAGAAAGCCTACTCACAATAGTCAAAATCATCTGCACTGGCAGTGAACAGCTTGTCTGTGCAAAATAAATTTGCAGCGCCTAGCAAAAGCATGGACTGACAAAGCTACGCACTCTCAGTACAACAATAGCACGTGTTATTTTCTTGCACGAAAAATGAAAGAACACAGCCTATGCACTCCATAGTTATATACACCTGTTGATAATAACGCGAACAGGAAAACAAATCTGAACGAGCACCTAAAATATCACCCGTTCATAAGCTTACCCAGGCCTGAGCTACGTACCCCGTCTACAAAGGAAAAAGCTCCGTTCGTACATGCTTACACTTCCAGTATTCTTAGAATAAATCCCAATCAAAGAACAATAAAAACTGAATTCTTCATTGGCACGGTTAGCCCGGAAACTTTGCCAAAACATCCGAAATTTTTTGCGAAATCCTCGCTGCGGAAACTCGACGGCCAACTGTCATGATGGTGAGTGGGCTGAGACGCGGAAAAGAAGAAAAAATAGAGAAAATGGCGCAAGAAATGCCACGTCATGGCGTTCAACCAATTGGGATACGCTGGCCTTCTATCCATCCTCCTGGAATGCTCCTCGCAGCAGCGGTGGTGGCAAGGTAAAAGCATGTCGCTACTTTTTAAATTTTATTCAGGGACCTTAGGTGGTAAGCCGTGGTGTTATAAAGGCGCGTGCCGAGCAGTTTCACCAGGGAAGAAAAAAGCGAGCTTTGAAATTGACGGCCCCAGTCACTAGTTACGGGCAAAGGACAACCATACCGCGGCAACCACGCAGTAACAGATGTTTCTTTCACTGTGTCGGCCGTGATATCTTGTAGAGGCGTTGCCTTAAGCCACCTTGAGTACCGGTCGACACACGTGAGGAGGTACCTGAAACCTTGGCAGCGCGGAAGATGCACCGCCAAGCCTAAAAACAGGTGATCGAAACGGCTACACCACACAACGCGTGTCCGGGTCGCTTTCACGGCTTGACAGGTTTGGCAGCTTCTTGCCCAGCTTCTAACATATTTGTTGATCCCTGGCCAGACGAAGCGATTTGTAATAAGCCTCTGTGTCGCCTTCATGCCGGGATGGCTTATCGCGGGCAGTGAATCAAATACTGGCAGCCGAAACTGATGAGGCATGAACCGTCGAGGATCTGCCTGCGATGTGTCGCACATGAACATTGTTTTTGCTTCGAGAAGGGGCACCTTCGCAAGCTGGAGTGATGAGCCTTTCTCCCGCATTTGGCGCACCTCTGGGCCCTTTTGCTGGGTGGAGGCTAGACCAAAATCGACAGGGTGAGCACGCACAGCGCCGATCCGCGTCAGTGCTACCTCTGCCTCATTTTCGGTCCCAGAGATATGGCGGATGTCCGTAGAAAATTCCGAGATCAAATAAAGTTGCCGAAGTGCACTATTGTTGTTCAAAACGAAGCTTAACGCCTTGTGGTTGGTAAGAATGTAAAAGCCACAGCCTTCAAGAAAAAAGACGGAAATGCTTGACATTGCAATAGAGAGCCAACACCACCTTCCCGAAGGTGCTGTAGCGAGCTTTTGTAAGTTTGAGGCGCCTTAAGAAGGAGCCCAATGGCCTCCAGTCTGCACGATCATGCTGCTGCAGTACTGCACCCTCTGCCGCGGTCCACGCGTCTACCATAAGGTGAGTTGGCGCGTCGGGCAACGGATGAATAGAGCACTGCAGCCGCCGACCACGTTTTGGCTTTCTGCAAGGATTGTTCGTGTTCCGAGAAACAGTGGAAGGTTGGCATTCTTTTAATGTCGCGACGCAGAAGGTTGGCAAACAGCTGAAGAGCTTGCGCACAGGACGGTCTGAAGCGCCTGTGAAAATTTATGAGTCCCAGACTCTCGCGCAACTTCCGGAAGGAGGTAGGCGAAGGGAAGTCCTCAATTGCCCGCATCTGTGATTCCAGTGGCTTGACGCCTTGTTGGTGAAATGTAATAGCCGAGAAAATCCAGCACTTTAACTCCAAAAATCCATGTCTGGATGTTTAGGTCAAGGCCGCGTTAATGTAGTCACTTAAATAGAAGGCGAAGCTGCTCCTTCTGTACTTCGTCTTTGCGACTTGCAACGAGAATATCGTCAGGGTAGACGAAAATCAACGGCAGTCCGCGCGCCACCTCGTCCATGAACATTTGACTAGGTTGCGCCGCATTCTGTAAACCGTAGGCCATACGGACAGATTCAAGTAGGCCAATAAAGTAGTGGTCTGTCTTCGGAATGTCGCTGAGTTCGATAGAAATTTGATGGTAGGCACTCATCAAATCGGCCTTGCTGTGCATTTTCGTTCTGCGAGAAGGACGCCGAAGTCATGCACGCGGGGAAGGGGATATTAATCCGCGTATTGTCGGTATTCAAACCTTGGTAATCACCACAAGGCCGCCAGTCGCGACTGTTCTGCTTTGGAACCGGGTGGAGAGCTGAAGACCAGTTGCACAAGGTAGAAATATTTACGCCGAGATAAAACGTGTTCTAACTCACGGCGAGAGACTTTCATCCTCCGTACAGCGATCCTCTTTGGCCAGGTGGCGACCGGTGGCGATATGATGCGTCACCTCGCGCTTCACGGACAGCGTAGCGTTTCGGAGCTCCGTTGCGTGTACTAAGCAAGTATCTTGTACGTTGGGACGGGCCGAAACGTACGGATGCCAGATGAGGTGAGGTTGGCCTGCAGGCCAAGTACATTAAGGGATGAGTCGTTATCCTTTAGGCGCCGATCGCGAACACTCATATCTTGGTTGAAATGGCTGAGGAAGGCCGCTCCCACAATGGCAAAGCTTATGTCGGCGATCACAAACACCCATTTGTGCAAGCCTCGGTGTCCGACATCTAGCGTTATTTACTGGAGCCAATACGACGCGATTGCAGTGTGGGTGGTGGCTGTGAGAATTTTATTTTTCCCTTTTGAAGAAAAGCGGCAGAGGGATAGAGGGGCAGGGGGCTACACATGGTAGTTAGTCTCTCGCAACCCTCTCAAACAACCCACGGATGGCCGCCTGGATATCGGGCCTGGAGCTGCGCGAGGCAGCCTTTCAGTGCTCCTCGCTAGCTGGTAATTTACGAAAGTAAGGGGGAGGGAGGTGCTTGCGAAGCCCCACATGATGTGATTAAGATTGGCTTTGGTTGCGGAGCGAAGTTTACAGTTTGACGATAGTAGAAAGATGGGTGAATGAGGTGTCGCTGAGGAGAGGGAAAGGTGTGAGTCTCCAGTTGACGCCACCGCACCTGGAATCTGCGCGGGGATTTCTTTATTAGCTGCGCGAAGGTTAAACAGCGCAGGCACTAGAGACTACAGATGTAGTGAAGAGTTAGAAGGTTATCCCACGCAGTTAACGTAGCCGTTGCCACAACGCACTCTGGCTGATTTAATGCCTGCGCCCGGACCATAAGCGCTCGGGCGCTGGCGTGAGTCGGTTCGTTTCCGGCAAGACCCGCGTGCGCGGGAGTCCATATTAGATCGGTATCTTGTTGGGGGGAGATAGGCCAGGGGGATGAAGAGGGCCGGCTTGGACGCCCTACCCACCCCAAAGCTCTAGACGACAGTTTTAGAGTCGCTTACAACGACTGTATTATTCGGAATGGTAAGAGCCAGAGCTATGGCCGCCTCCTCAGAAGACGAAGCGTGAATGGAGGCGACAGTAGCTATCTTGCCTTGAGAACTGATAACGGCGATAAAAAATAAGGACCGATACTGTATCCTGCAGCATAATTGCAGAGCACTTCCTTAGATTTACGGAATTGTTTCGCAAGATCCTTTGCACGCTGCCGTCGCCACTGCTCGTTCTAGACGGGGTACATGCTTTTTGAGAGCGATGGAATGTGTAGATTTTCGTGCATGCGGTGAGGAATAGCGTGTATGGCTTAGCGATAGAGATTGGCCTTATACTGAGAGAGTTGACTATGCGTCTGCCGGTTTGTGCATTGGATTAAGCGCGTATACTGCGACGTTAGATGTGCTTCAGTGTGTTTGTTTAGGGTGTTGAGGGCGCCAGTCTGCATTAGACGTTCGGTGGATGTCCGGATGGGATATCCGACAGTGAATTTGTAGATTTCGCGCAAGATTGCTTTGATTTGGTTCTCTACCCTTTTGAGGAGGTAGAGGTAAGTGATTGCATAAGTAATCATACCGAGGGCAAAGGCTTGAACCAAGCGGAGGAGTTCCGCGTCTCTTAGTCCGTCGTGCTTATTGCATATCCTGCCTATCAGCTGTGGAGTGTGGCCCACTGTTGCATGAAGTGTTTTGATTAGGTTTCTGTTGAGTCAATTTCGTTGTATGTGTAACCCAAGCACCCTGAGCGTGTCGGCTTTAGTTAAGGTGCCCAGTACAATGTCCTTTGTATATGGGAGATATATATACTATTCAGAACCGCGATAGGCGGGGAGCAGAAGCACTTCGGACTTGGCAGGGGAGCCGACAAGTTTCATGAGTCCCACAGAGGCCGCCACCTTGTTGGCGGCAGCGTGCACGATCTCCAGAATGTTACTATCGCAGCTTCCACACATCCAGAGGGGGATGTCGTCAGCATAGAGAGAAATTGTGAGATCCGGTATAAATCTCAAGGCTCTATCGAGCGGCATCATGGCCATATTGAAAAGGGGAGGAGATAGCACTGGTCCTTGAGGTGTTCGGAAACTCCCCAAGGAGTAAGAGGGAGAGTGCTCAGACCCAATGTCAATAGTGGCCGTGTGGTCCGAATGGAAGGCGGCGGTGTAATTATGGATTTTTCGCCAATTCCTATAACGCTTAGTTCCCTATGGGTGGCGAAGTGGCTGATGTTATTAGAAATTCCAGTAAGGTGGAGGCCTAGAACTGCCTGAGTGTATACGTGTAATGATGCACTTCAGCCAAAGCATGACATCTTGGGTAAAGAGGGCCTTACGGAACTCTACCATTTTGGGGGGGTATAGGTTGTGATCTTCGGTGTTTTGTTGAAGTGGTTGATAATTATGTGTTCGACTGACTAGCCTAAGCTTGAAGCGAGATATATCGGGCGTAGGTTGGCTGTGTTTATGGGCTAACCAGGTGTGGGTATAAAGATAGCTTTGGCGTCCTTCCATGCGGCCGGTAAGGCATTGGTATCAAGGCAGTAATTAAAGTAATTAGTGAGGGCTGTAATAGAGCCGTCGTCTGGGTTGCGGAGAAGCTTGCTGTTGGTGAGGTCCCGGCCCGGTATGGATGTGGAGGGAAGATTGGCAAGGGCGTGTCTAAATTCAGTCTGTACTATGGGAGTATTCAGAGCGTCGTTTTGTGTGACGATATCCTCAGGTGCCTTGCATTGACGTGCGGGGGTTAGGTGTTGGTCGCGGGGATAGCGAAAAAGGGTGCTTAAATTACCCTTGTGTGAGTGTAGGAGTTTATCTATATGACGATTATGCGAGGTGCGCGATGTGCTGGGATCCAATGAGTGCCGCAGGCGTTGCCACATTCTGCTGCTGGCTAAGCGGCCATTTATGTTTTCGCATTTCTGGTCCCACTCTCTTGGCAGGTGAGCTTTGTGGTATACTCCTGAATATGTGCTTCAGTCTGGCAATTCTAAGTCTGCTGAGGTCGTGTCGCCTCTTTTTCCACCGCTTGAGGGGAGCCTGCTTAGCCTCCCACATGTAGGAAGTTTAGCGCCAAGGATGGTGGGGAGAGTGTCAGGGGGTAAGGTGGCTGTACGTATTTGTTTGTCATTTTTAAGTTGTACCCATTCCGAGATGTCCTAAATCTCGGTGGGAGTCGAGGACTGACGGGTCTCTCACAACTTTGTCCCAGTTAGTAAGGCTCAGGGGCTTGAGAGCGAGGGATTTCTGCCAAAAGTGCGTGCGTGCGTGCGTGAAACTTTATTGGCAGCAAGGATCAAAAGGCATTTAGCAGGCAGGAGCCGACACACCCTGGTGGCCTGCTCAGCCCGCTGGACGACCCGACGTTGTTTGTCTGGGTCCGAGCTGAGGAAAGCAGCCTCCCAATCCTTCGTGTGTAAAATTGCGAGCCCTCATGGCGGGGGATTGGCCGGGCAGGCCTAAATTATATGCTTAATGTACGCTTGTCTGTCGTGGCACCAGAGGCAGAGCTCAGAGTGCTCCCCAGGATAAATGCTTGAATATAGCTTTAGGTTGGCGAAGGTGCCCGTTTGCAACCAACGCCAGGTGAATTCGTGTCCTTAGCTATTTGTCGCCTGCAGGGTATAGCTTCCTGCTCAGGCAATAGTGGGTGGTGATCTCCTTGAAAGAAACCATCCGGTCCCTCACCGATGTCAGGTTATCGCGGCCAACTGCGCGGTCGGTAAAATCTCGCGCGACTGAGTGGGCCACTTCGTTCCTGGGTAATGAGGAATGCGCCGATGCCCAGACAATCATGACGGCACGCCGACACAAGTTTCGTTTCAGTATAATGTAAGCCTCCGGGGAGATACGCCCCTTAGAGAAATTGCAAATAGCTGACTTGGAGTCGCTAATTATAATCTTGCAGTTGGAAGAGGCGACGAAAAGGAGGATGGCTTCCTCCACCGCACACTCAACATTGTGGATTTCAATCGTGCTTCCGGATGTGATAGCCCCTCTATAGTCTACCACGGCCACAGCATGGACACTACGGGCCTTGTATCGCAATGCGTCTACATAGACTACGTCTGCGTTATTGCGATATTGCTTGTGGATTGCTTGGGCCCTGGGTAGCCCGCGCTCTTCATCCTGAGTGGGATGCATATTTCTTGGCAAGGGGAATACATGGATACCTTTCCAGTGTGGAGGGTCTATACTGACTTTGGGGGACATCAGTATCTCATACTGTATTCCAGCTTTTTGCAGAATGGCTCTAGCTGGAGCGGAGCGTGAGGGACGCTCATATTGGTTTCTGAGGTGAGCCTCGACGACCTCATCGAGGGTGTTGTGCACCCCCAACGCAAGAAGTTTCTCAGTTGATGCATATACAGGAAGGCCAAGGGCAGCCTTGTGCGCATTCCGTATAATACATTCTACCTTGTTATTTTCTACACCTCGTAGGTTAAGATGTATTATACACGGCTGATAATAAAGACCTGTAGCAGCCTAAAGAGCTCAGCCTCTTTTAGCACTGAATGGTTATTTGCATTTCTGTGCAGTAAACGAAGTTTTTGCTGTAGCTGGGCGTCGAGTTTTTTATGGTCTCTATTTAATGCGTTGTGCTGAATTAGGTAGCCGAGAACCCTGATGGTTTTAACTTGTGGGATTGGTTGCCATCTCGCCAATATTCTGATCTGGGGGAGCACTGCGCCTGCTCTGCACCTGGATGGCACCGCGCAGCCGGAGAAGCTCGGACTTTCGTGGGGAACGTACAAGTCCGCCCATTTGCGCGTAAACCTGCGTCCGTATGACTGTTTCTTGCAAGGTCTCTTTAATTTGGGCCTCATTCTCTCCGTTAACCCGGAAGGTAATGTCGTCCGCGTACAGACTGTACTGAAGATTGGGGATACGGTGAGGCATCTTGGGAAGCAGGGAGATGGCGACATTGAGCAAGAAAGGGGACAAAACCGATCCTTATATGGCAGCTTGGGCTTGTTGGTCTTCCATCCTGGTGTTAACAGCGAAAAACGTAGAAGAGAAACGAGTCGAGAAGACGACACCACAAGCGCTGACTTCAGCCACAAGTCAGCGTTTCTGGTGTCGTCTTCTCGTTTTCTGCCTGATCTGCGTTTTGTGCTGTTAACACCACGATCCTTGAGGTGTGCGGCTACTTCCTATTCTTATGATGTTGGATCTGAGGCCGCGAAGGTGGAGATCTGCCGTTCTATTGGTGAGAAAGCTACAGATGTACCTGTTAACCTTCTCTCCGACACACAAGTTTTCAAGCTGAATGAGAATTTGGAAATGTTTGACTCGGCCAAACGCATTTGTGAGGTCGAGGCCAACAACTGCCTTGGTTACGCCCCCAGTGTTAGTGTTCAAAATTTGATGCTGCATTTCCAGCATATCTTGCGTGGATAGTCCCTGTAGAAAGCCAATCATGCTGGCAGGGAAGAGATCGTTCTCTTCGATGTATTTCTGCATTCCGTTCAGGATAACGTGTTCCATTACTTTCCCTGCATATGTTGCCAAAATGTATTAATTCATGCAATGTTAAATTACTAATAGGAGGTCCCCCTGACAGTTCTTGTAACTCCGGGACCTCCTTCTGTACTAATGATGAATCACGAAATAAAAAAAAATTAAATAAAAAAAAAGAGTGTTGGCTGTCAGGTTACCTAAATCAAAGTGTTTGCATGGCTTGCGAATAAATGTAATTTTGGCGTGCTTCCATGTTTCAGGCAAAAGTGAATGGTGGTTTGGGGAATATAGTTGTTACTGCCGAACGTAATTTGAGATTATTCCATTTGACCCGTTGTATGCGATGGGTGAGGGTGAGGTTAGGGGATGTGTCTTTAGATACACTATTACCTAGTCTGGTGGGTACATTTATATCGTTATGAAGGGTGAAGCGGTGGTCCCGAATGTGGACCCATAAGGCCCTACCCTTGGATGTGGATGCAGAGTGGCCCCATACCTGACATGGTGCATTGAAGTCGCCAATTATTAAAAAAATGCTGCTGCTCTGCAGCGACAATGGCACCTGGAAAGGGAGTGTTGAAGCGATGATGTCTCGCCTGAGTGCGGCTATAGACGTTTAGTACGTATAAAGCTGACCATTTATTTTGGAAGGAACGATTTCTAAACAGTCGTGTTCCACGTTGATGCTGTCGAACCGGGAATGAGTCGCCGTAACTGTTATTGCGTGAGGATATCAATGTCTGGTGGATTTGCGGATTCATATTGCTGTACGATATACCCTGGGAAACTTATACGCCTGTGGGTTTCCTGTAGCGCACTGACGGATGACAGGGTTGCTCATTGCCTAGAGCGTGGTTGGGGAGTTACTGCATTGGCGATCTGCGGCCGTCACGTGAACAATAGCCAGCTCGGCTCCGGTGACGACGAGGAGGCGAGTGACGTTGATGCGGTAGACTACAAAGAAGAAGTGGCTTGCTCGGGGGCCAATGCTGCATGCCACCGATAGCGACTGGCTGGTGCGTTTCCCGTCCAGGAACAGGGTGAAGTGCAGCAACTGGTTTGTTCGCGAAAGCGGCGCTGGTGCCAAGACGGCTGGGGCGGCGCGTGTCACGGTGTACTGCGAGACTGTGAAGCCGAATGGTTGTGCCGAAGTTTGTTTCCAATGCCGCCGCCAGTCGTCAGCTTCTCCAGTGCACTGGCAAGGTATTCGACTATTTCCTCCAGGCACGTTAGTCGGTTTTCTGGTTACTAGACTCTTGTAGCGGCGATAGGTAGCTCCGCCAAAGACGAGCATTCCCATATGCGGTCGGCGAGTGCAGCTAGATTATCGAAAATTATCGCGTTGGAACCCGCCAGTACCATGTGTGCGGAGTGTCGGAGGCATGGCAAGGACAGCACGCACAAAATTGGAAGCTGGCTCTCGTTCGCTGAGTGCCCACCCAGTATTTGAGGCAACCGATGCAGCAATTATGACGGTCGTTGGTCGTCGAGTTCCTCAGAGAGGAGCTATTAGAGCCTCCTCTGTTGCGATGGCTCGAGTTGCTGCAAGACTGTGCGTTTCAGGTCGTCGTATGCGCTGGCCGAAGGCGTAGCTGCGGAATGTCGAAGACTAGAGCAGCGATAACGTGCAGGTACTTTTCGGCCTTTGAAGTAAGGCGCCGGAGTTTAAAACGGGCCTCTACTTGCATAAACCAAGCTCTGGGATTCTTGGGCCAAAAGCTGGGAAGCTGAAGCTCTGCGGCGATGTCAGGAGACGTAATCGTGGCGTCTTCTCTATCAGCAGGAGTAGAAGCAGCGTCATCCATGGCTAGTGTTCGAAGAAAAACGTGAATGTTCTGGGAATGTCCACTTGTTGGGAGCTCGGTTTAGTGGAGGCAAGGGATTGACGTTTTCGCAGCTCGAGAACCGAGAATCGACTGGCTTTATTTAAAGCTAAAAGCAGGTTTGCCGAGTGGCTGTGGTGGCGCCCCAGTCGGGCAGCCGTCTTGTTTCCAAGAAAAAGCAGGGGACAATGACCACCACGGCTAGGGACGGCGAAGTAAACTGTATTTCGGGATCAAGGGGCAATTACCTCCGCGGCGAGGTGACGGACGGTCGCTACATTCTCAAATACCAGTCTCACAATGGCCTGAATCATGGTAATCATTATTCGTGGTGCAGTGGTAGGCCTCGCGGAGAAAGATGGGGAATAGACGGCCTCGAGCAAGTGGAGGATGATGTGGGTGACATTGTTGGAGGCGGGGTAGTATAATGCATGGCTCTGGAACGGGGAAGCCCTGGTGCGGAGAAACAACGGGAACCAGCTGCAGTCAGTGGCCTGGTGCGAGGACGATTTGTCCGCCCTGTGGAATTGATTTTCTGTTTTGTCAGCGTATCTGCTTGTGTAACGTATCACACGACTTGCAATAGATTCCTCTAAGATCTACTACACTCTCTGAATTAGCCCGAGAATTTGTTAACAGGCAGACTGGTTTTCTTCAGTACTTTCATTCAAATTTGCAGACCATTTCACATAAAGTCATGAAACTTGAATGTACTTTTGAGAGGGTGAAGTACTGCATGATATTATTGTGTTCACAGAACCCTGGCATTCAAATGCTTCCGTGTTTTTCAAAATCCCGACAAGAAAACGTTGGAATATACTAAGTTGTGGGGTTTACATGCTAAAACCCCATCTGATTATCAGGCGCGCCGTAATGGGGGACTCCAGAAACTTGGACCACCATGGGTTCTTTAACGTGCGCCTAAATCTAAATACCCACGACTGTTTTTGGATTTTGCCCCTATGGAAATGCGGCCGCAGTGGCCTGGTTTCGATGCCACGACCTTGTGCTTAGCAGCCCAACACCGCAGCGACTAATCAATCACGGCGGACCACATGAAAATCTTCTTTGAGCGTAGGCTAAGCCATTTAGAGACATTTAGCCAAAGTAGAGACATTTCTTTCTCAACAAATAGTTTCTTTAAAGCAGTTCTTCAGGAGTTTTCTTGTGTGGCTCCTGATTAAGAAGCAGTGTTTGTTCCTTTTAGCGATGTCGTGACTGTTTCTTTTTATGTCCCTCCAGATGGCAGTGTGTATGCTTTTCTTGTTTTGTTAGATAACTTGCTTACATTTGTGAATGAAAATCAGCATAATGTTGTGATTTCTGGAGGCTACAATATCGCTATGAATTGCTATATCAGTTCCAAAATCTGCTTTTTTGAAATAACTGAGTAAACATAGTATGTATTCTTAGAAGGGCTTCTATGCGATCGCAGACTATTATTGATATCCTTATAACAATTTATTACACGCCCTTCGTTACAACAGGAGTTCTTTCGTAGCCTATCAGTGACCATAGGTCAATGTGCTCTTGTATTAAAACTGATAATCCCAGAGTGTACACTGACGTTGCTCCTGGTTTCCAGCGTGTCTCGCAAACCGCTCTAGATGCTCCTTATTTGGATATAAGTAACATGGTGTTAGGACATAATTTTTCATTCTACAGACGCAAATGTGGCTTATGATACTTCTTTTAGCGGTCTCTCGGAAATGTACAAAACATTATTTACAAACGTCCGGAAAAGGCGAAAGGTTGCCGAAAGCCATGGATGACATGCAAGCGTTTGCAGAAGATTGAGAAAGATAGTTTATCTCGGAAATTTATGCGTACGCGTAAAGAGAGCTATATTGCATGTAGGCGGTTTCGAAACGCTTTAGGCAAAGAACTTAAAAATTCACCGAAAATACATTACTTTCCCCTATTTTCTTCCTGCTCTACACGAATATTATGGAACAAGCTAAGTTGACTTACGGTACGGAGTGATAGAGAGGAACCGGGGCCTGAAATCTTACCTGGTGGGGGACAGTCAGAGCTGATCTCATGGCGAACTTGTTTAACGACTATTTTGTGTAGCGAGATTTCGACGCTGGGCCACACGCATGTTACACAACTCTAGAATCATATGATGCAAACACTTTTTTTTATATAGGAGCAACAGTAGAACATGGAGTACGTGTTGTTTTCTTGGGCCTCGAAAACAGCCGTAGTTGCAAGTAATTATGGGCTGCAAGTAAGGTCAGTCAAATACGTAATTAGCAAAATTGCTCCTGTGCTGACATATACATTTAACTTGTGTATTTCAACGGTTGTTTTTCTATACAAAATGCAAGTAGCTCGTGTAGTAACTTCATATACGAAAGGTGACAAAACGGACGTCTCAAATTATAGAGAAGCGTTGATCTTGTCTTCTTTGCTAATGTATTCGAGCAAATAATTTATAATCGAATACATCCTTTCTCTAACAACCACGTGATTTCGAAACTATAGTACGTATTTATAAAAATAAATCAACAGAAGTTGCTCTACTCGGTTAGAAAGAATATATATTAGAGAAATTTGAAGAAAAACTATTTGTTCATTGAATTCTTGTTGAATTTACGGAGGCATTTGATTACATAAATCATGAAATTTTATTTGCCAAATTAAGCCACTATCACATCCGTCGGCTTCATAATTCAAACATTATTTTTAAGAAAGTCGCCACTTTCTATCAATAGATCCTACATAAAGGGAATAACCGCATAAGTACTGCAGGCTAGCATTTTCGTGCCCTTGATCTTCTTTAATTTATACGTAAAGGACATAGTCCATATATCTTCAGAAGTTAAATTTATAATTTATGTTGATGACACCAGCATGTTTGTTCGGCTTCATCAGATGCCGATCTTTTTCAGAAAGGTAATGCCGTATTAGAGTAATTAAGCACGCGAACAGCTAATAACCACTTAAACATAAATGCAAAAAAGGAATGACTTATTTTTCAATCTATAGGTAGGCATGTTTCTATAATAGGTAACCTCGTCTGTGACAGGCTCGGAGATTGAGCTAGTCAGCTCTATTGGGGTACCTACTGTGCCCTTTTCAAAATCACTGCAGTGGAATGAGTATGTCAATGCGATCTTACAAAGGTTAGATGCGATAACGGGAACTCGGAATCGAAACCGCTACCTAATTCCAAATTCATTAAAATTTTGACCTACAATGCCCTGTTTGCTTAGTATTAAAGTACTGTTATTTGGTCTAAGGGACTACTACACAATGGCGCCTCACGCGGCTGTTATTATAGTAGAACATAATTTTTAAAATAATTGAGAATATGTGAATTCTGCATTCTACTGCGGAGCTCGTTAAAATTTTAGAATGATTAGAACACACGAAAGTAAGAGCACAAATTGTTGCGCGAATATCGCCAAAATTATGGCGGTCATTATTCTCACTTCGTGGGGTCAGTAAATCACCATCCGAAGAAAGCATCATATAACACAAGAACAACAAAAATATGGAATTCTCCTCATTGTCGCACTCGGTATGGTCCGCAAATACTTCAGAACAAACATTCGCGTTTGCTAACTGACTATAAAAAAACACATGAATCGATCTTCGCGAAGCAACATTATCCGACTTGTACGCACCCTTTATAGTCTAAAATTGACCTCCAGAGCTGCCTTTGATTTGAACTTATATTGTTAATTGGTGCTGTTAGAATGCGTACGTTGTAATGAAGTGTTGTGCCGGTGTTTGACGCTCATGTGAAGTGATGATCATTGCATGGCGCTCTGTGTACTGCAGTAACTAGCGATGGATTAAATATTAAGGCTTCGTCAAAGTGTATGACAACATTCTGTTTAATACGATATTTTTGTCAAAGTATGCGGCAATGTAAACAAAATGCGAGCGCAATTGCTGGTGTCTTTGTCAGTATCGGGCAAATGACTCTCTCAAGCCATCATTGAATGGCTTTTTCCTTCGTCTCCCAGCACATGTATTGTCACAAAACAATAAAGAATGAATCATTCAATCAATCACTGGCTGACGGTATTGGCCCTCACAAGTCATCATTACAGTGGTATCGGGTGGGAGCATGATTTGATGTGTGATATAGCAGCCCTGTGCTCGTTCAGTGCGATATCATTCTTATATAGTCGAAACTTGGTAAAAAAAAATGAAGGTGAAAGCGTCGTCCCGAATTCCTATCAGCATGCTAGCCGCTTTGTTTCATACATCTTGTCGGCAGCTTTAGGGAAATGAGCGAAGACCTCTTCTGTGGTTGAGTCGTTGGGTTCTGTCGATGTCTGGACATGGCGCACAAGAGCTTTATTGCTCGGCGACGTCTACGCCGGACAGGTCTTGCAGCGTTTCTTTGCAGACATCTCAGCTGATTACCTCGTCTTAATGCATTTGGAACCGTACACGAGAGGTACCGCTCAGGTAAAAGATGATGTTGACGAATACAATCACTGGGTCACACCTCTTATTATTGTTGACATGTTCATAAAGCTTGATTCATTCGACGGCGTCAGTCCTACTCACGATGGAAAACACAGCAGAATAGCGACAGTAAGCAAGTGTAACAATTGGAGATTTCTAACGAGTCATAGCCATTGTTGACGAGGTCTCTTGACCGGTAGGCAGTGGCGTAGCCAAAAATTTCGTTCAGGGGGGGGGGGGGGGAGGCTAACGTTTAAGCTCGGCCCCCTCATTATGAAATTTGTCGAGAGACGAAATACATGAAGAATAACTGCATTGCCATCTCCAAATATGCTGCACAGGAATTTGAACGCTAGGCACTGGGAAGACAAGGAAAATATGTATTTTTTAATGCAAGAATATACTCGTATGTCTCAAAAGTTGTACCTGAAATAACGAATATAAATGCTTCCATGTTTTTGTCTATTTAATAAGTAAAAAAAATTATCACACGAACTTTAGAATTATATCAATTCGAAACCAGCAAAGCAGTGCATGGTGCTCATATGAAAAATGTAAAGACCGTCAAATGAACAACTTGAGAAAAATTATTTTAATGAAACTTTGTAATTCAAGTAACTTGTTTACATATTTGTACAAATGCAACGACCAAGAAGAAATCTCAGTGACGCTGTTCTTTGTTCCAATATATTGCGCAGGAGCTGCTGTCACCGGTCGTGCATTGTGAGTAATAGCACCGAAATTATAGTCGCAAGAGACAGCACATATAAAAAGCAGCAGTTCAGCAAAATATACGAGGGCGAGTCAAATGAAAGTGAGCCATTGCGAATATATGACAAATGGCGTACTTTACTTAAAAGTAGTCTCCATGACCATTTAGACGTTTGTCCTACTGACTAATGAGTCGCGTGATTCCCGCCTCATAGAAATCCTTGGGTTTCTGCTTCAGAAAGCCTCCAATTGACTCTTTCACGTCATCGCCCGACACGAATCTGGTTCCCTTGAGTAGTTTTTTCAATTGCCCAAAATGTGGAAGTCGCCAGGCGACAGGTCTGGGCTGTATGGCGGATGTTGCAGCGTTTCCCACTTGAACTTTGCCATATTTGTGTTAACCACATTAGCGACGTGGCGACGGGCATTGTCATGGAGCAAAATGACACCGTTCCCCAAATTTGCAGGTCGTTTGTTCTTGATTTCGACACGCAAACGATCCGGTGTTTCACACCGTCGAAAACGACTCACAGTGTCTCCAGGTTTAGCAAATTCGATCAGTAATGGCCCCTGACGATCGAAAAAAAAGTCAACACATTTCCGGTAGAAATGATGACCTTTGCTTTCTTTGGAGATGTTAATTCGAATGTTTCCACTGTAATCTTTGCCGTCGTGTTTCATGCTCGTAGTAGTGGCACCATGATTCGTCCACGGTCACAATTGCAGACAAGTCGCCACCCTCATTCTGATACCGGGTCAGATGAGCTAAGGGAGCACCGAACCTCTCCGTGTTCTGGCGGTGGTTCAAAATCTTGAGCATCCATTGTGCACACAAGAGCCGATAACCGAGATGTTCATAAATTATGGTGTGAACCGAACTGTGGCTGATGTTCGCATGCTCTGCTAGTTCATCGATGCTTATCCTCCCTTCTTGTCTAATCAGTTCATAAACATTTGGAATTGTGTTGGGGGTGATGGTACAGTGGCTTTGGCTCGGTCTTGGATCGTATTTACAACTTTCAGGTCGTTCTTTGAACCATTTGCTCCATGGCTATGGTGTTAGGCGGCTGAGCACAAGGTCGCGTGATCGAATCCCGGCCACGGCGGCCGCATTTCGATGGGGGCGAAATGCGAAAACCCCCGTGTACTTAGATTTAGGTGCACGTTAAAGAACCCCAGGTGGTCGAAATTTCCGGAGTCCTCCACTACGGCGTGCCTCATAATCAGAAAGTGGTTTTGGCACGTAAAACCCCAAATATTATTATTATCTCTTCTAAATATCCCCCCTCCCACTGAATGGAAGTGATCAACAACGAAAAAACCTTTGAACATCAACATACTTTCAAGCCTTGCTGATCTGCACAAGCTTGGTAGTACCCTTTTTAAGTAGACATACTCTGTCTACGAGTGCCTGTATATGCTCGGTGTCTCTTGGCACATGAATCACTGGGCTCTCTACTTATGAATATACTTTAAAATGACGCACCTTCATGTTAAGGAGGAGCATGCCCAGTTGAACCTGGGAATAACACTTGAGAGCACATCTCAGTGCATAATTTTCTCCATCACACGCAATAAATGCCAGCTTCTTGGCATTTACGAGGTCTTGTATGCTAGAGTGCTTGCCTTGAACAGGACACTTCACTTCCAGCAAGACATTTGTTCCCCTCTGCTGACTTATTCCATCCGGGCTGTAGCCAAGCCAAGGGACATCTGGAATGAATACGAGTCCCAGCTGGCTCAGGCTTTGGTTATGTGTCTTCTGGTACTCTTCAAGTGCAAGAGGCTCGTTATCTGTTCCATACATTGTGGTTCCATTTTTCTTGAAAGGCTCCCTACAGCACAGCCTGTCCAGCTTTGCTTCCCAACTGGGTGTACCCCTATCTTGAAACGTGCAAAACTCTCTGCAGATGCTTCCAGTAATTCTTTTTTCTTCTTTCGCTGTGCCACAGAGTGGATGACTGATCAGTTGTCTTGCGGCATATTTCCATAGCTTTGGCATAGCAGAGGTACACATTTGAAGATAGAAACTATTTTCATTTCCATTTAGATGTTCAAGAGTAAACCTTTTCAGGACTGTTTTTTCACCATCTAGCTCCGATTCAAAAAATGAAAATTTTCACCATCTAGCAGCCCGCGGGTAGCGAGAACAAGACAATTGAAGAGGCTCAATATGTCCTTGCGAATAAAAGCCAAACTACAAAAAAAAGGATGTAGTTACCTTTGCTGGCTTTACTGTCTTGACATGTATGCTTTGGCGCAAATGAAAAAAATGTTGATATTCTTTTCTGTGACCCGACGCCACAAATGAACCGCCGCAACGTTTCGTCTCATCCGAGCTTCATGCGAGCATCATCAAATTGTCTGAGAGTGTGTTTATTTGGCTTGTGTATGGTCCAATCTACAACTTTAGAAAAGTCAATGCACCTTTGGCGGGAAATGTTCATAACAATATTAAACCCGCCATGTTCCGGAATTGAAAATCTAATGCACGACTTTAGAAATGTCAGTGCAGCTTTCACATCAAAAGTTTATCAGAGCTTTATACCCAATAATTTTCGGAATTCCAATCGCCGCGCTCTGCAGATTCCGCGGCCTACGTGAAATGCCGCGACGAGCCCGCTCGCCATCAAAACGCCCTTGAAACTTGGTGCTTGGATGGGACTCCTTGCGTTATGCGACTCCTGGTGCATGGACGTTGCCATGGAATCCAGTGAGAGTTTGCAATGTTCGCGCTGAAATCTCCATGTCTTTTCGAGTGTGAAATAGACCATTCTATACAAAACCCAGAATGATTTCCTGCGCAGGGGGTTGTTTTGGTCGGTGATGCAGGACAGCATGAGAAAATTTCGGGGGCGGGGGGTGGCTATAGCCCGATAAGCCCCCCCCCCCTTCTCTGCGACGCCGATGCCGGAAGGTATTGTCATATGCTCAATATAGCAACCGCTTCAGAGCTGCGGGGCTCGGATGACGATCGCGCACTTCCACCAATATGTTGCGTGTAGAGAAACAGTGATAAGGATAACGTTTCCACTGTATTTACAAGAGCAGGCTCGCCAGAAACCAAGGTGGAAACTAGTTCTCGCCAAGCACCCAGTGGCACGGCGTCATCTTTCTCCGAGCACCGGGTGTTTTCCGCATTTGATCCTATCGTAATAATATGTTTCGCTAGATTAGAAGACGTACGCACGTAGTCACCGAATACATACAAGCCGAAGAAGCGCATAGCCGTGCTGGCACAGCACAGAGAACGTAGGAGTCGGTGCCCATGCAAAAAAAAAACATGGACAATAGAGACACGCGTCCGGTGAGCACACGCGTCCGGTCACATTGAGTCTCTTCCGCCGGTATAGTTAGGTTATTATGGACGGCGATGCGTGCTCAAGCAAGTCACCATGCCAGGCCCGTCCAATGGATGTGTACGGGCAGGTGTACCCGCCGCTGCCGAGTGGCGGCGGCACTCCGCTGCTGTGCACTAGACCGCTGGTTCCATTCCCTGTCGTGGTAGGAACCGTAGCAGATTTCGTTGGAGATAAATGCAAAATCTGGCCATAGTTACACCTCTGAAAGTGCGTAGCACCGAGCACGTGTATTCGAACTTAAACCGCAGCCGTCCATTACGTGGAATTTCGGTTAGCCACAGTGCTGGTTTGGGACGTTGAACCTCATAAATCAAATAATCAGAACGCGTATTGCTATTTTGGCTGTCCGTTCCCCCTCCCTCTTTAGACATAATCTTGTGACTGTATCACGCAAATGCAAAGAAGGACCTGAAACCACGTTAATCTGGAAACGGGTATAAGCGCTGCCGATGGCGGTCGCAACTTTCTTCCGTTGAGCGCGATGCCGCAGCGAAGAGGCGTAGCGGACTAGAAAAAGGCGGTTACGCTAGCATCCTCGGGTCGCTAAGGAGAAATCGTTCATGAAGTATGGCGCGGTCACGCAGAAACAAGCTTACCGCCTTCAATGGTCGGCCCCACCGACAACCTGAAGAGAAAGGGACGCATAGGCTGCGCTTGGCTAAGTCACCGCCTGGCTTGGACCGAGTTCACTGTAGTTGTTGTCTTAGCTCGCCACGACTGTGGAAGAATGACTGAAAAAATTTTCTCCCAGGACAATAAGCTCGACATTTTTTTATTTAGACAAGGGAATTTTTCTTTATAGTCGTGACGCTGGAACCTTCAAATTAGGCAAGAAATGGCGTACTAGATTACGTGTAATAAAAGTATAATCGTTTCTTTTTACTTTCAGGACTGCGCTATTTCTACCGTTCCCAACACTAAGGTAGCATGGCTCCTCGTGAAGGTGGCGCTGCGTGTGGCGGGTTAGAAGTCGCACCTGGCCGAGGAACGTAATAGGGGTGGCACAATATAGTTGTCTTCAAAAATAAAGATTCAAAACCAGCCGTCAAAAAATAAAGATTCTTGAACCATGTAGAATGTGAAGAGGTGTACTGCATACGTCGAAAACCCTTGTTCTCTTTGTATTTCTTTTTGACGGTGCAATAAAATAACGACGCGACAAATCGTGGTAAAGCAAACTGGTTTGTTTTGCGACAAGTATTGTTGCTTCTCTCAAAACTCTGTTGCAGCTTTATAGCGGAGCCGGTTGCTCGCTAGTTCCTAAGAGGCTCGTGAAGAAATCTATTGAATAACTGGCATTAATTGAAGCATATGGTGATGAACAAACAAGCATAATCGGCAGAGAACAGAGCTTGTGATACATATTGCAGATCAAACCTACATTTCTATAACATTAAACATAATGTTAAACCTTGGGTGCTGTGTAGAAAAGATCAAGTAGAGCATAATCACCGAGACCGCAGGTGTAATGAAAACCTACTCCTCCTTCTTTTGCCGAGTGATTTCACATATTTGCAAATGCGTGGTAATACTGTCTTTTGTGAGCATTATCACATTAGCTTGATTTATGTTAAATTCAAAGTGTGACTCATGAGCCCCCTTGCAATATGGTCCAGGTAGGGCAGCTTAACTTCAACAAAATGGATCCCACTTAAAAATTAATGATGCGGGCAGTAGACAGTTACGCCTCAATTTCGTTGAGTAACGCAAGGAAGCGAACTTACATTTTCTTGCATAACACCCGCCCCCATCACAGATGACTTGTCGATGTAGGGCGTTACCGGTTGTTTGAATAGCGCCGTACAGAAGTTTCAAGAATGGTTCCGAGGTGCTCAAGGTTGTGTTAGTTGCAAGTTCACAACCAATATACCAAGGAACAGATAATCAAGCTAGATAGAGTTGTCGACTTTCATTTTGCCTTTCCTTTATTAGCTGTGCTTTCAAACGAAACGTGGAAAATAAATACCCGGATGCATTCTGTTGCTTCACTGTCTCTTCCATCCCATGCTTGCCCTGTATAACTGTAGCTCATAGTCAGTGGGATCGGCATCATTTCATAACATACTGTCAGCCAATGCCATTTGAATGTGGGACTTTGTAGCCCTTTTGCCGATGTTGTGGGTGCGAAAGAGGTGCTTCCTTCACACGCACCGATCAATTTTCCTACTTGCTCATACTCGTGTGCTGCATCCCCATTTTTTGGCAATAAACAGTTATTTTCTCGCAGCAATAGTGTCTCCTACAGACAAGGGTGCGACAATGAAGGGTATTATGTCTACAGAAGATGTTGTCATTCAAAGGAGCCACAGGTTAACTTATATTAAAAAAGACAAAGGTTTCATTGTTCTTGACTGACATTAACATCTGAGATTTTCAAAATGGCTGCCATGACGCATTAGTTAAATAGTCTAATCAACGAGGTTGGCTAGGGCTACTCCTAAGCCTGCGTGAGCGTTTTTGCAAACCGGCTAATGGGAACGCAACTTCCTTGAAAAGAAATCGCTGCCGCTGTCTCATACTGAGCTGCAGACTACCACTCAGTTATTACGGCGATTTAAGAGGAACCTTTAACTCGAGCTGAACTCCGATGCCACCTGCTCAGATAAATCTAAAATGCAGAAACGCTTTTCTGTGTTAACGACTACACCAACTTTAATGAAACATTGAATTCGAGAGAGAACGTTAAATTCCAGTGACTGTCGGAAGCGGAATTTTGATTTACGGACTGAATTGTTTAAAAGAAATTTTTAAGAATTCGTATATTGGAAGAATAGAAACACAAAGTTTAAAAATTCGTAGCTCTGCCACAAAAACAGATATCTCAGGTTTGTAAAGTGCATCCGTGAGAGCATTCAAAAAGGTCAAATCTTATATGTGAATTTACATGTTAGATGACTTTGCTGCATTGTTTACGAGGGTTTGCAAATGTTCTGCTCACATATAAGTGGCTTATTGGGGAGGTATGTATATGCACAAATTTTTTCCGCTTTAGATGTTCTATTACGTGCAATGTACAGAGTTGGGATATGGTTCTTCAATACCTGAATTACAGAGTTGTAAACTTGATAGTCTCGTTTTCTGAGAATTAGTGATTTTTGCCAATTTGTACTAAAAGAATAGACGACGTAAATTACAGTTTCCCAACCAATATTCCCTATAACTTAACACTCGATTTTGCAGCTGCTGTAGCAACAGGAAAGCTCAGAAACTATGCATAGTTTCATACAACAATTATTAGAGAGAATTCAAACACTAGTGTCTACGGGAGCTGCAATTGGGGCGGTTAAGCAGCATGGAAATCATGCGAAGCTCATGGATGGTGCTAGAGTCTACGGGAGCTGCAATAGGGGCGGTTAAGGTTGTACAGTAATTGTGGGAAGCACATGAACTTGCCCAAACTTCGTCCGCCTGACTTTAAGCGTCCCTTCAACTTAGGAAATTCGTGATCTTCAACAAGTTACTCTGTCGTAAATAATTAGACATTATGAAAATTATCCGCCGCCAGGATTCGAGCACAGAAGCCGGACACTCAAACATTTGCGCCGCGGACGGATGCATCAACAAGTGACACAGAACAACCTCCTGAATTTCTCACAGGCAGGCGAGCGTCTTGGGACTCTTGGTGCGTGTCGATTTGGACACCTCGACAGGTTCAGCCGCTGTTATACTCACGGAAAACTTTGCGTTGCTATTAAGAGAAAGCGCGCACAAGTGAGAGCCCTTCTGAAAACAGTGCCGCGTTTTAATCCTCGTTCAGTTAGGCTCGGGAAGAGAAAACATGAGCACCTTATTAGCTACACTTAAATAAGAAAGAACACACAACTTAGTCCAAACGTTTATTCATTTCGAGGCTTTTCCCGTCGGCGTCTGGCGAAACACGAAAGCGTCGCACGTGAAGCTGTTTCGATTCAGCGTCCGTTCTGAGCAACCAAAAGTACTTGCAACGCTGCCGGATTGCTTGGGGAGGTAACACATGTGCAGCAGCCACACGCTCATAGCCTACCTTTCTTGGACACAGCAAGTTGTCCACGAGGTTGGTAGCGATTGCACGTGTCCCAAAATAAGCCCCAAAATAAGTGAACATTTATATTCAGTGGTGTGCTTTGTGATTGTACAGCTGGGCTCGTAGCGCACATTCCCAGAGTGGAATGTGGCACGCACCCGTGGGGAGGGGGGGGGCAGTCGTGGGGGCCCGGGCACTCCCGGAAATTAAGCGACATACCCCGCCCCCCCCCCTCGCTCCCATGCCACGACTCTTCACACAATTTCCTAAAGCGCCGCCCAATGAATCTTGAGACTTGACAACTATCCGGCGGTTAACGTTTTGCTGCCTTTTTCTCTACTTTTGCATGGCGGTAGTTATCGGCATCTGCTGGGGTGACGGCATAGTTTCTCATCGATTCGTGTGCCTGCGCGATTAGCTTGAGATAAGTTCAATTGTCACCACCTATAACGAAATCATTTACAAATTTTAACTGATAGTCTACGTTACGAGGTGAAAAGAATCCCCATAATACAAATCCATTCGTAACTAAAATAAAAAGCTCATGAAATTACTTTAACATATATAAAGGGACATTCAAGAAATATCGGGAATGAAATGGCTTGTGAATTGGATAAATGTCATCCAGCTATGGCATACAAACAACAATGCCAATGAAGAAATCATTTCTGAAAAATGCATTATCCAAACAACGTATAGAAAAGTGTAGTGAGTACTCGAAAAAAGCTAACAAAACGTATGCAGCAGATTGATTGGAAGATGTGCCAAAAATGCGAACAAACTTTCCTTTAAATTATAATGCTACAGAAGTCTTCTCGGGCCATAGAGGATTTCCCTAACAATTTCCCAGATTTAATATATGACAAACGAGACAATGTAAATGTGGCTCTAACCCACAAAATTTTGATCAGTATCTATCTATACGCACAGAAACTAGAGAATAAAAGGACTGAGCAAGTTTCTCAAGGCTAACAAATTCCCTAATAAACGTGAAATCATTATGCATCCCACAGCCCTAAGGGTAGCTAAAGAAATTGAGAAAAAAATTGGTGAACATGTTTACTCAAACAATATACATTTACAATATACATATACATAAACAATATACATATACAATATACAACAATAAAGAGCAACCAGAAAACAGCAATCACTACTAGGTGTCCACAAGAACTCACTTCAAAAGTACCTCTAAATATGTCAGAAATCATTGACACATTAACTAAGATCAGAAATGAGACATTATTTCATTCAGAGATGGTCAGCATCTGAGAACTTTCAGGACACTAAACACATTTCCCGTTTCAATTGAGAAAAAAAAAGAAAAAGATATAAAAACTTGAAAAAATATGAATAAATCACAAGCGCTCATAATAAACAAAATTCAATAGTAAAGCAAATCCTTACCATATATTCCTTCACAAATCACATTCAATAGAGCTAGAAAGAAATGAGACTCAGAGGGTACATAATATAACAAGACTCCATTAAGGCATATTTACTTTAAGTAATTTCGCCAAAACAACAAAAATAATAAGAAATATTAAATAGGTCATGTTAACTTTAAACGATTGTAAACCTATACAATAGAAAAAATCACAACAGTTCCACAGGAATTGATCTCGCCAGAATACGAAAGAACAGAAAGAACTCTAAAGAATCCCGTTTAAGAAGAAGGGCTATAAAGATTAGTACCCGGTGTAATTACGCTCATGCGATCTCGACCAGATAGCCATAAAGTTAAATAATTTTTAGTCCAATATTATATATAAACGAGAAAAAAAAGGGTTAGCCAAAGAGCCTGATATTTATTACTCATATCATATGACGCCAACAGACACTGATGCCAAGGACAACATAGGGGAAATTACTTGTGCTGAATAAATGAAATAAAGAAACGATAAATTAATGGAAATGAAAGTGGATGAAAAAATAACTTGCCGCAGGTGGGGAACGATCCCACAGCCTTCGCGTTTCGCGTGCGATGTTCTCCCAATCGAGCCAACGCGGCGCCGTTTGCCCATCCACTTTCCTGGGTATTTATGGTTCCTAGTAGAACCCTGGGAGGGTTAGCCAGCGCCACCACTCACAAACCTTGGCGGCGGATGTGTAACATCCTTTCTGCAGCAGGCGTCACGAGAACGTCGTCTTCTTGAGTGAAGGGAACCGGTCAATAAACCCACACATGCTATCTGAAGGCATTAAAGTTTCCGGATTTGAGACATTCGTTATGTAATGAAACAGAAGAGAGGGGGTTAACTGAGGGGCACGATTTTTATTAGTCATATCATATGAAGCCAACAAACACTGATGCCAAGGACAACATAGGGGAAATTACTTGTGCTGAATAAATGAAATAAAGAAACGATAAATTAATGCGAAGCAAAGTAATGACATGCCGCATGTGGGGAACGATCCCACAGTCTTAGCATTCGAAATGCGAAATGAATGGCCTTATGCAGCCACTTACCTGCTGTGCTTATGTGGGTGTTTTTCTAACCTTGCGCGGTGGGCGCAGTTCACCTACAACCGCAGCGCCTTGCGCTCTAGGTCTTTGCAAGGGATTTGAGGCCAACCATCGCTACGCAGCTTCCCAAATAAGAATACGAGTCGGTTTTGGTACTTAACATGGTAGAGCAGTACACGAGGGATCCAGAAGAACTGTGATTGTTCCGCAAATATATATTTCTGTATAATTCTTCCAGAGCTGCTTCCCAAAACGCTACTAGAAATCTTTATTTTACACTTTTGTTTGTTTACTTCTTCTTGGCACTGTTCTTCCTGCTCGAGTCCATATTATGTGGTTCCTTGTTTGTCAACTAAAGGAGTGGTTTATCTCACAGGCGTACCTGCGAGATGCACCTTATTTCATTTCTTTTTTGCGGGCTTACGCGTGTTCATGGCAAGCGGTGGGAATTATTCACATTTCTGCTAGAAAGCTACCCGCCTTATTTGCATAGAAAAGTTAGCCTGGGTACTTGCAGTCCTTCCACTTTTATGCTAATCAGTAGTTGAAAGATCGCAGTGCGCTTCTTTTTACTGCATCGGATCGTAAGCGGCCTTGTAGTTGCTGATTTCAGAACTTTATTCTTAAATTTTTGCTCATCTTCAACTGTATAATTTTTTCAAGTTCACTGAATCCTCTTACATGCGTGCGCGTGTGAAGTGCATACGTGTCTTGAATGTGCGTGCGTCTTCGTCTGTCTGCGTGAGTGCGGGCTTTCGTGGAAGTGAAGTGACTGCGGGTCTTCTAGGTCGCAGAAACGTTATTATATGGCAGCAATACGATGTCCTCCTCAGCAGTTAGGACGCTGCAATGCTTTATTGCTACCGTCGTAGCACTCAAACGGCCATGAAGCAGCAGCAATAAAAGCAAGGTGACATACTGAAGAACATTAAATGAATCGCAGCGGCCTTTGCACTCTGAGGACGCCTGTGTTGAAGAGCGCGTTAAGAGCGTGGTTGTTATCAGGTTCCAAGCGATCCGCTTCAAGAATGGGCCAACAAAGCGAGAGAGCGCGATATCGCTCCAGTGCGCGCATGCACGCAAACACGTGCACACACAGGCGCACAAAAGAAGGCCGCAGCCATGGTTCGAGAGTCCTCATGAAATACACTATTACATGATGAGGGCTTAAGAGGAAGATAAGTCTCGTGGATAAGTTCAAAGAACGGTGCCACGCAGAAGTGGCGCTCGGGATGCTCCTTAGAAACTGTTTGTTTTGCTTATCTCAATGCTGAGAGGCTAAGCGTTGGGGCTCAGGAGCACGGTCACACGCGTCCCAGTCGCCAAGTGGCTACGACATCCTATTGCTGACCTTGCAGTCGAGGGTTCGAATACTGTTTGCGACGAATGCATTTTGATGGTGGCAGAATGCCAAAGCGCCGGTGTTCTTTATTATGAGACATATTTTGTACATATTGCAGTTCATCATTTATTTCTGATATCATTCCCAAAAAATAAAGACACATTCCCACTTTCTGACTCATGACCTCCAGCGCAATGTTGTGTATGTGCGCGAGACAGTGTACGTACAGTGTACACTGTCCAGTGTAGACAGACAGTGTGCGGCTCTTCTGCTGTATGAGGGCTTGCAGCCCACTGTTCTGCGCTCTCATATTTTCAGTGGCACCATAGCACTGCCCACTGCAATTTTCGGTGACAAGACTGAAATGCAGAGGGCGTCTTTTGAAGGGCATAGAGACTGGCCTCTCTCGTGTCCACAGTGTTATAAAATGTGCATAACAGCTCATTTGTTTCGAAGTTCTTTTGGAGAATACGAAAGCAGATCGACACTTGCTCTTTGGCAGATATGTCCGCTTTCTCATGCATGATCACGGCTTAGTGCACTGCTTCAAGAACCTCATTTGTGAGAGACCGGATGACATCATGAGCCAAAATTTTCAACATTCCGTTTAAAATGTCGCGGGGGAGCCACCTGCACTTGGTTCGAGAAAAGCCATGATTGAAATTCTGGAAAATGATTAGCTCGAAGTTCCAGAAGTTGCCTAGGAATACTTTCTGCATCATCACGACCGCGTTCTGCCAGTCCCTGGCATGCTAAGTACTGCAATGAAGATAATGTCGTTATCAACGCTTTCCTTGCGTCTTCCATTTCTTCTTGTTTCCCAATTACACAAGCGCTTGCTATATTCATCCCATTTTCACCACTGCAGTTCCGCTCATGGCTGCACGGTGCAGATTCGAGGTCTCATGACGTTTAATTCTTATAAGAGCTTTCTTACAGTTAGAAAGCTTATTTTGTGCATACGTCGACGAAAGTGCTTGTCTTTAGAACTTGAAATATTTGGGTGGAAAATGATTATCCCACAAGCAGAGCCACAGGTCTGACAAAATTCGTCGTCCTCTGACGTGTCATACATAAGCCATTTGTACGCATGTTTCCAAGCTGGTTCGTTACGTGGTCCCTGGTCTGCTTTAACTTTAGAGACTGGATCCTCACCAACAATTCGCACACGTGCGAAGGCAGTCGTTACAATGGCAGACGTCGAGCCTGTGCCGCTAAGGCAAACCTCGGTAGGTTCATAAGCGCACCTTGAAGGTCCCATGCCGGGTGGTGGCATATCTTTGCGTCATCCACTTTGGCTGGTCTGTTGTTCTTGATGAGTATTGATGAGATATCTGATGAATTACAATATCGGGAAGGTAATACCAACAAAGAATAGAGTGCCAAAAGCGTGTTGCCTGTTTAAGAAAACAATTGGAGGCCAATCCACTCTGTAAAGCTGTAATGCCAGCTAAGCTGTAGTTGTGCTCCCAAATTCGCCCCCAACGTATGGTGTGGACGCAATTGGACAGCAAAGCTAAAGGAACGTACGAAACAAAGTACGATTGAGCGACGCACTGTCCGAAGGAGTAAATCAAACAAAACACGTTTGTTTATAATTTGCGATTGATGAGATTGAGCAACCTTCGAATTGGAGATGACATTGTCCTGTTCAACAACAGTGGGGACGAGATATAACAAACGATTGAGGTCCTTAAGAGATAGAGCGTAGCAGTAGGGTTGCAGATTAATATGCAGATGACAAAGGTAACGATAAAGAGCCTGGCAAGGGAACCAAAGTTCACGATCGCCAGTCAGCCCGTAGAGTCTGTGATGGAGTACGCTATCATAGGTCAATTACTCACAGAGGACCCTGATCATGAGGATGAAATTTACAGAAGAAGAAAAATTGGTTGGGGTGCATACGCAGACAATAAGATCCTGACTGGAGGCATACCACTATCATTGAGAAGAAAGGTGTAAAATAAGTGCCTTGTACCAGTGCTAATATATATGGCAGAAGCTTGGAGATTGACAGAGAAGCTCGAGAACAAGTTAAGGATCCCGCAAAGAGCGATTGAACGAAGAATGTTAGGCGTTGCGTTAATAGACAGAACGGCGTGGATCAGACAGCGAACGGGCATAGCCGACATTCTGAGATTAAGAAAGAAAGCGGAGCCGGGCAGGTCATGTAACGCGTAGGTTAGATAACCGGGGGACAATTTCGGTTACAGAATGGGTGTGAAGAGAAGGGAAGCGAAGTCGAGGACGACAGAAGATAAGGTGGGGTGACAAAATTAACAAATTCGCAGGTGCAAGTTGGAATCGGTTGTCTCAGGACAGAGGTAATTGGAGATGGCAGGGAGAGGGCTTCGTCCTGCAGTGAACATAAAATAGGCTGCTGATGTTGATGATACCTCTTAGTTGATTAGTTTAATGAAACTTCGAAGGAATAGAGTTTTATCCTAGCAAACAAACATGGCGCTGTCTGTTTCTCTTCCGTAGAAGCCCATTAAATGACAGCGGACCGGGATTCCAGAACATTTACAACTTCATTTTTAGCGACATAATTTGGAAAAGTAAATGAAATTCGGCGTATTGATAGAGTCGTAGTAGCAGCCAATTGTCATGTAATATTTTTGTGGCAATGTTGATAAAACAAGAGCGACCGCCGTTTACTGCAGGGCATTCGCGATAAAGTTTGCTTTGCCCGAAAACGTTCTTCACTGCATAGACGTAAGCCAGCCCAGATAACTCCCCCCCCCCCCCCCCCTACTAGAGCACGCATGCGGCTCATTCATACGGGAGCTGGAGGTAAACAGTTTCGCTGTAAAAACATTAAAGCGCGTGAATCGTTTGGGCGTGATAACAGTGTTGCAGACTGTGCGTACAAAGAACCAATAGGTCGAGTAAAATCAAGGAAGGAAGGAAGGAAAAACTAGAGAAGGAAAGGCAGGAAGGTTAACCAGTTTAGCTTAACCGGTTTGCTACCCTACACATGGGCGCAGGATGGGAGGATGAAAGATTGGGAAGGGTAGAGAGAGAGAGAGAGAGAGCACATAGCACAGCACACACACATCGTCCGTTAGAGTCCATCACCCTGGCATGGTACGTGATATCACTGTCACAGCCGCTTGTCCAATCCCGTCTCTTTCGGAAACCGAAGTAGTCCCTTCGTCGCCTTCAGCTGCGATGTCTTCTGTCGGCAGCATGTGAAAATCGTGTCTAGGGACAATGATCTAGTGTCAAGATGCGCTAGAACGCATGCCAGGGACTGTCGCTGAACATTATATTCAGGACAGTCACACAGAATGTGTTTCAGCGTCTCCTCGCAAACACAGGCATTGCAGAGAGGAGTAAAGTCAAGGTTCTTTGTTCACTTAGGTACCTACCTCGAGGTGCACCCTGATTTGGCATGGGAGGTGTCGGAGACAGACTGGCAGGCGACGGACCGACGACACACGGAGAAAAAGAAAAAAAAAACGATTTATATAACACATGCTAAAAGGTACACTAACATACACACAGAAGTACCAAAAGCTTCGCACTAAGCTACCAAAATTGACTAAACACTTGTTGTCAGCTATAACAGCCAACACAATACGTAAAGCTTGAGCTCATCGCTCACACTTCATGGCTTCCCATAAACCGCGGTTGTCTTCGCTTCTGGAAGCCTGACCTAAAAACAATATAACAATATGCGGTACGCGAGCACCGTTTTATTAATATAATATGACCCGAAAATTCCAGCCACGGGCGGCGGCGCAGACAGAGCGAGTAAGCGCCGCAGCGCGCGCTAACCTGCTGCTCACTCCCCCTTGTCTCCTTCAACGAGCTCGAGCCTCCTCGAACCGTCTGTCCACGCACGCGCTCCGTCGTCAAGGTAGTCGGGATAGGAGGGCCTGAGCCGTGCTTTGGGGCTTCTTCAAAACATATGGACGACTTCGGCAGCGCTACTACTGGCGATGCGTGTTTGCATTCGCGCGCAAATCCGTTCGCTCTAGAAGAGTCGGTGCGTTCGCTCACGCACTGACTGCCAACGTCGGAAATATCCACGTCGCCGCTGAGCTGAAGCTCTGCAGCCCATTCCCTGCCCCGCACGCCCATTTGATCGCTTCGTCATTGATCTCTAAGGCTCGCTTCGAAAGACACCCGCCAGTAACCGCTGCATCATCGTCGCCGTCGGGCACCTTAAAGGGCCCCTCACCAGGTCTGGCCATTTTGAGCTGACAAGCGTAGAGCATACATTGCGCGTTAACGATCGGGTCTGCAAAGTTTAGATCGCTACGCGCCGCGTAAAGATCTGACATTTCAAACCGAACGGCGGTTTTCCTTCTTGCGGCCGCCGCGCTCCAAGCCGGACTGTGACGTAGTCTCGCCCATGCGCCTACGTGGTCGTGTCCGCAGTGTGACGTCGCTCGTGTTGACACGTGACTTCCAGAATTATTCAAGACAGCACCGGTTATCTGTGCGATCTGTTGCTTGAATTGATGAGTTGCAGTGTAGAGAAATAATAAAACAAAGAAACGGAATGTCTACGTGTTTTTTCTTTTACTTCGTCCGAAGCAGGAGAGATGTACTTCCGCTTCGTCTGCTTGTTCCAATGGTCGGGCGGTCACGTGCACAGGTCCCCAAACTATGCCATTGTCTACTGTGTTTCCGCGCATGATCATGAACTGCGATTTGCTTGTTCTGCCTCAGTGTTCGTGTAGCACTCCATTATACCGCTTGTCATATTTCCTTGTGCACAGCGCGAAACCGTGCGCTGCGCGAACGACCAGCTCGCGCGCGACGCCGTCGGCGGAAGTGCGTATCGCCGCAAAAAAGAAAGCGACGAGAAAAAAAAACGAACGAAGGAGGGGCCTGTGACGTATGCTTCACGCCATCTTCGAGGTCCGGTATGGGAGAACGCAGCGAAGGAACTTCGCTTGCGTAGGCTAGACGGGGCGATGGAGAGAGCGTCTTGCTTGGCAGTGGAGCCCACATGCTGAAATTATGGGTTCGCGGCACTGAAGCACTGAAATATTTCTCTCTTGGCTATTAATGAGCCATTTAAACATTTTTGTGGCCCAACGCTCTCTAGATGACACCTAACAACTTCCAGCGTATAAGCAAAATTTGCTATGGGGCCTGGTGAGGGGCACATTAAGCGGTACGCAGAAACAGCAGCAGTGTCTGATACCACAGCACGCGACATCGCCTCCTTCCTGCTCCGTTGTTTCATCCTCCGTCCAGCGAACATTTCGGTGAACTATCGAACCACTCATACCTGCCCGTCCCCCCGCTTTGACCTCCGCCGGCGTGGACGTGACATTGTTCGCGTAGATCGCGTGAAGGATTACCGTGAGCCGCTCGTGGTCACTGCTGATTGAGCTACCAGGATGTTTTTTTTTCCCCGGGGGTTGTTGTGATGAATAAGATCAAGCACCACTAACTGAAGATGATGCGCACCACCTCCAACGGCAGTAGCATCGTGATCGCTTCGGGCAAGACGACGGGGATGTTACGGTTCAGAGCGCTGCCCGACGTAACCGGTCAAGCCGCCTGCTCAGGACAATAAATATCACTCTAATAGTGCGATTGGCCTACACAGCATTCCCAGCTAACTTTATGCAAGGTTTAACAATATGCGAATGCCACGTAGCTAGACAGAACCAAAATAATGTTGTTTGCCATCGTTTGAATATACTCAAGCTCTTTTTCCTCCGTGTCTAATTAGCTAATTGATTTTAATTCATTATTTAACTTCTCAAATATTATAATTAGGTGAAAATTGTCCCTGAGAAAATTGTAGAGCAACATGAAAAACTCCCGATACAGCTTTCTGCTGCTCAATACATGCTACATAAAAGTGTTTTTCCGAGCGTGAGAGAAGCGCGCAAATGCACGCAAAATTACCGCGCGACTGGCCTCTCAAGGCGTTTTGCATGTATTGATGGACTTTTTTCACGCTCGAGAAAACACTTTTGTGTAGCATGTATTGAGCAACATAAACGTGTATCGGGAGTTTTTCATGTCGCTCTATAATTTTCTCATTGACACTTTTCATCTAAGGATACTAATTGAACGGTTGATTGATTAATTAATTAAGAGAAGTTATCTAATGAGGCGGAACGAAAAAAAAGATAATTTCAGTAGCTCTAAGCGACGGGAAACAACATTAGCTTGGTTCTGTCCAGCTACGTGGCGTTCGCATATACTTAAACTCTGGCTAAAGTTATCTGGGACACTCTGTATATATACAAACATTATAAATCATATATATGATTCCTACGACCCGCCCGTATGTCCTTTGTTGTTACTTATGTATTGCCTTGCATCTGAAGTTAACCCGCATAATCTGGTTAATATGATTTCTTGCCTCAACCAAAGCGGAATGCGAATTCATTCCTGCATTGACGTAATGACAAACCCGCATGGCGACTGTCAAAAAGGCGTAAGCCTTCGTCCAATTCATTGTAATTGAAAGCTGATTTGGCATTTGGGTGCACTCTATCATATAGCCATGTACAACTGCAACACATGTGTAGAATAATAATAATAAGGTCACATACACTTCGTAACAGCCCCATTTTTAAACTCTTATCCTTAGTCTAAAGTCAACGTACATCAGCTTGCTAAACGTTAGTAGCGAAATGTGCAACACGTATACATATATCAATGATGATGCTTCCTGGCCTACTTATCCAGTAATTAGATACTAGTAACGCGCTACCGCTAATCCCGTAGTTTTTCAGATAACTTCTAACTGTAACTCGTTACTTTCACTCTCGAGGTTATTGTAAGAGTGTTACAGCTGCTGCTGTTTACACGATAACGACAACGCCGCTCCATTCCAGTTACTAAAACGCACCTGGCTGCGCCCAGCAAATAACGTTTTATCGATTAATGACAAAGCAAAGAAAGAAATAAAAAGCATGGCGGCGAAGAAATGCCGATACATATGTTTATCCCAGAATCGTATCTACTAGCCACGCATATGCCACATCACTTTTCAAAGACGCAGCGCAGGCAATCGCAGGCGCCAGCACAGCTCGAGCAGGTGGACGCCCACGTGCGCAATAGTTAGAGGTCGGGGCTAATCAGCGCGGTGACAAACCACCGCCAGAGCTACTCCAACGTAAAAACGTTGCTCGTCCGATGCAACGCGGGCATTCCGTCCAGTGCACCGGCCGAACACCTGTTTCGCAAAGCACGCGCCGCCTTCGACATCAAGAGAGGGAGCTTTTCGGGGGAAATATTGGAAAAAAAACTTATCTGGTCAATGGAAACGCGACGCAAGTGAGAATATAAAAGTGGGACACTGGCGTTTTTTAACGTGTCCCTTCATTTTACGTCGTGCCTCGCCTTGTGTTCTTAATTTGTGTAACTTCGCTCTCCCGCCTGTGTTCTTCATTCGCTGTCCACAAAAATTGTTTGTGATGTTTTAATTACTGTTTCGACAGCGATGAAAAAACAATGACGCTATACTTGTTCGCAGTAACTCTACCTGTAGCCGGTTACCTTGTTGAATCTTGTCGCTGTGAGCCAGTTTCTCTTCCGCTTCTGGTACCCCTGTTACTTTTTTGCAGGCAATGGGCTCATGACTGCTTCCTGGCTAGTCGGCTAACAGTGGAAGCACTATAAAAAAACATTGCGAAAAGGTTTACAACTCAAGAACACTCGGGATTGACGTTAACTGCTAGCCTTTCTTGAGAGTAGTGTCTGACCTGCCAGGTGTTTTTGTGCTGGTCCCTTTGCGCCGCAGCCGGACCAAACCAAAAAGCCCCTGATATCTGACAGAAATGTGGAGAGCACATGAATGTCCAAGTGCAGCAGAGGGCATTCACGGATACCCCGTGAATATCCGGATAACGTCCGAAAACTCAAGTAAATAAAAGCTGTTCCATGGACGAAGAGTAATAAGAGCAGCCGGTAAGTTCTGTACTGGGTATCCTTCGGATGTCGTTGATAGGGCGTTCAAAAGTGCACATTGCAGGCAGCTATACTTTTTTCTGTTCCTCTGAAACTGTCATACTCATAGAAAATACGTAGCGTTACTCTTCTTTTCGGAACAGCCCAATGCGCAGCAATCCTTTTACTTGATACACATTCATCTCGCGACCCAGCAAATGTATTTATTGGCGAAGGTGCATCCTGCAGTTTGTTAATTAGGGTAATGCCGATAACTTGCTTTTTCAGCGCCGAAAAATATGCAGGACAGCGTCTGTGCGCTATTTCTATGCGTAAGAAATCTAGGGCCACTCGCCTTGGAAATCTGTCCGTCTGTCTGTAGCGCGTAAGACGATACGCTCTATAGACATAAATGAGGTCCTATGCGGGTGTATATGACAATGCTTTATGACTAGGTGTAACTACTGAGATACATTATTACATTTATTTGTAGTTAGTATTGAAGATGCATTAGGAGTAAAAAACTGAATAAAATTCAAACAAGAATACATACAAGATTAAATTAATTAAGCTTAAACGAGACACCGTAAGACTATTGAATGGTAAGGAAGCCTGAAGAAGATAATTAACGCAAAATTATTACACGCAATGAGCGGTAATTGAGGGCAATTAAGAATAGTAAGGCTAACTAAAATTAATTTAGGTTATAATATGTAACAATATACTCAAAAATAATTTCTTGCTAGCTTCATATCATTTTCAATGCCTCACTTGACCAAAGTTGCCTGCCGAGTGATTGGCTAGTTGCCAGAATAGTGCCTGTCTTTAAGTCAGGTCAAAAGTTGAATCCTGGAAATTACCGACCTATCTCACTTATATGCAGGTGTTGCAAGTTGCTTGAGCACATAACAGCCCACCGTGTATTCAGCCAACTTCTTTGCTAGATTTCTATATGGTTTCCATAAGAATGTGTTGACTACTATCTGTTGCTATCAGTTTTTCATGACTATTCCCTGGTCATTGATAATCGCAAACAAATACATGTAGTTTTCCTGAATTTATCATAGGTATTTGGTTGGGAAACCCACAGCTTGCTTATTGAGAAAATAAAAAAAATTGCGATACCAGACAATCTTGTCAATTGGTTGCAAGCATATCTAAAAAATTGTAGACAACTTGTATATTGTGGTGGAATTGGGTCTGAGTGCCTACAGGTTCTGTCCGGTGTGCCATAGGCCTCAGTGCTCAGACCCCTATTGTTTCTCATAGATATGAACGATATTGCTCAAAATCTTGAGGAAGGTATCACTGTGAAGTTGCTTGCCGATGACAGTGCTATTTACTATGTCATTAAGAAGTCTTCCTGCCAGCAATTGTTGAATACTAATTTACGTAAACTCGCGGACTGGTGCGTAGAAAGGGTGATGAAAATTAATTTTTCAGAAACCGCATCAATGACTACTACAACTAAAAAAAAACATCCCTTACAATATGCTTACAAAATTGGCGATCAGTGCATAAATGCTGCCGCATCCATTAAATACCTAGGTCTAACAATTACTACCATTCTTAAATAGAATATGCGTATTAATGATATATGCTTGAAAGCATTAAAAGAATTATGCTACCTACGCAAGAAATTAAAAGGGTGTCCGTCAAGCGTAAAATTTGAAGCATATCTCAGTGTGGTTCGACCAGTCATAGAGCATTCATCTGTGGTGTCGGATCCGTACCATGCCAAAAACATCGAACAGGTGGAGCGCATCCAACGTCACGCTGCCAGGTTCATCTCATCTTATTATCAAAAACGTTCATCTATTACTGATATGCTAAGGCAAGACAAATCGGTCCAGTTACGCAGGCAGATCACCAGGTTGAAATTCTCGTACTTGCTTTGTCACAACAAAACAGGACTGCCACTTGAATCATACTTACTTGCTGCGCCACAAATATCATCAAGATTAAACCACACAAACGTTATAAGCCCATATTATGCCAGAACTAAAGAATTACCAACTTAATTTTCCCCCTACGCAGTCGAACAATGAAACCGCCTGCACGCTTGTGTTGTTGAATGCACTGATGTTAATACTTTTGAGCGTTCTTGGCAAACACAGCTTTCGTACCCCTCTCCTGCTTAAGCAGCGCTGCTGCTTGTGGTATTTGCAAATAAATAAATAAATGAATAAAATAAAATAAACATGAATATTTAGACCTAATTTCGATCGATTACTATTACAATGATTAGAACTAATCACTAATAATTAAGGGCAAATAAGATGGCTTAAGTCTAATTGCGATAATATAAGATTACATTATATAAGCCAAATAAACACTGAGAAGGGTAACTAAGATTAATTAAGATTACATTAGCTTCCGGCAATAAGATTATTTCCGACTAAACAGGTTCCCCAATTAGGTAATTGCAACAGGTAATTGCATTACTTGGAGCAAGATATTGCATCATCCTCGACACAGTGACCAATGGTGTGCGTAACCCAGCTACTAATCCAATAATTGGTTGCATGACCGCAAGACGAGAGACAGTATGTAATGCTTGCGCACTATCTGACAATCGGACTAGGGAGTTTCTGCAGTAATTTCCTTTGCGGAGGTGTCGTACGGCGGCTGTGAACTTTATCCCTACACTGCGGTGGAGAACAGCCGAAGCGAGATTTGGACACATGCCGTACAGGTAGTGGCACAAAAGAAAGATCGCTTCGGTCGCTTCGGCCGTTAGTACTGGGTTTTGGTACCGCCGTTCGCGGCCTTGGCAGTATTAAGCTAGAATAATTAGGGGTAAGTGAGTTCTAATGAACTTGAGACGCTCTGGGTTATTGTCAGGAGCTCGCCGGCACAGTTGGTCGTCACAACAGACTTCGCATATGGTCCACGACTGGGGAAACATAGCGACGACTTGTAGATTTAGAAGAGCTCGCGAATCCATGTCGTGTTGGTGGTTATTTCAAGCAAAAAAAAGGCGTTTATATTATTGGCATGTTGTCGCAGGTTGGGATAGTCCGCTTCCCTTGCGTCCTGGTTGTAGAAGTGAGGGTGTCGTTCGACGACTAGCGAATGCAGCGTCCGGATTAGAATTCGCTAATGCGTCCGTTGAGGCTGCGGGCAAGCAGGAGTCATTGTCATTCGTAGTATTTAATTGCGCAAGGAACCATAGTGTTGTAATTGACAAGGCGTCTTGCTGTTTCATTTCATATTTTTATCAAGGGTGACCTCAATAACAAAGTTTTAGACCATAGCTGGATACGCTTGCGCACCTATAACTTGTGCATCTATTCAGTTCTTTTTGATTAATCAGTTTGGAGTAGGGCTACTCTTAAACAATTGGGAATAAGATACTTCTACTTTATGTTGCAGTATGTTGTTATAAGATGTAGCGCGGGACTATAACATTCTGATCAATGGCGTCACTGAAGAAGGCTAGATCGGCTTGTCGTGTTCGCGTCAGAGCAGATCACAAGGTGGCACCACCTACGGTTGAACACTGGTGGCGTTGGTCTACGGCGCGGGTAGGGTTCTGCTTTGAAGTGCCAAAAGTAGTCTTGAAGGCTACCCTGCTGTTCCAATAATAATTTCGCGAAGTTTCATTCCTACCCTTGAGTGCCCAAGGAATGGACAGTGCCAATAGCTTGAGCTTCGGCGTCTAGAACCGGTGACGGGAGACGGTAGTCCGCCTGACGTGTATGCAAGTCTGCTTGATCGGACTTTGCGCATTACGAGGTCTACCGGAAAAACTAGAAGAATAATTATTTAGGTTTATCGATGCGCTTGATTATCGGAGAGAGCTAGCAATCCACGGAGATTGGGAGAGGGCTAGCCATCCACTTTTCTGCTACCTGGAAATCGCAGTAAGATACGAGAGGCGCGAAAAAAAGATGTGGCAGAACCCATCTTACGATGGCTGTGGACGGTATTCCGTTAGCATTGAACCAATATAGCTACACAACACACTGACACCGTCTAAACAAGCCATACCACATGTATTGCACAGAAACTGCTCTTTCACGATTCCTTATGTGAATACTAGGCACCATCCAACGCCGCGGTCGCAAAGCATGGAGCGGCATTCGAAGTGCATGGCGCACCTGTGCGTGCGAAGGCTGAGAAACGCGCCATGCGGCAACCGTGCTCCTCTCTCGCATTTCTTTCGGGACTGCGCCTTCTAATGGCGCTGTCGAGCAGTCCACGTGCGTTAAGCCGGTCCACCGGCGCCTGCGATCGCCGAGAATTGTTGCCTCTCTTGAGGCACACTTAGTGGCACGTACTTCGTGACGCTAGTTGGCGATACGTTCATTGAAAAGCGGCGCCTACTCAGTGCATATGTGCCACAACCTGCTAATTCGTCGGGTTGCTGTCCTTGAACGTTTGTAACGTGGGTTCCGTTCCGCTCAGCATAGATGAAATTTAGGAGGATCTTTTTCGTCATTGTAAACCCGTATAGTCAGAGTGGCACACACATGGTTGCTCAAGTTTGCGTCAAAGACGTTCACTGAAGAACGGCGCTCACCTATAGGAATCTACGCAGTAACCGAAGTTGGCATCAGAGGAATTCATTGAAGAACAGCACAGATGGAGAGGCACATACCCGCTGCTACAAGTCGGCGTCAAAGAGTTTCTTCGAACAATGCCCACGCAGTCTCGCAATTACTAGCTCCCACGTTTGCGTGAAGGAGCTTCGTTGAAGGAGCACAAAAACAGGCACATATTCAGTGACCCAAGTTGTTCCGATGGCTGGTTTGGAACCCTGCTACCTTACAACAGCAGTCCGTTGAGCTAACCATACGACCACGGGCTACCCAGTACAAAGCGAAACTGTTACATACATACATACATACATACATACATACATACATACATACATACATACATACATACATACATACATACATACATACATACATACATACATACATACATACATACATACATACATACATACATACATACATACATACATACATACATACATACATACATACATACATACATCATACATACATACATAGACAGCCTCCCGAAGGAGCATGAAGTACCTTCGGAATGCTAATGCATTATTAAAGACTATTCAATCAATGAAAAGATCGCAAGCACTGGCAAAGCACGGTGTGCTGGAGTGACGAACAATTTATTACAGTAAAGCTGTATATGGCAAGCCGATTCGTTCTTCCGTCCACCTGTCGGTCGCCTGTCGGTCGCCTGTACGCCGAGAACTCCTCCGGCGCAACTGCATGCGCATGTACGAAACAAAAAAATTGGCAGTTGCTTAGCTCGGCTATGCCAGGATATAAGTAGCAAAAGCTAAGGGATAGCATGGTTCGCCTTGGTTAATCTTCATTGCAAGTCCAGGTTAGTCTGGTTGTCTAGTTATGTTGCGGCGTTTAGCCAGCTGGTCGGCGCGCTATTCGTGGGTTTCCTGGGCAATTCGTTTCCTCTTCATCTCCTTCCGCTGTCGATTCCAGGTCTCCTCCTGCTTACCAGAATTGTCGCCGTCCATACTGCCGCCTCAACTGTGGTTGCAGCGCACGCGAGCTCTCTTTTTCAATCCTCTGACATGTTTGTTATCATGCATGCGACGCAGCTGGCGAAGGGAGCGGAGGCGAGCGCAACGACGAGGAGCGCGCTGTGACGTAATACCAAAGGACGGCGGCGAAAGGCGCGACGCTGTGCAGCGGCGGAACACCTGTGGCTCAGTGCTACTTGTGGCGCATGCGCAGTAGTGACAAGGGAGCAAGAGAGAGAGAGAGAAATATCCGCGGCGAGGGGCGCGTTGTGACTTCGTGTGCCTCTTCGGAGCACTGCCACGGCAAAATCGCAAGTTCGCGTCCAGTAAAACAAAGGGAGAAGCGTTAAAAGGTAGAGAAAGGCGTGCGATTAGCCAACACCACATGGATAGCACAAGGCATGTTTACTCCGATCCATGACGTCGCGCTACCTGCACCGAACTTTCCATTGACAAGGATGGCGTGAAGAAATCGGTGACGTCGAAAACACTGTTGCCTGCTCGGGAGCGTCCCCATCAGATTCTATGGCAGTCGGGCCAGGTAACATGACGTCATGGTAACTTGTTGTTGGGTTAGCTGCGCCAGTAGTGACGTCGTTGCTCTCCGTCGCAGCCAAGCGCGCGCACAGCAGTTTTTCTCCGGATCCGAAATTAGGCCACGCGTATGTACTATTGAGGAGCAGGCAGCTTTCGATCAGCCATACCGCGAGCAGGTCCTGCCGGAATGAGCTCGTCTACGCGATGCCGATGCTTCGGCCCAGGCACAAGAACAGACTCGTTCAGCCGAACGCAAACTGCGTACCGGGGATCTGGCAGCCTACGAAGTCGTCGTTTAATGAATCGTCAGAATTATGTCAGTGATAAACACCAGGGCCAGACTTTTCAGCTTCGCTGGTTAACCATGCCTGCAGAGTGCTTAGGCGGTGATTTCATTTTGCGTACGCACCTAAACGCACTCGATAAGTCCTCTTCTGGAGGAATATAATGGAGTGCTACTAGCTGTTTATGCTGCAGCGATTGCTTCTATATCTACCTCCGTATATACAAGGTGTGCCAGCTAACTTTACCCAATCTGTTCATTGAACAAAAAAGAATAAAATAACATGGTGCAAGATAAAATTAGAAGGTCTCCAACTTTCGGTCATCAGATGCAGGCGACTGACCACCATAGGTTTTAAAATGGTGACTTGAACCATCTTTCTCAACTTTTCCTTGTTGTTGTTGAACAGCTTGGCTAAAGTTAACTGGGGCACTCTATATACTTTCCCAAGTTGCATATTGAAGCACGCTCCTTCTCAATGAGCCCAAGCGGAGTGAGCCTGCGGTCCATCGGAAGAAAGGAGCACGAGAACACCAAAATGTTGGTTTCAATGTGAGCCAAGCTGTTTATCGGGCTCAACGGACTGTCGTTTCAGCTTTAGTTCTCGATACCACCAGTGTGCTTGAGGATGACGTTTTGCCTGGCCTCTGACGCTGTCTTCAGGGTTTCCAGCTGTGGTGTGGGAGGGTGCAAACTGGAGAGGAGGAGCATGCCCCCGTCGACAGGCATCGTGATGCCTGTAACGAAGGAGGCATCGTCGGATGCCAGGAAGGCGATACAGCGCGCCACCTCTTCTGGCTCTCCTACTCGTCCCAGTGCGTGCCCGTGAGCGGTCGTTTCTTGTAACAGCTGCATGTACACAAAATCTCGTGTTGCCAAAGTCCTTCCGCTGTGGTAAAAGTTTAACTAATACGCCTGCAATATAGTTTACTTCTCTCTGTTCTGAAACTGTGGACTCGGAACTTCTGATAGTGGACTCCGAATTCGCCCTTGACATCGTAAAGGTGAGGCTACGCCGCTTCTCGTCTAAAGCGATCACAGAGCTTTAGTAGCTCGAGTTAGCGTCTAGGCCTATCATGTGGCAGTCAGGACATTGAGCGTCTACAGAAAAGCACAATAATTTTAAATAACTTTCTGGGTTTTATGTGACAAAAACAAGATGAGTTTATGTGGCACACCTGTATGGCGGAAATGCGTCATTGTCATAATGGTTACAGTATCAGGCTTAGGCACTAGAGGTTCTCTGTTGGAATCCGGCCACTAGGCAACTATATTCATTTATTATAAAAAAGCAATCCCAGTTTTGCCATGAATGCCATTGATTGAATGCGATAGCAATACCTAACATTATTACACAAAAAGGTAAGGCTCGTAAACCTAGTAACAGTATAGAGAGAGAGAATATATTTGAATGATGGCAGAAAGGCCGGCCTGAACTAACGCGCTCTAGCCCGCTACTGTGCGCAGGGTAGGGGGAACGAGGACATAAAGGTGTGATGAGGGATGAGGATGACATAGAAAGAGGAATGCACAACGGTGAATGAATGAATGTGCCTGGTTTAGTGGCGCAAGGGCCAGATATGGCCAAAGAGCGCCAAGACAGTGTTAGTGATTTCGCGGTGGAATGATGAGTTCTGTGATGAAGATGTGACTTGGCTGTAAAAGGGCCTAAAGATAGTCGCTGTAAAGTGCATAAAATCTTCGTGCTATAAAATTGTGGCGATGACTAATGACGAATACTATGAACATTAAAATTCATCCTTGAAAAATTATGCAAAATAGAAAATATATGAGATGGTAAAATTACTTGGAGCACTGCTGCCTCGCCAGAGCCCTTGAAACACAAGGGCCTAGAGGCATGTGCTATACGAAAGAGCAATCACACCGGCATCCTCTGAAGAGAGGACCCGCTACGAACATGTGGGGCTAACGACATGCAAGACAACATCTTTCAGAAAACTTAGGACTGCGTTGGTGTCAAATAAAGGTTCTGGGCCGAGTAGCATTACGGGGTATAGGGGGATGTGCTGCCGGTATGCTAGGGAAAAATGTTTCCTTCTCTCAGATTCGGCTGCCCGACACTCCAGGAGGACGTGGAGGACGGTCAGCCTCTCCCCGCATCTACCGCAGGTGAGTATATCATTTTCAGTGAGTAAAAAGTTATGCGTGCCAAATGTGTGTCCTATTCTGAGGCGACAGAATAGGACATCTGTTCGGCGTGATTTTGTTATGGAGGGCCAAGAACCTAACTGTTGCTTTATCACGTGCAGTCTGTTATTTACTTTGCGTCCCACATACGTTGCCAGTGGTTTTGCAGTTTCCTTCTTAGGAAAGGCTTCAGGTCGGTGACAGGGACCGAAGCAGTAGGATTAACTGCATGCAATGAAATTGATGTGGCCACCTAGAACGCTAGAACGTTTCCCTTGATGCCCCTATGTCCAGGCACCCAGCATATAATCACATGTTGGTTAGATATATATGCTTTACACAGTACGGAGTAGAGTTCATTAATTACTGGATTTTTGTGGTTACAGAAAGACATGAAGGCCTTCACAACACTGAGGGAGTCCGTATATATAACTGATTTCTGGAGTTTTCATTTATTTATATGCTTTACGGCCGACAGCAGTGCATAGGCCTCAGCCGTAAAGATACTAGTTTCCGGATGCAGTACGTCGGATTCCGAGAAGAATGGACCGACGGCTCCATAGGACACCCCGCCGTGTGTCTTCGATGCGTCTGTGTAGAACTCCGTGTAGGAGTGTTTGTGCTGGAGTTCCCGGAAATGCATTTGGTGGTGGTGGTGGTGATGTTGAAGCAGGCGGGGTTAGCCTGGCATATATAGCCGGCAATTGTTCCGCCTGATCCTCCTTCAAGTTGAGATCAGGGATGTGTCACCAGGTGTCGATGAGCCCCGTGTCTCGCAGGAAGGCTATCAACAGGCGTTGCGCTCTCTTCCTGAATGCCGCGGGCCCTCCGGGGAAAACAACGTCTTCAAAGGTCCTGTGCGTGAGACCGCTTTTTTGCAGGTTGTCGACCAACGCTTTTCTTTCTGTGTCAAACTGTGGGCATAGCCAAATGAAATGTTCGATGTCACCAATGTCACCACAGAAAACACAGAGTGGGGAAGCGCGAAGCCCAGTCTTGAATAACCAAGCTGGGGTGTATGCGGAGTCGGTCCTGATGCGGTATAAAAGCGTCGCTTGTTCGCGTGTAAATCCATGAGTCACACAGGATTCGTGTGGATTCTTGTGCATCTGTCGAAAGTGAAGGCGGATTGCATCCTTAGGGTTTTGAAAAGATTTTGGAGCTTTCACTTTTGGGACACATGTCAGCGCTAGGCGTGCAAGGGCGTCAGCTTCCTCGTTTCCATCAATTCCTACGTGTGATGGAATCCACTGAAACCTTATGTTAAATCCTTTGCTCGTGAGGTCGTCAATCAGTGCCAGTGACTGCCTTGTAAATTTCTCTAGAGGTAGGCCCCGATGTAATCTTTGTAATGCTGACTTGGAATCCGTCAGCACCACGACATCTCTGAAGCGTGTTTTGTAACTTGCATGAAAGATATATCGCATTGTATCAGCTGCCACTCCCAAGGAGGTAGCAGCTTGGCTGGATGCATTAGGCGAAGCTCGAGGAGTGGGACATGCACTTCATGACTAAGCTCCCTCACACGCAGCGAGAAAGGCTGTCTTACGGAGGGACAATTACGAAAGTGTGTAGCATATGTCATCTCGTTAACGGTATTAAAACACGGATGTTGAGGATTAGAGTGGACTTTCCGAAAATATGTTTGGCTGATGTATGTTCTCTGCAGATAAAGGGACCACTCATTTGATTCTACATATAAACTTGGTATGGGACTCGTTCTGAAAGTGCCAGTGGCCAGTCGGATTCCTAGATGGTGGACTGGGTCTAGCATCTTTAGTGCGCTCGGGGCGGCAGAGTGATAAATCACGGCACCATAGTCTAGTCGTGATTGAATGAGGCTGTTATAGAGATTCATTAAACACTACCTGTCACTACCCCATGTAGTCTGGGATAGAAGTTTCATTATGTTCATTGTTTTTAGACATTTTTCTATTAGATGTTTAATGTGGGGGACGAAAGTGAGTCTGTAGTCAAGTATAACACCTACAAATTTGTGTTCTTTGTTTACAGGTATCTGTTGTCCATGCAGTTCTATGCAAGGATCTCGGATAAGTCCTCCCTTTCTTGTGAAAAGAACACAAGAGCTTTTGTTAGGATTGATCTTAAATCCATTCTTGTCTGCCCACATTGACACTTTGTTCAGGCCATGCTGTACCTGTCTCTCGCACGCTGCGAGGTTACAGGATTTGAAAGCTATTTGTATGTCGTACACGTAGACAGAATAAGAGATGGCCGGTGGTAATGAAGCACGAAGCGTGTTCATCTTCACGATGAAGAGCGTGCATCTGAGCACGCATCCTTGGGGTACACCCGTTTCTTGCGTAAAAGGACGTGAGAGTGCATTGCCGACTTTTACCCGGAAGGTACGATTGGACAGATAGCTTTCTATTATGTTAAGCATATTCCCATGGATGCCCATTTCTGACAAGTCTCTTAAGATTCCGTAACGCCAAGTTGTATCGTACGCCTTCTCCATATCGAGGAATATGGATAACAAGAACTGTTTGTGTACAAATGCGTCCCGGATATTTGCTTCTACACGTACAAGATGGTCATTTGTGGAGCGCCCTTCTCGGAAGGCGCACAGATAAGGATCAAGCATTTTGCTCTGTTCAAGGAAATGAATGAGTCGCCGATTTATCGTTTTTTCAAACACCTTACAAATGCAACTTGTGAGGGCTATAGGGCGGTAACTTGCCACTGAGGAAGGTTCTTTGCCTTGTTTCAAAACAGGGACTACAATGGCTTCCTTCCATGCGGTTGGAAGGTACCCTGCATCCCAGATGGTGTTGAAAAATGTGAGTAGTGTAACTTGCGTGTCATTGTCTAAGTTTTTGAGCATTTTTTACATGATTCTATCAGATCCCGGTGCAGAGCTCTTACATGCGCTCAAGGCAGCTCTCAACTCGGCAGCACTAAAATGACAGTTGTACGGTTCATTCTGTCGACATTTCCTAATGAGTGGCTTGCATTCTTCTATTTGTTTACATTTCAGGAAGGATTACGAATAATGCTTTGAACTTGATGTGCTCTCAAAGTGCTCCCCAAGTGAGTCTGCCTGATCTTGCAGTGTATCGCCCTGCGTATTTACTAGGGGGAGTGAATATGTTTGTCGCCCTCTAATTCTATTTAACCTGTTCCAGACTTTCGCCTCATCTGTAAACGAGTTAATACTCGATAAATACTTCTGCCAACTTTCTCTTCTGGCCTGTTGGCGGGTTCTCCTACCTTGGGATTTCACTTTTTTAGAGTTGACAAGATTCTCTGCAGTGGGCGAAGCGCGTAGCAACCCCCACGCTTTGTTCTGATTCCTACGTGCGATTCTACATTCATCGTTCCACCACGGGACATGCCGTTTGCATGCCGAGCCACTTACTTCACGTATGCATTAGATGCGGCATGTATTATGAAGGCGGTAAAATACTCCACAGCAGCATCAATTTCTAACGAGGACATGTCATCCCATGATATGCTAGTTAAGTTTCGGAATTTCTCCCAGTCTGCTGTGTCAACCTTCCATCTAGGAGCCTGTGGTGGATATTCGTTTTCTTTAAGTGCTCTTAATAGTATGGGGAAGTGGTCGCTTCCGTAAGGATTGTTCGTAACTTCCTATTCGAGTTGAGGCAGTATGGACGGGGAAACTATGCTCAGATCAATTGAAGAAAAGGTATTGTTTGCAAGACAGTAATATGTGGGTTTCTCCTTATTCAGAAGGCACGCACAAGAAGAAAAAAAGGAACTGTTCAACAGGACGACCTCGTGCATCTATACGAGAGTCGCCCCACAGGGAGCTGTGGGCATTGAAATCGCCAAAAAGAACATAAGGTTGTGGCAATTGATCTATCAAGGATTGGAATTCATGTTTCGTTAATTTCTAATGTGGGGGCATGTAAAGAGAGCTAATGGTGATGAGTTTGTGTAGGAGAACAGCTCGAACCGCCACTGCTTCGAGAGGCGTTTGTAGCTATAAAAGTTGACACTCAATGCTCTTATGGATAGCAATGGTGACACCGCCCCATGACGCGACAGCATCATCGCTATCTTTGCGAAAAGTTATATACTGTCGGAGAAGGTTTGTGTGTTTGGATTTTATGTGTGTTTCTTGTAAACACAGCACTTTTGGATTGTGTTTTTAGATGAGTTCCTGCACATGATCAAGGTTTCTAAGAAGACCTATAACGTTTCATTGAATTATTTGTGTATGCATATTGGAAGTCAATAGGTGCTGTGTGCACAGAGACAGAGGTGTTAATTAGCGGTGTCAGAGATTACATTCCAGAGCTCTCTCGAGGCCCTGTAATCGGGTTTTTGCCCTTTCTGGAGCGTTCGAGGGAGCCTCGCCACTCCTTAGGCGCTTGGCGCGCCGTGGGGATAGGTGTAGTGTCCATTGCCTCTTGTGAGGCGCCGGACACGTGCTCTTGTGAGCGAGAAGTTACCAGGGAGGGTCCCACCTTGGAGGGCAAGACCCCTGCGCCCACCAACCCGCAGGTCGATGGGGCTTCCTGGGGGATTTGGCTGCGCCGGCCGTTGCCAGCACTGGAAGGGACCGGGAGGTTGAGGCAGCCACGGCTGCGCCCACCTGCGGGGTCGATGGTCCCTTCTCCTCGGTCGACGGAGCAGCGCTAGCTGCAACCGCCGCGGGGGCAGATGGCGTAACTTCCGACTCACTGCTTGTGGGTCGGACAGCGGCCGGAGGCTGTTGTGACGCTGCCCCCTGACGCGCCACATCGGCAAAGGTTTTCTTTGGCAGGTAGGATACCCGCCTGCGTGCCTCCTTGAAACTTATATTTTCCTTTACTTTAACTGTTACGATTTCCTTTTCTCTTTTCCAAGACGGGCACGACCGCGAGTATGCGGCATGCTCGCCATCACAATTAACACAATGTGGAGTGTTCTGGCACGTTTCGGAGGAATGTTCATTGTCATTGCACTTGGCACAAGTCAGCCTGCCTGATGGCAATATATTACTTCCGGATTAATTGAAATTTTGGAAACACTTAAGGTAATTCAGGATTCATGCTGAGCGGAAACGCCTTCAATGCTGACCGATTTTAACCTCCATAACGCTACAACCTCCATGAACCAGAAACTTATTGATTACTGCGAGAATCTGAGTGCGTGAAGCGTTCATGCTGATACGCCCAAGAGCGAAAATAAGACACGGAGATCTGAAATTGAGGAAGAAAAGAGAACGACGACTGTCCAGCGGACATTTCTGTCGATACCGTGTGTACGCCACCCCCATCGGCCGCGCTACCTGTACTAGTTGCGAAGGTGAGGTGAAGTGCGGTAGTGGTGATGAAGATCGAGGTAAAGGGGGTGCCCGAGAAGATGGTGGTGGCATCAAACTGCAATCAGATGCTGGCGAGCGTCTTCGAAAATTTCTTTGCCAGTATCCGTTGTCGGAAGGAGCGCCAGCTGAACAAGAACTGGTGTACATCAGTTGAGTTGTCCTCATAGGAACTGCGGTCGTCGTTGAAATCCTGCATCGCCCCCTCCACAGTGTTGGGCGACTACTAAAAAAATCTCCCTATATGGCAGAGTGGCATCGCATTGGAAACATACCGGCAAATGCAGAAAAATTTTGATGTTCCTCAAAGTACCGGGTACGTTGGTATCGACCGCATCGCCAGCAGGTGGGTCGCATTCATCATTTCTAGACATCGGCCGCCGGGAGGAATGCGTGTGGTGAGGGCATTCGTCGGGAACAGGATTCTGATAGCTCCTGGTACCTCTAGATTGTAGGGTAGACCTATATTCAACAGCCGATGTGGGAACCGTCGGTTAACATGCGGTCAAAACGGCCGTGTTTGTGATATCTTGTGAGTACGCACCATTCATGCCGGGTTTGCAATGGGACGCCTCCTCTCGACGGAACTCCTTGCGAAGAGTCGGTCGTATGGTTAACGGAAGGTCAGTGCAAGATCTCGTATCCACACCTGCCACCGTTGTGACGTTAGCCAGGCGACCAAACATCGGTGTTATTCGTTTCATCTTCAGCTTCTCAAAAGTTGTGTGGTGACAAATGGCGTACTTTTGTAAACGTCTTCAGCTACTAAGTTCAACAAATATCCAACTTTATCATCGTCGGACAGTCGGGAGTTGGCAGTTTTGCAGTTCCGGCACATCTTGAATATGCGCAGTACATGTCTCGCCGGGAACCTGGTTCCTTTGCGAAAGCGTCTGTTTGGCGCGATCTTTTTTTTCATGTCGCTATAAAATAAGCAAAATACGCTTTGAGCACCTGGACGAAAGGCTGCCCGGAAGTAAGCGTGTCTTCATCGGTCTAGTACCAGGAAAACGCTGTGCCGGTAAGTGATATGGTGTCTATGGTGTTGGGCTGCTAAGCGCGAGGTCGCGAGATTGTATCCCGGACACGGCGGCCGAATTTAGATAGGCATGAAGTGCGGAAACAACAGTGTATTTAGATTTAGGTGCAGGTTAAAGAAAGGTTAAAGGTGTTTCACGTTATTCCGGGGTCCCCTACTACAGCGTGCCTCAGAATCAGATCTTGGTGTTGGCACGTAAAACACCATAATTTTGTTTTGTGCCGCCAAGGTAAAGCACAACACTGGACAGCTGCGCGGTGTTTCCCAGCCGTTGGAGCGGCTCACCCTTCGGTAGTTCGCAAGCCACTCATCCACGTCTTCTCCGGCTTTTTCTTCGAAAGTGAGTGGTACGCGGTGTTACTGCCACGAAACACCAGCTGCTGGCCAAAAAGAGGTGTCTGAGCCTTTAGGAATCTGGCCGGCCTCTTCAGGCATGTCAAGTGAGGTTGGAGGAAGCCCGGTAAGTTGACTGGTTCGGCGAAGTTGTAGCATCGTAGGCTGCGTCATTACGAGGTGTACCGAACCCCTCCGATAAGCTGTTACGAGGCCTTCGAGTCGTCTACGAATAACAGAAACGGCCGCTGCACAGTCATTGTACTCGTCTTGTTGCATGTCAGATCTCCGCATCTCTTTCTCGAACTTGGATGGACGCAACAATATGTCATGAATGCTCTAAAAGCATCGGAGAAAGGATAATGAAATGACCGCACTGGAATGCCTCGATAGTTTCGCCCCTGACCATGTATACTTTCATCTTTTAATCACCTACAAGCTAGTGCGTCTAACTCCGATTACCTCTTTGACCTGTAGCAAGAACAACCCTGAAGATTCTGTTCAGCAAAAATAGACCCTGAGTCTACCAGAAGTTCACGAGCCTGCGAAAGCATCTAGCACGAGCCTATGTGAACGTGCGATATACAAGAAAGAGCATTAGCAAGCCTTTTAGGCATATACTCATACTTGAATATAATCAAGGAATATGAAAACTTCGTTTCTTAAGGCACGTACCTTTATGTGTTCATCCATGCTCGTTGCTGGGTGTTTGATTATAGGCGTCTTGATGACTGCAGGGCTGGGGCAGAATTAAAGAACTCGTAAGTTGATTACTGCATGGTGCAAGTCGCATTCTGCCGATCTTTCATTGATCTTTCGAACTCGCGAGAAAAGCCAAAATTTACGCGAACAGAACTAACTGCCAGATATTTTCAATTATTTTGTAAGTCTGTGCCGCGTCAGCTAACTCAAACCTCCGACATCTTTCACTGAGGGTAAACAATTCGCGACGGAATGTGCGAATGCAAAATATGGACACATGGAGCAAATGTTCAGGGTAGGTTTCGCGTTATCATTTGCCTGAAGGTGCGGCTTTCGGGATCCTGCCATGTCGCATCATTCGACAGTTTTGTATATGTGAGAATACGACATCAACAGAACCTGAAATGGTGGCAACCAGGAGTTTCGGGTCTTTTTACGTCTCGCGCCAGTTCCCCAAATGTCGACAATCATCAGTGACCCAAATCGCGAGGAAAGTTCTTGCACGTGACATAAACGAGAGCCGAACGCAATTTGTGGAACCTTCAGGATTTTTCTGTTTCTTTTGCTCTTTCTTTTGCTCAAGCGCGTAGTATGCCGTCAGAAAATCACGTCAAGTCGACGTGTCCAATTTTCACTAGTACCAAAGTTTCTGTTTTAGACTTAGTTGTTTTCAGATTCTCAAATTTCATTAGCCGCTATAGCATACTTCGCAAAGACCACTTTCCAAAAGACCAATTTGCCGTAACTCTATCGGGACTCAGGTGCACCCCGCATTGCTTTTTCACGTGTCGTTTGTTTCACTTAGCAGCGGTACCTGATTTGATCTCGATGAAATATGAAGACGTACTTAATACCGCATGTACCTATTAAGCAATACTCACGAAAGCAGTGCTGATTCTATGAAATCCATTCCTCACAGCGGAGGCACAGGAAAGGTTTAACGATAAATGTGTAAAAGTGCAATATAAAGACGGAAACAGCTCCATAATGCTTGTATCTGTTTCCCCAAGCGCACACAAGATCTAAACACTGCAGACAGTATGGGCGCTATAACGTAAAACCATTCCAAACTTTTCTATTCCAATTCTGCTATCAGCCCTCCACGATTGGTCAAAAACATTTTTCGACCAGGCCCACTTCACCTGTCTGTCATGCGACGTCACGAAAACCGCGATACCTCCCCAACTGATATGATTTGTACGCACTGATTATGCATGATTTGACAGAAAAAAGAAAAACAGTTATTTCTGATTCGACCCCTTTTCGCCATTAGCCCTCGGCTATTGGTAAAAAGTTTTCGGGCTGCACCCCCTTCACCTGCCTGTCACGCGACGTGACAAAATCGCACAATCTCACCGCGTCAAAGTGACGTGTATGCGATAAAGATGCATTAATATGCCGAACAAAACTGAATTTTCTTCGGAATAGCCGCAGGCTCCCCCGTTCTGAAAGGAATAAAAGATGGCTGCCGCTGATCGCCGAGACGCTGGGTATCGCACCTGCCGGAAAGCATGGGTGTATTTGCGTATAATAAAACTTCTTGCGTGGCCGTGTAACGTTTTCGAGCCCTTTCGGCACGTTTACCACCTCATTCTGCGAACTCTTCTTTGCTGAGGGTCAGCTTTAGCGTCATTCTTAAACTTCCGTTGCATGCCGCCGTGATTTTCGACCAGCCACCACAAGCTAAGTAAGGGAAAGCCGACCAATCGCACACGCCGGCACCACCCTCTTCATCCGGTTATCGACTTTCAGTGCACTGGCTCTGCCCCAGTGAATCCCTCTCCACTTAATCGTTCTCCTCGCCTCTTGTCAGCCAATTAGATACGACAAGCCGCTCAGTTTAGGCAACGTTATTCGTTTTTCAAGAAAAAAAAAGTGACCTCCTATGAGCGAAGAGAGCGTTTGATTGGTCTGTTCAGACAACCCTGCGGCTGACCGCCCAGTGCTTGCGTCGGTGGTTACGCAAATTTGACGTCAGTAGATTGGAATAGAAACATATTTGAATAGTTTTACGTTATAGGGCCCTATCTGTGCTTTTCTGTAGCGCGACATCATTCACACACGAAATAAATAGAAATGTAAACCGATTCGTGAATTGCGCGGTACACTTACTTGATTGCGTTCACACGTACACCGTATGGCGCATTCTCTGAAAAAAACAAGTTATTGTGTTAGTGTGCTACTCTGAAGATGACTGAAGGTTTGCACAATAGCCCAGTTAGGCACTCTCGATGAAGAGTTTTGATATGCACTTCCCTCCTCCCCCCCGCCTCCCAAAAAAAAGAAACATGCCACCCTGGCTATGCGAAAGTCGATGACCAGCGACGCTTCTGAAAACTACCACTGGCATGGCTTAAGAGTAATGGTAGTAGTGCTATTTTAGAGTAATGATAGGAATGGTAGTAATAGTAATTTTCACAGCTCACCGCTACCCATAGCCGCGCTGCAACAACATTTGAATCACTTGCTCAGCTGGTTATATTATATACCAAATGCTAGGGACGTCACACCACACGTCGCAAGCTGGCGTCGCCGCGGCACATCGCGCAGCAGTAATCTTTACCGGGAAACGTACGCGAGGTGGGCTACGTGCTCCGCACTGCTGTCACGAACGCCTTAATTATCATCAATTATGTGCTTTGGATGCCTGTTTTGAGCTTGGTCTTTACTGAAACGTATGCAGTTCTGTGTGATGTATGTGTTTCCAAAAAATGTATGCACTGTTCGCTTCACTTTGCACAGTGCTTGTTGCCTGTGCCGTACGGAAGTATGAACTATTGCATTTTTTCTTGCTTACGAGGGCATCGGCCATTGATAATGTTAGATTTCGACAAGCTGTTCTGTATGTTAAATGCGTGATTCCCAAGAATGTAAGCACTGTTCGCTTAACAATTCTGAGTGCTTGTAGCCTCTGCCTTACGGGCCTATGAGCCAATGCATTTTTTGCTTGTTTATGGGGGTATGAACCATTTATGATGAAAGCTTTCTGTTCACGGATGCGAAAGAATCCCGGGATTCTGTCCATATACAGCTTTGTTGTAAAATTATCAGTTTTTTTCATGTGAATCATTCTTTGCGGCATCATTGGCACTTTGCGGAAGGTAGGTTCCTGTTTCACCTCGCCTTAGTAAAAATAATATTATGTGTGACGGATGAGGGAATTTAACATATTCGGCTGAGCGCGGCAGCCAGGTGGTATTTTTCTCTTTCATACTAATTTAATAGATAAGAACGTAATCATAATAATCTTACACAAAATGAGCAAACATGCGCATGCATTAAGTATTTCCATGAAATCTTGCGGCTCTTCCTGAGCAGCTTCCACACTTCTAACATAGGCTGCAGTCCCACAGAAAAAGTGCCTAGGAGATGTGGGGCTTTGAGCGTGCTCATAAGAAATCCTTCTTTACCAGAAGCTGTGGATGCCAAGGAGCACACTCGTCGTAAGGCAGGTCACCTTTTTTTTCCTAAACGGCAGATAGCGAATAGTGTGTGGTATGTCGATATCTTTCATTAGAGTTCTCTGTAGGATGTTTCGAAAGAACAAAGCGTCCCGTCAAGCGACAGAATAGTGATCAATTGTTTCTGGTCAAGGACACAGGCAGCAATTCGTTGACACTGGAACGGAACTACTCTCTTCTAGAAACCACACTTTAAGTAGAATTGTTTCTTAACGTAGTTTAAAACGTTTTTTTCCCAGGAGGTATGCAGAGCAGTCGAACTCGCTTAAGAACATTTTGACACCGACATTGAACATCGGGTAAGCAATAGAGGGGAAGCGGCAAGAGCGGTTCCGCCAATACATGAAAGATTGCTTTGCAGGAAGCGCCAAAAAAAAAAGTCTAGGCTGCATCACACCTTTAGAAAGTGAACTGTTTCAGCCATTTCCTTAAGAAAACCCAAAATTCCTGCGAGTAGCTCTCTAAAATACGATGATACCAGAATGTTTGGAAGGTACTAAGCTAAACGAGGTTGCAACATTTCACGCCAGAATGTGCTTTCCATTTCTCTAAAACAAACCAATGGTGCTGTAACGCAAAGCCATCGCAGACTTTTCTATGCCAATTTTGCAATCAGCCCACCACGATTGGTGAAAAATATGTCGATCTCAGCCACCCCTCCCCCTGCTGCGGTTGTCTGTTATGCTACGTCACGAAAACTGCGAACACGCCACATGTGATATGAAATGGGCACAGTGATTATGCATGATTAGACCGAATGAAAGGAAAAATAATGTCTGATTCAACGCCTTTCTTGCATCAACGAAAATGGTGTCTTTTGCCCAATTGCTATTGATCAAACGTTATCGCGCTGGGCCCCCTTCACCTGCCTGTCATGCGACGTCACGAAGCCGCAAAAGCTCAGCGCGTCAAAGTGACGTGTAGGCGTAAAGACGCATTAACATGCTTATCAAAACTACATGCTCTTTAAGAGCCAGAGATTGCCCCGCTCCAAAAGGAATAGAAGATTGCTGTCCGCCGATCGCTGTGGCCCTCGTTATTCGGAGCTACCGTGGAACGTGTATTTATTCACGTAAATAAGAAATTTTGCGTTGCAGTATAACGTTATGGAGACCTTTGGGCAGCACGTATACGACATCGCTCTCCGACTCTTCTGTGGTCAGGAAGCGTTTTAGCGGCATTTTTAGCCTACGTTTGCATGCCACCGCGATTTTCTCACAGCAACTGCAAGCTAAGTAAGGCGAAGCCGACCTATCGCAGACGCCAGCAAGATCTTCCTCATTCAGTCATGTATCTACTTTCACTGAACTGGCTGAGCCCAGCTCAGCCCCATCGAAACTCTCGCCACTTGAGCGTGGTCCTCGGCTTTTCTCAGCGAATTAGATGAGAAAAACTGATCAAACTGGGATCAAACTTTGAAAGCAAAAGAAAGTGACATCTTTTAAACGAGAAGCGCTTTCGATCAGGTTTTTCGAACAACGCTGTGGATTACTGGCCCATTCTTGCGTCGGTGATTACGTAAGTTTCACGTCAGCAGATTGTAAAAAAATAGATTGGAACACTTTTACTTTGTAGGGCCCCAAGATAGCAACAAGTCGCCTAACGAAGAGGTGAGCAAGTGCCAGGCCACTACGCTCAAGCGGAATGAAATCGTTATACCGCCTAGTATATTTCTAGTGAAGAACGGTCGCTACAAGGGCTGTTACTGTGGAATAAAGCCAGTCAACTCACTGCTCTTAACGTTTCGAAACGTGCAGTATTTTGCCACGCTAAGCCGAGCTCCCCACGGAATCATATCGCAAGCTTTAAATGAACGTAGAAACAACTCTTAGTATCTGTTGCAATCGCAGGCATGAGCAATGCAATAACTGAAGGACATGCATGAGTCGGGCCTTAAGAAATGTATTACGAGGTGCAACGTATCTGAATATGGATAGATGTCGCCCGTGCAATGAACTGGTTTTGCGATGTACGTCATCTACTTGTGCTGACCAGTGAGCCTTGCTATATTGGCGCGGGAGAGACAGGTACTCTTATTAGATACCGCAGGTTTGGTGTCGTGCAACACTTTTGAGCCTTAAAATCAACGCTGGCACCGGGTACATTACAAAACGCCTGCATTGCTGCATGGGAAACCTCCACAGACTTTTTATCGACGCAGAAATAGTCAACGTCATCGGCATATGCCAGCCTGCGAACTTCAGTTCATCGCCGTGGAAGTTTTGCTCTTGTAAGATACATTCGCATATTGGATCTAAAACATGTATGGACACTTTGCTGAGCTGAACTGCGATAGGCGAAAGCCTATCTATGAATGCCTCTGTAGCTGTTGTCTGAACTGTTCTGCCAACGGACGCCGCCAGGGCCGCGAGCCTGAGATGCAGTCACAGGCATATGGCTTCAAGGTTTGTCGCCGATGTGCGCGCACCTCCGCCCGCATGTCCGTGCTCTGCCACGCGCCCACTGGCACAGCGCTGCTGGCATGGCGCCTCCTCTCCTTGCTCCCCTGAGAGGAGATCGCCGCTTTTCTGCGTCTTCCACGGATTGCGCCCGGACACTCATGCGCCACTAAAGACTTACGCCTTAATATAAGCGAAGGAGCAGTGGCAACAAAGGTCACCCTTGGCGCACTGACGACATCAGATAGATTAGCTGTGAGAGGGAACCGTTATCAATCAACCTTCCACGATCCCAGGCATGCTTCTGCCGCTCCAAAGCCAGCCAGCTCTTCTAAACCTTCAGCGCGTTCACCCTGTTCAACTTTGTCGTCTTTCTTTCTTGTGGCAGGTTGCGCTTTCTGGCGCCATGTTGGTCTTATTTCGCACTTTTTCCGAAGGGGGCTCGCTTTTCCCAGTACTTAGGCTACGAACAAACTGTGCGACTTTGTAAGGACTTCTTCTACTCTTTTTTTCTCTGGAAAGCTTGAGTATAACCAGCCTTGCCAAAAACACAACAAATGGCCCTCTAGAGAGGTGTGTGCCAGATGTCATTTTTCTTCGGTCTTACTTGGCCGATTAGCGGTGGGCTGTGAAGCTACTTCGCTTTTTTGGCGAAACCTTACAGAGATGGGACTCTGAGGCTCACAATCAGCCAACGCCTTTAAGTCTGCACGAGAATCATGAAAACGGGTTGGCACTACTGATGGCCACTTTCTGTCGTGAAGCACTGGCTATACGCACTGCACTGGAATAATACCGCTTCGCCTGGAACCCTTCAGCGCTATCATGACCCTGCGATGATCGCCACGCATCGAGTTTCTCCTTATAACACATAATGATGGCAGCTTCACCTAGTGTGTCATTGTATTTCGGCCTCTGTTAGCATGCTTCCCGCTTCTGTCATAAACGTCAGTAAGACGATTGCCTAGGTTATGTTGTATTTCGGTGTTCCCCACCCATGCGGCACTCATCCGCCTTTTTGCCGTTCCCCCTCGCCGCTATCTCAAACTCCTAGTCACTCGACCAAAATTAGAAAACATCTTGTCTAAAGTGGGAACTTCTAACTTTTGAACTGTGCCAATAGATAATACTCACCGTTTCAAGGTATTCGCAGGGAGTTGTGCTCCCATCTTGTGAAAGTAATTACGATGTATTTCGCACCCATGTATTAAGTTGCAACTGCAGCTTTGATTTAGGCCTTTGCGCACTACACTTCTCATGTTTAAATCGATGGCCTTCGCCATCATAGACATCATTGTCCTTGTCATAATAATTCAAAAAAATTTCTTCGGATGCGGTACTTCCCGACTTGCGTGCTTTGAAATGGAAATTCCTCTCCCCTGCTTCCGCTCTCATTTCGTGCCGTGACGGCCATGGTTCACATTATTGATTCAACGTCTTTCTCCTTTTCTAAACAGTCCCTCTGAAGGCTCATAACAGTTTGAGGTGGAGTTCTCCATTGTGGACAAGGACTTTATATCAGTGTTGCTTCCCAACTGATTGTCGACGTAGACGACTTTCATCCCCTTTCGCGAATGAATACATATACTACCAGGAAGACATCATTTCCCCGAGCTTCAGAGAAGCTACACAAAGTGCTCACGTGTCTGAGCACCGCCAGTCTCCAGCTCTACACAGTTAAATTCCAGCTTTGCGCCAAGGTCTTCAATGTGCTTAGTCACTTCTTTAGCACGTGGAAATTAACAGAGAAACAGACAAAATGGCTGTTTTACTCCAGTTTCCTCATTTGCGTCATCAAAAGCAACTTCACAGCTTCGCTGTCTCGGTTCGTACTTTCGTGTTTGTGGTGGTGGCAAGTTCATATAGCGTACCTGTCCCACAAGAGGGAGTTTTGATCTCGCTACACGCCGCAAGTTTCTGCTCGGCATGAGCGAGTCCAACCGTAGTGCTGCTGTGCACTTACTGACCAGCTGAGCACCTGAACGCAGCCTCCGCATAGCTTCAGGCTTCAGGGTAGTGCACTTTACCCCGACGTACATCACAGAATCTGCCACAAATTGGTTCTTGCATTGTCTAGTTGTCTCCATCTCAACGTTCTAATTGTCTTTTAATGACGATATGAATTCTGGTGAGCGGTGATTCCACAAGACGCACAACTGCATTAACACCAGTTTCTTCCGGCCCTATTTTTCGTTAAACATCGCTAAATACAGTGCATCGTTGCCTCTACACCACAAAGGCTCAACTTCCGCTTTCGCCCGTCTGGCTTTCCGTTCTAAAATTCAAGATATCAGAGGCCACTTGGAAGGATTCGAAATCATTAGTGAAATGGAACTCATCAAGGCCTACCCACAAATCGTCGTTGGGACTGCCGATATCCTGAAAAGGGCTGTAACTGCACACTTTGGCCTGTTTGAGTATGCAGGCATACCCTTTGGGCTACGAAACGCAGCTCAAACTTTCAAAAGACTCGTTACCTTGGTAACGCGAGGCCTCCCGGCTCTATTTTGCCTACAGCTACGACATCCTAGTCGCGAGTCCCAATCCACAAGATTATGAGCGTCACCTCTGGGAACACTTTCAACGCATCCAACAAGTTGACGGGGTTGTCCACCCCCGGAATTACGTCTTTGGGTCTTTCGAGCTCGAGTTCCGGGGTCACCACATCTGGGCGCTGCGAATTCGTCCACTGCTCTCCCACGTCCATGCCGTGCAAGACTTCCCAGCACCCACTACCCTACGCCAACTGCATGAATTTTTGGGACAAGTGAATTTCCCCCGATGCTTTATGCCGCACTGAGCTGAGTTTCTACACCCATTCACTAACCTTCCTCGCAAGATCAAGGGCATCTCATCCACGCTTTCCTAGTCTTCCGAAGCTCAAGCTGCTTTCAGAGCTGCTAAACCAGCCGTCGCAGATTGGGTACTTGTCATCCACCCGACAAGCAACGTGCCTACTTGCATGATGCTGAATGTTTTCAGTGTGGCCATCGGCGCTGTTGTTCATCATCAAATCGACGCCGAGTGGCATCCACTGGCCTTCTTCTCTCGGAAGTTCCAACCAGCCGAGACTCGCTACAGAGTTTTTGGCCGCGAGCTCCTCGCCACCCACTACACCATCCAGCGCTTCCTGCAATTCTTGGAAAGCCAGCCATTTCATGTTCTAAGGGATCGTAAGCTTCTGGTGTACGTCTTCCGTGTAGTCTTCGAAGTACGTCGCACATGAACTTCGCCAACTGGCCTATATATCGGAGTTCACTACGGTTATCCGGCGCATCAAAGGCACGGAAAACGAGTCAACTGGTGCACTTTCCTGCATCACCTCGCTCGGCACTTCTATATCAACCGCGTACTAGGACCGTCTAGCTCGGGTGCAGATGAACAACGCCGAGCTGAAAGTGCTGCGTGACCATCCCCGTTCCCTCCTTCTTGAACTCATTCTTCACGGGTTTGTGCCTCGCTCACTCTGGCATGACATGTCGCTGGCTGCAGCTCCCTCATTCATTCTGGTGGCCTTCCCTCGTACGGTGTTCCAGTCCCTTCACGACACCTGCAATCCCAGCATTCGAGCCACGCAGCGCCTCATTAAGCAGTGCTACGTCTGACCAAGCATCAACATGGATATTCGCCAGTGGGCACGTTGGTGCCTCGCGTGCCAATCCACCCAAAGTGACCCATCCCATGAAGACTTCCACGCACTCTTTCTTGACATCTGGCTGTCAGTCTGAGCACGCCCATCTTGATTTGGTTGGACCGCTTGCTTAACCTGACAACTGCCAGTACATTATAGCAATGATTGGCCGCTTCACTCATTGGCCCGAAGGCGTGCCCGTTCCGGACATCACTGCGGAAACGGTCGCCAAATCCTTTTCTCTGCATAGGCTCCGCGCTTCGGCTGCCCCAGCATCGCAACCACTGATTGCTGCCAGCAATTTGCTTGTATTCTCTTCATTTCCCTCAACTGCCTGCTCGGCGCTGACAACTGCCGTACTACTCCGTACTCGTCCCTGTACCAACGGCATGGTTGAGCGGCTTTCCCACCAACTCACGGATCCGCGCACTGCGCACCTGAATTGGCAGCACCAGGTCGACCACCATCCTATGGTGCTTTTAGGTCTATGTAATGTCCTGCGACACGACCTCGGCTATTCTCCGGCCGAAGTCGTCTATCGTCCAACCCTGCGGCTTCCTGGAGTCTTGTTCAACCCTTCTGACCCATCGCCCCAGCCGATGCAGTACCTTAAATGCCTATAGGATTGCATTCAGCAACTGCGCCCCGTCCCGCCTCGATCTTCGGACCACAGCATCTTTGTGTAGCTGGACCTTGCGTCTTCGACCCGCATTTTTCTCAGGCAAGATGCTGTAAAGGCACCTCTTACAACTTCCTAGGATGGGCCGTACCGTGTCCCCTGGAAGACGGCGAAGTTCGCCACCATCCGATTGAATGGTCACGAATACGTCGTCTCATAAGACCGCTTCATACCGGCCTATACCTCTATCGCGTCCCACGCAGTTCCCCGCGAATGTCGCCGGTGTATCTGCGGATCTGCATCTAACCAAGACAGCACTGTCTCCACTTCGTCGACGAGTATATTGCGCCATTCCATGTGGGCGGCTCCCACCGATGCCACTACGTGCAGACGCTAAAGGTCACCGCTCTCGGTCCGCTTTGCTAAAGATAAGGAAAATAAAGTTGGGCGTCGCGTGCTCGCGGCACAAGCACGGCACGCGCTAGTGAGTTCTAAGAGCTTGCGACATTGGTCCTCCAGTTCTGGCACTTCGCTGCAACCCTTCGGTTCGCGACACGTCAATTGAATACTATGTACCATTGTATTCGACTCCACCTTCATGGATGTCCCCATGCGACCACGTACGTTCCTTGAAAAAAATTTGTTTCTTGTGTAATGCGCGGTCATGAGATAAGGTGTCGGCGTACCGCTGCTGCTGAAGAAGGGAGGACGCTTCGGTGCCATGCACTCCGACGCGTGGCTTAATTTTCGGGGCATTGAAGTCTTGCCGCGGACGAGAGATACAGCTTACGTGAGATATTGCTGCGGCGCTACGTGTCTCCTTACAGCGCCCTCGAAAAGACATCTTCATCATGTATCGGGTCACGGCGGCATGTCCGATGGCTGTCGACGCAGTGCAAAGATTGTTCATGTTCGTTTCTAGAAGACATTCGCGCGTCGCTGAACTACTATCGTGTTTGTGGCCACATTGGCCACATTCGTTAATTACTGTTAGCGCTATTTATTTTCTCCGCAGTCTTGACTGTTTATATTGATCATGATCGCACGCATACTACGCGGGCCCTGTCTTGGAGCTACCGACTGAATTTGTTGGCTTGGCCTTTGTCTCACAATGTTTTAGTGTCTGGTTTTGTTTGCCAGGAGAACGCGTGCACAGAATTCCTAATTTTATTGGCGTTCCTTAAGGATTACTTCGAAAAGGAAATAGCTCTTGTGTCCGTCTATCGTCCCGGACTGTTCCGTCTGGGCAGTGGCAGCACAAACATACCTAGTGCAGCGCAACGCGTTAGGTTGTCCAGGGCTGCTTTGCTGACGGCATATGGCGCGAGGTTCTCCACCTGTCGAAAGAGTTTGGAGATACTGTAAGAGTCCAAATGACTAAGTTTAGCAGTAGCATCATTAGCGGTTTCTAGTCGGTAGCAACTATAAATTAAGAATTGTAACAGCAGTAGTTAAAGTACTACTACCATGAAAAGTAAAAACAGTATTTTGCGAGAATAAGAGCACTTTTGCAGTAGTACTAGAGCCGTTCTTGCTTACGCCACTGTCACAGTTGCATATATAGTATTCCTATCAGGAGTAGTACTAGACGTAGCATTATAAGCAATATCCTTTGTAGCAGCTGCAAGAAAAAAAACGAGCCATTCGATTGTGTGAAGGTGGTTTACCAGCGAAGCTGCTTAACACACCACACGGAGGTGGCGCATAATGTTGAACAACGGTACGAACTCAGTTATTTTCTTGATGGGTGGTCTTCGTGACGAAAGGTATGCACACTAATTTATTGTTTTGATCGGCCGTCATTATTTTACTTGGAACTGCAGTCACATATTTTATTATGTCGCCGCTTGGTGGTCGGTTGGGCCGAATCGGTGGGGCATCGCAAGGAATATGTCAGCAACACGGAACGCGTACCCCACTCCCTTTTCGGTAGAGACAGATCCACATTAAAATTACCGACAACGACATCAGTGGTAATGTCATCGCAGCTAAGCCAGGGAAAGTGAGTAGCCATGAACCTTACTGGACTATGAGTCATTAAATTTTTTGCTTGCTTGCGGGGGTATTAGTCGCTGCTCACGGGGTAAGAGCCATTGCTCACAGGGGTATGAGACATTGATGGCGACAATTTTCGACATGTTGTGTTCTGTATGTTCTATGCGTGATTGGAAAGAATTTAAGCACTGTTCGCTTCACTTTTCTGAGCGCTTGTGGCTTCTGCCTTACGGGGCTATGAGCCATTGTATTTTACTAGGGCAGCATGAATGCTTACAGCGGTATGCGCCATTGATGATGATAGTTTTTGTTCATGGAGAACAAGAATTCATGGGATGGAATAATAATAGGTACATGTATGTTGGAGATAAAGACCATCGGCGCTACCGGTTACAAACTGCTACAAATTGGGTCGCATATCTGGCTCCCCGCAGTACACAAGGGCAGTGCTCGAAACCTATACGATATGTTTTAACATTGTCGGCCTCACCGCTTATGGAGCACACAGCCTTAGTGATAAAGACAGCGCTTGAATACCAACACCGCAAGCAGGCAATCCGTATCAACTTCTCGCGGTTGCCATAAAATACGCAAAGCAACAACAAGAAAAGAACAAGGATAACGTCAAAGTCATCCTCCTTAAACGCGCTAACTTTCGCGCGGCGGTGCAGTCGGTGCTGTCTTCGATTACCTACATGTGCTAAAGCGCTTCCTCACAGAATTTTGGTGCATGTGAAATGGGGTAAAGAAAATGTATCGCATATTCATGCTTTTCGAGCACACAAAGTCCAAACGTAATGCCTTGCCCGCATTCGCGGAGTTACTGAATTAATTTCCGGTAAAGCCCAATTCCATGACGAGTCTAGTCCACAGCAGCGCGGCTACCATATCATTTATTTGCATTCGCAGAGGAAACAGGACAAGATATTTCACCACACGGAAAAAAAATATTACCGTGGCAGGCACTGAGCGCGCCAATCAATCAAGCAGATAAATAGTGCAGTCGGTGGTGGCGCCTTTGGTGTTTGTACTTGGAGCAGGAGCTTCTTTATTTTAACCATAACCAAGACTTCCTCAACCCAGTAATATGTTCGCATACAGCATATGACAATGCAGCTTTGTAGTCTAAGTGAAATAACATATTCTGCATACATGGTCGTGCCTTTTGCTATCTGTCTAGCGTAGCGTTGGGCATGCCTCAAAAAAGTGTTTTCTCGTTGAGCCCTGACGCAAGGGTAGTTTGTAGAACATGGATAATGATATTCTATCCTGCTGCAAAAAATGCCGTGAATATGTCGAGCATTACCGACTATAGGTAACATCTCAAAAAAAAAACTATTGAGTTTACATTACTTGAGTGATCGACATGTGGTGATCGACATTACTCAGTGATCGACATGTGGTATGATTGCTATTTCTGAACTTTTCAGAAGTTGGAATAAATTTATACCTGCACGGCTATAAACGCAGAAGTCTGGCTGTGTTAAGGGCAAGCGGTAATCAGAGATGTACCATCCTGCGTATTTGTAATCCTGGTTTTGATGTATGTAGCTGCATTGTTGTTCCGTTATCGCAGAGCGCTGGTGAGCTTTTAGACGTTCTGCAGCGATGCTGCCAGCTTGGGGAACATAATGGAAGATCTGAGGTGTCTTTCACCTCTGAAGGTTGCTGTAGGAAAATTTCACTTGAACGGATTCTACCAGCGATTCGGGCGACCCAGAATAAACCAGCGGCGTTTTCATGCGTTTAGCCATGTGGGTTTAACGAATTAATTCAGATTTCAGAGATGAGAGATAATATTAGAGAAGGAATGGGATACGCAGCTTAGCTGATTGAACAGAATGGCTCAACGAAATTGAGAGCTGGCGACGACTGCTTTCGGGCAAAAATAAGTGCCCATGCTACCCACCCCACAAATAAAGCAAGAAAATCGTGTGCGTTTCTCGACCCGGTTTCGCGAGATACGGAATTTACTTACCACAATGAGCGATGCAACGCTGGAAACGTTGACAATGTTGCCTGAAAGAAGAACGTATGGTAATCTTACAGTCCTCACGCTGGGATAGCTCTGAAAGCAAGACGTGATCGCTTCACGTGCTTGCTGCGGTTCACACAACTCTACCATATAAAAGGCTGCCCATTGATAAGTGACCAAAAGGATTGAAGGTTTTGAAATATGCGCATAAACCATTTTCATTAAGGTACGTTCAAAGCACATCCTTGGCCCTTCTCTCAATATGTCAAGGAATGGTTATATTTTCGTGTCTAATATATATACCAAACAAATCCTTAGAAAGCGCTATTTACACCACAGGAACGTGTTGCGATCGTACACAAGCTTCGTAAAATAAAAAAAACACACTAACAACTAATGGCGCCTTCTATTGGCGCAAAACTGCACGTACAGCGTCTCCCGCAGCGTTGAAATGTGCTTTATCACCGCGCGTAGCTGCGGCATCCAAAGTTGCGTGAAAGATTGAAAACTATTTTTTTAGCAGAAAGTTGCAATAACCTCCATTGATTAGAAATCATCGGAAGCGTAGGTTGTTGTGAATATGGCCGTATCGGCAGCGTGACGGTATCATAGAAGGCGATGGGGTGCATTTGGGCATATCAGCACTGTTCCACTTTGTGCGTACCCTTGCTTCAGGCAGCCTCATAGTCAGTGAATAATATCTTCAAGGATTTCTTTTTTTTAACTCAAGCTTTCTTGGCCTCTTCATCACACTTTCGTTCCAGCTTTTATTCGTATTTAATCCCTATCCAATTGTTACGAGCGCTCTGCCATCTAGCAACACATGCGGCATCCTTTCCAAATACTTAACAGTCCTGAACGTCAAATCAGCCCAGGTCGACTTTGGTATCTCACTAAAGCTTGTGGGCAGCTGTGTTCTTAGTTCACTCAGGGCATATTGGAGGCGTGCGCATAGCATCAAGCAATTTAAACCCGCGGATATTATCATCGGGGTGTCTATCTGCAGTATGAAAAGCATTTGCGTTTCGGAACGGCTCGCGTGTATTTAGGCGAATGCCTTTTATGCCCCAGCAAGCAAAAAATTGGGCGAGCGTCCGGCATTAACATATATAAAGAAACCCACGTGACCAAATGATGACGTCACGATGCCGGCGCTGGAACTGGCGACACGCACTGCGGAATCTTACGGTGAACAGCCACGGCGTCGGACGAATGCCGTGGCTCACTCACAAAATTGGATTAACGTGGATTAAGGAGGAATGTTGATTTCAATTTCATACGGTATATGCGAGTTATATTGCCACACAGCTCTACCACTCAGGTTGCCCGTGCCGTGTCTTGCATTCTTGTCAAAGTTGTTCCTCGGAACATTGAGAATGACAGTCCCCGCAAACAAATTTCCTGAACCAAAACACCGGCAGCGCATGCCTTTTATATCAAATCTTCTCAGACTTCAGTGTCAAAAGTGCGAAACAGTAAGGGAAACCTGAAAATGATGCAATTTTTTTCCCACAACCTCCGGGATTGGCACACTGAAGAGGCCGCGTTTCTACCAGAAAGCTTGCCTTCGTGCATAGCGTTCGCCATCAGCATTTCCCGGTACACTTTTCGGTTGCATAAGCTGCAGTTGATGGAAAGCGTGAGAAGCAGTCAGGGGTCGTTGAGTTCTATCACGCTCCCCTCTTACAGGCGAAGCCAAAGCATCCTCCAATTTTTCGCACAGGAATGACATTTCAAAGCGGAGAGCTTTAAGGACACCGTTGCGCAGAAATCCGGCGTCGTCGATGTTGTTGGTGCGTTGACAGTGTTGGCCGTGCGTTGGACATGGGCAAAAAAACTCTCGATGGAAGTGAAAAATTATTCAGAAGTCAAAGAATGTTCGCCTTAACGCCTAATTTCTCAATGTGGTTGCTGTAATCAAAGGAGAGTAATTGAGCTAAAGGAAAATTGGGGTTTAGGTGAAAATCGAACCCAGGACCTTTGGAACGCGAAACGGCCACGAAGGCTCATTGGTTCAAGCTTGTTAGAGGGGGTCGAGTGAATGCTGAGTGGTGCTTAGAGTGCGGTGCCTTATAGAGGTGTGATGTAGCGTGCAAAGTAATTATTATTACGGTAATTAAGACATGTCAAATTAGACTGAAGTGAATGCGAGTGGTGGGGTGGTTCATTGTACTTAAACAAATGAATGTGTGTGTGTCTATCTTGTATCGATAAGCATGTTCCGTTCTTACTTGTTAAAGTGCCTTAGAGAAACGTACTGACGCGTACATGGTAATTGTGAGTAGGCTAAATAGGAATTTGGTAAGTAGATTGAAGTACAACGGTGTTGCGATTAACTTGAACTCAGATGACTGTATGCGTGTGTATTGGCTGTTGCTTATATAGGCTGTTTGTATAGAAAGCATGATAAGCAAGTCGTGGTGAGAAGCGAGAGCATTAGGAGCAGTAAGGGGAATTTTAACGCTGACGCGTTCTACTCGTTAGAGGCCAACAGCTAGGGTTTAGGATCTCGCGGGCCCGCGTACGCGGTGCGCACACAGAAGAATGTGGTCTTATTCCGAAGACACTGAAAAAAAGCGGGAAGCGCACAATGTGCGGCTTCTGCAAGAGGCATCACATCATGTCATCAATTGTCATCAGGGGACATCATCACTTGAAGCCGACTTCATCGCGTGAAGTCACGTTTGACGTGATCAAGTCATCGGCTTAAGTCATCAGGCGATATCGTCACGCGACGATGGCGTTATTGTCGTTTATTCGAATTACAATCAGAAGCTAGCATGTCTGCAGTTTTGTGTGAAGTTGTACTCTAAGAAGTTGCTCACGCAATCTACATTGACAAATGGAATCAGTCCAACAACCCAATTGCGCTTGGCGGAGGGCCTAGGAGAGTGAGAATGTATACTGCGCTTCCGCACGCGTGCGTGTGCGCGTGACGTACAGTCAACAGCAAAAGTTTACGGGATGCGGTTTCCTCTTCAAATGGGAATTCCTGCACTGTTGAGGCATGACACATCGTATTTAATGAATCACTGTGTAGGTGGCGAAGGCTACTACATGCTGGAACATTTAATTCGAGGCTGTGTGACCACGCTTTGCGAGAATTCAGCTTCTTGGCAGATCCTGCGTCCCGTAAACTTTTGCGGTTGACTGTACGTCGGTCTTGGCGGTGGTGCTTGTCTAACGTCGTCTGACATCGGCAGCAGCTTCGCTGTACATCTATTTTCAGAGGGTGGGAAAGAGGGGCATTTTTTTTTCTTGCCCTGTGGTCCATCGAAAGAGTTCTGTAGCCTCTGGAGCAATGAAATTTTTCATTTTGTTCACTGAGCGCTATAATTGCTGCCACAAAACAAGGATCGAATCCTGGCCATGGCGGCCGTATTTCGATGGGGGCTAAATGCGAAAATACCCGTGTATTTTGATTTAGGCGCACGTTAAAGAACCCCAGGTGGCCCAAGTTTTCGGTGTCCCCCACTACGGCGTGCCTCATAATCAGATCGTAGTTTTGACACGTAAAGCCCCAAAATTTTATTTTTTTTAAATTTTAACCACAACACTAGCGCAATTTTTTAAATATATATTGAAAATTTACACGGAATATTTGGTATTAAAACTATGCGGAAAAGTGACGTAAACCGACTCATTCTCCTTGTAGGGAACCTTTCTCGCGTGAAAAGGATAAAATAGCACAAAGAAAGCACGATTAAACGGAAAGATTGATTGAAGAGCTGGTTCTAAGACAAAAAAATTAAATCTCGGAGTTCGTCTTTTCCGAGTGCTGTTCTAGCATATCTAAGTACCAATTCAACCCAATTTCATTTTCTTAACTTCACGTACAATTTGTTTGCGGTGTGATCAACTTGTGCATGACCACAATATATGCGCCCGAGATCCTACATTCATGCCCAAAAATTTTACTCTGGGATTACAGGGTTGGGCAATGAGCCACCAGAGGAGATGAACTCGAGAGAACGAAACAAACACAGAGATGCGTTTTTGCTTGATACTCTAGCATAGTTAAATTCCAGGCTTCGCCCTTTTTTTCCTTTAGTCATGGGGCCACCACAACCAATAAAATGCAGTGTAAAACACACCTTTTGTATGTCGCAAGTGCGGCACGGCGTTCCTGATCATGGACAGTGGACCCAAAAAGTTCGTGTTCCAAACTCGGTTAAAGTCTTCCAATGATGCATCTTGGATTGACTTTTGCATGGGGATTCCTGCATTGTTCACCTGTGATGAAAACAGCGCAGCAAACAGACAATTCCTGAACGTCTAAGTTACATGAGAAGGCTATCTTTAGATTATTCAAACAGGAGTCATGCAATAAATTAAGAAAGTGATCATCGCAAAATTGTGCATTTATATTACCACGTAGTCGGTACTGTCATGTACAATGTTGCGTTAGACATTTTTTTTTCGAAACGTGTTTCAAGCTGCTTTTTTGTGTGTCGAGCATGTGGAATATTTGAGAATCACCTGTGACAGATAACACACTTGTAGCCCTGCAGCTCGATTTCTGGAAGCGGTTTACTCTAATTGCGTAAAGAATCAAAATGCCCATTATTGACAAGTCAGCAAAATCTCAAATGTTTTGAACTAATCACTTTAGGGAATATAATTCAATTTGAGAATTGTGGTTGGTGATCTCGTACGGCGTATCCACTTGGAACGAATCCTCATGATGGCACTCGTTTGTTTATGCATGTATAAGCATAATTTTGTTTAAGCACACTGATACATCAACCAGATTAGTCACGGAAGTAGCCCACATTGAGCGTAAGGGCACGTGGCGCATTAGCCAGCCTTCGATCTCGCTTTCTCAGCAGGAATTAATTTACCTAGATAGCTTGATACAGTGGAAGCGTCATTCCAGCGTGTGCCAATGGAGTTACGTTCGCATGCCATAATTTTCTGCCAAGACTGCGTCCACTCAGCAGAAATTTAGTTATCGAGGCAACAATGTTCTCGTCAACCAACAATTCGTAGCTGTGGCAGACGTCAGAAATAGCCCGATAGTTAGTAATTACGTCATTATTAACTGCATTGAACCTACTAACTTTACAGCTCATTACCTGCAGTGCACATGCCCTAACTGCGAAATTGAAGTCAGTGAATAGTCGACGCATGTCCAGTTAGCACGAATCCTGAATATAGCTGCCTCGAGGTACGCATGCCCCAACCTTGCGGCCAAATGCACTCTTGTTCCTTGCAGCATTCGCGTTTGATGATTTAACTTTTTTTAACCGCTGTGAGAAAGGCTACGTGAAAAAATTGGTACCTAATTGCTGACTGCGGGTCTTTCAGCATGCAGTGACTGCGACGAAAGTATATAAAAGCGCACTGGTACCTTTTTTTTTAAATGCTCAGTTGCTGTTGCTCCCTTATTGATCATCAATGTGCCTAATGGAGAGCAGAATTTCACCCGCAAAAGCTAATCTTCTGCCTAGAATCCGCTTTGATTAAGCGGAGACACTGTCGCTAATGCACTCGAATTGACTGCTATTATCCGCTGAAGCATCCGTTGGCTGCACCAGCAAATCATGGAAAAACAACCTTAGGATCATCTATGTCTGCACGCAACCGTGACGCTACGCTCTGAGGCAGTCAACCACACTGATATTTAGGCTGTCATCACCCGGACAACCAAAGTTCCTTGCAGGGTAACATAACCGCTTCACTGCACCACTGTGCACGTTAGTGGACATCAGCGCAGAATAGCCATCGGCACACCGTCCATGCGCACTCCAAGTTCGCGCATTTGCTCCCTCGATGCGATTTATCTGCACTCCGATCAGCGCAAGTAATATCGACAATATCGTCAATATCGACAAGCGAATCATTGGCGATAAGTTTACGTGAGGTCATCATCATCATCATCATCAGCCTGGTTACGCCCACTGCAGGGCAAAGGCCTCTCCCATACTTCTCCAACAACCCCGGTCATGTACTAATTGTGGCCATGCCGTCCCTGCAAACTTCTCAATCTCATCCGCCCACCTAACTTTCTGCCGCCCCCTGCTACGCTTCCCTTCCCTTGGGATCCAGTCCGTAACCCTTAATGACCATCGGTTATCTTCCCTCCTCATTACATGTCCTGCCCATGCCCATTTCTTTTTCTTGATTTCAACTAAGATGTCATTAACTCGCGTTTGTTCCCTCACCCAATCAGCTCTTTTCTTATCCCTTAACGTTACACCTATCATTCTTCTTTCCATAGCTCGTTGTGTCGTCCTCAATTTGGGTAGAACCCTTTTCGTAAGCCTCCAGGTTTCTGCCCCGTAGGTAAGTACTGGTAAGACACAGCTATTATATACTTTTCTCTTGAGGGATAACGGCAACCTGCTGTTCATGATTTGGGAATGCCTGCCAAACGCACTCCAGCCCATTCTTATTCTTCTGATTATTTCCGTCTCATGATCCGGATCCGCCGTCACTACCTGCCCTAAGTAGATGTATTCCCTTACGACTTCCAGTGCCTCGCTGCCTATTGTAAATTGCTGTTCTCTCCCGAGACTGTTAAGCATTACTTTAGTTTTCTGCATATTAATTTTTAGACCCACTCTTCTGCTTTGCCTCTCCAGGTCAGTGAGCATGCATTGCAATTGGTCCCCTGAGTTACTAAGCAAGGCAATATCATCAGCGAATCGCAAGTTACTAAGGTATTCTCCATTAACTTTTATCCCCAATCCTTCCCAATCCAGGTCTCTGAATACCTCCTGTAAACACGCTGTGAATAGCATTGGAGATATCGTATCTCCCTGCCTGACGCCTTTCTTTATTGAGATTTTGTTGCTTGCTTTATGGAGGACTACGGTGGCTGTGGAGCCGCTATAGATATCTTCCAGTATTTTTACATATGGCTCATCTACACCCTGATTCCGTAATGCCTCCATGACTGCTGAGGTTTCGACTGAATCAAACGCTTTCTCGTAATCAATGAAAGCTATATATAAGGGTTGGTTATATTCTGCACATTTCTCTATCACTTGATTGATAGTGTGAATATGGTCTATTGTTGAGTAGCCTTTACGGAATCCTACCTGGTCCTTTGGTTGACAGACGTCTAAGGTGTTCCTGATTCTATTTGCAATTACCTTAGTAAATACTTTGTAGGCAACGGACAGTAAGCTGATCGGTCTATAATTTTTCAAGTCTTTGGCGTCCCCTTTCTTATGGATTAGGATTATGTTAGCGTTCTTCCAAGATTCCGGTACGCTCGAGGTCATGAGGCATTGCGTATACAGGGTGAGGTATACGTGAGGTATTCCCACGTAATGGTATTCCCAAAAACTGATTATTTAGCCACTGCAACCGTTTTACTTCCAGGCAAAAATACCTACTCCTTCCAGTGCATGGTACACTGGAATTATGCTACACTCCGGTATATTCTAGAGCAACAAATTGGGTTTTTCGTGCTACAAAGTTATTTTCTTTTTTCTTACTACCAGTTTTACTAAAAAAGTACGCTCGTGATTCCGTCATTTCAATACAGCAAGCTACCGCTTCTGTACACAACCGTACATGGAAAATTAATCATGTAGCGCAATCAATTACTAAGGCGCATCAGTGAAACACAATGAGTAACTAAGGCATACCAGGACTTCCTTTTAGTGTCAGCGCTTATTACATGGTCATTTGAATAGTTCACTGGTAAAGCTTGATGGTTTAGCGCAGCAATTTCAGACGCATAGTCCTTTTCCAATACGTCATACTAAATACTTAAATGCATCGCGCTTGGTAGCGTTTAATGACCGTATCCGATGCATGAAACTCACGAGGATATCAAGTTTTCCGAAGTGCTTTACGGTTTTATCCACCACATCGGCGACATCCTTCTCCACCGATACGTCACCGGGAACGACGAGCACCTGCAAAGTAGTGGGATGCAAAATAAGAAGGATAGATTATGGTGTATAATATGAACTGTGAAACACCGTCGCAGCCGCGATTGTTTGGCTACATTTACCGTAAAATGAAGCGCCTTTATCTTTGCGGAGATTTACAGTGAATTTGTTTCATTGAGTGAGCACAACAGTAAGTACCCAATCGTGATACAACATGTCGTGGCGGCACAGTGGCACTGACGTTGAGCTCATAAAGACGCGGTTGGGGGCTCGATTCACGCCCCCTACCACGGTATTTCGTTATAGGAGGAATGCGAAAACACCCCTGTATCGTGCTTCAGGGGCTCATTGAAGAGCAACTCGGGCGTTTTTTTTTTTACCATATTAGTATATTGTCATATTAAAGTGGCGTTGACAGTCCTGTCACCGGTAGGGTGATTCAATTTGCCTAGAAATCCATCAATAACTTCAAGTAAACAATAAATTAGGTACCTAAACCTGAACGCGTAGCTGATTCGTGTGACGGCAGGATGAGTCGGTGACGTCAGATCCTACACTACCGTAATGTAAACCCGCAGTACACTTGGTGCTAACACCGAAGAAGCGAAGCTGATGATGTCTCCTGACGACACATGGAGCTTTGCAGATTTTCAGAAGTAGAGAGCGACGATTTAGAATAGGGTTTCAGTGCCAGCGGTGGTGTAGTCTCTGACATTACTACGACAGCGTGGCCAGCAGAAAATGAAGAGTCGCGAACGCAACCAATCTTTAAAATTCATTTTCAGGAAAACTAAATGACTTGCAGCCATATAGTTTGGCACTGATAATCAGTATGCAAAAGAAAACATATATTAAAAATTTTATTAACATGAGTGGAGATCGAAAATTGGCCGGAGTTTCCCTCTCCATTATTGAAGCATCATCCGGAGGACCACTTCCGCCGTCTTTCGCAAACCGTAAATTGATATGGGACGATAAATTGCAGAAAGAGCGTTGGTATTTCCATAATTTTTTTAGTGTACCCTCGGGGCCAAAAGCATTGCAGATGGAACTGATAAGAAAGCTTTAAGTGCTTCGATTTCGGCTTCGCATATCCTTTGGAAATTCTCACGTAAAGATGACGATGAGGGAGAAGCACCATGTGACAATCTGGTAAATAATCAACTGCTGAGGATGCAAGGCAACGAAGCGGGACTCCAAACAAGAGGATGCGCCCCTCGTGCGTTAATTACGCATGCACGCGCTGCCGTCTCCCCTCCGGTGTCTATGACGGCCTTGACGCCTTGTTTAGCAGCTCCTCGCATCGCGCAAACGAATGAAGCAAACCTCCCTGCACGGGAACTGTCGAAGATGTCCGTAGCATCATATGGCCGTCGGCGTGGTGCGGAACGTATGTATTCCAAGTAAATGTGGGCGTTTCTCTGCCCGTACTCTTGACGCATGTATGACCAAATAACGCACACGACATCAACATAAGAACCACCCACATAATTAGTACACGTAAGACATCCGCTACCATGCCGACCGTTATATAACCCTGCGCCCATCTCGGACAGTTCCCGTTCATATAGATTACACTTAATATATTTCATGCTTGCGGCATTTTCCTTTTTGTTTGAATCTAACTGAATATTAAGCTGGTTTTATTAAGCTGGTAATGTTTAGGCAATGATAAAGAGGGACTTTAGGTAATGTTTCCAGAAGGAGACTTGTACACGCTACCTAAAAATATACCTGAGCAAAATTACCATAAATTGATTCAGAAATGTTTTCAGAAATTCAGAAATGATTCAGAAAAGGCAGCAATGAAGAATGTACTGAGCTGCTATGATAGAGTAGCTGCTACTGATGCAACATTGGCTCATTTGTCTTCGGAGGCAATAGGTGCGCTGCTAGTGGATATACAATAAACAGCCGACTAAGTACTAAGAAAGGCAGGCGTTTAGAAAATAGCTGTTACCTATACAATGTTACCTTCCCGCCAAAGCTGTTCTAGCCATTTCCATTGTCGCGATTTGGGAGAAAAAAGGAACGCACTGATCAAAATTTTCCTATCGCGTGATTCAGTTCTTGCCTCGCCGCTTTCAAATGAGCCGACATTGCGGCTATAAATAATAACAAGTAACAACAACAACCACAATAATAATAATAATGCCAATAATATTGACAACAACAAGAACAACAACAATAATAATAATAATAATAATAATAATAATAATAATAATAATAATAATAATAATAATAATAATAATAATAATAATAATAATAATACCCTACACTTGTTGGTAGGTCTGTGGTGTGCGCAGCTTAAGGTGCGCATAGCCTTTTAAAGGCGGTCGTCCCTATGCCTGAAATTGCTGCGTTTTACTGCCTTTTGTCTTTTGTTTTGAGAACTTGGCTAAAGTAACGCTCGCCTCTTATGAATTGCGCCCAAACAGTGCCCCATTTTGGATTACAAGTTACGGCGATGAAGAAAGTGACGTAAGCCTCGAATGAAGAAATGACTACTACGGCGTGTTTGTATGGCAGATTGCATCTACATGTACGTACCTCACCTGGCGTGACGGACCTCCTCAGTTTTCACTACTTCTAACACAAGCTTATGGGGAGCGGTAAGGAAAGCGTAGGAAATCGGTAGGGAAAGCTTCGCTTTGAAGCGGTGAGAGAGAAAGCGACAGGCAGAGATACAAAGACTCTAGAGACACAGCTACGGGATAAACACGTGCGCCAAAGCAACAGCGTGTTGGAGTGTGAAAGACGTCAGGCCTTGCCCGCTGTTCCAAGAAAGCGCATCTGCCTCTGCGGTAACAATCCGTGCGATCTTGATTGTGACGCTTAGCTTCTGTACCCGAAGTGATGTTTGCTTCCGAACCATTTCTTTGTTGGGACACCCAATAAAGTTCAATTGAGTGCATGGATTCAACTTTAAGCTGACGTGGAGTGTTGGCTGTATTAAAGCACACGGTCAGCTTTTCTCAGTGATCACAGCAGAGTTATGACGTGCAAATTTCCAAATGGTGTCTGATACGAGCAAGGGTGTATGGGACAGGGTAGTAACAGTGCGCTGCGACTCCATGGCATACCACGCACGCATGAAGTACGGGCTATTACTTCGAGCAGTCAACGCAATCCCCAAATTCTGCATTTTGATGCGCCATTAACGCCTGCTGTGCTTGGCACTGGAGTGGAATGCAGGAGTGCGAAAGTAGACGTTTGCTTAGCAGAAGCAGCACTCAGTCTAAAAGGTCCGGACTGCTATCTAAAAGGTCAGGGCCGCTATCTTGCACGCGTTCGAAAAGCCGGCATTTGGTTCCACCCCACACGATTGGTAGATTGTCCTGGGCTGCGATACGGGCGCGGTCTAGGAAAATCAAATGATACGAAACGGAACGTCGGCTTTTCAAGCGTGTAGAAGATAGGAGCAGCAGAAGCTTGATGTGGGCGAGTTGGTTGAGCATACTTGATGAAAAAAGAGAGCGCTACGAAGACAAGGACGAAAGAACAACATGTACGACAAACAAGGAGCCCAGCCCTGATTATTTTAGGCGCTTCTCTGTGGTTCGATTCGTCGTAGCCATTTCCTGCAGGATACGAAAGCTTCTTATTTCCTTTCTTGGAAAGCCTTTCGTAGTTCGTGGAAGTACGTGGCAGAAGCATGGCAGTTCGCGTACTTGAAGGCGGTTCCACTGGACCATCGGTTCCTCCGTGTGCTGCTCCGCTCAGCGAGCGCACATTACTGGCTTTCAGTAATGACCTTCAGATGTCCATTCCTTAGGCACCGACGGCCGTGAAGTAATTTTACAATAAAATCGGCATTATAAGTACAGCGAAATCGCTGTTTCCTATATTAATTTCAACATCACCTGCAAAGCCGGCTTTGGCGACACCATCTATACGGTTTTGGATACCGTTCATTCAGGTTGTCCAGCTGCTTCATTCCGCGCAGGGAGCCCAGCGTTCTCCTTGTGATATATAGGACGAGGATTTTTTTTAATGGCTTGCAATGTGCCATGAGAGCCGTTGCTGTGATTTCGTCGTGTCAGTGTGGGTGGAAAAACTAGCGACCTTCCTTCATTTTCGCGACGCAACCTACGGATGCGCTATCTATGTCCGGAAGAAAGGCTCAGTGTGAGAAAGATGAAAATGACAGGGATGTTTCATTTACAGTCCTTAGGACCAGTATGGCTGGATGCCACGGCGTATACCAGTAACAAACATTACCGCGAGCCCTTTTCGAGACGGCTTGAAGCGAATAGAGCCGAAAATCGTGTGTGCCTGCAGCATTTAGAGCGTATACTAAATAACAGATAGTAATATAGGAAATTTCTTCAAAATCTAGTTTTCTTTTTTCAGAACTACAATCCCTGATTCATGGGTACTTTAATGTAGTTGTTCACTGGTTACCTTGCACCGCTAGGGAGGTGTTGCGAGGGAGCGGGTCGAAGAACTGTATAGGGGGGGCTACAGAAAAGAAGAGGGCTTTTAATTAGTGCTTTTCGTAAGTTTCACCCCATCGCGATTACGTAGTCGGTATATTAATAATCAGATCATTCAACGAGCACATATACATCTCAGCGCTTCTAACTTGTTCTGTTTGTTGTTTGGGGCCTTACAATTTACTTAAACGTGTCCTCGCCAAATCTTGACGCTATTGTTGCTGGCCGTTGATTCTTAGTCGCCTCAGTGTCTCGGCTTCACGAGCGACATAAGCCGACGGAGCTTGGCAACGCCGCTACTTGCCTTGTCCCGAGGAATCCCTTGTTGAGAGCAAGCTTCAGCCACCCTCTCCAGGTTCGCCTTGTTGCGAGCAGTCAGCGATAGCCAGCAACCGAGGGAAGCGAAGTGCAGAGCTGTGCTTTCGCCGATGCCCGATGACGCGCCTGTCAAGCGAAAGAAGGGACCATAGTATAAGAGATGGAAAGATCCCGTTAGCTCTTGGATATAGCTTAACTTCTTGAAAATTTATTCCGTATTAGAACCCTGCAAATTCAGGACATAACTTCGGCAAGTTGGTTCACACTTGCTTAGGCAATCACATCAATGATGGCTACCTTATCAATACCACAAGGTAACAATGGGAAATTGGTGACATGATTCGTGACCACCAGACAGCAATAACTTCAACATGACGCCGTATAAGTGCCTGTTCTTTGGTGGCTAAGAGCTAGGTAGTTGTGTCTAGCTTTTTCTATTCTCTTTCTTCTATAGGGAACTTGCATTAGACAATTAGAAGTGCTCAAAAACATTAGGTACGTGTTTTCCAGTTGGGCTGAACAAACTACATTCTTCAAAAACTATGTATTTAGAGCTAATGTAGGCCACGCTCATGCAGACAGGTTTTGATGTCTGTGGCTTTATTAGAGGCCAAATAATATTGCTAGGCCATCGCTTTCTGCCTGCCTAAAAGCGGAGCCGGGAGTGAAAGTCGAAGCAAAACAGCAATGAAAGGACCCCAGAAAGTAAGAGAACGATTACGGCAATGTTCATCTAAGAAAATACTGTAATTTCGGGCTATTTTTATAAATCAAGCAGTGTAACACCATAATATTTTGCATTATTCTCTGAATGCGATATTTGCAGACATGTGTACCTTTTCCATAAAACAGACAAATTGATGGGCGTATGTGAGCGAAACATTGTAAACATGTTCGTTTATAACCGTTACAACTTTGGAACTACAATGAGTATGTGCAGTGTAATGGGAGAATAAATCAAAAGCACCTGAAGTAGCAGTTGTACAATATAAAAAAGAGAAAAGAATATTTTGCTGAATTTTTTTATGTATCTACATTATTTGAAGCTTCATTTTTGTACCATGCCACGTCGCTTTTTTGTGTAAAAGTATGAAAACTTCTACAACATGTACTTACGAGAAAAAAAGCTGTATTTGTGCACCTATTGTCGATCAAATCACACGTAAAAATAAAATTTGGAATTTTTTTTGTAGCATCTGCCGGTTTGTCCGGCAGATGCATTAATCTAAAAAATGCAGTAAATGACAAACCATGAATCTGGATAAGGTTGTAAAAGGCAGTGAGAAGAACAGCGGGAACTGTTTAGAGGCATTTCTTAGCGCGAGGACACACAAAAGTAACGTCCCCTTCAGGGTAACTGTGTCTGAGAAAGGAACCTGGCAGAAGGAAATTGCCGCCTACCCGATAAGAACACTAAATCTTCTCGACATAAATGACCCCTTATTTGTGAAGAGGTCCGACCAAGTTTTAGAATTTCTTAAAGTGCACCCTGACAAGGGGCTAAACGTATTCTCCGCTGACAGAAAAGACCTTTATTACTTTATTCCTCAATCTGACCTGTTAACTTGAGTTGAAGAAAGCATAGACGAATTTGGTGCAGTGTGGTTTTGAAATGAAGCCGCAACTTCTGAGTTTTTAGCATTGCTCAAGCACTATCTAACTTCAACGTTTATCGAGTGAAATAATGTTTCCTTTCTCCAGAAACAAGGCGTATGCATCGGGTCTTCTTTGGGACCCCTATTCAGCCACCTGTATCTTGCACAAATAGTCAGAGTCTGGTCAAAGAGGCTCAAGGGAACCTCAGTTTACAGAGCATTCCAATATGTTGGTGACTTCGTTTTGTTTCTTGACTGCATATTGATTTAAAAAAAAATGTGAAGGTGTTACAAGCATAATTTTGAACGTCTTGGTCACCTTGATGTGACCTTCTAAATGCCAATAGATAGGAGTATCTGATTTCTGGATCTACAATTTGTGTTGTCTTACGATCACATATGCTGGTGCTACCAACCTAGAGCTAATAAGCCTGTTTTATCGTACTGTTCTGCTCATTCCAAGCTTATTAAAATGGGCATAGCGAAAATGTGTTTGCACAATGCATTAAAGAAGTCGTGCCTTCATTTAATTTCTTCCAGTTTTCAACAACAGGAATCGCGGTTGAGTGAGGTTGGTTTTCCGTACAATTTATTGTTTCATTTGCTTAATCACTGCTCAAAGGAACGCAGTCAGGAGATACGGGTTTCTCGACATCAGCCAGCGCAGGTCTCTTAAAATAAAAATTTTGCCGTAATTCCGTGCATCCAGCGCTTATCACATAACCTGAAGAAGATAGCACTGCGTGATAAGGTTGACGTAGTATTCACTGCTCCAAGCAAGCTTATCAGCTTGTGTGCAAAATCAAGACCTCATGTTAAAAGAAAGGACGCGCACATAAAGCAGCACAGATAAGGGTGCGTTAACTGTAGGACCTGTGTTATTCACCGAATTCCATCGTCCCTTCGAAAAAAATTATATCGGACAAACCGGCAGGTGAATTGATAGGCCTAGGAAGCACTCCAATACAGTTTACAAGCCTTCGCCGGATTGTTGCCTGTCAATTCAATGTAATAAGTGCGGATGCGTTGCGCGATTTGAGGATACAGATATTACCACGAGAAACAAATGCGAATGAACTCGTCTCATCTTTGGAATGGTCGCGTTTATGAGTTTGGCAATGCTTGTGTTAGCCAATCCTCCTTGTCACTATCAAAGAAGCAGTTGCAATTCCTGGGCATGCGTTAAACACAATAGCGTTTTCCTGGTCTGCAGTTGGCGTATACTGTCGTTTGCTCTGTTACGTGGTCAGTAGGCACGTGTTTAAAAGCGCGAAGAATTGAGGCCACAAAAGTGGCGCGCGTCCCGGAAATAAATTGTTGCTGGAAGTTAGCGCCTGTGTGAGTCCACATTCTCTTCCACGTCCTTGTGCTTTTCGCGCTACAACAAAAACTGTAAAGTGTTACACCGACAAGTCCAAACATCTGCACTGATAAAAATAACAAACGCAAAAAACGGGTTTTCAAATATTTTGTCCTTCACAGACAGGCAAACAATAATTGATGCCCCTAATGAAAATTTAAAAGGCAGAACCATGTTCATGACTTCTCTGGTTGCTGTTCTTCAGTGCTACCTTTGAATGTCTTCGCCCACCATAAGGTCATTGAGAACATTTTATTTACTTACTGGCATCGATGCCGCCAACATTGCAAACGCAGTATTGCAGAAGGCCGCCGGGGAATGCGAAAACAATTCACGCGACATTAAAAAGCGGCGTCAGTCGAGAAGATATTCCTCGATTCAAGTTCACCTTCTCTCGCTTCGATACCCAAACCGGGCGCTCGTAGAGCGCCGGATGCTTTACACCCACGTGACGCTTCCCGTCTCGCATGGTTTGCATACGTCACCGAGTTGAGCGACTGGGCGCGCATCGTGTCAAATGCCTGGCGATGCCCATGTATCGGCTACCTACCGTCACTTGCGGCACGAGCGCGCGCCGACGGATGGGATGCCTCAGTGGGTCACTGCAGTGAGCTGCCGTGCGTGACGACCGCGTCGAGAAAAAAAACGTGTGCATTGATTCCAGAGTGCTTGTGCCCCACGCGCGATTCGAAGGGCAAAAAAAAAAAAAAAAGGCAAGCGTCGTTTGACGGGCGTCTTGAAAACGCATAGCGTTATCTTTTCATTTATTATTAGATTTCTTCTTTTTTTAAATCCCGGAGGTGGCTTTGATGAGGAAAAGAATGGGCCTGGCAGCTTATGTAATGCGTAGATCAGAAACGATAGAACCGTAGGCCAGAACCAAGGGAACGGAAGCGGAGTAAAAAAACATGACAGACAACGAGGCGGCGTGATGAAATGAAGAAATATGCAGGCGCAAGATGGAAGCAGCTGTCACAAGACGGCAGTGAGTTGAGATTGTTGGAAAAGACCTTCGTCCCAGAGTGGACACCAAAATAGGCTGCTGACGAAGACAAACTTGCCCTGAACTCCTGCCTCGTCACGCAGCAGTTCTGCTGCTGCAAAATGGGCATTAAAAGCATAAAGGTTAAAAATTATTTCAGTTAATTACTAATTGGACTGCGGCGGCTACTGCTGGACCATCTAGTGCGCGCCGACATAGAGGTACGAAAAGGGAGGACGTCATTTTTAAAATATGCAGAGCCATATTTTAAAATATCTTATTTGATTTAGCTTAAAATAGGTCACCCGGTTAATATATTTACGTATAGAGTGTTTTTTTTTCTTTACGCCGAATACTTTGTTTAATGAAAAAGCTCCAAAATGTATTAGTATTACGTCACTAGAGAATAATTATCTGGTGAGGTGCACAGTATATGCAAAAAAAGAAACAAAGCAATTCAGTCAATAATAAATTGCATACATGAAACGTCTTCTTAGTCATGAACTCTACGAACACATGCTTGCATTGGGAAGCTGAATCGAATCGTTGTAAAAGCCTAATCCTGTGTTTCTGCATTACACTGTGGCCACGTACACAGGAAGAACTGGCGTCAAATTATTATTTCAGTTTAGGTGATCACGTACAAAGCACCACGAAGCGTGGCTCGTCCTCCAACTCCTGTGCGATGAAGTAGGCTGGCATAAAACGAAGGTGCCGTAACGCTTCCACCTTCCTACAATTTAAGGCTGATTGGCGCTTCGCGGTTCCAATGCGTAATGAGGCAAATTACACGAAAAATTTTACGGTGGTTATTTTGATATACACGGCCGTGTGCACATGTAAACAACGCACTAGACTTATATCACGATTCCCTTCAGCTGTCCAATTTACACATGTGTCATAAAGTTTGTTACAAAAAAGTAACTAATGTAGATACTTTATTTGGGAATGAATTATTTTGATTATATATTGTTGCAAAAAGGTCTGCCTGGGCAGGTAATTCACCTACGGTGACGTAATTCGGACACACTTTCGGCGGGCACCTTGAACGTAGAAACCGGGGATTAGGCCTCAGTTATGCCCCACTAGTCTTGGCGCTCTTTGGCAATATCTGGCCCTTGCATCAATATGCGCCATATATCATCGTCACCATCAGCCTCACTATCATTAGTTACGCAAAACGGCACCGCTGTATATTCTAGCGAGCTTTTGGATGAAAAACGTATCGGGTAATTCATAGGCATTTGCGGCGTATTATTTTCTTTTCGAACTGTACATCGCGCTCGCCACAGCCGTATCAACGCAACTTAGAAGGAGCCATCCTCTTCGCAAGACAACATATTCGATTTCCGGCCGCAGTGACTTCCCACAAAAAATGCACTTCTTCCCATTCATCTGTCACTACGGCGACCATTGATTGCCATTCGATAGCCTTGCAACGCTACACACAGACCAATCAATCCATTCTAGCAAGGAAACGCAGTGGCTCAAAACGCAAGAGTGAGAACGTTACAACTAAACGTAGTTGCCAGGATGCCGTAGCTTTCTAAAATCATGCGCATGGATTACAAGAACCGGCTTCCACGCAGTGCTTCTCGAGGCGGAGTAGCGCGCGTCCGTTTACCGACGATTTACAACGGCCCGCTGCAGCAGACATCGTTTACGTACCAGTTATCAGGGCCACTTTTCCTCTGAGATCCGGCATTGTGGGCCAAGATGCACGGGAGCTCTTGGCGCATCGGATGTTTGGACGAGAGTAGCGTCGACAAGCGTTCGCGACGGTTTGGCCCGGGGCGTATCTCGAGCGGCAGTAATGCTGTCAAAAGATACCGCGAAAGCAGAGGGCGACGGGCGGCGGACGCGACCTACAACGTGTGACCTCGAGTGCTATTATTGGCGCACGGTTGGTGATGGATAAGAGAAGCCTGGCGCAACGCGTGCGACGACACTAAACAGTAATAAAGGAGCATCGCGCCGCTCAGGCCGCCTTCGGATCATAACTGTCTGTGGAGCATTTTTTTTTTGCTCTCGAAATGATCGCCCCGAGACGTGACGCTGCGCTTGGCCTACTCGACCCATTGTTTCTCCCGAAATGTTTGTGCAACTGTGGTCGTTTGTTGATACGTACGCATTTATTGACTTCGTCGAAGGTATCCAGTGCGACGTCTACGTGCGGGTGCCGTACGCGCGCTCGCACGTAGCTCACGCAGCCGTTGCTTTCGGAATAGCGTACGCAGAGCGCGGTGGTGCAAGGCACTAAAACTTACCGGAATATGATCACGTGTTCGTCCAGTTTATCTTGGCTTTAATTTTGTCACGTTAATGCTCCCTCCTAGCTCCTTCCTTCCTACGTGGCTGCCGGCCGTGCCGCTGGAGCATCTCTCTGTGAGCTGAGCTGCTAAGTGCATGTTTTAGAGTAGATCGAGTGAGCGCCCATACCAACTGACGGCAGTATGCCGAGCGCTGCCCCCCTCGGTACAGTTTATACGAAAGGCCCTCATACAGCGATCAAAAGCTGACCCCATTGTGTGTAAACATTATGTAATATTTTAAACATGGTAGCAAGGGTGTAGACTATAGCGAGCATGCATTTAGCACGGTAGAAGCATATCACGAAACCACGTGCTATAGCGCTTCAATGTATTTTTTTCTCATATTGACGTATTAGCTAATGCCTATCATACGATACTCAGCACTTGTGCGTAAAACCAGCACGTCAGACAATGCCGCACTGCTCTATGAAGATATCGCGCGTCTGTGTATGTGTGTAGGATAGGAGGCGACTAAGTAATGCGGAATGTGCGAGCGCGTGTCAAACTACATATATGCGGCCTTCAAAGAAGCGTGCGCCTTCTGCAGAGATATGGCAACGCGTATGAGCGTCATTTCAAGCTCGTGTCAATGCGGATACGCACCCTTATTTCATCCCTCTGTCGGAATCGCGATGATTGCAGAAGATTGCGGGACGAGAGCGCTGTCCTCTTCGGCTGGCGGAGTGTGCAGTGCATTGTCACACGTCACAAGGGCTGAAACAGACACCGCTCTCCTTGCGTATTCGTCCGCAATCATGGGAACGGGCTTTTCCAGAATTGTGCGCGCACGGCCAAAGGCGGCCTCAAGGCAGTATGGGATGTCGTAGTGCGGACTAAGGTCCATCTAAATATGTCGCGAAGCTTGGAACGAAAAGCGTGCCGAAACCTATCCGCAGAGGTATTTAATAGCGCATGATTAAAGTGCGGCTATGTGAGTGGTGGGGCGCACACACACTGAAACTATAGGACACCTATGTGAGAAAATAAAATGAGTTCGAAAATTTTTAATTACGATACTGCTATACGAGTCAATATTCCATTTCAAATATTTCTGCTGTGCTAAAGCAACAAATGTAAATGTTTTTTTTTCTATTTCACAATTTATTCGTTCATTCTTGGTGAGTCTAAGGCCCCTTTATGAGCTTTTATAAAAGAAAGCTAAGTACCGAAAGCGTTTGCGGCGCCGCCGACGCACTTTATTGGACAGCGCGCACTTCCGGCTGGGAGCTGCTTCCGTCCACCATGTTCTTCCTGGGCAAGTCGAGCTGCTGAGTTCAACGGCGCTAGCACGCTTGTTTTCTTGCTTGAGCAGTTATGTCGGCTACAGATTTTCCGCGAAGGCGACTTCTGTATATCTGTCACTGTTTGCTGGAAGTCAGCGTAACTTTCCGGACGCTTCTTGCTGCCTGCTGCTGCAGCAGCCGGAGCAGCCACCGCCCCTGCCGCCGAAACGCGCGTTAAGGACAAAGCGCGGGAAAAAAATGAGGTAGGAATAAAAAGCGCGTAAGAAAGAACATGGCGGCCGACGCGAACGTGGTAGGATAGGAGGAACTTGGTGCTACTTGGCGAAAGGCGATCTGGGGACTTTAGGTGAGCCCTACCAACCCGTGATTCTGGTGGAAGAGTTGGCGAGATTGTGCAAACGAGCGATTTTGTCGTGCAGAATGGAGTTGCTCATTTGAACGCAGCGGTTTCATCCGATGTTTCTTTTCTTTTGTTACTTCCTTGCGTTTTTCTTCAAAGTCTGGCATGCGCTTCACTTGAAATTTTAGTGACCTAGCGCATGAAATTCATTGGGGAAAGGTGTGATTGGAGGCTTTTTGTTATCGTGCAAGTTGGCGCTGCGACATCCGACGCGCTGTGTCTTGTCGTGACGATAAATGCGGAACGCTCCGCGAAGAAACGTTGCGCTATATTTGTTCACTCTCCGTATCATCGGCTCTGGGTGTCCCACGGGCAGCTAAATTAGTTAGTCGAATGTTTACTAAACGATAATGTAGTACAATGTTGTTTTCTCTGATACCTGTTGGATATGAATGCATGGTGTGCCGCTGAATTGCGAATGAACATGTGAAAAGGTTTCACATACGTTGCTATACATTACGACTGTGGGATGGCCATAGCACTTTTCATGCATTAAAACATTTTCTGTTTGGTCAATTATGTTGGTTGGAATATGTTACACCAATAAAAGTTAAGTTGCTTTTGAATGCTTTGTGACGCTGCCATTTATTTCCATCCTATTCGTTCACATTCTTAAGGAACCCACTGGAGCAACTGTCGTCATTAACAGCCTAATTATGTTCACATTAAGACATACGCCACTCCTATATTTTAGTGACACCGTGGCGCTTCAGATGAGGTGAGTGCGAACTCGCTCCAGCCTCAAAATAAAAATAGGTGTTGGCATCGTGGTCGAAATGCCGGACGCTAAAGACAATCAAACATTCACGCAAAGTAACGTAAGATCTTGACGCCCCTGCTATTTCCGGTTGGGACGTCACTTTTTTTCCTTTTTCGTTGCTGTTAGTTGTCCTCCTGATACGTAGATGGCGTCGGTTGCAATGAGCCGTCTTTTTCTTGTCACGTTGGCTTCTAAGGAACCTTCGCTACCACTTTAGATATACTTTGGCGCCGGCTACCGTGGCAGCCGGATTATGATGGCTAGAAGGTTAGGCGGTAGCATTGGCGGTAGTGGAGTGCAGCAGCAGATTATGGCAGGAGCGGCAGACCTGCTGTCGCTATTTCGAGCGCAGTACACGTGCTAGAGCGCGAACAGGCCGGTGCATTGGCACTATGGCCGATATCGTACGAATCGTTCACGTCGCCTTTAGGCTTATAGTGTTAGTCAGAGGCTTGCCTGTAACAACAAAACGCTGGGCTTAACGAGCAGATGCAAATAATTATCTGAACTCTGCGAGACAGATGAGAAGAACGCTGCCACAGGGGTGCCGCGGAGTTCGATTCGAGACGGGTGGCATTTACTGAGCTGCTGAATAAATGTCCCCTTTAAAAGACAGCGGCTCCCTCCTTAACAGTTTTAAAGCATATACTGATTTTAAGGATAGTTTTTTTCAGTAAGCGGTCGTTGACTTTCCGGCTGTCATGTGAAAGCTCGGTGTTTGATGAGTGAACGAATATTTATTTGCTACATCTCGAGGCCTACACATACAAACACTGGGACCAGATAGTTGGAAGACATATTCATTTTGATATTCATGAACGTTATGTAACAAGCGGTTCGAAATGACATTGAGAAAAAAGAGCATATGTGCAGTCACATTCACGTGGCGCCACGAGGCTTCAAGCAACTCATTCGTTGCCGTTTGCCTTCTCCTGCCTTGTTGCCTGTTTTCTTTTTTTTTCGAAGAAATGCAGCCTATAATTTGCATAGAAGTTGCCGACGCGCTGGTGACAACTTTAGGATGTCGCGAGCAACCACCTAGATTGAGTCGATTTCTCCTCAACGCAAACAGCAACTCCAATATCCTATTTATGTTTTGTTTGCTAAACTTGTATAAAAACCAGTGTTCCACGTTTCCAATAAATGTGTGCAGTTCCCTCAGAAGAGTAAAACGCTCTCCTCCACTCTTTACTACCTTGAATAAGCTGGCATCCGCAGAAATTTCAGAAACAGGCAGCCGAATTAGAGCTCACGAGTACTCGTCATGTTAGACTTTGCCGATCATTATTCGGACTATACAGCCTGTTAAGTAATCAATTTATTATGAAATTAATTGAACTTAGGTAGCAAAAAAGAAACCTTCGTCCAGATTGCGAGGCATGTCCAAAGCAAAGACCAATAGATGCGTTCAAACACAAAAGCCACTGATACACATATCATCATCCGAACGACTAAAGTACGCCGCTAGCCGCTCGCTTACGTGAACGTTACTTTTTCGGAGCAATAAACGCCAACACCGGTTTTGTACAAACTATACGCAGGTACAAAACAATGTGTTTGCAGTTTTAACGGTGTACATTCATTCTTGCTTCTATCTTGACAGTGCATCAAAGTTGTTCCAACGAACTGAAACGATGGAATACGCCGAGAAAACAGGAAACTGTGCCGCAACATCCATCTACTGCGGTGCCACTCGAAAACAGGCACCGAAGAGGACGCGCTAACACAGCCTATCGTTGTCACGAATTACTGGCAGACTCAACGCCGCGCGCTCAGCCCGGCAGCGGCTCCTCGCCGGCAGGTTCGAACGGTCAGAGAAATCTGGGAACAACTTGCTGGGGAATTTTATTTCAAGAAATGCATTTGCCTAATCTCTAGGCAACTCTGATTGGCAGTCTCACTCATAAATGGCCCTTTGCCTAGACACTACGGAGGATGACGTGCGCTAGCTGCGCTTAACCACCACCTAAACTTGTGCCCAAACGTGATCACAGTGGCTGGTACAGAGTTCGTAATTGCGAAGCGTAAGTGTTTTGTCGGGAGTAATTGTCCCATGTCGCTGTGGCGCACGTATCACAAGCTTTGCAGCTTCGCAGTGAGAGGGCCGTAGGCGACGGGAGGCGTACGTGCCACAAAGGCACGCTCTGCGTAAGCGCCGCTCAGCCATGAACGAGAAAGGCAGTATGAGCTGAAAGTGAATATTTTACAATAAAACCAATTCGCGGTCCCCATGTGCCATTGAGAACACGTACTGCAGAAGCTCAATAGAAAAAAATAATACATACCCCTTTAAGGACCATTGTTAGTGAACATGGGACTTGGCAACTTCAGGTAAGCTAATTTTTGTTGAATTGCCTGAAGCAACTCAAGGTCGATGATTCTTTTCTGCTTACTAACTCCGACGATATCATCAGTTTTTTTTTTTTTTGGTCAACTATAACACTGGTTGGGGGGGTGTCTTTTATTTTGGTATAGAATATTTTTTTTTACTCTATTCCGCATCGCGAATTGTATGTTGCCATCAAACCACGCATCGGTGCTCGTGGTGAACCGGTATTTCAAAACGCAATTGGTCATAGCTCTGACAATTTTCTGGCCTTATTGGAAGGCTATCTCAAAAGTACTTTGCATCTTTTTAACAACCAACTGCAGTTACAAAAGAAGGGCATCTGTATTGGTTCGTGCCTTGTCCTCTGCTATATACGACCGATTTCTTTCTCAAATCAATATAACACTTCACAACTGTTTCATTAACATGCCTGTGATAAAAGTTTGTAGATATGTAGACGATTCTTTAATCCCTTTGCATGAACAGTTCACTTCAACTGACAATGATGAGTTGAGCACGCTTTTAGGCCTTTTTAAGCTTCACGGCAATGGTTTCTTATCCACGAGATTCCGGTTTACAACGTGCTGCAGTTTTTAGATTGAAATGTGACGTTTTAACTACAATATGTTCGTTGGGTGGTGGCCCACAACAAATACTTTCATGCAATCTCTCTTTGTGCAACACTCCCGAGTGGAATGGAATTGTGGGGTTCGAGGTGCCAAAATCACAATTTCCTTATGAAGCTGGCTGCAGTGTGAAACTCCTTAATAATTCTCAACACCAGGGGATCTTTACCGTTCCTTCAATCGACGTTTTTGCGTTTAGCTCCCATTGAAGTTCGACCACCGCGGCCAGGATGAAATCCCTGCAGTGGCGGTCGAGATGAATATGGTGCTGAACATCACCATATTCGCTAAGCCACCGCTGCATGGTCCCTAATGGAGGTGCTACAGGTCCCGTAAATGTTGTGTCGTATTTGGTAGGCGCCGACATCCATTCGAAGTGGCCTAAAGTATTTCGAATGAATACTACAGCTACTTAGGCAACAATTTATTGTATTCATGAGCTCTTAATTTATTGTATTCATGAGTCCCGTAAACACTCCTGCCCGATAACGTATCACACTTCACCTATCAAGACTTTCGAGCCTCCCCCCAAAATTGAGAACAAGGCACTTATGGACCCCCTGGCATTACCGAAGGAGCAATGTACTGGCTGAAATCAGTGCATAGCTAGACCAGCCAGCTGCTAATCAGGCCAAAGGCTGGACCTTGTCAGGCTGCTGCCTTTTGTCTCGGCGCCCTCTTTTCGTTGCTTTCACTTTCCTAGGTAGCAGACTTCCTTCGCCACACGCCGCATGCTATGACAGGGGAGGCTCTTTCAACTATGCCGCTTAGGAAGCGCCGCCTTCGGACAAGATTACACAGTATCAGGCCATCTGTCTAGAACATTGTGTCACAGCGCCAGTTTTACCAGGCAAGTTGTCGTCCGCATTGCGAAAAGGTGTTTAGTGTGCGTGATACTGCTTGCATGCGCTACCATTGGCCGGGACAATAGTGGCTCAGTGCAACATTTCAAGCATGCACAGGACCAGGGTCGCACCGTCTAGGCGTAGTGAATCCCGAATTGCATGTTTCAGTGGATGCGTCACCGGAACTAATTCATGCAGCGAATACTAAGTGCACCATGAGCGTCGACCTAAGGTTGTTTGAAAGCCAACAAGAAACAGCGGTGCCTCGACCAGTAAATGATTTTACAACTGACGATAACATTGTGAACAATCTTGAGGAAACTGTGGACAATATAAACACTACAGAGGTTGTCGCTATCCACAGAGATGGCGCCATCCACCTGGTCGCTACGTACCATAATCTTTCCGATTCTGTGCATCGGTGTTTAGTAGGGGTGTGAGAATATTCCAAACTTTAGAATAACGAATCGAATAGTGTCCTATTCGATACGGTATTCTCATCGAATAGCCATTCGTAAGTGTCAATGTTTTTCGAGTACTTTTCGAGTATTGCAGAACTACAACTATGGCGAAATAAAAAGAAAATTCAGCAAAAGTGCAGTAATTTCATCTCTACGGTCGTAGTATACACAAAAACATTAGAACTTATGTAGTGAAGCACGCTACGCCACAATACAGGGATGTGAACATTGTGTTATAGTATTTGTAATAACGGATGTTCATTATTTGAAAACTATCCGTTTGGACATTCGATTCGTTCCTGCCACTGTTCCATTCTTATGCAATTCGACGTAAAAATCACTAATGTTTACAAAGAAGTCTAAAGGCGTGTGGCATATCTGTACACGTGTGCTCGTTATAACGCTGTGTATCATTCTGCTCGGTCACGTGGCCGATATCGTAACTCACTATCGCTCACTGTGTGTGTTCAAAAGCGAATGCCGCGATGCCTGTGCGAACATTTCATCCTGTAACCTTTTGACTGTCATTATGTTGTTTGGAAGCAGGTGGCTAGGTCACTGCCAGGGAATAAATGATTTTCAGCCTGCTCTGGCATTTCGCCTGCCGAAGGACACAGACACGACGACTACGTTTTTTGTCATTTCCTGTGGAACGAAAACCGTAAAGGTTGGTGAGTCAGAAAACTGAAAACACATGGATCGGCGGAAACATCAAAAAGAAAACAGGAGAGGCTAATACCTCATGGCGAGCGGCTTCAATATATGCAACGTATGCAGAAAGAGGATACGGCAGGAATTTAAATCTTCGTCAGTGTAGACCTGCTGCAAACGCTTCAGTCGATGTGACGAGGTACAGTCGTACGCACCGCTTTGTCCACACATCTGGTGGACACTAAGAGGTCAGGCGCATTTCAGCGCACAATGCTGGACCTAAGAGGAAAGGTGGCCCTCATAACCGGTAGGTTCTTATATAGAGTTCTGTTAGACACGTTAGTCGTTAATATAAACACAGCAGGGTACAGCCTAAACTTAAGCATAGCACATGCAGGAGGCAACACGGCACGTGACTCGCATTTAATCAAGTACACAATTATTTAGGTTCTATTGTGATAGCAATTATGTGGACAGTCCCGATGGTTTTGCGCCGTCGTCGTCAGCGTCGCTCTGATATTCAGGTACGATAAGATCGTGGCCGCGCGCTGTACGCGGTAGGTGCGAAGGAAATCCTACAAGGGTGAACTGAGAAGGAAGGTGGCATGTTGTGGCGGCGTCTTCTCCAGCTCGGAAGGTGTAAAGGAGGTGTGAGGAAGGTGAGCAGGGAAGCACGCGTCAACGCTTCTACTCGGGCTGTGGCTGTGCATGGTGCGGCTGCGCTCCTCCTATCTTAGAGCAATCGTCGCTGGCTTTGAGAACTAGCGGAGCCGATATAGCTGATGGTTTCGCGTGCACTGTGTTCTGGCGCGCATCGTTTGATTTGAAGCGACAGACAGCACGAAGGGGAATTCGGTCCCCATTGCTGCTGCCCCTCTTCATTACGCCAGCGTTCTTAAAGCTAGTCTCCACGGTGACCGAGTGATATCCGTTTATGCTCGCCCGCGAACACGTGACACCCAGATTGTTAATGTAGTTAGTAAGCGAATGCTTGCAGTGCACTACGCAGCCAATACAACTGCTAACTGAGTGTGGCTGTCTAATTATTCTCTACCGCAATCAATGCTTGCTTGTTCGTACGATATCATTTCTTTTTTTATTTGTTTACATAACTTCAAGGCTCTCTTCAGTCTTCACGTCAAATGAGACAGGTAGCGAGGTCGACAACTGAAATTACCGAATTGATCAATCACATGTGTCCCGCCGCAACTTCCTCGTAGTCGATGGTTTAAAAGTATTCTCGAGGAAGTAGTTACACTAGCCATGTTTAAATAGGAAGAAAATTAAGAACAAACGGAGTCGACGAAAAAAAAATGGGGCTACTGAACTACTATATATTTTCGATAAAAAAACGTCTGCAAAATATATAAAAGTTGTCAGTAAAGTTTTGAAACCAATTTCGCGGAATATGTATTCAAAGCTTAAAAACCTTGCGCAGCTCCCATTCGAGGCAGTCACCTTCGCAGTTTACGACTCACTTTGCAAGCGCCGACTTGGTGTGGAAGTGTGACTCATGACTTCAGTTCGTCAGAGTGGCGTAGCGCGTGGTGGCCGGCCAGCTTCAACTACATTTTGAATTTCTCAATGGTATGTCCGTTGTGTTTATTCTGGTGTGGTGCATCGTTGAATGCTGAAGCACTGAAGTCACGCCCTTGCAATGTGAAAAACCCATAGAAGTCGCATGGCCCCGAAGAAAAGACACGCTGTCGACGAGATCATCTTCGGGGTGACAATTTGAAGGCGAAAAAATGCGCCCCTCCTTCAGAAACCGCGGAGTGAAATTGTCAGTTGGAGCGTTCATGGTGGCAATCATTGTCTGTGGAAACATTGAATACTTCTGTTTCGATTTAACACTGTGGAGAAAGTTTCCTACACACCTTGGAGCAACAAAATGCGCTACACGGTGCGAAAGGCGTGAACGTGGCCAGGGGACTTAACAGCAAATCCAAGACAGTTGATGACGCCACGTAACCCGCCGCCAATCTGAGGGAAGACCACACTTCTTGCGTCAAGACCCTCACGGGCCTGAGGTCACCTGAGTGCATTCATTGTTATGTCGGTCCTGTTTAAGGAACCTGTTTATTTATTTATTTATTTATTTATTTATTTATTACCCTCAGGGTCCTTCGGCATTAGAGAGGGGAGTGGGTGAAACAGCAACTAAGAGGGAAATAAATTACGAGCTAATACACAATGTTTGATAATTATACAATGATAGCTGAAAGTATGATAAGTACAGTACTAGAACACGACATAGAAAAGCAACATTAAACAAGGAAACGGGAAAGCACCAACAGCAGTTCCTATAAATGTTTGCTTTTATACGTTGTTAGCTAGTGCTTTTCGAATATTATCATTGTTATTAATGGAAACAATGTCTGAAGGAAATTCATTCCAGTCTTTTGACGTTCGTGGCAAAAATGAGTGCAAAATATATGTCGTGTTACATGCACCTATTCTAACTTTCTACTGATGATCAGCACGGTGAGATAAGTAATATGGTCGCGACATGAATTTTGGATGAAGTGTAGGGTGCTGATACAGCTTATGGAAAAATGAAAGGCGGGAAATTCTTCGACATGTCGCCAGCGGTTCAAGACTCAGATTCAATTTAATTGAACCTACGCTCGCACCAAGGTTGTACTTCCAAAGAATAAAACGAGTGACGTTGGTTTGGAAAAGTTCAAGGGAATGTTTTAGGTTGTCGTGAAACGCCGCGTCGTAAGGACATCTAATGCTTCTTAACGTTATCGTTCATATAAAGCCTCTTTGACAGAGCTGTCAGCTCCTCTTTGTGTCATCTTTATTGGCCTTAACGCTTTCCATGGAATTTGATATTTGAGCTTTCTTTACAGGAGAAAATATAATATATAAGTTGTGAAGTGTGCAGCGAAATGAAACGCAGATCAGTAGCGGTGCCTGAACAGAAGACACCTCAAGACTTCGTATACATTACAGGAGAAAGAAATCGTTCGGGGAGAGGTGACGGCAGTATGGCGGAGCCGAAAGAGTAGTTATTTTGTGTTTCACGAGAAACACGTGGAAACGAAGAATCATCTGGGAAGAGGCGAGCCGATTATGAAGCGTGCGGAGGTGCAGCTATGGTGTGCTTGACGAGAAATTAAGTGACCGTAGGAAAAGTTTGTGGCCTAGCATTATCATGCCGAAGACTCCATTGTGCAGATGCCGGTCGACGATGTCGGAGTGCATTATTCGTGAGTTCGAGCATACAAATATACCATTGTCATTCAAAGTTGACCCTTGTGAAAACTGCTGGTGCACGACATCGTTAGAGTTGAAAAGAAGTATGTAAATTTTGCGTTTGTTTTGGACTTCTACCACTGCACCTTTGTATAGTGGGGAGCTCATATATTCCGATTCGCTGCTCTTGGTCTCCTTTAAAGGGCCATTCTGAAACAACCATGTCTTCATTTTCGGCTTTTATGCATTCAATTTTGACATCATCCTCGTGCACAATCTCACGCTCGCGTGTCCTAGTGGTCCTGTATGAATGAGTGCGGCATAGTAGTGCCTGTGACATCTTTCCTTCGTCTCCCCGAAGTTACCAGGCAAAACTTGGCGGCATATAATCTTGTTTATGGAGAGGGCGTCGGATAGCATGAAGACGCTAACGGTGTAGTCTTAGTGTGCGATTTTCCATGTAAGAGCTACGCTGTCCTCTATCCATGTGGCTGATGGAAGCACCTGTCTCATGTCACCTTGCACCGACGTTCTCATCGAGGTGAACCTCTCTTTCAACTGTAACGCACACCCCTGTGAGGACCTATCTTCACCTTAAAATCTGAAAGGAGGCCGCATTTCTGTGTCGCTGTGTTGCCAACATTCAGCGAGAATTGGATGCTTGCATGCTGCTGTAAATTGACGTCTCTCTCTCCCCAGTAACTCACACAATAAGGCGCCAACTACTGGCAATTGATTGTTCTAAGGCGCCTCGGTAAGCGCCCTTTCTCTACTCAGCTCATTGAAGGCTGACGAAAATGGCGACCTCTGCTACGGCGCCCGCCATGTTCAAGCCTACATGGTTGCGACAGAGGCTTGGCACGTGGCTTTTATAGAAGCGTTTTTTTTTTCAAATGCAGGACTTCGTATGCGGTAGGGAGCTTGCATAGGTAGGAGCTGCATGAACACGGGGCACATTTAAAGCTTTATCATTCAAATACACGCGTTTAATAAGGTGGTATTCTGCTGTATCCTAAACAAATCATTCCACTACGCCTGATTCGCTTCGCTGAAAACAAACATGCTGCCGGCAAGCTGTACGCTTGAAATAACATTACATCTACTATTTAGTGCACAGTTTTTATTAAACCGAACCGCGAAATACAGTCTCATTAGCGCTTATCACCGTGCCTCCAACACTGCCGCAAGGAAAAATTTCTTAAACGCATTTTCATTGTCTTCTCCACTCATTCTGTTTTACTTTGTGAAACTCGTTGCACAATCTGTATTTGATACGAGCATGTCCTAAGCGAAATGCGCCACACATTTCGTTGAAGGCTGTAGTAGTTATCTTCGGGCGTTTATTTAGGAATGACATATACAAGAATAAAAGCAAAAGCAAAGTAAACTCAGATTACGCATTTGTACACTGAATTTCGTATCGTAAGGAGACTCCCGAGTTTAAGTTTCGCCGGCGTGTATTGCTTGTATTTTTGACATGTTTGCCAGAAGTAATCAAGCCGGTTTATTAACTTATTAGCTTATTCTTCAGAGACTTGATCCTTAAATCAGTTTTCCTTTGGACAAGGTGAAGCTGCGCTTACTTGTCCGCGACGCCTGCCACATCTTTACTGAATTCCGTGCAGCTGATTATATCAGGAAGGCTGTTACATGCTTCAGTGGGATGTGGGTAGGCAAAAACTTTTTCCGCCAGTAAGGTTGTGCGTTCACTGCTCCTTACTGTACATTCTTGTGTGTACTTCTTAAGAAGCAGAAGCAATGAGGAAATCGTACCTTTGTTATATCAGGTTATTTCCTCTTGTCTGTGTAAAAGCACGCTTGGCTTAGCGTTTGGCCTAAGCTTGTCCCATCCGTTCACCTGATTCAGCCCGAAGCTATTTCGAAGTGAACCTGCAAATGCGGAATGCCTAAGACTATTCATTTATGTACACCACTTGAACGTTTGCACGCGCAGGCTTGTGTACCCGAAAACACAAACACGTACGCACGAACACAAACAAGAGCATTCCCGTTCGCTTACTTGCTCATCAATTTATGCGCACAAGCAGAACACGAGCACCCACGGGCATCCATGCAAACGTAAACCAACTCACCCACACACCTGCATGGCGTGTACATGCAACCGTGCAGGCATGCAAGGGCGTGCAAAACAAAAGCGGCTGTGAAAATGCATGGCAGGCTAAAATGCCGTCAGAAACTTACGTCGCTTATGTGCGATGAGTATATCGGCTGCCACTTGTCTCGTTTCATGCGCACTATCTTTAGAATCGTTCCTTTTGGTCATCTCTTCCATCTTCATCCATCTTCCAGGCCACTACTGTAGTGTTTGGCCCTCTGTGGGACACATGACTTGGGAATGTTGCACGAACCGCTGCCTGGCGCATACTTGCCTCGAGAACAATGTGGAACGGGAGGAGATAATTGAATGTGATGGGGTATTGTTGGACTCAACCCTTCAAAGAATGACGCCACGATGCACGGAGAGGAGAGAGGAAGAGCACATTGACGTACTGTTGATGATGATGAGGATGATTTCTATTAGCCTCTGCTCCGAAATGCGTTGGCTATTAGTAGTCACCTTGGCTGCTTGAGATAATCAGGTCTAACAACATCTATCGAACCCTAACATATTGCCTATCTCTCCGTCATCTTCAATAAAGCCTTGATCTCTATATTGAACAGTCACCTACGCCGGTAACGTCTATATCTCTATGGATCTGCTTCCTGCTTTTGTCTGCGCCAATAGTCTAAACGTTTCTCGCTTATCAAAAACGCTGGCCAGGTAATTCTTTGATTCGCTTTCAATCCCGGCGCTTCAGGTAGGTGGGCATTCGGTATGCTTGTTGCTGTGTGAGTATCTTGGTGTGCCATCATGATGTGTTTAGTCGCCTTCTCCCCATCCCATTTACTCAAACGTAGAACAGCAGACATATATAGACGGCCCTATGGCCAACATCTCAACGTTGATTTCTCGCCCTCTCTTAGTCGTCTCCGCGGACTGCTGCGGCCATCTGCCTATTACGAACCTAAGAAGAATGAAATCGTAAAGCACTGTATTTCAGTCTTTTTTTCTAGCTCTATGACACGAACCTTCAGCAACAATGAAAACAGAGGGAATCTTTATGCAGGCGTCGGTGAACTTCAACTATTTTTGGACACATACGGCATTCCCAGGTGAAATTGTACTCCGTTGTGCCCAGGAGATAACTGTGAGATAACCGTTGTGCCCAGGAGTTCTGTAGTAAAAGTTTTCTTTGTTTTCTTTTCGCTTTCTATACTAATAATCCTTGATACCCGATAGCTCTAAGGCACTACGCGTCATCCAACGGTTTATCGGTTGTTCTCAGTATTTTTTATCGGACCTTGACTCAGCATTATGCATTGTGGTGTCGCATTATTCAATTATTCATACAATTTGTTTGCATCTATGTGTTCGATGACGTGTTAACATTTCTCGAAGAAAAATTCTGTCCACAAGTGTAGCTGTTTGACGACACGGTTTAGGCTGTTGAAGCTTTGTAGTTACAAGTAAAAACACTGGTAAATGATCCAATAAATCGGTATCTACTACACCGGAGGTAATATCTGTAGACTTAAGATTGCACAGAATATCATCAATAAGCGTTTCAAAAGTGTTTTATACGTGTAGGGCGTTGTGATAACATTCACAAACCCGTACAATTCATATAGCGTCCCATATGCAATATTATTGTTATCGAATACGCCTAAGTTAATGTCACCACATACAATTGTCTCCTTATTTTGGTTGAATATCTCGTCTAACGTATTTTCTAATGCCTGAAGGGAACAAGGGACATTGGAACTTGGTGACCGATAAACCACTCTTATTGTGATTCCGAAGAAAATTTCAATGATTAACATCTCATATTCCAGTAATGCATGTGTAGTCACATTAGAACAGACTTTAAACTCATGGTAGGCTTTGATAAACAGCAGAACTCCTCCTCCCCTTGTTTTGCTTTGGCGTGAAGGGGTGGTTACGTTGTAACCCGGGAAGTGTACATGTTCGTCGGGTTTAAGCCAAGTCTCTGTCAGAGTGATTACGCCACATTCAAATTTGTGGCAAGCTAAAAATTACTGTAGGTTCTTAATATTTTTGCTAATGCTACGAATGTTACAGTGCAAGAGTGAAAATTTATCGCATTCATGACAGCTGTTGATTTGCTCAACTGTGTTTAAGCCCATGTTTCAGCACTTCAATTTGCATTTCAATCAGCTATCGAATAGGCTATCTGTGTTATATCCTCTTCTTTCACTATCTGGATAACAAGGGAGTTTTCTGTCTTCCGTACTAAAATCTTGCGTTGCAACAACCAGCAATACTTCCATTTCTTCTCTTTTTTCTTTTGAATTGTCTTGTCTAGTAGCACTTTATTTTCAGCACAAAGGTGCTCATTAACGTAGACTGCATTGCTTTCTTCGAAGGTGAAGTCGGCAGTTGTCAACCTTTTTTTTTTGTGACCTGGAGGATAATGTTACGAGCCGACCGACATGTAAATCGTAGTATAACGTTTGGTTTAGATTTAATTTTGGATGGCACTCTATGCAAAACATCAACCGCGGAATCACCCAACTGAACACCAAGTCTCGTTTCTAGCGTTTGTACTGCTTTGTCAACGTTTTTATTTGGTACGAATGGAAATCCTTTGATTTGAATGTTGTTTTGCCGGCTGTATTGCTTCAGTTCGATTAAATCAGCCTTGATAGGCGCAAGTTCCTTCTCTAACTGCTCATTTTCTTCTTTTAGTTTGTCATATTCCGTCGAAGCTTTCGCATGTTTGCAACACTCTCTCGAACACCATCAAAGCTGTTGCCAACAAATTTGACTGATTATTTCACTTCTTTCAGATGAATTGAGATTAAAGATTCTACCTCTCACTGCTGTAATCTTCCAGGAAAGAGTGCAGTGACCTTACGGTATAATGTTGCCGTTTCACTGCGTTTTTTATATTTCAGATGAACAATGCTGGTATTCCCATGCCAGGGTCCATTCAAAGTACCTCAAAGGAAGAGTTTAATAGAGCGTGGCGGAGGAACTTCTTCAGTCCGCTCTGCATGATCAAAAACGCTGTGCCCTACTTGCGTCAAACTAAAGGTGCTATTTTAATTTTATTCAACCGGGCGCTAGCACTTTGCCACTTCGTTAGATTGCTATGTAAACGGCCACATTTTGGAGGCAGGAGTTTGCATTATAATCTTAGCTGTTCACTTTCGCAACGTATTATAAATCCTCTCAATTGTGAATACAGTAATATTGCTTTTGATGACTGTAATTACAGCGCTTTCATGCGCGCCAGCAAATCTATGCGCGGAGCTGTCCTCTATCATTTGGCCGCATTATTGTACCTGGTTGGGGGTGGACCATAACGAATACTAGAAGCAATGATGTACGAAGTCTAACACTATCATTGCCCTTTAAGTCGTCAATGACCTACCTTATCCAAAATCTTTTTCTATTGCAGGTAGCATCGTGAATATTTCTAGTGTCATAGGGTTGACTGCGGTGAGTAAAATATCGAGCAATAACACAGCTCTAAGCTTGCATAAGGGCTTTGTAGATCCATAGGGGCCGTGTACTCATCGCTATTGCCACCCGTGGCGGACACCTAGTCGACGACTTTTGAGTCAAACGACAACCTATAGAGGGAATACGGGTGTTCGGAGAGATTAGCATGTTTCATATAGTTGTAAAACTTTACGAATTATCAAAGGACCATTTTTAACTTCAATTAATGAAAGGGCTACCACCCGCAAACGTCACTGCGCATTGAAACAAATAAGGAGCTTAAATGCAGCATTAGTGGGGCATTCAGAGCAGAAATGTTATATAGTTTCTCATGTAAGGCATTTTCGAGCTCTTAGTGAATTTAACACAAACGAGGGACTTTTCAGGTAGTGTCAATACCCAGGTATATGCGATGCGATGCGATGTGCGATGCGATGCATGTGATGTCATCACCTGCACAATGAGGAGTAGCCAGGTGTCGCTCCCCTGTGCAAACAATCAATATATCACTGTATCGAGCAACACACATAAGAAATACAAAAAATTATTCTTGGGCCAATAGGCTAGTTTGGCTGGTTGACGATGCAATGGGACATACCTAAAGATACGCTGTTCAGCTGGGAAAACAAAATTAAAAACAAAATTAATAATTCACACAAGTAGTACAAATTGTAATCGCGTCTCCAAGATACACCATATATATATATATATATATATATATATATATATATATATATATATATATATATATGTATATATATATATATATATATATATACAGGTATAGATTATATTTGAAGGAACGGTGGTCAGAGCCCCTAAATCATGGGCCTGACTGACCTGGCTAATTAAGGTCTTTTGTCCTGCCATTATAAGTTCATAGGTCTTGGATGGGCAGTAAGAATGACTTGAATGCTAGTCCGCAATTAGGTGCAGTTTTCCTTCAAGGTGTATATTAAAGTGTAGCTACAATAAATTATCATACTCTATCGTCATAATGACTACGACATTTTGGCAAGGTCAGCTTCGCACTCTTGGCATATCGCTCGTAATCTATAAGAAAAAAAGCCCGCCTAAGAAGAAGACTAGAGTTCTTATTATTAATGCTACTGAGTGAAACAATCTTGTAGTTGCGTATTATAGGAGCCCAAACAATATACACGTTAGGATTGAATAATGTGAACGTTAGATGAATAGTGGCCTATAACGCACAATCGTGGCTTTGACATCTTCCTAGAGACGTCGGACCACTAGGGTACATGAAACCTAGTGAATACAGGACCCAGCTCACGAAGCAGTCACTTCATGGGAAGTACACTGAACGAAGTATAGCATGCGATAAATATCGCGTGAGTATTAGACCACAGCACCCACAGGCGACTTTTCCATTTACCCTGTGTACTTGCACACGCAAGCGTCAACTGTATTAAAAAAGCACCCCTATATATTTAAAAGGTGGAATTGTTGAATACAAATATTCCGTTTAAAGATACGTTAAGAACACTACCATCAACATGATTTTGCGAGTTAAAAGCGATGCATTTCGTTTTTCAAAAGTTTGTAGTCAAGTAACTTTTGGCAAACCATGCCGAAAAGCAGGTCAATACAGCCATCATACCATTTCGGATAGCTTAAAGAAGTGTCCTGTAAAAATTACAGCATCATCGTCCGCGCACAGTAGTACTCTCGAGCCTGGTTGGGCTTCCCAGAAATTTCGCAATATACAGCGACAAGAAGATAGGACATGAAACAGTCTTTCAGCTGACCACGCCGACTACTGTGGGTTAAATTGGTGAGACCGATGATTACCGTTTCTTGAGGGGGCTTTACGGTTACCCGGAACAGAAATCATACTTGGTGCACGGCACTGCAATTTTTCCAGTAGAACCTAATGAGCAACATCAAATGCTTTCGCTATATTTTGAATTAATAATATTGATATGTTGTTTTCAGTAAAAGTGTATAAATTCGCCGTCCGCCATCTCCACCTTATTTGTCGCTCTCATGCACTCCTCTACCTGTTTCCCCCTGGCTCTGGCCTGTCACCTCGTAGCGACTTCTAAGATTCCAGTCAGTTCAGGCTGAGCCTTGATCTCCTATTTACCACTCGCTGCGTCTCCTTGGTCACATGGCCCGCAAGGGCACCTTGAGACTCAAGGTGATGGTGCTTGGCGCCACCACGGACCCTTAGCCCCCATACCGAAGCTGTAATCCGCACCGTGGCGACAGGTTGTAAGGTGAAGGGTAGAAACCATGAACGGTGGCGGTCGGGGCCATGGTCAAGACCCGGCCGACGGGCTCCCCGTCTGTTCACCAGGTGGGGGGCTCCGGGACCTTCTTGTGCCTATAAGGGTGAAACACAGGCGGCACACTAGGAACCCTTAATTTATACATGCCGCATGGATTCTCAATTTGCCCCTTAAAAAAAAACGATCAGAACCGGAAATGGTACCGCACCGAAGGAATCAAAGCTCCAACTCAGAAATGTGCTGAAAATTTTCCAGTTCCTCGTAGTTCACGCTGTTGAGCAAAATGCTCCAGTGGCCACTCTATCAGTGTTTGTACTACAAAAGTGGCTAGTGGCTAACATAGGCGAAGAATATGAAGCAAAAAACTGTCCTCAGGAGATCTGCTTGTAGAAGTCAAATCCAAAAAGCAGAGTGATGCGTTACTCGCACAAAAGAAGCTTGCTGGCCTTAACTATACTGTAACACCTCCCAGAAGCCTGAACAGCGTTCAGGGAGTAATTTCTGAGCGGCTGCTAATGACAGAGAACGAAAATGAGCACCTCGAGAATTTGCGAGACCAAGGAGTAACGTCCCTTCGCCGCATAAATATAAGGCGCAACGGCGAAAAAAAAACAACACCCCACATCGTGCTAACATTTGGCAGCACTCGCTTGCCCGAGTCTGTCCGGGTTGCATTCATCAAGTGCGCAGTGCGCCCATATATCCCTAACCCTAGGAGATGTTTCAAATCCCAAAGGTATGGCCACGGCAGCAAAACATGTAGAGGCAAGGATATCTGTGCCAAATACGCCGAAATTGAACACAATACTGACAACTGCCAAGCAAGTGAAACAAAGTGTGCAAATTGCAACGGTCCACATGCAGCGTACTCACGAACCTGTGAAGTATTCAGAAAAGAAAAACAAATAATCAATCTAAAAATACGAGAACACGTATTTTTCCTTGCCTACCCTGAGGCAAGAAAAAGTTCAGTCAAGAGACATCGAGGTCATATGTTGATGCCGTGCGCCGGGGGGCCGAGCGGCGTCTGGTGACAGTGGGCACACAGTACACCATTGTTGATGTATGCCGGCCCCGTGCCCCACCTGAACGGCACTCCGGTGTCGGCACCATTGACATCCCGTAGGTGCACCTGACGGCGGCCTCTGGCACAACGAAAGTTAGTGGGAATGGCGACACACCACTCCAACTTCAGGCCACTGCCCAGGCAGGGCCATCCACAACTCTGACAGGTGCAGCCAAGGCTGCCATACTATCACACAGAAAAGGCTCGCTGGTCCCTGAGCCGGTAGGCCGCACGGCTTCCCGCCATCGGGAGAAGCCACAAATCCGTACCCCCGCGGGTTTCCCCTGGAAACCCATCACCTCGCTGGAGGCGATGGATATAAGCAGTAGCCCGCCTCCACAGGAGCGGCGGCGCAACTCCCTTGATTACAAAAAGGAAGGAAAAACTCCAATAACGGGCCCCACAAAACCGTGAGGATCAAAACATAAAAACATTTTAAGTAAAGATAAAGTCTTTCGTCACGACCAAGAGCAAGCAAATAGGCTGTCTGGAGGTACTGCCATAGTTGTTCAAAGTAGTGTGGCTACTCGTGAAGTCTAGCTTCAGGCTACAATTGACGCCGTTGCAGTACCTGTAGTACACTTTAAAACAAAAACAGTATGCTCCGTATATATCCAACCACACCTGACAATAACACTCCATGACTTAGAAGACATTTTAAAACAATTACCAGAGCCATATCTGTTAGTCGGCGATTTTAATTATCACTCCAATTTGTGGGGAAGCGAACAAACGGACACTAGAGGCCGTATTTTAGAAGATTTCATTCTCTGCAATAATATATGCCTGCTCAACAGAGGCAAACACACATACTGCTCTCGAAGCTCTGGAAAATGGAGCTGCATAGACTTGTCTCTTACATCGCCTTCTGTTTTTAATGCTTTTAAATGGGATGTCTTGGACAACCCGTATGGTAGCGATCATTTACCTGTTCTTATCAACCTAACATCATCTCCGCAAATCATTCCTACAAAACCACGACGTTGGAAGCTCCTTTTGGCCGACTGGGCGCTGTTTCAAGAAAATGCCAGCTTAGAAAAAATAGATCCACATAATTTAGCTATAGATGAACTTAATGAAATTGTCACAAACTGCATTATTTCTGCCGCGCTCTTGGCCATACCTCAATCTTCTAGAGTGGTGAAACAAAACCCCAAAACCTGGTATACAAAAGAATGTGGATTAGCAAAACAGAAACAGAACAAAGCATGGGGAAACTTTCGAAGGTACCCCACGCAGAAAAATCTCATAACCTTTAAGAAGGCAAGAGCACAAGCCCGATATATCCGCCGTAGAACCAAAAAGACTTCGTGGCAAAATTATGTGACTTCCATAAATAGCTCAACTACATAAAAAGAAATGTGGGAGAAGGTACGAAAGCTAGATGGTAAATACTCCTTTTTCACACTTCCCCTTCTAACAGCCCCTGGTATACAGACAAGCGTCGAAGAACAGGCATACATTTTTGGTGAATATTTTTCGGCAGTTACGAGCTCGTCAAACTGCACAGAATCATTTCTTACGTACAAAAACACAGCCGAGAAAAAAAGACTCCCTACAAGTTGATATTTAAATGAACCATATAATAAATTATTCACAGTTCAAGAAATCAACAAAGTCTTGTCCGCTGGTAAACAGACTGCACCCGGCCCTGACGGAATACACTATCAAATGCTGTCCTACCTCTCTGAACCTGCCGTAGAGGCACTCTTAAGTTTTTTTAATAAGGTTTGGGTATCGGGTAAACTACCCGAAGCCTGGAACAAGGCCATCATCGTTCCATTTTTAAAGCCCGGAAAACCACCAACCTCTCCCAGTAGTTACAGGCCCATGGCACTCACCAGCTGCCTTGCAAAATCCATTTGAAAGTATCGTGAATATGAGATTAACCTTCGTGCTAGAAGCCCGTGAGCTTCTCGATGTCCATCAGTGCGGTTTCAAAAAGGCATGCTCCACAACAGACCACCTGGTTTGTCTTGAAAACAACAGTCTTGCTGTCTTCTTTTTCGATTTAGAGAAAGCTTACGACACAACCTCGAGGTACGGAATTCTTCACGATTTGGCTGAACTTGGCATTCGTGGCAGGATGCTGAACTGCCTAAAAGACTTCCTGTCAAACCGTTCATTCCATGTACGCCTCTGTTCAACCCTGTCGAGAATTTTCATTCAAGAAAATGGAGTGCCCCAAGGGAGTGTTTTAAGCACGATCCTCTTTGTTCTTAAAATGAATTCAATCAGTAAAATAATTCCAAGGTCAATTATGTATTCAATCTATGTCGACGATCTTCAGATAGCTTGCACGTCGTCAAATATACCAACATGCGAAAGACAAGTGCAGTTAACAATAAATAAACATTCAACGTGGGCTGACCGAAATGGTTGCCGGTTCTCCCCACAGAAAACAGTGGCCACCCTTTTCTCACTCAAACGTGGCCTACAGACAGATCCTAGACTACACCTGAACGAAGCGGAATTGCCGGTAAAAAGTGAACACAAATTTCTGGGCATAACTTTTGACAGAAAACTCACCTTCTTGCCACACATAAAGAACTTGAAGAAGAAAACCTCCCAATCATTAAACATATTAAAGGTGCTTTCACATAAACGCTGGGGGGCTGATAGGACCTGCCTTTTACACATCTATCGCAGTATAGTTCGCTCTTGCCTCGATTATGGGCGCATAGTATACAACTCAGTTCGACCGTCCTACCTGAAGCAATTAAATCCAGTACATAACTCAGGTCTGCGCCTTGCAAGTGGGGCATACAGGACATCACCCTTAAACAGCCTATATGTCGAATGTAACGCACCAGCCCTCGCAGATGGAAGAGCCATGCTCACATGTGCATATGTCCTAAAAACCCGTTCACTACCAAAACATCTCTCCTACTCCATAGTTACGAAGTGCCCGTCTAAGCAGCTTTTTAACAACAAACGAAATGCGACGAGACCCCTTATTCTCCGATTTGAAGAAATTCGCCAGGAATTAGGTATTCTAGACACACTGCCTGGTGTTGCCCAGAGACCCGAACCACTGCCACCTTGGCACACCTTTCCCAGTGTAGGTGACTACACACTGACACAACTTCATAAAATGCAAGCTCCACGTGAGCATATAATATAAGAATTTTTGGCGCTAGACGAAACGTACAAAGAATACACAGCATTTTATACTGACGGTTCTAAAACGTCACTTTACGTCGGAAGTGCTGTAGTGCAAGATAAATGGGAACAGGTAGTCAAGTTACCTCAGTGCACGTCAATTTTCGCAGCCGAATGTTACGCTATTTCGGTGGCTGTATCAAAAATAGACGAGATTAGCATTCAAAACAGCATTATCTACACGGACTCGCTGAGTGAAATCGCAGCACTGAAAGCCAGAAACGTAAGGGAACCTTTAATAGGAAATATAATCCATAACATAATAACTGCTCAAACACAAGGACACGAAATTAAGCTCTGTTGGATACTAAGCCATCATGGAATTAGAGGCAACGAGAGAGCTGACGCTTGCGCTGCTCAAGCCTGCCATAAGGATGTCAGTACTCTCAATATACGCTATGCAGATTGCATGAACTTAGTGAAAAATAAGCTTAAAGAAAAATGGCAGTGCACATGGAATAGCGAAGAAATTAACAAACTACATTTAGTGAAACCTATTCTGGGAGAATGGAGATCATGCAGGCGTCAGGAACGTTTTATAGAAGTAATTTTATGCCGCCTGCGCATCGGACACACACATCTAACAAATAACTTTCTACTGACAAAACAAGACAAACCCTTATGTGAGAAATGTGGAGATGAACTCACTGTAAATCACATTTTATTCTCGTGCACACAACTCGAACGGCTAAGAAAAAAAAATTTTACTGTATTTTACAATGAACGCATTCCCTTCCATCCCAGTCTACTTTTAGGAGATAACCCACTTGTAGGAACTTCATCTCTTTGTAGTTTTTTGAAAGACGCAGATATCCTAAGCGAAATATATTATATCACAGAACTACTAATTCTAAAAATTCTTACCTAGTTTTTCACGCATCTTATGGTGCGCTCACTCATTTTCTCAGTCCTGAGAAGAAGGCTGAGGTGTCCATTTGATTTGTTGCGCTCCTCAAAGTCCTTGTTCGGACAAGGACTTTCGCTGAGGATACCCAATTTTTAAAATAAATTATACCATGTGTTTGGCGCATGACAGCCTGAGTTGCTTATGCGCCATAAAACCCAATACAATACAATGCAATCCTTGGTCACATGCTGACAGTGCCTCAAAGCTCCGGTGCCCGCGTCCTGACATCTGTGATCGCTGTGGATACCGTGAGCCACCCAGTCCGTGTGCTCAAACGTAATAACCGGCACTCCGATGTATGTCCTACCTCGAATGGCGCATTATTTCTGCCACGTGGTCACACGGCACCGGCCCTTCCCACAATCCAACGCCTGCATCATTACGATGCGCTGCACACTGATGCACGTGCTGCAGCGGTCGAGACGTTTCATGGTTTGCGCAATCGCCCGCTCGGGCACACGCTTTTGCCACTCTCGCCACAGCCAGTAAAGCACAGACCAACACGGAGGCACACTGCCCGCTAGGAGGTGCACAAACCTGCTCCCCAAAGGCTTTACTCCACAAAGCCCCTCGACACGGACCAGAGATGTCCAGCGTCTACGCATTGCATGCGCACGAGACGCAGGCAAGATCAAGTAGCAAACGCGAAGGCAGTCCTTCGCCTCTCGTCACTTCTGAAAGTGTGCCTTGCACTTCTATGCAGAAGGATTTGCCTCGTCACTGCTATGTCCATGCGCACTGTAACCATGATTGCCATAGCGCACACAACCATGGATTGCACCATGCTTTGCGGTCACTCTCTAAGAGGGCCCTTTCGACATTTCGGAGAATAGCTATTCGCAAGTTGCTTGCATACTAGGGGTATAATAACATTAATTTGAAGCTTTCAAGTCGTCAATAATTAATTGAGACCCCTTGAGGATACTACACTAAAACACAAAGCTTTCTTTCTTATATTACCCGCAGCAATTTCTTCATGTGTGCTTTAAAAGGATGCAATGAGCGTTAATTATATTAGAGAACAATTGCAGGTGCCTGTAGAAACATTAGGCAAACGTTTTCTATCTTCTAGTTTTCCCACCGCCCACTCAATGAAAGCTAATGCACATCATCTGGCTTTCTACCTGCTATGCTGCACATTGCGAATCGCCGCCGACAAATGTTGCGAGGCACTTGATAGCTGCTACTTTCAGCTCATCACTTTTTATGCGCTTGTAACTTATGTGTGCCGTCAAATGCTGTTAGTGAAACAGTTACAACATTATTATGCGCATCTGTGCTGCATCCTAATAATAAGTATCACTGCAGTCGCTACTGTTATCACAGCCAAAACTATATTACAATTCATTGGGCTACAACTCATAAACACCATTACGCTTTGAGTAAGCGATATTATTTCAACCATCTCTTCAAACAGGTTATGCATGGCTTGGCGTACGCTGTCACCAAAGCAGCATTGGACCACCTGACTCGATGTGTTGCGCTCGGTGAGTGCGCTGTAGGTGCTGGTGAGGACGACACGTAGTGAGTGACAGGCCAAAACATGCAAGCCTGCCGTGAACACGCTCAGTGTCCTTGAAAGCATATTACTACATCTGTCATAGAATGTACTGGCAACCAGATGCACCATTAGACCGCAATCGCACGTATGCTTCTACCTCGCGACTTTTACCAACGGCCAACTGCCAACTACCTCTTTGCGATGATCGCCACGTGAGTCACACTGCGCAGCACTAATGGGCGAAAGTGCATACGAGGGTGCCAGCTTTCTTTGCGCCCCAAACGCAGAAAATAAATGGGCACCAAAAAAGCCTTTCATTCACCGCTTCCGAAAGCTTCGCTTAAAATAGATTTCAGAATGTGGGCTCGATTTGAATAATTCTTTTACTTTTATTGTATTGTAGAACTTTGTGTTTCCAGCAGACTTGCAAACGTACCTGACACCGTTTATTGTCGAAGTAATCTTTTAGCATTTGAAAATTTCTGATGCAGACACTATTGGTTAACCACGTTCACTTTCTGTTCCTTTAAGTATCATCGCGGTGAGATCACATTCTGGTTAGTGTAGTGGGGAACTCGCACAAAGCTGACAGCTTTGTTTTGCAGTCACGAGATCTTGGTTTCCGGCAGCCATGGCGAGTGGTAGACACAGATAGGCTCTTGCAGCATGTCACCTGAGCAACTGCGTGTTTGTAGATTTCGTACTCTTTCTCCAGCATTCATTCTCTTATATATTATGTGCTGCCTGCCATAATGCAATTGATCTGTCTGAGTGGAGCGTTATGGCAGTAATGCATGATAAGGCTGCACCACTCATTGGGGTGTTCAATTCACCGAAATCATTAAATTTAGTCGCGGCGTGACATTCTTGCAGTTGGCAGGTGTCACGCACCAGCTTCGATTCACAACTGACTACAGCTTTAGTAATGCGTAGATCGCGCATACGGGGCTACTTATTCGTGTTTTGTAATCATAACCATCAGCACTCATTAGAGCAGCACCGCTTGCTTATAGCTGTGTAGATAAATAACATGAGTTATACTTGTACAGTGAATAGTGACTTGCCGAGCAACAATACGTTGACCCAGTCATATGACCGAATAATATCGTGCTTGCGAATACACACTTATGCTATGCTAGATGAAAACGCGGGATCACTACACCGTTATACAATACCCCGGCACACTGTGTTATTATTTTGTATCCCTTTTATTCGGCTAGCTTGCTCTGCTGGAATCCGTAGTGACCTAGCTACTGCTGTCAAGGCCTCTCGCCGTCATTGCTTTTACATTGTAGTAACTAACAATCGGGGAGTTCGTACCGCAGGTGCCGGTGCACGCCAACACATTCAACTGAGCGCGTTCAAGGGAACCAATCATACGTTTGCAGAGATAAATTCTGCAGTGAAAGCTTACGTGTATGTCATAAGAACGCAGCAAACTTGATGGGACCTGTGGCGTAACTAAGGCGGCCCATGAAGTGTTTCTAATTGCATCCTACTACCCGAATCACGTCCGTCCTTCACGATGTGGGCGCGAACTCGTTGTTGCTGTATGTGCACAAAGAGGTGTTAGCGCATTATTCATTTAATACCGTCCATATATTTCCAGGAGCATTCCTCTATCTCTAGCTTGGGCAATCACTGGCGATGTTGTTTGCTCAATCTACTTTATTAAAATTCACTGTGCTGATATATAGGGAACATTGTGCTGCGAATACTGCCACCTAGTTTCTGAACAAATTGCATGGCGTTCTCTTAACTGCACTGCTGCTGGCAATAGCGCCGTCAGAACTTTCATCATCGCTTTTTACGAACAACCTTTTTGTTGGCGCTGGCGCCATTTTAGGCATATGCCTTGTTCATGGCTCATCATCACGATTGTAACGCGTGCCACTGTTCGGCCGTTGGCAGTATTTTCACGAGCATCACCACGAACAATCGTATGCTAATATGCCACCATCTCTAGAACAGCAACGATGAATCACTGCACACAAATTCCTTCTGGTCCGCTAAAGTTACAAGGATTTGTTGTCTTCCGAAATGCATGCACAGACGGCGCCGCTTCCAGAACCTGTGTGGAGCGCGAAATCCAGCACTAAATACGAAGAGCTGTTGTTGCGCCATAGCACCGTGGTCAGAGTTGCACCGTGGCACCGTGGTCAACGAAATCACGTCAATAACAACAACCATCGTCGCCACGCAGCGCAATGTAATGGACAGGCCGTCAGATGGTCAGAGAAGTAAAAGTGAGTTTGGAGGATTCAACAACTGTCGCAGCAAAACGATTTTGTTTTCTCTAGGGCAGCAACTGGGGTCCTAATTTCCCGTGGGCTGAATAAGACGTGTACGAAGAGCAGTTTCTGGAAGTGAGTCTTGCCATCTGACCTACTTAAAACATTCCACATGCCAGTGAGCTCTTGTAGAGAACAAGCATGGCATATTGGACGAATTTTCTCGCTCGTACCGTGTTTGCGCACGCCGGCGTATGCCACGTGCAACATCCGTTGAATGCTGTACATGTGATGATGATGATGATGTGTTGTGTTTTGTGGCGCAAGGGCCAGGTTTGGCCAAAGAGCGCCATGACACGTGGTAATGTTGACGATGTACTATGGAAGATGTGACTTGGCTGTAAAGTGGCCTAAAAATATTCGCTGTAAAGTGCGTAAAATCTACGTGCTATAAAATTATGGCGATGACTAATGACGAATACTACGAACATTAAAATCGATCGTAGAAGAATGATGCAAAATATAAAATATATAAGATGGTAAAATTATTTGGAGCACTGCTGCCTCGCCAGAGCCCTTGAAACACAAGGGCCTAGAGGCGCGTGCTATACGAAAGACCTATCACAGCGGCATCCTCTGAAGAGAGGACCCGCTACGAACATGTGGGGCTAAAAACATGCAGGACAACATCTCTCAGAAAACTTAGGACTGCGTTGGCGTCAAATAAAGGTTCTGGGCCGAGTAGCATTACGGGATGTAGGGGGATGTGCTGCCGATATGCTAGGGAAAAATGTTTCCTTCTTTCAGATTCGGCTGCCCGATACTCCAGGAGAACGTGGAGGACGGTCAGCCTCTCCCCGCATCTACCACAGGTTGGAGGATCATTTCCAGTGAGTAGGAAGTTATGCGTGCCAAACGTGTGTCCTATTCTGAGGCGACAGAATAGGACATCTGTTCGCCGTGATTTTGTTACGGAGGGCCAAGAACCTAACTGTGGCTTTATTACGTGTAGTTTATTATTTACTTCTCCGTCCCACATACGTTGCCAGTGGTTTCGCAGTTTTCTTCTTAAGAAAGGCTTCAGGTCTGTGACAGGGACCGAAGCAGTAGGACAAACTGCATGCAATGAAATGGATGTGGCCATCTGGTCCGCTAGTACGTTTCCCTCAATGCCCCTATGTCCAGGCACCCGGCATATAATCACATGTTGGTTAGATATATATGCTTTACACAGTACAAAGTAGAGTTCATTAATTACCGGGTTTTTGTGGCTACAGAAAGACATCAAGGCCTTCACAACACTAAGGGAGTCCGTATATATAACTGATTTCTGGAGTTTTGATTTATTTATATGCTTTGCGACCGACAGCAGTGCGTAAGCCTCAGCCGTAAAGATACTAGTTTCCGGATGCAGTACATCGGTTTCCGAGAAGGATGGACCGACGGCTGCATAGGACACCCCGTCGTGTGACTTCGATGCGTCTGTGTAGAACTCCGTGCAGGAGTATTTGTGCTGGAGTTCCCGGAAATGCATTTGGATTTCAATCTCTGGAGCGTGTTTTGTAATTTGCATGAAGGATATATCGCATTGTATCAGCTGCCACTCCCAAGGAGGTAGCAGCTTGGCTGGATGGATTGGGCTCAGCTCGAGGATTGGGACACGCATTTCGTCACTAAGCTCCCTCACACGCAGCGAGAAAGGCTGTCTTACGGAGGGAAGATTATGAAAGAGTGTAGCACATGTCGTATCGTTAATGGTGTTAAAACACGGATGCTGAGAATTAGAGTGGACTTTCAAAAAATATGTTTGGCTGATGTATGTTCTCTGCAGATGAAGTGACCACTCATTTGATTCTGCATATAAGCTTTCAATAGGACTTGTTCTGAAAGCTCCAGTGGCCAGTCGGATTCCTAGATGGTGGACCGGATCTAGCATCTTTAGCGCGCTCGGGGCTGCAGAATGATAGATCACGGCACCGTAATCCAACCGTGATCGGATGAGGCTCTTGTAAAGATTCATTAAACATTTCCTGTCGCTGCCCCATGTTGTGTGGGATACTACTTTGAGTAAGTTCATTGTTTTTAAGCATTTAACCTTGAGGTACTTTATGTGTGGAATAAACGTTAATTTCGAATCAAGTATGATGCCTAAAAACTTGTGTTCTTTGTTCACAGGAATTCGCTGACCATACATTTCGATACTGGGTTCTGCAATGAGCCCTCTCTTTCTTGTGAAAAGCACACAAGAACTTTTGTTGGGGTTAACTTTAAATCCGTTTTCTTCTGCCCATTTGGACACTTTGTTCAAGCCCTGTTGAACTTGCCTCTCACATACAGTAAGGTTGCAGGATTTGAAACCTATCTGTATGTCGTCTACGTAAACAGAATAAAAAATGGCTGGCGGTAATGAAGCGCGAAGGGTGTTCATTTTCACGATGAAGAGCTTGCAGCTAAGTACACCTCCTTGAGGTACACCAGTTTCCTGTATAAAAGGTCGCGACAATACATTGCCAACTTTCACGCGGAATGTACGGTTGGACAAATAGCTTTCTATTAGGACGAGCATATTGCCACGGATGCCAATTCCCGACAAGTCTCTCAAGATTCCATAGCGCCACGTAGTGTCGTACGCCTTCTCCATATCGAGGAATACGGATAGGAAATATTGTTTGTGTAGAAAGGCGTCGCGAATGTTTCCCTCAATGCGCACAAGGTGATCGGTTGTGGACCGCCCTTCTCTGAAGCCACACTGAAAGGGATCGAGGAAATTGTTGAGTTCAAGGAAATGTGCAAGTCTGCGATTAACCATTTTTTCAAAAAGCTTACAGAGACAATTTGTCAGAGCTATCGGACGGTAACTTCCCGCCAAGGAAGGCTCTTTACCCTGCTTAAGAACAGGGACCACAATCGCATCTTTCCATGTGGATGGGAGGTAGCCCGTAGCCCAAATAGCGTTGAAAAGCGCAAGTAGTGTAAGTTTGGTGTCAGTGTGTAAGTTTCTGATCATTTCGTACATGACTCTATCAGGTCCCGGTGCAGAGCTTTTGCATGTGGTCAAGGCAGCTCTCAACTCTGCAATACTGAACGGCCGGTTATAAGGTTCATTCTGTCTGGATTTTCGTATTATTGGCTTACATTCTTCTATTTGTTTCTATTTCAAAAAGGATTGCGAATAATGGTTTGAACTCGACACGCTCTCAAAGTGTTCTCCAAGTGTGTCTGCCTGATCTTTCAGTGTTTCACCTTGTGTGTTCACCAAAGGAAGTGAATATGTTTGTCGCCCTTTTATCCTATGAACCCTGTTCCAGACTTTGGCCTCATCTGTATAGGAGTTGATACTAGATAAAAACTTCTGCCAACTCTCTCTTCTGGCTTGTCGGCGTGTTCGCCTGCCTTGGGATTTTACTTTTTTAAAATTGATAAGATTCTCCGCAGTGGGGGAGGCGCGTAGCATCCCCCACGCTTTGTTTTGTTTCTTACGAGCGATCCTACAATCGTCGTTCCACCACGGGACACGCCGTTTGCGTGCCAATCCATTTACTTGTGATATACATTTAGTTGCGGCGTCTATTATAAAGGCTGTAAAATATTCCACGGCAGCCTCAATTCCTAACGAGGACATGTCATCCCATGATATAATAGTTAAGTTTCGGAATTTCTCCCAGTCTGCTGTCTCAGTCTTCCACCTAGGAGCCTGTGGTGGATATTCGTCTTCTTTAAGTGTTCTTAATAGTACGGGGAAGTGGTCGCTTCCGTAAGGATCGTTCGTAACTTCCTATTCTAGTTCAGGCAGTATGGACGGAGAAACTATGCTCAGATCAATTGAAGAAAAGGTATTGTTTGCAACACAGTAATATGTGGGTTTCTTCTTATTCAGAAGGCACGCACCAGAAGAGAAAAGGAACTGTTCAACAAGACGACCTCGCGCATCTATACGAGAGTCGCCCCACAGGGAGCTGTGCGCATTGAAATCGCCAAGAACAATGTAAGGTTCTGGCAATTGATCAATAAAGGATTGGAATTCATGCTTCGTTAATTTGTAATGTGGGGGTATGTATAGAGAGCTAATCGTGGTGAGTTTGTTTAGGAGTACAGCTCGAACCGCCACTGCTTCGAGAGGCGTTTGTAGCTGTAAAAGTTGACATGCAATGCTCTTATGGATAGCAATGGCAACACCGCCCGATGATGCGACAGCATCATCGCGATCTTTGCGAAAAGTAATATGCTGTCGGAGAAAGTTCGCGTGTTTGGATTTTAAGTTGGTTTCTTGTAAACACAGCACCTTGGGATTGTGTTTGTGGATTAGTTCTTGAACATCATCAAGGTTTCTGAGGAGACCTCTGACGTTCCATTGAATTATCTGTGTATCCATGTTGGTAGTAAATAGGTGCTGTGTGTACAGAAACAGAAGTAGTGATTATGGAAATTACAGATTAGATTACAGAGCCCTTTCGAGGCCCTGTAACGGGGGTTCTGCCCTTTCTGTAGCGTTCGAGGGAGCCTAGCCGCTCCTTAGGCGCTTGGTGCGCCTTGAGGATGGGTGTAGTGTCCATTGCCTCTTGTGAGGCGCCGCACACTTGCTCTTGCGAGCGGGAAGTTACCAGCGAGGGTCCCGCCTTCGAGGGCAAGACCCCTGCGCCCACCAGCCCGGAGGTCGATGGGGCTCCCTGGGGGATTTGGCTGCGCCGGCTGTTGCCAGCGCTGGAAGGGAGCTGGGAGGTTGAGGCAGCCTCGGCTGCGCCCACCTTCGGGGTCGGTGGTCCCCTCTCCTCGGTTGACGGAGCAGCGCTAGCTGCAACCGCCGCGGGGGCAGATGGCTTAGCTGCCGACTCACTGATTGAGGGTCGGACAGCCGCCGGAGGCCGTTGTGACGCTGCCCCCTGACGCGCCACTTCGGCAAAGGTTTTCGTTGGTAGGTATGCTACCCGCCTTCGTGCCTCTTTGAACGATATATTCTCTTTCACTTTGATCGTTACTATTTCTTTTTCCTTCTTCCAGGAGGGGCACGACCGCGAGTACGCGGCGTGCTCCCCATCACAGTTTACACAGTGGGGAGCGTTCTCACACGTTTCAGTGGTGTGTTCTTGGGCACTACATTTAGCACAAGTTTGGCGGCCTCGGCAACTCTGCGAACTGTGGCCGAAGCGCTGGCACTTGAAACAGCGGAGTGGGTTTGGCACGTACGGCCTGACACGGAGCTTGATGTACCCGGCCTCCACAGACTCGGGCAGAATACTTGAACCGAATGTGAGTATTAGGTGCTTCGTTTGAATTTCTTTGCCATCCCTTCTCATCTTAATTCTTCTGACATTGACTACGTTCTGCTCACTTAAGCCCTCCAAGAGCTCAGCCTCTGTCAGCTGGAGCAAATCGTCATCAGAGACAACGCCGCGGGTGGTGTTCAGAGTGCGGTGTGGAGTTATTGTCAGTGGAACATCCCCAAATGACGCTAGACTGGGCAACTTTTCGTATTGTTTCTTATCATGCAGTTCTAACAGGAGATCACCACTTGCCAGCCTTGATACCTTGTAGCCTGGACCAAGGACATCAGTTAAGGACTTGGAAACTAGAAAAGGGGAGATATTTCGGACTTGTTTATCAGATTTTTCAGAGTGGATGACATGGTACCGTGGGAAGTTCGGTCTTTGACGACCAAAGAACTGAAATACATCTTCGGTGCGCCCTCTTTTTTGAGGGCGATCAGGAATTGAAGGGAAGGAACTTGCCATAGAAAAATGTAGTTTTCGGCAATAACGCCAGCCACCCACCATGGAGCCCTACGAGGGGACGCTACAGGGACTGTATGAACAGGTCCTGTAGACGCCAGCTGTACGTCATCACTATAACCAAATATGAAATAACCTAGGTTGGCTATTCACACAAGGTTAACCCTTGCTGCCTGGAAAAATTGGAAGTAAGCGGAAGCTAGGATAAGACAGGAAAGATGGAAAGTGCGAAAAAGACGAAGGCTGGAGGGAGAGAGAGACAGGAAAAGGCAACTACCGATTTCCCCCGGGTGGGTCAGTCCGGGGGTGCCGTCTACGTGAAGCAGAGGCCAAAGGGGTGTGTTGCCTCCGCCGGGGGGCCTTAAAGGTCCGAACACCCAGCATCGGATCAACCCCCAGGATCCCCTTTTCCTCGGACACGGCTGAGCCGCGCACGGCTACACGCGGGAGGGTCCAACCCTCGTGTGCTCGGGTACGTGGTGTCGCAACACACCAAACGCCTGCTGACGCAGACGCCCCTGCGGGGGCTGTACATGTGCTGCATCAAAGATTGCGCTGACTGTTGAATGCATCGTGTAGCTTAGATAAGATTGTAATAAAGGCCAAATGCAACAAAATTTTGGATTACATAAGTAAGTCTAGTTAGACCTAGTGCGAATACAAAGCAGACGCCAAGCGATATTGTAGGTGTGAAGTACAAGTGCAAATGTCCCGGAAAACCTCGAGAAGTAGGCGTTTCTCATTCCGAAATTAAGCGCTGCCATTACCGCTCGCCGGAAGTAACGCACGACCCAGACATAACGACTGCTCAGGTTGACCTTCGGAATTGGACACCGCTCATTGCTGGCGTCGACGGGCTTTATAAAGTGTCGAAGGCGACGTGAGGGGATGGACTTCAGATACAGTAACCAGGTGCATGCGTCGATGCATATGTTCAATTTAGGTGCTACTAATAAGAAAATTAGACAGTTACCAGCCCTGGATCTTCGAGAATATTTCTTCAATGGTATTTGCTGGCTATTGATAACCAACTAGCCGAAGTTAAATTTAGTTGCAGTTGGTATTTAACCCCAGAATGCGCGAATATCGCAACTAGATCCAGAGGGGCATAGGGGCAAGTTGCCGTTCAATTGAAAAGAGTTCGGTTAGCTCCCTTTTAAGTGATGCTCCTTTCTGTACAAAGAAAAATGCAGAACGAGCTTAAAATCGCAGACGCATATAACCTATTTGCTCCACAAAAGCTGTGCGAGCGCGCCATCGTTATTTTTAAAACTTAACCAGCGAGTCTCTTTCATAGTACTGTGATGAAGAAGCTATGCTTTCATGAGTCGTAATAGGTATTGGATGTCGTGACGGCGGGCAATCGTTGCGCCCAGATGCTGTCCTAGTTCAGTTACCGTTAGCGATACGAGAGATACGAGACTTGGAATTGAATTCACCCTGCTGGTTGTGACCTCTCAGTACATAATATTACACATTGCTAATCTGCGTGATTGAGTCAGTATTGTTACCTCTGAACTGTTTGACGAACAATTTGTGTCACCCCGCCGAAGCCACGGGGAAAATCTGCACGTTTCACACACACTTAAACGCCCGCAACCGTTTAAAAAGGCCTAGTAGGCTGCAACGGCGACGTCAGCACTTGCTCGCGCATTCTCGCGTCCTCACCCACGGTGCACATGACGCGCTGATGCCTGCGTGGACTCGCCAGTTCTGTCTCCCTTGAGCAAGCGAAAAGTTTAAGCTTCGCGTGTGCATTCGCCCCGTCCCCTCTTACTGGTCGAGGGAGACAGCGCTGGATTAAGGAGGGGGGGGGGCGCTAAGGGGCTGTAGCCCAGTGCCTCACCTCGGACAGTAGGAGATGGGGGCCCATTTATTATAGCTTGCTTAGCATTTGGAACCATGGGCAACGCAACTTCGAGCGACATATATGAAGCGAGAGAACCAGAACGAGCGGACGGGGCCCCCCGCCTTATGTAACAGCACGCGTTTAACCTGATCATTTGGGGAGAGCTTGTCGAGCTGCAAAAGCAGGAATCCCCCGCCACCCCGGCGGAGTGCCCTCTTTCTTACGAAGCGAGGTGCGTTTACTTGGAAGAGTTTTCGTGGTTTCCTGTCAGTCTATCTGTCCAGTGCTGTCTGGAGATGAGGGGCAAGGGGGAAATACCTGAAACAAGTAATTTGAGATGAGGACCTAAATCTCCCTTGCCCCTCGTCCCCACCACGTCACCTTCCACCTCTCAAATAGTTCCGCCGCTGTCCTTCTCATAGAAAGGATGTGCTGCAGTACCCTACAGTGCCTCCCATTCGACTTTTCTTTACCGTGATGATAATTTGGGCGGGGGAGGATGAGTCCGATAGCAGATGATGAGTCTGATGGTAGAGTCTAGGCAGGAAAGGAAAGAAGACGTCACACGTGCTTTTGTCTGCGTGCCGTGGGGCATGGAACGTTCACTCTTCGGGCTAGGGTTGCAGAAGAGCGAAGGGGAAGTTAGAGAGCTGAACACAAAGGTCTATCTCCAGGGCCCATTCCTGCCTAGTGGCTGCGCACACTCGCACGCGCTCGACGGAAAAAAGTAGGTCAGACTGGCCGCCGAACTTTCCAGAAAGAAGTAGAAAATGATGACTCAGAAGCGACGGATGGCGCGTAACTTCGCCCGCGCTAGGAGTCGCCCTCTCCCCTTCGTTCTCGCGCTGGGCGTCGACGGGGCGAATGAAAAATCGTAACTTCATAGAACAGAAGATTCCTCCTAGCCAATAAGAGGGCGAGACCGGAACGGGAGAAGGAGTGAGTTTGTACGGAGAAGGAGGGAATTTGTACAAGGAACTCTATGCGTAGGTGAACGCCTACTTTGGCACTAGTAACAGATAGACGCGACGCACGTCTATAAAAGGAAGTTGATCGCGGGCTGATATTCAGCCCGGAGCCGCCGGTAAAGCTTGCATACGCCCTCCCGCTGAGGAGCTCCCGGGGGACGTTCCACTCTCGGCCAGCCACGGGCCATCCAAGCAGCGTGCGCCAGTCATCGGGACGGCCTCCGTTGGACACCTGCGGTCGCGTCGGACTCACGAAGTGCCCGGTGAACAATTACCATTCATTCATGGGAAAATGCTCGGTCAGAAGCATCAAAGTGGTGCGTATAAACGATAAAGGAAGTTAGAAAGAGAAGAGCGTGAAAAGAAGCTACCAAAGATGACAAAGCACCTACTGAATGAAGCTTCCACGGAGCAGTGTGATCGCTCTACCCAGGGACTCCAAATAGTACCGACTATGCTTCTGTTGGGGACTTGCCAACTTCATCACCACGGTTTCCTGGCAAGAAGCAAGGCTTGACTCATATTGGTTGTCGGGAACCTGTGAAAACGGTGCCAACCTCAGTCGTCCATATTTCTGAGCAACCGACGCTAACCGAGCCCTGTCCTGTCCCTGAGTCAGCAACGTCTATGCTACTCGGCGGGGGCCTGCCACAAAGCTCCAGGTGTCCGGTCCGCCACGTTCGATTTCTACTACTGCTTATCAACAGGTGCCAAACCTCTCTGATGAGCCTCCTTCTACTGACAAGCGCCAGGAAGCAACACTCCAAGACATGACTCACTTATTTCCCGTTAGTTTGGCTTCAAATAATCTGGTTCCCACCCACGAAGTGTGCCTCGAGAGGATGAATGAGACGGCTTCTCGTTGCGGCAACAAAGAAGTACAGACACCCCCGCAGAAAGAGGTACGTTGCGAGATTCTTCGAAGTGACCCTGCTAAGTGGCCGAACGTTATTACTGACAGCTTTCGGAGTGTATGCCTCGAGAAAGGGCCATTGCATTTTCAAAATCGGGCAGAAAATTTTCTGTCATCCGAAAGGCAATACAAAACTCAGAAATGCTATATGTCACCTCATCTTTTCGTGCGAAAGGCTGTAAATCTCTAGACGTACAAGAGACACTGGTTAATCTACTCGGAGTCCATAGATTCCGTTTACTATTTCATGTGCAAACTATTTTCGATTTGAAGCAACCCCAGTGCTTTCACCGCGCACGGCTCTTCTGATTGAAAAAGAGCAGAAGAAAAGGTTTGCGCACATGAAAATAGCGTCGAGCACCTCAACTACGTGGCAGCATGGTTGGCCCGCTCTAACTCGAGAAGCACAATTGAGAAGGAGCTGGTTAATCATTTTATCACTGAGACCTTACTGGACAGAGGTGTTGAAGCACGCAGTCGTTGTATTTAAGCTTCTAGCTGAGCGGAACCTGGCGTTTATAGGCAGTGAGGAGATTTTTGGTTCACCGAGAAATGGCAATTTTATGGGAGTGCTTGAGGCCATTGCCAGTTTTGATCCCTTTCTAGAGGAGCAAATGAAATGCTACGGGAACAGATGAAAAGCTCACCAATTGTATCTTTCAAAAACCATTTGTGATCAGTTTACCAAGCATATCGCAAAGGCTGTCAAGGAACGTCTCGTAGACGAAGTGAAACGCGCAAAATATTTCTCTTCAATTGTTGATGCGACTTCAGACCTTACTCACGTTGATCAGCTGTGAGTTGTTTTACGATACTATTTAAATGGAGAAGTGTACGAACGCTTTCTTGGATTTGTTCCAATTGAATCGCATACCGACTTGTATCTCTTTATTACCGTGATGTCCCTCTTGACGACCAATGGCATCTGAATTGATGATTGTAGGGGCCAAGCTTATGATAATGCGACTAATATGTCAGGAAAATACAAAGCACTGCAAGGTCAAATCGAACACCTGAATGAATTGGCAGTCTACGTCCTGTGTGCTGGTCAGTCACTGAACTTAGTTGGCGCGTGTAGCGTGGACAGTTGCCTTGAGGCAGTCAAATTTTTCACTGTAATTCAGAGACTGTATGTGTTCTTTGCTGCCTCACCTAAGCGATAGAGGTATCTTTTCGAGAGCATGGGCGGAACTGGCCAGCAGCTTGTTTCGAAAAGTCTCTCTGAGACCTGGTGGTTAAGACACGCTGAATCATGTAAGGCCACTCTGAAAAATTTCAATGTAGTCTTGTGTTGCCTTGAAGCTATATCACAGAACGAGAAAGAAAACGGTCACACTAGGAACGAAGCGCACTCTCTCTTCAAAAAATTGACAAAACTAGAGGCTGCATTCATGGTGATTTTCTGGAGTGAAATCTTGGAGCGCTTTGACAAAACGGGCGTAGCAGTTCAGAAACCAGGTCTAGGCATTTCAACTGCTGTAGACCTGCTGAGCTCTCTAGAAGCATTTGTTAATTCTTTGCGACCTCTCTTTGATACCTTCGAAGAGAGCGCACGCACGCTAAGTACCAATCGATGGTATCAGTATGAGGGCAAACGCATCGTTTTGAGTAAGCACCCGGACGGGAAAAGCGATAGTGCGCTACAAGGTAGAAAAAAGATTATCGTAGAAACCTACACTGTTGTACTTGACACTTTAGGCTCTGCTTTGCGAGTGCCAAAGGCTGCCTGCACTGAACTCTGCGAAAGGTTCAGATTCTTAAAATTGCTGGCAGAAGTTTGGAGCGAGGCCTCTCTGGCAGGGGACGCTGAGAAGTTGGTGAAAACCTACAAAAATGATTTGGAAACAACATTTTCTGTTGAAATCGTTCAGTTTGCGAACTTTCTGCACAACTATGTGTGCCAGGACACGAGTCCCCTGGGAATAATGAAGTTGCTGCACGAAAGAAAGCTTATTTATGTATTCCTAACCTTTGTATTCCTTTTCGAATGTACTTAAGCATACCCGTCGCAAACTGTGAGGCCGAACAATCGTTTTCCACGTAGTCGGTGATAAAAAATCGCCTTCGTTCGAGTCTCCTTGACGACATGGTGAACTCGCTTGCTATCGTGTTCATTGAAAGTGACCTCCTCCGCGATCTATCCTTCGAACAGACTATATCTGATTTCGCCAAAGCGAAGGCGCAAAAGATGCCATTTTAAAAGAGGACTGTTTGCGCTATACATGAATAAGTTCGTTATGTCGCCTCCCAGCCTCCACGTTGCCAATGAAACGCTGAGCAGTGTAATCCAAGATATGCAAATCTTCGTTGTTCGTCTCTAGTTTGTTTTTCTTGAGATATTTAGCGTGCTTATAAAGAACTGTATTGTTGTTGTTTTTGATAGTGCTACGTTTATCTGGTGTCTTCGTTGCTTGTGTTGCCTTTAACGAAAATATTTTCAAATAATGTTTATTAAATACAGTAGCTAATTTTCATCTGCATTCTACTGCATTTTTATGGTATTTGTATTGCCTTAAGTATTGTGTATATCAATTACATATTTAAAGACTAACGTGTATAACGATTACTGCAGTCTGATGCTTGAATTTTAATAAACAATGTTTTGGATGCAACCATGCGGCTCCTCACGTGGTTAAACTTAGTTTTGCAAACAAAGCCTAGCTTCAGAAGGATCGACATCTCAGCTGTGTTGTCCTTTCTACGTTCTTGTTCGCCTTCAGTGCACTAAACTTTTCCTTAAAGCCTAGATTTTGCTGAAAACAGAATGCAGATTAGTCACAAAGTGAACATACGTGCTGGTGCTTACAACAGCACGCGCTTCAAGCAAGTTCTGCTGTTTTTCTTATAATAATAATAATAATAATAATAATAATAATAATAATAATAATAATAATAATAATAATAATAATAATAATAATAATGCCGTTGATCGCACGTCGTTCTTTTTAGTTTGGTGGAATTACAATGAAACATGGTACATTTCCAGTAGCGTATACAGCAAACGACAAGGGGGGGGGGGGGGCGTGCAGGAGCCAGTATAGGGAAAGAGGGCCTGCATGCGCATTAGCCCAGGGCCCCCATTTTTCTTAATCCGGCCCTGGAGGGAGACGCTGGTGGTGTCTGTAAGTGCGTGCTTGCGTGCCCGCCAGTACGTTTGGCTCTTATGTGCCAGTGGCGGTTAGGCAATCCGTATAACTGACTGCCCTGTGCCGAGCGGCCGCCGCAAGCGTGGAGAGCGTTCGATCTCTCCTTCTCTTGAGCGAGGGTGTCCTGAAGATGCTGTGAAGGACGCCACCGCCAACGGCCAAAGAACTTCAGTCTTCAGCACAAGCTGGAGTGTTCGTGTCGCCCTCCGTCACAAATATTGCGCAGCTGTAGCTCCCGATCGACGTAATTAAAGGACATTTTTATTAGTCACGTCGATCGTCTAGAGTCTCTCCCTGGGCCCCTCCCTGCTGGTCAACCTCCAGACCACTATACCCACGCTCCAGGTTGCACAGGTGCAACAGCATACGTCCTGTATTGTGGTTGTGTTGGGAGCTCTCTCCTAAACGATGTGCGAATGCTGAGGACCCGATTTTAGAGACGTACCGAGGACGAAGAACTATCCGTGTCAGGAGATATGTTTTCGCTTCCTGAAACAGCGATGTTTCTGCACTTAAATTTAAAGCATGCTAGCCCGGGTTCCGGCTATGCATTAGTTGAAACAAATGACACGAATGCATAAAGGACAACATGCTTAGTAGCTCGATCAGTTTCTGAAGCCCAAAAACGTTTCAAGGTATGGAAACCTAGAGATGGGCGTAGTTGGTGTAGTTTCATCGTTAGGCTGCCCTGTGGCTGATAGAATTATACACAAAATCAGTGGGAAACAAGGAACACACGACAAGCGAGGCCCAAAGTTAGACTCTCTTGCAGACGGTGAATATCTTACTGTTGACATCACTCGAATGTGATCGCCCCTTTGCGGTGAACCGAAATATCATTCCACTTTGTGAACCTGCTTTTTTTCTACATGATTCAACGAATGGAAAGCAGTATTTTTCCGTGCTCCAGAATTATACGTTGCGATTTATCCTAAAATATGAGGACGCCGCGCACCACCTTACATCAACCGGCATCTCGGTTCAGCACCATCTTTCTCGGCATTGGTTTGGGCATTGTAGTCAGTACAAAAATGGCCGCCATTCAGTTCTGATTTGACGCAATGAGGTTATTTATCTCCAAGGTTAGTTAAAGCAACAAATTCAACTCGAGGAGTGCCGTAGTCAAGAACAGCTCGAGAAACAAATCCTACACGTTGTCATAAACTTAGCACCGCAGCTTCTGTTTAAGCTTGTGGATGCGCCCACATGAAATATATCGCAGTAAGATCATCCGACAGCATCGCTAATCAGAAATTTACAATGGTAACGTACTTTCCAGATACACTGATGACGTACACATTTGCATTTTTTACCAATTTCACACTAGCGTCGTCCAGACCGTGTGTCTGCAGTCTTCTAACGGCGACGAGTGTTGGGTGCGGCGCCAGTACGCATGGGTGTACAAGACGACTTCTAGTTGGAATGTATTCTGCTGCGCTGTTCGCTTAAGGAGTGGTCCTCACCTCAACAAGGCCGCTGACAAGCCGTGCGGTCGATGCTCGCGCGATATTGTTAAAAAATTCCATGGGCGTACTTAACGTACAATGGGTGTTTTCGATTCATCTCCATTTAATGAACTTCATGAGAAAACCTAGATCCCCTGTATTTTCCCTCAATGACCGGGCCGACATATGCATGCCGTAACTCGCTTCAGGCACATTAAGCATGATGCATAACGGCTTCGTTGCCACCACTGCACTAGTGCGATATGTATAACGTCAGCCTTGTAGAGAAAGCACAAGGATGGCTGTTTCACGATAAACAGACAGAACTTCGTCATACTTAATAAAGTTGTAAGGAGAATATATTAGGAGCCTTGGCTTGTATTTGCAATTGTCCACAATTGTTTAGGAGGCCCTTAAAGGAGATACTATAGCTAGAGTAGTTAAATCTGCAAACTGTGAAACATTGCAATCAGTGTTCTGATGGATAGAGCAACTCATTACAACGTTTTTATTTCTATCGTTTCAGAAAATGCCCCGTACGGTGTACGTGTGAACTTAATCAGGTAAGATCACTGTTACGTTTCTCGCTGTATTTGTGTATTCAGCCGTCTCGTGTTGCAAGGTTTCGCTACCAACAAGGAACTTGCGCAAGTACTATAAAGCGTTTCAGAACCTATACACTGTTGAAATCGTTCTTAGGGTGTGTATTTTACTGACCTGCCGTGGTTGGTCAGTGGCTATGGTGTTAGGTTGCTGAGCACGAGGTCCCGGGATCGAATTCCGGCCGCGGCGGCCGCATTTCGATGGGGGCGAAATGCGAGAACACCCGTTTACTCAGATTTAGGTGCAAATTAAAGAACCCCAGGTGGTCGAAATTTCCGGAGTCCCCCACTACGGCGTGCCTCATATTCAGAAAGTCGTTTTGGCACGTAAAACCCCATAACTAATTTTTTTTATTTTACTGGTAGCTGATTATCAAGCCTCTTTTGAGGTTTTAGAAAGCGTAACAAGACCGGCGAACAAGTTTTTGTAAGGGGAACAATTCTGTTTGTGTCACCAGCCTGGCAGGGACGACTGCAGCAAAGAAACAAGGAGACGTCGATAGCAGCAAGGTGGCGTTCGCTTGCCTCCGTCGCAATTTTCGGTCATTTGTCTACTGTCGCGCTGTTCGCATCACACCGTGACCACTCTGTATTTTTTCCCCCGCCGAAGCAACATTATGGCGTTCTGCCACGCAGGGCACAATTTCAAACTCATGGGACGTGTAAGTTGCTAGGCTGAAACGTAAACACCAGGTCAGGCGGATGCGCAGTGTGAGGCTGACGCAGCAAGGTTTCACGCAGGCGCAGCAAGCATGCGCTATTTCTCATGCTCGTCGAGGAAAGAATGTTGTTGAAGAAGTGAATGCTCTGTTTATATATATATATATATATATAGACACACGACGGGAAGGGCTAGCACAGTGTACTGTGGCGAATGTAGCCCAAAAATGTTCGGTTCCTGAGGTAATTTGGCGTATACAAATCCAGGAACGAACAGTGATACGACAACGCATCTTTTCTCTCATTCCCGTCGACGCCATACGAGAAATAGCGGCGACGATGCTGAATCCAGGCGGTTGTTTCGCATTATATGGTGCTTTGTGGTATTGCGAACAAAACACTCAATTTACTGGAAGCTCGCATTTAAATGAGACGCAAACAAGCAAGCACTTAAGTATTCTGTAAAATCAGTCCAAACATTACACATTTTGTAAAACAGTGTCACATCCAAGGTTATAGGTCGGTCACCGAGAAGAGAGGCTGGAAAGACTGTGTGGGCAGAGCATCAGAAATGTTGCAGTTCATCAACACGTGGCACGACCGCCCTTCATGCTTATTTCAAGAATGTTCGTGAATGGCCTCCCTGCTTGAAGTACCAGGCTTAGACAGCAGCCGACCGGATGCTCTTTACCAGTCGGCTGACACAAAACGTTGACACAAAACGGGACATCTGTGAAGTTCTTGAAATTGGCGCTTGCGCGGGTATTCTATGTGCGGGTTAGTTGCTCGAGACGCTTAAGGTTATACTGATACCATTGAGGAAGGCATTTAGTTGGCCCAAACTGCTCAAGATATGCCAAAAAAAGAGGGCGAAACGAAACCGCTTTTCGCGTGTCAGCTAAAACACTATGAAACATGTAACCACGAATTACGGAACAGTGATGTGCTCGCAGAAACCTGAGCCCCTTTGCCAAATGGGTCATCAGGTCTGCTCGGACACTAAATTTATTTGAAAACGGCAACCTAATGTACACAGTGCAGACCGAGTCGAAATTTGCATGAGAAACCGAAACAGACACGTATCTGTACCTTCACGTCACAAAAAGCTCTTTTAATTTGCGGGTGGCACTTCGCTGCAATATAAAAAGTGGTTTCGCTAGTAAACACTGTCTCTTCAGTACCGCGAACATACTTCCTAGTGCAGAACTGGCGTTGCTTCGGCAACACTCTCGTGGAAGTGCGCCTCTACTAACAAGACACTGCTTAAGCCGTAACGCAGAATAATCAGTGGCATCCCTACTCTCCCTTTAAGCCATTCTCTTACAAAGTGAATGCTTCTGATCTGTCCTCACGGGTAGTGCTGTTAAAGTCAACGTCCTGGGCTGCAAAGTTGATAGGGGACAGCGCACATTCAAGAAAAACACAGACGCCTGTAGTCGTGTCGCTCGAAGTTCCACATGCGTTTCAACATGGCCTGGTATCCCTGTCTTACCTCTTACGGTTTTTTCCTTTGTTTTTGAGCCAGCTTGTTCGGTGGCACCACGAGCCAGCGGTGGTTTCGTACAAGAAGGCAGGCATTACAGACAAATGTTTTAATCGTGATTTATTTTTTATTACACGTAACAGGGCTTCGCTCACTGGCACGACTTGTCGGTAAAATGAAACCGCACTACTAGTCTCACCGTTGGAAGAAACACAGGGATCTCAACAAATACTTTATTGCATTACCACATTTGCGCCTTAATACATGGGCCTTTGTTGTATTTTAGATGTTCATAAGTTTCTGAAATACCTGAGGCAGAAAGGTTAAGTGCTGGGCGAGCCAGTACATGATCCACAGAAAAGAAAACAGTGCAAAAATACATTTACAAGAGATAAGTGTACCCATCACGAACGCTGGAACTTGTTCATTCAGCATTGCTTCGGTGTACTCCTTGTTTCTTCTGTAGGCGTCCATTTCGCTGATACTGCTCTTAAACAAATGCCTGTGCAACGGCACGCCGGAGCCAGTGTTGTGGTGTAGCTGTTCTACACGCAATCTAACGCTTATTCCCGTCCATGAGCATTTATATCATCCTTGTTCACCTCGTCGAGAATTTAATCGCAGCGGCTAATAAACAATACTCCGCAAGGCTAAATTGTGCTTTAAATTTAACACAACAGCTGAAACGTCGTGCGATATGTACTAACATCCGAACTTCCGGTAGCAAACGGCTAATACGCGAACATCTTGGGCGTACACAAAGCACGAGAAAAAGACATTCAACGAGGGATAGCTCCACTGTTGACATTCATTTTCATGACTCGTCAATAGTCCACATCACCAACCTATCGTGGTGTAACAAATCATTTTATTACTCGCGTTTACGGGGTGAAACGCCCATCTAAATATGTGGCATGCTGTAGTAGAGGAATCCGAATTAGTTCGGATAAATTGGAGTCCTTTAATGTGCACCCAGTGCACAATAAACTACACGGCTGTTTTTGCATATTGTGCCCAATGAAATGCGGCCGCCGCGGCCCCGATTCCATCCCGCAACCTCGTGCTGCGCAGCGCAACCCCTAAACTACTAAGCATTCACGGTGTGTTGACAGACAATTATATCAGTCATTTATCATCTACCACCACCGAAATTAGGTCCTCCAAGACCAGTGCCTTCACATATAAAAAACGCGCAAGAACAGTAGCACTCAATTTTTCTTTCGAAAGAAGACGTTGGTTAAGAGCGCTAATTAAGTGAAGCATGTGTAAAGAAAACACACATAAATTTTTTCCCTAATTTTTTAAGCCGAGAGCGCGGGGGGCCTCATTATATACGTTGCAGGAAATAGACACACGGTAGGAAACGAGACTGAAAACGTCGTTTGTGTTAACCACTACTTAGCATGCGGGAGTTCTTTTATTTCCTCATTTTGTTCTACATATTGCGCAGGAAAAGAACCCCAGCTTGTTGCCGGCGTTGCCACGAACCTCTTCTTTCGCATTGAGCAGCGAACAGCACAGTGACGATAGGGCACAACAAAGATGAAAACAGCAGCTATGCGTTTGGCTATGCTGTGGAGCGAGCAGTCTCCCTTTTACATGCCTTAGACATAATTACCGATAGCGATCTGCAGCAAGTTGATAGATGGCGCTTCACATTTTAAATGCCCCATTCGCTCTACGAAGCTTGCGCGCGTCACCTTCTTCTCTTGATATTTATTAAGTGGTGTTGCGAACGACGCGCTAAGCAATGCATCAGTCATATCATAAAAAGAGTAGTTTTCTATATGTTGCACTTCCATAACGAGTTTTTATGAGCGGAGAATGTGATGTTCAGGTTCCAGTATATAGAACTTGAAGGGAAATGATTCCGCACCAACTGTATCAAGAATACTCTTGTAACTTGCCCCTCATGAATTGCGCACAACTCATCGGTGAGAGAAAGGCATTCATACCAAAGGTTCACTAAAAATAAGAAAGGCTATTTATTCGTAATTGAGATGCAGAAACTCAATTTGATAAATGCTCTGCGAAGTTTGCAATGCCAAGCATGTACTGTTGTCCTCAATTTCAAGTTAGACTCACAGCCGGAGACAAATCACGGCATTGACATTGAATCACTGGTGCATATACTTCTGCGAAGGTGGGCATAAGCCACTGCAACGAGCGACGCCGCCGCAGCAGCAGTAGGGATGGTGCGGCTTGGTGGGAGTCTTTGCCGTCACGCAATCTCTCGTTTACCTCCAGAACATGACCTGTTGAATCTACGAGGAGCGGCGAGCGATATTTGAACGCGTCTTCTGTAAGAGTGTCAGCACCTACATTACTTTCCTTACATCGCGGTACTGAGGTATGCTAGTGAAGACGACATTTGCGCCTGGCCTAGCTTTGCTTGCAAGTGTTTAGGTGACGTGCGAAGAAGTAAAAAATGACAGACCCTTATGGAAACTCTCTCCTTTCTTTTTTCCAGCCCAGGTTATATCAAGACGACGATTATAAAACCACCTACTGTCAGCGTAGAGGAACATATGGAGGTATGAGCCATAAATAATACTAATATTAGCAACAATAACAATTGCACTTATAAACTTCGCAGTATTCCTCCTATAATATACGCGCACGTCCACAGAGTAGATTTTACATGTAGAACAGATTTGTGTGTTTTTTATCTAATCAGTGATAGAGAAACACTGCAAGATACAATAGTTCTGTGACATAAAATATTAGCTATTGTGTCATAAATACAGAGAAACAATGCAACTGGTCTTGGTTTTACAACGTTTTCGGAAGTTTAAAAAAACTGGCAGTGGCTTAGCTCGGCTATGCCAGTACATACGTAGCGAAAGCTAAGGCATAGCATGGTTAGCCTTGGTTATTCTCGATTGCAAGTCCAGGTTAGTCTGGTTGTCTAGCTATGTTGTGGCGTTTAGCCAGTCGTTCGGCGCGCTATTCGTCTGTTTCCTGGTCGATTCTTTTCTGTTGATCTCGTTCCGATGTCGATTCCAGGCCTCCTCCTGCGCATGAGAATCGTCGCCGTCCATAGTGCCGCCTCAACTGTGGTTGCGGCGCACGCGAGCTCTCCTTTTCAATCCACCGACATGTTATCAGGCATGCGACGTAGCTGGCGAAGCGAGCGGAGGCGAGCACAACGACGAGGGACGCGGTGTGACGTCATACCAAACGGCGGTGGCGGAAAGGTGCGGCGCTGCACAGCGGCGGAACACGTGTGGCTCGGTGGTAGTAGTGGTGCATCCGCAGTAAGGACTTGGTAGTGAGAGAGAGAAATATCCGAGGCGAGGCGCGCATTGTGACGTCATGTACATCCTCGGAGCACCGCCGTGGCGAAATCGCTAGTTCGCGGCCAGTAAAGCTTTCGCTTTAAAAGGGTGCTATCCTTTCCAGCTATATTATCTGCGGAAAACTGGTAACACTATAACAGTTCTTCCTGCGAGGACTTCATATAATTTTTTAATACAACCTGTGGCTGATAGCACAAGAAGCATAATGCGTTAGATGGATTGCTTAAACAGGTGGAAATTATTGCTAGAAGAAACCGAAATAAGTATACAGTAATTACGAAATATTCAATAATTCTGTTTCTAACGAACAATCACAAGGCATATATTGCAATTTACCGATTGTAACCAGGGAGTAACCACTACCCTATTATTAAGGCGGACCCAAGTTAGAACGAATTTTCAGGATGATGCCTGTAAAGTGCTGAAAGTTCTCAATATTTGTGAAGAAATACATTCGCGGTCCAGTTGATTTTCTGCTTCAATGCATACAATAATATTTCCTAAAGAAGTAACCAGAATAGCAGTGTCTAATTTTGGGCAAGTTGGCGCTTAGCTTGGACGAAAGACTTGAGGCGTAAAGTAAGTGGCAGAAAACAAGGAGAGACAGGATATGACACCAGATTTTCATCTGGCTTATTTTCAGCACACCGCCCAAATATATTTACTTTTCAGAGATGCGGACACGCTGAGAGCGCAGCACTTGCGAACGAACTACGCGTATCTTGAAGAACTTTAAAAAAATAAACATTCACTGTTGAAGAGCGATACGGAAGCCTCCCCCCCCACACACACACACACACTCATGCAACCACCTCGCCTCTCAATATAGCTGCGTGCTACTAGACGAACACGTCGACCAATGGATCAGTGGGACGGGCCCATAAGCAGCCACTGGCTGACCGGAGGACGACGGCGTTCCTTGCTTGATGTTGGCTGACTTCGCCAGCGCTTGCTACTCCTTGGATGTTCGGATGTTCGCCAGCGCTTGCTACTCCTTGTATATACAACTTGTAAATAGTTTTCCTACTGTGTCCCATCCAAGCCCCACCAAGAACGATTCTTCGGCAAGCTCCCACGCTCGAGACCTCGGAGCGTACGATCAAGACTGATGGCCAAAATCCTAAGCATTGCTGGCAGAGTGGGCTAACCGCGTCACGGCCACGTGGCCTTAACGAAAGCTGCACTACCGGGGCCTCAATAACTAATACGCCTGTAATAAAGTTTACTTCTCTCTCTTTCTCTGCCTACTGTCGTTCCACGTAACATTTGCTTGGGGAATGTGCGCGGAATTTCTGACGACGGAGCTTCGCAGAAGACGCCACCTTGAATCTACCGCCATGCTGCCAGATGGTGGCACATAGCCGTCCGCTACGTCTGCTGCCACTGCCCAGTTTATCGCCTTCGCATAGTCCCGCGATCCCGGGGCCTATTCCGGGGCAAACAGCGTTGACGTGGGTGAGTCTGTCAGCATGCAAGAGCGTGTCAGTAACCAGATTGGCTGGGATGCAACTCTAATGCTCGCCAACGTCATAATTTACCTCGGCGGAACCCCTCGCCGCTGGTTTGGGACCTACTAGGTCAATGTCACCTCCTCGGACACATTGAAGGAGCAGCTCCGCGATGTTTCCGGCAACTCGTTTGGTCAACAGCTTGCCGCAAAGAACCAACTGGCGGTACGGACCCCGACGTGAGCTGAGCTTTACTTGTCGTACATACAGGACGTGCTGGCCTTGTGTGTACAAGCTGACCAGAAGACGTCCGAGGCTGAGACGATCGCCCACATTTTGAAGGACATCACTGACCACGCGTTCAAACTGCTCATATTCACCAACGTGACCACCACTGACAGCACGATGAAAGAGCTCCGTCTTCTAGAGAAGCGAAATGTGGGTTTGTCTCGTAGGAGTTCGAGCGCCTACCGACTACCACTGCAACGTCATCCTGCGAAGAAACTCACTACAAACATCGACATCAGACGACGTCACGCGCATCGTCCGCCGAGAACTGGAGGCCGAATATCCGACTTCTCATAAACCCACGGTATCCGAGACCTCGACACCGGCTGCTTTATTAGCCCGGGCTGTTGTTCGCCAGGAATTTGCGAACCTTGGTCTCAATGCCTGCGCCATGAACACTCCTTATGCCGCCCTAGTCCCCGAGGACAGACCTCGTGGCGGGCCATACGCACTCCATCGATCCAGAAACACGTTGCAATGGAGAACAGCCGATAATAAGCCTATCTGTTTCCTCTGCAGCCGAGCTGGACACATTGCTCGCTATTGTGGCAGCCAGTGGCCCTCCGAGTCGTCTAGCCCATTTCGCATTTTTGTTTCTTCCGTACTGCTAGCCGCTATCCGTCCCACACCGAACCCTTCGCACCCAATGTCCTTGAGGAAGCTACCCGCTACGCCTAGCCGTCTCCGCCCCCACGTCGTCGATCTCTTTCACCGATTCGCCACCCCTCTCATTCGCCGTCCTTTAGCAGTCGGGTTTCGCTGGAACACTAGACTGCACAGCTTCTGGAGGTGAATGTGCACTGTCGAATTTGACCCAAAATCCTCAGTTGCGCTTGTGTGCTCGCCCGAACATTCTTGAAGTCCACGTCGACAGCGTCCCCTCTTGAGTTTTGGTTGATACTGGGCGCAGGTCTCTGTCATGAGTGCCAACTTTCGTGGCCGTAAGATCCTTACACCTCCCACGACACGAGTGGTACGTGTCGGTGATAGTGCGAAGGTTGCTGACGTAGGGATGTTCGCAGCTCGGGTTACGGTTGCTCGTCACCAGGTTGTTATTTTTACAGTCCTTGCGCAGTGCCCTCACTACCTGATTCTTGTACTTGATTTTCTTTCAGGAAATTCCGCTCTGACTGCTTGCTCCACAGGTGTCCTCCACCTTCAACCGGTGACGTATATGTGAGCGCAGTGACAAACCTCATTCGTGTCGCGTAAAGTGCAGCGACTTTGTTCACCTACCATCTAAAACCGTGACGAATGTCGAATTGGTATGTTCGCCAGCTGTTCCAGATGGCGATTACTATGTGACGCCTCTTAGTGAAGTCCCGCTCGCTCACAATATCGCTGGATCCTGCACAGTCTTGAGAATTACGGCTAACAGAAGGCGCCTCCCACTTGTGAATTTCTGTTTCATCAAGGAAGTATTCACAGTAGATTCCGACCACGATGCCCTCTGTTGGATCGCCTCTTTGAAAGATACTACAGGCAGAATAGCGCGATGGACACTGCGCCACTGCGCCTGCAGGAGTATTCACCTACACGGTCATACAGAAGACAAGGAACCTGTACAAAGATGCGGATTGTTTATCCCGCTACCCTGTGGCCGACTGTGACACTTCGCGCACTGAATCCATCGACTGAATCGTTTCCCTGATATGGTTGCTTACCATCGCCGACGAACAGCGTCAGGATTACAATTTAAGTGAAATAATCAAGTGCCTGGAATCCTCTCCCAGGAACGTCTCTGTGCGCATGTTTACCCTGAAGGATGGCAACTTATATCGGCGTAACGTGCGCCTCCATGTTCTCTATTTTCTAGTCATAGCGTCACACCTGCGCTACACAATTTTTCGTGAGTTTCACGACGCCCCCAACCACTGTCCTCCCTGGGGCTAACTCGCACACATGAGCGCTTGTGTTGTTGCTTTTATGTCCCTGACCTAGCCCGATCAGTGTGGAGTTATGTCAGCGCCTGTGAGCTCTGTCAATGCCATAAGAAACTGCCTACGCTTCCTGCTGGTTAAATTCAGCCCATCGACGTTCCACTTGAGCTCTTCGGTCGCGTAGGTTTGCACTTTCTGAGACCCTTTCCTACATCTTCTTCAAGAACCAAATGGTTTGCTGTCGTTACCGATGCCGCGACGCGTTACGCAATGATAAAGCGCTGGCGATCAGCTGTGCTACAGACCTGGGGACTTTCTCTTCCGTGTTGTAATTTTAGTGCATGGTGCCCCACGTCAACTGTTCACTGAGCGAGGCCATACCTTTCTGTTTAAATTAATCGATGATATCCTGCGCTGCTGCACCACGCAGCACAAGAAATGAGAAGATCGCCCCATCATACCCTCCTCAGACAAACGGACTCACCGAGCGCTTGAATCGAACCTTAACTGACATGTTTTTAAGGTACGTGTCGGCTGGCAACCATTATTGGGATCTTGAGCTGAAAAACGTGGCGTTCGCTTATAGTTCCTCCCGCCACGACACTGCGGGATACTCTCCCTTTTACGTTTCGTTCGGACGGGAACCAACTTTACCGTTGGACACATTTTTTTTCCTTCGACTAGTGAATATGCACGCGACGCCATTGCACAGGCTGATTACCCGCTGTTGATACCCCGTAGCTGCTTCGCAGGACTATCAGAAGCGCCTTTCTGACCAGCGATACCGCGACAAATGTTTCCTCCAGGTGCCCTCGCGCTACTGTGGACCCCCTTCGAAAAAGTCCTTCCTCGCTAACCGAACCCATACCGCGTCCTTCTACATGTGACTGATGTCACGTAGGATATTTTTTCCGCCAGTCGCGCTACATCTTCTGTTACTTCTCCTGCGACGTCGTCTACGTTTCCAAAATCAAGAATTACCACCCGTCCTCTGCTATGGGTCCTCAGTGGCGTCGGGCTGGTGCTTCTGCCGCTGGCGGTCATCCTATGTGCTACTCGAAGATGATCACGTCGACCTTTCAATTTAGTGGGACGTGTCCATAAACCGTCAGTGGCTGATCTTATAAGGACGACGTGCCTTGCTTGATGTTGGCTGGCTTCCATGTTGGCGAGTGCTTGCTACTCCTTGTAAATACACCTAGTAATTGGTATATCTACTGTGCTTCCACGTAACAATATGAAAGGCTTCAAGCACGCCACGTGTTATTGTATCTCTGCTCCTTCCTACTACGCCCCTGTCCCCAAATCATGCTATGCTGCCGCTTGTGGCACAATGCCACGGCAGCTACAAACCCACACCATACTTAATTTATAATACGTTTTCCCTTAGTCTGCCATTCATACAGCGGCCGGTTGGGTGTATGTAAACATTGCCACAGCTCAACGAAATTTCATAGATCACGCCCACTAGCTCCGCAGAAGTGGCCTGGCGTGCTTTTTGTGTACATGAGCACAGTCTTTTGGGAAGAAATGTGGGTACAAAGCTTCGACAGCTTCTCAGATGTCGAGGAATCTGTTATGTCTGTCCGCAACCTTTTTTGAACTTGTGGGTAATCTCAGGCATGTAAAGCAGTACGAGTGGTCTCTACTGCATGGCCTCAAGATTTCTTCTGCATCTTTTGAACTTCCTTTCAAGCTGTTAACCTGTTAACTCCTGTTAAATTCTGCGAACTTCCGCAGCAGAGCATGAAAGGCAATTGAAAATATGCAGTTTAATTTAGAGGTCCTTCTGCAGCTGTAGTACGACTGTTTTATCTGCACTGCGCGCACTGCGCTTAAGCATCACCTAATGTGCTAGATCATATTCCCGGCAAATGATGACTTTTCCGGACTTTTTTTTTGTTGTCCGAACTTTGCGTCCGTCCAGGTGATGGAGAAAAAGACCAGTTCTTGGCATGCGCTGGAACGAATGGGCACACCGGGAGAAGTGGTTCAATGCATCGCCTTCCTTTCATCAGATGACTCCACCTTTGTCACAGGGACCGCGCTGCCCGTCGATGGAAGCTTCCTTCTTCTGTCCAGCGTCTCGGGTTCCACTGGAGTGTTTGATGACCAGAAGAGTACTTGATATGCCATGAACGTGGCCTTGTCGTTCCGCCACGGCTAAATGCTGAAACTAAAGAAGCACTGGCAACCATTGTTTTCCATAGAGCTGCTAAGTCTCGCAATTAACTCAATTTTTTTTAACTCACGCTCTTAAAATGAGCACTTCTGTTCAGTCTAGGGCCCGCTAGAAAAAAGAAGGACGAATACAGCAATCTGCAATACACTAAATATTAAACGACCAGTTATTCGCGCAAAGGTGAATTGCCTACAAGCCTTAGTTGTTATTATGCAGGACGCACATAACGCGCGCCGCCTTCATTGAGCAATGTACTCAAAATGCAAAATAAAGTTATGTGCCGTTTACCGTAAATGACCTTGATTAGGCGTGAAGTGTGCATTACGCTCTTCCTTTTTTTTAACTTTTTTTGCAAAGATATCTCGTGAACCTGCCGCTTGAATTGCGTCTGTGTCGTATGTTTTTGGGGTCAAGGCGTTCTGGCCTATCTTTACAGCAACATCTATGTGAAAGAGCATAATTAAAGCAGGAGCACACTGTTGAATGAAATAAAACGAATATTTAATATACAGTTTTTTTCCTAGTACCTTTTTTGCATTGCTGCTGTTATTTCCAGTATAGGATGCGCAGAATGTCCGTTCCAAAAACTTAGCTCAAAAGATGGACGGAAACCCACTGCGGAAAACTCAGCAGAACTCGTCTCACAATGACTGTTGACGGTTGTGCATTTAGCATTGAATCACTATAGGAACACATCGTAGTGCAATTGTCGAAACGAGTTCTGTATTAGACGTGTACTACAGTGGGCTTCTCTTTCGCACTTTGATGATGACGAGGATGATCTATTCGCATATCCTTTGAAACGGGAGTGGCGACGAATAGTCACCAAGCCTGTTTGAGTTATTCAGGTATGCTACAGGTGCTTTTTGTCTAGCATTTTCGTATACATCTTCTTAATTTTCTTCTCTCTTCCTGAAGTGTTCTCTGCCTACCTTGTACCACTAGCCTATGCCTGTGACGGATCCGGTCGTATCCATCACTTTCCTGGTTTCCCCCCCCCCAAAACACTAAACTTATCTTAGTTATCTAGACCGCTGACCGCGTGATGCTTCCGTCAACTTTAAATCCAAGTGTTTTTGGAAGGTTACGTTACCTACGGCTCTCACTGGGTGAACAATTTCGCATTACATTAGAATGTCCCAAATCGTATCTGGATTCTTGACGCAGCATACCCATGCCTCATCTTGTTGAATAGCTGCTGAATCCTATTTAACAATCTCATTAAAAATATGGCATTTATTGCAATGAAACAGTCGCAGGACTATCACAAGTTCAGCTATCAAACGCACTTAGCAGTTTTCAGTACACCGCATCAACGCAAACAAGCAAAACTCAATAATTTCAACATAAAAACTCAGCCATGAGGAGATATTTATGACGCAGCATGGTCAGTAAAACTGCAGATGAATTAAACTGTTTATAAATGCACTTTGGGTAGCAAGAAATGTTAAGAATTCGCGGTGGGGCCACTACGGAAATTATTATGAAGCTTGCTGCGGGCTCACCTGCGAGGTTGCAGGCCCATCAATGCAAAATTTGCTGAACAGTTCAGATATGTTACCCACTTTAAGTTACCACAGCCTTTCTAGTAGTAGTTACGCACACTAACACGAGTTATGCTAAAGATGTCACAACTTCATTAGGCATTAGGGAAATTACATCAGACTAGTTCAGTGGTCATATATGCCCACAACCAGCTGCGGTACCATCATCCATTTATAAAGCAAATGTGTTTAACATCCACACAAATTCTGGTAAAGGTCACCAGAGCAGAGACTGACACTTTCAAGCAGTAACCAGACAATTTCATTTGAGCTAATATCTTGCATTTGCACCTGGGCCATTAGAAAACAAAATTCACTTCAGTGGTCGCAGGCACATAAGATACTTGCTCTACTTGAGTGGTCACAGACACAAATTCACCGTAAGTGTTCACAGGCTCGAAGGCCTCTAAGCAACTAAACAGAAGCTGAATTCGACCTTTCCGTAGTAGCAGCCAAATATTATTGAAGCCGCTACATGTACCTTGGCAACAACACAATTAACTAAAGGCTCTCCAGTTCTGCATCTGCAACCATGGATGAAAAACTGCATCCAGTCAGTGGTCACTTCCTTATGTGCCGATGTACTTGTAAACTCTGGGTTAATGTTTGCCTTTGTGACGGTTGAAGCAAGTCCACAGAAATGCCGTGCTAAATTTATTAGTAAATGTGAACTGCAATGTAATTTTCTGTGACCGCTGAAGGCAGCCTACAGCGAACCTTAGTAAAATGTTTAGTCGCCAAGATCCCTGTGATCTTTTCAGAAGTATTTGTATCTGCTGCGATGAAAAAACCGTCACGGTCTGCCTCTGGTAACTTCTATGGAGACTGCCTGATATCCTTGAATTTTTAGGATGAACATGTGTTTGTGCGTGACTGCTGACAAAAGACCACACAAATTCTCTATTAACTTTTTTTACAGATGAACTGATACAACGCATTCTTGAGTCTATAGCTGCTGAAGCGAGCACACTGGATGCCTTTAGTCAACTGCGGTCAGCCAGAGCGACCATTGCCGAAGAAAAAAAAGCCTTCAGTTCTTGAGGGTGAAACGCGGTCGTATACTTATTCGCAAGGGAATGGTTTTTCCAGCCATTCCCATTGCATATCTAAGTGATTTGTTTACGGTTGCTTGAGTACTTGCGGTTTTACATCTTGAATCTTTAAATTTCATGTCTACAGACCATTCCAACTTGAGAGACACTGTTGAACTCCGTAGTAGTGCCCCGTCATCGAAAATTTCAATTTTTTTTACTTCGTTCATGTCGTTATAGAAGAATACGCAAGGATTGGGATGATTATTTTCCTTAGCTGAATAAGCGTGGAAAACGTCACTCTTTCGAGCTCATTCAAATATATATATATATATATATATATATATATATATATATAAAGAGCTAATGCATCCACTTTAACATGGGAGCTATGCAAAACGTCTGTTGTCTCGTCATAACTGCCGAGGTGATGGTATGGCTATGTTAGCTGAATATGTTTGGGCTAGTGCACTTATTAGCGTCCAATATTTCTGTGCTGAATCGCTGTCTTGACACATATCGGGTTCTTCTTTTTCTGTTGCTGGTATTTGTCTTGATAAACCTCGAAATCGGAGCGTGCGCGAGTTTATTGATAAACTTTAGGATGCTTAATTTCCTTCAATAATTGCTTGCATTACTGTTGATACGAACATATGCTTTTGAAAAAACAGAAGACTAATGTTGTAGACTACTTCAACGTTCTTGTGGATTTCGGGATATTCATCTGTAGGCTCTCCTATTACACGTGTAGAACTTCTCTGTGCTTCTATATATCATCCTGCCCAGATAATGTCAATGTGCACACACAACAAGTTCATGTATTGCCTTTGTCATCGGACATTTGCCTGAGCATATTTTGTCAGCTTTCTTTTTTTATTGCCGGCTTTCAACCTTACAGTCCTATTAACGCAAGTTGAGTTCAAGGGCAAGCGGATGTTTGTCGAGTCAATAAAAAAATCCCTGTTGGAATCACTTGTTGCATCCTGTGGCAGAAAGCGTGGTTTATGATGCTGCAGTGCGCCAATAACGTAAAACTATACAAACGTTTCTATTCCAGTTCTGCAATCAGTTCTCAGCGATTGGTCAAAAACTTTTTTGGACTAGCCCCACTTCACCTGTCTGTCAAGCGACGTTACGAAATCCGCGATAGCTCCTCATCTTATATGACGTGTACACACTGATTACGCATGCTTTTCTTGAACAAAAGAAATATAGTTACTTCTTATTCGAAAACTTTCTGCCATTAGCCCTCGGCTATTGGTCAAAATTTTCGAGCTTCACCCCCTTTACCTGCATTTCACGCGACGTCACAAAACCGCAAAATCTCACCGCGTCAAAAAGACGTGTACGTGTTAAAGATGCATTATAGTGCCGAACAAAACTGAATTTCCTTCTGAATATCCCCAGGCTGCCCTGATCCAAAAGGAAAGGATGGCTACATCCAATCGCTGAGGCACTGGTTGCTCACACCTGCCGGATAGCGTGGGTTTATTGGAGTATAATAAAGCTGTTTACGTAGCCGTGTAACGTTTTTGAGCATATTCGGCTCGATTACGACCTAGTTCTGCCAATTCTTCTTTGCTGATAATCCGTTTAATCGTCGTTCTTCAGCTGCCGTTGCATGCAGCCGCGATTTTCCAACAGCCACCGCAAGCTATGGGGACGCTGACCAATCGCAGACACCGGTATCACCCTTTCATCCCGTTATCCAGTTTCAATGCAGTGGCTCGGCCTCATGGACTCCCTCTCCACTTGAGCGTGCTCCTCACCGCTTGTCAGCCAATTAGATAAGACAAGCCTCTCATTGTAGGCAATGTTATTCGTTTTTAAAGCAAGCAAAAGTGACCTCCGATGAACGAGGAGAGCGTTTGATTGGTCTGTTTAGACCACCCGGCGGGTTACCGCCCGATGCTTTGGTCGGCGGTTACGGAGATTTGATGTCGGGAGATTGAAATATAATAAAATAGGTTTACGCTATAGGGCCCCAGATGCGAGGTTGTCGTTATTATGCCGCATTACGTTTGGCTATGTTTCCGAAATATCAGGTGCTGGCCCAGCTAATTCTCGGAATGTTCGCGCGTGCGGCGTGTTATGACCAGCAGGTATATATCGCAAGCACAAGCTTGCTTTGCCGCTTCAAAGAAACCATGGGTGCTATAATGTAAAGCCATTTCAAACGTTTCTATTTTAATACTGCAATCAGCTCTCCGCAATTGGTCAACAACTTTTTTTCAACCACCCCCACTCCGCGCGCCAGTCATGCAACGTGACGAAAACCGCGATGGCTCGTCTTCTGATATGACGCGTACACACTGAATATGCATCATTTGACCGGACAAAAGAAACTGTTATTTCTGATTCCACGCCTTTTCGCTATTAGCCCTTGGATATCGGTCAAAAGTTTTCGGGCTTCACCCCCGTCACATGCCTGTCACGCGGTGTCACAAAACCACGAAAACTGACTGCGTCGAATTGGCGTGTACACAACTGATTTCTTTTTCTGAATAGCCGCAGGCTGCCCCGTTCTGAAAGGAATAGTAGATGGCTGCTGCCGAAAGCTCAAGCAAGGGCTTCTCGCAGCTGCTGGAGAGCATGGGTTTATTTGCGTACAATAAAACTTTTTGCTTGGCCATGTAACGTTCTCGAGCACTTTCTGCTCGTTTACGACTTGGCTGTGCCAGCTCTTGTTTGTTGAGGACCCGTTCTGGCGGCATTTTTAACCTTCCGTTGCACCCCGCCGCGATTTTTTACCAGCCACCGCAAGCTTAAAATGGGAAAGCGAACTAATCGCACACACTGGCAGCACCTTCATCCGGTGATCTACCTTCTGTGCCCCGGCTGGGTCCCATCGAAACCCTCGACACTTGAACGCACTCGTCGCCTGTTGTCAGCCAAGTATATAAAATAAACTGTTCAAACAAGGCAATGCTATTCGTTTTGAAAGCAAACAAAAGTTATGTCCTATAAACGAGGAGAGCGTTTCATTGGGCTGTTCAGGCAACTGTGCGGATTACCGCCCGATGCCTGCGTCAGCGGTAAAGTATATTTGACATCATGAGATTACGATAAAACATATTTTATCAGTTTTACGTTATAGTTCCCCAGTATTGAAAAGCGTATCGCAAATATTACATTGCTCTAAATTTTATTTATTTGCCTCTTGGCTTCTTCTTTTATTGGCCCCTGATCTGCTCAGCCAAGACAGTCAAAGGTAGAACATTTGCTCAAGCTTACTGATCAAACTTTGAAATGGTTCTACTGCGACTTCGGCCGAATTCTTGTCGCCGTGATGTTGTAATAGCTGCACTCAAATTCTTGAACGATAGCTGTCGATATTTCAGACCTTGAAGAGAATTTGCTGTTGATGTTCAGTGACCAACATATTCGCCCTTATCATCAACAATGGTTGTCTCTCTTTACTACCTTCTCCTTTCCGCCATGCTGAGCAGCAGGTTATCACTTTGATTCAGGCCAGCCTCTCGGCTTTTCTACTAAAACAAATGCTTCTTTCTCCCAGCCTTTCCCTATATGCCGCTGTTTGTCTTTCTTCAGCATGAGCAAACCGGAGGTTTTAAGCTTGGTTAACCTCCCTGCCTTTCTCTCATTTGCATCTCTCTCTCTCTCTCTCTCTCTTCAGCATGGTATCAAGCAAAAAAATTTCGGGTAACGCAATTCTACCAGCACCTCATTTGCAACAACCAGTTGGCATCTGAACTTGTTTGACAGGAAATGTTCAACTTGAACGCTAGATAGACATTGAAGATGCCTGCCAGAGCTCCGTTTTCTTCGGAATCGCAGGCAATGAGAACTGTTAATTTGTCGAGGCGGCTTTATCACAGGACAGATTTGGGGGCCGGAGTCCGAAGTGTATATTCCGTTGCAATAGAGAACCTACATAAAAGGCCCTTGCGACAGGCGGGGCCGTACTTAGGTATGCACAGTTGACAAAGCGCTCAAACTACAAACTTTTGCAACGCAGGAGTGAAAAATATCACGTAGGCGCTATGCACGCAGCTAAAGATAATGAGTGAATGGGGCCAGAGCTGTACAAAATATATTGCGGTTTCACGCATTGCTGTGGTGAAAGTGACTGCATAACAAATTACATATATCTCTAGATGACACTGTTCACGATAATAGTAACAGAACGCACTATTCTAAAAATTATGTAAGTATGTTTTGTGAAGTAATGCCTAATTGTGCTTATAAACCTATTTGCGCGCAAAATAATTGCGAGACGGATGTGCGGTAATGATTGGTGGGACTTCGTATGCCAATCTCTGATTATAGAGAGTACGGATAAGGGAAACTTGTTTTATTTTTCTACAGGATGAATTAACATCTGTAATGGTTATAAACGTTTATGTTAATATCTTGCCGAGGATAATCACTGATCCTCATGTCCTTCATGCCCTTGTTGAATTTATTGCCTTCTTGAGACTTTCACAAAGCGCACACGAAGTGCTCATGTTGAAAAAGACGCGGGAAATGAACGTTTGCGAGCCATTATTTGCTGCTTAAATATTGTATGTTTACTACATTTCAGCATGTTCATGACTTGACGTACAGTGTTAAAAAATTAACAAAGTGTCTTACACTGTACTACCTACAGCAAAATCTGGCGCCACCGTCTATGCGAGTTTTTCGAAGCGTATTCTAAAACTTTCAGAATGCCAAGATTTGAGTACCCGAGACTGTCTCGATTGTGGTTTGGCCTAATGCATAATGATGGCTGCACGATGGTTTACTGGGATGGGCCGGTGTATCGTCAGCATAGCAAAATTATGCGAGAACCGTGGTCGCTTTTGAGATGACGCCACCAAACAGTCACGGCGAAAGAGCGGTGGATCTAGCACGCGTTATTTGAATACGTTGTGCAAAGCTTTCTGCATTTCAAAACAAAAACCCACTGCAGACACAATTACAGCTTTCATGTTTACCAGCAAATAAATAAATCAAACCCTTAGGATAAAATGCTCACACCGTCTAAGCTTGCGAATGTCCAGGCATAAGTCGGTTTCCTGAGCGTTTGCTTAGTGTTTCAGTTGCGGAAGACAAGCAAATGCTTCTCAGTCTTTATACGCACAAGTACACACAATTTCCATGGTTCTCAACAAGTTTATATTGTGATGCCACCCTTGTGATGCAACCCTTGTGATGCAACCTTTTGTCTTGCTTAACAAAGAAAGCGTGCGACATACTTTAAATAAAGCACGTAACGTGCCCGCGTGCTTCCTGCGATTGCATTGATGCATTGCTCTCAAACCTCTCTTTATGAGTGAACAGTGCGTTTCCCCTAACGTGCAGCTCTTTCGGAAGTGACGCGGTAGTGGCGCCGACATGGCTGCCCAATTCACGCCAGCGATGTGGTTCCATCGCGGTGGTTCGTTACAGCGAGAAGCAGAGAAGATAAGTAAATATCAAGGTAAAATCGCTGTTGGTTCATTTGTGGCACGTTGGAGAGCACTGCAGCTGCGTCGCACGAGGCTGTACGTCAGTGCTGCTTTAAATGTCGCGGGTTATCTTTACGACTACCATAAAGCGATTGCGTAACAAGTAGGACGTTAGAAGCTGTTCAGCTGAACGTTGTTTTTTTTGCAGCACTTCATAGCTTTCCCGTTACAAGCATTGAGCTAAGCTTATTACTTCCGATATTGGCTAATGAATGTTTCACTAATTGTGTGATTGTGCAGACTGGAAGAAATAATGCGACTTGCAGCATACAATAGCCGCAACCGGCACTTGGCCGCTTCCTCCCAGAGCGCTTATGCCCATTTTTAAAACTCTGGGTACAGTCAGCAGAGAATTCCTGTAAAAAACAAGACTGTGACATTTCAGCTGCCATTCAGGCGGCTCAACTTCCCAAAGTAATGCGGGCAGCGCGCTGCAGTAATCCTTCGTCCGTGTCGCCATTCGACGGCGGCCTATCGACGATGGATGGGCGCGGTGAAGAAATAGACAAGACTCTGCCCCCGAAGTACGACCAACACTACGGAATAATTGTGGAGCAGTTACCCGATTTCAAAAGCTCGTTACATGCAGCGGAACATGATACAACAAATGCATATGTTGCTTACTGCAGCAGCAAATATTATGCGTAGTTATAGCATGTATTGCGCTCTATTTATTCGTATTTATTGACCCTGATAGGGTGAAAATGTTCACATTAAAGCGATGCTTTCTTTGAGAACATTTTCGGAAGCGTACGCGCTGGGATCTGCGGCTGCCTTGTTACATAGCTCACACACAGGGCAGCACTCATTCAAAGAATCGGCTTATGTACATAGCCGGCCATGCTACCCGCATAATGTCCCCGTGATGGGCTCTGTTGCTTATGGAATAAGGCAACCAAACCGGAAGTTGGACATAAGAATCCTAGTAGCAGCAAATGCCCCCATTGGAGTGCGTAATTATTTTTAATAAAATTAAACGTTATATTCCTGACTCCCGGGAGCGTTCGCCCATTTGCTTCGTCAAGTACTCGTCTTTTAATATTGGCCTATGCTGGAGACGGTGTAATGGCAAACTGGAACGATTCCTCAGAAACTGTTACAAGGAGTTGGCCAATCCCTGAGACAGTCTAATCCATCGCCGTGTGGGTCACGTGGCTCACGTGGTCTAGTCCTGTTGTCATGGGCGGCGCATAATTGCTATGCTGCAAAACGGGGTGCAGAACGACAACCGTCCGATCATATTTAACCCTTTCATGGAGGCTTCCCTTCATGAAATTTGCAGAATGGGTGGGGGATCTGCATAATTTTATGCTAATTTTGTTATTGGTGACGCTTTCGTTTCCAGGAGCGCTATAACGTAAAACTATTTAAAACTTTTCTATTCCAAATCTGCAATCACACCTCCGCGAGTGGCCAACAACTTTTTTGGACCATCCAACTTGACCCGTCTGCCGAGTGACGTCACGAAAACCGCGATAGCTCCCCATATTATATGACGTGTGCACACTGATTTCTAATGCTTTAACCATACAAAAGAAAAATAGTTATTCCTCATTCGAAACCTTTCTGTCATTAGCCCTCTGCTATTGGTCAAAAGTTTTCAAGCTTCACCCACTTCACCTGCATTTCACGCGACGTCACAAAACCGAAAAATCTAACCGCGTCAAAAAGACGTGTACGCTTTAAAGATGCATTAATATGCAGAACAAAACTGACTTCCCTTCCGAATAACCCCAGGCTGCCCTGATACAAAAGGAAAGGATGGCTGCCTGCAGTCTCCGGGGGACTGGTTACTCGCACCTGCCGGATAGCACGCGTTTATTGGCGTATAATAAAACTGTCTGCGTGGTCGTGTAATGTTTTCGAGCATATTCGGCTTGATACGACTGCGTTTCTGAACATAAGTGGATTAATCATACCTGTTAATGAAGGCGATAAGTTGTTCCAGTCTTTGCTAGTCGTTGGTAAGAATGAATTCGCGCCCATGATAGTATTGAAATGCGATATGCTAACTTTCTGATTATGATCACGACGAGAAGAAATGAATGGTGCTGGCCTGATCCAAAGAGTGTGTAAAAAGGTGTTATGATAATAGATTTCGTGAAAAAGAGATATGTGTGAGTGTTTTCGGCGGTCAGATAAGAGAGGCAGGTTTAATAAACATTTCATGTGTGTTACGCTTGCTGTCCGATTGAAGTTATTGAAAATGAAACGGGCTGAGCGGTATTGTATAGCTTCTAGCGTATGTATTAGTGTTGAATGCCAGGGATCCCATATGGATGAAGCATACTCAAGCTGCGAGCGAGCGTAAGTGGTATACAGTATTTGTTTGAATGATGATGGTGCATGAGAAAAATTTCGGCGCAGGTACCCTAAAGTGCGGTTAGCTTTGGACACTATAATATGTATATGCGATTTCCAAGACAAATTGTTAGTTATGGTCACTCCTAAGTAAAGATACGCGGTCACACAATCGTGTGATATATTATTGAGAGAGTAATTAGGAGAACTAGAGTTAGTACGAGAAACCCTCATTGTTTTGCACTTCTTAATGTTAAGTTGCATTTTCCACGTGCTGCACCAATCAGTTATATTATTTAAGTCAGTTTGCAGAGATGTTACATCACAGTCATTGGAAATTTTGCGGTATATCACACAATCGTCTGCGAATAAACATGTATTTCATGAAATATTAGTAGGTAAGTCATTAATGTAAATAAGAAACAAAAGTGGACCCAGCACAGATCCTTGAGGGACGCCTGAGCCGACAAGGGCTAAAGAGGAATTAGATTCATTAGCAGAACCAAACTGAAAGCGCGATGTAAGAAAGCTACAGATTCAATAAAGTAGTGTAGGGTCCATGTTTAAAATGCTTAGTTTGTGTAAGAGAAGAGCATGACACACCTTGTCGAATGCCTTAGCGAAATCCAAAAATATGCATTCCGTCGTGAAGCCTGCGTCAAGGTTGGCGTGTAAATCGTTTGGAAAAGTTACAAGCTGTGTTTCGCAGGAGAGGTTTTTTCTAAACCCATGCTGGTGAGGAGTGAAGAAATTATTGCCGTCAAGGAAGTTAATGAGATGCGTGTAAATTACATGTTCCATAATTTTACAGTGTACTGAGGTAAGAGAAATTGGTCTATAAATAAAAGGATTATGAGGGTCACCTGATTTGTTTATGGGAATGATTTTTCCTGTTTTCTAATCTAGCGGAAGCATTGCAGAGTTATATGACTGCGAGAATAGATATTACAATATGATAGACGAATATTCAACTGTGCTAATTAAGAATTTGGTGGTGATTTCATCGACACCGCGGAAGAAGTAATTTTCAAATTTTCGTTTCTTTTTAATTCCCGTTGCACCAAATATAATAGGGTCCATAGGAGGAAAGTTACATCCCTGTAGGACTGGACGTTCGTTGTTAGGTGCGGGAGACGAAAATGATTGCACAAACGAGCTGTTCAAGACGTCTGCGCAAAGATAGCTGGAAACCTGACTACCAGACTGTGTTAATGCAATCTTATTTTCACGTTTGCATTTTATTACGCTCCAAAAGCGCTTCGAATTGTTCTTTAGTAGTAATGGCAGGGTTTTCCTAAAGAATATGTGCTTAGTATTTTTAGCAGTAATTGAGTAGTTAGTGGCGGCGTTTTTATATGCAAGCCAATGTGCAGGCTTTTTCATCCGTTTAGCGTTGCGAAAAGGCGTCTCTTCCTATTTGAGAGCATATTAAGGAACCTGTTATACCAGGGGGCTTGATTATGGGAACAAACGCACTGGAGTTTAACACGCTGACGGATTAATTCTAAAATTTTATCCTTGAACATACATCACTTTCTTTTAACTGATCGTTCAAAAAATTGCGGTAAGAAGTCGTCAAGAAATGAACATAGGCTTGAGTTTATGGCAAAAAAATTGGCTCTTTTGAAGTTTCTGGTTGTCTTTAGTTGTTTGCATTGATACTGCTGGTGGAATGCAAGCGTGAAGTACAAAATGTCGTGATCACTGAGACCAGGTAACTGAGTTATGGATGAGACGTTGTCACGTGAAGATGTGAGCACCAGATCAAGTAGTGACGTAGAGTGCCGAGTTATTCGCGTTGGTGACATGACCATTTGTGAGAAACCGAAGTCAGAACAAAGTGTAATGAACTCATTACATTCAGTAGATGAGGGGTCAGAAAACGGATTGATGTGGGACCACACGATGTTTGGAAAACTAAAGTCGCCCATTAGATTTATTGGCTACATCAGATATATTAGATGCACGATCAAGCTTAAGTCACAGCCTCCTGTAACAAGCGAAACATTTACGCTGCCTACAAGATTACGAGACTGTTGCGTCCCCATATTGTCATTGTATTCTTAGTGAAGCTGTATAGTCGACATTCACCTGAATTTTAAAATTATTGCGATAAATATTCCGCTGATGCGGACGTGTGCCGTGGTGGGTTGCGGCTTCGTGAGCGCTGTTCCCGCGCGGCTTTTCTGTCGAAGGTAAACTTGCCTCTGGAAACACATTGTAGCTGGAAGCAACACGGAGCGATCGCTTGTCGATGCTGCCTAGCTTCATCACGCCAGCAATACTACAATGAGTTTACCGTCAGTGAGACGTGTTCATGTTTGAATTTGCGCATGACGCTATGTTTGTTAAGTGAACAAGGAAGCGAAGAATTACGGTAATCTACACTGGTGATGACACATACAGCTGCTTATTTATTGCTGTCTGATAATTTGCTGTCGCAATTACTTTTTCGCTTTTCGGGTGAAACTGCGACATCTTTTACTGTCATACGCTCGTTTTACAAAGCTATACTAACGTAGAGGTTAGGAGAATTCCTTTCATCTTTGCACAGAGTTGAAATTATTACAACTTATTTTCTGATCACTGTAGCTCAGCAAGTTTGTATAAAGCCACAAGGAAGCAAAGTTGCTGTCAGAACCTGCAGACTGCTGTCAAAAGTGCAGGTTAACATGTGCACGGCGGAGAGTAATTTTCGTACATATATCTAACAAATTTTTCTTGCATACTTTGCAGCCATCATGTTGAAGTCATGTTCCTGCAGTCAGCCTTGTGTCTATTTGTGTCGACATGGCTCTTCGATGATGATCAGCACAGAAACAAGCCTATGAAAACCTGCAAACTTTCTGACTACCTTTGAGCTTAACAGTGAATTTTCGTTTCTGCGACCACTGTAACCGATCCTGTAGGATGACTAGTAAATTGTGTAGCGTACCCATGATCTCTCCTGTTCTGCGTCTGAAACCATGGATGAAAGACTGCATCCAGTCAGTGGTCACTTCCTTATGTGCCGATGTACCTGTAAACTCTGGGTTAATGTTTGCCTTTGTGACGGTTGAAGCAAGTCCACAGAAATGCCGTGCTAAATTTATTAGTAAATGTGAACTGCAATGTAATTTTCTGTGACCGCTGAAGGCAGCCTGCAGCGAACCTTAGTAAAATGTTTAGTCGCCAAGATCCCTGTGATCTTTCCAGAAGTATTTGTATGTGCTGCGATGAAAAAACCGTCACGGTCTGCCTCTGGTAACTTCTATGGAGACTGTCTGATATCCTTGAATTTTTAGGATGAACTTGTGTTTGTGCGTGACTGCTGACGAAAGGCCACACAAATTCTCTATTAACTTTTTTTACAGATGAACTGATACAACGCATTCTTGAGTCTATAGCTGCTGAAGCGAGCACACTGGATGCCTTTAGTCAACTGCGGTCAGCCAGCGCGACCATTGCCGAAGAAAAAGAAGCCTTCAGTTCTTGAGGGTGAAACGCGGTCGTATACTTATTCGAAAGGGAATGGTTTTTCCAGCCATTCCCATTGCATATCTAAGTGATTTGTTTACGGTTGCTTGAGTACTTGCGGTTTTACATCTTGAATCTTTAAATTTCATGTCTATAGACCATTCCAACTTGAGAGACACTGTTGAACTCCGTAGAAGTGCCCCGTCATCGAAAATTTCAATTTCTTTTTAATTTCATTCATGTCATTATACAAGAATACGCAAGGATTGGGATGATTGTTTTCCTTAGCTGAATAAGCGTGGAAAACGTCACTCTTTCGAGCTCATTCAAATATATATTTACATGGGAGCTATGCAAAACATCTGCTGTCTCGTAATAACTGCCGAGGTGATGGTATGGCTATGTTAGCTGAATATGTTTGGGCTAGTACACTTATTAGCGTCCAATATTTCTGTGCTGAATCGCTGTCTTGACACATATCAGGTCCTTCTTTTTCTGTTGCTGGTATTTGTCTTGATAAACCTCGAAATCGGAGCATCCGCGAGTTTATTGATAAACTTTAGGATGCTTAATTTCCTTCAATATTTGCTGGCATTACTGTTGATACGAACATATGCTTTTGAACAAACAGAAGACTAATGTTGTAGACTACTTCAACGTTATTGTGGATTTGAGGATCTGTAGGCTCTCCTATTACACGTGGTCTCCTTTTGTGTCTCTCCTTTTTGTGTCTACTGATATTCCCAGCGAACAGAGCTGCAACTCCAGCATTATGAATCAGAACTCACTGCCTACTTCTATCGGGCAGCCAGGAATCGCGACTGGAAGGCGAGACAAATTTGAGGACTTGGGGGTGCTTTCCCTCCACTCACAGGCTACCGGTGCACTGCCAAGTCCTGAGTGTGCTCATGGGATGTGATTTCAACTTTGCTGGCTAAATAAGACATAAAAGCGACAAGATTTCCCTGCGGATTTGTAGGAAAGCCGCGCGGCTCTAGAATTAAGGATCGGCTGTATTGTTTTGTTATGTTTAAATCGCATGAAAGCCGTACATGGCAGAGGCTTGAGACGACACATGTATCTCAAGGGACGCAACCGTGGAAGACAACGCTGCAGCGGTATATTGAGGTGTCACCAAATCGACCAATAGCAAGTCATACTTTTTGGGGAAAAAATTCAGTCGTCAACCGGTACTCCTCAACCTTGGCCTTCGTCGGTTCAATTTCATTGTAGGAGCAACAATCTCTGCAACCATAGCAACGACGAGTGGAACAGATTCCACTCGCTCGTTGGTGAATTCCGACATCGTCAATTCTTCAGCGATTGCAGCAAAATGTACGAAATAGCTGGTTTGGTCTGCTAGAGAAGCAGGACACGAGCGGCAAAGTCCACTATGCCTATTCTCGCCGCTAGCAGGGCCAATGGAAGCAAACGCGGTTTCTGCGACACCTGATCTGTCTGAGCAGTCTGGCCCAAAGCGAGCAGATACCCGGTAATTGTTGCACTAGAGCAATTTTTTATCATGCGCAACCTTTGCGGATCGCAACCACCCTTTTACAAACATCTCTTAGTAAAATACAGCGATACCAGTGGGTGACACGCTACTAAAACAAGGGGACGTATTCGTGGTTCTTCCGAAGCTCAAACCAATTCAACGAAAGAGATATTTGATTAAATCGACAATCACTTTATCTACTCGTGCTGCTTTCCCCCGGACATGTCTGGCAAGGCCCTTGTCACTTCAGTGATAGATATAGAAGGAACCTCTCTACCCTGTTCATCACTACCAGTGATAGTTCCGTGGCTGCTTTGGACACTGTACAGGACAGCAGAGAATTTTTCTGCTGCTTTTACTATATCATCGAAATTGCTGATTACACTATTTCACTTATCCCTCACTGCATGCATCCTTTCTTGTCCGACGATAAGTTATCTTGTCCTTGATTTCATGCTGCGGCAAGTTTTTTCTGCTCCATTAAATGTTTCCTTCGTTATAATTTCAAATATCGAATAAGTAGGTAGCAAGAGCTAAATGGGGCCCAACAAAAGAGCTTGGAAATAATACGCCTCTGGCCAGTCTAGTTAACCTAAACTGAATATAAGAGCTTTCCTGAAAGAAGTGATAATTTAAAATGCAAAATAATAAATTCTGCACCGTAGCAAGCCCAAACACTAACGAATTAAAGAGAGGAAGAGAACACGAGGCATTAACAAGAAACGCGAGTCGCTGCATGAAATCATCCCCGCTATTTTAGGCACACGTTCGTACGAATAACAAACAATTATTCCGCAGAAATGAAACCTGTCCCGCAGCGTTGCTAGCCACACCGACACTGCGGCTACTTCGCTGCGGCAAGCGCTCATATATACGCGAAAGGTTAATGTTTAATTACATCATTTATAATCACACTGCCCTTGTTATAAGAATTTCAGGAGTCTGTACTCAAATTTGCGTTTGATTTCAGCAACCTTTGGTCTTCGTAGGTCGATACATGCGCCGCCTACCTCTTGCAACACACAACACGCGAACCGCATAAAGAAAAGTGCCGACAGCTGTGCTCTTAGAAGCGTAACTTTCGGAACAGCATGTGTGCGTGGAGCCGGAACGGCCCCGCGGATACGTTGCCCTCAGTTGCCTCACTGGGGAAAACGGTGGAGGTGCTGCACGATGCCATATATGAGAGGGACTCCTCGCAAACGCTTGAATCGACGTGGCGAGGTCCAGTCGTACGCGTCGCTTCGTCCGCGCATCTAGTGCCACTCCAAGAGCTGACGTCCACTTTAGCACACAATGCCGGAACTAAGAGGAAAAGTGGCCCTCATAACTGGTATGTTTTTTGATAATGACTTGCACGCAACATGTAATTAATTACTATAACCACAGCAGCGCGCTGTACAAGATTTCGAAAAAGGCATACGACACAAATATACTACGCAACACTGTGCAATAGCTCATGTAAAACCAGTCACATAATTAATAACGCGTTTGTGTATGCATGTCTACCACGTCCATATTTCACTGAGAGGAGCATTAAAAAGGAGGGTAATGCGATAGATAATCGTAATTTCTCAATTCATCACGAAGATGTATCAAACTGTGACATGCTGGTAGTTGACTTGTAAAGCAAATTAAATTAAGTATTGACATTATTTAGTAGCCAGGTTTAAACGGCCATACAAATTACAGCACGTGGACTCGGTAGAAAAAAGTGCGCCTATCGAACTATAGGGCCCTATAACGTAAAACTATTCCAACATGTTTTTACTCGAATCCCCTGGCATGAAATTGGCGTGACCACCGACGGAAGCATCCGGCGGTGACCCGCAGAGTTGTCTGAGTAGACCTAAGAAACGTTCTACACGTTCATATGAGGGCACTTTTGTTTGCTTGAAAAACGAATAACATTGCCTACAGCTAGCGGCTTGTCTTATCTGATTGCCTGACAAGAAGCGAGGGGCACGCTCAGGTGGAGAGGCATTCGATGGAGCCGACACACTGCACTGAAAGTCGATAACCGGATGGAGAGGCTTGTTGCCGACGTCTGCGACTGGTCCGCTTGCACTTCCTTAGATTGAGCTGGCTTATCAAAAATCGCGGCGGCATGCAACGGAAGGTTAAGAATGACGCTAAAACGGGTCCTCCACAAACAAGACCTGGCACAGCGACGTCGTAAACGAGCGGAAAGTGCTGGAAAATGTTACGATGCCACGGAAAAATTTTTATTGTACGCGAGTAAACCCATGCCCTATGGCAGGGGCGAGTAGCCTATGCCTGTGCTTTCGGCGGCAGCCATCTTTCATTCCTTTCGAAGCGGGGCATCCTGTGGCTATTCAGACAAAAAGTTCAGTTTTTTTCGGCATATTAAAGCATCTTTAATTTGTACACGTCACTTCGACGAGGTCAGCTTTCGTGGTTTTGTGACGTCGCGTGACAGCCATGTGAAGTGGGTGCAGCCCGAAAATTTTTGACCGATAGCCAAGGGCTAACGGCGAAAAGGCGTGGAATCAGAAATAACTGTTTCTGTTGTCCGGTCAAATGATGCATATTCAGTATGTACGCGTCATATCAGAGGAGGACCCATCGCGGTTTTCGTCACGTTGCATGACTGGCGCGCGAAGTGGGGGTGGTTCAAAAAAAGTTTTTGACCAATCGCGGAGAGCTGATTGCAGAATTAGAAAAGAAACGTTTGAAATGGCTTTACATTATAGCGCCCATAGTTTCTTTGAAGCGGCAAAGCAAGCTTGTACTTGCGATATATACCTGCTGGTCATAACAAGCCGCATGCGCGAACATTCCGAGAATTAGCTGGGCCAGCACCTGATATTTCGGAAACATAGCCAAACGTAATGCGGAATAATAACGACGACAACCTTGCATCTGGGGCCCTATAGCGTAAACCTATTTTAATATGTTTATATTTCAATCTCCTGACATCACATCTCCGTAACCGCCGACCAAAGCATCGGGCGGTAACCCGCCGGGTGGTCTAAACAGACCAATCAAACGCTCTCCTCGTTCATTGAAGGTCACTTTTGTTTGCTTTAAAAACGAATAACATTGCCTACAATGCGAGGCTTGTCTCAATCTAATTGACTGAAAAGCAGTGAGGAGCACGCTCAAGTGGAAATGGATTCGACGGGGCTGAGCCACCGCATTGCAAATCGATAACTGGATGAAAGGCTGGTGCCGGCATCTTCGGTTGGTCCGCTTTCCCTGTGTTTGCGGTGGCTGGTCTAAAATCGCGGCGGTATGCAACGGAAGCTGAAGAATGACGCTAAAACGGATGATCAGCAAAGAAGAATTGGCAGAACGATGTCGTAATCGAGCCGTATATGCTCGAAAACGTTACACGGCCACGTAAACAATTTTATTATGCGCCAATAAACCCATGCTATCCGGCAGGTGTGAGTAACCAGTGCCTCAGCTATTGGATGAAGCCATCCGCTGCCTTGGATCAGGGCAGCCTGGGGATGTTCAGAAGGAAATTCAGTTTTGTTCGGCATATTAATGCATCTTTAACACGTACACGTCGCTTTGACATGGTGAGTTTTAGCGGTTTTGTGACGTCGCCTGAAAGCCAGCTGAAGTGGCTGAAGCTTGAAAACTTTTGACCAATAGCAGAGGGCTAATGGCAGAAAGGTTTCGAATGAGAAGTAAACATTTTTCTTTTGTTCAGTCAAAGCATGCGTAATCAGTGGGTACATGTCATATAAGATGAGGAGCTATCGCGGTTTTCGTGACATTTTTTGACAGACAGCTGAAGTGGGGGTGATCCAAAAAAGTTTTTGACCAATCGCTGAGAACTGATTACAGAATTGGAATAGAAACGTGTATATATTATAGTTTTACGTTATAGGCGCACTCCAGAGTCATAAACCGCGATTTCTGCCACAGGATGCAAGAAGTGACTCCAAAAAGTTTTTCTTTTTTATTTGGTGACTCGACAAACATCCGCTTGTCCGTGAACTCAACGTGCGTTATTATTAAATTAAAGTTGAAAGCTGGTAATAAAAAAATGACAGCTGCAAAAAAAAATGCTCAGGCAAACGTCCGATAAGAAAGGCAAGTACATGAATTGGTTCTTTGTGCACATTGACATTATCTGGGCAGGATGATAAATAGAAGAACAGAGGAGTTCCACACGTGTTATAGGAGAGCATATAGGTGCTAATATTCTCAAATCCACAAGAACATTGAAGTTGTCTACAACATTATTCTTCTGTTTCTTCCAAAGCTTATGTTCGTATCAACAGTATGCAAACAGCTATTGAAGAAATTTAAGTGTCATTTAGTTGATCAATAAACTCGCATGCGCTCTGATTTAGAGGTATATAAAGACAAATAAGGGTAACAGAAAAAGAAGAACCCGATAGGTATAAAGGGGGCCATTCAGCACAGAAATATTTCACGCTAATAAGTGTACTAGGCCAAACATACTCAACTAACATAGCCACACCACCGCCTCGGCTGTTATGCCGAGAGAAAAGGCGTTTTGGATAGTCCTCATGTAAAAATTGTCCCAGTCCTTGCGTATTCTTGTATATTGTATTGTATCTTGTATTGACATGAATGAAATAAAAAAATTGTAATTTTCGATGACGAGACACTACTACTGAGTTCAGCAAAGTCTATGAAGTTGGAATACTCGATAGACATGTAATTTAGATGTTCAAGATGTAAAACCGCAAGTACTCAATCAATCGTAAACAAATCACTTAGATGTGAAATGCGAATAGCTGGATAAACCATTCCCTTGCGAATAGGTATACGACCGCGTTTGACACACAAGAACTGAAGGCTTTTTGTTTTTTCTTGGGCAATGATCGCGTGGCTGACCACAGTTCCTTGTTGTGTCCACTGTTATTCCCCACGAACACAGCTGCAGCCCCAGCATTTTGGATCAGAACTCAATGCCTACTTCTATCAGGCAGCCAGGAATCGCGACTGGAAGACGAGGCAAATTTGAGGACTTGTGGGTGCTTTCTCTCCGCTCACAGGCGAACGGTGGCCTGCCAAGACCTGAGTGTGCTGATGGGGACTGATTTCATCTTTGGTGGCCAAATAAGACGTAAAAGCGACAAGATTTTCATCCGGATTTGTGCGAAAGCCGCGCGGCTCTAGAATTAGGGATCGGCTTTACTATTTAGTTCGATTGAATAGCATGACAGCCGTGCATGGCAGAGGCTTGAGACGACACCTGTTTCTCAAGGGACGAAACATGGGAAGGCAACGCTGCAGCGGTATACTGAGGTGTCACCAAATCGACCAATAGCAAGTCATATTTTTGGGGGCAAAAAAAGCTCAGTTGTCAACCGGTACTCCTTAACCTTGGCCTGCATCGGTTCTATTTCATTGTAGTTGCAACAATTTCTGCAAACGAGTTTAACAGATTCCACTCGTTCGTTGATGGATTCCGACATCGCCAACCTTTCAACGATTGCTGCAAGATGTACGAAAAAGCTGTTTTGGTCTGCTTCAGCAGCAGGACACGAGCGGCAAAGTCCACTATGCCTATTTTCGCCGTTAGCAGACCCAATGGAAGCAAACGCGGTTTCTGCGACACCTGATCAGTCTGAGCAGTCTGGCGCCAAGCGAGGAGATACCCGGTAACGGTTGTACTAGAGCAATTTTTCATCATGCGCAACCTTTTCTGATCACAACCACCCTTTTGCAAACATCTCTGAGTAATATACAGCGATAGCAGTGGGTGTCAAGCTACCAAAGCAAGGGTACCTATTCGTGGTTCTTCGGAAGCGCATGCCGCATGCCGCATGCGCGAACATTCCGAGAATTAGCTGTCCCAGCACCTGATATTACGGAAACTGGTAATGGAGAATAATAACGATGACAAACTCTCATCTGGGGTCCTATAGCGTAAAACTATTTTTATATTTTTTAATTCCAATCTGCTGTCATCAAATTTGCGTAACAGCTTACGAAAGCATTGGTGGTGACCCGCAGGGTGGTCTAAACAGACCAATAAAACGCTCTCCTTGTTCATTGGAGGTCACTTTTGTTTGCTTGGAAAACGAATATCATTGCCTACACTGAGAGTCTTGTCTTATCGAATTGACTGAAGGGTGGCGATAACTATTTTTCTTTTGTTTGGTCAAAGCATGCATAATCAATGTGCACACGTCATGTAAGACGGGGAGCTATCGCGGTTTTCGTGATGTCACTTGACAGACAGGTGAAGTGGGGTGGTCCAAAGAAGTTTTTGACCACTCGAGGAGGTTTGATTGCAGATTTGGAATAAACAAGTTTGGAATGTTTTTACGTTATAGCGCTCCTGGAAACGAAAGCGTCACGACTAACATAATTAGCATAAAATTATGCAGATCCCCCACCCATTCTGCAAATTTTGTGATGGGAAGCCTCCGTGAAAGGGTTAATTAAATATGATCGGACGGTTCACGTTCTGCACCCCGTTTTGCAGCATAGCAATTACACGCCGCCCATGGCAACAGGACTAGACCACGCGAGTCACGTGACCCACATGGCGATGGATTAGACTGTCTCAGGGATCGGACAATTTCTTGTAACAGTTTCTGAGTAACCGGTTGAGTTTGCCATTACACCGTCTCCAGCATACGCCAATTTTACTAGACGAGCACTTGACGAAGCAAATGGGCGAACGCTGCCAGGAGTAAGGAATATAACGTTTCACTTTATTAAAAATAATTACGCACTTGATGTCCCACTTCCGGTTTGATTGCCTTATTCCCTAGACAACAGAGCCCATCACGGGGACAATATGCGGGTAGCATAGCCGGCTATGTACATCAACCGATTCTTTGAATGAGTGCTGCCCTGTGTGTGAGCTATGTAACAAGGCAGCCGCAGATCCCAGCGCGTACGCTTCCGAAAAAGTTCTCAAAGAAAGCATCGCTTTCATGTGAACATTTTCACCCTATCAGGGTCAATAAATACGAATAAATAGAGCGCAATACATGCGATAACTACGCATAATATTTGCTGCTGCAGTAAGCAAAATATGCATTTGTTGTATCATGTTCCGCTGCATGTAACGAGCTTTTGAAATCGGGTAACTGCTCCACAATTATTCCGTAGTGTTGGTCGTATTTCGGGGGCAGAGTCTTGCCTATTTCTTCACCGCTCCCATCCAGCGTCGATAGGCCGCCGTCGAATGGCGACACGGGCGAAGGGTTACTGCAGCGCGCTGCACACCGTACTCGGGCAAGTCGAGCCGCCTGAAATGTAGCTGAAAAATCACAATCTTGTTTTATACAGGAGTTCACTGCTAACTGTGCCCAGAGTTCTAAAATTTCGCCTAAGCTCTCTGGGAGGAAGCGGCCAAGTGCCGGTTGAGGCTATTGTATGCTGCAAGTCGCATTAGTTCTTCCAGTCTGCATAATCTCACAATTAGTGAAACATTCATTAGCCAATGTCGGAAGTAATAAGCTTAGCTCAATGCATGTAACGGGAAAGCTATGAAGTGCTGCAAAAAAAAAAACGTTCAGTTGAACAGCTTCTAACGTCCTACTTGTTACGCAATCGCTGTATGGTAGTCGTAAAGATAACCCGCGACATTTAAAGCAGCACTGACGTACAGCCTCGTGCGACGCAGCTGCAGTCCTCTCCAACGTGTCAATATGAACCAACAGCGATTTTACCTTGATATTTACTTATCTTGTCGGCTTCTGGCTATAACGAACCACCGCGATGGAACCACATCGCTGGTGTAAATTGGGCACCCAGTGTCAGCGCCACTGCCGGGTCACTTCTGAAGCAGCCGCACGTACGGGGAAACGCACTGTTCACTCATGCAAGAGAGCTTTGAGAGCAATGCATCAATGCAATCGCAGGATGCATGCGGGCACGTTCCGTGCTTTATTTGAAATATGTCGCAAGCTTTCTTTGTTAAGCAAGACATAAGGTTGCATCACAAGGGATGGGACCTCGTTGAAAACCGTGGAAAGTGTGTGCTTGTAAAGGCAGAGGAGCATTTGCTTTTCTTCCGCAACTGAAACACTAAGCAAACGCTCAGAAAATTGACTTATGCCTGGAAACTTGCAAGTTTAGACGGTGTGAGTGTTTTACGCAAAGGCTTTGTTTTATTCATTTATTGGTAAATATAATAGCTCTATTTGTGTCTGCAGTGCGTTTTTGTTTCGAAATGCAGAAAGCTTTGGCCAAATGGCGCGCGCTAGGCTCACCAGTCGTTCGCCGTGACTGTTTCGTGGCGTCATCTCAAAAAGCGACCACGGTTCTCGCATTATTTAGCTATGCTGACGTTACACCGGTCCATCCCAGTACATCATTGTCCAGCCTTAATCATGTATTAGGCCTAGCCACAATCGAGACAGTCTCAGGAACTCAAACCATGGGATTCTGAAGGCTTTACAGTGCCCTTCTGGAAACTCGCATAGACGGTGGCGCCAGATTTTACTCTAGGTTGTAGTGTAAGGAGCTCTGTTTATTTCTTAACACTATACGTCGAGTCATGAACGTGCTGAAATGTATTGTAGGTAGTAAACATACAATATTTAGGCAGCAACTAATGGGTCGCGAACATTCGCTTTCCGCGTCATTCTCAAGATGGACACTTCATGTGCGCTTTGTGAAAGTCTCAAGATGGCATTAAATTCAACAATGGTATGTAGGATATGAAGATCAGTGATTATCCCCGGCAAGATATTAACATAGACGTTTATAAGCACGACAGCTGTTAATTCATCCTGTAGAAACATTCAAGTTTCCATCATCCGTACTCTTTATAATCAGAGACTGACATAATGATGTCCCACCAATCATACCGCATATCCGTCTCACAATGTTTTGCGCGCAAAGTGGTTTGCAAATACAATTAGGCATTACTTCAGAAAACTCAATTACATAATTTTCAGAACAGTGTGCTCTGTTACTATTATCATGATGAGGGCCATCTACAGATATATGTAATTTGTTATGGAGTCGCTTTCGTCCCAGTAATGCGTGTACCACGATATATTTTGCGTAGTTAAGGCGTCATTCAATAATAATATTTAGTTGCATGCATAGCGCCTACGTAATATTTTTCATTTCCTGTATTGAGAAATTTTGTGGTTTGAGAACTTCGTCAACTGTGTACAGGTAAGTTACGCTCCGCCAGCCGCAAGGGCCTTTTATGTAGGTTCTCTATACGAACGCAAAGTAAACTTGGGATTGGAAATATTTGCCGAAGGAAAAAGACTGGCCTCGTAACCTGTCCTGTGGTAATACCGCCTTGACAAATTAACAGTTCTCATTCCCTGCGATCTCGGAGAAAACGGAGCTCTGGCAAGGATCTTCAGGGTCCATCCAGCATTCAAGTTGAACTTGTCCCGTCAAGCAAGCTGATAAGCAAAGTGGTTCTCGCGAATGATTTCCTAGTGGAATTCCGTTACCCGATATTTGTTTACTTGATGCTATGCTAAGGAAAGAGAAACAGGGTATATAGGGAAAGGCTGGGAGAGAGAGGTACTTATTTTGGTAGAAAAGCTGGGAAGTTCGCCTAAATCAAAGTTCTGACTTGCTACTCAGCATTGGCGAAATGTGACGGGAGTAAAAAGGGAGTGATAGTGACAGTGATGTTCATGATGAGAGTGAATATCTTGGTGAGTCGACATGAGCAGCAAAGTCGCTTCAAGGCCTAAAATATCGACAGCTTTGTTGCAAAAACTTCATTGGAGCTTTTACAAAATCACACTGACAAGAATACTGTCATGGTACCAATAGAACCTTTTCAGACAAAGGTTTATCGGTAAACTTGACCAAATGTTTTACCCGTGACTTTCTTTGCACACCAAGTCATAGATAAGTGCACAAGACGTGTTCTGCTGTTTAGAGTACCTCGTACTGCTGGCAGTGCGGACTGTCTGCAAGGCCAACAAGGTGTAGGTGGGGCCGATTGAACACCACACCTAGTCCTAACCTGTGAAGAAAGCTTGCACAACTTCATTTCTAACCATGCTGAAATATCCGGTTCACTATACCGCACTGGGTAGGGCAAAAAGAGGAAGATAGACGATAACGCAAGAGAGCGCAAGTCTATAATGGCGAGCGCAATGGTGGCATATTTCAGAAATACACCAGAGTTGTGGGACTTTGCAGAAGTACAGCGCAATCTAGAGCGCAGCTGAATCTTTGGAACAGATGGAAGAGCTTCAGTTCACTGTAATTAAAAAGCATCCTTTAAAGCGTTGCAGGTATATGACTGGTTCGTTTCAAACCTTAGGTGCTGTATACGTAAAGCTATCGCAAGCAGCTTCTATTCATTTCTGTCATTAGGCTTCCACGTGTGGGCCAATATTTCGGACAACACCAACTTTACCTGTGTGACACGCAACGTCTTTAAGAGCGGTATTACGTAAAACTATTCCAAAGTTTTCTATTCCAATTCGGCAATCAGCCCTGCAAGATTGGTGAAAACTTTTTTGGACAACCCCCACTTCGCGTGTCTGTCATGCGACGTCGCAAAACCCGCGATAGCTCCCAGTGTGACATGACAATTCGATAAACATTTTATAAACATAAGCAAATTCGATAAACATTTTAAAAAATGTATCGCAAACGCTACCGTCATAAACGCTGTGTCATAAATGTGCAGTAGTGTTCCACTTATGTTCCCTAAGTTTGACCTCGGTGGCGCTTCTAGTTCTGCCAGGGCAAAAAGCTAAATTTTGGGTAGCTCGTAGACACACTTGTCGTGCTATAGAGCGCTGTGATTTAAAAAAAAAGAAGTCCAGTTTAACGTGCCTAAACTACGCCCTAGTTGGGGACTCCGGAATAATTTGGACCACCTGAGGTTCTTTAACGTGCACCAAAATCTAAGTACACGGGTGTTTTTGCATTGTGCCCTCATCGAAATGAAGCCACCATGGCCGGATATTAGTCCCGCGACCTCGTGCTTAGCAGCCCAACACCACAGCCCCTAAGCAACCACGGCGGGTGTAAGGTTGCTAGTATACCTAATTTATTGCAAAGGCCGTAAACATTCGGCCACGCGCTCTTCAGATTCCGCGGATGCCGCGGAATCTGAGGAGCGCGTGGATTAGAATTTCGAAATTTTATGGGTATACATTACCAATAAACTTCTTACGCGAAAGGTGAATTGACATTTCGAAAGTTGTGCTTTACATTTTAAATTCCGGAACTTTGTGGCTTGACTCCAAAGCTCCAAACCTATGACTCCAAAGGTGCCTTCACTTTTCCAAAGTCGTACATTGGACCGTATAAGGAGACAAGCCAAATCAACATACTATCAGATCAGTTGACAAAGCACACAGTGAAGTCCGATGAGACGAAGCGTTGTGATGGTTCATTTGTGCCGTCTTGTCAGAGAAAAGTATATGAACGTTTTTTTTTTAACCTGCACCAAAGCATCTATCTGAAGACACTGAAGCCAGCAAAGGCAACTACGTTCTTATTTATTTTTCTACTTTGACTTTTATTCGCGAGGACACATTGAGCCTCTTCGATTCTCGAGCTCTCTTTACCCGCGGGCTGCCAGAGCCAGCCAGAGGGCATCCGTTTTTCTCCTGTTGCCCGGACCACCGCGCGGCGCACAGCGGTGCACGTTCGTTTTAATCTGGCCGAGTAGAGTTTCGCCCGCCAAAGTATTGTACATTTTCTGGCTAGCGGACGAGTAAAAGAAACAATGGTCGCTCGCTGCCGTTACTGTGGGGACTCGACGGAATTCAACGCGTTCGCTTGAGCTCAACCTCTATGGAAAGTCGTCTCGCCGGTGTTGCATACCGAGCAGTATGCGTATGGCTCGCTGTGGGCCAAGCGTCTCACGTTTCCTTTGATATTCCATCGGTGGGTGCATAAAGTAGGCATAGGACTGTGGTCAACATGCTTTCCTTCAGGTTTCTTTTTTTTTTCATTTCGGTGCCACCGGCTAACAAAAGAAAAAGTAACGACATTGTTGGGGCGCAGCTAATTGTCGCATAATCAAAGTTCAATTTTCTTACCGCTTCTTCTTTTGCGGGAAAAAATGGACACGCGACGCTTCAATTGCAAGGTGCTCATACTGTACTATTGCGCTAGCAATTATGTGGGCACTTCAGGCGCATTCCTACCGTCGTCGTCTCCCTCACGTTCCGTATAAAGTGCCAGGGCGATAACATCGTGAACCCACGTGGCATGATGCATGTGTGAGTGAAAGTATGTGGGGGATGGCACGGGTGAGCTGAGGATAGTGGCTCAGTCTTCAGTGTGTGTGTGTGAAAACTTTTATTGTAATGAGGTCCGAAGGCTCAACTTCTTGAGCCAAGGCGGGCCGCACCCACGTTGGCACTGTCAGGCCAAGCCTTTCAGCGACATCATGGGCCCTCTGGACTGCCCTTAGTTGGTCGTAAATCAATGGGTTTTGAATCCTTTTCTCCCACTCTGTCCATTCTTCAACGAGGTTGGGGAGAGTCGCGGGACACCCCGCCAGCACTTGTCTGATTCCAATGATGCCATTGCAATCGTTGCAGCCCATTTTAATCTCCCTTTCTGGATATATTTTATTAATGGTGTACGGTGTGGGATGTGTACCCGCTTGCAATAAGCGCAGTGAGACTGCCTGAGCCCTGTTCAGTTTTGAATGAGGCAATGGGAATTGTCTGGGTCCCAAATAATAATGTTTGGTAACATCATTGTATGTTATTAAATTATCTCTAGATTCCCTGGCTTGATGGTGAACGGCTCGGTTGTGACTGTCACGGTTAGCAATTCCTCGTGCCAAGTCATGCGCAACCTCATTGAAGTTTACCCGAGTTTCGTCCACTTCCCCCATATGCGCAGGAAACCATTGGATTTCAGTTCTCATAATCTCAATCTTTTCAAGAAGTTTAGCTGCAACTCCAGCTACGTAGCCTTTATCAAAACACTTTACAGCGGATTTCGAATCACTGTAAATGCAGGTCCACTTATTACTCCTGATGGCTAGAGCAATTTCCGCTTGTTCCGCCACCATGGGGTCTTTGGTAAAAATAGTGAGAGCGTCTTGCACCTTCCCTTGATAATTTGATACAATGGCCGTATATGCTTCTTTACCTTTCACCCAGGCAACATCAACTATAGCTGCCAGTTGGTTCTGCTTCTCTATTCCCTGCAAGAGTGCTTTAGCTCTTGCCTTTCTCCTTTCGACATTATACTCTGGATGCCTGTTTTTGAAAAGAGGGTTGGTTCTGATCTTGTTCCTAACTTCAGTCCTTTATTCTACTTCAGCCCCTATTGGGCTCCTTGATGTATGCAGTTCTGCACCTATTGCCTGTAATATGTTCCTGCCAGCTCGTTTCGTGTTTCGTGTTGCGCTAGCTGCTGGGCCTCCGCGATTTCTTCCATTGTGTTGTGCACCCCTAGACTCATGAGTTTGTCGGTTGCAGCGTTACTCGGTATCCCTAGGGCCACCTTAACGAGATTCCTGAGCATCATATCAAGTTTGTTAAGTTCTGCCTGCTTGCATTTGAATAATCCAGCCACATAAGTGAAGTGACAGAGAGCAAAGGCGTGTATTAGCCTCAAAGCGCTGTCTTCTCCAAAGCCTCTGTGTCTATTGGTAATTCTCCTTAGTAACCTAATGACTTCATTTCTTTTATCTTTTTTTATCTTTTTTATCTAGATATTTTTATCTTTTTTATCTTTTTTATCTTCATCTTTTTTATTGCCCCTTCGGTCGACTTGTTAGGTAAGGAGACAGCTTTTTGGGCGGTTAACATGTGGATGAGGTGGCGCCACTGTGCATGGGTTATATAAGTGTATTTCCTGAAAATCAAGGTGTTGAAGTTAGCGCATTGTGGTGTCGCCTCCCACCCGTCCTTGTTTGCTGGCGCTAAATATGCTTTCAGTTTACCAACACGCCCAACAAATGGCAATGCTGAAAGGTGTTGCTGACTTTTTTTTCGATCGTCAGGGGCCATTACTGATCCATTTGCTAAACCTGCAGAGACTGTCAATCGTTTCCGATATTGTGAAACGCCGAGTCGGCTGCGTGCCACAATCAAGAACAAGCGACGTGGAAAATTTACGAATGGGGATATCTTGCTCCACGACAATGCCCGTCCCCACCTCGCTGATGTGGTTAACACGAAACTGGCAAAGTTCAAGTGGGAAACACTGCAGCATCCGCCATACATCCCAAACTTGTGGCCTTGGGACTTCTGTATTTTGGGACAATTGAAGAAATAGATCACGGGAACCTGAATTCGTCTTGGACGATAATGTGAGAGTCAGGTACAGACTTTTAGAAGCAACCATCCAAGGAATTTTATGAGACGGGAATCACGCGTCTCGTTATTCAGTGGGACAAATGCCTAAATGCTCACGGAGGCTACTTTTAAATAAAGTACCCCACTAGTCCAACATTCCTATTGGCTCACTTTCATTTGCGTCGTCCTCGTATAAGTTGCAGAACTTCTGCTTTTTATATATTCACTCTGTAGAGGCTATAATTTTAGTACAGTTACTCACAGTACGCGACCGGTGACAGGTTCTACTGCGCAATACATTGGATCAAAGGAAAGCGTCATTGAGAGTTTTCACTGGCCATTGCACATGCGCGAAAATGTAAGCAAAGTGCATTAATGTCAAAGGTTGATGAAAATATTTGTCTTCAACTTCTTCATTTCATGGCCTTTACGTTTTTCATATCAGCAACATGCACTGCTTTGCTGGTTTCGAACTGATATATTTTATCAGTGCGTGTGATATTTTCTGTACTTTTCAAATGGACAGAAAACGTGGAACCATTGATATCAGTTATTTCGGGCGCAATTTTTGACACATACGAGTATGTTCTTGTATAAAGAACTACATATTTTACTTGTCTTGACAGTGCGTAGCGTTCAAGAATTCGTTTTCAGCATTTATGGCAATGGTAATGCAGTTATTCATGTATTTGATTCCTTGACAAACTCGATAAGGAGGAGGCCGAGCTTCAACGTGAGCCCCTTCCAAACGAAATTTCTGCCTACGCCACTGTCCGCGGTCACCGAGTGAGATGTTTACAGCTGTTCGTAGGGCCGATAAACCTAATAACCTTACTTCGTATAGCGGTGTAATAATTTGTTATACCAATCAATACTTCGCTGTTCCGGCGAAACGGCGCTGTTTAAAAAATTAAACAAGTGAGTCTGATACTGTTTTATTCAAAAAGAGATTTTCGCATTTTACGGAAGCACTATTAATCAAGGAGTCAGAGGCGAGTCGTAGCCCCCATTTGACGTCCTTTCTTGTTCAGTTATCTTAAGGTAACATTCGCTGAGTTATATCCGGACGCACGCCTAATTTAACTTACTGTGCTGGTCACTCACGACATAATATTATGCATTGGCAATATTGTTCAGTGCTTAGAGATTGTACAGAGCAGTACTGGAGCGAGTTCTCTCGTAGACTACGTGCGAACACTAAGGCAAGGGTTTTATAAATGTTTCGAGCAAGAAGGACTTTTCGTCTCACCAGGTCAGCTTTTTGTTTTTGCGAACAGCAAAGTTTGTCTACGTAAATTCATTCCAGGCTCGTCCGCGTTCCTGCTAGGCATAGTTAAACTAAATTGCACGAATGTGATCAAGTAAAGTGCTCTACTTCCTGAATCGGTCGGTCAGGCCCACAAATAATTATACTCGCTTGCTGATGCTAAATACTCGAATGCGACGTCGACCAACTGTGACAGTGTCGTTCGGTCACTCAGGACATCAACCCAATTGGCGGGATTGACTATCCTGCATGTTACAAGGCATGCAGAACTGTACTTGATCGTGTTGAAGATTGAGGTACCTGTATAGCTTTAAGCGATAAATTATCAGGAAGCCGCACACCACCATCCCTTGAATGTCATCGCGGCTGAACAACAGTTTTCATGATGAGTGATTTAGTCCTCGTAGTCGGCATAAAGTGGCCGTTGCGCTCTTCGGATTTGACGCCAAGCGCTTTTTGTGTCTGAGGATGGTGAACAAAAGGGAAACGCCCTGATCGCAATACTCCAGAACAGCTCATGCGACCAATCGGACACCTTATCAAGAACGTGCCACGGCCGTTTCCGCGTATATTTGTGGATGCGTATTTGGCCACGCATTAAACTTAGCTTTCCCCTTATCCTTGCTATAGCAAAGATACGGGCACCCCAACCCAATTTTCACCGTCGTCTTCGGAGTCGTCGTGGTTTCGTATAAAGTCCAAGTGCGATACCATCGCAGCCGCGCACCGTATGGTGTGCGGAAGAGGGAAAACGTCTGATCGTCAGTCGAAAAGGACGGTGGCTTGACGCAGCGGCGTCGTCTCGCGCGCGCGAGGGCTGGGCGGAGCGGATAGACGTGTGCGCGGGAGGAGGTAGGGGGTGGAAAAGAAGAAAATTACGTTAGTTTGCATGTCCCCTTCTACTGTCGCTGTGGCTGCACATGGCACGGCTGAGCGCGACCGCGTGTGCATTATCTTGGAGGTAACCAAGCTCGAATGCTGGGTGACCGAGGTATCTGTCGCTTTGTGTACGCTGGCTTCTCGCGCGCCTAGTTCGCGTTTCCGCGAGAGGCAGCCCCGAAGGCAAGTTCTCCCGCCGCTGCTGGCACCCTTCATCACGCCCGCGCTCTGACAGGGAGTGTTTGTGGACATCGAGTGAGATGTGTTCGTTTTTGCCTGTGTGCGCATGACACAGTGTTTGTTTGGCATACTTAATGTTGTTAGTAAGGCGAATGTTCACAGCATGTTATAAAGCTGATAAAACTACTAACCTTGTTTCGTATAGGTAATAGCTTGCTATCGCAATCAATACTCCACCTTTCGGCAGAAACTACAACTTTTCTTTTACCTCATTTCATGTTTGTGTCTTAACGACATTTTATCGGACTCTCGGTATCATTGCACCAGGATGACACCTTCAAACACTTGAAATAAAAGTTTCTTTTTTTTGGAATGGCATTATTGGATTCGCAGCCACCGTATCTTGTCCGAGAGGCATCGATAGCGACAGCGTCGACGTTTGCCAATTTCAGCTGCTTCACTGTTGCCAAAATCTACTATGGCCGTTTCTAATACAATCACCAACTCGTCTTTAATTCGAGCGTGGTTATTCGACAACCAGTTCGCACTGCTCGAGTTGCACAGCCCCTCCAGCAGTGCGAACTCTTTTCAGTTCAAATGACCGGACACGCACACCACCAAGTTTGTATACTGAAGTGTCCGATCTTCAGTCACTGAATGCATTGAATTGGTTTTTGAATCAATCGGCCTACTGCTCGTCGAATGTGTTCGAGCTCGATATCAGCGGGGATCGCCTCTCCCTTAAAACAGATTTTCGCAACACGCGTGATCTCGAGTTGGCACGTCTGCCTTAATACTTCGAGCGTATAGTGAACAGCTCCGTGCTTACAAACACCCGCTGAAACAGCATCATAACGACCTCCCCAAGATTGGCGTGGCACCACTTTGGCTGAAGATTATACAAGTACAAGGCCTGCACATTATACAAGGCCTGGAAATCCGCAACTATCTACGCAGAAGTCATATTACCATCAATGAGCTCTATGCGCAAACCATTCCACTTTCACACGAAAGCCCATGCGCTGAACCGGATGCGCGGCAACATTATAGAAGTACGCGGGTGAGCGCCAATTGTGGACTTCATCGCTTTCACAAGTACATATTCATTATTGTCACATTTAATCTTTAGCTTCTTCTTTAGTTGTTCACGCGTTTCGAAATAATGCGCTCGGTCGGCCTCAGTATCTCACGCGGTACTCTTAGTACATTCCTTATCTAAGCGCCATCGGTTTCAACATTGAAGGTTTGGCTTTCACCAATTGTTTTATTGGAAACAAGAGGCAGAAACAAATGCCGAAATGCCCTTTTGAGAGTGGTTGTTGTTATGCTTTATAAAGGTTCACGGTAGCTTCAGGCAATTGCCTTCCGCATGTGCGGTGACAAATACCAAACTTGTTCATTTTATACACACGTCATCGCGGAGAAACCATGCTGGTCCCGAAAACTAGCTTCACCACATCAGTCGCATGTGCACATATGCAACGCAACCCGGCCACGGCGGCCGCATTTCCATGGGGGCGAAATGCGAAATCACCCGTGTACTTAGATGTAGGTGCACGTTAAAGAACCCCACGTGGTCGAAATTTCTGCAGTCCTCCACTACGGCGCGCCTCATAATCAGAAAGTGGTTTTGGGACGTAAAACCCCATAATATTTTTGCACGTACGCACACAACATGGCAAGGGAGAAAAAATGGGAGATTTCGAAATCACTACAGGCTTTTAGGGCTTCTGTCGCAGCTTGCGCTCTTTATGATGTACGCCTACTAATATTTAGCCAAGGTGCCGAAGTGTTCAAGTGTGCTATAATGATTATCGATTTTCACGGTCATATAAGGCAAGTTACGTTGCATAGTTTTAAGAACACAACCACATATTAAAGACGCTCATACACAAGGTGTTGCGTATAATTTAGTTTATGCTAGAGCTTGTTTGTGTAGCCTTATCATATTGAAGTTTTGTTAGAGTAACGTTTCTCGCATTGTGCTGTTTCTTTGCGAGCGACAGGCGCCTCGGCGGGCATTGGCGAATGCACGGCGAAGCATTTTGCTTCGCTTGGCTGCTGGCTCTCCCTCACTGGGCGGAACACCGAGAATCTGGAGAGAGTGGCCGAGGCTTGCTGCGCACAGGGGCTTCCTCGGGACAAGGCAAGTAGCCTGCGGTGCCGAGCTGAACATTTATTCATGCAGATCACGAAACCGGCGCTTGGAGAACTGTCCAGATCGCATCCACACCAACTTCAATATTGGCTGATATTATCGCAACTGTGATTGTAGGCTTAAAATCAACAAAGCAGAACCTCTGTATGTTTAAAGAGTAACGATCGGGGTTCCTTGTTAAACCGTATCACAATTCTGCTACAGATACACTATACCTACAAAGATGCTAAAACAAGGAAACCGAGGAAATACCAGTTAACAAGGACGTCAAAAAAGTTTTCTTCATTATTTTTGCTTCGTGATTGCAAAGGATACTGAAGGTCCTAGTTTAGGAAAGATGAGGTGTAATATTTTGCGTGACGTCACAAAATATGCAGTTTTATGGTGATAGTGTTCTGTTGATCGATACAGGATGTACCTTGCAAAAGATGACTGAGGGCCTCTAGAGGCAAAATAGGTATGAATTTACTAATCGTCAGGAACATAAGTAACCTCCAATAGCACGACAAAAATACATTTCTGTAACGAAAAGCTCGTCTCTTGAAAAATCACAAGACTATAATACTTATCCTAGACCGTTCGCCCCAGTGGCATTGGAGCGGGCGAAAGACGTCTCCGTGCGACTAAGTATAAGTGATATCGTGAGCCAGGGAAATTTACAGGCATGGAATTCTGTCGGTTAACGCGAGACCGGGGTGTCTGTAGGTCGTTGGGCAAGACCGTCGCTCTGCAATGTACAGTCGGTGTCACCCTTGTGTAGAGCGCCGAAATGGGGGCCGCCGGGCCGGTCCGCAGCCAGCCAGCCAGCAAGGCCTAAAGGTAGCTGCTGGCTCGAGATAAAAAGCGCCTGGGCACGCGCGGCAGGCGCATCTAAACTCGGGCCCAGCCACTACCGTTAGACGTCGCTGGCAGGCTGCGGAGGGCCCGGCGGCCGACATTCGCACGCTCTACACAAGGGTGACGCCGACTGTACATAGGATAGGCTGATGACAAAGTAGCATGTGACTTACTTCGCTTTGAGGGCATTCACTCGAAACAAATAGAATGGCGTTTGATTAACTTTTACGGTGCGCTTCATACTCATAAAAGTATCATCGCCTACTGTGAAGTCAGCCGCCGTGCTCTTAAATCTTTGACTTGCGATTAGCTCTCCACACACTCATATTTTTAAGGTTTTCCTAGAAAGGAACGAAAGCTTGGAAAATGTATTTTGCTATTCGTCAGGATGACGAAACGAGGCATGAAGTAGCGCAGTTTTTAGGAGAAATGTTTACTTCTTCTTAGCAGCACATTGCGCAGAAATGAAAAAGAATCAGAAAGGCAGTTGGAGAATATGAAGTTAGTATGACGAATAAGGTAATTACATAATCATAACAAGAAGCGCGCAACCTGCAGCTCTACTTGTGATCATGACTCGACTTTCTGGCTGAATGACCAGGGCTCCCTCCATGAGCTGGCAGGTTCTCTATTGGCCCATGAAGCCACGTTCCGATGGGCGCAACTAAACAACCCTTATGTGCTCGGCGTTAGATTCCCATTAAAGAATCTCACTCGGTCAAAACTTGTTCGGCGCGCTTCACGATGGTGTTCATCACAGAGTTCCTTGTTTTCGGTGTTTTTGACCGAATTCAGCGAATGTATTTCAGCCTTGATTATTTTTCTGAAGAATTAAGCGCTTATCTGCGTTTATTTTTCTTTTAATTTCCAAGTAACCTAAATCGTGAGATTAAGGTTCTCTGTTTTGAATGGTCACACGACATAAACAGATACACCAACTATAGAAGGACGCATCCACAGTGCCGAAAGTAACTTTATTCCGATGAAATATTCACAGTGATGGTAGATCAATACAAGTACAGTCGTACAACGCGCATTACAACTTGTTGCAGTATAGAAAGGTACACTCAACAATGTTCGTGTTAGTGATGGTAGCACGCTCCTTTCGAATTATAACGCTTAGAATAAATGCGCCTTCCAATTAGCGCTAGAAACTGATAAGGTGACAGTGTGAGTGCTCAGCGGGATTTGATAGGTTTGATAGTGTGCACCATGTAGATTAGATTTTTTATTAAATCATCCATGAGTTACGGCATGTCGTCCCTGCCAAGGCACCAGCCTCAAAATGTACTCATGGTGCGCTAAGCAACTTGACGGCTCAGTCCAGAGCATACGATTAATGTACGGAGTATGCACCGAGTATTCCCCAGAGTATCTAAACACTGAACCAAATTATTCGCTCGCACAGTGCATTTCCGTGGCAAGATCGCTTCCAACAGTCTGCGACTGTATTTAGTATTAGTGGCATAGCACGTGTGCTGGCATGGCACTGTCCTGGTGCAGTAATGATCGTCTGGCAAGTCTGAAGACTCGAAACATCAGCAATGGAGCTCATCACTGAGTGATCGTGCCAATGACTGAGTAAAGCACAAAAATCAACTCCTACTTGATACACCGCTGTACTGAATTATTGACAGTATAATAGATCAATTGCCCTTAAATGGATCGCCAACTGTCTATAATGCGTCATGACATGTTGGTGCAAATGAAAAGACCAGAATTTATAGTGATATGATAGAGCATGCAGTTCACGATTTAAGCATAGATTTTGATTGTAAATTTGCGCCGAAAGTGGCGAAAATTAGCCTTGAAAACTTGGTTCTAGAGGTGTAGTATATGAGATTACTGCCCCTAAGTCAGCTGTTATAGTCTGCTGAAGAATTATTGTTAAACATCGCCGTCTTAGTATTACGTATCCGTATTACGTATTACGTAGGCGTTTTTTTTTCAGATCAAATCAAACCGTCAAGAAATTACTTGTGGATGTTTTTGTTTCTGTTTTGCTTAAAAGAGAAAACACGTAACTCTAATCATGACCACTTTGTTGCATTAGAACGTGAAAGCCCAAAAAACAAACAGAAAAAGCAGACTCTTTCCCTGCCATAAATGCAGCTGTATATGCTGTGTCATATGTAACTTTACTATAGACATACCGGCTCGTCTGTCGCTAGTGCGTGGAAAGTGTTGTTTTGGTAATAATTAGGAATTGTTTTATTGGCCAGAATACATGCAGACGTCTGTTGCCTATGGTGATTGATTAGAGCGAAAAAAGGCAGTATTCTTTTCGCGGTGCAATTGTCTATACCCAGAAGGGTTTGGGTGCCAGCTAGTTGGTACGGATCATTATGCCCATTATGTACCCTTTAGGTACCCATTATACCCATTATGTATCCTATGCTGACATTTGTAAAACTAGTTTTTCATGACAAACTTGCGACATCGGAAGACTTAGTTTACTTGAGTGACCGCTCCGTACTAACATTTCACTCTCCTAAGATTTCGCACCAAATAAGAGGTACAACTTTAAAATTCTGCCATTTTGAAAGTTTATATATTTAGTTGACTTCCGGAATGTACAGACTAAATGATAATAAAGTGTGTACCTTTTTAATTAACCGATATTCCCAGGACAACTCTGTCGGTGAAAAAGTTTTAGTTTCTCTGAATTGTGAAGAGTTGTTGAACAAAGGCTCTCACCAGAGGGAACGCTTCGGTGAGCGGAAGTGCTTTCACAAGCCCAAGCAATGCTTTCCTTTCGAAGAAAGTAATTTCAAATAAAGTAACCGTTGCCCACCCGAAGACATGGTTTCTTGTCGAAACAATAACTTTAGTTACACTCTTTGAGCTACCAGTGCTGATGACTTCAAGTCCCTTATCTTCCTGTGAACCACTCTTTTGTTTTAATTACTCCTGCCCATGAATATTGCGAGGTCTTAAAAGGCAGAATTGAACTGGGAAGAATATAAAATTGAGAGCATAATTCACGTTTGGCTCTAAGCACATGGCCACATGTAGACCAAAAATCCCAACGCTCTATAAACTTTTCTAGTGGTGCATCGCCAAAATGCTCCTTATTCTTAGCACGCAACTTTGTGTAGGGGGAACGAGTTTCGTGAGTCACTCTAGCTAAATAAATGTGAAACCATCTGTTTTTCTTGCAGTAAGTTACTAAAATTTATACCGTCATATTACATCGAAATTCACAGGAAAGACCTACAGGGCACAAACGATTAACAGTGGCTGCAAAATGCATGTCTAATGTCTCGAGGCAACATTTCGACAAGACGGCTCATGATACAGATCGCCTCGCGAGAACATTGGCTGCAGCCTTACACAAGTCCCTTTTTCGATTTCTTCTGATAAGATTACACATCTACATGTTACTAAACATTTTGTTCATGATTGTCCGGCACTGTTCTTTCTATAATCCACCTCGTCATTTATATTCTGGTACTTGTCGGAGTCACAGTGCGAGCGTTCAGCTATTTAGCTCACTCCTTGTTACACCTTGTGTACTTCATTGGTACATTGCTGCCTAATGCTTTCCAGGTTCTTGTCGTGCCTGGTGACGTAGCGGTGGAAAAGGATGTCGAGAATGTGGTGCAGAAGACAGCGAAGCACTTCGGCAAAATTGATATTCTCGTAAGTTCAAGGCTCCGTGAACGACTAATAAAGGCTTTAACGCATGTCATCGTTAAGTAGCTGGTATCACGTCGGAAGAACACAAAAACAATTGAACAGCTACGCTAAAGGAAGAGTTCCTTCCCATTAGGAATCTTCGGATGAACGTTTGATGAACCTTGGGAACAGAAGCAAGAGCCTACACAACATGAACTACGCAATCTGGGGTTAAAATACAGCGTTCAATTAGGATTTGACATTATGGCTGAGCGGTAAAAACAGGACGGAAATGAAGCAGTCATGAATAATACTGAAAATCAACTGCTACTATTTGACTGAGCTTTAGTGCAGTTTCTCTGGCAAAATGTCAACCATGACCCCCTAGTCAGCGGTAAATTTTGTCATGAGAGCAAAGTTGACGAATGATTCGTTACTACTACTGAATCCTTGATAATGGGAATGTGCATATGTGATTGAGAAGTTTATGTGTACGTCGCTACATAATGTGACACCTATCCTTTAACCGGCTGCGCATATGTTAGCACAGCCCTAGGCTATGCCTGCAACATCACATTCCGAAAGAAAAAAGAAATTTTTGTCGCTTTATCAAGAATGTATTCGCAGCGCCTTATGGAAAGCATCCTGTGCATCCTGCAAAATGTGTAAGGGCCCACTAGAGTACAAAAACGACGTAACCAATTACGTAAGAATGTCCATTAATTTGCGCATTAGTAAAACGTTAGTGCCTAACTTATGTTACAGCTACTGAGTATTTTACAGTGTCATGTAGCAGCCGTGCTCGCTTCCTATTAGTAGTGAACACGTTTGTTTTGCAGAGGGTGAATGAGCTCTAGTGCAAATAAAGGACCTTCCTACTAGCGGCTCCCGTTCTAGCCTGCGCCGTTCGAGCCTGCCACACGAGCAGATGGTAGCAACTCCTCTGCTTCCCTGAAAACTCAGCGCTTGCGTATAACCCTTTGGAGAGGACACGTTTCGCTGTAATCTAAGGGGTTGCGTATCCCTCTCACTTAATGACCGGGGAGAATGGCTCCACATACATAAACGATAAAAGTATGCTTTTCTTCCAAGTGGTTTAAGCAAGCGACCCTCTCTTAACGACTTGCAACACATTTCACGTCAAGAAGTAATTACGTTAGTTAAATATATCCATTGGATCCCGGAACCCCACAGTTCTACTATGCGCGCTTTACCATTTCTTCACAGCGGAAGGTCGTATTGTGTGCGAGAAAACAAAACAAGAAAATCATCTTCCATTGTGACCTTACACTCCTAGATCATAGAATGGTTTTAATACGTCACACGAACGGCAGTCTCAGCAAACTCTAAAATTCATTATTTTTGTTATAGAAATAAACATGAAGCAAACTTAGCCCGCCTGCCCTTGGGTACTTACTGCACTTAATGGTAATTTTAGTGCACTAAGCGGTGATTAGATAGAAATGGTAGTATCTCGCTAACGCTGCGTACCATCACACTCGAACGCATCGCTAACGTAAATATAGTAAGAACAAAATCCTCTCATTACTGGGGTGTAAGCCCAGTATCTCTGCTATCGTGATTAAAATTATGCCTTGATGGTACTGTTAGGAGAACATAATGTGCTAAGCTTTTATTATGCGAGTTACATCAATCGGAGCGTCCTGAACAGTTTGGCCTAGTTCATGGCCAGCTAGCTACCCAGCAAGAAACAGTTTTTTTCAAGCGAAGACTAGTGTTGATCTTTTATTAGTTAAATATAATTTGGTCGTCTGTGGCTGCCAGCCATGCGAAGGGTGCTTGGCATAGGAGCTGATTCGCGGAGTCATCGACTTTCGGCTGCGGTGGCCTTGTGAGGTTTTATAAAGTCCGCATACCGGTCAAACAATGTAAGCAACTATAATATACGAAACTGATTGCGATGCCATATACGAGGTAATATATAGACCTGACATAGCTTCTCTAGCTTGCGAGTGAGTAACAGAATAATTCTAATCCTTCAGATGGATGACACCAAAGGAACAACATCGTTTGCACGAAAACTGGATATGCATAGTCGGCTAATAAACAAAATGACGCAAACTAAATTTTTATGCTGAACAAAAACAGCACGTATTGCTATTTTCGAACTGTATCTGGTGAGTATGCAAGCATATTCACTTGGGACGACTAATGCATGCGCCGTCAAAAGTACGGTACATAACCACTTCTGCTCGAATTGCACTTACACAAAGCGCTGTTTTATGCATTGAGGCACGAAAAAAAGAATGAAACGCGAATGTATGTTTGTCGCACAATTTAAATGAATTTCTAGAATCTAGTTTACCCTGAGAATCTCTTCCATGTGGGTACGCCTTGCAAACACAAAGGCTACAATTAATAAATCACAATATGGGCGGCAAAGTAGCTAATTAAAACTTATTCAATGACATCTTGTAAATAGCTGAATATGCTTTTTTTACTTATCGTTGAAGTAATGCACACCTCATTCAGCAATTCAGCAGAAGGACCAAAATATCGGTGTCTGCAACGGGCAATGCTTTAAAAATGCGCATAAGCTAAAAACCACCCATAAGCTAAAACCAAGCTAACCAAACATAACCAAACATAAAAAACCAAACATAAGCTAAAAACCAAGCAGAAAAAAAAATCTTTCAGGTAACAGATTTCCCATATGGTCGCTCACAATTGGCAAGGACATGTATGCAGTCAAAGATAAGCAGTGCAACGTCATTAGTTGCTTCTATTAGGTATCTGATAACCCGTCGTCTCTCGTGTGCACAATTGAATGGCCAACGCGAGCGGAGGAATTAGGCTGTTTTCTTGCTGTAGCCGCGCCTTGCCTTCCAAGAACTGCCGCCAATTCAATTGCCGACACAGAGGATCATCAACATCAAGTTTACAGTGTGCACTGCCCTGAGCATGTGTCTCACAGCAGACGTTCTAACCGTGTACTTATTTAGTTAATGAGATCACTGTCAGGACTTTTACGGCGTCACAGAGTGGATTGGGAGTAAATCATGCTCAAAGTGGCAGTCTTGAGTGAAGTAAAACACGGGTTCCTGGCGATGGAGGCGAGGAGTTCTTTCAATTGAGGTGACATCTTTGGCACGAGCGAATGGAAATACATGTTGGTCGGATAGAATGGCACGCGAACTTTTAAGCGAAGGTCGATAGGAGATGAAACCTAGGAAGGTTGAGTGAATAGTTGCATCACTCCAGGCTTGAACTTATTTACTTTTTCCCTTTCGTTTTCCAGATCAGTGAAGTGCTTATAACTCATTCCCCGGACTACCTTATTACCTTAAAATGCTGTGTTCTTTATCTGGAATCGTTGTTTTGCATATGCCGAATTATCAGTATGCATGACCCGGAGAAATCGTTACCAGCCCGAGGTCCAGGATAGACAGGCTCTCACAGGAAGATTTGAAGAGAGGCTTCAAATGATCGATGGTGGTCCAAGAAATTATGTTTGTGGAGGGGAAGTTTCGACAAGTGCCTTCCTCCTGGCATAAACAAGCCGTCTTGTCAAACCAGTACCTCAAGTAAAATTTCTTCTTCAACTGTTTATCATACGCATCACATGTCCTCGAAACTGCAAAGAAAACTATGCGTTTTTTTGGCAGCTATCTGTTGCTTACCGTCGACTGAAAGAACATTTTTCCTTACACTGGGTTTCCTGTGCATTGCTGATTTCTGAAGTGGTTTGATGGCTTTTCCCTGGAAGTGGCCATTCACCTGCATGGTAAGGGCGTCAAATACCAAAAGCGTGCGTTTTGGATGGTTACTTCATTCTTGGGTCCCAATAATATCCGAGGGCTGGCTAGGCTGAGTAATGTCCCAGTTGTGTGAAGTTGTGACACTAACGTCACAACTTCACACAAGTAACCCAACTAAAGGTAAATAACCGCCTCTATTACGCCTCTCGCCACGCAGGTTTTGAGACGTGCCCCGCCACCAGACGTGGATGGTGTGCAGAGCCTATACGTATGGGTAAAGAAATAAAGAAGGTGTTAGTTTTGAAAGGAAAGGCAACAAAGCCTACATTACATCTTTATTAACGTCAATGTCAAGCAACAAAGAAAGATACTGTGACAAGAATGATGAAGTAGAAAGCTGCAAAGCCAGATTACAGAATATAGTTATTTGTTTTGGTGTCGTGTCACCGAGATTGTCGCTGTACACATTTTATCTGATTGAACGTGTGAACGGTATTCGCCGAAATACGTGTTACAATATTGGGTCATTACGCCAATATATTAAAGAATCAGGCGGGAGGATGACCACTTTGAAGTGAGATCTTATACTCTCATGGGGGTATATTTGTAGGGACAATAAGACATAGCGACTCTGACGTTATATTGTTTCTATTTTGCTGCGTTCTTTCTGTTACAGGTTAACAATGCTGGAATTGCCTTTGGAGGATCCATTCAAAGTGCCTCAGCGGAAGACTTCAACAGAGCATGGCAGACGAACTTCCTTGGTCCGCTCTGCATGATTAAAAACGCTGTGCCTTACTTGCGTCAAACTAAAGGTATAATTATATTCCATCGGGTGCTATCGCTCTGCGACATTCTTCGCTGTGCACAAGGCCATGTCCTAGGCACGAGAGTGCGCATTAAAGCGTTAGCTGTTTCTTTCGTCAGCCTATTATATCTATGTAATGCTTGATACCTAATACTGGAATACATGTTCTTTACGACTGCGAATGCAATGCTTTTGTTCGCACCGCCAAAGCTGGTGCGAATGTGGCGCGGTAATCTCTCATTTGGCCACAATTGTGTTTCTTGTTGTGAGTTGACCATGATCAGCACTAAAAGGAATGATGTACCCCGTCAAAGACTCGCATTGTCTTTTAAGTTGTCAGTATTTGATGAATTTTCTCGTTTCTTTACATATATTTCAGGTAGCATCGTCAACATTTCTAGCGTTATGTCGTTGATATCGGTGAGTGTAATATCAAATATTATCACACCACTGTGTTCTTCGACCTTTATAGGCCTTGTACCCTTCGTATCACGCTACTACAGCTTTAAGCAACATTGCCACCCATGGCAGTGACTTCATTAACCGTCTTTGAAGCGGACGACTGTGCTGGGCCGTAGTTGAAGGTGCTCAGCGTGATAAGCGTGCTTTACGAGCTCCTAGAGCTTTTAGGATTCTCAATCGAGCATTTATAACGTCAAATAGTAAGAGGGCTACCGCCCACATACCGTATTGTGCATTTACGACAAAAAACACGCCTTCAGATGCTTATTCGTTGGGACATTCGGAGCGCCAACTCTCATTTCTCATGTAATGTATTTTGGAGCTTCCCAAGCGGTCATACCGAACAATACAATAACTAAATACATGCAATCATCACATTCATTCTGAGCAGTTGCTGGGTGCTGTGCCCCTGTTAAGTAAATAAATACATAAATCAGCAAGTGAATTAATCAATCAGCTAAGCGATGAAACTGTTTTGTACAGCTCAAAAGAGGACGTACAAAATATATGGACCGATAACCCAGGGTGACTAGTTTCCTGTCTAATGCCATACGCAACCAAGACGCGCCGGTCAGCTGTGAATACGATCTTGCCATGTGGTATCATGAGGCAGCGCATAACGTATGAAAAAGAAACAGTGCTACGTTTTGTTTTCCGGGGGCCCACGAGCCATCGCCAGATGAGAACATCATTTAAAAAAATGCACCTTTTTTCCATCTAACTACGGGACAATATTGGCGGATGTACTGGCTAAGGACGTAGTCTGCACATCAAGTTGGCCGGAACACCAACGCTGTGCTTCTGCATAGTCCAATTCATCGGGCAAGTCGGCGACTACGACGCTTACCCCTCGTGTCAATCCTTAATGCTGCGAAGTCTGTTGCGACACTGAAAAGTTATCCGGTTGTAGCTATAGGTTGTCCACCTCAGTAAAAGTGGATGCTATTACTAGTAAGGCAACAGTAAATCATAGGTAACCAAAAATTTACTATAGCGAGACCTTCAGCATACGTGACCTGAAGCATACGTGCATTATGTGCCCTGGCTTCTAAATATTGCTACTGAGTATTCAAGTGCATTACCGGCTCTTTGGTGGCTTCATCTTTACAACACCTGTTAGCATCAAGACTGTCGTACTCAGCGTTGCTGTTTAGCAGTCTGCAAAGCATAATTTCTCAGAGTTCGCCAAAACAAAGTAACCTTACAATGACGTTATGAGTGATGACATTATGTGCTGAAATATTTTTTGAAAGGACATGGCGCGCGCAACGTCAACATCTGATTCTTTCACATAAAATTTTTAAAAAGTGGCTCTCTATTTTATTGGGGAAATCAGGTTCTCACCTGTCTAGAAGCCTAACTGAAGCGCTAGTTGTTGTAGTGTAATTTTTCGTAGGGGGTAGGAGGAATTTCCATTATTTCTAAATTAATCTTTGTATAAAATTGTTTTGGAGCAGTAAGCTCCTGTTTATTTCCTCATTTTTGTTAGTAAGGGGACGTTGGTGGCTTTAAACTTACTAATTTTCACACTTACCACGGCAAGTTCTTTTTATGTTTGGCTAACTTCCCAAGTGAATTTCTTAAATTGTTGATTCGCGAAGCTAACCGACTGCCTGAAAGTTGGCTCTTTTCTTTCGATAAATCTGGTAATGTCCCCCTTTAATTCATCTTGTATAGCAGCATTGCCACCCGTAAAATACGACAAAGTCTTTGCCAGCTCTTTTATAGTAGTGGGCGGTTTATCACCCATCCATGCAGTCTTTGACACATCGGTCCAGGAGGTGGGTTTTAAGTTTCGAGTAAATCGTACACACACCTTCATGAAGCAAGTTCAATCTCGAGCCATTGCTCATCTTCTTAGCTACTTGGAGTGACTGCGAATGAACCCTTATGGGCTCCTAGAAAATTTTAGTTTTGGAATAGTTGATTGATTCTGCAAGTCTAGGTACAGTAGTGTGCCTACACTACTGCATTCAACGCACATGTTCGAACCTATGTGAAGTGAAACTTCGCTTAAGGAGCTAATGAAATGCTGCGAATTTCCTCTCTTTATTTGTGCGTCTCTGGCACAAAAGAAACTGTCGAGTGCATGTACTATCGCACACCATGCGACGCAATGTTAGAAATTTCACATCGACTTGTAGTTATTCATGTATTCTTGTTTTTTCTACAAGTATGTCGCCCGCTTCTTGGCCGATTGCCCCTTATGGGCATGTGCCATTGTTAGAAATATTAATCCTCATCAACACGAAGACGCGCTTCTTGGCCAATGACCCATTGTGGGATTTACCATAGTGTGCAATTCACTATCATCAACACGCGGCAACAATCCCAAACGGCTAATTTGGCGTTAAGATATGCACCACCTGCTTCTTAAAAAAAAATTGCCGTCTCGAGTGTCTGCCATAGTATAAAATTATCACAATCACATTGATTGGGATGTCGAACCGGAAAAAAAACACCTTTTCCGTTCGGCTTGAACGCGGCCCAGTTTCCTTGCAGTCCAGGTGAATAACTTACAAAGCTTCTTGTTCCTAAGTGATCTACGCCATTGGCAGCTATCTTCGCTCATATTATGTTCAGCATTAGGATTAGTTTGATTGTTTTCTTACAATCAATTTTAGGGTAAGTTCTTTTGTAAATGAAGGCCCAATTCCGGCTCGGGTAAATAAAAATTTATAACGGTTCGCCAAGCTGTTCGCAACCCTGATCCTGTTCACGAACTGATTCAGCATAGCAAGCTTTATGCTGTGGTATATGGTGATATAGGAGGTTGTACAGGTCTACGCCCCTACATCCAGTCATGATGACCAGGAAGTCGAAAACTTCTATGAAGACGTGGAATCGGCGATCGGTAAAGCCAAAGCAAAATACACTATACTGATGGGCGACTTCAATGCCAAGGTAGGCAAGAAGCAGGCTGGAGACAAGGCAGTGGGAGAATATGGCATAGGCACTAGGAATAGCAAGGGAGAGTTATTAGTAGAGTTTGTGGAACAGAATAATATGCGGATAATGAATACCTTCTTCCGTAAGCGGGATAGCCGAAAGTGGACATGGAGGAGCCCGAACGGCGAGACTAGAAATGAAATAGACCTCATACTCTGCGCTAACCCTGGCATCATACAAAAGGTGAACGTACTCAGCAAGGTGCGCTCCAGTGACCGTAGGATGGTAAGAACTCGAATTAGCCTACACCTGAAGAGGGAACGGAAAAGCTGGTACATAAGAAGCCGATGAATGAGTTAGCGGTAAGAGAGAAAATAGAGGAATTCCAGATCAAGCTACAGAACAGGTATTCGGCTTTAACTCAGGAAGAGGACTTTAGTGTTGAAGCAATGAACGACAATCTTGTGGGCATCATTAACGAGTGTGCTATACAAGTCGGCGGTAACTCCGTTAGACTGGATAACAGTAAGCTATCGCAGGAGACGAAAGATCTGATCAAGAAACGCCAATGTATGAAAGCCTCTTACCCTACAGCTAGAATAGAACTGGCAGAACTTTCGAAGTTAATCAACAAGGGTAAGGCAGCTGACATAAGGAAGTATAATATGGATAGAATTGAACAAACTCTCAGGAACGGAGGAAGCCTAAAAGCAGTGAAGCAGAAACTAGGAATTGGCAAGAATCAGAAGTACGCGCTAAGGGACAAAGTCTGCAATATCATTACTAATATGGATGAGATAGTTCAAGTGGCTGAGGAGTTCTATGGAGATTTATACAGTAGGAGTGACACCCACTATGATAATCGAAGAGAGAATAGTCTAGAGGAATTCGAAATCCTACAAGTAACGCCGGAAGAAGTAAGGAAAGCCTTGGGAGCAATGCAAAGGGGGAAGGCAGCCAGGGAGGATCAGGTAACAGCAGATTTGTTGAAGGATGGTGGGCAGATAGTTCTAGAGAAACTGGCTACCCAGTATACGCATTGCCTCATGACTTCGAGCGTACCGGAATCTTGGAAAAAACGCTAAAATAATCCTAATTCATAAGAAAGGGGACGCCGAAGACTTGAAAAATTATAGACCGTTCAGCTTACTGTCCGTTGCCTACAAAGTATTTACTAACGTAATTGCAAATAGAATCAGGAACACCTTAGACTTCCGTCAACCAAAGGACAAGGCAGGATTCCGTAAAGGCTACTCAACAATAGACCATATTCACACTATCAATCAGGTGATAGAAAAATGTGCGGAATAGAACCAACCTTTATATATAGCTTTCATTGATTACGAGAAAGCGTTTGATTCAGTCGAAACCTCAGCAGTCATGGAGGTATTGCGGGATCAGGGTGTAGACGAGCCGTATGTAAAAATACTGAAAGATATCTATAGCGGCTCCACAGCCACCGTAGTCCTCCATAAAGAAAGCAACAATATCCCTATAAAGAAAGCCGTCAGGCAGGGAGATACGATTTCTCTTATGATATTCACAGCGTGTTTACAGGAGGTATTCAGAGACCTGAATTGGGAAGAATTGGGGATAAGAGTTAATGAGAATAGCTTAGTAACTTGCGATTTGCTGATGATATTGCCTTGCTTAGTAACTCAGGGGACCAATTGCAATGCATGCTCACTGATCTGGAGAGACAAAGCAGAAGAGTGGGTCTAAAGACTAATCTGCAGAAAACTAAAGTAATGTTTAACAGTCTCGGAATAGGACCGCAATTTACGATAGGTAGCGAGACACTGGAAGTGGTAAGGGAATACATCTGCTTCGGGCAGGTAGTGACTGCGGATCCGGATCATGAGACTGAAATAATCAGAAGAATAAGAATGGGCTGCGGTGCGTTTGGCAGCCATTCTCAGATAATGAACAGCAGGCAGCCATTATCCCTCAAGAGAAAAGTGTATAACAGCTGTGTCTTACCAGTACTAACCTACGGGGCAGAAACCTGGAGGCTTACGAAAAGGGTTCTACTCAAATTGAGGACGACGCAACGAGCTATGGAAAGAAGAATGTTGGGTGTAACGTTAAGGGATAAGAAAAGAGCAGATGGGTGAGGGAACAAAGGCGAATTAATGATATCTTAGTTGAAATCAAGAAAAAGAAATGGGCATGGGCAGCAGACGTAATGAGGAGGGAAGATAACTCATGGTCATTAAGGGTTACGGACTGGATTCCGAGGGAAGGGAAGCGCAGCAGGGGGCGACAAAAAGTTAGGTGGGCGGATGAGATTACAAAGTTTGCAGGGACAACATGGCCGCAATTAGCACATGACCGGGGTAGTTGGAGAAGTATGGGAGACGCCTTTGCCCTGCAGTGGGCGTAACCAGGATGATGATGATGATGATGATGATGATGATGATGATATGGTGATATGTTGTACAGTTTTATCGACTTGTAGAGAAGGCGCATGCGCACGTTTTGTCACAGTGGAAAGAAACGCACTCTCTGCAAATGTGAGCGAGAAACGAAGTCATTTTACATGAATATGAATCAAGTTGAAGTGTGCACAGCTACAACAGCTGCACTCATAAAGGCGGTCATCTTAAGCAGTGTTAACGGAAGAGTGTGCTACGTGTTGCGGCGATTCGACGTACCCATTCCTGCAGTCGCTCGTTCCCGCGTTTCGTTTTGGCGATCCATACTCAGTAAGGACAGCAGTTTAATAATAAATAAGAGTTTCCGAAAGCAAGATTTCCGAATTGAATTGCATACGAGAATTCAAGAAGAACGACCGTTGAATATGGAATGTTTGAAATTTATAAAATGAAAACACGAGAAGTACCGTGGAGTTAGGCAACAAAAGGCTTGTTTACAGAGTGAGGCATGATCCCGTCTGGTGCACATTGTCTATGAAAGTAATGCGAGAAAAAAAGAAACCGGACATCCCGAATGCTTATAGTAGAGTGCAGTGCTTGTTGAAAGTGCTGTGGCGCCTGGAGATGTCTAACCTTCGTCGCACGGGTAAAGCACGAAACTTACACGGTATGCAGTGCAGGAGTGTGCTGAATTGGGCTGGCTGGTTCATGACGAAGGCGGTAAAAACAGCGCGAGAGACAGGAAGAAAGCAGAGGCGGCGTATGCAGCGCAGTGTAGGGCGTCTCTGCTTTCTTCCTGTCGCTCGCGCTACCTTTAAACCCCATGGCATGCACTTCTCGTATAGCACCAATTCTTCGCGCTCTCTAGGGAGGCTTCGCTCTCTCCCCTTCTCCTCTTTTTCCCCCAAATACCCACCATTGTTCGGCAAAGGCGCGAAAAGTGGACGCGGTGGAAACGTTGTTACTAAAAAGTGTTCTCGACCGTAGCGCCGTACGTACGCCTACTTGCGTTTTCGGCGCTGCGATATGGGTTCGGGTCTTCGGGCTGGCGCTACAGGGTTGTATGTAAAGCTGGAATGTGTATATCTGTGTAGTTGGGGTATGGGCGTTAAGTAAGAGGATTGCATTGCTCTTGAGGATGCTGCATAGATTCGGAAGTTGAGATGCGGGGTGTGAGACAACGCTAGTTGGTATTCCAGGCTGGTATTCCATGGTATTCCATGGAAGTTGCGCTTGTCTTTGTCGCCCTTTTGTGCCCCGTGTCCACTCCTGTGCTAGTCACTTCAGCAGTTGAGAGGCTGACAATCTGAGCAGCGGCCGTGCGGTTCCGTGCCGCGTCTTTCATTGAGCACACTCGTTCAAAGTGCGATGCACGTCCTTTAGATGAACATTTACTGCAGGCGCCGTCACGGCGATTTTAGCGATGATGTTTTAAACAATGATCTATCAGAAAGCCGGCGACACATCTACATGAATGTAAGTAAAGAATTTTTTTCTCTGTCGCGTGAAATCTACGATTGCATTGCGTAGATACGGAGAAACATACGTACCTGCCACTGACTTCAAGCAGCATAGAAGTCCTCCATTTTATAAGTCAGCGTTGACCTCGGTTTGATGACTAGCTTTCACAAAAAGGTGGTCAGCGTCTGAAAAAGATGAGTCGACGTAGCTGTGACTTTTTTGTCTTTTTTTTAATGGTCGAGGTAACAGCACAGCTGTTGTTTCTACTATTCCGCCAAGTAAAACAATTAATACTACGGCAGCTGCAGCTAATAATCATCATCATGTCTTTGAGCAAACGACATATCTCTCACTTCTGCTGGCAGGTTCCCAACAATGTGCCTTACGCTGTCTCCAAAGTAGCTCTGGACCACCTGACCCAATGTGCTGCACTAGGTGAGTGCGCTGTAGCTGCTGTGACAAGCACACCAGATCACGTGTAGTGAGCGAGAGGGCAAAGTTTCTGAGAACTAGTGGTGAACACGTTGAGTATCCGCAAGGGACTATTTCTATACGCCATCTCACATTCTTCATTCTGCCCAGCGAAAGCTGCTGGCCGATTCACCCTGTCAGGGGAGAAAAACATGCAGATGGTGCGAGTCCGTGCCCTGATGTGCGTCATCAATGTGCGTCTCTGTATGTTATGTTCTACATGTTGTCGAATTAAAAATAAATGCACTTAATTTCAAGCTTTTGAACTCGCCATTATCTTAGTGTACTCAATCTGTTTACTGTACATTTATAGAACGTATATTTAGGGTGGCTGGGTAGCACGTGTCACCGTTTGTGCGCCGGCGGCGGGGCGCATGACGCGGCTGTGCCCGGCCACGCGCGACCTATCTTGTAGGTAATCTGCGGTGGAGTACATTGCCTAGCCTGCCCAAGAAGCTGAGGGCTTCTTGTGCGCTGCAATCTTGCGTGCCTAGTTCGTGTTAAAACGAGAGGCCGCGCAAAGGCGAAATTGCTCAGAGCTGCTGCCGTTCTTCACCATGCCAGCATTCTGACAGCGACTGTTTGCGGACAGGGGCGTAGCTGGGGGGGGGGGGGGGGGTGCTTATGGGGCGTAAGCCGCCCCCTTCCCCTCCCCCCCCCCCCCGGAACAGCGCCCGTCACCAGGAAACATTTCGGATTTCGTTTAGAATCTCTTTTCTACGCTCGAAAGGACATATTGGGGCGATCATAGCGAACTATGGCTGCATTTCGTGGCAACAACCACGCCCCAGCAATCACATAGCGCAAGGCGCCCCATCCAAGCACAAAGTTTCAAGGCGCTTCGATGGCGAGAGGGCTCGTCGTGGCATTTCGCGTGGGCCACGGAATCTGAGGAGCGCATGGGTTTCGATTTCGAAAGTTTATGGGTATAAACTTCCTATAAACTTCTGATGCGTAGGGTAAATTGACATTTCGAAAGTCATGTTCTTTTTCTGCGGGACTGCCCGTAGTCTGTTATCTTCTTTCTTTTTCAAATTTCAAGTTTATTGCTTCACTCATTAGTTGTACATATATGCAGTAGAAGTCATACAGAAAGAGGTCCCACAGGTAAAAACTGTAGCGGGATTTCTTTTGAATTCCATAACTGTGGTTTTAATGCTCTTACAAAGATATGACTCCAAAGGCGCCTCTACATTTTTAAAGTCCTAAATCAGACCATATAACGAGATAAGCCAGTTCAACATACTATCAGACAAGTTGACAAAGCACGCAGCGAGGTCGGATGAGACGAAGCGTTCTGGTGGTTCATTTGTGAACAGAAAAGGATATCAACCTTTTTTTTCACCTGCGCCAAAGCATCTATGGGGAGACACTAAAGCCAGCAAAGGTAACTGCGTTCTTATTTATTTTTCTACTTTGACTTTTATTCATGACAACACCTTGAACCTCTTCAATTATTTTGTTCTCCCTACCTGCGGGCTGCGAGAGCCAGCCAAAGGGCATGCAATTTTTATCGTGTTGCCCGGACCACCACGCGCCGCACTTCGGTGCGCGTTCGTTTTAATCTGGCCGAATGAATTTTCGCATGGCAGAGTTTTGGACACTGTCTGGCTAGCAGACGAGTAAAACAAACAATGGTCGCTCGCCGCCATTACTGTGGGTACTCGACGGGTCGCAACGCGCTCGCTTGAGCTCAACCTCCCTGGCAAGTCTTGTCTCCCCGGTGCAGGTTACCGAGCAGTATGCGTATGGTTCTCTGTGAACCAAGCGTCTCACGTTTTCTTTGATATTCCATTGTTAAGTGCCCAAAGTAGGCATTTGACTGAGGTCAACATGCTTTGCTTCACGTTTTTTTTCGTTTCGGTGCCACCGCTGAACAAAAAATAAAGTGAAGACATTGTTGCGGCGCAGCGAATTGTGGCATGGTGAATGTTCTATTTTCTTACTCCTTCTTTTGGCGTAAATAATGGGCTACGCGACGCTCGCTTCACTTGCCGGATGCTCGTATTATATTATTGCGGTAGCATTTATGTGGACACTCCACGCACATTTCTGCCGTCGCCGTCGCCGTCCAAGGGCGATAACATCGTACCGCACGCGGCATGCTGCATGTGCGAGTGAAAGCGTTGGGAGGTGGGAGGTTGCATGGCTGAGCCGATGATGGTGGCTCATTCTTCTGTGCGCAGGAGAGAAAAGCGGGAAGGAAGCGCGCCGCCTTCTGTCGCGCGTGATTACCAGGGCGAGTGGAGGGAGGGGGGGGGGGGAGCGGGCCTTAGCATTCTGTGATCTGTGCATCTGTGATTCCGCAACATGATTACTTGCCTTTTCGACTGAGTATATATTGTGACTTTTTTTTTTAGCGACCTAGCTCTATTTTTTTTGTTGTTGTGAAGTATTGTGTATACGTGCAGTGAACTTTGTTTTCAGTGACACTCTTTTGCCCTTTATCAAGCTTTACCTTGGCCTTTGTACATTCCATTGTAACTTTACGTTTCTAATGCACGAAGGCCAGTCAAATGAATGTGAGCCACCCCACCCACGCAATAATGGTACGGTTGATTGTTTTCAACCACTTTCAACGTTTTCAACCACCACCAGGAGACGAAGAGATTCGGCGCTGCCTTGGGTCATCTCATCCTGTATCACAATCAGTGTGGCGACTTCTTTTCTACAATTGTGATTGGGGACGAATCATGGTGCCACTACTGCGCGCATGAAACACCTTACATTGAAAAAATTCAAATTCACTACCCCCAAAGAAAGCAAAGGTGATCATTTCAGCCGGAAAAGTGTTGACTTTCTTTTGCCATTGTCAGGGGCCATTACTGATCGAATTGCTAAACATGCCGTGACTTTCAACCGTTTCCGATAATGTGAAATGCCGGATTGGCTGCGTGCCACAATCTGGAACAAATGACGCGGAAAATTGGCGGATTGGTTCATCTTGCTCCACAAAAATGCCCATCCCCACGTTGCTAATGTGCTTAACACAAAACTGGCAAAGTTCAAGTGGGACACGCTGCAACATTCGCTAAACAGCCCAGGCTTGTCGCCTTGGGACTTCTGCATTTTGCAGCATTTGAAGAAATAGCTCACAGGAACCGGAACTCGTGTCGGAAGATGACGTCAAAGATTCAGTTACAGACTTTTTTAAGCAGCAAACCGAGGAGCTTTGTAGTGCCGGAATCACGCGACACGTTAGTCTGTGGGGTAAATGTCTAAGCGCTCATTGAGGCTACATTTAAATAAAGTACCCCGCTAGTCATGTATTCGCATTGGCTCACTTTCATTTGCATCGCCCTCTTAATATATTCTTTAAATATTCTCCCTGTTGATGTTGAGAGTATAAGTTCGGTGCAATTACTCAAAATACACTACCGGTGACAGCTTCTCTTGCGCAATACTTTGGAACAAAGGAAGGCGTCATGGAAATTTTTTCCTGGCCATTGCATATGTACAAAAATGTAAACCAAGTTCTTGAACGACAATGTTTCATCAAAATATTTGTCCACAATTTGTTGATTTAATGGCCTTTAGATTTTTCATATCAGCAACAAGTACTACTTTGCCTACATCATGCGCTGCCTACATCAGACGTTTTCAGCTTATCTATCTATCTATCTATCTATCTATCTATCTATCTATCTATCTATCTATCTATCTATCTATCTATCTATCTATCTATCTATCTATCTATCTATCTATCTATCTATCTATCTATCTAAATTGTAGTGGACAGTAGTCATAGAGCCCCCTCCGTGGAAGAAGAGAGTGGACTGCCGCCATCAGGCACATAGGCTCGACAATGGTATCCGCGACATCAATGCCATTGGACAGGCCGCCATTGGAATATGAACCTGACAATGTTTAACGCTAGAACGTTATCTAGTGAGGCGAGTCTAGCAGTGCTATTGAGAGAATTAGAGGGCAGTAAATGGGATATAATAGGGCTCAGTGAAGTTAGGAGGCCAAAAGAAGCATATACAGTGCTAACAAGCGGGCACGTCCTGTGCTACCGGGGCTTAGCGGAGAGACGAGAACTAGGAGTCGGATTCCTGATTAATAAGAACACAGCTGGTAATATACCGGAATTCTATAGCATTAACGAGAGGGTGGCATGTCTTGTTGTGAAACTTAATAAGAGGTACAAAATGAAGGTTGTACAGGTCCACGCCCCTACATCCAGTCATGATGACCAGGAAGTCGAAAGCTTCTATGAAGACGTGGAATCGGCGATGGGTAGAGTGAGAACAAAATCCACTATACTGATGGGCGATTTCAATGCCAAGGTGGGTAAGAAGCAGGCTGGAGACAAGGCAGTGGGGGAATATGGCATAGGCACTAGGAATAGCAAAGGAGAGTTATTAGTAGAGTTTGCGGAACAGAATAATATGCGGATAATGAATACCTTCTTCCGCAAGCGGGATGGCCGAAAGTGGACATGGAGGAGCCCGAACGGCGAGACTAGAAATGAAATAGACTTCATACTCTGCGCTAACCCTGGCATCATACAAGATGTAGACGTGCTCAGCAAGGTGCGCTGCAGTGACCACAGAATGGTAAGAACTCGAATTAGCCTAGACCTGAGGAGGGAACGGAAGAAACTGGTACATAAGAAGCCGATGAATGAGTTAGCGGTAAGAGAGAAAATAGAGGAATTCCAGATCAAGCTACAGAACAGGTATTCGGCTTTAACTCAGGAAGAGGACCTTAGTGTTGAAGCAATGAACGACAATCTTGTGGGCATCATTAAAGAGTGCAATACAAGTCGGCGGTAACTCCGTTAGACTGGATAACAGTAAGCTATCGCAGGAGACGGAAGATCTGATCAAGAAACACCAATGTATGAAAGCCTCTTACCCTACAGCTAGAATAGAACTGGCAGAACTTTCGAAGTTAATCAACAAACGTAAGACAGCTGACATAAGAAAGTATAATATGGATAGAATTGAACATGCTCTCAGGAACGGAGGAAGCCTAAAAGCAGTGAAGAAGAAACTAGGAATTGGCAAGAATCAGATGTATGCGTTAAGGGACAAAGCCGGCAATATCATTACTAATATGGATGAGATAGTCCAAGTGGCTGAGGAGTTCTATAGAGATTTATACAGTACGAGTGGCACCCACGATGATAATGGAAGAGAGAATAGTCTATAGGAATTCGAAATCCTACAAGTAACGCCGGAAGAAGTAAGGAAAGCCTTGGGAGCTATGCAAAGGGGGAAGGCAGCTGGGGAGGATCAGGTAACCGCAGATTTGTTGAAGGACGCTGGGCAGATTGTTATAGAAAAACTGGCCACCCTGTATACACAATGCCTCATGACCTCGAGCGTACCGGAATCTTGGAAGAACGCTTACATAAACCTAATCCATAAGAAACGGGACGCCAAAGACTTGAAAAATTATAGATCGATCAGCTTACTGTCCGTTGCCTACAAGGTATTTACTAAGGTAATTGCAAATAGAATCAGGAACACCTTAGACTTCCGTCAACCAAAGGACCAGGTAGGATTCCTTAAAGGCTACTGAACAATAGATCATATTGCGGAATATAACCAACCATTATATATAGCTCTCATTGATTACGAGAAAGCGTTTGATTCAGTCGAAACCTCAGCAGTCATGGACGCATTGCGTTATCAGGGTGTAGACGAGCCGTATGTAAAAATACTGAAAGATATCTATAGCGGCTCCACAGCCACTGTAGTCCTCCATAAAGAAAGCAACAATACCCCAGTAAAGAAAGGCGTGAGGCAGGGAGATACGATCAGTCCAATGCTATTCACAGCGTCTTTACAGGAGGTATTCAGAGATCTGGATTGGGAAGAATTGGGGCTAAGAGTAAATGGAGAATACCTTAGTAACTTGCGCTTCGCTGATGATATTGCCTCGCTTAGTAACTCAGGGGACCAACTGCAATGCATGCTCACTGACCTGGAGAGGCCGAGCAGAAGATTGGGACTAAAAATTAATCTGTAGAAAACTAATGTTTAACAGCCTCGGAAGGGAACAGCAGTTTACGATAGGCACCGAGGCACTGGAAGTAGTAAGGGAATACATCTACATAGGATAGTTAGTGACTGCTGATCCGGATCATGAATTCAAATAATCAGAAGAATAAGAATGGGCTGGGGTACGTTTGGCAGGCATTCGCAGATCATGAACAGCAGGTTGCCATTATCCCCCAAGAGAAAAGTGTATAACAGCTGTGTCTTACCAGTACTCACGTACGGGGCAGAAACGTGGAGGCTTACGAAAAGGGTTCTACTTAAATTGAGGACGACGCAACGAGCTATGGAAAGAAGAATGATAGGTGTAACGTTAAGGGATAAGAAAAGAGCAGATTGGGTGAGGGAACAAACGCGCGTTAATGACATCTTAGTTGAAATCAAGAAAAACAAATGGGCATGGGCAGGACATGTAATGAGGAGAGAAGATAACCCATGGTCATTAAGGGTTACGGACTGGATTCCGAGGGAAGGGAAGCGCAGCAGGGGGCGACAAAAAGTTAGGTGGGCAGATGAGATTAGGAAGTTTGGAGGGTCAACATGGCCACAATTAGTACATGACCGGGGTAGTTGGAGAAGTATGGGAGAGGCCTTTGCCCTGCAGTGGGCGTAACCAGGCTGATGATGATGATGATGACATCGATGCAGCCACTTTATAAATAAATGGCAATTCTTTGTGGACCTTCTGTTCATACATGTTGTGTTGTGCGGCGAAGCTGCTCAGTCGGTTCTCTGTCACCAAGCTCGTCTGATGAGAGGAGCTGGTGAATCCGTCGTGACTATGGTAGTGCGCGGTACTAATTCCCACTTAAGGTTATCGTACTGATCATGGGTGTAGGATCTAGCAAAATGTAGCGGATCAAAGCTGCAGTGGTCGGGTTAAGCGCACCCATGACATGGTCGTACTTGGCCGCCTGAGATCTCACTCGGTAAAGGCGAAACTGCGCCTCGATGGGGCCTAGCCAGAGTTCACAGTCCGAGGGCCAGAAATTGGGAGGTTTGAGTGTGGCGATGGAAGACCTTCCGCTTTCTTCGGGACGTCGTTGTTGGGCGGCCGGTTTCATGGCGTAGAGAACAAACTTGGTAGACGTATACAGCTGCGATGTGGTGTCACGTCCGGGTCACCAACTTGTACGAAAAGAATGCCCACAGAGAATTGCCACTTATTGATCAAGTGGCTGTCTACCATCGCCGAACGTATATGCCTGATGGCGCTAGTCCAGCCTCTTCTTCTTCCACCGAGGGGGCTGTATGAGTGCTGTCCACTACAGTGCATATCCTCTCAAGCCGGCGCAGTGGCCAAACGTGTCTACCAGCTTGGACCAATAGGTTAGTGCTCATGGTCGGGATGCCTTGGTCCTGGTTCCATCATCGTCATTGCAGTTTTGTCATCCGGCTCTCGTCATGCCGTCGTTGTCCCGCCATCATCGTCATGCATTCGTTGTCACACCGCCGTCCCGATGCCTTCCTGGCCATTCAGTCGTCGTCATTCCATCTTTGTGGTCTAGCTCTTTTAATGCCGTGGTCGTCATGCTTTCTACTTCGACCCGGTGGTGCAAGTTGTGCAATAGCTTGGGCCCCTAGGTACATCCTCGTGGTCGTATTTCCGTCGTGGTCGTTGTATCGCCATCATTCCAGGTTTATCAGCCGACTCTCTCCATGCCATCATCGTGACGTGATCGTCGTGATACAGAGGTCATACATTCTTTCTCACGCCACCGTCGTAGTGCCATCATCGCCGTGCCAATGTCGTAATTTTAACTTTGTTATCCGAATCATCCTGCCGTCCCCGTCACGGCGTCGTCGTCACACAGTCGTCGCTGCACCATAGCATTGTCATGCCATTGTCGTCATACAGCCGTCGTCATGCAGTCATCATATATCATCGGTTGCCATCGCGGTCGTGCCATCCTCGTTATTTGAACTTCGGCACCTTACTCTCACCACGCATTGATCAGCCATCGTCATCGCACAGTCGTTGTCATATCGTTGTCGTTATAGCGCCTTCGTCGATCCATCGACATCTTTTTTGTACCTCGTTCTTTCAAAATCATGATGTCGTCATTGAATCCCATTGAATCCTATCATTGAATCCCATTGAATCCTATCATCATTGCGTTGCCTTACCCTCGTCGTCATGCCGTCGTGGTCTCGCTATCGTCGTTTTTTCCAGCTTTATCATGCAGTTCTCCTCATATTATTACCGTCACACCATGATCGGCGTGTAGTAGTCGTCATCTCATAGACCTCAAGTCATCATCCCGCTGTCATCGTTATACCACCGCCATCATTTAGGAATTGACATACCATAGCTGTCATGCCGTCGCTGTTACACTCAATTTCTTGGTCCATTGACGTTACTACTTATTTTTCATTCGATCGTCGCCACTACGCTGGCGTAATACAGTCGTTGTGATTCCGCCATGCCCATGGGCGACCTTGGCAAACAAGTGCAAAAGCAAAGCTGGGCGATGTCGGAGAATGACGCATATAGCCGAAGCAACGAAAGTCTCATAATGGCCATTATACACGTTGAATAGACGCGACTTCAGGAATACGGTATGTCACTGCACTGCTCAAATGCTAGGCGCATTATCGTCAACTGTAATCTAGGTTGTCTGTGAAAACATGCTTGCTTTCATTGCTGCAATATGTGTAATTATCAACCTCTTCAAATAACTATTATTGTTGATGTGTTTCCCCAGGCACTTTTTAACCACTCGTACAATTTCGTTACCTCGGTTCATACCTGTGGTAATTCAAGATTCCTTTTATCGAATTCTGATAATAGGCACTCCCGCAGTTTTAACTTCCGGAGCTCCTCCTGAAGACGCAGAACTTTTGATTTAGGTGTTGTGAGTGCGATTGTGTTAAAATAGTTAAGACTCGATTTTACAAAGTGATGAAAATGCTAGAATTACTTCGTTTAATCGGAAAGGTAGGAAAATCGAGTAAGAGATTTTTCGGTCCTTTGAAATCTGAAATTAGTAATAAAGGTAAACTCAGACATCCACCCATTCGTAGCAATTGCTACAAAGGAAGCCCATACGGGTTCCACGAAAGAAAAACCTTGCAGTTGAAGAAACATTCGTCCTGGTCCCGGACCAGGACGAATGTTTCTTCAACTGTGGGGCTTTCTTTTCGTGGAACCCGCATGGGCTTCTACATTTATTAATTATTTCATTAAATTGAGAAGGTCGGAAAATCAAGTAAAGAATTTTTTGGTGCTTCGAAATCTAAAACCGTAACGTAGCGACACCAAAAGGGCGCCGCAACATTGTATTTGCCTCTAACCCACGCCTGCGCGTGTAAAAAGACCGCGAGGGCGGCCCAACTACCACCAACCCTAGCGCCATCCGGTACGTTAGAGTGTTAGCGACTGCTGAGTGCGTTGTTTCGTGCATAGGTGCAGCATGTAGCCTCGTCAAAATGAAGCTAGGGCCATGACTAAGTTGTCTAGATTTTTAAACGCGATAGCGTTAGAGAGCATGCGCGAAGAAAACCCGTCTGCGTCAAAATGAGAAAGAAATCTGTTTTTATTACTGATCATATCAAAATATTTTCGCTAAACTGGGTTTAATGCAAGCTAGTTTCGTTATTACGCTTGAAGACAACAATGAACTGTATGCGTACTTACCGGGCAATGGAAATTTCTTCGTTAGATCGGGAACTTCCTCAAATCAGCTTTCTTTAGATGGAGTTTTAATAGTATAAAAATAGTTCATTGTGATTTGAGTTCTCTCAGCATTTTTGCTTATTTCATTTCAGAGAATGCTCCGTATGGTGTACGTGTCAACTCAATCAAGTAAGAGCACTACGCAGTTTGCCGCAGCATTTGCGTGTTCAACTGTCTCCTGTTTCAACGTTTCCCTACAGACAATGACTAACACAGCTACTATAACAGTTTTACTGATCCTACGCACTGTGGGAATTAATGTCATACGAAACAATTGACAGGTAGCTTGTGATCCTGCAGTGTGATCGTGGTGTGACGCGAGCGTGTGAATCATTTTTGTTATTTATTTACTCTACAAGTACAGCTTGGGCATTAAATTTGGAGGGGGGGATAACAATTGATATACAAAGGTATAAGGCAACCTACATGTGTGTCCAATATCCTTAGATGAAGTCGTACATGCTATGCATGCTTTGCATTTATTCTCATTCGGTAACATCATAGGGGAATAATTCTTTTTTTACAAACAATAATCTTGCATCTTCGGACATCTGAAGAAATGCAAGAAGAAATGTTAATGTTTCTAATTTCCGAACGTTTAAGTTTTGAATATATTATGGTCAGTTATTTCGGCTATATTACTTGGGAGATGATTCCATTCCGAAATGGCTAAGTGCATACATGAAAACAGCAATAGCTTAATACATTCAAATAGTTGTTCGACCTGAAATTAGTGATCAATTCGTGCGAATTTCCTTTTGACTGGTAAGATGCGTGCCTGAGAGGAGATATTTAGGTGATGAAAAAGCTGATAGAAAAAATTTACTGAGATATCTTTCTTCTAGTCTGCAATGGGATGAGTCCTAGGTCGTGCTTTATTTTGGTGATGCTTGAATGTTGTGAATAGGTCCCTGCAATAAATCGCGCTACCTTGTTCTGAAAAGATTCTAATTTGGTAATAAGATGCGTTTGGTGCGGGTTCCATATAAATGAGGCATACTCAAGCTTTGAACGAAGTACGGTGGCATATGCAAGAAGCTTGGTGTCACTATTAGCCTGACGAAGCGTACGACAAATGAAGCTAAGAGATTCAGGTGCAGCGGAAACAATACAGATTACATGATTATGCCAAGACAAAGCCGCAGAAAGATGAACACCTAGATATTTAAATGATTCTGCAGTTTCTAGAGCTTCACCATTAAGGAAGTATGTGTGCTTCGTAGTCTCACTGCAAGTAGTAAATCCCATAAATTTGGTTTTTCAGGTATTCACGCTCATTTGCCAGTCCGAGCGCCATATTTCAATCCTGTTCAAGTCATTTTAACGGCCGATACAGAACGCCGTCGTCGGCATATAGCCGGATTTCCGCATCGATATCCTGATAAATATCATTTATATAAATTAAAAATAGATTGGGCCCCAAAAGGGAACCTTGTGGCACACCGAACTGAACAGGTTGAAATAACGAACGGACATTATTAATTACGACGTCTTTTCGTCTGTTACTTAAATATTCTTTAACCCAGTTTATTTATTTTTGTCAACTTTAATCAGCTTCATTTTATATAGGAGGCAGTTATGCACCACACGTTCAAAGGCTTTAGCAAAATGTACAAATGTGGTGTGAGTTTGTGTAAGTTCGTGCAAGTTGAGGTGAATGTGTGTAGATCAAGAAGCGGGGATTCACATGACCAGCCTCGCAGAAAGCTATGCTGGTTTGCAAATAGAATGTGGTTGCTAGCCCTGTACTGCATGATTTGAGAAGATAAGACATGTTCAAGTAGTTTGCATACAACAGACGTAAGGTATATAGGCCTATAGTTTGTTAGCTTGTTTTTGTCGCCAGTTTTATATATTGCTATCACATGCGACAGTTTCCAGTCGTCTGGAATTTCAGTGGTGTCGAGAGACTATTGAAACAATAGTGTAAGTATGAAAGCAGAATTATGCTTTGTCATGTTTACTAGCTAAGTACAAATGCCGTCAGGACCAGGACTAGAACGCGATGGCAAACACTCAATACCTTTCACAATACCGTCACTTGTCACGGTAATACGTTCCATAAATGGAGAACTAGCAGAAGACTGTGCTGACACGTAAAGAGGCTTTTCGTCATTAAACACACTACAAAAGAATGAATTATACCGATCAGAAACATCCATGACATCAATAGCAGCACCAGACTCAATGTCAAAAACAGGTAACTCTTTTGTAGGTCCGGGAGAAATGACCTTCCAAAATTTTTTGGATCTGCTTTTATAAATTGCAAAATATGCTGGCTGGAAAACTCATATTTGGAAGCGTCAATATGTAATGCACATTCTTTAGAAAACGATAAATAGTCTGACTTAGCTTCAACAGATCTTGCGCTCGTTGCTTTTGGAAACATACGTTTCTTTTTATTCAAATATCGCTTAATATGTCGGGTAAACAATGACAGCAGCAACACGACGACGACGATGAAGGGGATGGAATAGCGACGATGGCACGAATGATTTTTAGTATGCCGCCGAAGAAACATAATGGTAGTGCACTGAACAGGACTTTAATCTCCTGCGATGTTTATCTTTCTGCTGTACACCGCTCACAAGCGACGCCTAAATTTAAACACCAGATTAGGCACACCCACCGTATGAAACGCCGACGCAGCGATGTTAAATGCTATCGTGATGCTCGTGGTGGTAACAACGATGATGAAAAGGCTATGCCATACACATGCTGTAACCAATTATGTAACATAAGAACAAAATCATCATAGATGAGTGGCCAACGATAGGAGTATGTCCAGTGGCCCAAGATAGGCTAGGTTAAATATTACAAACTAAATAAACGAAGGAAACATATAGAAATATCATTATCCTCATTATCATCAGCCCATTTTTATATCTGCCGGACGAAGGTCTCTTCCAGCAATATCCGAATAAGCCTCTGTTGCGCTAATTCGAAGGTGCGGCTGCACATTTTCTAATTTCCGCACACCCCAAAACTTTCTGCCGTCTTCGAATGCGCGTCCCTTCTCTTGGAACCCATCTTGTAACTCAAATTTTCCGCCGCTCGTTCACCCCACCATTTACATGACCTACCCCGCTTCGTTTTTTTCTCCTAATATCAGCCTATCGGCTGTCTCAGTTTCGTCTCTGATACAAACCTCTCTGTTCGTATCTCTTAGCATTATGCCTTACAGTTTTAGTGGCAAGCTTCCTTGTTAACGTCTCAGTTTCTCCCCATGTGTTAATAAAATAGGTCCTGCTACCGAAACGTTGGCTAGCCTTTCTGAAGAGCCTAGTGATCGCGGTCTTCCGAGCCCTTCTCCTGAATAAATGTACTCCTGCAGATATTCTAGAGGCTGACTGGCAATTAATAATTATTTTTTGCTCGCCAGGCTATTGAAGATTACCTTAGTCATCTGGTTAATAATATTCAGTTTTACTCTTACATACTCTTCGTTAGGGTCGTCAATAATTTCTTAAAATTCATCTGCAACCAACCGAACGATGTTTGCCGTTTATCGATTAGAGAGTTGCCGTTTATCCGCAAATCTAATAGCCTCATTATTTATCCTAACCCTGCAGTGAAAAGCATAGGGCAAACTGAGTCTTCCTAGCTGACATGTTTTTTATATGTGTTTTCCTACTGGTCTTGTGGGGAATTAGGCTCGTTGCGAAATCTGCAGCTATTTAGGAAGATATCCACGTATGCTTCCTGTACTCCTTGATTAAGCAATGCGTCCTTGACTGGTGTTATCTCTACTGGACCAAACGCCTTTTTCATAGCCTATGAAAATTGTTTCTAGAGGTTGCTTGAGCTGCCCACATTGCCAATTTATCTGATTAATGATGGACGTGACTCATTGTAGAATACGTCTATTTGAAGCCAGCATGCTCTCTTGGTTGATTGGTGAAGTGTTGCTTCGATAATCTTGGGAATTACCTTATTGAATATTTTCTACTATACTGAAAGCAAGCTGATGGGCCGGCATTTTTTCAATTCTTTATTGTCTCCCTTCTTAAGGATAATTATAATGTTCGTATTCTTTAAGGTCTCTGGTATACCTGAAGTCACGAGCCAATTCCGCATGTAGGGCTGCAAGCTTTTCAAGCGTAATATCTTCTCCATATTTGATTAAATCGACTGTTATTTGATGTTCTCCTGGCCCTTTTCGTCGCGACATGTCTCGAAAAGCCCTTCTAAATTCATCGCTAGTTACACAAACAGCCTCTCTGTCCAGTTCGTCACCACTCCCAGTGAAGGCTACGTGGCTGTTTCAAGTACCTTACACCTCAGTATAGAGAACTTTCGCTGCCTTTATTATGGCATCGAAATTGCTGATGGCATCACCCTGCTGATCTTCCACTAAATCGACCTTCGCCTGCCCGGTAGCACGTTTTCTCCTCACTGATACACGCTGTGTCCATTTTTTAGTGCTTCCTTATTCATTCCGACCGTACTAGTTTCGTGTATCACTTAGTTTCTGCTTGTTTATCAACTTTGGTTCTTCAACAAATTCTATGCGATCTGTTGAGCTAGACGCTTTCATAGTTTTATAGTTTCTTTTTTAAGTCCTTTGTTACTTTGTGAAGGTTTGCATGGGGCCTTATCTCCAACTTCAATCGCTGCCTCTTGTATCGACCTACTTAGGGTTTCACGATCTACATAAATGTTATTTTCATGTTAGTGTTCTAAAGCTACATATTCGTTTGCGAGCACAAGCATGCATTTATCTGCTATTACGCTGACTGCGTCTAGCTTTATCTGTTTTCCTGACTAATATTGCTCTTTCTTTCTTGTTCTAACCTATTTCTCTTGCTCTAACCTATGATCACTGCCATTTCCCATGCCTTACACATCTACAAGCTGTACTATGCTAAGATCGGCGCAGTGTGTGAAATCTGCGTCCTGTTTGTCTCTCCGTTAAGACTTGCACGGCTCCAATTTCTTTTACTGCGGTTCCCGAAGAAGGAATTCATTATTCCAAGTCGATTTTTACCGCTAAATTTGCCAGCATCTCTCCTCCACTATTTCTAGAGCCGATGCTGTAGTTCGCGATCGCGTGTTCACAGCTGAATTTCTTCCAACTTTAGTGCTTAAGTCAGCAACACCTACAGTGGATTGAGTTACTGAGCATACCTCACTGCTTAGGCAAAGATTCAGAAAACTGCTCTATTTTTCCATTTCATGACTGGAGGTTGGAGTTTAGGCTTGTAATAGATTTAGTTCATATATCCTATTTAGCTTTATTACGACGGCGGCCACGCTCTCGATAACGCTGTAGATTTCCTCAATCTTGCCCGCTATCTCTATCCGATTTAGGAACCCTACGCCGTAGTTCCTCTTATATGGAAAACCTCTGCCCCAGAGGACGGACGTGGCCGTTATTCAGCACTGTGTAAACCTCACCAGTTATAACCTCACGAGGGAATCTAGGGCCCCCGAGAAATGAAGTATGATGCGCTATTTTGGTAAGAGGTCTTTGTGTTTTAGAGATACTTGGTCGGGAAAAATTCTGTACTTTATAAATCTCACTGTCAAGTTTCAGAGGACGGAAGTGTGCAATCTAATGTGTTAAATTGAAGGCATTGTACATCCTGCGCTTTTCTAACAAACTGTTTGTGTGCCTTGGAAACATACATAAAGTTACGCATATTGCTTGTACTATACGTGCAAGTTTAATTTGCGATGTATTGTCGCATAACACAGAACAGATTCGAGCTCATTCGCACTAGTTTGATGGTCACATCACACCACGCTAAATGGCTTGGCGTACCGAGAAGCTCCAGAATTTAATCAGGGGCCCGATAACGTAAAACTATTCCAATATGTTTTTATTCCAATCTCCTGAGGTCAAATTTGCGTAACCGCCGACACAAGCATCGGGCAGTCACCCGCAGGGCAATCAAGCTAAACAGCTGAACGGTTGAACAGACCAATCAAACGCTCTGCTCGTTCATAGGAGGTCACTTTTGTTTGCTTGAAAAACGAATAACATTGCTTACGCTGAGCGGCTTGTCTCACCTAATTGGCTGAGACACTCTAAAACCAAAGAGAGTTCCGGGCATTTTCTTTGAGGGATTATCTGCTTGTCCTATATTTCACTGTCTTTTCGAGAGTAGATCGGCCCTCTTTGAGAGAGAGCAAGACAACTCCTCCTGACAGAGTTTTGTTACTCCACCGCAAGGGCGTGTTAGTACTCTTCCGGAGTGCTAATACTCGCCCCTTAGGGGTAATAGTACTCCCCCAGACCGCGTTCTTCTGCTCCTCCAAACTGAGTACTTCTACTCCTCGAAGCCGCGTGTTTCTACTCCCCCAAACAGAGTGCTTGTACTCCTTCAGAACAGAGTGCTACAACTCTTTCCAATAGTGTGAAAGCACGATGTAGATCCACAGTCAAGTTGGAAGGGATACGCAATACTTACATGTGGGGAATATTTGATTGCTTCATAAGCAGCTCCTGCACTTATGCTTGGTGAATGGGATGTAATCTGTAGTAGCCGAACAACTCAAATAAAACATTTTCTCTGAATAGGTCAAAACCTTTATTGCTCAGTCGCAAGACAAACTGAATAATAATTTGAGTAACATACTGACAAACATAAAATCAGATTGCAATGATGCCCATGAACTTTAGAACACATCTTGTAATAGAACATAAGTATATTTTTTAAAGTTTCATCAGTACTAGTTTAGAAATATCCTTTAATTTCGATTGGCTCCTTCTTTTCAAAAATAAATTATACAATGGAAAGTTAAACATAGATTACATGTGTGCAAACTCCCAAAGTATTGACAGCATGACCGAAGAGAAATGTGTGCCACATTACTGGCACAAAACGCGTGCACTTAGATGACAGAGGTCACCAGAAGAGCTGGTAAGCATGGGGCTGGTAATGTAGCTAAATTGTGCAAGAAACTTTTTTATGTGCCATATTGTAAGACAGCAGCTTATTTGATAACGTCCTGTTCAGTGTATGGATGTGCCTGACTGAGATTACAGCGCATTTAGAAATGTGTCGTACATACTCATGTGAGGCCGCAGGTCCAGGTAGCTTTGCTAATATTTCAGATAGTTATTCATGTATGGGCTGCACCCCATTGTTTCTAAGTGTGGCTTGTCGTGGTTGTGGAGTAATATCTTGCCCTGTCTCAAAGTGGTAGAGAGGCGTATCATCTTTCCTATTCGGTTGGCCTGCTCATGAAAGTAGCTTCCTCGTGATGTTGGGATTGATCCGTTACCCTTTCACACAAATAAATCATATTAAGTTTACAATATTATCTAGTGTGAAGCAAATGAGTAGAAAACAAAACTGCAAGGAACATTGGTATTAAAATCTTGCGCATCAAATTTCTTGTTATATATGGTAGCTTTTCATTCCCATTACGGTAAGAATGCCATGCTTCTGTGGAGTAGCTTGCATAATTACGTGATCAATTATTGTGACTAATTGAATATGTAATCTAACTACAGTATAGCATGGTCTCAGATGTGAACCAAAAATCAGATGTGATGAATATGATGCGTCAAATGTGACATAACCATAAGTACAGGCAGGGAAGTGCACGAAAAAGACAAAAAAGAAGCAAAACATAAATTTATATTGGCACCATTCTCTTTCAAATACTACTTCCATGCACGTGGATTTTGCATGCGACTATGCATATACCTGCACAATGAAGCAACTACCTGAATCCAAAGCTTTTTCCCTACTGAAGAGGTTAAGATTCGCTAAAGTAAGAAATATTATCGCACTGCGCAGATTGTTCGTCTCAAAACAAGTACATATGTGTCTGGGAAGATTATTACATCGCCTCACTCTGCACATGGTGCAGAAATTCACCATGTGCAAAAATGCTTTAATTTTATTTTGCCTTACAAAAATTGTCTACAGAAGCTATCAAAGTAAAGGGCTTTTGATTAACACTATATGTTCACATCCGCCCATTGATGAACAAGTGTTCTACTCAGATGCTCTCAGTTGTTTGCATTGAACGCATTTCTACCTCCACTAGCATACTTGGTTGGCAAGTGGATTCAGTCACTCTAATGAAAACATCAAATACGTGCCAGAATCTTTCGTATGACTATTTCACAGGAGAATCACAATTTTACATTTTAGAAATAATTTTCAATTCCAAGTGACTCTCTGGCTTCTAAGACGTAAGGTGTGCACCACGGTGTACAGTTAAAGGCCTTAATTGCTCCTTGCTTTCACTTCGGGAGGCACGAGTGGTTCTAATGAACTGGTTTCGTGAGCATTCACATAAACGATGATGACTGCTTAAACATGGGATTCTCTTCAACCAATGCTTCCTCTTTCTGGGACCTAAAAGGAAGCGATACTTCTGAAATTAGGTGTAAAAAGTAGATAAAAGGGAAGACATGAAAATCTGTCTGATTCATGTCAACATTTGAAATACAGAATCACGGCGGTTTGTATTTGCACCCTTGCATTCGTGTGCTGTTCAATGTATGTAAGCAGCGCACCATGCATGAACTGTAGCTTTCTATAGTGAACACAAGCACCGTACTCGTTGCATGTATCATGTCACGAAGCAAATATGCGATTTCACTGTACCATTATTTTTTTATCACATGCATATATCTGTTGAAAGGCAAGACAAAAAGCACTCACTTCTCACAAACTAATCCGCAATGTGTTTGTATCCAGGGAGCATACTTGATTTTGACTTTCCCATTAGAGACATTACATAAATATACCATGTTAAGATGACAGCCTAGAGCACGTGAGAATTTTCATCTTGGTGTGACAGTGTATTCAAATTTTTCAAATGGTACATTTATTCCATTTCATTATTTACATTTTTACATTATGTACATTATGTACATTTTTACATTATGTACATTATTTACATTTCAAATGGCACATTTATTCAAATGGTACACGCAATATACCCACATTCTAGTTTTCTTGTCCAAATTGCAGGGCAATGTATTTTGATTCTTTGGCGTGCGCTTCTCTGCACAACGTCGAGTCGCACGGGGCTGGCTCTTTGACATCCTTGTGTCCTTGTAGCTGCCTTCTTGCGTTATATAAAGCGGGTGCCTGAAAAATATCGTGTGCAAAATTCAACACGAGGACATGGTGTAAAGCAACACCAAGACAGTCAAGGTCATGGCACTAAAAGAAAGTCTTAGCTCTTAGTCTTCCAACTGAACTGCATGCGAAACATCTAAATGACTGCAACAGTCAACTGCTGAACTAACCTTAATTTTCAGATTTAAACAAAAAATAAATAACCGAAATTTCATCCTCGTTGAGCTCCAATGTTAAATTAATCCTGCTAATATATAGAATACTGGTCATTGTCAGATGTCAGAAGTCTGTCATTACTCTTGTGTGTCGCAAACAGCACTTGTGACACATCGTAAGCACGTGCCCAGTGTGCCTCACGCACCATCTCTGGTTGTGCCACTGCTCAAGCCATGTCATATCCGCAAACATAATGCTCAGTAGGGATAAAAATATGGTCCTCCAGTTCAATGGATATGACTGCATCTGCCTATAAAAAAGGGCAACAAGGCTTGTTATGGCAAGCTTACCCACATTTCAATGATAACAAGAAAGTTCACTGCGGCCTGCATCTAAGTTTACTAAAAGGCATGAACTTATTTTCATTTAGGAGCTGCGCAATGGAGTTCATATTTGACAGACCCGACTAGCGCTGCAATTTGAAATCTAGCATTTTACATTCTTGAAGGCACGTAAATGTTGCAGCTAGACGGCAGGTATTAGTTTATTAGAGAAACTCTTTGCTTTGTCTACGACAGACGATGATAACACGGAATTAAAGCAACATTTTATTTTGATACTTCATTTCCCTCAATAAAAATATTCAAGCGAAAAACACATTTTGGTTACACATTACGCTTGTAACCCCCAGTTGAAGAGTGATATAGCTGTTCATATGACATAGCTCTGAAACGCTAACTCATTTTAGAAAATCCACAGGAATGTCCAAAACATTAAGCATATGCAAAGCGCCCCTGCAATTGTAATTCCACACAGCATCCGTAATATTCGATGCCGATGCATAACTCGCTGCTTGACAATTCACCGACTTCGTTGACATACGCACCCTTTCAAATTCGCACCGTGCTCAAAAACCGCAACAGGAGACATAAAGTCAGACATATAATCCCACCATTTCAATGCATGAGCAAAAACAGTTCAGTCTTAAAGGGACACTAAAGGTTACCAGAAAGTCAAGTTAAAGTGGTAGAGCCATGTTCTAGAACGTCATAGGCGCCAATATAATCGCGAACAGAGCTTTAGTAACCGAGAAATTGAGGTAAATGCATGACACGATTTGAGACCCCCCAGAGACATTCCAGTACTAGCCCGACGACGAAAGCACTCCTCATAATTTGTGTTACTAATACTCAACTACTCGTGTTGAAAATATCATTTCATTCGATTATAAGACGGAAGAAAATGCTACTTGTCTAAGTCTATTCGACTAAGGAAAAAAAAACATATTGAGGTTACCCTTCTCTAGTATGGGTGGTCGAAAGGTTTCGTTTTCACTCGACTCTGCGCGCTCGACTCTGCGCAGCGCATGCTTTGGAGTTTCAGTAGTTTCGTTATCGCGTCGTGCTGTGCGGGTTCTGCTGGCTCGCGAAACTTTCATTTCGAACAAGCAGTGAGAATGCCACGTCCTTGTGATGTCGTGGGAAGCCCTCGTTGCTTTCCCGCTCCGGAGAGCCGGTGTCGAGGCCGCCGTCGTAGTACGCAACGACGCCGGCAGCGCGAGCCCTCAGCAGCAGGTCGCGCTCGTCAGTGCTCAAATCGCTGAAGTTCAGCCCAGCATCGCGAGCCAATCTGTCGTTGTCAGGGTCCATTGCGACGAGCGTCGAAGTTTGCGTCGTAGAATAAAGTACCAGCTTATGGTCGCGCGTTTCTCCTTCCGCTAGCCACCATACTCCCGCTTTCGCTCTGCTGTCGGCTCTGTCTTTGCTCTGTTTCTGGCCGCGCGTTTGCGTTTTGCGCAGAAAAGCCGTAGCGCCGTCTGCGAACGCCGTTCTACTCAACGATGGCGCAACGTCACTATGAGACCATGATGTCAGTACTCCTCGATCGGAGGGCGGGCGATTTGAACTGCGCTAGAGGTACGCGGACGCTTCAGAACGCATTTTCTCTTAAAATAAGTCTCTCCTTGGTCCGAAACAAGCGTTTCGAGGTTTCTGCGATGGTATTTCATCAGTCCACGTTCACTTAATAGTAACCTTTAGTGTCCCTTTAAGGCGAAACCCCATGAGAGCGATTTAGTCCGCGACGGCGACGAGCGACGTACGGCTCCGAGCGACAAAACGGGCCATCGCTTGAACAGATCGCCCGGTTCTGGAAATCTAGAAACCGTCGCTCGTCTCCCAGAAGTACTATGAGCGACTAGCCAATAGCGCGAAGCCGGAGCTGGATGTGCATCACTCAAATAGTACCGATTGTCGCACGGAACGAGCAAACGATAGAATTTTTATACGTGCATGAATAAGTGCCTACTGGGAAACCTTCAGAAATATTTTATTCTGTTTTTATTCAGTAAAATACATCAACCTAAATTAATAAAGCACGCGTCCCGCTAGTTTTGATGCGTATTTGCAGCCCTCATACCGGCAACACCGGAGAGACGTCGCTCAAGGTCGTCGCTCGCACGGAGTAGGACTTGTAGGCGACGAGCGAACGCGGCAGCCATCTCCATCGCATCACGTGTAGCTGTTGGGCGCAAGGTCGCTTATATGGGGTTTATACTTTATTCAGCATAAAACATGAATTCCTCACACGTTTTCAGTAAGTTCAACAAAACGTGCCCAATTGACTTCTTGCAGCATGCAGCTGAATGCCTGCGGCATAGTTTCTAACTAGCACTGGCGCTGCACGTAACTTCAGTTGTCGCAGAATACCCATGGGCGAGACACCGTCAAGCGCGCAGCTTATTTATAAAGAAAGGATGCTGCCAGCAAAATGATACCTTCTGTTATGTGCCTTATTTCAACAGCGCTCCGCACACATTAGACAGTCAAACTGAACAAATTCAAACACACAAAACGCACGCTAAGCACGCTCCGCATAGGCTCGGAATCATGGGCTGGTGAAGAAACCATGTTAAGCGTCCTCTCACCTCACGTCTTATTGAAAATATTATGGTTCTGGCATCGTTTCCGATTTTCAGAGCTCTCACAGATAGCGGCAAGTGATAAAATCACAATCCGTTGTCGCGACGACTGGCTATTTCGATTGACATCGAGACACACAGCGCGCTTGCCTAGTCTGTTGTAAATAGTTTTGGCTAAGCGCCGCGACGACTTCATTGCGATAGCATGTGATATAAGCAGAATGAACACCTAAGTTAGAATTCACTTACCATGGAGGATTTGTTGTTATATCCAATGAATGACGAACGACTGTCGTCTTTTCGGGACGACGCGAGATGGCTGGCATACGAACTCCCTTGGATGGCCTTCGTTGCTGCTCGCTGCACGGATCACCTTTCTCCGCTGCTGTGCTGTTCCGCGATGTTGAGCGCGCGCGCGCGGTGGAGCAACTCCGAGTGAAAAAGTAGAGCGCTCGGTCAGTGTTCCCTTAAACTGTGGCTGCCTGTTCCCTTAGAAGCAAAACGGTGTGTTCGTTGCTCAACGTGCGTGAGTGATACATTGCCATATTCGGAGCCAGCCTCCTACAGTTGAAGCAGAAGATTACGCTACCTTTTGTTCTCTACTGCCGCAAGAGTACCTTCTTCCGCAAGCGGGATAGCCGAAAGTAGACGTGGAGGAGCCCGAACGGCGAGACCAGAAATGAAATAGACTTCATACTCTGCGCTAACTCCAGCATCATACAAGATGTGGACGTGCTCAGCAAGGTGCGCTGCAGTGACTATAGGATGGTAAGAACTCAAATTAACCTAGACCTGAGGAGGGAACGGAAGAAACTGGTAAATAAGAAGCCGGTCAACGAGTTAGCGGTAAGAGGGAAACTAGAGGAATTCCAGATCAAGCTACAGAACAGGTATCCGGCTTTAATTCAGGAAGACGATCTTAGTGTTGAAGCAATGAACGACAATCTTGTGGGCATCATTAAGGAGGGCACAATAGAAGTCGGTGGTAACTCCGTTAGACAGGATACCAGTAAGCTATCGCAGGAGACGAAAGATCTGATCAAGAAACGCCAATGTATAAAGGCCTCTAACACTACAGCTAAAATAGAACTGGCAGAACTTTCGAAGCTAATCAACAAGAGTAAGACAGCTGACATAAGGAAGTATAATATGGATAGAATTGAACATGCTCTCAGCAACGGAGGAAGCCTAAAAGCACTGAAGAAGAAACTACGAATTGGCAAGAATCAGATGTATGCGTTAAGAGACAAACCCGGGCATATCATTACTAATATGGATGAGATAGTTTAAGTGGCTGAGGAGTTCTATAGAGATTCTATAGGAGAGATTCTATGAGGAGTTCTATGGAGATAGAAGAATTCGAAATCCCACAAGTAACACCGGAAGAAGTAGAGAAAGCCTTGGGAGCTATGCGAAGGGGGAAGGCAGCTGGGGAGAATAAGGTAACAGCAGATTTGTTGAAGGATGGTGGGCAAATTGTTCTAGAGAAACTGGCCACCCTGCATACGCAATGCCTCATGACCTCGAGCTTACCGGAATCTTGGAAGAACGCTAACATAATCCTAATCCATAAGAAAGGAGAAGCCAAAGACTTGAAAAATGATAGACCGATCAGCTTACTGTCAGTTGCCTACAAACTATTTACTAAGGTAATCGCAAATAGAATCAGGAACACCTTAGACTTCTGTCAAGCAAAGGACCAGGCAGGATTCCGTAAAGGCGACTCAACAATAGACCATATTCACACTATCAATGAGGTGAGAGAGAAATGTGCGGAATATAACCAACCCTTATATATAACTTTCATTGACTACGAGAAAGCGTTTGATTCGGTCGAACCGTCAGCAGTCATGGAGCCATTACGGAATCAAAGTGTACGCGAGCCGTATGTAAAAATACTGAGAGATATATATAGCGGCTCCACAGCCACCATAGTCCTCCATACTGTAGGCAACAAAATTCCTATAAAGAAAGGTGTCAGGCAGGGAGATACGATCTCTCCAATGCTATTCACAGCGTGTTTACAGGAGTTATTCCCAGACCTGGATTGGGAAGAATTGGGATAAAAGTTAATGGAGAATATCTTAGTAACTTGCGATACGCTGATGATATTGCCTTGCTTAGTAACTCAGGGGACCAATTGCAATGCATGCTCACTGACCTGGAGAGACAAAGCAGAAGAGTTAGTCTAAAAACTAATCTGCAGAAAACTAAAGTAATGTTTAACAGTCTCGGAATAGAACAGCAATTTACGATAGGTAGCGAGGCACTGGAAGTGGTAAGGGAATACATCTGCTTAGAGCAGGTAGTGGCCGCGGATCCGGATCATGAGTCTGAAATAATCAGAAGAATAAGAATGGGCTGGGGTGCGTTTGGCAGGCATTCTCAGATCATGAACAGCAGGTTGTCATTATCCCTTAAGAGAAAAGTGTATGACAGCTGTGTCTTACCAGTACTCACGTACGGGGCAGAAACCTGGAGGCTTTCGAAAAGGGTTCTACTTAAGTTGAGCACGACGCAACGAGCTATGGAAAGAAGACTGATGGGTGTAACGTTAAGGGATAAGAAAGAGCAGATTGCATGATGGAACAAACGCGAGTTAATGACATCTTAGCTGAAATCAAGAAAAAGAAATGGGCATGGGCAGGACATATAATGATGAGGGAAGATAACCGATGGTCATTAAGGGTTACGGACTGGATTCCAAGGGAAGCGAAGCGTAGCAGGGGGCGGCAGAAAGTTAGGTGGGCGGATGAGATTAAGAAGTTTGCAGGGACGACATGGCCACAATTATTACACGACCGGGGTTGCTGGAGAAGTATGGGAGAGGCCTTTGCCCTGCAGTGGGCGTAACCAGGCTGATGATGATGATGCCGCAAGAGTAGAACGGGCATTCTACTCTCTCTTAGGAGGGCAGAGTAAAAAGCACATTTCACTCTCTCCTTGGTGACGGAGTGAACAACGCATTTCACTCCACTCGACACTTTGTGAGAGTAAAACAACGCTTTGAAGAGTAAATCGGTCGCTTCACATCTGCGATACCCTCCCTAGTTTTTAGAGTGCAAGAGGCGAGGAGCACGTCCAAGTGGAGCGGAATTTGATGGAGCCGAGTCACTGCACTGAAAATGGATAACCGGATGAAGGGGCTGGCGCCGGCGCCTGCAAATGGTCCGCTTTCCCTTGTTGAACTTGTGTTAGCTGGTCGAAAATCACGGCGGCGTGCAACGGAAGCTAAAGAATGACGCTAAAATGGATCCTCAGCAAAGAAGAGTAGGCAGCACGAGGGCGTAAACGTGCCGAAAGTGCTCGAAAACGTTACGCAGCCACGGAAAAGGCTTTATTATACGCAAATAAACCCATGCTTTCCGGCAGGTGCGAGTAGCCAGGTCCTGAGCTATCGGCGGCAGCCATCCTTTATTCCTTTCGGAACAGGAAGCCTACGGCAATTCAGAAAACTCAGTTTTGTTTGGCATATTAGTGTATCTTTAACACGTTTTTGTTTTTGCAGCTTTGTGACGTCCCGTGACAGGCAGGTGAAGTGGCTGCAGCCCGAAAGCTTTTGGCCAATAGCGGAGGGTTAAGGGAGAAAATGTGTCGAATCAGAAATAACAATTTTGCTTTTTTTCGGTGAAATCATGCATAATCAGTGTGTACACGTTATATCAGATGGGGAGCTATTGCGGTTTTCATGGCGTCACGTCACAGTCAGGGGAAGTTGGGGTTGTTCAAGAAAGTTTTTGACCAATCGCGTAGGGCTGATTGCAGAATTGGAATAGAAAAGTTGGGAATAGTCTCACGTTATAGCGCCCTAGGTAGCGCTTTCGTTTAAAATATTAGGTGCTTAAAGGGAAGCTGACGAGTTTGTCGAATTGAATAAGACGCTCATATACGGATGCGGGAACCTTATAAAGCATGCAGGTAAAATTTTGCGGGGGATTTTTCAATTAACAGCGACGTAATCATCTGTTAAATTTGCGCTGTAGCTCCGCCCCCCGTCAAGCGCGGCGCTCTGCTGCTGACGCTGACGATGTGAGCGGAGACCGGAAACCGCGGCGTATTGACGTCAGCACTGGTGTTGCCTTCCTTCGCAGTCTCCGGGACCGTGCCTGACTGTGCTTATTTCTGCGTACATGCCGTCCTAATCTGCTTCGCTCGACCCTGCATTCCTTTGGTTGTGTGTATATAGTCTGGTAGTTGGCGTGCGCAGCATCAATTGAACTTGTAGGCCGATCATGCCGTCGTTCTGTGCAGCCTATACGGTCGCACGAACACCAGCGGCCGCGATGGTGTTCCGATGTTTCATTAGTTCCCGCAAGACAAGAAGCTTTCAGCTAAGTAAGAGGCTGCTGTGAAGTGAAAAATCTTCAAGCGCTCAAAAAGAACAGTGATGTGCTCTAACCACTTCCGTGACGACGATTGCTACTAGAGTTTATCAGTAATGCGTGCTTTGGGTTCTCCTTCGTGTTAGCACGCTGAACGGAAGGTGCATGTTTATCTCCCAACCTTGACGCAGGTTTCATGGCGAAGCGCCGCGAATTTTCTATTCGAGCATGTGTTGTGAAACAGTCTACATGCAGCTACCATAACGCAGTGCAAGTGTAAAGTTTGCATGTGTTGGAAAGCCGGCTCACGCCAGGACGCAGCGCTCCCCGTTCTCTCGCACACATAGAGAAACCGACCATCTCACGTAGCCGACAAAATTCGCCGGTTACGAGTAGCGTGCGGATGGCGTGCTGATGATCGAAGGTTCTATACTACAATACAGCCACGACGGCTTTGAGCTACGATTTCCCGGTATGAGGGCAGCAATATACGCGCCAAAACTAGCCTGACGCATGCTTTATCAATTTAAGTTGATGTATTTTACTGTAAAATAGAGCATAAAATATTTCTGAAGGTCTTGCAGTAGGTTCTTATTCTTGCACATGTAAAATTCAATAGTTTGCTCGTCCCGTGCGATAAGCAGCAGTATTTGAGTTATGTATATCCAGTTCCGGCTTCGCACTATTGGCTAGTCGCTCATAGCACGTCCGGGCTATGAGTTCTACATTTCTAGAAACGAGCGATCGAGCGACAACACCGAGCAATCTGTTCAAGCGACGGCCTGTTTTGTCGCTCGAAGCCGTCGCCCGTCGCCGTTGTGCGCGAAATCGCCCTCGTGGGGTTTGGACTTAACGCAGAACTCCTCAGAGAAACGCAAGCTCTCGAAATTTTCCATGACCGTCTCAGCAAAACAGCACCAAACTACCTCGCACCGTGCTGCATGTGTAGCGGATAGCAGTCGGTCCGGACGAACACCATTGTTGACGTCACGAGGTGCCCGACCAATCACAGGCGGAAACGAGGCGTGCGAGCTGCCCCGAGTCTGCTGCTTCACTTTTCGTCGAAAGAAAATCTGTTTGCGCTTTTTTTTCGCTCAATTTAGATGCGATATTCACAGGGTTGAAAACCATGACGTACTGCTCTTCGCTCATTCCTTTTCTGGAAAAGCTTCAGCTTCGCTTTATTATGTGTTCTTTTGTCATATTTTACAAGGTTGTCCGGGCTGGATAAAGCTTGTAATACACGTGTACGCACATGTACTAGCGTTATGTGCGGCTAGTATTTGTGTGGCTAGCCACATGGGTGGCTAACAGCTGTGCACATGTACGTTTCAGTTACCTTGTCCTTTTGAGTGAACAGCACAGTGCAGTCAACATATCGTTGTTAAGGCTATGTCACCCTTTCCTAATTGCCTCATGCCACGAGGTTAAGTGCTGCTCGAGATAGGGTGTGATCGATAGAAAAAAAAACAGCTCAGAAAATGCACACACACACACAAAAACATGCAGCGCACTGGACGAATGCAGGAGCTCTTTGGTTGAGCATTTTGTTTTCTGTAGCTTTTGATTCTTGTTCACGCGTTTACTTCTATGCTTTTCTCGTCACGCATATACATGGACCCCGGAACAACATAGTCTATGTTATGGTCGAGCTGCGCAGTAAGCATTCGATAGTGGCGGTACTTATTACCTCCCATGAGATGCTTTGCCACCCTTATTCACCCTTATCCACCCAACCGTAGCAATTGCTAGAAAGGACGTCGCCCTGGCATCTGCTAGCCGCCAGCTTAGCCCAGACGGAAGAGCGGCTGTCCCGAAAAGGTAGCGGTTCCAGTTTCGAGTGCCGAACTAGGAAAAATTTTTCTTTAACTGCGAGGATTTTCGTTAATGGAACCCGAATGGGTTTCCCTTGTCGCAACTGGCACGATTGGGTGGATGTCTAATTTTCCCTTTATTAATTACGTCTCTCCACCTTGCGGGCTTCCGCAGAACTATTACGTTAAAACTGAACAAGTTCCATTTTTTGTTCATATGGAAACTTTGTTACAGCCTTCTGGGTAGCCAAGTTCACCACTCTTAGAATTACGCTAAAAGGTCCAGTGAGAATGTTGTAGTCCTGTAGAGCATGTTCGAGAAAACGTATATGATTGAGCGGGTCTACCTTCTAACTTTTAGTAAAATAATTAATATGCCACATAACCGAGAATGTGACATTGATAAATATGAATGAGACACACCAGACTATTCACAGGCACGGTGCGGTTACAGTGCTGTGTATGGGCGAATTGCTACTTTAACATAGCGCGCTGAGACTGAAACCAGAGAACCGCGATGGCACAGGTGCAGCATCTTTGCAGCATCCATAGTAAGCCACTGCGTAGTTTAAGAATGCTAAACACCACAATTTAACAAAAAAGCATTTACGCAGTGCAACAAAAAGACAGAATGCTACGTTTGCGTGATTGTATATTTACTTGATATCTTTGTTACTTCAGTACCACGGTTGCAGTTATTCTTCTCATTCTATAGTGAGGGTAACCACTCCCGCCGCCTCGGTGTGTTGAGGCAGCATGTGAGAGTAATAGTGGCCAGCTACCTGCCTTTAGGACCACGCGATACAACACATCTGCAGTTTAATGAGCGCTTGTAATGACGTAGGTGGAGTGGATTGAAAGTTCATCATGGTGCGCGTAGTAGTCATTGGGTGTGCTAGGAGTGTTTACGTGTTGACACTCACTAGCGCCGCCAGAGAGCGCTGGTCAGATAGTGTTCACTGTAGCAGAGGCGGCTCTCTCTGTAGGACCCTAGGGCGCAGCTTCATCTCCTCGTTGCTGTTCCGTCCTTTAGTACAGTATCAGTGAATATAACATACAGTGATATGATTGGGTGTCAGCAGCATCTGCAGTGCTTCGATAACTTGCCAAATTAAATAGACGCACCTACACAATTGTGCGTGAAACTTGACAGGCCACGAGCTCGTCCCCCCCCCCCCCCAAAATAAATAAACTGAATTGTTTCCCAATTCAGACACTACAGCCGAAACCGGTGAATGCATGTGAAAATTTGCAACGCCAAGTATGAACGGCTGTCCTCAGTTTCAGTTTGCATTCATAGGCACAAAAGAATATGGGCACTAACATGGAATCACTGGTGCGTACAAGCCATAGCGCGAAACAATACCGCATTACTTCCAGTAGGGCTGCGCCGGGTTGTTCGGATCCCTTGTATCGCCATGTATCTCGAGAAGGAGCGAACGATAACTGGGCACATCTTCTGGCGGAGTGCCCGCACTTACATTATTTTCCTTCCATAGTCGTTAATGCGCAGCACAGTCCTACGGTGACCACATAGCAAGGCCGTCGGCACCGCATTGAGGCCGTGGTATGGGCCGCATAGGCTATAACGGGGTGCCCCAATAGCAGAGAGGCGCGAAACTATCCAGGCAACCAAGGCTTTGTAAGCCCGGAGTGCGGTTCTGATCAGGTCGCGCAAGTCAACGTGCTTCCAATGAAGAAATCAGAAAAGAAACCAGCGGATGCAAAGAATGAACTATATTCAAGAAAGGTGTTACACGGGGTTGGTAAAGAGCGAATGAATTATGGGGCTGACAGAGTTGATAACGGCGAAATGGAGATAAATGAGGTGGAATTTCATCATGAAGCTTGCCTTATTAGCCAATGGTGTTCATATTCTTTGCGCAGGGCATCGCCTGTCGCACAAGTGTGAAAGGGACTTGCGAAATAGGCGAAAATGACAGTCAAAGTGACATAAAAATTGTGTGTTTTTTCTTTGCAGCCCAGGTCGTATCAAGACGTTGATTTGCAAAAGGCCTGAGCACAGCGTAGAGGAACACATGGCGGTAGGTGCCATAAATATTTATATAATGATTGTAATAATAATAAAAACTCGGCAGAATTTGTGCATCGGGCAAGATTGTCTGGTGTGCTCTAGATGTATTCGTAAGAAGTATTTTCTTTCATGTAGAGTGGCATATCTTGTCAGAAGCTGCACTATGTCTGTAGTTAAAATTATGGGGTTTTAAGTGCGAAAACGTCTGTCTGTGGTTAAAGGAGCTCCAAACTGCACGGCAGCACTGACATGCGAAACATTGATTTAGGAAATATGAGTTTACTTGAAATAGTGTTTAGTGCTTCAACATTTGTATATTTAGTTTCATCTTGAAGCCCCTTTGACCACTGGCACCCTGAAGAAGCTGATATTGAATCTGACTGTGTATGCACAAGGTTATATTTTCCTACTGCAACTGATATGCTTCATTTTGGTGTAACTTCTTTTATTTGTTTATTTATTGGTCATACTCTCAGGGTCACAGCCATTATAGAGGGTGGTGGTACAAAGTATGATACATAGTAAACAACAAACGCTGTGACAGAAAAAGATGGATAGAAGAGTTTCCTGTAATACGATATTGGTTACGGTCATAAAAGTAAACAAGGAATGCGATCGTTCTTGGTAATGCAATGTCAGGCAGAGTTTTAAGAAAAAACCACCCTCGATTACGATACTGCCTAATGCAAAATTTGAGCGCAGCTCTATACGTGTTTTCGTCTAGCGATATATTGGCTGGTGTGGACAATGGGTCTCGTGCGGCACGCTGCAAACGAAGAGAAGTGTGGCGCCAATGCCTCGCTAATCTGGAGATCGCGAGAGCCGCGGGGCCAACGCGTGGGTGACGCGTGGGCGCGATTCGCAGAAGCCGCCGTCGAAGAAACTTCCCAGACGACGCGCGCTACGGTGGCGCCATCTCGTAGCCGCGGTTCTCGCACTAAACTTGTCTTGCTTTCGCCGTGCCTTCCTCCGCTTTCCTACTTGCGTCACTTCTCCCTCGCCGCATTTTCCATACCCCGCTGCGCACTCGTCGTTTGCTGTGCTCTTTCGCTCGGTTACGCCGACGATCGCCGCAGGAACCGCCAAGAGCGGCGCTCTAAAATGCTGATATCCTTATAACTGCGTTATCACTCATAAGGTAGTTCCAGTCTATATATGTACGAAGTATGAAAGACTGGCAAAGCTGTTTTGTGCGACACATTTGAGCTCCCACCTATTAGCACAGTGGCTAACACGGAGGGATGGATGATGTGTTCTCGTAAAAAAAAAAAAAAACTACACATGCAATATAGGATTATTAAAGCTTGTGAAATAGCGCTAAACGTACAATCTCACGGTGGAAAGACGGCAAAGCAAAGATTAGATTGCAGTGATGTAGCGCCCGTAGTTCGGGTATAAATTCACCAGAAAAAAATAGAAGTGTGGCAATCGAAGTCAAGGCGGGCGAGGCGAAGGTCGACGTACGTGGTATATGCATCTATGCGCATTAATACAGGGGCCGCAAAGATGCTGCTATGTTGCAGAATTAATTTCGCATTGTTTTCTTCGTACCATTCTCAGACCCTAAATTATTTTCCACACCGTCCGTTCCGTTCAGTAGACTGCAACTCTTTGTTCGTTTTGTTACGCCCACCTATATTGTCGTTGTGTATTTCGCGTTGACTTTTGTTGACATCATATTTTTACACGTAACAAAAGAAGTTACCGATTATAACATGGACTAACGTATTTCAATATACAATTGATTCCAGTTACCAATTGCTTTCCCACGAAATTAACTGAAAAATTATTACAAACCTACAGATTACTGTAACTGTAATTTCCTCCCTACTTTTATTAACATTGCATCAGTAGAGTCAGTACATTGAGCTGACCTGGCTATTTCAGTGTGTCCTCTGCAGTCCTTCACCCGTTGTCTATCTTCACTAACAGTTTGTTCTTTTTTGGACACATCTTGCAGCGACACTGAAAATGCTCTCCATGTCAAACCGGGGTTAAGCCGCCAAATGAACAAACAGAGTTATTTGTGTAATTTGAGAACGCAATTAGGCAGTCTTGCTCGGTATCCGAATAAGGTGTAGGAAATTCAAATTAAAAGTACTAGCCCAGTATAGTCAGCTCCTGGTCCGCCAAATTTGTTCTTGTGACGCAGTTTATGGAAAACTCACACATTAAATAAAAATGAAGAACCACTTGCATCTTCGCAGTCACATTTCATCCTGCTGATTTCACAACTGAAAGGCTTTTATAAACAAAGAGACTTCCAACCACACTAGTATGCATTGTCGATGCAGTGTATCCTTTTGCCTCTTTTTTAGAGAACTGTTTAGTTGAATAATTGTATTGCGAAGTGTTTGCTATGGGCTTGTAGACTCGGCTAGTACTGTTCTGGCCCCTATGTAAATACCTTACGCAAGTACGTATTATACTCGTAATAGATACCACGAAAGAAAAAAAAGGTGGTTCCATTTTTGCTTGCTCATGCGGGTATGAGCCATTGCTTCTGCTGATATATGCTCGTTTTGAACTTGTTCTTCATTGACATCCATGCTATTCCGAGCGTTGTATGCGTGATTCTAATGAATTCATCCACTGTTTGCTTCGCTCTGCTGAATGTTTTTAGCCTTTGCATTACTAGGTGGATGAGCCTTTCCATTTTTGTTTTCTTAGAGCGGTAAGAGCAATTGCTGATGATGATGATTTCTGCTCACTGATGGACACCAAAAATGCGAACCACCGAGAGTTTAACAACTTCGTTGTAACAAGCACGGAAACTGTGCCTGCAAGCAGCTGCGCTGTCGCGCAATGCCTTGCAGCACTGCACAAGCCCGGACCGTCCTAAGTGTTTTGCGGTGGGCCCGGACCGGGCCCGGGCCGGACTCGGGCCCACTCATTAAAAGACCTAAATCATGCCTACGAGCACACACGAACTTCATGCATTGCATGGCCCAAGGAATTGTGTGCCAAGCTGAAGTGACACGTGCAAAAAGCTGGCTCTTAGTATACCGTGGCAAAAACACAGAAAACAGATGAAGTTGTAATTTTTTCTTTTCCTCAAAAGCGAACATTCTTTCCGCGTAAGGAAAAATAAATTACAGAGAAAACCACTCCTGAAACCATTTCCCTGTTATCGAGGTTTGCGAAGGCAGTATTACAATTGTCGATACTAGTAGATTATTTTAGTGGTATTGTAAGGAGTGTCTCTTTCTACATGGGCTTATATTTTGAGCTGTATGTTCGTGAATTTACCTCTTTGTAGGTACACACATTTACATTCAAATTCTAAATGACCTCATAGGACCAAGTCGTACGATCAAGGTCAATGCATGTGCACCAGTGGAAAAAGAACAGGACAGACAATAGTCCACATCAGTGATCTTCCCATTGGGGAAAGAAAGATTTCGATGTTTTATTGCTTATACACTGCAGCTGATTCGCTGATTAAATCGCGAGAAGATGATGCTGGCACGTACGATGCAATCTTAATGCATCATATATATATATATATATATATATATATATATATATATGTATGTACACACACGCAAGTCGGGCCTGGTCATGCATACACAGACCCTGGCTACGCTTCGTAATGAAAGCCCGGGTGGGGCACGGGCTGGGCGCGGGCTGTGCTCGGTCATGTACGCCCACGCGCGGTGTGAGCTCTGGCTTCATAAAGCAGGCCCGGGACTGGCCCAGGCCTGGGACAAGAACTTAGGCCTGTGCTGTGCTCTACAATGCCTGGTGGGCAGAGGAAACCGTTTCGAGTAGCACTTCCTTACATGTAGAAAATTTCCGCAAAGCTTTTCGGCAACATTTTCGAGCATGGGAAAAATATATGAATTACTGTATCACGCTGAAGTAATAAAAAGAAAACGGCCATGAAAGATCCCTGCAAGTAACTTTTTTTTCATATTATATGGCAGGATGTTGAGAAATTGTCTGTATAATAACCAGCTTTTCCTTTTCGTCACAGTTTCGTATTAGCTATTGCAACTCATATAATGGCCATGAAACGTCCCATTTTGCTAGGTTAGAAATAGGTGGCTGCTAGACTGGCTGTATTCAAGCGGAACTTTAGTGTTGCGAGGCAGTTATTGCTGTTCAGTTACCTTAGTACGTGGTCATTTGTACGTTGCCAAATTGCTATGGTAAAAGCTGCGCCAAACGCGCCAAACGCGCCAAACGCGCGGATGTCTTTGTAAACCTACGATGTTTTGGTAAACAGGCAGCATTAGCCGTTCTTTTCCCGACAGCCGCTGCGAACAAGTTCAGAATGGCAGATTATTTATTTAAAACTACCTTCCTTCATTCATTGGGTCATAGCATGTCCCTGATGTAAAAAAAGCGTTGGCCTCCGGTTGTGGGGTCCTGACAGTAGCTCCTCAGGATCAAATAAAGTTCGTTGTTTGTCTGTCGACGAAACTTTTCGGCAGTACGTATGTGTGACGTCACCGATTTCCTAGCACCTTCTCGTACTTCAACATCTCGCTGTAGTGAAAATCTCAATTTATTATGGCGAGCATTTAATGGCAGCATTAGCCTCAATGTCCACATAACATTTTTGCTTTTTTCCCCCTGACCTCTCATGACAAAGAAGTTTCCGGTTCACCTTTACTTATGTGTAAGACATATTAACGCCTAGTACATTTCTTTAGCGTACATTTATGATAGCCAAATTGTCTTCCTCACATCGTCTATTGAATGAAATTGTCTTTCTGGAACATCTTCACGCAACTCTCGCTCTAGAAACGCACCAGATCAGGTTCAGGAGTCAGACAACCTGCCACCATCTGACGACAGCATGAAGGCCTGCAGAGAAATTCGGAAATCTTATGAGAATTCAAGCAATGCTCAGATGGCTTCCCTTGATATATTGAGACTGGAGGCAAAGAAAAGGGGAGCCATTTCCTTGCACGCAACTAGTCACCGAGTTACATAATGAAAATAATTTGGTGGAGGATGGGCCGATGGGGGAGGAGATACTACGGCAAGAACTCAGACAAAACTATAGGATGCGCTTACTTTGATGATAAGAAATGCAGCCACAGTGCAGCTGGCAGTGAGTACTGCACAGAACTGCCAATATCCTTTCTCAGATATGAGCGACCTTTCAGAGATGCAACTTCGCACTCGATGAAGACGCTAGCAGTGTTTGTACCAGACATCTGTGGAGTGGCTGAGCAGCGCATCTTATGCAGGACATAATGACATCTTTTCTGCCCCCACCCCCCCTCTGCATGAGACCATTACCGTGACAATTTTTGTCGTAGCTTTTGATTCGTAAAAGGCTGGATCACTTATCACGCTGCAAGTGACGCATATGTGGACAATTCCTTTCTGTACAAAAACAAATGTACGTCATCCGACATAAAAGGCGCTACAAAAATTCCTGGCACATTGAGCAGTATCAGTGTTTTACTCACAGAGTGAATCAATATAAAGTTTCTAATTACTAACTTCAATGAGCTCATTTTTCTTGCGCAAATTCGGTTATATTGTTCCTCTCTGTCTTTTCTTGTGCTTCGGTGAAAGGAAAGTAGAATATTTCTCTAAGAATTATCGGTTTCTTTCCGAGCCCTCCCTTCTGTAGCATGTCGCGATAGTGCGTGACAAGTTCACCACTCGTCTTAGAGTCCTTGTGCGCCGCAGACTGGATGTGCACGTTCAGAAGCAAAGAATTTCATGTATACGCCTGGCAACATCCATAGCCATGGACAGAGTCACGGACCTTGCTGAAGGAAACGTTAATACAAGCGCGTCTGCCGTCGTCCAAGTGAGGTATTAAGTAGGAAGTACTTTTAGCGACCGTTGTCGGCGGCCTTCCAGTGGCCTTAAGCCAAAAGCCACAGCCGTTATCCGGCCATCGTTGCGACAAAAAAAAAAACGAGATCATCAGGGCAACCTGCAAAAACATAACAAAATGCAGTCGCTAGCCTCCAACACTTTGTATACGGCCGCATTGCATACGCTAGTTACTGTCCATATAAAGTTGAAAAAATCTTGGCTCCGAGTTCATCTCAATGTATGTTCACAATCTCACTCAAAGTGTGACTTCTAGTACGCTGAAGCATTATGTGTAATTTTAAATAGCGATCTTCAAAAGGCAGATACAGCGCAGCGTACACTGGATTGTCACCTTTTGGTGCAGAGACAGAGTTGCCTGTGCTCTTTTCAACGCCACTAGTCCGTGAGTTCTGCGGTGCAAGTGTTGCGTGGCCTCCTTCGAGAGATGGCGCCACGCTGCGTGACCACGCTGGCGGCGTCCGGCGCGCGGCAGATAGTTGTGAGGTGGTTGTGTGCAATCGTCGTAATTACTCCAACCAACCTGCTTTGTCGGCAGCCATTTCAAGCTTACATCTTTGTTCTCGATTACGGGAGAGTCAGCAGTATTTTAGCAAAAAATACCTCGCTGCGCGATTCTTCGCCACCCTGCAGTCTTTGCATGGGGAACTTGGGCCCGTAATGAAATCGCAAAACGGTGAATGAGTTGAAAAATGTTAGTCCAAAGGTGTACGAGTGGCAGTATGAACCATACCAGAGGGAGTACCAGAGGAAGTACCATACCATTTCCACTCCAGTTGAAGTGGAAATGGACAAGATTTGTTTCTTCAGATGGTGTTTCCCAATTACTGTGATTTTGAGGTCCCGAGGGCCACTTTGTTTCTTCTATATTATGTCCAATGCATGCAGTGTCTATATGGTTCGCCTAATTTGCTGGATAAAATTTCCAGTAAATTATTACATTCCCCATGCTGATTGCTGTCTGACCTCTTTGTTCTTGCAGCTGATGGACAAAATGACCGGTCCTCTGCATGCTCTAGGACGAACGGGCACAACGGATGAAGTTGCCGACTGCATCGCATTCCTGGCATCCGATGACGCTGCGTTTGTCACGGGGACCATTATGCCCGTCGAGGGAGGCTGGACCCTCCTGTCCAGCGTCTCGGGTCCCGCCGGATTGCCGGATACGCACATGACTGCTTGAGATGCCAAGGACATAGTCTTGTCATGCTGACAAGGTACACTGCAAGATCTAAGTACAGGCTACACTTTAAATAACCCCCTGTCTTATAAGTCAATGAATGTTTGGCGACTCAAGCTCCTCAGCGCAACAATTTCGCTTCTTCCGAGCTATGTGAACGTGCTGCCTTCTCTAAGCACTTCACACCTAAGGGGCAAAATAAAGTTCTCTGCAGTGTGCCATGCGGCCGCTTGAAGACTGTGGCTAAAAATATGGAATAATGTTCTTGCTTTTCTTTCTTTGCGTTTCTTTTGCAAAAATACATTGTGTCCCTACAGAGCGACACCTGTCGTGGTTGTATGTTATTGTGGTGACGGCGCTCTGATAAATATTTAAACAAGCGGCAATGTGAAAGAAGCTAGCAAAACAATCTTCACACTCCTTGATATAATAAAACGAACTTTTATTCAGTACACAGTTTCTTTATAAACATTCTTTGTCGCCACTACATGTTGTGCAGAATGTCGGCTCCAAAAACTCCACTGAAAAAGTTGATTTAAGCTCTCTGTATAATTCATCGCAATGAAGATGTAAGGTTTCTCCGGCATGTAAAAGGCAATGTCATGGCAAAAATAAAACAGCATAGGGCGATTAGGCACCCTGTGGAAAATAAGTGAATGGAAGCGTACAGGACGCAGCCACCAAACTTCCAATCTGTTAGTCGTATTTCTTTAACAATTATTTGGCTTTCTCAAAATCAAAAAGAGAAAATAAGCAGTTATAGCCTCATGCCACTTGCAGATAGTGCACTTATCAGCCTAATGTACTTAAGCGGCTGCTTGCAAATCCAGCATTGGCTACTTTTAAGCGGTCCCGAACACTATTCTATCAAATAAAAAAGTGGCCCAACTATTGAAGGACGTCTTCTCGCGAATGTCATGCCGCAAAAAAATTATCGGATCCTTCAACTAGAAGTCAACTTAGTCGTATCGATACCCTGATTTCCCTCTCATTTCGTCCCCGCAAGCGCGCTAGGAGCTACACAGTGGAGCAACCAAGAGGACAAAGCCCCAGCCAATGGTTGAGTGTCGTGGAGGCGACGGAGCTCGTCGCTGCAACATGTGGCAGCAGCAGCAGACTGCGCCACTTAGTGTGCCGCTACCATCGCGGGTGCCACGCGCAGCAGATGCAGCTACGCGCAGTGCAAACGCGAAATTAACTTCCTCTCTTTTACAGATGGCAGACATGTATCCGTTTCACTCGTTCAATTCAAAATTAGCAATTGTGTAATAGGCTCTAGGTATAACAAAACTAGACAATAGCGTCGATGGGCAACCGGCTTTCGATGACGCTGCATGGTGGCGCTGCGGAAGCGACAGCAAGCGATCGTTCGCTGTTGTTTGACAGTAGTTCAAAGATAGAGAAAGACATATGAAGAGGAAGTGCAGGGAGGTTAACTAGATATTAGTCTCTGGTTACGATTTCTGCAGAGGGGTTCGAAGATGGTGGTTAGAAAGAGGACAGAGAGAAAAGCCTTAAAAATGTAAAACAGTAGATCAAGAATTCACTGCTGCAGGCAGTGGAGTAATATTTGGCTCACATGTTCACAGCAGCTTCAGAAGGCAGTTCACCACTATCCAATATGTCATACCAACTAGACAAAATAATATGTCGCCTGAAGGCTTATAATCACAAAGTGATAGTACTCTAACTTTCGCATAAGATACATTGATGCATTCTATGTTATTCGGTGAATTTCGACCCTTTGGTTTGCTTTTGTTTTTCGCTTTCGTGCCCTGGGAAAAAACGAGAACAAGCGGGCTATTTTCTCTTTTTTTTCTTTTTTTTCGAGCCCGTGCATCTATACTCAGAACAGCACGTTATTCAAGAAAAAAATCTTTCTTCCAGTGCTTCAAATAAATTGCTTGCTTCCTGCCGAGCTCAGGTAGCGAGAGGAACATCGTTAAAGAACAGATGCATACTGTTGTTTAAAAATTGAGAAAGCAATATAAGGCAGAAAGCTTTCACTCCTGAAAAAATACCGTTTTGTACGTTGCCCTACGGCAATAATTCAGTGAAGTTCGAGATCAGAATAAGTGTGCTGTGTAATAAACTCAGTTGTTTTATTGGGACTAAACTTTAAATAAGTTCAGCTGCAACATAGGCAACATTGCGACTCTGCAGCCGACTTAAGAACTGAGATAAAGGTTCGCGCTCACGACAGCATACACACCCACATCTCCCGCATCTTCACGTAATAATAATAATAATAATAATAATAATAATAATAATAATAATAATAATAATAATAATAATAATAATAATAATAATAATGTAAGCGTAACACATGCCGGACTTTCATCTTCAGCTTGAAGTACCTGCAGTACTATGGTGATGGTGATTCAAAGAGCTATGCCACTCTCAAGGACATGTATGGAGAAAACAGCGTGCAGAAACATGAATGCATTGGGCATGTCCAGAAGCATGTCAGCTGCCGCCTGAGGAAACTCAAGAAAGCAGTGCAGGGACCTGGTGCTAAAGGAAAGTTGACTGATGCCCTTATTGACCACCTGCAAAACTACTATGGGATCGCTATAGGAGGTAATGTGGGAAACCTTTCAGAGATGAAACAAGCCACCCTGGTCAGCCTCTTCCAATGCAGCTCTACAGATGCGTAACCAAGACACGACGTGTGCCCAGTAGGACCGAACAGCTGGTGCGGGTACAAAAAGGTAGAATCATTCCGCCAAGGAAGGTACGTCCACAGAGGAGGATTTCCGAATGATTCGCTAAGCAGAGTAAGAGCTCTGTAAAGCGATCTGTGCTCAGATGAACTTTTATCAAAGTGTCTGCATGGCAAGACACAAAATGCAAATGGATGCTTTAATGGACTTATATGGCAGCGGGCTCCCAAGGAGGCGTATGTCAGCTTGCCTACAATACTGTTTGCCTTGCATAACGCTGTTGCACACTTTAATAATTGTAGCATAAGCACCCTCAACATACTGAGGCAGACTGGCATTGAACCAGGGTACTACACGACAAGAGCTTGCAATGCCAGAGACCTCCACCGCATGCACAAGGCTCTACGTAACCAACTGACGAGACAGAACGGCCTAGGAAGAAAAGGCGAGCAGCCGCACGAACGAAAGGGGATTCTACTGCACCTCACTATGGCCCCAGGTATGAGCTTGGTGCATTTTAGGCCTCTATGTGTTGTTTCTCCCATGTTTCAGATGTTTGAAATCTTTATTCATGTTTTTCTCAAACCAAGATTTTGCTTCCCCTCATGTTACGCAAACGGTGACAACTTTCTTTAAATGTATATCTTGAAATTGAATTTTGCACGCTCATTCCGCACATACAGATGCGTAAAATGAACCACGATGAAAAACACTCATGCAATAGTTATGACTTTAGGGCCTATTCTTCAAATAAATGTGACTAAAACTGATCATTTTCTTAACTTTGTTTAGTTGTTGGAGGATCTCTTCTTTAGTGTTTCTCACATCATGTTTATGCTGGTTCATTCCATAGGACATACATTTAGCTACGCAAATGCCAAAGCTTTCTTCAATTATTCATTTCAGTAGTTACTTAGCATTGCTGGTGCGACTAATAAATTTAGCACATTTCTTTACTATAACTACCTCCCTCAAAATAATTCCAACTCTTATTAGCACCCTTAACAGTAAAATGTGTTACATAAAACGTGCTTAATACGACAAAAAGAATATTATAATCCTGGCTGCTCAATTAAATTTTTTTTAGTGTGGCTTCCCACCTTAAAGGCGTAAACACAATCGGCTTCAACGCCCTTGCTACGCAAAATCCCGCAAATATGCAGGACGGGATCACTACTTGCCAGCGGCTTGGGTAACTCCAGCTCCTTCGTCCATACACCGATGCCTTGGACATTCGTCTCCCTTTGATCAGGGAGTTGCGCACGCTTGCCAGCGACATTGTTCATGAAAACCGTCACAGTGGATGCTCTTTTAGCGTTCCGGAAAATGCCGATCTTCCTTCACCGACCGACTTGTGCAACATCATTAGCCAAGAAATCACGTCCGCTTCTCCTCTACCACGCTCTGGCGGTCCCTGTACTCGTCAAGTACCGACGTATGCCGCCGTTGCAGGCCTCTCTCCAGTAGGCCTCTCTCCAGTCATTACGACACCTCTGCCTACACAAGAAGACCACGCTCCAGTGGCTTCGTTGTCGCCGCTATTGCGTGTACGGCATTGCGACTCGGCTCCAAGGCCTGCCAGAGCGATTTGCTATTACTGTGGGTATCAAGGGCACCTGTGCTGATTTTTGGGGAAGACGTCAACAGGATGAGTAACGTGGCCAAGCTCTTGAGGAACGTAGAGGTGTGAGTCCAGCAATAGGCTATCAGCGCACGTCCTACCGCTCTTCGTATCACCACTCACCTTCTCCTCCCTACCCTAGTCATATACCTGTGAATTCGCGTGAATCTCGCCGCAGGTCAGCCTCTCCACGTCATTCTTCGGCGTCGCCTCTCCGGCTGCTTCTCATGTCCCGAACGCCCACTTGGGAAACGCCCCGATTAGGTTTTACGAGGCGAAACTGCATCTGTTGAACAGGCTACAATTCCTCAATAGTGACTGTCGAACTTGTTATCAGTGTTTGTAGAAGGTGTACGTGTCGAAGCTCTCTTTGACATAGGCGCGACCGTTTCAGTTATTCGCGCTGGCATTTGTTCCTTCCTCCAAAAGTCTCCGGCACATCTCTTCGTGAAGCGACCAACGCTATTAATCGTGCAATCACGCACTGTACTTTCTTGTCTCCATAGACGGAATTCGTCACCACATCGTTTTTGCGGTATTTCGTGGCTTTACCCCAGACCGCATCTTGGGGTAGGACTTGTGCGTCTGCTTCTTTGTCGTGTCGTCAGCGCCTCCTAGAACTGGTTGCTACCGGCTCTTCTTTCCCTAACCAGGTAGAACGCATTCGTTTCGTCACTTCTTCCGAACACGCTCTTTGTCCATCGAAAGAAGACATAAGGTTCAACTCAAACAAAACTATGGACGGCCATGTGCTCATTCTACCCAACGGCCGTACCCTACCTCGAGGAATTCCGATTACCCTTGGCCTTATTCGCTTCTCTTAGGGGTCTGCATTGCTTACGGTCCTAAATAAACTCCTGAACCCCAACTGTTGCCCAGTGGATCAATGGTTACTTGCGCTGTTGGCACTCATCCCGTTGCAGTTATCACCCTTTTGAGAGTGCCACAAGAGTCAACATAGCCGCCAATTAATGTATCTTCGACACCACTGTCGACAACCATAAGTCCTGACTTGACACCTGCCCAGAGGCAAGATCTCATCGCCCTATTGAACAAACACCGTTTTTTTGTTAGACGTCAATGCCACCGTCCTCAGTCTGACTAGCACCGCTAGTTACCGCGATCAGACTGACGGCTCCCGCATTGTTCACCGGCGCCCACATCGCGTGTCTCTTACAGAGAGCAAATTCATCGAGGAAGACGTATCAGACATGCTTCGACAAAATGTCGTACGTCCTATCTCGAGTCCCCGGTCCTCCCCAGTTTTTCTAGTGCACAAGAAACACGGTTGAGTGCATGTTTTGTGTCGATTGCTGTGCGCTGAACAAATTCACACGCATAGATGTCTACCCCTTGCCACGGATCGGCGATGCAGTTGTATCAATGTTCGCCCAGTACCAAGGAAGATGCCAGGGGCACACCTTTCATAACCATTTCCTGCATACATACAGTAACACGCCGACTGAAAGAAGTAGCTGCTAGGTATGTCGTACGAGTGATCCTCACAGCACCGCAAGAGCTCAAGGAATTGTGCGCAGAAGTAAATGGAACGACAAGATGGACTGACCAGAGAAAGGAACACCCAGAATGCTTGTACTACAAACCCCGCCAATAGACATTTACTGCGCGATGGGGGTATTCTAAGAGATACCTTTCGCATGTCCGTGGGATTACATGGGCCAAACAGACCGGCCAGACAGGCAGGTGATGCCGTTGGAAATACTTCCAACGGCGTCCGATACAAGCACCAGGGCACCAGGCCACTCATTGCCCTTCGCGCAAATGCAAGGCTGTCTTCCGCAAGACGGTGCTTCTGCTGAAAAGTAGGAACCAAAGAAAAAGAGAAGTCGTGGAAGCCTACAACATCAAGATGAACCCACAGGGCTTATGATTCAGTGCGCCATCCATTTGAGGCAGCAATAAAGAGATTAACATAATCACTGACAATACAGGGCATAGGTAAACCCGGAAGAGCCTCCCTGCGCATGTGGGTAGGTTATATGTACAGTTCGTTTTCTGAAAAATAAATCATTTGATAGTTTGCGCTCAGGTGTCGTGTGTTGTTTTCTCACTTAAGTCCTGTGTCTTCGTCGGTCTGCGTAATAGTGTTAATTATGACAAACCAGGTAGCTCACAGCGGAATTTTCCTTGATATGTCTTCACAATACGCACTACAATATTATATTGGCCTCAGCGCCCAGTTTTCAAGCATTCCCCTTTTATTACCACGGTTATAGCTTAAAGCTCTTGAGCGCAATTTTGTGCGCGACAGCGACAAGTGACGGCTTCGAGCGACAGGTCGCGCCGTCGCTTGAGTAGATCGCTCGGTCTTGTCGCGCGATCGCTCGGTTCTGCAAATCTAGAATTCGTGGCTCGTCGCCCGGAAGTGCTATGAGCGACTACCCAATACCGCGATACCGGAAATGAATGTACATCACTCAAGTATTACCGATTGTGGCACGGAATGAGCAAACGATTGAATTTTTATAGTGCAAGGATAAGAACCTACTGGAAGACCTTCAGAAATATATTATGCTGCTTTTTACAGTAAAACACATCAACTTAAGTTCATAAAGCACGCGTCACGCTAGCTTCGATGCCTATATGATTGCCCCCATGCCCGCAACACTGGGGTGACGTCACTGGAGGTCATCGGTAAATCGCATCGGTACCTCGCATCATCGGCACCTCGGTCATCGGAATTCATCGGTACCTTGCATGAGGTACGACTTGTAGGCGACGAGCAAACGCGACAGCCATCTCCATCGCTTCGCTTATCGCTGTCGCACGCAAGATCGCTTGCATGGGGTTTATACTTATAACACTGACAGGGCGCAAGTGGAACTCTCTTTTCTGTTTTCCTTGAAGACACTTTAAAAGTAACTGAAAAGGTTGCACGTACAAATCACCAAGTACTATAAGTGTCGCCTATATTGCAAAGTTTTCAGGAGGCTGTAATGTTGACTATTTGGTGGTTGGTAGGTGATAGCAGTCTCCTAAAAATTTGCATATTAGGTGCAGCTTAGCGTTCAAGCAATGGAATACAGAATGTATTTCAGGTAAAGTTTCAGCTTGAATTAGGCAGTTGCGGCATTGCAAAGGCGCAGCTGCAATGACATAGCATTGTCACGCCACCTTCATTTCATTTGCATGGTAAATTGAAAGTTATATTCTCTACACAGATTGCATATGTAATCCAAAAACTGTGAAGGCTTTAGCATATACCTGGCAACATCATTATATCTCGGAACTATTGAGCATTTGGCAATGTAAAGGAAGGCACTGCATATTTTAGACAGAACAAATCTCTAGCGATCCCTAGAAAAATCACAGCAGACGAGTGCAACCTTGAGGATCGTAACAATTTGTAGCAAAGGTGCTTCAAACAGTTATAGTAAGATTAACACGTTATACGCCATGAGTAGCCTGTTTGAAACCCTGCCTGCAAAAACATTTTCAAGTACTTGTAAAGAAATTTCAGCTTCTTGCATTAAAAGCTTGCAGAACGTACAGAGTTGTATAGAACTCTAGAGAACTAAAATTATATTACAAACTTTTTTTAAGGATTTACTAATGCATATCAATGTGCGGTATTTTAATTGGCCAAAAAATGCAAGTGAACCAGCTACTGCAGAAATTGTGACATATTGGTTTTTCAGAAACTAACAAGGAAATTGTTTCAAGCAGCCCAGAATTTCTAGCATGCTCTTTCGTTGAAGTTACTTGGCTGGATGAAAAAACAGTATTTAAGGCCATGACTTATTAACATGATAATTTTACAGACCCAGTGCTGAAAGTAATTTTTGAAAATGCCTATAAGATTCAATACTCTGATTTAACATCGAGAGATTTATTATTTATGTTAAATGTGCACATGCTGCAAATTTCACACAACGGCATTCATATTGACACGGGAACTGGTTTATCTTTTACGGGTGAGCGCTTTTACCGTCCACGAAATGTTATCGATCAGCGCAGGACGCGTCTACATGTATCGGAAGCTTCTAGAATGTTATCGATGGTTCCATCCGCTGTCTGTCACCGAACCTTGTGTAATCTGATAGCATGTATGCGCGGGGCGAATAGCGTAGAACTTTGTCGAAGGCATGCGGGTCCCAGCGATTACTCTGGAACATTCGACGACTGCTGCATAAAAGTCGACGCGCTTGACCCACTGATCAGATTTTCGACGATCGCAGGCCGTGTTCGCCGCTATCGTTGTGCTATATGCGTAGCCTGTTTCGTGGGCACAGGTTCACCCAATAAAAGTTAGTTTTGTCGTTCACAGTATTGCTACTGTGTTCTTCAACGTCACCACCACGTGACATCTGGTGAAGGTGTTTTACGTTCATGTACCGGACGCCCCCGACAAGTCATAATCCAGGCCCGGACCGCAAAGACAACACCAACGTCGTCCGGGAACACCGAGCAAGCCACCGTCTACAGTAGCTGCCCCCGGAACACGGTCTTCTACCAGATACGACCAAGAAGACTTCCTAATGGCAGCCGCAGCGGCCCCAATAATTCGTCAGCAGCCCAGGGAACCACCGACGTTCCGCGGTTCTACATTTGCGGACCCGGAAAGCTGGCTGGAAACGTATGAGAGGGTCGCTACGTTTAACAGCAGGGAAAGCGACGACAAGCTGCGACATGTCTATTTCGCATTGGAGGCTGCCGCCAGGACGTGGTTCGATAATCTAGAAGCCACCTTGACGACGTGGGACCTGTTCCGAAGCGGCTTCCTGCAAACATTTACAAGCGTCGTGCGAAGAAAGCGAGCTCAAGCTCTACTAGAGACCAGAGCGCAGATGCCGAATGAGACGATCGCGATCTTCACTGAGGAAATGAGCCGTCTGTTCCGCCACGCCGACCCGGAAATCTCTGAGGAGAAGAAACTCCGTCTGCTGATGCGCGGTATAAAGGAGGAACTTTTCGGCGCAGTGATAAGAAGCCCACCGACGACCGTAGAAGAGTTCCTTCGCGAGGCCACAAGCATTGAGAAGACGCTCGCAATGCGGAGTCAGCAATTCAGCCGCCGCACGAACTCGACAAACTACGCCGGAGTTCAGTCACTGGCCACCGACGACCTGCACGAGATCATCAGGAAAGTCGTACGATGGGAGCTTCAGAGGATATTCCCTTCAACGCAACCTCAAGTGGCCTCAATCGCCGAAATTGTCAGAGAAGAAGTCCAGCGATCGCTTGGAGTCGCCGAGGTGCATCCACAATCATCGCAGCCCCAGCCACAAGAGATGACCTACACCGCCGTCGCCCGCCGTCAAGGGCCCCCTCCACGTCCGCGTCAGGGCCCTGTAACGCCGCAGTTCCGTCGACCACCGCCGCCGCCGCCAGCACGCCCACCCGTCGCCCGGCGCGGCTACCCCAGGAAGACAGACGTTTGGCGCGCTCCTGGCCACCGCCAGCTCTGCTACCCCTGCGGCGAAGCCGGCCATGTGTACCTCAGATGCGCATACCGCGACCTGGGATTGCGAGGGTTCGCCGTCCTCGGGAAGGTGAACGCCCTCGTGACATCGCCGACTACCTCGTCGCTACTCAATGGAGTCCTCGGTCACCGTCGCGTTCGCCGTCACCAGGCTGCTACCTGTCGCCGCAGCGCTGACCATACACTGGCCCAGCCCGGGGCCGCTCTGCAAGCCCATATCCGAAAAACTAAAAGCAGCAACCGATGGAGGTGCGGTTGCTGTTCATCGAACTGACGAAGATCCTCCGCCGCCGACGAATACGCCGAAAATCCTGTACAGACGACATATCAACGAGACGCCGCCATCCCGACGTAGTCTGGAAGCAAAGAATACGTCAACGAAAGACGACCTGGCGACGCCACGTACCAGCCACAAGTCAACGCCACGCAGCCGCGATCCGACGCCAAGGCCTAACTGTAACGCGAGACGAAGAACCACCGACCTCGATGTGCTTCTCGACGGCCACGCAGTCACTGCCTTAGTAGACACAGGAGCCGATTACTTCAGCAGGAGTCGACCCATCGCCGCCCAGTTGAAGAAAGTTAAGACTGCATGGGAAGGCCCACAAATTCGGACCGCTGGAGGGCACCTCATAAGGCCGATTGGAATGTGCACAGCAAGAATTACCATTCATGACCGGACTTACCCTGCCACCTTCGTTATCCTCCAACAGTGTTCACGAGACGTCATTCACGGTATGGACTTCCTGAACCAACACGGCGCAATTATCGACCTGAAGTTGAAGTCAATAACGCTGTCGGAAGATGAAGCGCTACCGTCGGAGAGCCCTCGTAGTCACCACGCCTTGAGTGTGCTAGAAGATCAAGTGGGCATCCCGCCTCGCTCCAGCATTGTTATTTTGGTCGGCACCGAAACACCCGCTGACGTAGAAGGCATCATCAAAGGCGACCAACGTCTACTGCTCGACCAAGAAATTTGAGTCGCAAGATGGATCGCTCGACTGCACGGAGGAAATGCGAAAGTGTTGTTGACAAACTTCAGCCAGGAGTTCAAGCACACCAACAAAGGCACGACGCTCGCATACATCGAGGAAATTCTGAAAGAACAGCAAGGCGTTTGCCCTCTCAGATTCTGCCGCATCTACCCCGATGACCGTAGTTCCCGATCCAGACTTCGACATAAGTCCAAGTCTCCCCACAATTAAGCAACAACAGCTCAGAAGTTTACTTCGACGATACAAAGAGTGCTTTTCAACGTCATCAAGGATTCGACATACGCCAGTCGCAAAGCATCGCATAATAACCGAAGAGTGTGCTCGACCACTCCGCCAGAGCCCTTATCGAGTTTCTACTCGAGAACGTGAGGCTATGAGGCAACAAGTCGACGAAATGCTGCGCGATGACATTATCCAGCCGCCAAAAAGCCCGTGGGCATCTCCTGTAATCTTGGTGAAGAAAAAGGACGGAACCCTACGTTTCTGCTTCCAGTATCGTCGTCTGAACAAGATCACGAAGAAGGACGTATACCCCCTCCCACGGATAGACGGCGCATTGGATCGGCTCTGCAACGCTAAATACTTCTCGTCGATGGACCTCAAGTCTGGCTAATGAGAAATAGAAGTCCACGAAAGAGATCGCGATAAGACCACCTTCATCACCCCAGACGCCCTCTACGAGTTCAAGGTTATGCCATTTGTACTGTGCACGGTTTCAGCAGGATTGAAGTGGCAGACCTGTCTCGTTTACTTGGATGACAACCTTGACTCCGCCTGAAATTTCGACGATCACCTTAGACTGCTTAGAGCAGTACTAGAGGCCATCAGGTAATCAGGGCTTACTCTGAAGCCGGAAAAGTGCCGCTTCACTTACGGCGAGCTTCTGTTTGTAGGCCACGTCATCAGCAAATATGGAGTCCTCCCCGACTCGCAGAAGACAGTTGCCATCGTAAAGTTCCCGCAGCCCATCGACAAGAAGGCAGTGCGTAGATTCCTTGGCATGTGGGCCTACTACAGGCGCTTTGTCAAGGTCTTTTCACGCATCGCTCAACCGCTAACACATCTAACCAAATGTGATGTCGAGTTGAAGTGGGAAACGCCGCAGGCCGATGCATTTCAAGAACTCAAGCGACGCATGCAGTCGCCACGGGTAGTTGCACACTGCGACGAGAATGCCGATAGCGAAATGCAAACTGACGCGAGTAGCCCAGGCCTCAGTGCCCTCCTAGTCCAGAGGAAAGACGGACTCGAACAGGGGATAGATTTCGAGAGCCGGTCACTGCCAAAATCGGAAGGCAATTATTCAGCGACTGAAAAGGAATGCCTTGCCATCATTTGGGCTTGTGAGGATTGGGGGTTCAATCGCACCGTTCGTAACTCGTTGTCAAGATTGGAGTCGGGAATGATTTAGAAGGTAGCTGGCGCATGCCGTCGTCCAACTTATCCACGCTGAGGACGTTGTTGAAGGGAAGGACTGCTTCTCATCGAGAACGACGAATATGGGTTTATTTACAGCATCTACATCAGTCTAGCATGACTGCGAGAGAAAGTACATTAGTCTAACATGACTACGAGAGAAAAGTGCATCAGTCTAACATGACTGCTTGAGAAAGCGTCCTGAGCATCCGCACAACAGCGGTTTATAAACACTCGGTCCTCCCCCGATACCCAGGTGACGGAAACGGCCGCCTCTCTTCACTAGGGCTTACATACACACACACACACACACACACACACAGGTTCACGGAGCACGCCGAGGTCCGACTGTCTTCGCAGAACTCGGGGCTTACTTCAACAACGGTGAGTGGGAAGGGGTCTCCGTCGACGTTCCCGCGGCAACTCTCCCGCTCATAGCAGATCAGGTCCGCGGTGGCGAGTGCAGGCACAAAGCCTGCTTCGTCGAACTCGGCTCCAGCGACTTAGAGTTGAGGACGCGCGTATTGTTCTCGACACACAATCGACTTAGTCACGCCGTGGTTAGAGGTTTGCGGCGACGCTCCAGGAAAAGTTGACGCCCGCGGTCCCAACTGGTTGGCAAAACTTGCACGTCAGTGGTCCGTTCTTCACAGGCTACAGCAAAATTCCGCCCTTACCTATATGGGAGGCCATTCAAAGTGGTCAGCGACCATCACGCGTTGTGTTGGCTAGCTAAATTAAGGGACACTTCAGGACGGCTTGCACGGTGGAGCCTCAGACTACAAGAATACGACATCACTGTAACCTACAAGTCCGGACGAAAACACTCAGATGCCGATTGCCTATCACGCGCCCCCATTGACCCGCCGCCGCAGGATGACGAGGATGACGACGCTTTCCTTGGAATAACAAGCGCAGCAGACTTCGCCGAACAGCAACGAGGAGACCCGGAGCTAAAAACCCTCGTGGAGTATTTGGAAGGGCACAGCGACGTCGTCCCAAGCCATTTAAGCGTGGATTGTCTTCGTTCACACTTTAAAACAACCTGCTCTTGAAGAACTTCTCACCAGTTCGCGCCAACTACCTTCTTGTTGTTCCGTCGGCGCTGCGTCCAGAAGTACTGCACGCCCTACGTGACGATCCGAACGCTGGTCACCTCGGTTTCTGCCGGATGCTATTGAGGATACAAGAAAGGTATTACTGGCCGCACCTAACCGCCGATGTCGCCCGTTACATCAAGACATACCGAGACTGTCAGCGACGCAAGACACCACCGACAAGGCCAGCGGGATTACTACAGCCGATCAAGCCTGCTTACCGACCTTTTCAGCAGATCGAGATAGACTTGCTGGGACCGTTTCCGACATCAACTTCCGGAAATAAGTGGATCGTCGTGGCGCTGAACTATCTCATCCGTTTCGCTGAAACTAAAGGTTTACCGAAAGGCACCGCAACCGAAGTGGCGAAATTTTTCGTGGAGAACATCCTCTGCGACATAGTGTTCCAGAAATCCTCATCACCGACGGAGGAACGGCGTTTACAGCAGAGCTAACCCAAGCCATTCTGCAATACAGCCAGACAAGCCACAGGAGGACAACTGCTTACCATCCGCAGACGAATGGTCTCACGGAGCGCCTGAACAAGACCCTCGCCGACATGCTAGCAATGTGCATCAACGTCGAGCGCAAGACGTGGGATGCCGTCCTGCCCTACGTAACATTCACTTGCAACACGGCGGTGCAGAACACAGATCACGCCGTTCAAGCTGGTTTACGGCAGGAACCCGGACGACAACTCTCGACGCCGTGCTGCCGCATGTGACCGACGAAGAGAATCTTGACGTCACTACCTATCTTCAGCGCACCGAAGAAGGCCGACAGCTCGCCCGCCTACGGATCAAGAACCAGCAGCGTACCCACAGCAGACACTACAACCTCCGACGACGCTACGTCCAGTACCAGCCTGGCGACCGTGTTTGGGTTTGGACCCCAATACGTCGACGAGGGCTCAGTGAAAAACTATTGCGACGCTATTTAGGAGCCTACAAGGTAATCCGACGTGTTGGCGAACTCGACTAGAAGGTCGTGCCAGACGACATTTCGCATTCTGAGCGGCGCCGCTCACGACCTAAAGTAGTTCATGTCGTGCGTCTTAAACCGTTTCACATGCGCTAAATAGCTTTGAACTTTGGACTTTGTTTCGTTGTTGTTACTTTGTTTGAGAAGTGTCTTTTTGTGTTTTACTCTCCTGTTATGTTTGCAGTATCTTGACGATGCCTTTTGAGAAGGGGGAATATACGTGAACTGGTTTATCTTTTGCGGGCGAGCGCTTTTACTGTCCACGAGATGTTATCGCTCAGCGCAGGACGCCTCTACATGTATCGGAAGTTTCTAGAATGTTATCGATGGTTCCATCCGCTGCCTGTCACGGAACCTTGTGCAATCTCATTGACTCTATGCGCGACGCGAATGGCGTAGAACTTTGTTGAAGGCATGCTAGTCCCAGCGATTACTCTGGAACATTCGGCGGCTGCTGTATAAAAGTCGAGGCGCTTGACCCGCTGATCAGATTTTCGACGATCGCCAACCGTGTTCGCTTCTATCGTTGTTTTATAAGTGTAGCCTGTTTTGTGGGCACAGGTTCGCCCAATATAATTTAGTTTTGTCGTTCACAGTATTCCTACTGTGTTCTTCAACGTCACCACCACGTTACAATATGAAATAACGGTAACGTGGGATTTTGGCGTTCTCTAGTTATATTTTGATGGCCGTTTGGCCGACGGCGTTTGCTTCTGTAACTGTCGAGGGTACATGATCTGTGTCCTCATTTTCACACGCCTTCTCCCTTGCATGCAGGTTTGTACCTGCATAGTAAATTACAAAAGACATCTTATTGTTATACTGATAAACTTGGAGCATCTGTGTGCCTAATGTAACAATATAGCTGTATTGGAATTTTTTTCTTTTTTCAACAGAATGTTCTCACTACACAGACTTGCACAACAAAAACAAGAAAAACACCAGTGCCACTTTGAAATTCCTTTGCTGAGTTCCTAGACCAAAAATTTTAGATTGCGCAAGAAAGAAAGATGCTGTAAATAGCAGCACTACCTGCTTATATTACCATATAGAATAAGAAGTCCCAAGTCGCAAAACAACGCAACAGCACACTTTCGCAACAGGCAACGGTTCACACTCAAGTACATTTTTCCATGCTCAATACAGCACCGGAATTGATTGTCTTTTATTAATCGATCATTATCAATAAATATGTTTTTAGTCGCGGTAAAAGAGTGCTTCTCGAATACGTAGACTGCCTTAGTTGTATTTTTCCTTCTATTGTTGATGTTAACGTGCCTAAATTATATTTTATGGTTGGAAATCCTGCGTTAGCTGTATAATGGGGCTAAAATACGCTTAGAAATATACATAATTTGCATGTGCGTCATTTCCGGTTCATTAAGCGAGCGTGTACGCCATTGGTGGTGCCTGTGTGCTCGCACTGCTGTAGTGAGCTGTACCATTGCTGCATTGCTTATACGATGGTACTGCTCGTGTTGCGATCAAGCCGACGAGCGCAATTTTCGGTTGTCGGTCAAAGTGTAAGACATCGACAAAGCTAAACTACGCCCGACCAGGTCTGCACCATTTACCAAAGGTGATATAGTCCAGACTCTGTTCTGAAAATAGACTGTGGCTGGGGCAAGCTTGAAAAACAGGATACACCTAAATAATTTCCAGAACATGCATGGCTCCTTTCCAGACTGGAAAATGGATTCATGGTAGGAAGCGACACGAGGGATTAGACAAAAAAAAACTCACTGGCGATATATATACTTTTTTCACTTTGGAACAATACTAAGGCTACCGCATTAACAAAAAAGGGCAATGACAAAGAAGTGTTTGTCTTACTTGCCCTTGGGCCCTTGCGCCGCCTCTGGTTCCAAACCAGAACCAATGCGACCAATTTTCTGCTCGTCTAAACATATTAACATGGTAAACCAAACCTAATTTGGATGAACTGTATCATGTCCAGCAGCTGCATTTATTGCCCCAACTGTTTAATACCGTTGTCCAAACGCACAGCAAGCACGGAAGATTCCCCCATGCTCAAATGTTCTGCGGCTGCTTGTGTTTCACAAAAGGTGATATGCTTCCCACTATGAGAGAGTACTTGCCAATTAGAAAGCCAAAACTCACGGGGAGCAGTGAACGCTTCATTCTCGCTTCACCAGCTTTTGTTTTACACACGCTCAAACAAAAGAAAAACCGCGAACATAAGGTTGAACCTGTGTGAGAAGCAATCCGTCTGTCAACGGAGAAACTCAAACGATAACGACATTGGAAAGTGTTCACTCGAGCATGGGAAGTACCTTGCATTCAATGATTTCAACGAGGGCGGTCATACATGAGACATTCAGGGAGGCGCTTCGAACTACTCCGATTTGTAGACCTTCGTTTCTTGTAGGGTGACGTAGATCGCAGGCACCCCTAGGTTATTTTAATGAAACCCACGTGCGGCGTGGTTGGCAGAACCTCAGGGTCTGAAGTCACTTCAGCATGGACGTATTTCATGGGAAGTTTTCTGTATAGTTAATGTACAGCGATAGAAGCCGCACCTTTTACCAGTGATCCTTCACAGAAGCGCCGTTATTGCATTTTTGCGCTTTAAGGGCTTTGAATCGGAAATATTAGGCTAAGAGGTTTCGCGGCTACAGAAGCGGTTCACGAAGGCTGTTCTGATTTTCTCATTACTTATATAATGACGAAGTATCTGCCAGAAGACTACAAAGATTGCCAGAGTGACTGCAGTGGTTATCAGCGATAACATGCAGGCTTGTTTGAGTACTACTCGGCTCCAGTGGCGAATGTGTCGCCATTGTCCATTTATTCATTTGCGTATAGATGGTAATTTGGAGCCTCTGGCGCCACAGGTACAGCAGCGCGATGTTCAAACCATTCGCATGATTCTCTCATGCCGCCACCAACTATAGTCGAGCACCTCTACAACGAACGCCTTTAGAACGGTATGACGTGTATACCGTGTGAATAACTGTGTCCCTGTTATTGTGAACTGTGCGCTGTGTGACCTTTACAACGAAGTGGCCTCTATAACAAAGGATTTCGGAGGCCTGAAACGCTTTCTTATAAGGGCGTTCGACTGCATTACACTTTTTTGACACGACAGGCGCGTGTATGTCACGTCCCATGAAAAACGAGCTTGTCGTGCTAAAAATTTTGATTTTTTCCGAGATATTACCTATTAGACGGCGTTGCATTTTGCATCTCTCACAATTTTATTCATAATTTTCTATGTAGATACAAGCGTGTCTTTACAAACCTCGTTCAATTTTATCCCAGAATCTAGTACTTGGTAATTTACCTCTTTTGTATAACATATATCTCGTGAATGAAACTTTGAGAAGTGAAAAGCGTATTCATTCTGATTTTCGTTGATATATTACATAAAATATTGAGTGCAGAAGTTCTTCAAAAAAAAAGGAATCTGGCGCAACATACAAAAAACGCCTATTCTCCCCGTGGTAGGGAGACAGTTAAGTGCTCTTTTATTCCCAGAACCACTGTAGAATGGAACAGCCTTGCCGATGACGTTGTAACCAAGGATTCATTCCCTTCATCTGAGAAATATTTAAAATAATTCTTTGAGCAATGTTACTTATGTTCGCGTGTGACTTTTTTTGTGTTATTTAGGGTTAGTTAGGCGTGCAGTGTTATTTTGTCTTGTTCTACCTCTTTGCTGTTATTAGGAGCTTGCGGTTTTGTCTCTAAATTATTTGTGTGATTCAGCAATTTACTGCTTTTGACATTTAACAAATTCTTATATTTATTCACCATTATATACGTACTATTTATTTTTGCGTGCTTGTGCGTTCTTATGTAAAAACTTTTTTATGCATCACACCTGCTATGACCTCTATTCGAGATTGGGGTATCCATAAATTAAATAAACAAACATATATATATATTTATATATATGCATACATATAACGCGTGTTCCTGAACAGCAGATTTCGGTGTGCATGGCAATAAATTTCACAAAAATTTAGTCAGGCCCGTGAAGGCGGCTTCTCGGTACTGGAGCTGAACATTTGATGTTGTTTGAGACCACGGGACAGCGCTTGGAGAGTAAGGGCGCGAATGACAAGAGGAAACAGCAGGCGCAACACTGCTCTCCTTTAGAGCATATGGAAGAACTCTTGCTGAATGTTGAATAATTGCAGCCACTACCAATGTGCCACTCGCTATGTGCCCAAAAAGAAAGCTTCAGCCGCTGGACATGTGCAGCAGGGCACGTCACACTGTGTATATATGTCAGAATTATAGGTCGGCCCAGTCACTCATGAATGCACTCACTCACACTCAGTCGCACTCATTTCAAAGGCGTGAGTGCGACTGAGTTCCAGTGAGCGCGGGTGGAGGTGAGTGCGAATGTGAGTGAGCACTTTTGAGTGTGAGAGAAGGTGAGCGTGAACATAAGTGAATGCGTGGCCTGGAAAAATTATGGTGTGTGAGTATTGTCACACAACGCCGACATATGGTCAGAATAGACCACCTGGGCACCCGGCTGTGTGCAAGTGTGCGTATGGCAATGGGTATGTGAACAACGTTGGTCAATCCTCCAGAATAGTTATGTGTCACTGGCAGTGCCCGAATAGACAAGCAGGATAAGGGAGAACTAAAGTGGGCTGCATAATATTGAAGCATAGAAGTGTACGAGTCAGCATGAAAAGTGACCGAGTGTGGTGAAAGTTAAGTGAGCAATAGAATGGGAGCAGATCGTGTATTGAGACAAGAGGTCTAGACAGTGAAGTGAAGAAATCGGCAACAGAACCTTGAAGAATTCTGCGACACCAAAGTGAATAAAAAGTCGGCAAAAAAAGCTGCCGAGTGTGAAGAAAAATCTTTTGGTGAACCAACTGGGGTCAGAGCTTGCATAGAGGAAGAAATGGTCAGATACTTAAAAGTGTAGACCATTTCAGTAAACAAAAAAAAAGTTTCGCTTATAACCGATTGCCGCATTTGCGTGACACCGGTGAATTTTTTGTGCCATATTTTGTGTTTTCAAGATGGCGACATGAGACTGGCAGCTTGAATGGGGCTAAGGTACAGGGGCAAAAACAACCACTGCTTTTTCGACTGTCGAGAGACAATTTGATGCGTTTCGCGGAATAGGAGTCTGCCGGAATGAGGCGTGGGTGTTGTCACCGGGAATTTTAGTCCTGTAGTGTCAGGCGATGTGATCAATGGGCGCGATGCGTCACTCGGTTGCCGCTTTCACAACAAATTTCTCTCATCTTAGCGAGAATGTGCCTCTGCACTTGGAGGGCCCCGCCTTGCCGAGCGCATGTGGACACGTTACCTATGGAGATTTCTGGGAACGATACGGCTTCGGTAACGAGAGAGTTTCCTCTGACGTTCCTTGCCACGAATATGATTTACTTTGAAAGCTTGCGACAAAACCATGATGCGGGTGACAACGCTTTAATAATAACAATTTGTGCTAGAACCCATGTCACGTTGGCTGTTGAAGGTAATGCCTTTAGCATTCAATCAATATAGCCGCAAAGCGTCTCGCCACCGTCGAAACGAGTTATATATGAGGTGTCTACTGCAGCGGAATTCCACTTTCGCGCTTTCGTGCGAACACGAGGTGCCATCTATCGTCACCACTGCGAAGCCTGTGAGTGGCCTCCGGAATGCGTAAAGCGCCGGTGGACGCAAGCATTGAGAAACGCGTCGCGCGGCAGCCTGACCTTTATCGCTCGCTGCTGTCTGGACGCGCTGCGCCGTCCAGTGGCACTGCCGAGAAATCCGCGCGCGGTCTCCGGGAAGAGAAGCGTGACACGCCGGTGCTTGCGAATGCTGAGAACAGATGATGATGATGTGTGGAGTTTTATGGCGCAAGGGCCAGGTGTGGCCAAAGAGCGCCATGTCTGTGGTAATGAGTTTGCGGTGTAATTATGATTGCTATGAAGTTGGTGTGAGGTGGCTGTAAAGAGGCCTTAAAATATACGCTCTAAAGTGCGTAAAATCTGTATGATAAAATTATGGCGATGACGTATGACTTGTACTATGAAAATTTAGATGCATATAAAAAGAATGATACGATAGGTAAAATATATCACGATTATAAGAAATGCCAGAGCACTACTGCCTCCTTAGAGCCCTTGAAGCACAAGGGCCTGGAGGCATGTGCTACGCAAAACAATTATCGTAGTGGCATCCTCTCGAGAGAGGAGGCGCTACGAATTCATGGGACTAATAACATGTAAGACGACATCTCTGAGGAAACCTAGGAGACTGTTTGTATTAAAAAGCGGTTCTGGACCGAGAAACATTAGAGGATGAAGAGGAATGTGTTGGCGGTATGCTAAGGAAAAATGTCTCCTTCTCTCAGATTCGGCTTCGCGACACTCCAGGAGGACGTGGAGTACGGTCAGCCTCTCCCCGCATCTACCACAGTTTGGAGGCTCACTTCCGGTCAGTAGAAAGTTATGGGTGCCATATGTGTGTCCTATTCTTAAACGACAGAATAGGACATCTGTTCGGCGCGATTTTGTTGTAGAGGGCCAGAGTCCTAACTGTGGCTTTATTAGGTGGAGCTTATTATCTTTTTCCACGTCCCACATGCGTTGCCAGTGGGCCCGCAGCCGCCTTCGCAAGAAAGGCCTCAGATCTGTGACAGGCACCTCGGCGGTAGGGTTAACGGCTTGCGATGCTATAGACGTGGCCATCTCGTCCGCCAGAACGTTGCCCTCGATGTTTCTATGGCCAGGCACCCAGCATATAATGATATGCTGGTTAGATATGTACGCTTTGCACAAGACGGAATATAGTTCATTAAGTACTGGATTTTTGTGTCTATAGGGTGACATCAAGGCCTTCACGACGCTTAGGGAGTCTGTATATATCGCTGACTTTTGGAGTTTTGATTTTCTTATATGCTTCACAGCAGTCAGTAATGCGTAGGCCTCGGCCGTAAATATACTTGTTTCCGGATGTAGTACATCGGATTCTGAGAAGGATGGGTCGACGGCAGCATACGACACCCCGGCATTAGACTTCGAAGCGTCTGTGTAGAACTCGGCGCAGGAGTGCTTGTGCTGGAGTTCTAGGAAATGAATTCGTATTTCGATCTCTGGTGCGTGTTTTGTTACCTCTAAAAAGGATATGTCGCATTCTATGACCTGCCACTCCCAAGGCGGTAACAATTGGGTTGGATGCATTAGGCGAGGCTCGAGTAGTGGGACATATATCTCTTCACTAAGCTCCCTCACTCGAAGCGAGAAAGGCTTTCTTACAGAGGGGCGATTATGGAAAAGTGTAGTGCAGGTCATATCGTTAACAGTGTTGAAACATGGATGTTGATTATTGGAGTGCACTTTAAGGAAGTATGTGAAGCTGATGTAAGATCTTTGCAGATTGAGTGGCCACTGATTCGATTCTACATACAAGCTTTGAATGGGGCTAGTTCTGAATGCGCCTGTGGCCAGACGGATACCCAGGTGGTGGATGGGATCCAGCATCTTTAGTGCACTCGGGGCGGCAGAGCTGTACACTATGGCGCCATAGTCTAACCGAGATTGGATAAGGCTCTTATAAATATTCATTATACATTTCCTGTCGCTACCCCATGTTGTGTGTGATAGCGTCTTTAGTAAGTTCATAGTTTTTAGACATTTAGTTTTGAGATATTTTATGTGCGAGATGAAAGTAAGCTTAGAGTCAAGTATTACACCTAGAAATTTCTGTTCTTTGTTGACAGGTATTTGTTGTCCACCCAGTTCCATGCACGGGTCTGGAACCAGGCCTCTCTTTCTTGTAAAGAGAACACATGAACTTTTGTGGGGGTTGACTTTAAATCCATTTTCGTCTGCCCACTTAGATATCTTGTTCAAACTCTGCTGTACTTGTCTTTCGCACACTGCAAGGTTACATGATTTAAAACCTATTTGTATGTCATCTACGTACACGGAATAAAATATAGCTGGTGGTAATGAAGCGCGGAGTGTGTTCATTTTAACTATAAAGAGCGTGCAGCTGAGCACACCTCCCTGGGGTACGCCAGTCTCCTGTATAAATGGACGTGATAGTACATTCCCGACTTTCACGCGGAAGGTACGGTTGGACAGGTAACTTTCTATCAGTTTTAGCATATTGCCATGGATGCCCATTCTCGACAAGTCTCGCAAGATTCCGTACCGCCACGTTGTGTCGTACGCCTTCTCCATATCCAGAAATATCGATAGGAAAAACTGTTTGTGGACGAAAGCGTCGCGGATATATCCTTCAATACGTACAAGATGATCGGTTGTGGACCGCCCTTCTCTAAAGCCACACTGACAGGGATCTAGCACTTTCTTCAGTTCAAGGAAGTGAATTAGTCGTCGATTAATCTTTTCAAATACCTTACAAAGGCAGCTTGTGAGGGCTATCGGGCGGTAACTTGCCACTGAGGAAGGGTCTTTGCCTTGTTTCAAAACAGGGACAACAATGGCTTGTTTCCATGCGGTTGGAAGGTACCCCACAGCCCAAATAGTGTTAAAAAGTGCAAGTATTGTAACTTGCGTGTCACTGTGTACGTTTTTAATCATTTCATACATTATTCTGTCCGATCCTGGCGCAGAGCTCTTGCATGCGTTCAAGGCAGCTCTCAACTCTGCAATACTAAAAGGACGGTTGTATGGTTCGTTCTGACGACATTTTCTGATTAGAGGCTTACATTCTTCTATTTGTTTGTGTTTGAGAAAGGATTGTGAATAATTTGTTGAACTTGACACGTTCTCAAAATGCTCCCCAAGTGAGTCTGCCTGGTCTTGCAGGGTATCGCCCTGTGTGTTTACAAGGGGGAGTGAATGTGTTTGCCGCCCTCTAATCCTATTAACTCTGTTCCAGGCTTTGGCCTCATCCCTAAACGAGTTAATACTCGATAAAAACTTCTGCCAGCTTTCTCTTCTGGCCTGTCGGCGGGTTCGCCTGCCTTGGGACTATATTTTTTTAAAGTTCATAAGATTCTCCGCAGTGGGAGAAGCGCGTAGCAACCCCCACGCCTTGTTCTGATTCTTACGGGCGATCCTACATTCGCTGTTCCACCACGGTACACGTCGTTTGCATGCCAGACCACTCGCTTCGGATATGCATTTTGATGCGGCATCTATTATGAATGATGTAAGATACTCTACAGCAGCATCAATTTCTAGAGAAGACATGTCGGCCCATGAGATGTTAGTGAGAGTTCGAAATTTCTCCTAGTCGGCTGTGTCTATCTTCCACCTAGGAGCTTGCGGAGGATATTCGTTTTCTTTAGATGTTCTTATCAGTATGGGAAAGTGGTCGCTCCCGTAAGGATTCTTCGTAACTTCCCATTCAAGTTCGAGCAGTATAGACGGGGAGACTATACTAAGATCTATTGAAGAATATGTTCTGTTTGCTAGAGAGTAATATGTGGGTTCCTTTTTATTCAGCAAACACGCACCGGAAGAAAAGAGGAACTGTTCAACAAGACGACCTCGCGCGTCTGTACGAGAGTCGCCCCACAGGGAGCTGTGCGCATTGAAATCGCCAAGAACAACATAAGGTTCTGGCAATTCGTCTATAAATGACTGAAATTCATGTTTGTTTAATTTGAAGTGTGGGGGTACATAAAGCGAGCAAATGGTGACGAGCTTATTTAAAAGAACAGCTCGAACCGCCACTGCTTCAAGGGGCGTTTGTAGCTGTAAACGCTGACAGGAAATACTTTTATGAACCAAAATGGCAACACCGCCTGATGATACGACTGCATCATCGCGATCTTTGCGAAACTTGACATACGGTCGGAGAAAGTTTGTATGTTGTGGTTTTAGGTGTGTTTCCTGCAGACACAGCACTGTTGGATTGTGTTTTTGGATAAGCTCTTGCACATCATCAAGGTTCCTTAGAAGACCTCTGATGTTCCACTGAATTATTTGTGTATCCATATTGGAGGTCAGTAGGTGCTGTGTGTACAGAAACAGAAGTAGTGATTATGAAAATTACAGAGATTAAATTACAGAGCCCTTTCGAGGCCCTGTAACGGGAGTTTTGTCCTTTCTGGAGCGTTCGAGGGAGCCTCGCCGCTCCTTAGGCGCTTGGGGCGCCTTGAGGATAGGTGTTGTGTCCATTGCCTCTAGTGAGGCTCCGGACACGTGCTCTTGCGAGCGAGACGTTTTCAGAGGGAGTCCCGCCTTGGAGGGCAAGACCCCTGCGCCCACCAGCCCGGAGGTCGATGGGGCTCCCTGAGGGATTTGACTGCGCCGGCTGTGGCCAGCGCTGGAAGGGGCCGAGGAGGTTGTGGCAGCCTCGGCTGCGCCCACCTTCGGGGTCGATGGTCCCTTCTGCTCAGTTGGCGGAGCAGCGCTAGCTGCAACCACCGTGGGGGCAGATGGCGTAACTGCCGAATCACTGCGTGTGGGTCGGACAGCCGCCGGAGGCCGTTGTGACGCTGCCCCCTGACGCGCCACTTCGGCAAAGCTTTTCTTTGGCAGGTATGCTACCCGCCTGCGTGCCTCTTTGAACGATATATTTTCCTTGACCTTGATTGTGACTATTTCTTTTTCTTTTTTCCATGATGGACAGGACCGCGAGTACGCGGCGTGTTCTCCATCACAGTTCACGCAGTGTGGAGCATTCTCGCAATTGTCAGATGGGTGTTCTTGGGCACTACATTTTGTGCATGTCTGGCGGCCTCGGCAGTTCTGTGAACTGTGGCCAAATCTTTGACACTTAAAGCATCGGAGAGGATTGGGGATGTACGGTCTGACTCGGATCTTTATGTAGCCAGCCTCAATGGTCTCAGGTAGCATACTTGATGCAAAAGTTAAAATTAAGTGCTTTGTCTCAATCTCCTTGCCATCGCGCCTGATTTTTATTCTCTTGACATTGGTCACATTTTGATCGCTCCAGCCCTCCAGTAGTTCGGCTTCAGTCAGTTCCATGAGATCGGCATCGGAAACGACTCCGCGGGTGGTGTTCATTGTGCGGTGCGGTGTGACTGTCACTGGAAGATTCCCAAAGGATACTAGATTAGAGAGTTTCTCGTACTGTGTCTTATCACGCAGTTCTAAGAGGAGGTCGCCACTTGCCAACTTAGAGACTTTATAGCCTGGGCCAAAAGCTTCACTAAGTGTCTTCGCAACAAGAAAAGGTGAGATCATTCTCGCTGCCTTTTCATTTTTCTCTGAATGTACTACATGAAATCTTGCAAAATTGTCATTATGTCGGCCAAAAAACTTGAAAACTTCTTCGGTGCGCCCTCGTTTATGAGGGCGATCAGGAAGGGTTGGAAAAGAACTTGCCATAGATATGTGTAAAAATTCGGCAGCGCCGCCAGCCACCCACCATGGAGCCCAACAAGGGGACGCTGCAGGACCGTGAAAAGACGGCCTGCACGCGCCAGCTGTACGACACTACTATAACCAAATCTGTTATAACCAAGGTTGGCTATCCCACACAAGGTTAACCCTTGCCGCCGAGGAGAATGAAGTAAATGGAAGAGAGGAGAGGACAGGAACGGTCAAAAAGTAAGAGATAAAGACGAAGATTCGAGAGGAAGCGACAGGAAAAGGCGACTGCCGATTTCCCCCGGGTGGGTCAGTCCGGGGGTGCCGTCTATGTGAAGCAGAGGCCAAAGGGGTGTGTTGCCTCAGCCGGGGGGCCTTAAAGGTCCAAACACCCAGCATCGGCTCAACCCCCAGGATCCCCTTTTCCCCAGACACGGCTAAGCCGCGCACGGCTACACGCGGGAGGGTCCAACCCTCGTGTGCTCGGGTACGTGGTGTCGCAACACACCAAACGCCTGCTTGCGCAGACGCCCCTGCGGGGCTGAGAACAGATAGCTCGCTTGCCCCGCACCAAGTGGCCCATGCTCAGGACCTCAGTTTTGCAAGATGTTAACTGAAGAGCAGCACTTAAGCAGTGCATCCATGGCGCAGCTGTCTGAAGCGTTTGAGTGGAAGGCGTTCACTGGCAAGTGCCACACGCACAGTTCATTTGTGGCGCAGCTTGCGAATGCTTCGCTGTGCGATGCTTGAAGAACCCTTGTGACTTGGGTTCCGCTCAGCGTCACAGAAATTTTTCGCGTGCCTTTCGTCATTGTAGAGCGGCAAATTTCCAGTTCCTCATACATATTTATCGACAGCAGGGAGCTAATGGCGAAAAGGCGTAGAATCAGAAATAATTATTTTTCTTTTGTTCGGTGTACTCATGCGTCATCAGTGTGTACGCGTCATGTAGGCAGGGGAGCTGTCGTGGTTTACGTGACGTCGAGTGAAAGTCCGTCGAAGTGGCGGTGGCCCAAAAATGTTTTGACCGATTGCGTAGGGCTCATTGCAGAATTGGAATACAAGAAATTGGAACATCTTTAGTTATAGCGTCACTAGTGTGCACAGGAGGAACGACAAAACGTTGGCATGGATAGAGTTCTTACTCAGGCCAAAGGCAAAGCAAAGCCCTTTTGCCCAAGTGTAGTTTAATACAGTAGTTCTTTTACAATTAATGAAACTTATGCCTTATTCAGGTAGCAAACACACTGTGACAATGGTTCTTATGAAAGCCATTCACAACAGATTTCAGTAGTGTTCCTTTTTTTTTTGAAGAGAGTCAACCTGATTTTTCCATGTATAGGTACAAAAATAAAAGCAAAAAATAGTAACCCGTAGCACACTCCACGCTAGTGTGCTAACTGCCCTCGTATTTTTAGCAGACGCGACGACTTGATGAATAAAGAGCACCGATTTTTTGCATTTCCTAAGCCTCTTCTATATGAGTATAGATATTATACACTCATACATATATAATACGCATACGATACATATCATACATACATGTCGCGAGAAACCATATTCAGTAATTCGCAGCATATAAAGATTCAATACGTAGACAGCGAGAATTGATAAAAGTAGGCACCTGTTAAATAAATAAAGCATCGGACAGATTCCATAGTGGCATTAGATATCAAAAAGGCTTTGCATAGAATCTGGCACGAGCGCATTTTAACAGAGCTATCGAACATCCACTCCGGGTAGCTGGCGTATGAATACATGAAATCTTTTCTAGATGGTCGCACGGTGACGATAGCGCTAGGATCCACCCGCTCACGCGTTCTAAAGCTCCGTGAAGGAGGACAGCCGCAAGGTACAATTCAGTCACTGCTAGTCTTTAATATAGGAATGAAAGGTCTAGCAGCGGTACCACAACATATCCCAAGCTTCGGACATGTGATTTACGAAGACGACGTTACTAACTGTACCGCACTGGGGCCTTAAGGGAACGCCAGGAAGCCCTCCGTACGGCAATTAGACTGCAGAGGAACATGCGGCAAATGCTGACATGAATTGCACCCCGGAGAAGTCCTAACTAAGTCCAGTAAGAGGGCCTTAAATCGAAAGAACGATACACCTCCAAAAAACTCGCTCTGGTAGGCCAAACAATACAGTCCCAACAATCTATAGCTCGAATAGTGTGACTGTGGATACGGGAAAATGAAGCAGTAGGGCACATGTTCGCAAATCTATGAAAAACGTTCAACCGTGTGGCAAAGATGGTAAACAGAATAGCACAAAACAGAAAATGTTGCAAGGAAAAGGAGACGATAAGAATTGTGCAAGTATTTATCATATGCGGCATAACCTTGGACCTTCTTTTCAATAAAATAATAACATAAATAACTTACATAAATGTTTTGATAGGCTTAGATTATAAGGCAGCGCTTGGAATACCAAAATGCACTAGCACGACCCTCTTTGAGGATAGGGGCATTCGGGGACCTTTTGAGGAACTCGTGGCTGCAGGACCGATCGCGCCGTAACGAGAAAGGCTCAGTGCCATGGAGGAGGGCCGAACATTACTGCGTGGAATAAGGTATCCATTGAGGCTGATACATTGCAACAACCAAACGGAACTGCTCCCATCAGACATGCGAGCTCTAATCTCTGTGTGCCCAGTCCCTAAAATCATGAGCGAGAAACATAAGACAACAGCGCCCTGAATGGGGCAACATACTCAAACGCAGTTTGGTAGAAATGCGGAGCATTTTTACACCGACGCGTGGAAGCAGTATAATAAAGCTCTCACTGCGGTAGCCACAAACACAGAAAATACTATTTCCGCACCAGTTAGAAGGGAGTCAGTGGGCACAGTAGAGGCTTCGGCGGTGGCTCTGGCTATTCATGACACTGAAAGCAGAGGACGTTCTGCTTTAATACTAACGAACTCGCAGTGAACGTCTACATTTTATTGCAAGCACCTTGCCCAAACTCAGAATAAAGATCCCAGGTAGAAATCTCACGAAACACCACACTATTACTTGATGTCCGGAACACAATTGAACGACAGGGAACGAGAGTGCGGACGGCCTCGCTCGAGAATGTAGCATTCCAGGGACGGAACGTATTTTCGTAGAACCCCTGATCACACCAAAAGATATATTGGAGGCACCAGGACGACGAAAACAAAGGTATAGCTCTCCAGACGCGTCCTTGGACTCAGCCCAGATGTGGGACTGGCGCAGACTACAAAGCCGTACATACCCACATATACTCCTACTTCACATAAGCCCCACTCGGTGTCCCAACACTTGCCCGAAGTGTGGGTGGCGGCCAGCTTTTGAACATATCACATGGTCGTGCCAATACCCGCCACTACAAATCCAGTTCCTCCTTTTCGTAGCAGAACTCCAAGAGTAGGCTGTGCGAGGTGCGTCTTGCGAGCGCGGTGCTGAAGGGCCAATTAGCCCTTCTCGACCAAGTCCGCCGTGCTGCGATCACTAGTGGAGCCCTGGACTAAGGGACCCACCAACTGGATGTTGATCCAACCTTCAATAGACGTTTATACTACTGAAAGGTGTTTATTAGCATTGGACAGCAGGCGCCAGGACCGCACTATGGGTGTAGCAAAGACAGTCTCTGCCGGCGTCAACAGCACGCGATCTGCGCTCGCACCTCCCGCCCAGACAGTATCCCACTGCTGCATGCGTTGCTTCATCCCCTCACCCTCCGGCGATGAAGAGAAGCCATCCTGGAATAATGTGGCGTATGACGAAGTCTGCAACGTCACCAGCACCAGCCGAAGGAAGAGCAGCCGTTTCTGCATACTACGTTAGGTGGTCAACGGCGATGATGACCCATGTGTTACCAACGACAGAGCAAATAATTGGGCCATAAAGATCGATACCGACACGGTCGAAGGTGCATGCAGAACACGGTATAGGCCGCAGGAGGCCGGGCAATTAGTGAAATGGTTTCTGTCGTTGACACAATTGAGAAGAGTGAATGTATTTGCGGACATATGTGTACCTTCCACGCCAGTAATAACGTTGTCGCAGCCGTTCATACGTTTTCAGCACACCAGCGTGAGCATGATAAAGGTTAGTATGAAAGAATGCGGAGCGATCAGATCGCATGTGGCTGTGGATGACGAGCAGCCAATTATAGTCATCCGGTTGATAGTTGCGACGAAATAATAGTTCGTCCTGTATCGCGAAATCTGTGGCTTGGCAGCGAAGTGAACGTGGATGTGCAGAAGTTTGCGGAACGGAAAGAACAGTCAGGAGGGAGATGATCCAGGGATATTTTCGCTGTTCAGAAGGCTTGTCTGTGGCGGTAAGTTCAGTCAAGGGAAAGGCACCAGTTGAATTCCGTTAGGCAGTGAATTTCATGGGAGATCGGAATAACGCTTCCGTGTCAGAGTGCTTTCGCCCCGATCGGTTCACCCCGCGAATGTGAAATTCTTGCAGGCGAAGAGCCCAACGTCCAAGGCGACCAGAAGGATGCATCAGGGATGCCAACCAACCCAGTGCGTAATGGTCAGTCACCACGCCGAAGGCGTGGCCCTAAATCTAGGGATGAAACTTGCTTATTGCCCAGACAATTGCGAGACAATCTTTTTCAGTTACTGAGTGCTTGGATTACTCCTTGGTAAGGGCATGGCTAGCATGAGCGGCAACATACTCAAGAGAGCCTCGTTTGCGTTGGGTTAGTACTGTACCAGAACCGAGTACGCTGGCATTATTTGGCCATGTAAACAAAAGAATAAGGAAAAGCCGTATGTCCAGTGTGTCGCGGTATTATAAGCGCATGTGGCGAAGGGAAGAACGGCATCCCAGTTAGAGTAGACAGCATACGTGGACAGCATGTATACTCTCTTATGACGTATGCTGTCGATTGGCGCAGTCGGGTCGTAATGGCGCGGAATGGGCGGCCAGGTAAGCAGATGCCGTAATCTTGTGAACGTGTCGTCGCAGCCTTCAGTCCAAATTCAAAGGTCACCAGGGTTGGCAAGTATCCTTGCAAGCGGTGCTACGATGGAGGCAAAGTTCTGGACAAAGCGACGAGAATACGAGCATATGCCCACAAAGCTGCGCGCTTCTTTTACGGTGGTCGGCTTAGGAAACTCCGCGACGGCGCCATGTTTCCCAGTATCAAGAAGAATTCCGTGTTTTGAGACTGCATGACCAAGTACGGTGAGCTGGCGAGCCCCGAGGTGACACTTCTACAAGTTGAGTTGACGGCTTGCACTACTAAGGCACTGGAGAATCGTGCGCAGACGGAATGTGTAGCGAAATCGGGGGCGAACACAACAACGTCATCTCAGTGTTATCTGTCATCTCGTCAATGACAGACATATCTGCCATTTGTTGCCATGATGCCCAGATGCTGCCAGATATCTGCCAAGATGTTGTCCATCATTCGCTCGAATGTTGCAGGGGCATTACAAAATCCAAACGGCATGACTGTGAAATCGTACAATCTGGGTTGACGAACGCCGTCTTAGGACGATCACACTCGGCCATCGGGACTTGCCAGTAACCCGAACGCCGGTATAGTGAAGAGAGGAATTCTGCACCTTGTAGACAGTCGAGGGTGTCGTCTATGTGGGGTAGAGGGTAAATATGTTTTCCAGTAATTTTGTTGAGATGCCGGTAATCCACGCAGAACCTAACTGAACCGTCTTTTTTCTTGACCAAGACAACGGGCTGACCAAGGACTACAGGAAGGCGGGATGACTCCGCGCTCAAGGATGTCGGTAACCTGCTCCAAAATTACACGACGCTCCACTGGTGATACAAGCTGTCACAAAGAGGTGTTGGTTCCGGTGTCAATTCTATGACCCTGGGCGCTCGTTCGACCTAATGATCCTTGGTGGAAGTCAAACGAACTTCTGAACTCGTTGAGAAGGGTAAGAAGCTGCGCACGTTGATTTGGAGGGAGGTTGCTGTCAATCGAACGCAAAAATACGTCTGAGGACACGTCAGCAGATACAAGGTGCGGTGTCAAGTTGTTAAGCTCAGGATTCGGAATTGGTTCGGAGTAATCAATACGCACTATAACATCATCGACGACTTACTGAACGTGGCTAAGTGTCTCATTATGGCGTAACGTGAAAGAATATGAGGTAGTGTTGCAAATAACTATTCTGGTGGCATCCTGGCGAAGTGCATGGACGGCAAAAGGCAGCGGCGCATGGTGGCGGTGGCGGAATACGGCAGACAGCGTGAAGAGAACTACACTCTGAGAAAAGACAGCACAATAAGCAAGAACAATTATGGCACCGAAAGGGGGAAGGGTAGTGTCTATAGCCACGACAAGCTTGTCAACACTAGGCACGCACGCATGGGCAGAAGGTGTATGACGAAATAGAGACAGTTCCGCATGAGCGCGAGCACATTCTTTAAGGGCGTGATGACGCGATAAGAAATCCCACCCAAGGATTGCATCATGTGGACACGTCGTCAACACAGTAAACTCAGTGTTGTATAATACCTCTCCAATGACGAATTTGGCAGTGCAGGCTCCCACCGGATGAATTCGGTGTGGGCTTGCAGTAGTGAGGGAAAACGCCGTAGGTGGCATTGGCCATTTACGAGGAGAGAGGCAAAGTTTCTGCCCAAATACGGATATAGTGGCGCTAGTGTCGACGAGCGCAGGAGTTGAAACACCTTCAACAAAAAGTTCGACAAAATTGGCCTAGGAGAAGCGAGGACTTACACAGGTCTACGATGACCCATCTCATGCCTCCGGAGCTGCGGCAGTCAGTATTCCGCGTCAGCGCTAGGTCGGTGATGCATAGGTGACAACGAACGGCGGCGTGATGAGGGTGAGAGATGGGAAGGGAAGTGTTTAAAGGCGGAGTTAGGCTGGCTGGAGATCTCGGGAGTGCACATCAGGTGGCGCGTCCTGTGACGTGCAGTACTTGGGCCGGAAAGAATAGTCGCGCTATCGTCGTGCACCCGGCATTGCCGCGAAGCGCCGACGACAGAAGTGCGCAACCAGAGCTGGAATTCCACAAGCGTAGCACATCGGTAGGTTTTGAGCAGTGCGCCAACGATTTACGATGTGTTGCTATGACCCAGGGAATGAAGCCGGTGGCTGTCGGAGAGGTTGAGAGGCCAACGCAGGCAGTCGACGACACGGTGGCTGTGCAGCGGCAGCCGCCTAAGTGAGTGGTGCGGCCACACGTCTCGACTGAGAGACGGATGGCCGCACCTCGGAGACCTGCTCCTAAATAACTTGCGTGATAGACAGTGGTAGATTATACGTAGACCTTTATCGAGTCACCACTTATGCTTAAGGCGGCGAGTGAATCTTCTGTTGTCGGCCACCCAACTAAGGCGCGTTGTTTACGTATCTCATCAAAGTTCTTGCTCAAGGCCGTAAACTCAACGACGGCGCGTGAGTCCTACGCCAACAACATTTCAAAAGCATCGTCGTCGATGCCTTTCAGGATGTATTTAATCTTCCCTTGCTCGGTCATGGAAGGATTCAGGTGCTTACACAAGTCGATCAGGTTTCTATGTAGCTAGTGAAATTCTCGCCTTGCGCCTGCGGACGTCCGCGAAAATGCTGTTCTGCGCGAAGTTTGCGCACGGCGGGAAGGTCGAACTCGTCTACAAAGCGTTTCATGAACGAACTCCAATTAGTGAAGTAGGACTCGTGGTTGTGGTACCACAGACTTGCGACGTCATTGACATGAAACGAGACATTCTGTAGTTTCAGAACACCTTCAGTTTGACCTCATCATCATCATCATCATCATCATCGTCATCATCATCAGACTGGTTACGCCCACTGCAGGGCAAAGAGCTCTCCCATCATTCTCCAACTACCCTGCTCATGTACTAATTATGGCCATGTTTTCCCTGCAAACTTCTTAATCTCATCCACCCAGCTGAGTTTCCGCAGCCCCCTGCTACGCTTCCCTTCCCTTGGAATCCAGTCCGTAACCCTTAATCACCACCGGTTATATTCCCTCCTCAATGCATGTCCTACCCATGCCCATTTCCTTTTCTTCATTTTAACTAAAATGTCACTAACTCGTGTTTGTTTCCTCACCCAGTCTGCTATTTTCTTATCGATTAACGTTACATCCATCATTCTTCCTTCCATAGCTCGTTGCGTCGTCCTCAATTTAAGTAGAACCCTTTTCGTAAGCCTCCAGGTTTCTGCCCCCTAAGTGAGTACTGGTAAGACACAGCTGTTATACACTTTTCTCTTGAGGGATAATGGCAGCCTGCTGTACATGATCTGAGAATGCTTGCAAAACGCACCCCAGCGCGTTCTTATTCATCTGATAATTTCAGTCTCATGATCCGGATACGGGTACGCTACCTGCCCTAAGTAGATGTATTCCCTCACTACTTGCAGTGATTCGCTAGCTACCGTAAACTGCTGTTCTCTTCCAAGACTGTTAAACATTACTTTAGTTTTCTGCAGATTAATTTTTAGACCCACCCTTCGGCTTCGCCTTGCCAGGTCAGTGAGCAGGCATTGCAGTTGGTCCCCTGAGTTACTAAGCCAGGCAATATCATCAAGCAAATCGTATGTTACTAAGGTGTTGACCATTAAGTCTTATCCCCAATTCTTTCCCATCCATGTCTCTCAATACCTCCTGTAAACACGCTGTGAATAGCATTGGAGAGATCGTATCTCCCTGCCTGACGCCTTTCTTTATTGGGATTTTGTTGCTTTCGTTATGGAGGATTACAATGGCTGTGGAGCCACTATATATATCTTTCAGTATTTTCACTTACGGCTCGTCTACACCCTAATTCCGTAATGCCTGCATGACTGCGGAGGTTTCGACAGAATCGAATGCTTTCTCGTAATCAATGAAAGCTATGTGTAAGGGTTGGTTAAATTCTGCACATTTCTCTATCATCTGATTGATAGTGTGACTATGATCTTTTGTTGAGTAGCCTTTACGGAATCCTGCCTGGTCTATGGTTGACAGTATGACCTAGTTGGTGTTTACTGCACATCGTATCAACCGCAAATAAAGATTGGGACAGCAGAAGAGAACACAAAAACGACACCGGGGGTAACTTTCACCTGGTTTATTCCCGGCAACCCGTGGCAATATATAGACAAATAGAACATGGGCAGAACGTAGCAAACAGAACCGGTCATAAGCTTAACGGGGCAACCAATTATCAGAAAAATCTATCTCTCTTTGAAGCAACCTAATGGAAGTGTCACTAGCAGAGTCTCGGCCCTTCTTTTTCATGTGATATGCCTCCATCGCTTCGCGTGAACCCTGGCCCTGGCTTCTCCCCAGTATCTTTATCTGCTTGAAAAGGGGTACACAGGGGTAGGTATTGCAGTGTGCAAGCAAGCGCGCCAATTCATTTATTCGTTAACTTTTGTTCATTTTCTCTGGCCCGGTCGTACCGGCACCATCCTGTATGCCCTATATAGGGCTTGCCACACACCAGGGGGATTTCATAAAGAACACCTACATTTCATTTTGCATACGGCTTGGTATGGTTTTTGCCACAGCCCTGCCTTCCTTTAGGATTACGGGAGGTGCGAGGGCAGAGCCACGCCAGCTTAAAAGTGGCTGAAAAGACAAGGGGTACTCCAAACCTACCTTCCAACTTCCTTATGTTTTGGGTGACCCTGCGAATATACCGTACCTCCGTACGGTATAGTAAGAGTGGGTGCTGCCGCATATTGACATATGCTGTATGTAGAAATTTAGACGACGATCAGGTCAGTGCTTTAGCAGACTCCATGTAGTGCGACTGGGGAGAGGCAGAGACGAAGAAGACGTCTTTGTTCTGGTTGTTTTGCAACAGGCTGTTCCGCCGTCTTGCTCAACGCGTTTTCTGCTGTTCACGTTGAACCGCGACAGTTTTGGAGGTGCTGCGTAAGGCAACCTGATGCGCCAGACGCCTCCTGGCTGCCGCTCATCCAGTCCACACGCTCTTTCTCTGATTGCAACTCCTGTGCATCGTTTCAGTCCTCGGTTGCAAAGACTTGCTCCGGAGCTCACCCTCCTGCAGAAACCTTCGTGCAAATGCTACCCATCACCGACCATGGCTGACGCCAGTCCGCCACAGGATCTCAAAAGCATCCGTTCGTCCGCAGCGCAACAGGTAACCCTTCTTCAACCGCAGATTCCGGATCGCTTTCACGGCGGCGCCTTCAAGGACGTCGAGGACTGGCTTGACCAGCTTCAGTGCTTCGCCAAGGTCAATGAGTGGAGTTGAGAACAAACGCTCTCCAGTGTCTAGTTTCCTCTTGGAAATAGTGCTCGTACGTGGTATGAGAACGGAAAGGGCAGTCTTTCGACATAGGGTGACCTCCGCCAGCGGCTCCTTCGTACCTTTGCGAGTGTCGACCAGCCCAGCAGCTTATTCAGTTACGGTTTCAAAAACCCAACGAAACAGTCGCAATGTTCGCCGAGAACATGACCCGTCTGTGTCGTAGAGCCGACCCAAACATGATATATGATAAAAAAATTACGCTACATCATGCCCGGCGGGAAAGAGCAGTAGTTCGCTGGACTGGTGCGCAATTCACGAAGTACCGCGCCTGATTTTATTAAGGAAGCTACTGCTGTTGAGCGAGCAGTTCATCAACGTTGCAGGCAGTACGATTTCTTCTCCAGCAGCAATGACGTCAGTGCCGCCACAACTACTGTTGGCACTCAGAGCTCTCGGCACGATCTGATTAGAGACACTGTTCGCGAAGAAATCCAAAAGTTCACGTCTCCGACAGTGGAACCGCCAGTGTTGTCTGTCACCGAAGTCATACGTGACAAGATGAGGCAAGCGTTGTCGTCTCCAAACCTTCGTCATGAGCCACATTCCATGAACCACGCCGCCGCGGTCCCACGTTCACCACCTGTTGTGTCGATACCGCCGTACCGCCAGCCATCGACTGCCCCACCTTGGTGACCCAACGAAGAGCCTCCGAGACTTCCACAGTTTCGGAAAACGAGCATATGGCGGACTGATGATCAGCGCTAGTATGATGGTGAAGTCTAGCGTACGTCTCAGCTGTCTGTTACGATCGAAACATTTCCGCGTGTTAGACTATTATTAGACTATTGCTCCTTCACACGCTGTCGCAGCTTTAGTAATGGAGTTCCGGCCTCGGCGCACCTGTGTACTTAGATTTAGGTGCATGTTAAGGAAACCAGGTGGTCCCAATTATTCCAGAGTCCCAGAACTATGGCGTGCCCCTGAATCACACCGTGATTTTGGCACGTAAAACCTAATATTAAGATCTTTAGTATAGGAAAACGTTTGTCTCGGTTCACTAGTAATTAAATTTATTTCATGTGATTTACCGTGTCGCTTAAGGTTCGTCTACCTATAGGTTTTATTTTCGGAACTGCGATTACAAGAGCAATCGTAAAACCGCGGGACGGCCGAATAAAGCAACCATTGTAGGCATTTGTCTTTCAACGGCAGTACCTCTCACACAGGGCGATTGACCAACCGTGCTGCTTTAGATTTCTTTCCTCTCGCATTTGCTATCATTTGGGCCAACGTGTGTGCTGACATGTGTGTGCGACGCGCTGAAGAAGGTTATGCAACTCTTGCATCCCCAAATTCTCATTGTCCCATTATTGAAGCTATATAGTAGAAATTTTCCTGGCTTTTGAATTATTATTACGATAAATATTGTTCGGACACTCCTGACAAAATTCCGCTGATGCCGACGTGCGCCGCAGTGGGTTGTGGTTTCGTGAGCGCTCTTCCCGCGCATAGGTTGTCTCGAAGGTCGCGTAAAATTGTGTCTGGAAACACAATGTAGCTGGAAGCAGCAAAAAGCGATCGCTTTTCGCTGCTGCCTCACTTCATTACGCCAGCGTTCCTACAGAAAGTTTACCGTCAGTCAGATGTGTTCATGTTTAGGTTTCCATACGACACCAAGTTTATTAGTTAACAAGGACGCGAAGGTTTACGGTAATGTACACAGGGAATGACACGTACAGCTGCTTAATTATTGCTGTCTGGTAATTTTCTGTCACAATCACTGCTTCGCTTTTCGGACGAAACTACGACGTATTTTATTTTATAAGCTCGTTTGACAAAGCTATACTGACGTGTAGATTAGGAGAATTCCTTTCATCTTTGCACAGAGTTTAAATTATTACAACTTCTTTTCTGATGACTAGCTCAGCAAGCTTGTATAAAGCCACAAGGAAGCAAAGTTGCTGTCATAACCAGCGGACTGCTGTTAAAAGTGCAGGCTGTTATCACGCACATGGTGGATAGTAGTTTTCGTACACATTTCTAACACGTTTTTCTTGCATACTTTACAGCCATGCTTTGTTTCTTACATCAGCCTGGTGCTAATTTGGGTCGACATCATTTTCGTTGATGATCAGCTCGAGATACAATCCCTTGGACACACGCTAACTTTCTCAGTAAGTCTCATCTTAGCAGTGCATTTTTGTGTCTGCGACCACGGCAACCGGCGCCGCAATACGATTAGGAAAGTGTGTAGCGTACCCCTCATCTCATCTGGTCTGCATCTGCAACCATGGATGAGAAACTGCATCCAGTCAGTGGTAACTTCCTTATGGGCCGGTGCACCTGTAAACTCTGGGTTAATATTTGTCCCTGTGACTGTTGAAACAAATCCACCGCAATGAGACAATAAATTTTTGAGTGCATGTGAACTGAAATGTAACTGTGTGCGACTACTGAAGCCAGCCTGCAGTGAGCTTTAGTAATGTGTTTAGTGGCCAAGACGCCTGTGATCTTTTCGGAAGTATTTGTATCTGCTGCCATGGAAGAAAAGCCGCGCTCTGCCTCTGGTACTTTCCACCGAGGTTGCCTGATACCCGTGACTTTTTAGGGTGAATTTGTGTTTGTGTATGACTGCTGAAGCAAGCCCACACAAATCCTCTGTTAAGTTTCGTACGGGTGAACTGATGCAATGTGTTTTTGTGTATATGACTGCTGAAGCGAACATGCTGCAAGCCTTTAGTTAATTGTGTACTCGCCAAGGTACCTGCTGCGGCTTCAGCAATACTTGGGTGAGTTCGCGGAAAGGTCGAAATCAGGTTCTGTTTACTTGCTTAGAGGCCTTCGAGCTTGTGAAGCCTTATGATCAATTTGTGTCTGTGACTACTCAAGTAGAGCAAGTATCTTATGTGCCTGCAATCACTGGAGTGAGCCAACCCGCAGTAGGCCTCCTACTGACTTTCTTTGTACCCCCTACCCTTGCAGAGGGTTTTTAAAGTTCTTTTACTAGCTGAGGTGCTGCTGCAAAATATTAGCTCAACTGAAATGGTCTCGTCACTATACGAAAATGTCAATGTCTGCTCTGGTGACGTTTACCAGAATTTTTCATTGATGCGGAGCGCATTTGCTGTATAAATGAATGATCATACAACATCTGTTTGTGTCTATATGTGACCATTGAACTAATCAGAAGTGAGTTCGTTAATGCCTCATGTAGTGGTGACATCACCAGCATAATTCGTGTTAGTGTGTGCAACTACTTATTATAGACGAGACAAAGGCTCAGGTAAATTAAAGTGGCTAAAATATTTGAACTGTTCAGCAAATTGTGCATTGTTGTGCCTGCAACCGCGAATGCGAGCCTGCAGCAACCCTCATGATAACTGTTTCGTAGTGGCCCCACTGCGAATCCTTAAACTTTCTTGCTATCCAAATCGCAGTTGCAAACAGTTTAAATCATGGGTGCTTTTACTGACCATGCTGCGTCATAAGTATCTCCCCATGGCTGAGCTTTCATTCTGAAAATATTGGGTTTTTTTGTTTGTGTTGAAGCGCTTTACCCAGAACTTCTGAGCGCCTCTGATAGTTGAACTGGTGATCTTCCTGCCGCTTTTTTATTGAAATAAGCACTTTATTTTTTATGAGGTTGTCAAATCATTCAGCAGTCTGCGGCACTTTGTTCTGTAGCTTGCTTCCTATTAGCACAAAAATGTATAGCTTGTGTGTCTAAGTGTTTTGATGTAATGCAGTGTTATCAAATTCCATGTAATGTATTAGCTTACCGTACCAGGGAATTATGTGCACAATGCTTAACTGCAATGCAGCCTTCCTTAGCATGCTGTGAGACGCGGTGGGCTGTATTCCTGGCCTGTCTTCTGATACTTCAGCTTTTGCATGAACAAATTGTTTGGTCGCCTTATTGGACCGCTGGGATGGATCTTCAAAAGCCATGCAGTTTCTTTTCACCATTGCCTCACAAGCGAATACGAAAGCAGGTCGAGCGTTGTTAATGGTAGATAAAATACAGCAGGTCTTCTGCACTGCTAGGGCACATGATGAGGAATACCCCTATTGTGTTAACTTATAATCAATATTGACGTCCTGTTGATATCCTAAATCCACAACCAGATGTCTCACAAACGTTCTTTGAAGGATTGGTAACAAAATATCCCTGAAGCGTGCTAGATCCTGACAGAAATGTCCTTAGGTCATACTCGGGATTATGCACTACGGATCTTCCATGTTTCAACAAATCTTGGACGTCCGAATATCCCATTATGACGTTCTTGGGGCGTTTCTGTGAACGCCAATTCGTGTTCATGGGACGATCCCATGGACATCCAATAATGATCCATAGGCTTCATACATATGTCTAAGGGATGTTCGAATACCACGTTCCGGAACTCTGCTTGACATCTGTAGGACGTTGGTGGTTCAACGGGCAAATCCATGTGAATTTGTCACTTGCCGCTATTCGTAAGAGCTTTGAAAATCGCAAACGCTGTCAGCACTATGGTATGTTCAATAATACCTGAGGCGCAGAGACGCATAAAACGGTTTGTTTACCAGCCCATCATTCCGAGCCTACGCGCAGCCTGCTTAGCGCGTGTTTTGTGTGTTTGAATTTATTTAGTTTGGCAGTCTATTATGTATGGAAGGCGGTTGAAGTAATGAGTCATATAACAGAAGGCCTCATTCTGCTGCCACCACGCTTTCGTTTTAATAAGCCGCGGGCTTGACGGTGTCTTTCACCAGTAGGTAATCTGCGAGCACTGAAGTTACGTGCAGCACCAGTGCTGCAGTCAGAAACTTTGCCGCAGGGATTCGGCTGCATGCTGAGACAGGTCAGTTGGCCCCGTTATCCTGAACCCACTTAAAAGGCATGAGGTATCCATATTTGAGGCTGAAGAAGACTGAGTTGTTTTTGCTCATGTAATGAGATTATTCGGTTACATGTCCGATTTTATGTCTTGTGTTGCGGTTTTGAAGCACGGTGCGAATGTGAAAGGGTGCTTATGTGTATTAACTCGGTGAATTGCCAAGGGGCGAGTTATGCATAGGGATCCAATATAACGGTTACTGTGTGGAATTACAGTTGCAGGGTCGTTTTGCATATGCTTAGTGTTTTGAACATGCTGTGCAATTGCTAATATCATTTGGCTCTTTAGAGTTATGTCATATGAACAGTTAAACCACCATTCCTCTGGGGGTTACAAGCGTAATCTGTGCATTTTGCTACTGGATGGCAGATCAAAATGTATTCATCGCTTTGTTATTTTTAGTTCAGAAATAAAGTAAACAAACACAGCTTGCCTTTATTCCGTGTTGCCAGTCGTCTGTCATACAAAAAATAATGAGTTGGTCTAATAAATTATTAACCGCGATCTAACTGCTAGTTTTACAAGCCTTCAAGAACGTGAAATGCGAAAATACTCGAGAATCTAAAAAACGAACTCCATTGCACACCTTTTAAATGGAAATGAGCTCATTCCTTTTGGTAAGCTTAGATGCAGGCCGCAGTTAGCTGCTTCTTGTTAGTCCTGAAATGTGGTTAAGCTTGCCATAACAAGCCTTGTATCACATTCTTATTTAATGAACATCACTTCCAGTGATGTTCATTTAACTGGAGGACCGTGTTTTAATCTCTACTGGGCATCATGTTCGCAGATATGATTGTCAAATTATGGCTTGAGCAGTGGCAGAACTAGAGATGGTGCAGGGGCACACTGGGCATGTGCTTAGGATGTGTCACAAGTGGTGTTTCTGACACACCAGACTGATGACAGACTTACGACATGTGAGAATGAACAATATCCTATTTATTAGTAGGAGTATTGTAACATTCAGCCTGAACGAGGATGAACCGTCGGTTATTTCTTTTTTCTTTAAATATAACAGTTGAAGTTCGTTCAGCCGTTTACTATCGCAGTCATTTATGTGTTTCGCGTGTAGGAAGACTAACAGCTAAGATTTTATTTTATGCACTGACCTTATTTCTGCACTGTGTTGATCATGTTTTGAACCATGACCTCATGTTGTCTTCTACACAGGACATTTTTTAGACACCCGCTTTATATTACGCAGGAAGGAAGCTGCAAGGACACAAGGATTCTATAGATTCAGTCCAGCACGACTCCACGTGATGCAGAAGAGCGCACTCCGAAGAATCAAAATACGTTGTCATGCAATTCGGACAAGAAAACTAGAATGTTGGTATGTTGGGTGTACCGTTTGACGAAATGTCACCAAAACTTTCAAAATAGAGTATGCCACAATAAGATGAAAATTGTTACGTGATCTGAGCAGTCATCATGACATGGTATTTTTTGTAATGTCTCTGATGGGAAAGTCAAGATTAAGTATGCTCTCTGCAGACAAACACATGGGAGCAAATGTCATTGACAAGTTAGAAATGTGTTTTAAAGAAAAGCTGATTAGTTTTGCAAGAAGTCACCGCTTTTGCTCGTGCCTCTCAACAGATATATCCATGTAACAAAATATAGTGGTACACTAACCTTGCATATTTGCTAAGTGGCATAATACATACTTGGAATGAGCACTGTGCCTATGTTGACTATAGGAAACAACAGCTCATCTTGGTTAGCTGCTGACTTAATTTAACAGCACATAAACGCAAGGGTACAAATACAAACCACTGTCATGCTGTATTTCAAACGGTGACATGAAGCCGACACATTTTCATGCTTTCCCTTTTATCTATTCTCTTCACCTAATTTTACAAGTATGGGTTGCTCCTAGGTTCTAGAAAGGGGAAGCTTCGGGGGCAGAGTACACCAAGTTAAAGAAGTCACTATGGTTTACGCACATGCTCACGGAAGCAGTTCCTTAGAACCACTCACGGCTAAGTGAGAGCAAGGAGCAAGGCCTTTAACTGTGTACACCGTGTTGCACACCTTAGGTCTTAATTAGAAGCCACAGAGTCGCTTGCCATTGAAAAATTAACTTGGCACATCTAAAATTGTGGTTTATCCTTCTGTGAATTAATTAACTGTGTGCTTCTGGCAGGTATTTGAGATCGTGATTTGGGTGACTGAATCTACATGCCTGCCAAGTATGCTAGTGGAGGCAGGTATGTGTTCAATGCAAAGAACTGAGAGCATATGCGTGGAACACTTGTTCATCAATTGGCGGATGTCAACATATAGTTTCAATCAAGTAAAAGGCCCTACCGTGCCCGTAATTATGCTTATGTCACTTTTGAGACATTATACTCATCACAGCTTATCTTTCGCTGACATCTCAAGCCATTATCTACCTTATTTAGATTGAATTTTCAACTAGTCACAATAATTGATCGCGTCATTATGCAAGCTGGTCCTCAGAAATAGAGCGTTCATACATTAATGCGGAATTATAATATACCGTATACGACAAGAAATTTGATGTGCAAGATTTAATGTCAGTGCACCTTGCAGTTTAATATTCATTTGCTACACACTAGATATCATTTTAAATTCAATTTTATTTATTTGTGAGAAAGTGTAACGGATCAATCCCAACAGAACAAGGAAACTACTTTCGTGAGGACGCCAACCAAATAGGAAATATTATACGCCTTCGTACCACTTCGAGACCGGGCGTGATATTGCTGCAGAACCACGAGAAAACACGCTTAGGAACAATGGGTTGCAGCCCATACATGAATGACTTGATGTGAAATATTTATAAACAAAGCCAGACCTGCGGCCTTACATCAGAATATACGGACATTTCTAAATGCAGTAAGAAACATTCATACGTTGTACATGACGTTATCAAATGAGCTGCTGTCTTAGAATGTGGTAGAAAAAATTTCTTGCACAATTTATTCACGTTACCAGCCCCATGCTCAGCAGCTCCTCTACTAACCTCTGCCATATAAGTGCATGCATATTGTGCTAGAAGTGCCTTTGCTGGCCAGCAATATGCCGCAAATTTCTGTTGAAGTGCATAATCTTGTTGAAAAGATGGAGCCAACTGAAAATAAAGACTGAAAATGAAATTCTAGACTGGAATACAGATGAAGCTTTAGATAATATATTTGTTTTATTACAATATGTGTTGTAAAGCTCATGGATATCATTGTAATCTGATTTTATGTGTGTGTCAGTATGTTTCTGGAATTATTCAATTTGTCGACTGATCAATATACATTTTAACCTTCTAAGAGCAAAAATGTTTCATTTAAATACCTTGGCGACTACAGATTACATTCAATTCGCCAAGTAAACGTGCAGGAGCTGCTTATGAAGGAATCGAATATTCCGGACTTGTTATTGCTAATTTCTCCTGACACAATGATGGCTTTACATGGTGAGTGCTTTCACACAATTGGGAAGAGTACAAGCTCCGTCTTCTGATGGGCTACAATCCCTCTGTTATGAAGACTATAAGCACCCAGTTTGGGGTAGTAGAGACGCTCGTTTTGGAGGAGTAGAAGGGCTCCGTTTGGTGTAGAAGCACTCGGTCAGGAGGACTACTATTACACTTATGGGGAGAGCGTATAACCACTCAGCGGTAGAGTACTAGCACTCCCTTGCGGTTGAGTAACAAAACTATGTCGGGGAGTGTTAGTCTGCGGGTCGATCTACTCTCGAGAAGCAAGTGAAATATGGGAAAAACAGGTACTCCCTCAAATAGAGTTTCCGGAAGTCTCTTTGTTTTAAGGTGCAGACTAAAAATTTCGTCGTCTACTGATCACTTATCGCTGTAGTTTCGACCGGGACGACATACCTCTCCGCGAGACGTTCATACTCAAACATTGCATTAATAAAATGAAATCTGTCGACGACCCTAAGGTGTAGCTGCTGCTGAGGGAGATGTCATGCCGCGCGAACTTACGAAGATGCTACAGATGAGAATAATCAAGCCTTCGGCTAGCCCGTGGGCATCGCCAGTCGTCCTCGTAAAGAAAGTATAACGCCTGGTGGTTTTGCTTCGGCTACTGCCATTTAAACAAGATGATCTAAGACGTCTATCCTTTGCCGCGCATCCATGATGCGCTTCATTGCCTTCACAGCGCAGTATATTTTTCATCGATGTACTACCATTCGGGATACTGTCACATTGCAGTTGGCGCGAAGGATCGCGAGAATTGTGCCTTTATAACACGCGGCGGTTATGCCCTTCGGCCTCTGCAATGCACCAGCAGCCTACGAGAGAGTGTCGAACAATATCCTGCGGGGTTTGCAGTTGTCAGTATGTCTATCTCGACGATGTAATCGTTTTCATTCCGCCAATTGAAAGCCACCTTATGCGTCTCGCAACTGCATTTGCGGTGTTTCTTGTCACCGATCTTCAACTCAACTCGTCCAAATGCTGCATCGGTTGCTGAAAACTGCTGTTCTCCAGCACTTCGTCAGTGGTCCGAGGATTCAGCCTTATTGAGACAAAGGTCGCGCTACGCAAACGTCCCGGTATCATGCTCCGCTAAGGAGGTACGAATCGTTATCAGCTTGTGTTCGTACGTCGGACGCTTTCTCCAAAACATTGCTCGCATTGCGCAACCTTTCACCTAGATTTTCAACAAGGATGTCCCTTTCTTATGGGACAATAGCAAGCAGTTGGCTCTTCCACGCTCAATGCAGCCCTTCCAACTTCCTCAATTTTAGGCTACCTCGTGACTTCTACCACTACTGAGGTCAGTGCAGATGCTAGTTGTCACGGCGTCGACGCTGTTCTCGCTCATACCCAGAGTAGACAAGATTGCGTGATTGCTTCTGTGAACGCAATCACTGGATCACAGAACGACACAGCCTTGCACTGGTCTGGGCAGTCACGAAATTTCGCCCTTACATATTAAACCGACAACTTTCCGATGCCATGTAGGAGGTCTGTTGCTACCGATGCGGGTACATCGTTGGTTCAACCAAACACCGACGTTGTTCATTTGAAGCCCTATCTATCCTCCATTGAGTACCTCACCACAGGTTGCCCTGGGACGGCGCTTCAAGAAAGCTCGTAAACTCAAACGAGGCGGACAAAGTTATGTGTCATCAGCTGGCGCCTACTGGTGCCATGACTTAAGAAGGAGTTGAGCCTTCCGTGTTTGTCTTGGTGCTCCAGCCTGTGTAAAAGAGTAGAGCCAGCTTTTCGTTCGTAAGACTATATTCAAACATGCGTCCCGTGCGAACTTCGTCACGGTGCCGCTATATTTCGTAAAGTAGTCGCTGTGAAGCGCGAGAGAGGATCCCGACTGCATTCACACATCATTCAGGTACATAACGGTCTTGTGCGGCGGCAGTATGGTGCGCGGCTACATTTCTTCAATGTTGATCGCATTGACACAACATTCATCATGAGAAGGGTTTAGTCAGAATTCTTAAATATTGACCTTAATAGGAATAGAAGCTATCCACGTTTGCAATCTGATCCACGACACCGTGTTCCTTTCTCTTTAGTTCGTGCTTAAGTATACTCTGTTTCAGCGCAGTTCTTTCTACCCCACAAGTCTCATCGTCTTCCAGGTTTCCGCTGAGTGGCACACTAGTAATATAATCCACTGATTATGTAGTACTCTTTTGAATTACACGGCAATGCTGATATTCATGGCTTGAGAGCGCGTGACTTCTTGTGTCTACCCTATTTTAGTAGCACGGAGACCTACTCCTCCTGGTACGACGTCCCTGTGGCCATTTGTTCCGGATAAGTATTGGGTTCCTTCAATGCTGGCTATCAGGATTGATTGTTTTTTATGTTGATTTTGGAGATAACTTACGAATCTGTACAGTGGTAAGTCTATGCCGAGTTAACGCTAGAGGCTCTCAATCCTTAAAACCCAATAAGGACCCGTTTCCTTTTTTCTTGCTATTTTGAAATGAATCTAATATATTGCCTTGGCTTTATGCTAATAATTCACATGCAAAAAATTATGACTCTTGCCTAATTAGTTTTTGAAGTATAGCGCGTGACCATATGGTCACACTGGGCCCTTACACTAGAGCAAAATACGCGAAGCGAAAAAAACTATTATTTCAAGCCATCAAGCATCACGAAAACACACATAGCGAATAGTCGAGCATTTATTTAGTGTGATATAGTTTAAATCATGTAATACACATGCCGACGTCATACTTTGCGCATTGTGTGTGCACCGCGCTGTTGCAATTTCTCGTGCACACCTCTACCTCTTGCCATTGGGTATTGGTGCAACAAAGTGGGCCACTTGGTCATACTGTGTACCAGTCAGGACACCACCAGTCTTTGTAATTCTGCATAGACCAGGTGCTCTAGGCTTATTGTCCCATCGCATCAGGTAGCTTTGGGCAATTTGCCTGCGCAATTGCACCTGCGTGACGCTGAACCCTTTGCCACGTATTAGCGCCCAAAGTTTCTGATAGATACATTACAAAGTCAAGTGCAAATCGGCTACCACCACTTTTTGCTACGGATTGCAATCCTGTAGGCGCCTACATTTGCATTGATGTGGTCCGTACCTTCCATAAAACTTGTATCGAGCAGCTGTGTTTGGACGGGCCATCTTGATTCGCTTCTTCTGAACACGAGAGTACCTGTTGGCAGATCACATTGGCTCTACGCCTTGAATGGTGCTTATGATCGTTACTACAAAATTGTCCATCCAGCGGAGAACAACTATCCTATTGTCGCTCAGCACGGGCTCTTCGTGCCCGCAAGGTTGGCGCTTGACGAATTCTGGTCGAGTGATAGGGCACTCTTTGGGAACACGGTTCTGCTTCACTGTGCCCGCGCCTTCGTAGCCCTGTGCCTTGAGATGCTTAAGTAGGTGCATGCTTGTGAAAAATTTATCAAAACAGAAAATGAAAGGAATGTGGCGCGTCTCTGCTGCTAGTCCATCGACCATTTGAAGAAGTGGCGTCACTGCTTTTTCTAAATCCTTTTTATATTTTTCAGATGTTCCGGGATCCCCTGCTTCCCTTATTTATTTATTTTATTTATACATACTGCAGCCCTTTTATGGGGCTATTGCAGGAGTGGGTTAGACAAAAGGAATTCATACAAAAAACAACACACTTTGAAGTTCGGAAGGTATCCCGTGTTGGCATTTAGGCATCATATTTTATGCCCAAAGCGGATAGGCTTTCGGCGTATAAATTGTTTACAGCCATGACGACCATAATTCTCAATCACACTTTGTTATAGCTCGGGTGACACACAGGTTGAAAGTGCTCCAGAAACCTTGCTTTCAATAGGGCCATCAATGGACGCAACTTTGCCAACTTGTCACTAAGTGTTAGGCTTGTGTTTCACAAAGTGCAGGAATCGCATTATCTGTACGAAGCGATTTCTTCGTATAGCATTGTAGGCCATTGTGTTGCGCATATCCGTGCCGCTGTCCCAATAGCACTTTTTACCTGGCAAGCGGTTATAGCAGGACTAAACGAGCACTACAAGAAAACTTATTTTAATTCTTCTTTGGTAACCTCCGGATCGGGCATATTAAAAAATAACGGATGCTTGCTTCTTTGTTCGACTAGCACCTCCATGATGCCTTCGTCGAAAAAGAGTTGGAACAACTCAACAGATAACACGCTCGTTCATGAATAAATGAAACAGTAATCTTTCAAAAATGCTCATCGAAGGTGACATATTGAAAGACCAATATGGAGGTAAGGATATCCGACTATTGCTGAAAGAAGTAGCGAAAAAAAGACACACTTGCCCCTTGGAGTGATGCATGGCGACGCTACTCGCAGAGCAACACTTATTCCCGCCTTTGCGAGGGGCTCCCACAAGATTTACTGACAGCTGTTGGAAGTTGTTATCCATAAAGGGAACTCTAATCTGTCTAAGGGCATGTCAAAGGTGATTTTGGTGCCGTTTTGTTAATCTTAATTATTCGAAATCCGCTGTCCAGACTAACGTGACCATATGGTCACGCTGGTCTTTAATGGGTAACAAGGTGTATATGATGTTTCCTGCGTTGTTGCACCGAACAACGTGACCCCCTAAAACAGGGCGATAGTGAGATGAACAGTGCCGTTACATTGAGTTGAATTTTTGGTATTTTAAAGCGTTTTTGTTCAGGTGTTCCTTGTCATTTGTGCATGATCTTTTTTTTTCCTCCACTTTTTCTGTATACATATGTACGCCTACTCGTACAAATGCAAATATGTATAGTTGCTGGGTTGGTGTACATGCGCATGTAAATATATGTATACAGATGGTATAAATGTTCTGCTGTGAATATCAATATCTGTATAATATGAAATTGTTTTTGTACATATGTAACTGATTTTCTTTGTGAATATTCTGCAACTGTTTTTCAAAGACAGGGGACAGGAACCTCGTAAAGCTGCGATTGTGCAGCTTTTTGTTCCTCCCCTTGCATTTTCTTTTTCTGTGCAAAGGAAAATGCGAAATAAAGTTTGAAAGTTTGAAAGGTGAGCTATAGCGTTAAACATGACACCTAAACGTTGTTTAGCTTGCATCCTGGCTACTTCTTGCTGTCACGAACTGACTAACAATGGAGGAATTCGGCCCGATTGGAGACACTCCTGTTAGCCGGTGTTTTCTAGTTTCTCTTCTGTAAAATTATTCAAGTTGTTATAAGCCTCGGGCGTTTTTGTAATAAATGGCACGTAACAATGAGCATTGATCATAACTTTTTTTTTACATTCCAGCGGTTGGATTTGCTTATGTAAACTTTACCATCCCAATTTACTTTATCGCTAAGGTCGACCAATAGTGGAGTTGATGAGCATTTGCCGTATTTTGGCCCCTCAATTTCAAGATCTGGCGTAAAACATCTTGCCTTTTCTCGAGGAAGTCCCTGTACGCAGCAAGCTTCTGCCACAATCTCTAGATTCGCCGTGTTCCGCCCAGTCAGGGAGAGCCAGCAGCCGAGGGAGGCGAAATGCTTCGCCGTGCTTTCACCGATGCCCGCCGAGGCGCCTGTGGCAAGAAATGGGAGCGTACGCTCTGGGAAAAATTACCTTAACACACTTGCATGACTAAATGCTCTAGAAAAGATGATCGCACATGTACAAAATTCAGCACTTCATGTTGTGTGCGTAATCACCTTTTATAGCCTACTATGTGACTATGGCTTTGTAGCGGCGCCTGTCTTTCATGATAAACGATAGACAACGTTTCAGACCACGTTTCACTAATATACATCAAGGCTAACTCTTAATAGGCATACGTCTAGAAGAGCGTGAACTGCAAGTTAACCAGCGAAGACCCTTAGAAATTTCTTAGAAATGTAATATTTCTCTTTCGCTTGGACCTTCACAGTGGTTACTGAACCTTGTAGAAATTATGATAAATACGGTTGGGAGGCTCAGTAGTCCGCTCTCTCAGCATATACCACTCAATCAAATTCATTACAACATCAATAATATTTAGGCGTGTTAGTATATTACCATGCATTGGTTGGGGCACTGTCAGGATTGGGGGCTCAATCCCATCACTCGTAACCCGTTGTCAATATTGAAGACCGGCATGAATAAGAAGGTAGCTGGCCCATGCCGTCATCCAACTTATCCACGCTGAGGACGTTCTTGAAGGGAAGGACTGCTTCTCATCGAGAACGAGGAATATGGGTTTACTTACAGTATCAATATCAGTCTAGCATGACTGCGAGAAAATGTACCTCAGTCTAACAGGACTGCTTGAGAAAGTACATCAGTCTAACATGACTGCTTAAGAAAGTGTGTCAGTCTAACATGACTGCTTGAGAGAGTGTCCTGAGCAGCCGCACAACAGCGGCTTTTAAACACTTCGTGTCCCCTAGATCCCTAGGTGAGCCAAAACGTTCGACGTCATCGTAAACAAGTCGCCTCTCCGCGGGACGGTTTACACACACACGTATGCGCTTTCACTGCACTCGGAGCTGACCTTCGCAACGCGGCCGTCGTGTTGTCCAATGTCCTGCGTCCCCGTAGCCAGTTGGTCACGCCCGACCTCAACCGGCGCCTCTAAATTCCGGAGCGGACCTTGCACAGTGGCCTCCGCCGCTGCCCATTGTCTGGCGTCTTGGTCGGCGCGTGGGAAGGGGTCTCAGTAGACGTTCCCGCGGGCTCAGTAACAATAGTTGGTCCGCCGAGCCCGTTTAGTCACAATGGCGACGAGGCTAGAGCGCAACGGTGGCGTTCCGAGACAAGGTTGCCGCTGCTGTCGCAACTGGCTGGAAAACTTGCATCTCAGCGGGCCGTAATTAACTGCACTTACCTTGTCTTTTGCCGCGCTTCAAGATTAACCCAGATAAGCGCATTTACCAGACTTATGCGGCCAGGTTGAGCCCTGCCACGGCCCATGCCACGTGGTCGTGAACGATGCGACCTCTTCAACGTCTGTTCTTGGGCTTGTGTACAGACTGCTCACGAGAAATCCGTAATGTTCAGGAACGATAGAGTTTCGACGCGACAACAGTTGTAAAAAAAAGAAAAGGTGAGTATTTGTCACTGCGAACATGCTGAAGCTAATGGGCCAAAGAGATCGTTTTCCTTTTTGAAGCATTAAAAACAGTCACTTCTTCAAAAAGGAAAATGAAACTACATTTTATTTATTTTATTTTATTTATTTCATACTGCACACCTAGATTAGGTCCAAGCAGGATGGTTATACACCACAATAGTACAATGCATTATTTAATCAAGTATGGTGGTAAGACACAATAGTAGTACAATGAATCAATCAATTGAAACAGGCAACAACGAGTTAATCCAGCCTGTTATAGTTCGGGGACAAAAAGAATACTTGAATACATCCATCCGTGCAAAATAAAGTGCTAGTGAATTCGGATGATGTTGTCGAGTAAGCCTAGACGTTGTACTGGACAGATACGATGCAGGATTACTTGATAAGCCTCCATTAAAAAGCATGGAAAGAAATCGAATTCTTAAGTGTTGCCTTCGCTGCTCAAGGACTTCGATGCCATTATCACGCATTATTTGTGAGGGTAAATCATATCGAGAGAATTCTGATTATAAGAATCGCACGGCTTTTTTCTGTGCCCTTTCGAGACATTTAATATTTTGTTAGTAAACGGGTCCCAAACAACACATGCATATTCAAGTTTCGGTCTAATTAATGAATAATAAGCAAGCAGTTTTATGTTAGGTGGGGAATTTCTAAGTTGATGTCGCAAGAAATATAATTCACGCAAGGCTGAAGAACACATATCATCAATGTGTAAATTCCACGATAAATTGTTAGTGATTCTGACGCCGAAATACTTATATTTTGTTTCTTCCTGCAAAGAGAACGAACCTAACGTGTAAGTGAAGGTAAGTGGAGCTTTCTGACGAGTGAAGCGAAGAAAGACCGTCTTTTCAGCGTTAAGCCGCATTCCCCACGTTTTGCACCAATCAATAATGCCAGCTAGAGGAGCATTTAAATCACTTTGATCATTGGTTGAAGTGATTTTTTTAAAAAGCACACACTTGTCCTCAAACAACCCAATTGCACGGTGGGATGGATTGAAGTAGTAATATCATTTATATAGAGTAAAAAGAGCAGTGGCCCAAGGACACTTCCTTGAGGAACCCCCGAGGTGACCGGAAGACAGCCAGACGGTTGCTTATTAATTTTCACGAACTGGCGGCGATTTGTTAGATAGTTTGCTATCCATGCGATTAATACTTCAGGGAGCTCAAGATGTCTAAGTTTTAGTATTAATTTGTTATGTGGAACTGTATCAAAGGCGTTGCCAAAATCAAGAAATACAGCATTAATTTGACCATTTTTATCGAGGCATGAGGCGCGTGAATGAATTACGGTGAAAAGCTGTGTAACTGTTGAATAGCCTTGTCTAAATCCGTGTTGAAATTTAGACAGTATTGAATGTTTATCTAGAAATTCGTTAATCTGATTGGCAACAATATGTTCAATTAGTTTACAACATGAGGCTGTCAATGGTATTGGACGGTAATTTTTTAACAATGAACAGTCGCCCTTCTTGTATACGGGTAAAACTCTGGCTACCCTCCAGTCATCCGGTAATTTTCCAGCAAGCAACGAAGCATGAAATATAATAATAAGGAGCCTTGCAATAGTTTCAGCATAACGTTTCAAAAAAATGTTTGGAAGGTTGTCAGGACCGCAAGAAGATTTAGTTTTTAAGTTATCCGGCATCAAAACTAAGCCAGGGTATGAAATAAAATTAGCTTCAGATGGGAGAAACTTTTTGTCCTTAGATGAACTAATGCCAGAATTAGAAAATACACTATGGAAATAATAATTGAAGTGACTCGTAATTTCCCTGTGATCGGTAATGATTGATCCATCGGTGCAGATTTGTGCTACTGGCTTCTTTTTTTCGCACAAGTAGTTCCGGAACGTTTCGGGCTGTTCAACAATAAAATTTGGTAGTACTATATTGAAATCGGGTTCCTTCGAGGTGCGTACTGCACGCGCAAGGTTTTCTTTCATTTCTTTAACTCGATGAGGTTGTAATCGTGTTTTCTTTACCCTTTTTATCCTGCGGGTCATGTGGATAATATCACGTGTCATCCACGGTGTTTGTTTGCGGCCTAGTTTCTATTTATCAGGCACAAATGTATCAATACAGAACTTACACATGTTTTTAAAACGGTGCCAGAGTGCTATCACATCACTGTTGTTAAAGTCGGTGAGACATGTTTCCATATGTTCTATTATGGCTGCATCATTTGCGCGTGAGTAGTCCTTGATGGAACGTTTCACAGGTTTTTCGGATGGCGTGGAAGAGACTATGGATATATCGATACTGACAAGTAGGTGATCAGATACACTTTCTACAACTGCAACGGTATATTCAGTTAACCTTCCGGGCAAAAATACCAGACAGAGCAAAGATTGGCAAGGTCCTTGCGCCCGTGTTGGCTCCTGAACGACTTGAATTAGGTCATGCGTTAGCATTATGGTAAGCATGCTGCTTAAATGTTTAGGGTTCCATGAAAGTGCTTGCAAACGCTCCCAAATGACGTCAAGTAAATTCAGGTCAACTACAAGTAGCAATTTGTTTGACTGGAATTAGGACATGCTTTCTTGTAGCTTGACTACATATTCAGGAGGTGCATCGGGAGGTCTGTAAATTGCGTACAAAAGGAATTTGTGACCCCAACACGTGATTTTTATGCATAAGCTTTCAGACTTTATCGTCTTCCAGGCGAACAGCTTCTATATGGTGTTTAATAAGGACTACAACACCGCCTCCCCTAGAGTTTCTATCCTTGCGAAATTCTTGATAACGGGGTGGAAACACATCCTTGTCACCTATTTCGGACCGCAGCCATTATAACTTCAATACGTGGGCTGTGCTCTACTAAAGTAATTTCAAGATTTTCTGTTCTTTTAGGATGCTGTGAGCGTTTAGGTTAATAATACGCAAATGTTTGTCGCATTCTTGGGAGGAACGTCAGGTTTCTTGCTGCGAGGAGCGTGTATTCATTATTTTTGCGCGCATGTTCCCTGCCTCATCCCAGAAAAAATATCTTTAACAATATTATATTTATCATGAATCAGGTATACTTTTTTACCCCCAAGTTTCTCAGCTTGCGCGCTGTGCCAAAAACGCTTCCTTTTTTTTAGTGCAGCTTGTGAGTAATCGTTCCTAATGCTTATGCTCGTTCCTTTAAATTCTGTACAGTTTTCAAATATCAGTTTTTTTCATTGAAAACCTGGAGATATATGATAACTGGACGGTCAATGCCTTTTCGGCCACGTCTGTGAATGCGGCCGATGAATAGCACTCCATGTTCAACTTGTGTTTCATTACCTCAGTGATAATCTTTTCCTTAAGCAGAGCTTCAGTTTCATCGGGGATGTCATCTATGCCGTGAATAATTATATTTGACTGCCTGTTTCGGTCTTCCAGATCTGTTAATTTTTTTCTCTCTAAATCAATGACATGGTCCAATGATTTAAGGGTGGTTTCAACCTGATCATCATGAGCAGGAGAAGCTTCTGAAAGCTTTTCTTGAATTTTAGTGAGTATCTGTTGAAGATTACCAATAATTTTTTCGGCGTTGGCTAGTTGAGCTTTCATTTCGGAAATACCATTACGAATAGCAGTATGACCCTCTAGAAAATGTTCAAACAGCTCTTTCTGTGTTGGACCAGGGTTGCTCTCAATGACGCCACAAAGAAGTAACTTACAAACCTGAACACACTCATAGGCTAGATCGAGACATTTTCGTGGTGCTGCTTTCTGCCCTCGTTTGGTCAATAATTAGCTATAAAACGGAAAGGTACAAGTCAAGCCTTATTAAGTGAAAAAGGTGCCACACAAATCACGTGGGCACTGGAAACTGTAGCCTGTTCTGGCATCTTGCCACGCTTCGGGTTAAGCACATGTGCTGTCGTTTGTGCAATGTATCATACTCAAAGTGGTTTGGTTGCGATTTTACTTTCGGGATTAAAGCTGTTAATTGACCGCCCATGTTGTGACCTGTGTTTGCATATAGTGCAGAGCTACAGCGTTAAAAGCTGCGCTCCCATTTGCCGCACAGTTGTGACGCTGCTTCAGCCGCTTAAAATTGCCTGATTACTCACGGTAGCATGCTCGACGGTGCAGAGGTATACCGGTATCTAGTAAGCGGAACATCTGAAAAGTACTCGTAAACAGTGTAAAGCATTCACAAATGATATACATTATAGATCAAGATTCTCTGCTTGAGATACTCAAATGTATACAGTTTAAAAAACAGCCATATCTGTTTTTCGGACGGATTATGTATCTGCAAACACCCGACTTGACTTGTTTCAAAACTTAGATATTTTCACCAATTTCTGTAAAATATCCGAGGTCTAAATATCATTTATGCACATTACGTTCACTGGAATGTACCTTTCGCTTATAAAAGCAAAAAGAAATAAGTTTCTGTCGTCACAACGGTTGGCACATAAAAGAATTTCTTCGTTTTACTTGTATATCAGTAGGTGGCATGGGAGTTAGCCCTGAGCTAGGCCTTCCCTTCACGGCAACAATAGTTTGCGAACAAACGGGCGAACATATCAGTGGAGCACCGCATCACTGTGAAGACGCAATCCTAACACGGAGGCAAACTTTACCGGTACAGAATATGCCCGTGACGAGAGCGAAATGTCCAGACAGTGCTCGCTTGCCAAGCACTTATCTCTTGGGCACAACGGAGTACAATTTTACCTGGCAATGCCGCCTGTGCGCAGAAATAGTTGAAGTTCACCGAGGTCTGAACTAAGATACCCTCTGTTTCCATTGTTGCTCAAGCTTCATACCATGGGGCTTAGAAAAATGACTGAAATCCATTGTTTACGATTTAATTTTTCTGAGGTTCGTAATAGGCAGATGGCCGCAGCAGTCCGCGAAGACGACTTAGAGAGGCAGAGAGAACAACGTGTTATCAAAAGAATGGCTGAGATGTTGGCCGTCGAACCGTCTTCATATGCTCGCTGCTCTACGTTTGGGTAAATGGGAGGGAGTGAAGGTGACTAAGCCCATCATAACGACATACCGAGATACTAAAACCTCAACAAGCATATCGAATGTCCACCTTCCTGAAGTGGCGGCATTGAAAGGGAATCAAAGAATTACATGGCCAGCGTTTGAGAGAAACGAGAAACGTTTAGAGTATTGTCGCAGACAAAAGCAGGAAACAGATCGATAGAGCTATAAACGTTACTGGCGTAGGTAATTGTTCAATATAGAGATCAAGGATTTATTGAAGATGACAGAAAGATAGGCAGTATGCTAGGATGCAATATATGTTGTTAGACCTGATTATCTCAAGCAGCCAAGGTGACTACTTATCGCCAACTCATTTCGGAGGAGAGGCTAATAGAAATCATCCTCATCATCATCAACAGTACGTCAATGTACTCTTCCTCCCCCCTCTCCGTGCAAGGTGGCGTCATTCTTTGAAGGGTTGATTCCAACAATACCTCATAACATTCAATTATCTCGGCACACTCCACATTGTTCTCGAGGCAAGTATGCGCCAGGCTGCGCTTTGTGCAACATTCCCAAGTCATGTGTCCCGCAGAGGGCCAATCACTACAGTAGTGGCCCGGCAGATGTTCACTTTCTGGATATGACCAAAAGGAGCGATCCTAAGGATAGCGCCGATGAAACGACACAAGTGGCTGCCGATATATTCATTGCACATGTGCAATGTGAGCGACGTAAGGTTTTGACGGGATTTTAGCCTGCCATGCATTTTCACAGCCGCTTTTGTTTTGCACGTTCTTGTATGCGTGCATGGTTGCATGTAGACGCATGCAGGTGTGTGGGTGAGTAGGTTTACAAGTAAGCGAACGGGAATGCTGGTGTGTATTCGTGCGTATGTGTTTGTATTTTGGCGTACACAAGCCTGCGCGTGCAAACGTTCAAGTGGTAAACATAAATGAATAGTCTTAGGTTTTCCGCATTTGCATGTTCACTTCGAAATAGCTTCGCGCGGATTCAGGTGAACCGATGGGACAAGCTCAGGAGAAACGCAATGTCAAGCGTGCTTTTAGAGAGACAAGAGGAGATAAACCTGATCTAATAAAGGTACAGTTTCGTCATTGCATCTGCTTCTTAATAAGTACACACAAGAATGTACAGTAAGGAGCAGTGAGCGCACAACTTTACTGGCAGAAAAAGTTTCTACCTACCCACATCCCACTGAAGCATTAACAGCCATCATGATAACATCAGCTGCACGGAATTCAGCAAATATGTGGCAGGCGTCGCGGACACGTAAGCGCTGCTTCACATTGTCCAAACGAAAACTGATTTAAGGATCAAGTCTCTGAAGAACAAGCTAATAAGCTAATAAACCGGCTTGAATACTTCCGGCAAACATGTCAAAATTACAAGCGATACACGCCGACTAAAGTTAAAATCGGGCGTCTCTTTACGATAAGAAATTCAGTGTAAAAATGCGTAATCTGAGTTTGCTGTCCTTTTTCTTTTATTCTTGTATATGTCATTCCCAAATAAACGCCCCAAGATAACAACCACAGCTTTCCTCGAAATATCTGGCGCGTTTCGCTTAGGACACACTCGTATCAAATATAGATTGTGCAACCATTTTCACAAAGTAAAACCGAATGCGTGGAAAAGACATTGAAAATGCGTTTAACAAATTTTTCCTTGGAGCAGTGCTGGAGGCACTGCAATAAGCGCTAATGACACTGTATTTTGAGCTTCGGCGTAATAAAAACTGCGCACCAAATAGTAGATGTGATACTATTTGAAGTCCACAAGTTGGCGTCAGCATATTTATTTTAAGCGAAGCTAATCAGGCGTAGTGGAAGGATTTGTTTAGGATACAGCAGAATACCGCCTTACTAAACGCGTGTATTTGAATGGTAAAGCTTTAAACGTGCCTCGCATTCATGCAGCACCTACCCATGGAAGCTCCCTACCGCATGTGAAGTCCTGCATTTGAAAAAAAAAAAACTTCTATAAAAGCCACCTGCCAAGCCTGCGTAGCCGCGGTGTAGACTGAAAATGGCGAGTGCCGTAGCAGAGTGCGCCATTTTCATCGCCCTTCAATGAGCTGGGGAGAGAAAGGGCCTTAGAACAATCAATTGCCAGTAGTTGTCGCCTTATAGTGTGAATTACTGCGGAGAGAGAGACCTCAGTTTACAGCAGCATGCAAGCATCCAGTTCTCGCTGAAGATTGGCAACACAGCGACACAGAAATCTGGCCTCCTTTGAGATTTTAAGGCCGAAGATAGGTCCTCACAGGGGTGTGCGTTTCAGTCGAAAGAGAGGTTCACCTCGATGAGAACGTCGGTGCAAGGTGATATGAGAGAGGTGTTCCCTTCAACCACATGGATGGTGGACAGCGTGGCTGTTACATGGAAAATCGCACACTAAGACTGCACCGTTAGCGTCTTCATGCTATCCGACGCCCTCTCCATAACTAAGAGTATATGCCGCCAAGTTTTGCCTGATAACTTCGGGGAGACGAAAGATAGATGTCGCAGGCACTAGTTTACCGCACTCACTCATACACGACCAATACGACATGCGAGCGTGAGATTGTGCACAAGGATGATGGGAACATTGATTCACAGCATAAATGTCGAAAGTGAGAACATGGTTCTTTCAGAATGGCCCTCTAAAGGAGAGGAAGAGTAGCGAATCGCAATACATGAGCTCACCACTATATAAAGGAACAGTGGCAGAAGTCCAAAACAACGCAATATTTACATATTTCTTTTTCAACTCTAAAGATGTCGTGCAGCAGATCTCACAAGGGACAACTTTGAATGAGAATGGTATATTTGTGTGCTCGAACTCATGAGTAATGCACTCCGACATCGTTGTCCGGCATCTGCACACTGGAGTCTTCGGCATGATAGTGCTAGGCCACAAACTTTTCGTACCGTCACTTAATTTCTCGTCAAACACAGCATAGCTGCACTTCCGCGTACTTCATAATCCGTTCGCCTCTTCCCTGATCATTTTTCCTTTCCACGTATTTCTCATCAAACACACAATAACTGCTATTACGGCTCCGCCATACTGCCGTCAACTGTCCGCGAACGATTTCTTTCTCTTGCAATGTCTTCTATTCAGACACCGTTACCGCCCTGCATTTCATTTGGCTGCACAATCCACAACCTATATATTATATTTTCTGGTGTAAAGGGAGCCAAAATTTAATATTGGATGGACAGCGTTTATGCTAATAGAGATGATACGAAGAGAAGCTGACAGCTCTGTCAAAGACGCTTTATATGAACGGTAACGTTAAGAAGCATTAGATGTTCTTACGACGTGGCGTTCTGTATCCTCATCGCTTGCCATTTCGCTTGCCTTAAATGCTAGTGGTCCGAGCAAAACAAGCCATGTGAATCAGTGCACCAGTGTGACAGGCGGAGATGACAGATAATCGTTGTAAAAACTTCAAAGATTTATTTAGTATATGGGGAAGGATTGAAATGGGAAGGGAGTAAAAAAGGAACATATGACGTTCCTTAAATAGGCCCGACGTAACAATGGATGCACTCAGGTGACCTCGCGCCAGTGAGGGCCTTGGCACAAGAAGTGTGGTCTTACCTCAGATTGGCCGCCAGTTACGTGGAATCAGCAACTGTCTTGGAATTGCTGTGAAGTCCCTTGGCCACGTTCACCCCTTTTGCACCGAGCAGCGAATTTTGTTGCTCCAACGTGTGTAGGAAACTTTCTCGACAGTGGTAACTCAAAACAGAAGTATTCGAAGTTCCACTGAGAATGATTGGCACCATGAACACGCCAACTGACCATTTCATTCCGCGGTGCTTGAAGGAAGGACGCATTCATTCGTCTTCATATTGTCACCCCCGAAGATGAGCTCATCGACAGCGTGTCCTTTCTTCCAGGCCACGCGACTTCTATAGATTGCGAGGGCGTAACCTCAGCATTTGAGCATTCAACCACGCACTACATCACAATAAACGCAATGAACACACCATTCAAAAATCTAAAATGTAGTTGAAGATGGCCGGCCACCACGCGCTATGCCAGTCTGGCGAATTCAAGTCATGGGTCACAGACGCACACCAAATCGGCGCTTGCAGAATACAAGTCGTTATACTCTGTATAAACCGCAAAGGCGACTGCCTCGAATGGGAGCTCCGCAAGGTTTTTAAGCTTTGAATACATATTGAATTAAATCAGGTTCAAAGCTTCACTGACAACCTTTATATACGTTGCCGACGTTGTTTTCATACGATAGATATAATATTTCAGTATCCCCATTTTTTCCGTCAACTCCGTTTGTTCTAAATTTTCTTCTTTGTTAAACATGGCTAGTGTAACTTATTGCTTGAAAATATTTTTAAATCATCGAAAACGAGGAAGTTGCCGCGGAACACATGTCACTGATACATTCGGTAATTTCAGTTACCGATCTCGCTACCTGCCTCATTTGACTTGCAGACTCAAGACAACATTGACGTTGTGTAAACAAATAAAAAAGAGTAGTACCACGCGAACGGGCAAGCATTGGTTCCGATAGCAAATAATTAGACATCCATACTCAGTTAGTAGTTGTATTAGCTGTGTAGTGCACTGCAAGCATTCGTGCAGGAATAGTCGAGAATGTTAAAAATTTACTCCGTTGCGTACCTTGTAAATGAGAACAAGTTCATTCTTTTTAGTAAGCTTAAATGCAGGCCGCAGTGAACTATTTCTTGTTAGTCTTAAAATGTGGGTAAGCTTGCCATAACAAGCCTTGTTGCCCATTCTTATAGGCACGTCCAGTCATATCCATTGAACTGCAGGACCATATTTTGAACTCTACTGAGCATCATGTTTGCAGATATGATCCTCAAATCATGACTTGAGCAGTGGCACAACCAGAGATGGTGCGGGGGCCACAGTGGGCACGTGCTTGCGATGTGCCACAAGTGATGTTTGCGACACACCAGACTAATGAAACACTTTTATCGTCTGACAATGACCGATATTCTATTTATTGGTAGGAGTATTGTAACATTGGTGCTGAACGAGGATGATCTGTTGGTTATTCCTTGTTTGTTTAAATATAAAGATTGAAGTTAGTTTGGCAGTTGACTGTTGCAGTCATTTAGATGCTTCGCATGTATTTCAGTAGGAAGAATAAGAGCTAAGATTTTCTTTTAGTGCCCTGACCTTATTTCTTGTCTGTCTTGAGGTTCTTTTACACCATGTCCTCGTGTTGACTTTTGCACACAATATTTTTCAGGCACCCGCTATATAACGTAGGAATGCAGCTGCAAGGACACAAGGATGTCAAAGAGCCAGCCCAGCGCGACCCCACCTAGTGCAGAGGAGCGCACGTCAGAGGATCAAAATACATTGCCATGCAATTTGAACGAGAAAACTAGAATGAGGGTATATTGGCTGTACCATTTGACGAAATGTCAATAAGATTTTCACAATACATTATGTCACATCAATACGAAAATTATCACGTGCTCTAGGCAGTCATCTTAACATGGTGTACTTATGTAATGTCTCTGATGGGAAAGTCAAGATCAAGTATGCTGTCTGGAGGCAAACACATATGAGCAAGTGTAATTGAAAAGTTAAAAATGAGTTTTAGAAAAGCTGATTAGTTTTGTGACAAGTGAATGCTTTTTGTCTAGCCTCTGAACAGATATATCCATCTGATAAAATAATAGGGGTACAATGAAACTACATATTTACTTCATGACATAATACATACTTTCAACGAGCACCATGCCTGTGTTCACCATAAGAAGCAACAGCTCATGCTTGGTTAGGTACTTACATGCATTTACCATTTAACAGCTTTAAAAGCTTACATTTACCAGCATTTGAATGCAAGAGTGCAAACACAAACCACTGTCATTCTGTATTTTAAATGCTGACATGAAGCAGACAGATTTTCATGTCCTCCCTTTTATCTAATTTTTACATCTAATTGTATATGTATGGCTTCCTCTTGGTTTCAGAAAGGCGAAGTATTGGGCGCAGAGTATCCCATGTTTAAGAAGTCATTATCGTTTACGTGCGTGCTCCCGAATCCAGTTCATTAAAACCGCTTGTGCCTCCTGAAGTGAAAGCAAGGAGCAATTAAGGCCTTTACTTGTGTGCACCGAGGTGCGCACCTTACGTCTTAGAAGCTAGAGTCACTTGCGATTGAAAATTATTTTTAAAATGTAACATTGCGGTTTCTCCTTCTGTGATATAGCGATATGATAGCTTGTGGCAGCTATTTCATATTTTGATTAAGGTGACTCAATCTACTTGCCAACCAAGTATGATAGTGGAGGCAGAGATGTGTTCAATGCAAAGAACTGAGAGCATTCGAGTGGAACAGTTGTTCGTCAATTGGTATATGCGAAAATATAGTGTTAATCAAGCAAAAGTGCCTTAGTTTGATTGCTTCTGGAGATATAATTTTTATAACGCAAAATAAAATTAAAGCATTTTTGCACATGATTAATTTCTGGATTTAGGATAGAGTGTACAGTGAAGCAATGGATTAACCTTCCTAGACACATGTGTACTTGTTTTGAGACGATAACAGTGTGTGAAGGGCGATTCTTTTTCTTTAGCGCATCTTAACCACTTCAGTAGGGAAAAAGCTTTGGTTTCAGAAAGTTGGTTCATTGTGCAAGTATATACATTGCCGCATACAAAATCTACATACACGGAAGGGATATGTGAAACAGAAGGGTGCCTTTCCCAATTTATGATTTGCTTCTTAGTTTGTCTTTTTCGTGCAGTTCCCTGCCTGTACTTATGCTTATGTCGCCTTTGATTCGACATATTCATCACATCTGACTTTGGTTCACATCTGAAGCCATGCTACGCTTTCGTTAGATTGCATTTTCAACTAGTCGCAATAATTTATCATGTAATTATAAAAGCTGCTCCTCATAAGTATAGCTTTCTTACCGCAATGGGAATGAAAAGCTGCCATATATGAGAAGAAATTTGATGCGGAAGATTTTGATGCCAATGCACCTTGCAGTTTTGTAATGATTTGCTACACACTAGATTATATTGTAAATTTAATTTTATTTATTTGTGAGAAAGTGTAACGGAACAATCCTAGAAGCACCAGGAAACTACTTTCGTGAGGAGGCCAACCGAATAGGAAATATGATACGCCTTTGTACCCACTTGAGACCGGGCCGGATATTGCTGCAGAACCACGACAAGACACTCTTAGAAACAATGGGGTGCAGCGCATGCATGAGAAACTTTATGTGAAATACAAGCAAATCTAGCTAGACCTGGGGCCTTACATGAGAATGTACAACATATTTCTAAATCCACTATACTCTCAGTGAGCAACATCCATACGCTGTACCGGACATTATCAAATGAGGTGCTGTCTTAGAATATGGCACACAAAAATAAGTTTCGCGTGCAATTTATTTACGTTTCCATACCCATGCTTAGCAGCTCAACTTGTGACCTCTGCCATATAAGTGCATGCGTTTTGTGCCAGAAATGCGTTTGTTGGCCAGTAATGCCGCGCATAATTGTCTTCGATTGTAGTGTCCATACTTTGTGAGTTTGCACACGTTTGTTCCGTGCACAACTTTCCATCGTATAATTTATTTTTGAGAAGGCGGCACCGATTGTAATTAAAGGATATTTCTGCAGTGTAATACTGATGAAACTTTAGAGAGTATACTTATGCTATTATTACAAGATGTGTTGTAAAGTTCATGGAGATCATTGTAATCCCATTTTATGTGTTTGTCATTATCCTTCTCAAATAATTCTTGAGTTTGTCTTGTGACTGACAAATAAAGATTTTGACCTTTTAAGGAGAAATTGTTTCATTTCAGTAACTCAGCGACAACAGAGTACAACCAATTCACCAAGCATAAGTGCAGGAGCCGCTTATGAAGGAATAAAATATTCCCCACATGTAAGCATTGCGAACTTCTTCTAACGGGACCATGGCTCTACATCTTGCTCTCACAATATTGGGAATAATACTAGCACTCCGTTCTGAAGGAGTACAATCACTCTGGGGGAGTAGGAACACTCTGCTTGGAGGAGTAGAAGTACTGGGTTTGTTGGAGTAAATGCACTCGGTCTGGGGGAGTACAATTACCCTTGGGGGGTGCGAATACTCCAAACTTTAGAATAAGCAATCAAATAGGCTCTTATTCGATGCGGCCTTCGCATCGAATAGCCATTCGTAAATGTCAATATCTTTCGAGTACTTTTAGAATATTTCAGAACGTCGACTATAGCGAAATAAACAAAAAATGAAGCAAAAGTGCAGTAAATGATCATCGCTACCGGCGTTGTATAAACAAAAACACGAGAACTTGTGTACTGAAGCACGCTACGCCACAGTTCAGGGATGTGAACATTGTTTTATAGTAAGTGTAATAATGGCTGTTCATTGTTTGACAACTATTCGATTGGACATTTCGTTAGCTCTTGCCGCTATTCCATTCTTATGCAATTCGGTACCAAAAATCACTCTTCCTATACACCTAGTGTTTACAAAGAAGCTTGACGGCGTGTGGCATATCTGTGCACTGATGCTCGCGATGACGCTGCGCATCATTCTGCTCTGTCAAGCGACCGATATCATCACTCACTATCGCTCACTGTGTGTGTTCAGAAGCGAATGCAGCGACGCCGTTGCGAGCATATCATCCTGTAACCTTCTGACTCATTATGTCGTTTCGAAGTAGCCGGCTAGGGCACTGCCAGAGAATAAACCATTTGTCAGCACTGTCTGGAATTTCCCCTGCCGAAGGACACAGACACGACAACTACGTTTTTTTTTTGTCATTTGCTGTAGGCCGGAAGCAGTTGAGCTTGGTGAGTGGAAAACTGAAAACACATGCGACGGCGGAAATATCACAAACAAAACAGGCGAAGGTAATAACCCATGGCGAGCGGCTTGAATATGTGCAACGTGTGGAGACAGAGGACACAATAGGAATATAAATCATGGTCATGGTAGACCCGATGGAAACGCTGCAGTCGATGTCAGGTGAATTTAAGCGCAGAATGCCGGACCTAAGAGGCAAGGTGGCCCTAATAACCGGTAGGTTCTTGTATAGAGTTCTGTTAAGCAGGTTAGTCGCTATCATAAGCACAGCAGGGTGCAGTCTAAACTTACGCATATCACATGTACGAGGCAACATGGCACGTGGCTTGAATTTAATCAAGTACACAATCAAGTAGTACATGACCGGGCTAGTTGGAGAAGTATGGGAGAGGCCTTTGCCCTGCAGTGAGCGTAACCAGGCTGATGATGATGATTGTGATGATGACACAATTATTTAGGTTCTAGTGTGATAGCAATTATGTGGACAGTCCAGGTGGGTTTCCGCCGTCGTCGTCAGCGTCGCTCTGATATTCAGGTACGATAAGATCGTGGCCGCGCGCTGTACGCTGTAGGTGCGAAGGAAATCGTACAACGGTGAACTGAGAAGGAAGGTGGCATGTTGTGGCAGCGTCTTCTCCAGCTCGGAAGGCGTAAAGGAGGTGTGAGGAAGGTGGGCAGGGAAGCACGCGTCAACGCTTCTACTCGGGCTGTGGCTGTGCGTGGCGCGGCTGCGTGCGTCCTATCTTAGATCAATCGTCGCTGGCTTCAAGAACTACCGGAACCGATATAGGTGATGGTGTCGCTGTGTTCTCACCTGCATCGTTTGATTTGAAGCGAGAGACAGCACGAAGAGGAATTCGGTCACCACTGCTGCTGCCACTCTTCATTACGCCAGCGTTGTTGAAATGAGTCTCCACTGTGATCGAGTGATATTCCGACACCCTGACGTGACACCCTGATTGTTAATGTAGGTAGTAAGCGAATCCTTGCAGTGCACTACACAGCTAATACAACTACTAACTGAGTATGGATGTCTAATTATTTGCTACCGCTACCAATGCTTGCCCGTTCGCGCGGTACTACTCTTTTTTATTTGTTTACGCAACGTCAATGTTGTCTTCAGTCTGCAAGTCAAATGAGGCAGGTAGCGAGATTGGTAACTGAAATTACCGAATGTATCAGTGACATGTGTTCCGCGGCAACTTCCTCGTATTCGATGATCTAAAAGTATTTTCAAGCCATAAGTTGCCCTAGCCATGTTTAACAAAGAAGAAAATTTAGAACAAACGGAGCTGACGGATAAAATGGGGCTACTGAAATATTATATCTATCGTATGAAAACAACGTCGGCAACGTATATAAAAGTTGTCAGTGAAGCTTTGAACCTGATTTCATGGAATATGTATTCAAAGCTTAAAAACCTTGCGGAGCTCCCATTCGAGGCAGCCGCCTTTGCGGTCTATACAGAGTATAACGACTTGTATTCTGTAAGCACCGATTTGGTGTGCGACTGTGACCCATGGCTTCAATTCGCCAGACTGGCATAGCGCGTGGTGGCCGGCCATCTTCAACTACATTTTAGATTTCTGAATGGTGCGTCCATTACGTTTATTGTGATGTAGTGCGTGGTTGAATGCTCAAATGCTAAGGTTACGCCCTCGCAATCTGTAGAAGTCGCGTGGCCTGGAAGAAAGGACACGCTGTCGATGAGCTCATCTTCGGGGGTGACAATATGAAGACGAATGAATGCGTGCCTCCTTCAAGCACCGCGGAATGAAATGGTCAGTTGGCGCGTTCATGGTGTCAATCACTCTCTGTGGAACTTGGAATACTTATGTTTTGAGTTATCACTGTGGAGAAAGTTTCCTACACACGTTGGAGCAACAAAATTCGCTGCTCGGTGCAAAAGGCGTGAACGTGGCCAAGGGACTTAACAGCAAATCCGAGACAGTTGCTGATTCCACGTAACCGGCGGCCAAATTGAGGTAAGACCACACTTCTTGTGCCAAGGCCCTCACTGGCGCGAGGTCACCTGAGTGCATCCATTGTTACGTCGGGCCTATTTAAGGAACCTCATATGTTCCTTTTTTACTCCCTTCCCATTTCAATCCTTCCCCATATACTAAATAAATCTTTGAAGTTTTTACAACGGTTATCTGTCATCTCCGCCTGTCCCACTGGTGCACTGATTCACATGGCTTGTCTTGCTCAGACCACTAGCATTTAAGGCAAGCAAAATGGCAACCAATGAGGATACAGAACGCCACGTCGTAAGAACATCTAATGCTTCTTAACGTTATCGTTCATATAAAGCGTCTTTGACAGAGCTCTCAGCTTCTCTTCGTATCATCTTTATTAGCATTGAGAAGAGGTTTATTGGCGGCTCCTAAGGCAAAAGCGCGGTGACCGGGAACGGCGAGACAGCCCGAAGCACTGTCCAAAAAAGGCAACAGTAATCAACAGCGCGAGCGGGGCCGAGCCGCGCGTTGGCGATGTGTCTGTGCCGCGAGGCGCGTCTTCTTCTTCACAATCTCCCCCCCGGACAAAAAGAGCCATCCTGGCGCCTTAAGAATCAGGAGGCAGAGGGTCGTGGTAGGGCTTGAGACGCGAGACGTGGACAATGTCACGTCCACGCCGGCGCAAGTCTTCAGGTGGTGACAGTGGCTCGATGAGAAAATTCACCGGAGATGTTTGCTCGAAGACTCGGTAAGGCCCTTCGAATTTTGGGACGAGTTTCGAGGAAAGCCCCGGAGTCTGGAAAGGCACAGACAACCACACAAGAACGCCTGGAGCGTAGGTGGAGTTCGGAAGCGTGTCGGTACGGTTTTCTTTCTGGCGCTGCTGTTGCTCGGCCGTAAAGGAGCGCGCTAGCTGGCGGCATTCTTCGGCCTGTCGGGCGACGTCGGACACAGGTAGACACTCGGAGGCGTCAGAACGGTAGGGAAGGAGCGTGTCGATGGTATGCGTAGGCTGGCGGCCATACAGGAGGAAGAAAGGTGAAAATCCCGTAGTGGCCTGGATCGCGGTGTTGTACGCGAACGTGATGAATGGAAGGATGTGGTCCCAGTTACCATGATCAGATGCCACGTACATCGACAGCATGTCACCAAGTGTGCGGTTAAATCGCTCTGTGAGTCCGTTAGTCTGGGGATGGTATGCCGTGCTTGTCCGATGAATAATACGGCATTCCGAGAGCAAACTTTTGACGACTTCGGAGAGGAAGGCGCGACCTCGATCGCTGAGGAGTTCTCGAGGTGCGCCGTGTCGAAGCACGAAGCGATGTAGAACGAAAAAGGCTACATCCCGTGCCGTAGCACTTGGTAAAGCAGCAGTTTCGGCGTAGCGTGTTAAGTGGTCAACAGCAACTACGATCCACCGATTGCCGTCTGGAGTCATAGGAAGCGGGCCGTATAGGTCGGTGCCGACGCGATCGAAGGGTGTGGTAGGGCACGGGAGCGGCTGCAAGGCACCAGACGGGCGTAAAGGCGGCGATTTGCGGCGTTGACAGTCAAGACAACACCGAACAAACTTTTGTACAAAATTGTACATGCCGCGCCAGTAGTAGCGGTGGCGAATGCGTTCGTACGTCTTGAAGACTCCGGCGTGGCCACACTGTGGATCGTTGTGGAAAGCGGCACATATTTGTGACCTTAAGCTGCGGGGAATCACCAGAAGCCACCGACGGCCTTCAGGAGAGTAATTGCGTCGGTGGAGCAGCTGGTCACGAATGGCAAAATGAACTGTTTGGCGTCGCAGGGTTCGGGATACAGGGATAGTCGATGATCCAGAAAGATAGTCGAAAAGAGAAGCGATCCACGGGTCACGACGTTGTGCGGTGGCAAAGGAGTCCATGTCGAGAGATGAGATGGAGTGTGCGGAAGTTGTTCCGCAGGCCGAGTCTGGAGGTAAAGGTGAACGAGACAGGGTGTCGGCGTCGGAGTGTGTTCGCCCACTGCGGTATACGACGCGAATATCGTACTCCTGGATGCGTAATGCCCAACGGGCTAGGCGGCCAGTGGGATCTTTCAAGTTGGCAAGCCAACAAAGCGCGTGGTGATCTGTGACCAAGTCGAATGGGCGCCCGTACAGGTATGCTCGGAACTTGCCAAGTGCCCATACTAAGGCCAAGCACTCTTTTTCGGTCACGCTGTAATTGGCCTCAGGCTTCGTCAGCGTGCGACTCGCATAGGCGACTACGTATTCGGGGTAGCCTGGCTTTCGTTGGGCGAGGACGGCGCCGAGACCGACCCCGCTGGCATCTGTGTGTACCTCAGTTGCAGCCGACGGGTCGAAATGGCGAAGAATAGGTGGGGAGGTGAGAAGACGACGCAGCGTAGCGAAGGCGGAGTCACATGCAGGGGACCAGGAGGAGAGGGTGGTGTCACCGCGCAGAAGCTGAGTCAATGGCGCCATGATCGATGCGAAATTCCGAACAAAGCGCCGGAAATATGAGCATAGGCCCACAAAGCTCCGAAGTTCTTTGATGGTCTGAGGCTTTGGAAACTCAGCGACAGCTCGAAGTTTTGCAGGATCGGGTAGAAAGCCGTGCTTGGACACAACGTGGCCTAAAATGGTGAGCTCTCGCGCGGCGAAGCTGCACTTCTTGAGGTTGAGTTGGAGGCCAGCGTTCGTTAGACAGGTCAAAACAAGTCTGAGGCGGAGCAGGTGAGTCGGAAAATCAGGCGAGAAAACCACGACATCGTCGAGGTAACACAGACATATGGACCACTTGAGGCCACGCAGCGTGTTGTCCATGAGTCGTTCAAAGGTGGCAGGGGCGTTACAAAGCCCGAACGGCATGACGTTAAATTCATATAAGCCGTCAGGCGTAATGAATGCGGTTTTCTGGCGATCGGCTGCAGCCATCGGTACCTGCCAGTACCCCGAACGCAAGTCAAGGGACGAGAAGAATTCTGCTCCCTGAAGACTGTCGAGGGCGTCGTCGATGCGCGGCAAGGGATAGCCGTCTTTGTGCGTTACCTTAGTTAGCCGACGGTAGTCGACGCGAAAGCGAATAGACCCGTCCTTCTTGCGAACTAGAACGACAGGCGATGCCCAGGGACTGTGCGAAGGTTGAATAACGTCACGGCGCAGCATATCTTCGACGTGGGAGGTAATGACACGACGCTCTTCGGCCGAGACGCGGTAGGGTCGTTGACGTAACGGCTGATGTGAACCTGTGTCAATGTAGTGCTGCACTTCCGACGTGCGGCCCAGGTGAGGTTGTGAAACGTCGAATGAACTTCTAAAGTGGTGCAGGAGATCAAGAAGGTCGGCGCGTTCGGCAGGTGTGAGGGTATCGGCGATGGCACTCGAGAAAGCATCCTGGGACGTCTCTTCAAGCGCGGAAATCGAAGACGACTGGCCGGAGTCGACATCAAAAGAGTCTCCGGGGACGTCAACCAAAGACGAAGAGTCGAGGAGTTCCACGATGCCAAGGCATTCACCAACGAGCAATGTAATAGGCGCACAGAGGGGATTGCAAAAGTATATATTGCTACAGCCGCCAGCCATGTCAAGTGTTGCGAAGGGTAGTCGGAGAGATTTACGGCTCATGAAGACGTCGGAAGGTGTGAAGAGGACCGTTGCATCAGTGATGGCATCGCAAGAGACAGGTACGAGAGCGAAGGAGCCAGGTGGAATATCTGTGTCCTCGCGCACGGTAAGTTTAGAAGGGCGGTCACAATCTTCGTGCAAGGGTGCGTCACAAGCGGAAAATTCAACTTCGGCGCGTGCGCAGTCGATCACGGCTTTATGACGGGATAAGAAGTCCCATCCGAGGATGACGTCATGCGAGCAGGTGGGAAGAACAATGCACTCGACTATGTAAACAATGCCGTGAATAAGCACACGTACAGTACAGGCTGCGTGCGGAGTGACGTGCTGAGCGCTTGCCGTACGAAGCGACAGTCCAGAAAGCGGCGTGGTCACCTTGCGCAGCGAACGGCACAGTTTGGCGGCTATCACAGAAACGGCTGCGCCGGTATCCACAAGAGCGAATGCAGGAACACCTTCTACACTAATTTCGACCACGTTAGCAGGACAGGCGCGAGGACTTAGACAGTTCGAATGGGGCGCAGTTCTTGCCTCGTGAACTGCGACGTTCAGTTTTCCTGGTCAGGTGGTGCGGGTCGCCGACGCATTGGGGAGAGCGAGCGTCGGCGAGGGGATGGCGAGCGACGCGAAGGAATTTCTGGAAGGTCAGCACGAGCATACGGTTGGTGGGAAGGAGTGGCGTATTGGCGAAAGGGCTGGCTGCCGTACTGGAAGGGCCGAGAGGCGTCGCCGAACGCTTGAGGCCGACGTCGGCAATATCGGGCGACGTGTCCAGGAGTGCAGCAAGAATAGCAGATGGGACGATTATCAGGCGTCCTCCAAGGATTAGCTCTCGGTGCGGTCCAAGATGCAGCATGGGCTTCCGGTGGCACCGGTTGGGAATGGGTCGCGAAAGACGCAGGCGGAGGCCTGCGTACTGCCTGCGCGTACGTAAGAGGCGCAGCCACAGGCAGGACTGGCTGCGCATAGGTGGGAGGAGTCGCGACAGGCTGCACTGCCAGAGCAGAGTTGAGATTCGTGGCTGCAGGCGGCTGATGGTGTGCGGAAGGGACAACTTGAGCGACCTCTTCGGAGATGAGAGTGCGGAGCGTGTTTGGAAGACGGGAGGTGGGCTCCTGAGTGAAGGGGACTAAAGAAAGTTGGCGGGCAACTTCCTCACGCACGAAGTCCTTGACCCGTTGAAGTAATGAGCATGGGTCGTACATGCTTCTCAAGGCTTGCCACCAAGTCGTCGCTTCCCAGAGCACGCCGAGTCGAAGCGCGTTGCTTCCGTAACTCATCATAACTTTGGCATAGGCTGACGACTTCGGACACAGTGCGCGGATTCCTGGCTAGAAGCATCTGGAAAACGCCGTCATCGATGCCCTTCAGTACATGGTGAATCCGCTCAGCTTCGGGCATTGCCGCGTTGACTCGTTTACACAGGTCCACGACGTCTTCAATGTAGCTCGTGAATGTTTCTGCCGTCTGCTGTGCTCGGGCGCGCAAGCGTTTTTCAGCGCGCAGTTTGCGAACAGCGGGTCGGCCGAACACTTCTGTAAAGGTAGTCTTGAAGATTGACCATGTGGGTAAGTCACTTTCGTGGTTGTGAAACCAGAGTTGGGCAACACCAGCCAGATAAAAGATGACGTGGGTTAACTTCGCTGGATCATCCAACTTGTTGTGCGCGCTCACCCGTTCATATGACGCCAACCAGTCTTCTACGTCTTCGTCGTCGGCACCGCTGAAGATCTTGGGGTCGCGTTGTCGTGCAACGCCGGTGCAAGTGACGGACTGTGGCGTCGGCGCCGTTTGGGATGAGCTGTCGGTCATGGCGGGCGATAGCGTTCTTGATCGCAGCTCCAGGGTTACAAGCGACGGGGTTTGAGTCCCAGCACCTCCACCAATTGAGAAGAGGTTTATTGGCGGCTCCTAAGGCAAAAGCGCGGCGACCGGGAACGGCGAGACAGCCCGAAGCACTGTCCAAAAAAGGCAACAGTAATCAACAGCGCGAGCGGGGCCGAGCCGCGCGTTGGCGATGTGTCTGTGCCGCGAGGCGCGTCTTCTTCTTCACAGCATAAACGCTGTCCATCCAATGTTAAATTTTGGCTCCCTTTACACCAGAAAATCTAATATATAGGTTGTGGAGTGTGCAGCCAAATAAAATGCAGGGTGGTAACGGTGTCTGAATAGAAGACATCTCAAGACTTCTTACACATTGCAAGAGAAAGAAATCGTTCGGGGAAAGTTGACGGTAGCATGGTGGAGCCGAAATAGCAGTTATTGTGTGTTTGATGAGAAATACGTGGAAACGAAAAATGATCAGGGAAGAGGCGAGCGGATTATGAAGTATGCGGAAGTGCAGCTATACTGTGTTTGACGAGAAATTAAGTGAGGGTACGAAAAGTTTGTGGCCTAGCACTATCATGCCGAAGACTCCATTGTGCAGATGCCGGACGACGATGTCGGAGTGCATTACTCGTGAGTTCGAGCACACAAATATACCATTCTCATTCAAAGTTGGCCCTTGTGAGATCTTCTGCTGCACGACATCTCTAGAGTTGAAAAAGAAATATGTTAATATTGCGTTGTTTTGGACTTCTGCCACTGCACCTTTATATAGTGGTGAGCTCATGTATTGCGATTCGCTACTCTTCATCTCCTTTAGAGGGCCATTCTGAAAGAACCATGTTTTTACTTTCGACATTTATGCTGTCAATCAATGCTCACATCATCCTTGTGCACAATCTCACGCTCGCGTGTCGTATTGGTCGTGTATGAGTGAGTGCGGTAAACTAGTGCCTGCGACATCTATCTTTCGTCTCCCTGAAGTTATCAGGCGAAACTTGGCGGCATATACTCTTATTTATGGAGAGGGTGTCGGATAGCATGAAGACTCTAACGGTGCAGTCTTAGTGTGCGATTTTCCATGTAAGAGCCACGCTGTCCTCCATCCATGTGGTTGAAGGGAGCACCTGTCTCATGTCACCTTGCAGCGACGTTCTCATCGAGGTGAACCTGTCTTTCGACTGAAAGGCACACCCCTGTGAGGACCTATCTTCGGCCTTAAAATCTCAAAGGAGGCCAGATTTCTGTGTCGCTGTGTTGCCAATCTTCAGCGAGAATTGGATGCTTGCATGCTGCTGTAAACCGACGTCTCTCTCTCCGCAGTAATTCACACTATAAGGCGACAACTACTGGCAATTGATTGTTCTAAGGCGCCTCGATGAGCGCTCTTTCTCTCCCCAGCTCATTGAAGGGCGATGACAATGGCGCACTCTGCTACGGCGCTCGCCTTGTTCAGTCTACACCGCGGCGACGCATGCTTGGCACGTGGCTTTTATAGAAGTTTTTTTTTTCAAATGCAGGACTTCACATGCAGTAGGGAGCTTCCATGGGTAGGTGCTGCATGAATGCGGGGCACGTTTAAAGCTTTACCATTCAAATACACGCGTTTAATAAGGTGGTATTCTGCTGTATCCTAAACAAATCCTTCCACTACGCCTGATTGGCTTCGATTAAAAGAAATATGCTGACGCCCAACTTGTGGACTTCAAATAATATCACATCTAATATTTAGTGCGCAGTTTTATTAAGCCGAACGGCAAAATACAGTGTCATTAGCGCTTATTCGCGGTGCCTCCAGCACTGCTCGATGGAAAAGTTTGTTAAACGCATTTTCAATGTCTTCTCCACGCATTCGGTTTTACTTTGTGAAAATGGTTGCACAATCCATATTTGATACGAGTGTGTCCTAAGCGAAACGCGCCGGATATTTCGTGGAAAGCTGTGGTTGTTATCTTGGGGCGTTTATTTCGGAATGGCATATACAAGAATCAAAGGAAAAGCACAGCAAACTCAGATTACGCATTTTTAGTCGGTGTGTATCGCTTGTAATTTTGACATGTTTGCCGGAAGTATTCAAGCCGGTTTATTAACTTATTAGCTTATTCTTCAGAGACTTGATCCTTAAATCAGTTTTCCTTTGGACAAGGTGAAGCAGCGCTTACGTGTCCGCGACGCCTGCCACATATTTGCTGAATTCCGTGCAGATGATTTTATCATGATGGCTGCTACATGCTTCAGTGGGATGTGGGTAGGTAGAAACTTTTTGTGCCAGTAAAGTTGTGCGCTCACTGCTCCTTACTGTACATTCTTGTGTGTACTTATTAAGAAGCAGAAGCAATGACGAAACTGTACCTTTATTAGATCAGGTTGATCTCCTCTTGTCTCTGTAAAAGCAAGCTTGACATTGCGTTTCTCCTTAGCTTGTCCCATCTGTTCACCTGAATCCGCGCGAAGCTATTTCGAAGTGAACATGCAAATGCGGAAAACCTAAGACTATTCATTTATGTTTACCACTTGGACGTTTGCACGCGCAGGGTTGTGTACGCCAAAATACAAACACATACGCACGAACACACACCAGCATTCCCGTTGGCTTACTTGTAAACCTACTCACCCACACACCTGCATGCGTCTACATGCAACCGTGCAACCATGCAAGAACGTGCAAAACAAAAGCAGCTGTGAAAATGCATAGCAGGCTAAAATCCCGTCAAAACCTTACGTCGCTCACATTGCACATGTGCAATGAATATATCGGCTGCCACTTGTGTCGTTTCATCGGCGCTATCCTTAGGATCGCTCCTTTTGGTCATCTCCAGAAAGTGAACATCTGCCGTGCCACTACTGTAGTGATTGGCCCTCTGTGGGACACATGACTTGGGAATGTTGCACGAAGCGCAGCCTGGCGCATACTTGCCTCGAGAACAATGTGGAGTGTGCCGAGATAATTGAATGTTATGAGGTATTGTTGGAATCAACCCTTCAAAGAATGACGCCACCTTGCACGGAGAGGGGAGAGGAAGAGCACATTGACGTACTGTTGATGATGATGAGGATGATTTCTATCAGCCTCTCCTCCGAAATGAGTTGGCGATAAGTAGTCACCTTGGCTGCTTGAGATAATCAGGTCTAACAACATATATTGAACCCTAGCATATTGCCTATCTTTCTGTCATCTTCAATAAATCCTCGATCTCTATATTGAACAATTACCTACGCCGGTAACGTTTATAGCTCTATCGATCTGTTTCCTGCTTTTGTCTGCGCCAATACTCTAAACGTTTCTCGCTTATCTCAAAGGCTGGCCAGGCAATTCTTTGATTCGCTTTCAATCCCGGCGCTTCAGGAATGTGGACATTCGCTATGCTTGTTGATGTGTTAGTATCTCGGTCTGTCGTTATGATGTGCTTAGTCGCCTTCATTCCTTCCCATTTACCCAATTGTAGAGCAGCGGACATATGAAGATGGTCCGACGGCCAACATCTAACACGTTGTTCTCTCTCCCTCTCTTAGTCGTCTTCGCGGACTGCTGCGGCCATTAGCCTATTACGAACCTCAGAAAAATGAAATCGTAAAGCAATGCATTTCAGTAATTTTTCTAAGCCCATGGCATGAAGCTTGAGCAACAATGCAAACAGAGGGTATCTTAGTTCAATCCTTGGTGAACTTCAACTATTTCTGGGCAGATGAGGCATTTTCAGGTAAAATTGTGCTCCGTTGTGCCCAAGAGATAAGTGCTACGCACGCGAGCACTGTCTGGACATTTCGCTCTCGTCACGGGCATATTCTGTACCCGTAAAGTTTGCCTCCGTGTTAGGATTGCGTCTTCACAATGATCCGGTGTTCCACTGATATGTTCGCCCGTTTGTTCGCAAACTATTGTTGCCGTGAAGGGAAGGCTTAGCTCAGGGCTAACTCCCATGCCACCTACTGATATACAAGTAAAACGCTGAAATTCTTTTATGTGCCAACCGTTGTGGCGACAGAAAATTATTTCTTTTTGCTTTTATAAGCGAAAGGCAAATTCCAGTGAACGTAATGTTCATAAATGATATTTAGTCCTCGGAAATTTTACAGAAATTGGTGAAAATATGTAAGTTTTGAAACAAGTCAAGTCGGGTGTTTACAGATACATAATCCGTCCGAAAAATAGATATGGCAGTTTTTTAAACTGTATACATTGGAGTGTCTCAAGCAGACAATCTTGATCTATAATGCATATCATATGTGAATGCTTTACATTGTTTACGAGTACTTTTCAAATGTTCCGCTCACAAGATAGCGGTATACCTCTATACCGTCGAGCATGCTAGCGTGAGTAATCAGCCAATTTTAAGCGACTGAAGCAGCATCACAACTGTGCGGCAAATGGGAGCGCAGCTTTTAACGCTGTAGCTCTGCACTATATGCAAGCACAGGTCACAACATGGGCGGTCAATTAACAGCTTTAATCCCGAAAGTAAAATCGCAACCAAACCAGTTTGAGTATGAAGTATCGCACAAACGACAGCACATGTGCAAACCCGAAGCGTGGCAAGACGCCAGAACAGGCTACAGTTTCCAGTGCCCACGTGGTCTGTGTGGCACCTTATTCACTTAATAAGGCTTGACTTGTACCTTTCCGTTTTATAGCTAATAATTGACCAAAAGAGGGCAGAAAGCAGCAACACGGAAATGTCTCGATCTAGCCTATGAGTGTGTTCAGGTTTGTAAGTTACTTCTTTGTGGCGTCATTGAGAGCAACCCTGGCCCAACACAGAAAGAGCTGTTTGAACATTTTCTAGAGGGTCAAACTGCTATTCGTAATGATATTTCCGAAATGAAAGCTCGACTAGCCAACGCCGAAAAAATTATTGGTAATCTTCAACAGATACTCACTAAAATTCAAGAAAAGCTTTCAGAAGCTTCTCCTGCTCATGATGATCGGGTTGAAACCACCCTTAAATCATTGGACCATGTCATTGATTTACAGACAAAAAAAATTAACAGATCTGGAAGACCGAAACCGGCAGTCAAATATAATTATTCACGGCATAACTGACATCCCCGATGAAACTGAAGCTCTGCTTAAGGAAAAGATTATCACTGAGGTAATGAAACACAAGTTGAACATGGAGTGCTATTCATCGGCCGCATTCACAGACTTGGCCGAAAAGGCATTGACCGTCCAGTTATCATATATCTCCAGGTTTTCAATGAAAAAAACTGATATTTGAAAACTGTACAGAATTTAAAGGAACGAGCATAAGCATTAGGAACGATTTCTCACAAGCTACACTAAAAAAAGGAAGCGTTTGTGGCACAGCGCGCAAGCTGAGCAACTTGGGGGTAAAACAGTATACCTGATTCATGATAAACTTAAGATTGATAAAGATATTTTATCTTGGATGACGCAAAGAAAATGCGCGTAAAAATAATGAACACACGCTCCTCGCAGCAAGAAACCTGACGCTCCTCCCAAGAATGCGACAAACATTTGCGTATTATTAACCTAAACGCTGGCAGCGTCCTAAACAAAACAGAAAATCTTGAAATTACTTTATTAGAGCACAGCCCACACATTGAAGATATAATGGCTGTGGTCCGAAATACGTGACAAGGATGTGTTCCCACCCTGTTATCAAGTATTTCGCAAGGATAGGAATTCTAGGGGAGGCGGTGTTGCAATCCTTATTAAACACCATATAGAAGCTGTTCTCCTGGAAGACGATAAAAGTCTCGAAAGCTTATGCATAAAAATCACGTGTTGGGGTCACAAATTCCTTTTGTACGCAATTTACAGACCACACGATGCACCACCTGAATATGTAGTCAAGCTACGAGAAAGCATGTCCCAATTCCAGTCAAACAAATTGCTACTTGTAGTTGACCTGAATTCACCTGACGTCATTTCGGAGCGTTTGCAAGCACTTTCGTGGAACACTAAACATTTAAACAGCATGCTTGCCATAATTCTAACGCATGACCTAATTCAAGTCGTTCAGGAGCCAACACGTGAGCAAGGACCTTGCCAATCTGTGCTTGATCTGGTATTTTTGCTCAGAATCTTAACTGAATATACCGTTGCAGTTGTAGAAAGTATATCTGATCACCTACTTGTCAGTATCGATATATCCATAGTCTCTTCCACGCCATCCGAAAAACCTGTGAAACGTTCCATCAAGGACTACTCACGCGCAAATGATGCAGCCATAATAGAACATATGGAAACATGTCTCACCGACTTTAACAACAGTGATGTGATAGCACTCTGGCACCGTTTTAAAAACATGTGTAAGTTCTGTATTGATACATTTGTGCCTGATAAATAGAAACTAGGCCTCAAACAAACGCCGTGGATGACACGTGATATTATCGACATGACCCGCAAGATAAAAAGGTTAAAGAAAACACGATTACAACCTCATCGAGTTAAAGAAATGAAAGAAAATCTAGCGCGTGCAGTACGCACCTCGAAGGAACCCTATTTCAATACAGTACTACCAAATTTTAATGTTGAACAGCCCTAAACGTTCTGGAACTACTTGTGCGAAAAAAAGAAGCCAGTAGTACAAATCTGCACCGATGGATCAATCATTACCGATCACAGGGAAATTACGAGTCACTTCAATTATTATTTCCATAGTGTATTTTCTAATTCTGGCATTAGTTCATCTAAGGACAAAAAGTTTCTCCCATCTGAAGCTAATTTTATTTCATACCCTGGCTTAGTTTTGACGCCATATAACTTAAAAACTAAATCTTCTCGCGGTCCTGACAACCTTCCAAACATTCTTTTGAAACGTTATGCTGAAACTATTGCAAGGTTCCTTCTTATTATATTTCATGCTGCGTTGCTTGCTGGAAAATTACCGGACGACTGGAGGGTAGCCAGAGTTGTACCCGTATACAAGAAGGGCGACTGTTCATTGTTAAAAAATTACCGTCCAATACCATTGACATCCTCATGTTGTAAACTAATTGAACATATTGTTGCCAATCAGATTAACGAATTTCTAGATAAACATTCAATACAGTCTAAATTTCAACACGGATTTAGACAAGGCTATTCAACAGTTACACAGCTTTTCACCGTAATTCATTCACTCGCCTCATGCCTCGATAAAAATGGTCAAATTGATGCTGTATTTCTTGATTTTAGCAACGCCTTTGGTACAGTTCCACATAACAAATTAATACTAAAACTTAGACATCTTGAGCTCCCTGAAATATTAATCGCATGGATAGCAAACTATCTAACAAATCGCCGCCAGTTCGTGGAAATTAATAAGCAACCGTTTGGCTGTCTTCCGGTCACCTCGGGAGTTCCTCAAGGAAGTGTCCTCGGGCCACTGCTCTTTTTACTCTATATAAATGATATTACTACTTCAATCCATCCCACCGTGCAATTGGGTTGTTTGAGGACGACTGTGTGCTTTTCAGAAAAATAACTTCAACCAATGATCAAACTGATTTAAATGCTTCTCTAGCTGGCATTATTCATTGGTGCAAAACGTGGGGAATGCGGCTTAACGCTGAAAAGACGGTCTTTCTTCGCTTCACTCGTCAGAAAGCTCCACTAACCTTTACTTACACCTTAGGTTCGTTCCCTTTGCAGGAAGAAACAAAATATAAGTATTTGGGCGTCAGAATCACTAACAATTTATCATGGAATTTACACATTGATAATATCTGTTCTTCAGCCTTGCGTAAATTATATTTTTTGCGACATCAACTTAGAAATTCCCCACCTAACATAAAACTACTTGCTTATTATTCATTAATTAGACCGAAACTTGAATATGCATGTGTTGTTTGGGACCCGTTTACTAACAAAATATTAGATGTCTCGAAAGGGCACAGAAAAAAGCCGTGCGATTCTTATAATCAGAATTCTCTCGATATGATTTACCCTCACAAATAATGCGTGATAATGGCATCGAAGTCCTTGAGCAGCGAAGGCAACACTTAAGAATTCGATTTCGTTCCATGCTTTTTAATGGAGGCTTATCAATTAATCCTGCATCGTATCTGTCCAGTACAACGTCTAGGCTTAGTCGACAACATCATGCCAATTCACTAACACTTTATTTCGCACGGATGGATGTATTCAAGTATTCTTTTTTTCCCCGAACTATAACAGACTGGAATAACTCGTTGTTGCCTGTTTCAATTGATTGATTCATTGTACTACTATTGTGTCTTTCCAGCATACTTGATTGAATAATGCATTGTATTATTGTGGTGTATAACCACCCTGCTTGGACCTGATCTAGGTCTGCAGTATGAAATAAATAAAATAAAATAAATAAAATGGAGTTTCATTTTCCTTTTTGAAAAAGTTCCTGTTTTTAATGCTTCAGAAAGGGAAAACGATCTCTTTGCCCCATTAGCTTCAGCCTGTTTGCAGTGACAAATACACACCTTTTCTTTTTTTAGAACTGTTGTCGCGTCGAAAGTCTATCGTTCCTGAACATTACGGCTTTCTCGTGAGCAGTCTGTACACAAGCCCAAGAACAGACGTTGAAATGGTCGCATCGTTCACGACCACGTGGCATGCGCCGTGGCAGGGCTCAACCTGGCCGCATAAGTCTGGTAAACGCGCTTATCTGGGTTAATCTTGAAGCGCGCCACAGGCACACACAAAAACAAAGTCACCTGGAACTACGTAAAAGACAAAGTAATAAGTACAGACGCTTGTGAGTGCAGTTAAGAACGGCCCGCTGAGATGCACAGTTTTGCCAGCCAGTTGCGACAGCAGCGGCAACCTTGTCTCGGAACGCCACCGTTACGCTCTAGCCTCGTCGCCATTGTGACTAAACGGGCTCGGCGGACCAACTATTGTTACTGAGCCCGCGGGAACGTCTACTGAGACCCCTTCCCACGCGCCGACCAAGGCGTCAGACAATGGGCAGCGGCGGAGGCCACTGTGCAAGGTCCGTTCCGGAATTTAGAGGCGCCGGCTGAGGTCGGGCGTGACCAAGTGGCTACGGGGACGCAGGACATTGGTCAGCATTGCGAAGGTCAGCTCTGAGAGCAGTGAAAGTGCGTACGTGTGTGTGTAAACCGTCCCGCGGAGAGGCGACTTGTTTACGATGACGTCGAACGTTTTGCCTCACCTAGGGATCTAGGGAAGACGAAGTGTTTAAAAAGCGCTGTTGTGCGGCTGCTCAGGACACTCTCTCAAGCAGTCATGTTAGACTGACACACTTTCTTAAGCAGTCATGTTAGACTGATGTACTTTCTCAAGCAGTCCTGTTATACTGAGGTACCGTTTCTCGTAGTGATGCTAGACTGATGTAGATACTGTAAATAAACCCATATTCCTCGTTCTCGATGAGAAGCAGTCCTTGCCTTCATCAACGTCCTCAGCGTGGATAAGTTGGATGACGGCATGGGCCAGCTACCTTCTTATTCATGCCGGTCTTCAATCTTGACAACGGGTTACGAGCGATGGGTTTGAGCCCCCAATCCTGACAGTGCCCCAACCAATGCGTGGTAATATGCTAACACGCCTAAATATTATTGATGTTGTAACGACTTTGATAGAGTGGTATATGCTGAGAGAGCGGACAACTGAGCCTCCCAACCGTATCTATCATAATTTCTACAAGGTTCAGTAACCACTGTGAAGATCCAAGCGAAAGAGAAATATTACATTAAGAAATTTCGAAGGGTCTTCCCTGGTTAACTTGCAGTTCACGCTCTTCTAGACGTATGCCTATTAAGAGTTAGCCTTGATGTATATTAGTGAAACGTGGTCTGAAACGTTGTCTATCGTTTATCATGAAAGACAGGCGCCGCTACAAAGCCATAGTCACATAGTAGGCTATAAAAGGTGATTACCCACACAACATGAAGTGCTGAATTTTGTACATGTGCGATCATCTCTTCTAGAGCATTTAGTCATGCAATTGTGTTAAGGTAATTTTTCCCAGAGCGCACGCTCCCATTTGTTGCGACAGGGGCCTCGCCGGGCATCGGTGAAAGCACGGCGAAGCATTTCGCCTCCCTCGGCTGCTGGCTCTCCCTGACTGGGCGGAACACGGCGAATCTAGAGAGAGTGGCAGAAGCTTGCTGCGTACAGGGACTTCCTCGAGAAAAGGCAAGATGTTTTACGCCAGATCTTGAAATTGAGGGGTCAAAATACGGCAAATGCTCATCAATCCCACTATTGGTCGACCTTAGCGCTACAGTAAATTGGGATGGTAAAGTTTACATAAGCAAATGGAACAGCTGGAATGTAAAAAAAAGAATTATGATAAATCCTCATTGTTACGTGCCATTTAATACAAAAACGCCCGAGGCTTATAACAACTCGAATAATTTTACAGAAGAGAAACTAGAAAACACCGGCTTACAGGAGTGTCTCGAATCGGGCCGAATTCCTCCGTTGTTAGTCAGTTCATGACAGCAATAAGCAGCCAGGATGCAACCTAAACAACGTTTAGGTGTCATGTTTAACGCTATATCTCACTATCGCCCTGTTTTAGGGGGTCACGTTGTTCGGTGCACCAACGCAGGAAACATCATATACACCATGTTACCCATTAAAGACCAGCGTGACCATATGGTCACGTTAGTCTGGACAGTGGATTTCAAATAATTAAGATTAACAAAACGGCACCAAAATCGCCTTTGACATGCCCTTAGACAGATTAGACTTCCCTTTATGGATACCAAGTTCCAACGGCTGTCAGTCATCTTGTGGGAGCCCCTCGCAAAGGCGGGAATAAGTGTTGCTCTGCGAGTAGCGTCGCCATGCATCACTCCAAGGGGCAAGTGTGTCTTTTTTCGCTACTTCTTTCAGCAATAGTCGGATATCCTTACCTCCGTATTGCTCTTTCAATATGTGACCTTCGATGAGCATTTGTGAAAGATCACTGTTTGATTTATCCATGAACGAGCGTGTTATCTGTTGAGTTGTTCGAACTCTTTTTCGAGGAAGCCATCATGGAGCTGCTAGTCGAACAAAGAAAAAAGTATCCGTTATTTTTAATATGCCCGATCCGGAGGTTACCAAAGAAGAATTAAGATAAGTTTTCTTGGAGTGCTCGTTTAGTCCTGCTATAACCGCTTGCCAGGTAAAAAGTGCTATTGGGACAGCGGCACGGATATGCGCAACACAATGGCCTACAATGCTATACGAAGAAATCGCTTCGTACAGATAATGCGATTCCTGCACTTTGCGAAACACAAGCCTAACACTCAGTGACAAGTTGGCAAAGTTGCGTCCATTGATGGCACTATTGAAAGCAAGGTTTCTGGAGCACTTTCAACCTGTGTGTCACCCGAGCTATAACAAAGTATGATTGAGAATTATGGTCGTCATGGCTGCAAACAATTTATACGCCGAAAGCCTATCCGCTTTGGGTATAAAATATGATGCCTAAATGCCAACAAGGGATACCTTCCAAACTTCAAAGTGTTTGTTTTTTGTATGAATTCCTTTTGTCTAACCCACTCCTGCAATAGCCCCATAAAAGGGCTGCAGTATGTATAAATAAAATAAATAAATAAGGGAAGCAGGGGCTCCCGGAACATCTGAAAAATATAAAAAGGATTTCGGAAAAACAGTGACGCCACTTCTTCAAATGGTCGATGAACTAGCAGCAGAGACGCACCACATTCCTTTCTTTTTCTGTTTTGATAATTTATTCACAAGCATGCACCTACTCAAGCATCTGAAGGCACAGGGCTACGAAGGCACGGGCACAGTGAAGCAGAACCGTGTTCCCAAAGAGTGCCCTATCACTCGACCAGAATTCGTCAAGCGCTAACCTTGCGGGCACGAAGAGCCCGTGCGGAGCGACAATGGGATAGTTGTCCGCTGGATGGACAATTCTGTAGTAACGATCATAAGCACTATTCAAGGCGTAGAGCCAATGTCATCTGCCGACAGGTACCCTCGTGTTCAGAAGAAGCGAATCAAGATGGCCCGTCCAAACACTGCTGCTCGATACAAGTTTTATGGAAGGTACGGACCAGATCAATGCAAATGTAGGGGCCTACAGGATATCAGTCCGTAGCAAAAAGTGGTGGTAGCCGATTTTCACTTGACTTCGTAATGTATCTATCAGAAATTTTGGGCGCTAATACGTGACACAGGGTTCAACGTCACGCAGGTGGAATTGCGCAGGCAAATTGCCCAAAGCTACCTGATGCGATGGGACAATAAGCCTAGAGGACCTGGTCAATGCAGAATTCCAAAGACTGGTGGTGTCCTGACTGGTACACAGTATGACCAAGTGGCCCACTTTGTTACACCAATACCTAATGGCAAGAGGTAGAGGTGTGCATGAGAAATTGCAACAGCGCGGTGCACACACAATGCGCAAAGTATGACGTCGGCATGTGTATTTCATGATTTAAACCATATCACACTAAATAAGGACTCGTCTATTCGCTATGTATGTTTTCGTGATGCTTGATGGCTTGAAATAAAAGTTTTTTCACTTCGCGTATTTTGCTGTAGTGTAAGGGCCCAGTGTGACCATATGGTCACGGGCTATATTTCAAAAACTAATTAGGCAAGAGTCATAATTTTTTGCATGTGAATTATTAGCTTAAAGGGAAGGTAATATATTAGATTTTTTCAAAATAGCAAGAAAAAAGGAAACCGGTCCCTAATGGGTTTTAAGGATTGAGAGCCTCTAGCGTTAACTTGGCATAGACTTACCACTGTACAGATTCCTAAGTTATCTCCAAAATCAACACAAAAAGCAATCAATCCTGACAGCCAGCATTGAAGGAACCCAATACTTATCCGGAACAAATGGCCACAGAGACGTCGTACCAGGAGGAGTAGGTCTCCGTGCTACTGAAATAGGCTAGACACTAGAAGTCACGCGCTCTCAAGCCATGAATATCAGCATTGCCGTGGAATTCAATAGAGTACTAATTAATCAGTGGATTATATTACTAGTGTGCCACTCAGCGGAAACCTGGAAGACGATGAGACTTGTGGGGTAGAAAGAACTGCGCTGAAACAGAGTACACTTAAGCACGAAGTAAAGAGAAAGGAACATGCTGTCGTGGATCAGATTGCAAACGTGGATAGCTCCTATTCCTATTAAGGTCAATATTTAAGAATTCTGACTAAACTCTTCTCATGATGAATGTTGCGTCAGTGCGATCAACATTGAAGAAATGTAGCCGCACACCATACTGCCACCGCAGAAGACCGTTATGTACCTGAGTGATGTGTGAATGCAGTCGGGATCCTCTCTCGCGCTTCTCAGCGAATACTTTACGAAATATAGCGGCACCGTGACGAAGTTCGCACGGGACACATGTTTGAATATAGTCTTACGAACGAAAAGCTGGCGCTACTCTTGTACACAGGCTGGAGCACCAAGACAAACACGGAAGGCTCAACTCCTTCTTAAGTCATGGCACCAGTAGGCGCCAGCTGATGACACATAACTTCGTCCGCCTCGTTTCAGTTCACGAGCTTTCTTGAAGCGGCGTCCCAGGGCAACCTATGGTGAGGTACTCAATGGAGGGTAGATAGGGCTTCAAATGAAGAACGTCGGTGTTTGGTTGAACCAACGATGTACCCGCATCGGTAGCAACAGACCTCATACATGACATCGGAAAGTTGTCGCAAGAGGTTTTTATAATAAGCCAACACGACGAGACGGCAACGACAGGAGCTAGAGGAAACAGGGTAAAAACTTGCAGTCGCTATGGTGCTTGTCGCAGTGGCACTTTTGGTGAAACTGTGAAGACACGAGGTAAAGGTGTGGAATACGAATAGCTTTGTCAGCCAGGGAAACTGCATTCCAAGCATAAGTGCACGGCGACAGCTGTGCATAGGGAAGTACATTGTCCAGTGGCAAAACAGGATCACGCGCAAGTAGTAAGTAAAAGGCAAGTAATCAGTGGTATCATTACGGGACAAGTTATATGCAAACGTGACATACGGCAAAACAACGCCGCAGTTGCCGTTGTCTGAGGAGACGTACAGAGCAAACGTGTCAGCGAGTGTTCTGTTGTAGCATTCAGTAAGACTGGTTGTCTGCGGGTAGTAAGCAGTGGCGACTCGGTTTGAAGTAGAGAATGAGCCAAGGTTGTTGTCGATGTCGTTTGACAAGAAGTAGCACCCGCGATCAGTGAGGCCCTGTCGAGGAGCGCCGTGATGCCTTGTAGCATTGCGCAGAAGAAAATTTGCGATGGCCATGGCCCAGCAGCTGAGCACGGCTCGTGCAATAGCGTTGGAGATGGTATAATCGGTCGCAACGGCAACCCATTTATTGCCGGCGGTTGACGTAGGGAAACAGGCCATTATATGGCGCCCCACAAAGAGAAAAAAAGTTTCTGCAACAATGTGGATCGGATGAAAAAGCTCAGTTCGAGGGAGGGAATAGAATGGAGTTTCCAATATTGACACAGGTTACAAGCGGTGACATATTCACGCATAGAGTGATAAAGACCGGGAGGACGAGGAAAAAATTTATTCTGGTCCTGTACAAGGTGTTACCACTTACCTGGCTAGTCCCATGTTGGCACGGAAAGGTCAAGCCTCGTAGCCCTATCACGGGCGTACTGGACAGCCAGGACTTGAGGGATATGATCAAGGGATCTGATCATTCCTAAAAAGGCCGTGTGGGAGGAAACAGGGCTAGACCGGATCGCATGTTCAACATGCAATTAAGACCAAGATGCCAAGCCGTAAGCGCATCACGGACTTGCTGACGAACAGTAGAACGAAGCGCACATGAACGACCAAGATAAGTTTCGCGCATTCACAATGCAAATTCTATCTGTACGTTGTTCCATCGATCAGCATGAACAAGTGATGTGACGGATCAGGGCTTGCAGAACGTGAACGACTCGTGCTAGAGCGTGGACCACGAGAACCGCGCAGTTCGTCTCAAATATGCAAGAACTCAGACATGGTCATAACGATGTCGGCGTCAGTGTCTGTGGTCTTTGAAGGATCCTCTGGAAGTCGAGACAGACAGAGAGCGCACTGCTGCAGGCGTGCGGATTTGTACACGACTGTGAGCGTATACTCTTGCAACCTCGAGCAACGCGCAGTTCATCTCGAATATGGACGAACTCAGACATGGACCTAACGATGTCGGCGTCAGTGTCTGTGGTCTCTGAAGGATCCTCTGGAAGTCGAAACAGACAGAGAGCGCACTGGTGTAGGTGTGCGTCTTTGTACACGACAGTGAACGTACACTCTTGCAATCGTAACGCCCAATGGCGAAGTCTGCCGGTAGCGTCCTTCACAGAGGACAACCAACATAGTGCGTGTTACAAGTAATTACATGGAATGGTCGGCTTAATATGTAAGGGCGAAATTTCGTGACTGCCCAGACCAGTGCAAGGCTGTATCGTTCTGTGATCCAGTGATTGCGTTCACAGAAGCAATTACGCAATCTTGTCCACTCTGGGTAGGAGCGAGAACAGCGTTGACGCCGTGATAACTAGCATCTGCACTGACCTCAGTAGTGGTAGAAGTGACGAGGTAGCCTAAAATCGAGGAACTTGGAAGGGCTGCATTGAGCGTGGAGGAGCCATCTGCTTGCTCTTGTCCCATGAGAAAGGGACATCCTTGTTGAAAATATAGGTGAAAGGTTGCGCAATGCGAGCAATGTTTTGGACAGAGTATCCGAAGTACAAACACAAGCTAATAACAATTCGTACCTCCTTAGCGGAGCATGGTACCGGGACGTTTGCGTAGCGCGACCTTTGTCTCAATAAGGCTGAATCCTCGGATCACTGACGAAGTGTTGAAGAACAGCAGTTTGCGGCAACCGATGCAGCATTTTGACGAGTTGAGTTGAAGATCGGTGACACGAAACACCGCAAATGCAGTTGCGAGACGCATAAGGTGGCTTTCAAATGGCGGAGTGAAAACGATTACATCGTCGAGATAGACATACTGACAACTGCAAACCCCGCAGGAAATTGTCCGACACTCTCTCGTAGGCTGCTGGTGCATTGCAGAGGCCGAAGGGCATAACTCTAAATTTGTAGGACCGCCGCGTGTTATAACGGCACACTTCTCGCGATCTTTCGCGTCAACTGCAATGTGACAGTATCCCGAATGGTAGTACATCGATGAAAAATATACTGCGCTGTGAAGGCAATGAAGTGCATCAAGGATGCGCGGCAAAGGATAGACGTCTTAGATCACCTTGTTTAAATGGCGGTAGGCCGAAGCAGAACCACCAGGCGTTATACTTTCTTTACGAGGACGACTGGCGATGCCCACGGGCTAGCCGAAGGCTTGATTATTCTCATCTGTAGCATCTTCGTAAGTTCGCGCGGCATGACATCTCCCTCAGCAGCAGCTACAGCTTAGGGTCGTCGACAGATTTCATTTTATTAATGCAATGTGTGACGATGAACGTCTCGCGGAGAGGTCTGTCGTCCAGGTCGAAGCTACAGCGATAAGTGATAGGTAGGCGACGAAATCTTTACTCTGCACCTTAAGACAAAGAGATTTCCGGGAACTCTATTTGACGGAGTACCTGTTTCTCCCATATTTCAGTCGCTTCTCGAGAGTAGATCGACCCGCGGAATAACGCCCCCCGACATAGTTTTGTTACTCCACCGCAAGGGAGTGCTAGTACTTCACCGCTGAGTGGTTATACGCTCTCCCCATAAGTGTAATAGTATTCTTCCTGACCGAGTGTTTCTACACCAAACGGAGCCCTTCTACTCCTCCAAAACGAGCGTCTCTACTACCCCAAACAGGGTGCTTATAGTCTTCCTAACAGAGAGATTGTAGTCCATCAGAACAGTGTGCTTGTACTCTTCCCAATGGTGTGAAAGCACTCACCATGTACAGCCATCATTTTGTTAGGAGGAATTAGCAATAACGTGTCGGGAATATTTGATTCCTTCATAAGCAGCTCCTGCACTTATGCTTGGTGAATTGGATGTAATCTGTAGTCGCCAAGTTACTTATATGAAACATTTTTGCTCTTAAAAGGTCAAAATGTATATTGATCAGTCGACAAATTGAATTCCAGAAACATACTGACACACACATAAAATCAGATTACAATGATGTCCATGAGCTTTACAACACATTTTGTAATAAAACAAGTATATTATATAAAGTTTCATCAGTATTCCAGTGTAGAATTTCACTTTCAGTCTTTATTTCCAGTTGGCTCCATCTTTTCGACAATAGATTATGCACTTCAACAGAAATTTGCGGCATATTGCTGGCCAGCAAAGGCACTTCTAGCACAAAATGCATGTACTTATATGGCAGAGGTTAGTAGAGGCGCAGCTGAGCATGGGGGGCTGGTAACGTGAATAAATTGTGCAACAAATTTTTCGTACCATATTCTAAGACAGCAGCTCATTTGATAACGTCCTGTACAACGCATGAATGTTTCTTACTGCATTTAGAAATGTTCGTATATTCTGATGCAAGGCCGCAGGCCTTACATCAGAATATACGAACATTTCTAAATGTTCGCAGGCCGCTTTGGTTATAAATATTTCACATCAAGTTATTCATGTATGGGCTGCACCTCATTGTTCCTAAGCGTGTCTTGTCGAGGTTCTGCAGCATTATCCCGCCCGGTGTCGAAGGGGTACAGAGGCGTATGATATTTCCTATTCAGTTGGCGTCCTCACGAAAGTAGTTTCCTTGTTCTGTTGGAATTGATGCGTTACACTTTCTCACAAATAAATAAAATTGAATTTACAATGGTATCTAGTGTGTAGCAAATGAATATAAAACTGTAAGGTGCACTGGCATTAAAATCTTGCACATCAAATTTCTTGTCGTATACGGTAGATTACAATTCCGCATTAATGTATGAACGTTCTATTTCTGAGGCGCAGCTTGCATAATGACACGATCAATTATTGTGACTAGTTGAAAATTCAATCTAAATAAGGTAGATAATGGCTTGAGATGTGAGCGAAAGATCAGCTGTGATGAGTATAATGTCTCAAAGTTGACATAAGCATAATTACGGGCATGGTAGGGCCTTTTGCTTGATTGACACTATAGGTTGACATCCGCCAATTGATGAACAAGTGTTCCACGCATATGCTCTCAGTTCTTTGCATTGAACACATACCTGCCTCCATCAGCATACTTGGCAGGCATGTTGATTCAGTCACCCAAATCACGATCTCAAATACCTGCCAGAAGCACACAGTTAACTAATTCACAGAAGGATAAACCACACTTTTACATGTGCCAAGTTAATTTTTCAATGGCAAGCGACTCTGTGGCTTCTAATTAAGACCTAAGGTGCGCAACACGGTGTACACAGTTAAAGGCCTTGCTCCTTGCTCTCACTTAGCCGTGAGTGGTTCTAAGGGGCTGGTTCCGTGAGCATGTGCGTAAACCATAGTGACTTCTTAAACTTGGTGTACTCTGCCTCCGATGCTTGCCCTTTCTAGAACCTAGCAGCAAGCCATACTTGTAAAATTAGGCGAAAAGAATAGATAAAAGGGAAGGCATGAAAATGTGTCGGCTTCATGTCAGCGTTTAAAATACAGCATGACAGTGGTTTGTATTTGTACCCTTGCGTTTACGTGCTGTTAAATTAAGTCAGCAGCTAACCAAGCATGAGCTGTTGTTTTCTATAGTCAACATAGGCACCGTGCTCATTCCAAGTATGTATTATGCCACTTATCAAATATTCAAGGTTATTTTACCACTATATTTTGTTACATGGATATATCTGTTGAGAGGCACGAGCAAAAGCGGTGACTTCTTGCAAAACTAATCAGCTTTTCTTTAAAACACATTTCTAACTTGTCAATGACATTTGCTCCCATGTGTAAGTCTGCAGAGAGCATACTTAATCTTGACTTTCCCATCAGAGACATTACAAAAAATACCATGTCATGATGACTGCCCAGATCACGTAACAATTTTCATCTTATTGTGGCATACTCAATTTTGAAAGTTTTGGTGACATTTCGTCAAACGGTACACCCAACATACCAACATTCTAGTTTTATTGTCCGAATTGCATGACAACGTATTTTGATGCTTCGGAGTGGGCTCTTCTGCATCCCGTGGAGTCGTGCTGGACAGACTCTATGGAATCCTCGTGTCCTTGCAGCTTCCTTCCTGCGTAATATAAAGCGGGTGTCTGAAAAATGTCCTGTGTAGAAGACAACATGACGACATGATTCAAAACATGATCAACACAGTGTAGAAATAAAGTCACTGCACAAAATAAAATCTTAGCTGTTAGTCTTCCTATATGGGAAACACATAAATAACTGCAATAGTAAACGGCTGAACGAACTTCAACTTTTATATTTGAATAAAAAAGAAATAACCAAGAGTTCATTCTCGTTCAGGCCCAATGTTACAATACTCCTACTAATAAATAGGATATTGTTCATTCTCACATATCGTAAATCTGTCATTAGTCTGGTGTGTCACAAACACCACTTGTGACACATCCTAAGCACGTGCCCAGTGTGCCCCTGTACCATCTCTGGCTCTGCCACTGCTCAAGCCATAATTTGACAATCATATCTGCGAACATGATGCCCAGTAGGGATTAAAATATGGTCCTCCAGTTAAATGAACATCACTGGAAGTGATGTTCATTAAATGAGAATGTGATACAAGGCTTATTATGGCTAGCTTAACCACATTTCAAGACTAACAAGAAGCAGCTAACTGCGGCCTGCATCTAAGCTTACCAAAAGGAATGAACTCATTTCCATTTAAAAGGTGTGCAATGGAGTTCATTTTTGAGATCCTCGAGTATTTGCGCATTTCACGTTCTTGAAAGCTTAAAAAACTAGCAGTTAGACCACGGTTAATAATTTGTTAGACCAACTCATTGTTTTTTGTATGACAGACGACTGGCAACACGGAATAAAGGCAAGCTTTGTTTGTTTACTTTATTTCTGAAATAAAAATAATACAGCGATGAATACACTTTGATCTGCCATCCAGTAGCAAAATGCACAGATTACGCTTGTAACCCCAGAGGAATGGTGATCTAACTGTTCATATGACATAACTCTAAAGAGCCAAATGATATTAGCAATTGCACAGCATGTGCAAAACACTAAGCATATGCAAAACAACCCTGCAACTGTAATTCCACACAGTAACCGTTATATTGGATTCCGATGCATAACTCGCCCCTTGGCAATTCACCGAGTTCATACACATAAGCACCCTTGCACATTCGCACCGTGCTTCAAAACCGCTACACGAGACATAAAATCGGACATGTAACCAAATCATCTCATTACATGAGCAAAAGCAACTCAGTCTTGTTCAGCCTAAAATATGGATACCTCATGCGTGTTAAATGGGTTCAGGATAACGGGCCCAACTGACCTTTCTCAGCATGCAGCTGAATCCCTGCGGCAAAGTTTCTGACTAGCACTGGTGCTGCACGTAACTTCAGTGCTCGCAGATTGCCTACTAGTGAAGGACACCGTCAAGCGCGCGGCTTATTATAAGGAAAGCATGGTTGCAGCAGAATGAGGCTTTCTGTCGTGTGGCTCCTTACTTCAACCGCCTTCCATACATAATAGACTGCCAAACTAAATAAATTCAAACACACAAAACACGCGCTAAGCAGGCTGCGCATATGCTCGGAATGATAGGCTGGTAAACAAACCGTTTTATGCGTCTCTGCGCCTCAGGTATTATTAAACATACCGCGGTGCAGACAGCGTTTGCGATTTTCAAAGCTCTTACGAATAGCGGCAAGTGACAAATTCACATGGTTTGCCCGTTGGACCACCAACGTCCTACAGATGTCCAGCAGATTCCCGGAACGTGACATTCGAACATCCCTTATACATATGTACGAAGCCTGTGGATCATTATTGGATGTCCATGGGATCGTCCCATGAACACGAATTGGCGTTCACAGAAACGCCCCAAGAACGTCATAATAGGATATTCGGACGTCCAAGATTTGTTGAAACATGGATGATCCTTATTGCATAATGCCGAGTACGACTTAAGGACATTTCTGTCAGGATGTAGCAGGCTTCAGGGATATTTTGTTACCAATCCTCTAAAGAACGTTTGTGAGACATCTGGTTGTGGATTTAGGATATCAACAGGACGTCGATATTGATTATAAATTAACACAATAGGGATGTTCCTCATCATGCGCCCTAGCAGTGCAGAAGACCTGCTGTATTTTACCTACCATTAACAACGCTCGGCCTGCTTTTGTGTTCGCTTGTGAGGCAATGATGAAAAGGAACAGCATGGCTTTTGAAGGTCCATCCAAGCGGTCCAATAAGGCGACCGAACAATTCGTTCACGCAAAAGCTGAAGTATCAGGAGACAGGCCAGGAATACAGCCCACCGCGTCTCACAGCATGCTAAAGAAGCCTGCATTGCAGTTAAGCATTGTGCACATATTTCCCTGGTACGTAAGCTAATACATTACATGGAACTTGATAACACTGCATTACATCAAAACACGTAGACATGCAAGCTATACATTTTTGTGCTAATAGGAACAAAGCTACAGAACAAAGTTCCACAGACTGCTGAATGATTTGACAACCTCATAAAAAATAAAGTGCTTATTTCAATAGAAAAATGGCAGGAAGATCACAAGTTCAACTATCAGAGGCGCTCAGAAGTTCTGGGTAAAGCGCTTCAACGCAAACAAATAAACCCAGTAATTTCAGAATAAAAGCTCAGCCATGAGGAGATACTTATGACGCAGCATGGTCAGTAAAAGCGCACATGATTTAAACTGTTTGCATCTGCGCTTTGGATAGCAAGAAAACTTAAGGATTCGCAGCGGGGCCACTACGAAACACTTATCATGAGGGTTGCTGCAGGCTCACATTCGCGATTGCAGGCACACCAATGCACAATTTGCTGAACAGTTCAAATATTTAAGCCACTTTAATTTACCTGAGCCTTTGTCTAGGCCATAATAAGTAGTTGCATACACTAACACGAATTATGCTGGTGATGTCACCAGTACATGAGGCATTAACGAACTCACTTCTGATTAGTTCAGTGGTCACATATAGACATAAACAGCTGTTGTATGATCATTCAGTTATACAGCAAATGCGCTCCGCATCAATGAAAAATTCTGGTAAACGTCACCAGAGCAGACATGGACATTTTCGTATAGTGACGAGACCATTTCAGTTGAGCTAATGTTTTGCAGATGCACCTCAGCTAGTAAAAGAACTTTAAAAACCCTCTGCACGGGTAGGGGGTACAAAGAAAGTCAGTAGGAGGCCTACTGCGGGTAGGCTCACTCCAGGGATTGCAGGCACATAAGATAATTGCTCTACTTGAGTAGTCACAGACACAAATTGATCATAAGGGTTCACAAGCTCGAAGGCCTCTAAGCAAGTAAACAGAACCTGATTTCGACCTTTCCGCGGACTCAGGCAAATATTGCTGAAGCCGCCGCAGGTACCTTGTAGAATACACAATTAACTAAAGGCTTGGGCATGTTCGCTTCAGCAGTCATAGACACAAAAACACATTGCATCAGTTCACCCGTACGAATAGTTAACACAGGATTTGTGTGGGCTTGCTTCAGCAGTCATACACAAACACAAATTCACCCTAAAAAGTCACGGGTATCAGGAAACCCCGATGGAAGGTAGCAGAGGCAGAGCACGGCTTTTCTTCCATGGCAGCAGATACAAATACTTCTGAAAAGATCACAGGCATCTTGGCAACTAAACACTTTACTAAAGCTCACTGCAGGTTGGCTTCAGCAGTCGCACACAATTACATTTCAGTTGACATACACTCAAACATTTATTGGAACATTGCGGTGGATTTGCTTCAACAGTCACAGGGACAAATATTAACCCAGAGTTTACAGGTGCACCGGCCCATAAGGAAGTTACCACTGGCTGGATGCAGTTTCTCATCCATGGTTGAAGATGCAGATCAGAAGAGATCAGGGGTACGCTACACACTTTCCTAATCGTATTGCGGCGTCGGTTCCCGTGGTCGCAGACAAAAAATGCACTGTTACGATGAGACTTACTGAGAAAGTTAGCGTATTTCTGAGGGATTGTTTCGCGTGCTGATCATCAACGAAAATGATGTCGACCCAAAATGACACCAGGCTAATGTAAGAAACAAAGCATGGCTGTAAAGTATGCAAGAAAAACGTGCTAGAATTGTGTACGAAAACTACTATCCACCATGTGCGTGATAAAAGCCTGCACTTTTAACAGCAGTCCGCTGGTTATGACAAAAACTTTGCTTCCTTGTGGCTTTATACAAGCTTGCTGAGCTAGTCATCAGAAAAGAAGTTGTAATAATTTCAACTCTGTGCAAAGATGAAAGGAATTCTCCTAATCTACACGTCAGTATAGCTTTGTCAAACGAGCTTATAAAATAAAATACGTCGTAGTTTCGCCCGAAAAACGATGCAGTGATTGTGACAGAAAATTACCAGACAGCAATAATGAAGCAGCTGTACGTATCATTCCCTGTGTACATTACCGTAAACCTTCGCGTCCTTGTTAACTAATAAACTTCGTGTCGTGTGGAAACCTAAACATGAACACATCTGACTGACGGTAAACTCTCTGTAGGAACGCTGGCGTGATGAAGTGAGGCAGCAGCCAGAAGCGATCGCTTCTTGCTGCTTCCAGCTACAACGTGTTTCCAGACACAAATTTACGCGACCTTCGAGACAACAACTGCGCGGGAAGAGCGCTCACGAAATCACAACCCACTGCGGCGCACGTCGGCATCAGCGGAATTTCGTCAGGAGTGTCCGAACAATCTTTATCGCAATAATAATAAAAAAATCAGGCGAATGTCTATTATATAGCTTCACTAATTAGACAATGAGAATTTGGGGATGCAAGAGTCGCATAAACTTCTTCAGCGCGTCGCACACACATGTCAGGACACACGTTCGCCCAAATGATAGCAAATTCGAGAGGAAAGAAATCTAAAGCAGCACGGTTGGTCAATCGCCGTGTGTGACAGGTACTGCCGTTGAAATACAAATGCCTACAATGGTTGCGTTATTCGTCCCTCCCGCGGTTTTGCGATTGCTCTTGTAAACGCAGTTCCGAAGAAAAAACCTCTAGGTAGACGAAGCTTAAGCGACACGGCAAATCACATGAAAGACATTTAATTACTAGTGAACCGAGACAAACGTTTTCCTATACTAAAAGTTTTAATATTAGGTTTTACGTGCCAAAATCGTGGTGTGATTCAGGGGCACGCCATAGTTCTGGGACTCCGGAATAATTGGGACCACCTGGTTTCCTTAACATGCACCTAAATCTAAGTACACGGGTGCGCCGTGGCCGGAACTCCATTACTAAAACTACGACAACGTGTGAAGGAGCAATAGTCTAATAATAGTCTAACACGCGTGAATGTCTCGATCGTAACAGATAGCTGAGACGTAAGCTAGACTTCACTGTCATACTAGCTTGTACCCGATAACGTCTAAATAAGCAGCATTTTCACAATCACCCGAAATTTCCGTTGTTCCCTGAAACGGAAGTCTACGGCATTCTTTGGCCTGGCAATGTACCGGCCTAAAAGTAACGTCAGAATTCAGCAGCTTGGCCGGCTAACCATCCCGTGCAACATGTGCTGCGATAAAATTGACATGCATAACTTAGGCTGGAATGTAAATATAAAGCATGTGCACTTTTATCCACTGTAATTACTCAAAAAATTATTTTCTTACGGCAGACCCTAAAGTTACAGGCTTTTATACGTGTCGGCAGAGAATCCCAAACAAGTGCGTCGTTAAATTCCGCAAGCCTTTTCCCGTGGATATTATGACATAGAGTCACATTAAAACACTGGTTATAGTTGCAGCTCTTGTATTTCTAACGGGAGATTAAACAAGTAACAGGAAGTGGATAATTGGTTTCGATAATACTATGAATGATCTCAGCAATTTTCAATTCATACAATGCATGTACTGGCAACGCATGTAATGGGCTATACAAGCACGTACTGGATTGTGTGAAGTGACAATCCTTAATGCGCATTTTTGCAGACGGAATACAGGATCACGGTAAGCTATAAAAGTGTTTCTCTATGACTAAATACAATATGTGACTGAATGAATGAAAAGTACAGAATGCATAGGACAGGATATTCGAAACATTCACAAGCCTTAAGAAGAAGATAACATCCGTAAGCAAGCCTGGAACACAGATGTTGAATGACAGTTTTCCAGTGCATGTGTGAATCGAAAAATATGCCGAAATATTTGTAGAAGACAACTTATATTTTTGTGCCTCGTAATGAGATATCCAGTATTTCAGTATTCAGTTGTTTCTTCCTAGAATGAAAAGCTGCATAGTTAGTCTTACTAAGATTAAGGACAGTTGATTGGACGTGAACGCCGTGGCGTAGGTAGGTCGTTTGACACCCGGGGCCCACGGTCTTCTTTCACCGCCCCCTCCCCCGCCCCCTTGGGTGTAGTAAGCAAGGTGAAGATACCGAAAATTCCTGGCTAGGAGGGGTGGGGGGATCTTTCACTGTGATGTTTCAGCACTACCAAAGCCGCCTAGGATACCGCGCATGACCCCCCTGCCCCCATTTCACTTTCGTTTCCAGAGACCACGAACGTAGCAGGTACACACGCCGTTTTATTTTCTGCACTAAATAAAACAGGGTGCTGTCCTGATAACTTGTGATAGGCGCATTGGCACATCTGCTGTCAGACTGTGAGGCTTGCCAGCCAATACAGATGCGGCATCGTGAAACACGAAATCACTATGGTTGACTATGGAAACACGAAATGACGATGACAATGGCTTGTGAAGAATGGGATAGTCATTTGGTGTTTCCGGTCAGCGTTGTTGAAGTCATGTCACCACGGTGTAAAGATTGCATTTTTTGAGCAAGTTCATAGGTTGAGAAAGGCTGGGTACCCGCTCGCTGTGATGCTGGCGTCGTGCGCTAGACTAATGAAAGAACTTAACAAGGATAAAGGACAATGCACAAAGAATCAAAGGCAGAAGGATGTAGCTTCCAATGTTTCAGTGATTCCGTATGTGCATGGCCTTTCACACAGACTTAAAAAGGCTGCTGGTAGTTATGAAGTAAAAGTGGTATTTTCGGCAAAAAACAAGATAGGTAGTTTGTGTTCCAAGGTTAAAAATAAGTTCGAAAGTAAGGATGATGTACAGAAAGAATGCACTGTTAAACATCCGCGCAAGAACCAATTTGTTGATTGCGCGAAGAACGTTGTTTACCAGATTCCTATGACGTGGGGTCATGTGTACGTAGGGCAGACTGGGAGATGCATCAACACGAGGTTAAGGGAGCACTTGTCTAGTCTGAAAGGTCGCCCTAGTACGCATTTGGCAATGCATTGCCAAGAACATGATTGCTCCCCTTGTCTTACTAGCACAGACATTTTGTATAGGCATAGGAATCAAACCGCTAGGGAAATCGTGGAAGCATACTGGATTGAAGAACAAAAAGAAAAATGCATCAGTCATCCTTCTGTTTCATTGTTAGATAAAGAAAATTCGCTTCTATCATCACATCTTTAGCGCATTTTATTGTAAGTGGTTGTTTTTATGCACTTTGCTGTTTTTAGTATGACCGGGTGGCTTTTGTCCACGTCTTTTTATCACAAGTGTTATATGTAATATTTACGTTGCTCTTTTGACTTGATCGCGCAGATCAGCGGGTATCATATGCGCTATAGGCGTGCTCTGTTGACTAGATCGTGCAGTTCTGTGGTTATTTAAGCGCGTAGTTCTTCAAAAATAAAACCAGTTGTTAGAAAGCGCTCGTCCTTGTGTTGCCCCCTATTCTTCGTCCCTGTTTGTTTGCGCACAAAAAGTGTAAGATGACTCTATTTTATATCATGCCTCATGAATTAAATGAAAGCAGCTTGACTATTTAATCTACATTCCGGTGTAACTGTTGAGTTATTCTTGAATATATTATAAGTATATCACCTGACTTGTTTGACGGGCCCTAAAAACTGGTGTTACGGCGATAATAAAACGTTCGGTGACACGTATGTATTAAGATAATGGTCACCAATGGCAATCAGGTTGCAATTACACAGTATCATTTCCTTTGTGCAATGGATTGAACTCCTTATGAATCCTGCAGTAATACTTTTTAAAGTAATTTTTTATCGCAACTTTACGGCACATTACCTTACTTTACCTGAGTAGTTTCGATCGTAGTACCATTTGACTGGTTAAAAATATTTCCACAAGATACCATCACGGAACATTACAAATTTGATCATGCTGAGATGTATACTGCTATTTAGCACTTAAAAATGAGAGACTAAAGTACTTTAAAGAGTGAACATATTCCCTTCACCATCAATTTAGGAGCAGATCATTTGATGTAACCATTGAATGCTAACTTCTCTAAATTGTCAACAGTGGTAGAATGATTGGCGTCTTTTTTGCTAACGCTTTGACACGAGAACTTGAATTCGTAAGGGTAACAACTACACCCCAAAGAAGACAAGTTTCCATCTCGAAACACTAACTCCAGTTGCCTCCCTTATTCTACCATTTCTGATCCTGAAGCTTAAAAAAATAAGAAATTGATACCATCAGTTTTGTTCGAATTCAAATACAAAGTCAAATGGAGAATAAAAGTCCGAGCATTCTCCGTAATTTTTTCATCACCAAAGTGCCCGTTATTCTTGGTTCGCAAAGCTGTGTTGGGCGGCGGTGGAGCTCCATGAGTCGCTCTAGGTAAATCAATTTGAAAGCAGGTGTGTGTTGAAGCAAATTACTGAAATCTACATAGCACACACGTTCATTGTAAGGTGTTCAGGGCAGTGACGATGAACAAAGGTCGTAAAAATGGACGCCTCTGACTCGACGCAACGTTTCGACGAGGAGGCAGGTTTCTTTTCGAAAAGTTGGCTCCAGTTCGAGACACCGATTATCCGACCAATACTTATAGTAATAGAAGTCTACATGTTACTGCAAATCGAGCGCTTTTATTCTCGTTATTCTTTTATGTAGATTAATTTGGTTATTTCAGATACCTGACGGGGGCACACTTCTGTGCGACCGCTGTGCAGTGTAACGCACAAGTAGGGACATCTACAATATATTATTAGTAATTTGCTTTTAAAACTTTCCAGGTGCTTGTCGTACCCGGTGACGTAACAGTGGAAAAGGACATCGCAAATGTGGTGCAGAAAACAGCGAAACACTTCGGACGAATTGATATCCTCGTGAGTTCTGTGCTCCGCGAATGGCGAAGTCTGTCACCTTTAAGCAGTTACTGTCTCGTAGGAACGGTCGCAACACCCAAATATCGGAACAGCTACGGTAAAGAGACAGTTCTTTTCACGTATATTCTTCCACTGCACGTTTGATGCAAGTTGGCAACAAAAATGAAACCCTAGGCAACTTAAGGAGGGCCATCACTATATAAATACTGCTCTCAGGTTGCACTTATCTTGAAGACTGAGGGGTAAGTAGAGCACTGAACGAAATATTCCTAAGTATTATTGAAAATACACTTCCCCAAATCCCTGTGCTTTTTGTATCTTCATCTGCTTCCAAATACTGCGGAGTACAGATAGGGCCAAAGTAGGAGAGACTGGTTACAACAGAAAAGTAGGTTTGTCCTAGAACAAGCCAACAAAACACATTAATAAAGGATCTTAATCCAAACAAGCCAAACCCACCGTGGTTGCTCAGTGGCTATGGTGTTAGGCTGCTGAGCACAAGGTCGCGAGATCGAATCCCGGCCACGCCGGCCGCATTTCGATGGCGGCGAAATGCGAAAACACCCGTGTACTTAGATTTAGGCGCACGTTAAAGAACCCCAGGTGGTCGAAATTTCCGGAGTCCCCCACTACGGCGTGCCTTATAATCAGAAAGTGGTTTTGGCACGTAAAGCCCCATAATTTTTAAACAAGCCTAACTACAAAGTGTGCATTGCGGACACATCTAAGATAAGTAATGTACACTGGAATCAAACAAATACATCAACATCGGCAAAAAGTCCAGGATAACAAATAGCAGCACTAACACATAAAAAATAGTAAATATTCCCTATTGGAAATAACTACAAAACAAAGTGTTTCTATTTCTCTGGTAAAATTACGCGAACGACGCATTTTAGCTGGCAAGAAATACCAATCAGCCATAATGGTTCTGGGAGAGAAACTGTGCTGAAATTCTTCAGAACGTGCAAATATGAGTGATAATAGGTGTCCGAGAGACTGCCTTCTTTTCCTTACCTTTGTTCTGTCGAAGAAATCAGTAATTGTCTCGTAAGTTTGTCGGAACATTAGTTCCAGAAAGATCTGTTTGACAACTGTAAATTATGACCGCTAAAGAATAATAGCACGATGCTACAATAGAATTCATACAAGTTTCCTTTGCAGTTTCGTAAACTCTGGAGTGGACGACAATTTTTTTTCACGAAATTTGCTCCGTATCCGTGATCTCCGAAGAAGTGATTTGATCGGGCGTGCGCGTTCATTTCTTGCAAATTGCCACCCATTTTAATGATAAGTCGCAACATACCAATGAAATGCATTTTGGATGCTGCTTCATGATTTGCGAACAGTAACGTCTAACAGCTGGCTATGCTGTGTATTGTCGAAGTTAGAGGAAATCGTGATTGTAACGTTAGTCAGTCAAAGTAGATAACCATCTTCATTACGTATCTGCCCGCAAGGTGTGTGAGTAGTACCGAATCGCTGACTAGAATGATTTTCAGAGCAGATGTCTAGTGGCAAAGAGAGGAGGAAATGTTTAGTTTGGAAGAAAAAAATGCCACTGAAGTCGAATGCCTTGAGTGAAACCTCGTTCACCCGACTCTTTTGCAGCGTATACAAATAGTTTAAACATGATTAGGTCTCCTGCTTCATGACAACGTTGAAGCATATACATATTTTCACGTAGTGGTGGCGGTGTGCTGGAAGGTAGAAAGGATGCATAGCACAGCATCAAACTACATATTTCATGGGGCGAACTCGTGCCCTCAGCGAGTACGACCTCGGTGGCGGTGAAAGCATCAAGGTTGAACGTCGTGCGACGGATCGAATACCCACCCTCCCGTTCTCTCTTCATCTGTGACTGCCACCAGAATCTTGGAGACTGCGCACAAAATGAGCCCGCCTCCCTAGAAATAAGAAGAGCTTTCATAGGGCATGAACAATCGGACATCGCTAGGCCATCGTCGCGCTGCAATAAAAGCACGACAACGACGCCGCGACCAAGGTGAGCTGTAAAAACTTGTAGCACACTCCAGAGTAGGTACATTTTAGCAGCATCATAAAGACTAATTTTCGTCCGAGCTAGGGGACGTTGGGATTAAAGGGAGTGGGACTAAAGGGACTGGGACGAAGGCCTGAAAAGAGGTCCCAGATCCCACATGTTCAGGCCTAAGCACTTCGGTGCTTAGGCCTGAGCACCGTGTAATGATATGATCACCAAGGTCGCCGCTAATAACCTTACACTTAAATGAACGTGTTGAGTGCATTTACCAAATAACGCAACAGCTGCGCAAAAATCATTATTTTTTTCAGTTAAGTTCAGTTTATTTCTATTTATGATTACAAACGTTGCTCTAGATCACCTGGGCCTTTAGCAATATTGCTAGTTCTGGGCCCATGCAAATGAATACGAATCACCATCGCAACTCAGGTTAACAGGTAATGAGATTTGCAAGTTCAGATTCTGCTAACATTGTTGCTAACGTAATAATAAATTTATGATAGCATAAGAAAAGAGCCAACAATAGCAAATTCGTTACTATTACAATACAGAAACATATTGATCAATAACTATAGATTGCTTAAGATCATACGAAAATCTTGGACTCTCTTTTATCTTCTTCGGAAGATCATTCTATATTTTCGTTCCGGTGTACGCCAACCTGCGCCTACCGCACAAGTTGCTAGCAGGTGGTATGTTAAAATTTCTGTTCAGTTGTGTCCTCGTGTGCCTGTGTGGTGTAATAAAAATGGTACTTGGAAGGGCGTTATTTTCCGAAAGTATGACATGAACTTAGCACGCTGTATGGAAGTCCCGGACAATGAAGAATGGCGTAGTGTTAGTTTCTTGAATAGCGGATCTGTGTGTTCTGTACAACCAGAGAAGGACATAATTCGGAGCGCTCGTTTCAGCAGTTTGATTACTGGATCTAGGTAAGATGGATACGTATGTTCCCATGTCTCTATACAATAGATTGAATGGCTATAAAAACTACTAAAGTAAATAATTCTTAGTGTACATGCGGGAAAATGTTGACGCACCTGATATAAAGTAAAGCATGCATGACTGAGCCAGCTGCAAACATTTGCTATGTGTGTCCTGTAATGGAGGGATGAATCTAACGTTATGCCGAGATATTTCTATTCTTGAGCTTCTCTAATTGTTGTCACCCCAATCTTCAAAGGTATTGGTGGTTGCAAAGTAATAACGTGGATCGTCGCGTTAGTTGACATGCGGTGCGGTGAGAAAACACTCGAAGGCGGTAATGAGACGGGTTGCGGAGCCGGGCATACAATTCACGCCATTCTCTTACACATAAACAAGTAAGATTCTCTAGCACAAATTATCTTATGGCGTATAAAGTTCTAGGACGCGGCATACTATGGAGTTTAAGTCACTCGCGCAATAACGCGCAAAGTCCGGGCGTCGCGGCATTCGGCCCCCACAGTGGTCGCTCACGTGTGGTTGCAACTTTCGTTGACACGCCGGGTGCGTCGGAGGCGGCTTGGGTAGGCGGCGACGGGCACGCGGTGACAGCCGCTTGGTTGGTGGCTCAACATTCAGACGCCGGAACTGCGGGAGTACCAGACTCCCAAGCGGACAGGAACTGCAAGATCTGAGGACGCGGCCAGGCACGGGACGCGAGCACGACCTCGGATCGGTGGCTCGCGACCCGTCACGAGGCTGCCCAGCAGTACACCCGGGTAGCCCTCTAGGGACTCTGTCCACGAAGCTCGCTCGGCCCTCGTTCGATCGGGCCTCCTCGCTGCCGCTGCCCTTTAGCTCGCATTCCTTTTTCTTCTGCCGCCAACCCTCGTGTTCTCTTATTTCCCGCGTCGTGCCGTATGTGTAGTGCCCACCGTCATAGTCTTTTACCACAGTGGTAGTTTAACTCCATTGGACGAAAATATAATGTACTTTGCTTTAGATGTATTTAGTGTTAATTTGTTGTCCGTAAACCAGTTTCTTAGTTTTTTTTTGGGGGGTTCTCTATTAGCAGCGTTTTCTAAGTGATTGATATCCTATCCTGACATTAAAACTATGGTATCATCAGCATACATTATTGCCTCACCCTCATCAAGCCTTTGAGGTAGGTCCTTTATGTACAAGGAAAATAGTATCAGACGCAAAACTTAGTCCTGCGGAACGCCATGATGGGCAGGAAGTCAGACGAGACATTGTCCAAGTGTACGCTCTGGTATCTTTTTTCTAGGTAATTCTGAAAGAAACATAAACCTTCTCCTTGAAAACCATAACATTGCCGTTTTTTTACCACGATCTCATGATCAATGGTGTCGAACGCTTTTCATGTCTAGAAATATGCCAATTGCTACTTATTTGTTATTCAAACAAGTGTTAATATACTTTGTAACATGAGTAACTGCGGTGCTGGTCGACTTGTTTGGGCGAAATCCGTGCTGATGCGGTGTTAGTACATTGTATTTTGTCAAAAACTTAGTGATTCGCTTGACTGTAAGCTTCTCGAACACAGTGTTAATGGTAGAGAGTATTGAAATGGGACGATAGTTTTCCAACAGGTTCTGATAGCCGCTCTTAAATATGGGAGAGACCCTAGCTATCTCCAGTAGATTGGGCTACGTTCTAGTGTAAAAACCACAATTGAATATTCGCGCAAGGTAAGGACACAATGAATCTAAATAATATTTTACAATGCCTAATAACGTATTGTCACATTCTAGGATTTTGTAGGTCGGCATGGAAATAATTGCAGACATTACCACTTCAGCATTAATATCGAAAACCACGAACGAGTTTGCTGTATTCGAAGCCAGGGAGCAGCTGCGGGCTTGGGTACATAGCAATGATCGGTTATGACCAGTGTCCTTATAAAAATAATTAAATTCATTTGCTAATTGTTGTTTTAAGTGACCGTATAGATTACTGTCAGGAAGCATGGATTGCTGAGTGGTCCCCTCAATGACCGAATTAATTATTTCCCATAGTTTTCAAGGGCACGTTTGATTTGCTATGATAGCAAGATTGTAGTAATCCTTGCTACAAAGTCATAAGTGCGCTAATAATTTGTTCCTGAACAACTTGTATTGAGTTCTGTAGTAAACGTTTTCTTTGTTTTCTTCTTGCTCTCTATACTCGTAATCCTTGATACCGGATAGCGCTAAGGCACTACGCGTCATCCAAGGGTTTATCGGTTGTTCGTAGTATTTTGTTATCGGGCCCTGACTCAGCATTATGCATTGCGATATGGCATTATTCAAGTATTCATACAATTTGTTTGCATCTATGCGGTCGATGACGTGTTAACATTTCTCGAAGCAAAGTTCTGTCCACAACTGTAGCTGTTTGACGACAAGGTTTAGGCTGTTGAAGCGTTGTAGTTACTAGTAAAAACACCGGTAAATAGTTCAATAAATCCGTATCTACTACATCGCAGATAATATCTGTAGACCTAAGATTGCACAGAATATCATCGATAGGCGTTTCAGAAGTGTTTCTTGCCCGTGTAGGGCGTTGTGATGATATTCACAAACCCGTGCGTTTCATATAGCGTCCCATATGAAATATTCTTGTTGAAGTTAAAGTCGCCACATACAATTGCCTCCTTATTTTGGTTGCACATCTCGTCTAACGTATTTTCCAATGCCTGAAGGAAACAAGGGACATTGGAACTTGGTGACCGATAAACCACTCCTATTGTGATTCCGAGGGAAATTTCAATGATTGACACGTCACGTTCCAGTAATGTATGTGCAGGCAGAATAGAACAGGCTTTAAACTCATGGTTGGCTTCGATAAACAGCAGAACCCCTCCTCCTTTTGTTTTGCTTTGGCTTGAATGGGTGATTACGTTGTAACCTGGGAGGTGTACATGTTCTTCGGGTTTAAGTCAAGTCTCTGTCAGAGTGATTACGTCGCATTGAAATTTGTGTTAAGCTAGAAATTACTGTAGGTTCCTAACATTTTTGCTAATGCTAAGAATGTTGCAGTGCAAGAGTGAAGATTTATCGCATTCATGAGAGCTGTTGATTTGCTCAACTGTGTTTATGCCCATGTTTCAGCACTTCAATTTGCATTTCAATCAGCTATCGAATAGACTATCTGTGTTATATCCTCTTCTTTCATTATGTGGATAACACGGAAGTTCTCTGTCTTCCGTACTAAAATCTTGCGTTGCAACACCCAGCAATACTTCCATTTCTTCTCTTTTTTCTTTTGAATTGTATTGTCTAGTAACACTTTATTTTCAGCACAAAGGTGCTCATTAACGTAGACTGCATTGCTTTCTTCGAAGCTGAAGTCGGCAGTTGTCAACCTTTTTTTTTGTGGCCTGGAGGATACTGTTACGAGCCGACCGACATGTGAATTGTGCTATCACGTTTGGTTTAGATTTATTTTTGGATTGCACTCTATGCAAATCAACCGAGGAATAGCCCAACTGAACACCAAGTCTCGTTTCTAGCGTTTGCACTGTTTTGTCAAAGTTTTTAGGTTGACAAATCAGCATTCAAATCCTTTGATTTGAATGTTGTTTTGTCGGCTGTATTGTGTCACGTCGATGAAATCAGCCTTAATAGGCGTAAGTTCCTTCTCTAACTGCTCATTTTCTTCTTTTAGTCTGTCATATTCCGTCGCAGCTTTCGCATGTTTGTAACACTCGAACACCATCAAAGCTGTTGCCAACAATTTTCACTGATTCTTTCACTTCTTTCAGATGAAGGGAAATTGAAGATTCCACCTCTCACTGGTGTAATCTTCAAGGAAAGAGTGCAGTGACCTTACGGTATATTGTTCCGTTGTACGGCGTTTTTTATATTTCAGGTGAACAATGCTGGTATTCCCATGCCTGGGTCCATTCAAAGTACCTCAAAGGAAGAGTTTAATAGAGCGTGGCGGACGAACTTCTTCGGTCCGCTCTGCATGATCAAAAGCGCTGTGCCCTACTTGCGTCAAACTAAAGGTGCAATTTTAATTGTATTCAACTGCGCGCTACCACTTTGCCACTTCGTTAGATCGCTATGTGAAAGACCACATTTGGGAGGCCAGAGTTTGCATTATACTCTTAGCTGTTTACTTTGGCAACCTATTAAAAATCCTCCCAATTGTGAATACAGTAATATTGCTTTTGATGACTGTAATTACAGCGTTTTCATGCGCGAGCAAAGCTATGTGCGGAGCTGTCGTCTGTCATTTAGCCGCAGTATTGTTCCTGGTTGGGGGTGGACCGTGACGAATACTAGTAGCAATGATGTACGACGTCCAACACTAGCGTTGCCCTGTAAGTCGTCAATGACCTACCTTATTCTATTTTTTTCTATTCCAGGATGCATCGTGAATATTTCTAGTGTCATAGGGTTGACTGCGGTGAGTAAAATATCGAGCAATGGCACAGCTTTATGCCTGTATAAGGGCTTTGTAGATCCATAGGGGCCGTGTACTCATCGCTATTGCCACCCGTGTCGGACACTTAGTCGACGACTTTTGAGTCAAATGACAATCTATAGAGGCAATGCGGGTAGTTCGGAGAGATTGGCATGTTTCATATAGTTGTAAAACATTATGAATCCTCAAAGGACCATTTTTAACTTCAAATAATAATAGGGCTGCAACCCGCAAACGTCACTGCACATTGAAACAAATAAGGAGCTTAAATGCAGCGTTACTGGGGCATTCAGAGCAGAAATGTTTTAAAGTTTCTCATGTAAGACATTTTCGAGCTTCTAAAGAATTTAACGCAAACGAGGGACTTTTCAGGTGGTGTCAACACCCAGGTATATGCCCGATGTCATCACAGGCACAATGATGAGTAGCCAGGTGTCGCTCCCCTGTGCACACAATCAATATATCGCTGTATCGAGCAACACACATAAGATATACAAAAAATTATTATTACGCCAATAGCCTAGTTTGGCTGGTTGCCGATGCAATGGTATATACCTAAACATACGCTGTTCAGCTGGGAAAACAAAATTAATTATTCACACAAGTAGTGCAAATTGAAATCGCGTCTCCAAGATACAATATATATATATATACACAAGCCCCTAAATCATGTGTTCAACTGGCCTCTGCCGCCTCCTTGACCTGGCTAATTAAGGTCTTTTGTCCTACTATTATAAGTGCACAGGTCTTGGATGGGCAGTAAGAATGACTTATGACTTGAATGCTAGGCCGCAATTAGGTGCAGTTTTCTTCCAAGGTGTATATGAAATTTTAGCTCCACTAAATTCTGCTATTGTATCGTCATAATGACTACGACATTTCGGCAAGGTCAACTTCCCATTCGTGGCATATCGCTTATCATGTATGAGAAAAAAGCCCGCCTAAGAAGAAGAAGTGAAACAACAATCTTGTAGTTGCGTATTATCGGAACCAAAACACTATACGCGTTAGGATTGAATAATGTGAACGTTAAATCGATAGTGGCCTATAGCGCCCAATCTTGGCTTTGGCATCTTTCTAGAGGAGTTGGACCACTAGGGTACATAAAACCTCGTGAATACAGGGCCCAGCTCACGAAGCAGTGACTTCGTGGGAAGTACATTGAACGAAGTATAGCATGCGACGACTATTGAGTGAATATTAGACATAGCACCCACAGGCGACCTTTGCATTTACACTGTGTACTTGCACACGCAAGCGTCAACTATATTAAAAAGCACCCCTATATATATAAATCGTGGAATTGTTGAATATAAATATTTGTTTTAAAGATACGTTAAGAACGCTACCATCAACATGATTTTGCGAGAGTTGAAAGCGATGCATTTCGTTTTTCAAAAGTTTTTAGTCAACTAACTTTTGGCAAACCGGGCCGAAAAGCAGGTCAAACCAGCCATCATATCATTTCGGAAAGTTTCAAGAAGTGTCCTGTAAAAATTACAGCATCATCGTCCGCGCGCAGTAGTACTCTCGAGCCTGGTGGGGCTTCCCAGAAATTGCAGAATATACAGCTACAAGAACATAGGACATGAAACTGAGCCTTTCAGCTGACCACGCCGACTACTATGGGTTAAATTAGTGCGACCGATGATTACCCTTTCTTGAGGGGGCTTTACAGTTGCCTGGAAAAGGAATCATAATTGGTGCTCGGCACTGCAATTTTTCCAGTAGAACCGAATGAGCAACATCAAATGATTTCGCTATATGTGATATTAAGAATATTAATATGTTGTTTTCAGTAAAAAGCGCATAAATTCGTGGTCCGGCATCTCGACCATATTTGTATCTCTCATGCAGTCACCTATCTGTTTCCCGTTGGCTCTGGCCTATCACGTCGTAGTGAATTATAAGATTCCACTCAGTCCAGACTGAGCCTTGATCTCGTATTTACCACCCGCTGCGTCTCCTTGGTCTTATGCCGACAGTGCCTCAAGCCTGCAGTGCCCGCGCCCTGACATCTGTGATCGCTGTGGATACCGTCAGCCACCCAGTCCGTGTGCTCAAACGTAATACCCGGCACTACTACGTATGTCCTACTTAGAATGGCGCATTATTTCTGCCACGTGGTCACACGGCACCGGCCCTTCCAACAATCCAACGCCTGCATCATTACGATGCGCTCCACCTAGATGCACGTGCTGCAGCGGTCGAGACGTTTCGTTTCCGCAATCGCCCGCTCGGGCACACGCTTTTGCCACTCTCGCAACAGCCAGCAAACCGCAAACCAACATGGAGGCACACTGCCCGCAAAGAGGTGCACAAACCTGCTCTCCAAAGGCTTTACTCCACAAAGCCCCTTGACACGGACCGTAGATTTCCAGCGTCTGCGCATGGCATGCGCACGAGACGCAGGCAAGATCAAGGAACAGATGCGAAGGCAGTTCTTCGCCTCTCGTCACTTCTGAAAATGTGCCTTGCCCTTCTATGCAGAAGGATTTGCCTAGTCACTGTTATGTCCATATGCACAGCAACCATGATTGCCATAGTGCACACAACCATAGGATTGCACCATGCTTTGCGGTCACTCTCTAAGAGGGCCCTTTCGACATTTCGGAGAATAGCTATTCGCAAGTTGCTTGCATACTAGGGGTATGTTAACATTAATTTGAAGCTTTCAAGTGATCAATAATTAATTGCGACCCCTTGAGGATACTACACTAAAACACAAAGCTTTCTTTCATATATTACCCGCAGCAATTTCTTCAGGTAAACTTTGAAAGGATGCCATGAGCGTTAATTATATTGGAGAACAATTGCACGTGCCTGAAGAAACATTAGGCCAACGTTTTATCTCCTCTAGTTTTCCCACCGCCAACTCAATGAAAGCTAATGCACATCATATGGCTTTCTACCTGCTATACTGCCCATTTCGAATCCCCGCTGACAGATGTTGCGGGGCACTCGATAGCTGCTACTTTCACCTTATCACTTTTAATGCGCTTATAGCTTATGTGTGCCGTCAAATGCTGTTAGTGAAGCAGCTACAACTTTATTATGTACATCCGTGCTGCATCCTAATAATAAGTAACACCGCATCCACTACTATTATCACAGCCAAAGCTATTTTGCAATTAATTGGGCTACAACTCATAAACACCATTACGCTTTGAGTAAGCGATATTAATTCAACCATCTCTCCAAACAGGTTATGCATGGCGTGGCGTACGCTGTCACCAAAGCAGCATTGGACCACCTGACTCGATGTGTTGCGCTCGGTGAGTGCGCTGTAGGTGCTGGTGAGGACGACACGTAGTGAGTGACAGGCCGAAGCATGCGAGCCTGCCGTGGACACGCTCAGTGTCATTGAAGGCATATTACTACATCTGTCATAGAATGTACTGGCAACCAGATGCACCATTAGACCGCAATCGCACGTATGCTTCTACCTCGCGACTATTACCAACGGCCAACTGCCAACTACCTCTTTGAGATGATCGCCGCGTGAGTCACACTGCGTAGCACTAATGCGCGAAAGTAAATACGAAGGCGCCAGTTTTCTTTGCGCCCCAAACGCAGAAAATAAATGGGCACCAAAAATACTTTCATTCAGCGCTTCCCGAAAGCTTCGTTAACATTGATTTCAAAATGTTGGTTCGATTTGAATAATTCTTTTACTTTTATTGTATTGTAGAACTTTGTGTTCCAGAAGACTCGCAAAGGTATCTGATACTTTTCATTGTCGAAGTAATTTTTTAGCTTTTGAAAATATGTGATGCAGACACTATTGGTTAACCATGTTTACTTTCGGTTCCTTTATGTATCATCACGGTGAGATCCCATTCTGGTTAGTGTAGTAACGGACTCGCACAAAGCTGAGAGCTTTGTTTTGCAGTCACGACATCTTGGTTTCCGGCAGCCATGGCGAGTGGTAGACACAGATAGGCTCTTGCAGCATGTCACCTGAGCAACTGCGTGTTTGTAGATTTCGTACTGTTTCTCCAGCATTCATTTTCTTATAATTTATGTGCTGCGTGCCATAATGAAATTCATCTCAGTGGAGCGTTCTGACAGTATTGCAGGATAAGGCTGCACCATCCAATGGCGTGTTCAATTCACCGATATCTTTAAATTCAGCCGCGGCGTGACTATGCCTGCCGTTGGTCAGTGGCACATACCTTTTGCAACAGTTAACTGCAATGGCTTCGATTCACAACTCACTATAGCTTTAGGAATGTGTAGATCGCGCATACGGGGCTAGTTATTCGTGTTGTGTAATCATAACCATCAGCACTAATTAGAGCAGCGCCGCTTGCTTATAGCTGTGTAGATAGATAACATGAGTCATATTTATGCAGTGAATAGTGACTTGCCGAGCAACAATAAGTTGACCAGATCATATGACTAAATACTATCGTGCTTGCAAATACACACTTCTGCTATGCTAGATGAAAACGCAGGATCACTACACCGGTATACTATACCGCCGCACACTGGGTTATTATTTTGTGTCCCTTTTATTCGGCTAGTTTGCTCTGTTGGAATCCGTAGTCTTCTCGCTACTGCTGTCAAGGCCTCTCATCGTCATTGCTTTTCCATTGTAGTAACTAACAATCGGGGAGTTCGTACCGCAGGTGCCGGTGCACGCCAGTGCATTCAACTGAGCGCGTTCAAGGGAACCAATCATGCGTTTGCAGAGATATATTCTGCAGTGAAACCTTACGTGTATGTCAGAAGAACACAGCAAACTTGATGAGACCTGTGGCCTAGTTAAGGCGGCCCACGAAGTGTTTTTAATTGCATCCTACTACCGGAATCACGTCCGTCCTTCACGATGTGAGCGCGAACTCGTTGTTGCTGTATGTGTACAAAGAGGTGTTAGTGCATTATTCATTTAATAACGCCAATATCTTTCCAGGAGCATTCCTCTATCTGTTGCTTGGGCAACCATTGGCGATGGTGTTTGCTCAATCTTTTTCTTGTAATTTCGCTGCGCTGATATATAGGGAACTTCGTGCTGCAAATACTGTGACCTAGTTTGCAAACTAATTGCATGGCGTTCTCTTAGCTGCGCTGCTGCTGACAATAGCGCCGTCAGTACTTTCATCATCGCTTTCTACGAACAACCTTTTTGTTGGCGCAGGAGCCATTCTAGGCATATACCTTGTTCATGGCTCATCAGCACGATTGCTACGCGTGCCACTGTTTTGCCGGCGACATTATTTTCACGAGCATCATCACGAACAGTCGTATGCTAGTATGCCGCCATTTCGAGAACAACAACGATGGCACATTGCACACAAATTCCTTCTCGTCCGCTAAAGTTGCAAGGATTTGTTGTCTGCCGAAATTCATGCACAGACGGCGCCGCTTCCGGAGCTTGTGTGGAGCGGGAAATCCCGCACTAAATGCGAAGAGCAGTTGTTGCGCGATAACACAGTGGTCAGAGTGCACCATGGCACCGTGGTCAACGAAATGACGTCAATTGCAACAACCATCGTCGTCATGCAGCGTCATGCAATGAACAGACGGTCAGATAGTCACAGAGAAGTAAAATTGAGTTTGGAGGATTCAACAACTGTCACAGAAAAATAATTTTGCTTTCTCTAGGGCAGCAACTGGGGTCCTAATTTATCAGGGCCTGAATAAGACGTGTACGAAGAGCAGTTTTTCGAAGCAACTCTCGCCATCTGACCTACTTAAAACATTCCACATGCCAATGAGCTCTTGTAGAAAACAAGCATGGCATATTGGACGAATTTTCTCGCTCGTACCGTGTTTGCGCACGCCGGCGTATGCCACGTACGACATCCGTTGAATGCTGTACATGCGCTGCATCAAATGTTGCGCTTACTGTCGAATACTTCCTGTAGCTTAGATAAGATATTAATAAAGGCCAATTGCAACTAAATTTTGGATTACATAAATAAGTCTAGTTAGACCTAGTGCGAATACAAAGCAGACGCCAGGCGATATTGTAGGTTTGAAGTACAGGTGCATATGTCCCAAAAAACTTCGAGAAGTAGGCGTTTTTCATACCGAAATTAAGCGCCGCCATTACCTCTCGCCGGAAGTGACGCATGACCCAGAAATAACGACTGCTCAGGGAGACCTTCGGAATTGGACACCGCCCATAGCTGGCGGCGGCGCTCTTTATAATGTGTCTAAGGCGACGTGGTGGGATGCACTACAGATACAATAACAAGGTGCACGCGTCGATGCATAGGTGCAATTTAGGTGCTACTAATAGGAAAATTAGACATTTACCAGCCCTGCATCTTCGAGAAGATTCCTTCAATGGTATTTGATGCCTATTGATACCCAACTAGCCTAAGCTAAGTTTAGTTGCAGTTGGTCTTTAACTCCAGAATGCCGGAATATCGCAACTAGCTCCAGAGGAGCATAGGGACAAGTTGCCGCTTAATTGAAAATAGTTTGGTTAGCTCCCATTTAAGTGATGCTCCTTTCTGTGCAAAGAAAAATGCAGAACGAGCTTGAAATAATTGACGCATACAACCTAAATATTTGCTCCAGAAAAGCTGTGTGAGCGCGACATCGTTATTTTTGAAACTTTACCAGCGGGTCTGTTTCATACTACTGTGATAAAGAAGCTATGCTTTTATGAGTCGTAATAGGTATTGGATGTCGTGACGGCCGACAATCGTTGGGCCCAGATGCTGTTCTAGTTCAGTTACCTTGGAGATACGAGAGATACGAGACTTGGAATTGAATTTGCCCTGCTGGTTGGGACCCCTCAGAACATAATATTACACATTGCTAATCTGCGTGATTGAGTCAGTATAGTTACCGCTGGACTGTTTGACGAACAATTTGTGTCACGCCACTAAAGCCAAGGCGAAAATCTGCGCGTTTCACACACGCCGAAATGCCCGCAACCGTTGATAAAGGCCTAGCAGGCTGCAACGGCGACGTCCGCGCTTGCTCGCGCATTCTCGCCTCCACAACCACGGTGCACAGGACGCACTGATGCCTGCGTGGACACGCCAGTTCTGTCTTCCTTGTGCACGCGAGAAGTTTAAGTTTCGCGTGTGCATTCGCTCCTCCCCTCTTACTGGTCGAGGGAGACAGCGCTGGATTAAGGGTGGGGGGGGGGGAGGCTAAAGGGCCTGCTGCCCAGGGCCTCACCTCGGGCAGTAGGAGAAGGGGGCCCATTTATTCTAACCTGCTTAGTATATGCAACCATGGGTAACGGAACTTCGAGCGACATGTATGAAGCGAGAAAATCAGAACGAGCAGACGCGGCCCCCCGCCTACTGTAACAGCACGCGTTTAACCTGATCATTTGGGGAGAGCTTGCCGAGCTGCAACAACAGGAATCCCCCGCCACCTCGGCGGGGCCCGCTTTCTTACGAAGCGAGGTGCGTTTACTTGGAAGAGTTCTTGTGGTTTCCTGTCAGTCCGTCTGTGCAGTGCTCTCTGGAGAGGAGGGGCAAGGTGGAAACACCTAAACCATGTAATGTGGGATGAGGACCTAAATCTCCCTTGCCCCTCGTCCGCACCACGTCACCCTCCACCTCTCAAATAGTTCCGCCACTGTCCTTCTCATAGAAAGCATGTGCTGCAGTACCCGACAGTGGCTCCCATTCGACTTTTCTTTACCGTGATGGTAATTTGGGTGGGGGAGGATGAGTCTGATGGCAGAGTCTAGGCAGGAAAGGAAAGAAGACGTCAAACGTGGTTTTGTCCGCGTGCCGTGGGGCATGGAATGTTCACTGTTCGGGCTAGGGTTAGGGCTAGAGTGAAGGGGGAATTTGGAGAGTTCGACACAAAGGCCCGTCTCCATGGCCCATTCCTGCCTAGTGGCTGCGCACACTCGCACGCCCTCGACGGAAAATGTACGTCAGACCGGCCGACGAACTTGCAGGAAGAAGTAGAAAAAGATGACTCAGAGGCGACGGAGGGCGCGTAACTTCGCCCGCGCTAGAAGTTGCCCTCTTCCCTTCGTTCTCGTACTCAGCGTCGACGGGGCGAAAGAATAATCGCGAACTTCCCAGGATAGACGATTGCTCTTGGCCAATATGAGGGCGAGACCGGAACGGCAAAAGGAGTAAGTTTGTACGGAGAAGGAGGAATTTGTGCAAGGAACTCTATGCGTAGGTGAACGCCTGCTTCGGCGCTAGTAATAGACGCGGTGCACGTCTATCAAAGGAAGTCGATCGGGAGCTGCGATTCAGCCCTGAGCCGGCGGTTAAGCTTGCATAAGCCCGCCCGCTGAGGAGCTCCCGAGGGACGTTCCACTCTCGACCAGCCACGGACCATCCAGGCAGTGTGCGCCAGTCCTGGGGAAGGCCACCGTTGGACACCTGTGGTCGCGTCGGACTGACGAAGTGCCCTGTGAACAATTAGCATCCATTCATGCGAAAATGCTCGGTCGGAAGCATCAAAGTGGCGCGTTTAAACGATAGGCAAAGTTAGAAAGAGAAGAGCTTGAAAAGAAGATACCAAACATGACAAAGTAGCTACTGAATGCAGCTTCCGCGGAGCAGTATGATCGCTCTACCCTGGGACTCCCAATAGCACCGACTGTGCTTCTGTGGAGGACTTGCCAAATCCATCACCACGGTTTCCGGGCAAGAAGCAAGGTTTGATTCATCTTGGTTGTCTGGATCCTGTGAAAACGGTGCCAGCCTCAGTCGTCCATATTTCTGAGCAGCCGACGCTAACCGAGCCCTGCCCTGTTCCTGAGTCAGCCACGTCTATGATACTCGGCCGGGGCCCTGCCACAAAGCTCCAGGTGTCCGGTGCGCCACGCCCGATTTCTACTACTGCTGATTAACAGGTGCCAAATCTCACTGATGAGCCTCCTTCTACTGACGAGCGCCCGGAAACAACATTCCAAGAACCGACTCACTTGTTTCCTGTTAGTTGGGCTTCAAATAATCTGGTTCCCACCCACAAAGTGTGCCTCGAGAGGACGAATGAGACGGCTTCTCGTTGCGGCAACAGAGAAGTACAGACGAGGTACGTTGCGTGATTCTCCGAAGTTACCCTGCTAAGTGGTCGGACGTTATTACTGACAGCTTTCAGAGTGTATGCCTTGAGAAATGGCCATTGTATTTTCAAAATCGGGCGGAAAGTTTTCCGTCTTCCGATAGGCAATACAAAACTCAAAAACGCTACATGTCACCTCATCTTTTCGTGCGAAAGGCTGTAAATGGGGAAACGTATGAGCGACACTGATAAATCTACACGGAGTCCATAGGTTCCGTTTACTGTTTCATGTGCAAACAATTTTCGTTTTAAAGCAACCCCTATGCTTTCACCACACACGGCTCTTCTGATTGGAAAAGAACAGAAGAAAAGGTTTGCGCACATGAAAATAGCATCGATCACGCGAACTACGTGGCAGCATGGCTGGTCCGCTCTGACTCGAGCAGCACAATTGACAAGGAGCTGGTTAAGCATCTTGTCACTCTTGTCACTGAGACCTCTTACTGGATAGAGGTGTTCAAGCGCGTAGTCGTTGTAGTTAAGCTTCTAGCTGAGCGAAACTTGGCGGTTAGGGGCAGTGAGGAGATTTTTGATTCACCGAGAAATGGCAATTATATGGGAGTGCTTGAGGTCATTGCCAAGTTTGATCCCTTTCTATAGGAGCAAATCAAACGCTACGGGAATAAAGGAAAAGGTCACCCATTGTATCTATCAAAAAATATTTGTGATGAGTTTATCGAGCATATAGCAAAGTCTGTCAAGGAACGTGTAGTTGACGAAGTGAAACGCGCAAAATACGTCTCTTTAATTGTTGATTGGGCTCCAGACCTTACTCACATTGATCAGCTGTCAGTTGTTTTACGATACTATTTAAATGGAAAAGTGTACTAACGCTTTCTAGGATTTGTTCCAATTGAATCGCATACCGGTTTGTATCTTTTTAAAACCGTGATGTCCCTCTTGACGACCAATGGCATCTCAGTTGATGATTATAGGGGCGAAGCTTATGATAATGCGAGTAATATGTCAGGAAAAATACAAAGGACTGCAAGCTCAAATCGAACACCTGAACGAATTGGCCGTCTACGTCCCGTCTGCTGGTCATTCACAGAACTTAATTTGCGCGTGTAGCGTTGACAGTTGCCTTGAGGCAGTCAAAATTTTCACTGTAATTCAGGGGCTGTATGTGTTCTTTGCTGCCTCACCTAAGCGATGGAGGTATGTTTTGGACAGCATGGGCGGAACTGGCCAGCAGCTTGTTTTGAAAATTATTTCTGAGACGACATGGTCAAGACACGCTAAATCATGCAAGGCCATTTTGAAAAATTTCCATGCAGTCTTGTGTTGCCTTAAAGCCATATCAAAGAACGAGGAAGAAAATGGTCACACTAGGAACGAAGCCCACTCTCTCTTCAAGAAAATGACGAAACTAGAGACTGCATTCAAGGCGATTTTCTAGAGTGAAATCTTGGAGTGCTTTGACAAAACAAGCATAGCACTTCAGAAACCAGGCCTAGACATTTCAACTGCTGTTGACCTGCTGAGCTCTCTAGAAGGCTTTGTTAATTCTTTGCGACCTCTCTTTGATACCTTCGAAGAGAGAGCACGCATGCTAAGTACCCATCAATGTTATCATGATGAGGGCAAACGCATCGTTTTGAGTAAGCACCCGGACGGAAAAAGCGATGGTGCGCTACAAGGTAGAAAAAAGTTTATCGTAGAGACCTACAATGTTGTACTTGGCAGTCTAGGCTCTGCTTTGCGAGTGCCAAAGGCTGCCTACACCGAACTCTGCGAAAGGTTCGCATTCTTAAAATTGATGACAGAAGTTGGGAGCGAGGCCTCTCTGGCACAGCACGCTGAGAAGTCGGTGAAAACCTACAAAAATGATTTGGAGCCAGCATTTTCCGCCGAAGTCGGTCAGTTTGCGAACTTTCTGCACAACTATGTGTGCCAGGACACGAGTCCCCTGGGAATAATGAAGTTGCTGCACGAAAGAAAGCTTATTGATGTGTTTCCGAACCTTTCTATTTGCTTTGAGAATGTACTCAAGCATACCCGTGGCAAACTGTGAGACCGAACGATTGTTTTCCAAGTAGTCGCTGATAAAAAAATCGCCTTCATTCGAGTCTTTTTGACGACAAGGTGAACTCACTTGCTATCACGTCCATTGAAAGTTGCCTCCTCCGCAATCTATCCTTCGAACAGACTATATCAGATTTCGCCGAAGCGAAGGCGCGCAAGATGCCATTTCAAAAGAGGACTGTTTGCGCTATACATGAATAGTTCCAATAACTTTGTTGTGTCGCCTCCCAGCCTCCACGTTGCCAATGAAACGCTGAGCAGTGTAATTGAAGATATGCAAATCTTCGTTGTACGTCTCTTGTTTTTTCTTCTTGAGATATTTAGCGTGCTTATAAACAACTGTATTTTTGTTGTTTTTGATAGTGCCAGGCTTATTTGGTGCCGTCTTTGCTTGTCTTACCTTTAACGAAAATATATTCAAATAATGCTTTGAAAATGCACTTGGTAATTTTCATTTGTATTCTAGTGCATTTTTATAGAGTTTGTATTGCCTTAAGTATTGTATATATCTATTGCATATTTATAAAGTAACGTGTATAACGATTACTGCAGTCTAATGCTTGAATTTTAATAAAGAATGTTTTGGAAACCATGCGTCTCCTCACGGGATTAATTTTAGTGATGCAAACAAAGCCTAGCTTCAGAAGGATCGACATCTCAGCTTTGTTGTCGTTTCTACGTTCTTGTTCGTCTTGAGTGCACTAAACTTTCCCTTAAAGCCTGGCTTTTGCTTAAATCAGAATGCAGATTAATCGCAAGTTTTGCAGTTTTCCTTATAATAATAACAATAATAATAATCCCGTTGATCGCACTTCGTTCTTTTTACTTTGGTGGAATTACAATGAAACATGGCACATTTCCAGTAGCGTATACAACAGGCGAAAGGGGGGGGGGTCAGTATAGAGAAAGGGGGTCTGCATGCGCATTAGCCCAGGGCCCCCATTTTTCTTAATCCGGCCCTGGAGGGAGACGCTGGTGGTGTCTGTGAGTGCGTGCGTGCGTGCCCTCCAGTACGTTTGGCTCTGATGTGCCATTGGCGGTTAGGCAATCCGTATAACTGACTGCCCTGTACCGAGCGGCGGCCGCAAGCGTGGAGAGCGTTCGATCTCTCCTTCTCTTGAGCGAGGGTGTCCTGAAGATGCTGTGAAGGACGCTACCGCCAACGGCCAACGAACTTCAGTCTTCAGCACAAGCTGGAGTGTTCGTGTCACCCTCCGCCACAAATATTGCGCAGCTGTAGCTCCCTATGCACGTAAATAAAGGACATTTTTATTCGTCAGGCCGATCGTCTCGTGTGTCTGCCTAGGCCCCTCCCTGCTGGTCAAGCTCCAGACCGCTGTACCCACGCTCCAGGTTGCACAAGTATAACAGCATACGTCCTATATTGCGGTTGTGTTGCGAGCTCTCTCCTAAGCAATGTGCGAATGCTGAGGACTGAGGATTTTAGAGACGTACTGAGGACGAAGAACTATCCGTGTCAGGAGATATGTTTTCTTCGCTTCCTGAAACAGCGATGTTTCTGCACTTCAATTTAAAGCTTGCTAACCCGGGTTCCTGCTATACCTTAGTTGAAACGAATGACACGAATGCATAAAGGACAACATGCTTAGTAGCTCGATCAGTTTCTGAAGCCCAGAAACGTTTCAAGGTATGGAAACCTAGAGACGGGCGTAGTTGGTGTAGTTTCATCGTTACGCTGCCCTGTGGCTGATAGAGTCCACACAAAATCAGTGGGAAACAAGGAACACACGACAAGTGAGGCCCAAAGTTATACTCTCTTGCAGACGGTGAATATCTTACTGTTGACATCACTCGAATGTGATCGCCCTTTGCGGTGAACCGAAATATCATTCCACTTTGTGAACCTGTTTTTTTCTACATGATTCAACGAATGCAAAACAGTATTTTTCCGTGCTCCAGAATTATACGTTGCAATTTATCTTAAAATATGAGGACGCCGTGCACCACCTTACATCAACCGGCATCTCGGTTTAGCACCATCTTTCTCGGCATTGGTTTGGGCATTGTAGTCCGTACAAAAAAATTACCGACGATTACGTTACTTCCTAATGCGAAATTTGAGCGCAGCAAATAAGCTGTTTCACCTTTTCGATAGATTGAGACAAAGAAATCGAGCAACACATGTATGCGCTCTCACAGAATTTTTTTTTATATTTCCCGTACTCCTGGATCATCTCGACGGCGGCGACGGTAAGCTTCTGCTTCGGCGGCACGCACCTCTGGATTCTGACGGCGACGGCGCTGGGCCTCTGCTCTGGCAGCTCGTTTAGCAGCAGCAGCAGCAGCAGCAGACGGAGGACTTCCATCGGTCGTCTCGCTCATGGCTCAGAAAGAACTGGCAGATAATTTCGCAGTGGCGAACGGCAGCGGCAATTTCGGCTCGGGCGGTGCACATTACAGATCCGCCGCCACCGATCTGGCTCTCTGATTGCCACCGCACAGGGCGAACGGCAGCGGCAATTTCGGCTCGGGCGGTGCACATATACAGATCCGCCGCCACCGATCTGGCTCTCTGATTGCCACCGCACAGGGGTTGCATTGGAGGAGGAGCGAAGAAAGGAATTAAGTTCGAGCCGGCGCTTTGACAACCGGAGACTCGCAGGAAGAGGGGGGAGGGGGGCGGCGTGTACACCCAGCGGCAAACGATGGGGGCAGAAGCGCGCGCAGCAAGCGGACAACACGATAAAGGGAGGAGGGAAGAGATAGCAGCGACTGACTGATGCCGCTGACGCCGATAGTGAGTCAACCCCAGCTGCGGAGTTGGTTTCAGGGACAACGCCGCCGATGCCGACACAAACAATATGATACCCTCGCTTCCGCAGCGCTAAGAACCAGGTCTAGCCGTGGGAAGGTGGTCACGTATTCGTCGACGTGCCGGGGCCTACGTGAAATAACCGGCGCGTCGGCAACTGAAGAGCACCCTATCCGCCACACAAGAACAGGGGGGGGGGACCCTTTCCTCCTCTTTCTGCATGGCGGCGACGGTGTTCTATGCAGTCACGTTATCTTGACTCTCTAGCGGCGTCAGCGGCATCCAGCGGTATCAGTCGGTCGCTGCTAGCGCTGGGGGAATGAAAGGGGGCGGAGCTGGTTACGAGGCCGACGACAACGCCGACGACGACGCGAAACCCAGGAACGGACGCCAAAGAGCTGCGCTCTAAAATGGCCGCCATTCAGTTCTGATTTGACGCAATGAGATTATTTATCTCCAAGGTTAGTTAAAGCAACAAATTCAACTCGAGGAGTGCCGTAGTCAAGAACAGCTCGAGAAACAAATCCTACACGTTATCATAAACTTAGCACCGCAGCTTCTGCTGAAGCTTGTGGATGCGCCCGCATGAAATATATCGCAGTAAGATCATCCAATAGCATCGCGAATCAGAAATTTACAATGGTAACGTACTTTCCAGATACACTGATGACGTACACATTTGCATTTTTTACCAATTTCACACGAGCGTCGACCAGACCGTGTGTCTGCAGTCTTCTAACGGCGACGAGTGTTGGGAGCGGCGCCAGTAGGCCTGGGCGCACAAGGCGATTTCCAGTATGAATGTATTCTGCTGCGCTGTTCGCTTAAGGAGTGGTCCTCTCCTCTACGAGGCCGCTGACAAGCCGTGCGGTCGATGCTCGCGCGATATTGTTAAAAAATTCCATGGGCGTACAATGGGTGTTTTCCATTAATCTCCACTTAATGAACTTCATGAGGAAATCTAGATCCCCCGTAGTTTCCCCCAATGACCGGGCCGACATATGCATGCCGTAACTCGCTTCAGGCGTAGTAAGAATGATGCATAACGGCTTCGTTACCACCACTGCACTAGTTCGATATGTATAACCTAAGCCTTGTAGAGAAAGCGCAAGATGGTTGTTTAACTGTAAATAAACAGAACTGCCTTATGCTTCGTTATGCTTAACAAAGTTGCAAGGAGGATATATTAAGAGCCTTGGCTTGTATTTGCGATTGTCCACAATTGGTATCTCCTGAAGGGAGATACTGTAGCTAGAGCACTGAAATCTGCAAACTGTGAAGCATTGCAATCAGTGTTCTGATAAATAGAGCAACTCATTACGTTTTTCTTTCTATCGTTTCAGAAAATGCCCCGTACGGTGTACGTGTGAACTTAATCAGGTAAGATCACTGTTAAGCTTCTCGCTTTATTTGTATATTCAGCCGTCTCGTGTTGCAAGATTTCGGTACCAGCAAGGAACTTGCGCAAGTGCTATAAAGCGTTTCAGAACCTATACACTGTTGAAATCGTTGTTAGGGTGTGTATTTCACTGGTGGCTGATTATCAAGCCTCTGTTGAGGTTTTAGAAAGCGTAACCAGACTGGCGAACAAGATTTTGCGAGGGGAACAATTCTGTGTGTGTCGCGAGCCTGGCCGGGACGACAGCAGCAATAAATCTAGAAGGAGACGTTGATAGCAGCATGGTGGCGTTCGCTTGTCTCCGTCGCGGTTTTCGGCCATTTGTCTACTGTCGCGCTGTGCGCATCACACCGTGACCACTCTGTAATTTTTTCCCCCGCCGAAGCAACATTATGGCGTTCTGCCACGCAGGGCGCAATTTTAAACTCATGGGACGTGTAAGTTGCTGGGCTGAAACGTAAACACGAGATCAGGCGGATGCACAGTGTGAGGCTGACGCAGCAAGCAAGCGCTATTTCTCATGCTTGTGAAGGAAATAATGGTGTTGAAGAGGTGAATGCTCCGTTTATATATATATATATATACACACACACACGACGGGAAGGGTTGTCACAGTGTACTGTGAAGAATGTAGCCCAAGAATGTTCGGCTCCTGAGGTACTGTGGCGTATACAAATCCAGGAACGAACAGGGATACGACCAGAACACATCTTTTCTTTCATTCCCGTCGACGCTATACTAGAAATAGCGGCGACGTCGCTGAATCCAGGCGGTTGGTTCGTATTCTGTGGTGCTTCGTGGTACTGTGAAAACAACACTCTATTTACTGGAAGCTCGCAATTAAGTGAGACGCACACAAGTAAGCACTTAAATATTCTGTAAAATCAGTCTGAACATTACACATTGATGTGACACCTTTCGTGTCATATCCAAGGTTTTAGGTTGGTCACCGAGAAGACTGGTTGGAAAGACTCTGTGGGCAAAGCATTAGAAACGTTGCAGTTCATCAACATGTGGCACGACCGCCCTTTATGCTTACTTCGAAAATGTTCGTGAATGGCCTCCCTGCTTGAAGTACCAGGCTTTGACAACGGCCGACCGGATGCTCTCTACCAGTCTACTGATGACAGCTAGTCGGCGTCGTTGACACAAAACGGTACATATGTGAAGTTCTTGCAATTGGCGCTTGCGCGGCATTCTATGTGCAGGTTAGTTGCTCCAGACGCTTAAGGTTATACTGATAGCTTCGAGCAAGGCATTTAGTAGGCCCAAACTGCTCAAAATATGCCAAATAGAAGGGCAAAACGAAACCGCTTCTCGCATGTCAGCTAAAACACTATTGAAGCCTGTAACTACGAATTACGGAACAGTGATGTGCTCGCAGAAATCTGAGCCCCTTTGCCAAATGCATCATCAGGTCTGCTCGGGCGCTAATCTTATTCTAAAACGGCAACCTAATGTACACAGTGCAGACCGAGTCAAAATTCGCATGCGCAACCGAAACGGACACCTATCTGTATCTTCACGTCACACAAAGCTCCTTTCATTTGCAAGTGGCACTTCGCTGCAATATAAGAAGTCGTGTCACTGGTAAACACTGTGTCTTCAGTACCGTGAACATAATTCCTAGTGCATAACTGGCGTTACTTCGCGCAAAACTCTCGTCGAAGGACGCCTCCACAAACAAGACACTGCTTAAGCCGTAAAGCAGAATAATCGGTGGCATCCCTGCTCTCCTATACACCATTCTCTAACCGAGCAGATGCTTCTGATCTATTCTCACAGGTAGTGCTCTTAAAGTCAACGTCCTGGGCTGCAAAGTTCATAGGGGACAGCGCACTTTCAACAAAAACACAGACGCCTGTAGTCGGGTCGCTGGAAGTTCCACATGCGTTTCAACATGGCCTGGTATCCCTGTCTTACCTCTTACAGCTTTTTTTTTGAGCCAGCTCGTTTGGAGGCACCTCGAGCCAGCGGTGGCTCCCTACAACAAGGCAGGCATTACAGACAAACGTTTTAATCGTGATTTATTTTTTTAGTACACGTAACAGGGCTTCGCTCACTCGAATGATTTGTCGGAAAAATGAAACCGCACTACTCGTCTCACCGTTCGAATAAACACAGGGATCTCAAAAAATACTATTTTGCATTACCACATTTCCTGCTTAATACATGGGCCTTTGTTGTATTTTACAAGTTCATAAGTTTCACAAATACCTAAGGCAAAAATGTTAAGTGCTGGACGAGCCAGTACATGATCCACAGGAAACAAAACAGAGCAAGAAATGCATATACAAGAGATAAGTGTGCCCATAACGAACCCTGGAACTTGTTCATTCAGCATTGCTTCGGCGTAGTCCTTGTTTCTTCTGTAGGCGTCCATTTCGCTGATTTTGCTCTTAAACAAATGCCTGTGCAACGGCACGCCAGAGCCAGTGTTGTGGTGTAGCTGTTCTACACGCAATCGAACGCTTATTCCCGTCCGTGAGCATTTATATCATGCTTGTTCACCTCGTCGAGAATTTATACGCCGCGGTTAATAAACAATACTTCGCGAGGCTAAATCGTGCTATAAATTTAATACAATAGCTGAAACGTCGTGCGAAATGCATAACATCCGAACTTCCGGTAGCAAACGGCTAATACGCGAACATCTTGGGCGTACACAAAGCACGACAAAAAGACATTCAACGAGGGATAGCTCCACTGTTGACATTCATTTTGATGACTCGTCAATGGTCCACATCACCAACCTATCGTCAATTAGGCTAACAGGGCGTTGAGGTGGACTAACAAATTATTTGATTACTCGCGTTTTACGGAGTAAAACGCCCATCCAAATATGTGGCGCGCTGTAGTAGGGGTATTCAAAATGTTTTGGATAAATTGGAGTTCTTCAATGTGTACCCAATGCACAGTAAACTACACGGCTGTTTTTCCATTTTGTGCCGAATGAAATGCGGCCGCGGCGGCCGCGATTCGATCCCGCAACCTCGTGCTGCGCAGCGCAACCCCTAAACTATAGAGCAATCACGGCGGGTTGACAGACAATTACATCAGTCATTTATCATCTACAACCACCGACATTAGGTCCTCCAAAACCAGTGCCTTCACATATAAAAACGCGTAAGAACAGTAGCACTCAATTTTTTTTCGAAAGGAGACGTTGCCCAAGAGCGCTAATTAAGCAACGCATGTGTAAAGAAAACACACACAGATTTTTTTCCTAACTTTTAAGGCGGAAGCGAGGAGGGCTTCTTTATATACGTCGCAGGAAATAGACACACAGTCGGAAACGAGACTGAAAACGTCGTTTGTGTTAACCACTAATTAGCATGCGGCAGTTTTATTTCCTCATTTTGTTATGCCTATTGCGCAGGAAAACAACCCCAGCTTATTGCCGGCGTTGCCACGAACCACTTCTTTCGCAATGAGAAGCGAACAGCACAGTGACGATAGGACACAACAAAGATGAAAACAGCAGCTATGCGTTTGGCTATGCTGTGGAGCGAGCTGTCTCCCTTTTCCGAGCTTTAGACATAGTGACCGATAGCGATTTGCAGCAAGTTGATAGATGGCGCTTGACATATTGAATACCCCATTTGGTCTACGAAACTTGCGCGCGTCTTCTTCCTCCCTTGATATTTAGTAAGTGGTGTTGCGAACCACGCGCTAAGCAACGAATCAGTTATATCATAAAAAAGTAGTTTGCTATATGTTGCACTGCCATAACGAGCTTTTATAAGCGGAGAATGTGATGTTCAGGTTCCAGTATATAGAACTTGAAGAGAAATGATTCCGCACCAACTGTATCAAGAATACTCTTGTAACTTGCCCCTCATGAAAATGCGCACACGCGTCGGTGAGAGAAAGGCGTACATACGAGAGGTTCACCAAAATATAAAAAAGCAATTTATTCGTAATTGAAATGCAGAAACTCAATTTGATAAATGCGCTGCGAAGTTTGCAATGCCAAGCATGTACTCATGTCCTCAACTTCAAGCTAGACTCACAGCAAGAGACAAATCACGGCATTGACATTGAATCACTGGTCAACATACTGCTGCGAAAGTGGGCATAAGCCACGGCAACGGGCGACGCTGCAGCAGCTGCAGTAGGGATGGTGCGGCTTGGTGGGAGTCTTTGCCGTCACGCAATCTCTCGTTTACCTCTAGAACATCACTTGTTCAATCTACGAGGAGCGGCGAACGATATTTGAACAACGCGTCTTCTGTAGGAGTGTCCGCACCTACATTACTTTCCTTACGTCGTAGTGCTGAGGTATGCTAGCGAAGACAAAATTTGCGCCTGCCCTAGCCTTGCTTGCAAGTGTTAAGATGGCGTGCGAAGAAGTCAAAAATGACAGACTCTTATGGAGATTCTCTGCTTCCTTTTTTTCCAGCCCAGGTTATATCAAGACGACGATGATAAAACCACCTACTCTCAGCGTAGAGGAACACATGGAGGTATGAGCCATAAATAATACTAATATCAGCAACAATAAGTGTACTAATGAACTTCGCAGTATTCCTCCTATAATATACGCGCACGTCCATAGATTAGATTTACTTGTAGAACAGATTTGTGTGTTTTTTATTCACTTGTATAACCCACACGGCCAGAGGCACAAAGAGAGAAGTGGATCAAATATTGTACAAAGGAAACAATAAATCAGCGATAGACAATCGCTGCAAGATACAATAGTTTCTTGACATACAATATTAGCTATTGCAACACAAATACAGACAAACAATGCAAAAGTTCCTGGTGATACAATATTTTCGGAAGTTTAGAAAAATGGGTGCTATCCCTTCCAGATACACTATCTGCAGAAAATTGGTAACACTACAGCAGGTGTTTCTGCGAGGCCTTCGTATATCTTTAATACAGCCTGTGGCCGATAGCACAAGTATAATTATTTAATGATTTTGATGGATCGCTTAAACAGGTGGAAATTATTCCCAGAAAAAAATCGAAATAAATATAGACTAATTACGAAATGTTCAATAATTCTGTTTCTAACTAATAATCATACTCTAAATATAGCAATTTTCCAATTGTAGCTAATAATGTTTGGGGTTTTACGTGCTAAAACTACTTTCTGATTATGAGGCACGCCGTAGTGGAGGACTCCGGAAATTTTGACCACCTGGGGTTCTTTAACGTTCACCTAAATCTAAGCACACGGGTGTTTTCGCCCTCATCGAAATGCGGCCGCCGTGGCCGGGATTCGATCCCGCGACCTCGTGCTTAGCAGCCCAACACCATAGCCACTGAGCAACCACGGCGGGTGATTGTAGCTAGGGAGTTACCACTACCCAGTTATAAGGTACATTCAAGTAGAACGAATTCTCAGGATGACGCCCGTAAAGTGATGAAAGTTCCCAGTCTTTGCGAAGAAATACATTGGCGGCCCAGTTGATTTTCTGCTTCAACGCATACAATAATGTTTGCTAAATAACTAGAATAGCCGAGTATAATTTTCGGAAAGTTGGTGCGTAGTTTGGACGAAAGACTTGAGGCGTAAAGTAAGTGGCAGAAAACAAGGAGAGGCAGGATATGATACCAGACTTCAATCTAGCTCATTTTCAGCACACCGCCCGAATATGTTTACTTTTCAGAGATGCGGACGCGCAGATAGCGCAGCACTTGCAAACGAAATAGGCGTATCTTGAAGAACTGTAAAAAAATAAACATTCACTGTTGAAGAGCGACACGGAAGGCACGCTAATTTAACAACCGCCCTTCTTAATATAGCTATGTGCTACTCGACGGAGATGATGTCGGCCACTGGATTAGTGGGACGTGCCTGTGAGCGGCCACTGGCTGACCTGAGGACGACGGCATTCCTTGCTTGATGCTGACTGGCTTTTATGCTCGAAAGCGCTTGCTACCCCTTGTATATGCATCTTGTAAATAGTTTTCCTACTGTGTCCCATCCAACACCCCACCAAGAACGATTTTTCGGCAAGCTCCCAAGCTCGAGATCTCGGAGCATACGATGACCTCGGAGACCTCGGAGCGTAATACTGATGACCAAAAATGCCAAGCATTGCTGGCAGACTAGGCTAACCGCGTCACGGCCACGTGGCCTTAACGCTAGCTGCACCACCGAGGTCTCAATAACTAATACGCCTGTAATAAAGTTTACTTCTCTCTCTTTCTCTCCCTACTGTGCTTGCACGTAACATTTGTTTGGTAAAGCTGCGCGGTATTTCTGACGCCGGAGCTTCGCAGAAGACGCCACCTTGAATTCATCGCCATGCTGCCAGATGGTGACACGTAGCCGCCCGCTACGTCTGCTGTCACTGCCCAGTTTATCGCCTTCGAACAGTTCCGCGAACCCGGGACCTTTTCCCGGGCAAACAGCGTTGACATGGGTGAGTCTGTCACCACGTACGAGCGTGTCAGTAACCAGAATGGCTGGGATGCAACTATCATGCTAGCCAACGTCATATCTTACCTCGACCGAACCCCTCGCGTCTGGTTTGGGACCTACGAGGTCATTCTCACCTCCTGCAACACGTTGAAGGTGCAGCCCCGCGACGTCTTCGGCGACCCGTTTGGTCAACAGCTTGCGGCCATGAAACAACTGGCGGTACGGACCCCGACATGAGCTGAACTTTACTTGTCGCACATACAGTCCTTGAATTTAAGGTAGGAGAACTTAAAGGGAGGGTTAGGTTCTCAGAAGCGCCCCAGTATCAAGATATTGGAGCTAGGCTTTCAGAACACGCTGGGCTGCGGGCTCATGATAAAGAAACTCAAGAGCGCGACCAACTACACACTACAGCTCACTACACACTAGAGCTGATTCGCCAGGTGGCTAATTGGCACCACGACATGGGTGAGCGCGAGCTGCTTCGACTGGTGCAGGCATGCATAACCATCAAAACCATGTATTCCACACCATATGTCAAACTCGCAGCCACGGACTTAGTTAAATTAAACACAATGATCAGATGAAGCTCAAAGGCAGTCCTGGGCCTTCCGGACCACACGGCCACCGCGATGCTAGAGGCCTTAGGCATGTACAACACGATCGAGGAGCTCTTCGCCGTTCACCACAAAGCCCAATCCGTCGTCTCTCGCTAAGCACGGCTGGCCGCAGAGTCCTCCGGAAGCTCAGTGTCGAGGCCATCCCACAGGATACAGAGTACATGACGATTCCGCGAAAGGTCAGGGGGCATACTTATGCCCCGCATCATGGACCATGGACCCCAAGTTCCATCAGGGCCGTCGGCATGCCCGTAGTGAAGCCATTTGGCGACGCTACGGCTCGCGAGATGGAGTAGTCTACAGAGGCGCAGCGCGACACCCTCGCGGCGACCGTGACTGCTGTCCTCAGTTCAAGCTGTCGACCGACAGCTTGAACTGGTGGACTGAGCGGAGAAGGCCAAGCAGGCCCAGGGCCTTACTTGAGTCCGGTCCCTCAGCCACGTCCCCCTTTACCCTACCCCCTTTCAATAAAGTTTACCACCACCACCTACAGGACGTGCTGGCCTTGTGTGCGATTCAGCTGACCAGAACACGTCCGAGGCTGAGACGTTCGCCCACATTTGGGAGGATATCGCTGACCACGCTTTCAAACTGCTCGTATAAACCAACGGTATCACCGTTGACAGCGTGATCAAAGAGTGCCGTCGTCTAGAGCAAGCGAAATGTCGGCGAGTCTCTCCGGAGTTCGAGCGCCTCCTGAATCCCGCTGCAACGTCATCTTGCGAGGGAACTCACTGCAAACATCCACATCAGACAACATCGCGCGCATCGTCCTCCGAGAAGTGGAGGCCGCATATTCAACTTCTCATAAATCCCACGGTATCCGAGACCTCGACACCGGCTGTTTTATTAGCCGGGGCCGTTGTTCGCCAGGAAATTGCGAACCTTGGTCTCAATTCCCGCGCCATGAACACCCCTGATGCCACCCTAGTCCCCACGGACAGACCTCGTCGCGGACCATACGCACTCTATCGATCCAGAAACCCGCTGGAATGGCGAACAGCCGAGGATAAGCTTATCAGTTTCTGCTGCAGCCGAGCTGCACATACTCCCCGCTATTGTGGCAGACAGGGGCCCTCCCAGTGGTCTAGCCCATTTCGCACTTTGGTTCCTTCCGTACTGCAAGCTGCTATCCGGCCCACACCGAATCCTCCGCAACCAATATCCTTGAGGAAGCCACCCGCTTTGCCCAGCTGCCTCCGCCGCCTCCGCCGTCACGCCGTCCATTTCGTACACCGACTCGCCACCCCTCTCATTCGCCGTCCTTTAGCAGCCATTTTCGCAGGAACACTACACTGCACAGCTTCTGGAGGTATGTGCACTCGCGACTTTGACCCAAAATCCTCTGTTGCGCTTACGTGCATGCCGGAAGATTTTTGAAGTCCACATTGATGGTGTTCCCGTTTGGGCTCTGGTTGATACTGGGGCGCGTCTCTGTCATGAGTGCCAACTTTCGTGGTCCATGATCCGTGAAAGACTTCCCTGGGCCCAAGCCTGCCAAAGATGTTCGCAGCTTTGTGGGGCTCTGCTCCTATATTCGCCGGTTTGTGTAGAAACCGCTTATACATATCTTCTTAAACACGACTTCACCTTTAGCTGCGGCCCTGCAGAAGCCACGCCTTTCTCCGAGTTACCCACACTCCTTACAACGCCTCCCACTTTGGCCCACTTCGACCCATCTACCCAAAGTGATGTCCGCACTGAGGCGACTGGCTATGGTCTTGACCCAACGTCAACGTGCCGTGAACTGCGCCTTCGCTTTTGCCAGCAGGCTGCTGTCCGCATCGGAGCAAAATTACTCAAAAACAGAACATCACTGACTTGCTGTTGTATGGGCAGTTGCAACATTTCACCATTATCTATTCGGCCAACCGTTCACAGTAGTTACCGACGATGATGCCGTCTGTTGGCTCGTTTCATTGAAAGATACTACAGGCAGACTCGCACGATGGGCACTGCGCCTGCAGGTGTATTCCACCTACGCGGTCACACACAAGAGAAGGAGCCTGTACAAAGATGCGGATTGGTTGTCCCGCTACCCTGTGGCCGACTGTGGCACTTCGAGCTCTGAATTCGTCGACTGCATCTTTTCCCTGAGATGGTTGCTTAACATCGCCGACGAACAGCGTCACGCTACCTATTTAAGAGAAATAGTCGAATGCATGGAATCCTGTCCCAGGAACGTCTCTGTGCGCATGTTCACCCTGAAGCATGGCGCCTTATATGGACATAACGTGTAACCTGACGATCTCTGTCTTCTAGTTGTAGCTTCACACCTGCGCTGGACAGTTTTTCGTGAGTTTCGCGATGCCCAAACCACTGCCCACTCCGGGGTTAACTCACACACATGAGCGCTTGTGTTGTCGCTTCTATTGTCCGGACCTATCCCGCTCAGTGTGGAGCTATGTCAGCGCCTGTGAGCTCCGTCAACGCCACAAGAAACCGTCTACGCTTACTACTGGGAAAATTTACCCCATCAATGTTCCACCTGAGCTCTTCTACCACGAAGGCTTGCACTTTCTGAGACCCTTTCCTACATCTGTTTTAAGAACGAAATAGTTTGCTGTCGTTACGATTCCGCGAGGCGCTACGCAATGACATGAGCGCTGGCGATCAGCTGTGCTGCAGACCTGGGGTACTTTCTCTTCCGTGATGTAAATTTAGTACACGGTGCCCCGTGTGAACTATTCGTTGACCGAGGCCGTACCTTTCTATCTAAATAATCGATGATATCCTGCACTGCTGCACCACGCAGAACAAGATCGCCCCATGATACCATCCTCAGACAAACGGGCTCACCGAGCGCTTGAATCGAACCTTAACTGGCATGCATTTAGTGTACGTATCGGCTGGCCACCATGATTGGAAGCTTGCGCTGAAAAACGTGACGTTCGCTTATAATTCCTCCCGCCACGACACTGCCAGATACTCTCCCTTTTACCTTTCGTTCGGACGGGAACCAACTTTACCGTTGGACACATTTCTTCCTTCGGCTAGTGAATGTGCACGCGACGCCATCGCATGGGCTGATTACGCGCGGCAGATAGCCCGTAGCTGCTTCCCAAGAATATCAGAAGCGCCTTAATGACCACCGATACGGCGACGAATGTTTCCTTCAGGTGCCCTCAGTGCTACTGTGGACCCCGTCCCGACGTTTGGACCTTTCGAAACGGTCCTTTCTCGCTCACCGAGCCGATACCACGTCATTCGACAAGTGACTGACGTCACGTGCGAGATTCTTTCCGCCAGTCGCACTACATCTTCTGTTACTACTCCTTCGACGTCGTCTACGCTTCCAGTATCACGCATTACCACCCGTCCTCTGCTGTGGGCCCTCAGTGGCGCTAGGCCGGTGCTTCTGGCGCTGGCGGTCACGCTAAGTGCTACGCAATGTCGATGATGTCGACCTTTTGATTTAGTGAGACGTGTCCTTAAGCATTCAGTGGCTCATCTGAGAACGACGACGTGCTTTGCTTGATGTTCGCTGGCTGCCATGTTGGCGAGTGCTTGCTACCCCTTGTAAATTTACCTAGTAAATAGTATTCCTACTGCGCTTCCACGTAACAATATGAAAGGCTTCAAGCATGTCACATGTTAATATATCTCTGCTCCTTCCTACTACGCCTCTGTCCCCAAATCATGGTACGCTGCCACATGAGGCACAATCCCACGGCAGCTGTGAACCTACATCATTCTTAATTGGTAAAACGCTTTCCCTTAGTCGGCCATTCACACAGCGACCTGTTGGGGGTATGTAAACATTGCCACAGGTCAACGAAATCTTAAATCACGCGCACTAGCTCCGCAGAAGTTGTCGGGAAGTCTGTTATGCCTGTCCACAACTTTTTTGAACTTGTGGGCAATCTTATGCATGTAAAGCAGTACCAGTGGTCTCTTCTGCATGGCCTCAAGCTTTCTTCTGCATCTTTTCAACTTCCTTTCAAGCTGTTTACCTGTCAAGTTCTCTTAAATCTTGTTAAATTCTGTCAACTTTGGCAGCAGAGCTTGAAAGGAAATTGAAAAGATGCAGTTTGATTTTGAGGTCCTTCTACAGATGCATTACTACTGCTTTATCTGCACTGCGCACAGTGCGCTTAAGCCTCACCTAATGTTCTGTATTATATTCCCGGCGATTGGTAACTTTTCCGGACTTTTTGTTTTCTGATCTTTGCGTCCGTCTAGGTGTTGGAGAAAAAGAACAGTGCTTGGCATGCGCTGCAACGAGTGGGCACACCGGAAGAAGTGGCTCAATGCATCGCCTTCCTTGCATCAGATGACGCCGCATTTGTCACAGGGACCACAGTGCCCGTCGATGGAGGCTTCCTTCTTCTGTCCAGCGTCTCGGTTTCCACTGCAGTGTTTGATGACCAGAAGAGTACTTGATATGCCATGAACGTTGCCTTGTCGTTCTGCCAGAGCAAAACGCAGAAAGGAAGGAAGCACTATATATATATATATATATATATATATACTCAGTCTCGCAACAAATTATATTTCTTGAACTCGCGCTCTTAGAATGGGCACTTCTGTTTTGTCTAGGGCCCGCTAGAGCAAAGACGGACGAATACAGTAGGCTGCAATACACTAAATAATAAACGACCAGTTATTCCCGCAGAGGAGAATTGCCCACAAGTCTTTGTTATTATTATGTAGGAAGCACATAAAGCGTGCCGCCTTGATTAGGCAATGTACGCAACATGCAAAATAAAGTTATGTGCCGTTTACCGTACCTGGCCTTGATTACATAGGATGTGAAGTGTGCATTAGCCTCTTCTTCTTTAACTTTTTTTGCAAAGATATCTCGTGACCCTGCCGCTTGACTCGAGTCTGTGTCATATGTTATTGGCGTCAAAGCGTTCGGACCTATTTTTGCACCAACATCTATGTGGAAGAGTTTAATTAAACCAGCAGCACACTGTTTGATGTAATAAAACGAACATTTATTCATTTACAGTTTTTTTCCTATTAACGTTTCTTGCGTTGGTGCTGGTATTGCTAGTATAGGCTGCGCAGAATGTCCGTTCCAATAACTTAGCTCAAAATATCAACGGAAACCCATTGCGGAAACTGAGCAGAACTTGTCTCACAATGACTGTCGACGACTGTGCATTTAGCATTGAATCAATATAGGAACAGCTTGCGCAATAAGAGGCGAGGCGTGCAGACAGGACACAAGAGTAGAGAAGTGGACAACACGAACGCGGACTATCAACTGAAGGGACCTCTTTTTGCATATGAATCCTTACCAACTAGCTCAACTTTCAGTCGTTCTAGGAACACCTGCTAGTGCAATAGCTTCGCACTTTGATGATGATGATGATGAAGATTATGATGATCCATTGGCATCTCCTTTGAAACGGGAGCGGTGACGAATAGTCACCAAGCCTGCTTGAGTTATTCAGGACTTTTACCCGTGCTTTCTATTCTAGCATTTTCTTATACATATCCTTAATTTTTTTCTCTCTTCCTCAAACGTTCTCTGTCTACCTTGTACCACTAACCTATGCCTGTGATGGATCCGATCGTATCTATCACTTTCCTGTTTTTTTACACCAATACTCTAAACTTATTATGGTTGTCTCGACTGCTGACCGGTTGATGCTTCCATCAATTTTAAATCCAAGTGTTTTTGGAAGATTACGTTACCTACGGGTCTCACTGGGTGAAAAATTTCGCATTACATTAGAATGTCCTGAGTGGTATCTGGATTCTTGCTGCAGCATACCCGTGCCTCATCTTGTTGAATGGCTGCTGATTCATTTGGCAATCTCATTAAAAATATCGCTTTTATTTCACTGAAACAGTTTCAGAAAGATCACAAGTTCAACTATCAAACGCACTCAGCAGTTTTCAGTAGAGCGCATAAAAGTAAACAGTTAAAACTGAGTAATTTCAATATACGAGCTCAACCATGGGGAAATATATATGACGCAGCATGGCTAGAAAAAGTTCACATGAGTTAAACTGTTCAGAAATGCACTTTGGCTAGCACGAAAATTTAATAATTCGCAGTGGGCAACTACGGAAGTTATCATGAGGCTTGTTGCGGGCTCTCATTTGTGGTTGCAGGCACATCAATGCAAACTTTGCTGAAGAGTTCAGATATGTTACCCACTTTAAGTTACCACAGCCCTTCTCTAGTTCACATTTAGCAGTTACACGCACTAGCAGGAGTTATGCTAAAGAAGTCACAACTATATTAGGCATTAGCGAAATTATTTCAGACTAGTCCAGTGGTCATATATTGACACAAACAGCTGCGGTATGATCATCCATTTATCAAGCAAATGCGTTCAGCATCCATACAAATTCTGCTAAAGGACCAGAGCAGACTTTGACACCATCAAGTAGTGACGAGACTATTTCATTTGAGCTAATATTTTGCAGATGCACCTGGGCCAGTAAAAAAATTAAAAGCTCTCTGTATGGGCGGGGGGTACAAAAGAAGTTAGTATGAGGCCTACTGCGAGCTGGCTTACTTCAGCGGTCGCAGGCACATAAGGTACTTGCTCTACTTCAGTGGCCATAAGCACAAATTCACCGTAGCTGTCCACAGGCTGGAAGGCATATAAGAAACTAAACAGAAGCTGAATTCGACCTTTCCGTATTCGCAGCCAAATATTGCTGAAGCCGCCACATGAACCTTGGCGACTACACAGTTATCTAAAGGCACCCAGCGTGCTCGCTTCAGCAGCAATAGACACAAAAGTGCAATGTATCAGTTCACCCGTACGAAAAGTTAGATAATTTGTGTGGTCTTCCTTGAGCAGTCACACACAAACACAAGTTCATCCTAAAAATTCACGGGTATCAGACGGCCTCCATGGATTTGCCAGAGGCAGACCGTGGCTGTTGTTGCATGGCAGCAGATACAAATACTTCTGAGAAGATCAGAGGCATCTTGGCAACTAAACATTTTACTAAGGCTCGCTGTAGGCTGGCTTCAGCGGTCGCAGACAGTCACAGTTCACATCTACTAAGAAATTTAGTGGTGCATTTCTGTTGACTTGCCTCAACTGTCAAAGAGACAAAAATTAACCCAGAGTTTACAGGTACATCAACGCATAAGGAAAGTACCACTTGCTGGATGCAGCTTTTCATCAATGGTTCCGGACGCAGAATAGAAGAGATCACGGGTGCGCAACACAATTTACTAGTCATCCTGCAGGATCGGTTCCAGTGGTCCTAGACACGAAAATGCACTGTTAAGATAAGAGGTACTAACAAAGTTAGCGAATTTTTGTGAGCTTGTTTCTGCGCTAATTATCATCGAAGAATGATGTCCACACAAATTGGCGCCAGGCTTATGGGAAGAACACAGCATGGCGGTAAAGTATGCAAGAAAAACATGTCAGAAATATGCACGGAAATTACTATCCACCATGTGCATGTTAACAACCTGCACCTTTAACAGCAGTCTGCAGGTTCTGACAGCAACATTGCTTCCTTGTCGCTTTATGCGAACTTGCCGAGCTACAGTCATTAGAAAAGAAGTTCTAATGATTTCAACTTTGTGCGAAGATGAAAGGAATTCTTCTAATCTCTGCGTCAGTATAGCTTTGTAAAACGAGGTAATAACAGCAAAAGATGCAGTTTCACCCGAAAAGCGAAGCAGCCATCGCGACAGCAAATTACGAGACAGCAATAATTAGGCAGCTGTACGTGTCCTCACCAGTGTACCTATCCATAAACCTTCGCTTCCTTATTAAATTAACATACTTGTTGCTGGAGTGCGCAAAGTCCAACATGAGCACATCTCCCTGACGGTAAAGTCACTGTAGGAACGCTGGCGTGTTGAAGCGAGGCAGCAGCGACAAGCGATCGCTCCTTGTTTCTTCCAGCTACAAAGTGTTTCTGGAGACAACAGCTGCGTGGGAAGAGCGCTCATAAAGCCGCAACCCACCGCGGCGCACGCCCGCATCAGCGGAACTTCGTCAGTAGTGTGCCCAGAAGTTTTACAGCAATAATAGAAAACATTCAGGCGAATGTCGACTGTATAGCTTCACTAAGTATACAGTGACAACATGGGGATGCAACAGTCTCGTAATCTTCTGCAGCGCGTCGCACACACGTGTCAGCAAACATCTCTTGGCAACGACACCATGATCGGGACAAAGAACGCAAGCAAGTGGTTTGGTTGAAAGAAAATAACTTTTTTATGCGCTATATTGATGCCAACGCAGCGTAATTGTCGACATGTGTCTGTATTGGACACCAACGTGCGCATGAGCTTCATGAGAGCACTTTAAAATTCGCTATCCGCGATTGATGTCATCGTCAACTCTGTTGGCAGCTCTCCTGTTTCCGAGGTTGATATTCTCCGGAATGCCGTAGAAAACCTCCTCTCATTATGAGTAGCAGATTTGCACCAATAACTCCTACACTCCCGCCCTTGAAACGCTGGGCTCTGCCAGTCATAGCGGTCCCTCACGCCGCATTCTGCGCGTCGCCCTTTTCAATAAGCCAGCCGCACCGGCAGTGCCACCTGGTATACTCGTTGCGTCGAATTCAAGACGCTCATATACTGCGCGAACCGGATTATAGGTCGAGTGAGAATGCAGATCGATTTCCTCAGTTTAGGCGGCAAAAGGAGGGGAACAAGAAAAGAAGCAGAAATTGCAGAAACGGATTTCCTTTTCGAGACGGCGCCGCTCAACACCATCGGAGCTCTAGTGTTATTCGTCGGAAGTAGCAGGACTGTCATCGAAAGACGACCGTGCGCCACTCGCTGCCTTTCGTATTGCGTCGTCTTCGGTGTCGTCGAGTGAGTCACTGGTTCAGCATTTCTTGAATACTTTTTCCATCATGGCATCTCGCAAAGAACGTCATACGAAGAGCACTCAGCCGCAGACGGTCGCAAGCAGGGGTCTCTGCTGGCGGCCCGTCGGCTGTCAGCGGCAGCTAGCGTTCACGAAGTTCCCGCACAAAGTCCAGATGTACGTCCTAAAACTGGGGATGAATGGTACTATGCCCATGAAATGAAGTTCTGCTGTGGTTGCAATTCATCAGCTTTCCTTTCTGCGCCCTCCAATACCGCACGCTTTTTCCCGAAGCTCCGAACTGACGCTGCGCGGGCGTGTGGTGGTTCGCTTCGGCGAACGTTGGCAACAAGCGACACGTTGAAAGACGGCGACTCACACTGGGCTTAATACCGCTATATTTGACGAAGGGTGACTTCAGCATTTATTTTTCATGAAAGTATGTCGAAATATACTCCAGTTTGTTCCGTTAACTGTACTTCTTTATGTTCAAAAACAATTTTCTACACCAAAGACAATTCGAGTTTAAACACAATACTTCCACAACTACTCCTCTGTTAGAAATAAACAAGAAAATAATTCAAAGTAAAATTGATAAGAATAACTGTATAGTGATATCACTAGCTATAAAAAGTGCCTTTAACTCAATTCGAGCAGATATAATAAAAGGTTATCCGAATAATTTAATTGTCCAGTTAATCTAGTTTGATTCATAGTAACAGCATTGAGAAACAGAGACATCATATGCAAACAAGATAATGTAAAAATACGTAGAACACTTGCAATGGGATCACCACAAGGTTTTCCATTGAATACATTGCTCTGGAACCTCATGACTCCAAAATTATTAAGTATTAAGCTTCCAGGGCCTGCATATACTTTAGCATTCGCAGAAGACATTCCCCATTGCAGTTAAAGGAAAGTACAGGAGTAAAATAGAACAAAAGGCAAAAAAATAACAAAGACATAGACAGATGGGCCAGCGAAATGAATCCGGAATTCAATTCTTACACAATTCATTACATTAGGCAAGCAATACGGCAGTCACCCGCCACAGATAAAAATAGGTGAATAAAATGGCAAAAATGTTAAGGAAACCAAAATATTAGGCGTAATCTTTGACACTAAGCTTTCATTTCTCCCGCACTTGGAATGTATTAAAAATAAAGTAGCACATCTAGCACGCCAACTTAGGAAATTTACAGGAGGGAGAAAAGTTGTTCACGCACTTAACAAACCGCGAAAGCAAAATAAATGTTTCCACGTTGAAGGAATGTAATGTAGTGCAATTTCACATGCATGAACGAATGTAATGACGAATCTTAAATAATTTCAGCAGCAAAGTGCGCTGCTCTATGTACCTGCTGCCCATTTATTGCAAAAATGTCTGCCACTGCCTCCCAGTACCAAGTTGGCTTGCTTATTAAACCTCCGCGCATTGCACTGCGAAAAACAAATCACCGCTGATTAGGATACTCAGTAATACGAATTTTGGGCGCAGCGGTGTATGTCTTTTGAATTCGCGACATATACTGGCAAGGAATGCGATTCTGAACGACAGTGTCCTCTCGGCGGCGATGCGGATTCTCTTCTTGTGCAGCTTGTTTAGCGAAAGCGGCAGACGAAGCTTTTCCACCGGTTCCGTCGATCATTGTTCAGAAAGAAAGCACGAACCTGGGAACGTGGTGCTCGCGGTCAGCACATTCTCTAGAGCTGGCGGCGCCGCGGGTGAAGTAACTATAAAGTCCCTCCATAATTGGAAAGTACCGCCACTCTTTGAACTCCGCCGCCACCGCGTCACCTTCTCGCCTCCTCCTCGCCCCTTGTGCGTTCCCCCCCCCCCCCCGCGGGTAGCGGTCTTGCGCCCGCTTTTCTGCACTACGATTGGTCTCCGTGCTGTTTCCCGTGGAAACGCGCGGATCTTGTGTTTTCCTTATTGTTTTTCTTCGTCCGCGCCATTTTTCTCCTGAGCTCCGCTGGCTCGGCGCTTTAGCGCGGCGTAGCGAACGTCGTACGCGGTGTTTCCTGCTCTCTGTGCTAGCGCTATGCTGTACTGTTGCGCATATGGCGCAGAAGCCTGAATATGGTTATGCCATATTTGTGGTATCACAAGGAAAGCCTGACAGCTTGCGCAGGAAGCCATGGCTGCATAACATTGGCAGAAAGAATTTTGTTCCGGCAAAAAGCAATGTTGTGTGCGAAGTGAGAGGTCTTTCTTATTGCTCGTATCAAGGCATCCCATAGTGCTACCTTTTTGTGTTCTTCCTGCCTGCTCACCAGCATTTTCGCTGCGACAATGTGCACGTTGGATAAAAATTGTGTTGTCCTCAGTATGCTTAGTACTCTGGTGGGAACTCCATCACCTCGCACGTCAACAACTGTTGTTATTCAGTGACAAATGAAGCACTATAGGTTGTTTTCCGCTGTAAATAATTCTGAGCAATGATACAGCCTCTTGATCGCACTTTTCGTCATGGTTAGGATACGTTGCATGTTTTACTGAAAATCGAGATAGCGAATTCTAGAGCAGCTATTATTTTCAGCTTACGTCATTGTGTGCGTCAGTAATGCAATGAATGCAGGCACCGAAAAAAAATAGCCGCATGTATGCCTCTGGTATTGCAGGTTATAAGCGCTAGCTAGTCGACGTTGCGTCTTTTTTTACTTTTAAGGCGAACGCCTTGAGATCTCTGTTTCAAGGTCGCGTTGTGAACAGAAAATATCACGCGACCCAGGAACACCAGAAACGACCGTGTATAAGATATTGAAGATTATCCAATTTAATTAATGATTAATTAGTTATTGAATTAAGGTGTATCAGGGGAGGATTAACGTTGATTAGGGTGTTTTAAGGTGTATGAACAAGCATTAAGCTGTATTGAGGAGGATTAAAGATGATGAAGTAAGATAAAGGTGGATGAAGGAAGACAAAGGTGTATTAAGGGGATTAAGATGGATTAGGGTGAATAAAAGAGGATTAAGGTGCATTAACAATGATTCGGACATATTAAAGAGAATTTGGTGGATTAAGGTGGATGAAAGAGGATTGAGGTCGATAAGGGTGGATTGACGGAACTAGGGTTGATGACGGAGGAATAAGACCACTAAGGGTGTATTAAGGAGAATTATGGTGGAATAGTGTGGATGAAGCTTGATGGTGGTGGAATTATGCGAATTACAGTAGGCTTTACAAGGCTTCCACATTCGCGTCTCTTAGGCGGTAGCTAAGTTCACCTTGAATTTTTGGAATGTGTTTTGAACTGCACTTCCACACACGCATGGGTGGGCGAGGTTTACGAGTATTATTTGGTTTTCTCATGGATAAAGGCAATGTGCAGGGGGTGTTCACATGATCGCGCACGCTTTCTGTTGGTATCGTCATCTAGGTGGAGGCCAGGAATCTTTGCTTTAATGGCGAATATTTAAAAACCACCTTTCTGCGGCTTTGTTCTGTGCGAAAACTTCAATTGATTTAACACGAGCCGATATCATTGCATCAATGTGCTTTGTTTACGAAGATTGAGCGACCAATCATGATTGTGGTCATTATGTCGAAATGCAAGAAATATTCTGCAAGCAATAATACATAGCACTGCAACGTATTTGATCCTAATCTACCTTCATCCATTTTAATCCTTCTTAATCCCCTATAATCCCACTGCATCCACCTTGATGCACTCTAATCTTGTATAATGCACCTTAATCCACGTTGATCCACCCTAACACGCCTTAATTTTCCTTAACGCATCTTATTCCTCCTTAATTCATCCTAATACAATCACTAATCAATAATTATTTATTTTGCTAATCAGTAATCATCTCTTATATCGTACACTGGTGGACATCCTTTGGTTCGCTTCCGGCCGTCCTTGGGTCACGTGAAATTTTTATACCTCACGAAGCGACCTTGAAAGAGAGATCTAAGGCCTTCGCTTAATAAGCCACACGCAGAGGGATGTGCCACAAGCAATACTTGTTCAGGCGAAGAAAGTAAAGCATCTCATCATGTGGCAGTAAAATTGTCTGCAGTAAAGAACTCGCCTCAAAGCTCCTTTTACATCAGTATGGCCCGTTCATACGGCTTTGGGACAAAAACCAACCTCCTCAAAACGTTGCATTCAGCATGATCAATGCGGTTATCAGCATTTCTCAAAATTTTCCATACCACTGGGCCGTGCAACTTGCGCAAAATAACACGCCTCCATAAAACGCTGCTGCCGTCTGCGATAACCGAGGAGAAAAGGTGACGATAATGGAGGAGGATAGCGCCGCGAGGGGGAAAGTGTTGCTACTTTCAGATTATCAAGGGGTTTTGTGTAGCTAATGTGCTGCTTCTCCGAATCCCACGCCTGCAGTAGACGCGCTCGCCGCACACCTGTTCGTCGCAGTGGAGCACGTCTCGTGCCGCACTCTGTATTCTCCTTGCACTTCCACCACGCTCTCTTGCTGCCTCGTCAAGCTTCCCCCTGCATGCAACCCCCTCCCCCTCGACCTCGAGCTCTCGTTGCTTCTCGCCGCCTTTCATCCCGCGCTGCGCTGCACGTTCGCGCTTTCATCCTTCGCTCTGCTTGTTTGCTCGGTTACGCCGACGCCGCGGTTCAACGCTGGAACGGGCGCCTAAGAGCTGCACTCTCAAAATCCATCTCCTATCCGCCTTGCGAAAGTGGATTCACAGCGAAGCTGTTGCCGACGTTAGGCGAGCACAACGGACAGCAGACGACTTTAGACAAGCACCATCATCACAAGCGTCACGCGCGCACGGAGGTGTGCGGAAGCACAGCATGCATCCTGATTCTTATAGGCACTCCGCCAGGCGCAAGTGTCTCGTTGAACTAAATGAATGTTTAAGAGATAATTTCGGCAGGAAATACGTTAAGTACTACTTACACACACACAGCAGACATGATAGGTTCGGATTTGCTATTCGAATATGCGTAAAAACCTAAATCTTTACGTGGAAACTGAAAGACAAAGGCCTTTTCCGCTGTCATTTGACGCCTGTGTGAGACACCGCTAGGAGGCGGTACCGTTCTTGAACAGTGTTTGTGGTCATGTTTGTGGTGGACAGATGTGCTAGCAATTCCAAGATTCCATAGCAGTGACGTAAACATAAACGAAACATGTTTTTATTCCATATTTTGAGCTTGCTGCTGTTTTTGAATTGTTGAAATTTCATACCTTTATACAGTACTTTGCTTGTTTCCTTTAATTTTAATCTATTTGTTCCTATTTTCCTGTGCGAGGGTGTGACGTGTATATTTGGTTTTGCAGAACAGTCCAGTCGGAGCGTCTTGTCGTGACACGTGTGTCAATGCCTCCAAAGGTGTGGGACGTTAAGACTTTATAGGTTTTTAATAGCAATTTGCAGTTGCACGACTATTAGCTATTAGTGGATTTAATGTGGGTGCATTGGTACCAAGAATATTGCTTTGGCGATGCCACAGTGCCCAAATGCCCTAAAGCCACATCGAAATGGGTAAAGCCTAATCTTGGGCTCTAGGAAATGTACGAGACGGTGATTGATCATTTTCTCAAAAAAGCTTACAAAGGCAGCTCGTAAGCGCTATGGGACGGTAGCGCCGGAGCAAGGAAATATCTTTACCGTGATTCAAAACTGGGATCACAAAGGGTTCTCTACAATTATATGGGAGATGCCCAGCAGCCCAGCTAGAATTGGAAAGTGTGAGTAGTGTGATTTGCGTTTCGGAGTATAGATGCTTAAGCATATTTTAAATACTTATATCGGGGCCCGGTGGAGAGTTCTGACATGCTGAGTGTCTTACGTTATTTTGCTCGTGTGCTTTTCTTGAAGTATGTCTTTGTGGCATTTTGTTACTTCAGTTTTTCCTTTTTAACGTTTTGATATTTCTGGCAATGTTGAAGAGTCCTGCTTTGGGTCCTATCTTTTGTACCATACTTCAGAAGGCTGCTTACCCTTTTTTTATGCCTTTGAATTTGTAACCCCCCTTACACGATGCCCCCATAGGGCCGGAAGGTATATTAAATAAATAAATAAATAAATAAATAAATCACAAGGAAGGCTATATATTCAAAGTCGTTCAAGGTATAATTGCAAATGAAATGATAGCCTTCATGCCTGTGCTATATAGTGGGCGGGAGACTGGTTGCATTGTTATGCATGGCTTTGATTTTCTAAACCTTGTACAAGAAGGTGATGCCATCATGAGGGATAAATGTTTTCCGCGCATCCAGATATATAAGAACAAGAAAGGTGGCGCCGTTTTGATGCCTCCCTTCAATCCTGGAGGCGGTCAATTTTCCCAAAAAGGCAGGGATGCTACACATAAAATTGCAAGCGTGCATATCCACATTGACCGGTTTATTCGCAGATTGAAAGTGCACAAGATCCGGTGCAACAGAGTGCATTTACCTCGTCCTGCACATGGACAACGTGTTCTCGGGATGTGGTGCCTTTGCCAACATGCAGCCACCGATAATTAGAAAAGAAAATAATGAGGGCATTGTTTGTGGTGTTTTGTTAGTGAGTTTCGCACGCATATTTTATGTGTCATTGTAGTTCTTAAACGGAAATTGAGAACACATAAATCAAGATTACCTGTGTTATTTGTCTTGCACAGATGCTGGCGGAGTAACAAGTTAGACACATGGCTACACATTGTGGCTTCATGACTTGCCGGCACATTTCGCAGTTTCTGTGCTGACAAAATCCAATTTTCAACGAAAGCTCAGGCACTTTATTCATCTACAAAGCTTTTTTTAGTTCTACGCGTGGGTGCACAGAATGATTGAGTTAGGTTGATCTTCCCTGCAAGATTACTTTGTCTCCGCTGTATCCCCAATTGCTTTTGTCTGCATATGACTTGTGCTTTCAATGAAAATTTTCATTTATCAGTGCAGTCATCCTCTCCTTGTCTAACCGTTACCAAGTATTGTGCCACAAACAGCGAGATGGACATTAACCAAACTCGACACCTTGTCATATGCTAGCGCGCTTGCATATCAGATTGTGTGTTTCTCGAAGTATTTTTTTTTCAGCTATGTATCAGCAAGCTTCTAGATAAGCGTAGGAGTACACGTTTTGCACTTTAAATTTGAGCGATAGGAAAAACCAATATATATAGGATGCTGCAATCTGTAGGATTCCAATTATGCTTGCAATGCGAAATACGTGTAATACCTGATTTTAAAGACAAGATCAAATTTTGTGATTTGTAAAAACTAAATCTCTATGACGCGTGTAGTTAGCAAATCACAACTGGCATGACAACGACCTTGTTTATGCTAAAGATACTCCACATAAGTTTGGTGTGTTGCCCAGCATCGTAAATGCATGAAAAATCTTTACGTTGTTTTTATTCGACATACTTCAATCTAAACATGTAAAGGCAATTTAAAAGAACCTGTTGTTGGACGACTTCGTGACTGTTAGCAAATACACTTGTAACTGCGTGTACAGACAATCCCAGATATTGCAAATAGGGACAGGCGCAGTTTATGATTTCCGCAAGACGGCTCACAGAAGGGGAAACACAAATATCGTCGGCCTCTGTGGAGCATATATAGTGTATGATCTCCAAAACACGGCTCACAGGAGGACTGCGCATGTCTTTGTTTGCTCTCTACCTGATCGTTTGTTCACACAGTTAAAAAATTATTCCTAATATGGGACAACTAGCCCTACAGACTCTCATCAACTACATGTGCTCTATAATGCCCCATGGTTTTATGTTCCCCTTCCTGAAAGCCCTGTTACAGAGATAATAAACTGCGCCTGTCCTTCTTTTCTCTCTCTGTGATTGTTTGTTCGCACAGTTAGAAAACGTTTTGTAAAGTGTAAAGGTAATTTCATGCTCCACAAATACTAGATTAAGCAAAATTAAAGTATTACATCCAAACATCCCTCATACGAAACCAACTGCAACTGCACCGTCGTGAACAGTGTATAAAATATTGCATGTAGACCAGATGCCATGCCGTTCAAAAGCACTGTACTCATATTTTAAAACTTCTGGAACATGCGTGCCCACTCGACGTGTCGTAACATAAGCATATGCGTATATTCTTCCACTTTTTCTACCACTTTAAAACTTCACAAATAATAAGCTAGACAAACGTGCATATTTTATTCTGAACCGCGTGAGGCTACAAATTATTGCATGTCCGAGATACTTATTTATATTTTCACAGCTGTGCCATGGCCATGCCTACTCAACTGATAGTAATGCAGACATAAACACTACCTGAATACAGTAAACCTTAAGGACATCAGAAATGATAAGATAAATAAACGCCAATGTTTTTTCCAGAACAATGCGACACAAATATATTATGCGTAGACTAGACACAAATCGTCATGAAGGCACTGTATTCACATTTTCAAAGCTGTGGCATGTCCCATGGCAGCTAAATAGTAACGTTATAAAACGCACTCTTCCACTTTGCCTATCAGTATGCACCAATTAAAAAAATAAGCTTTTGCTGTCAAGAAACCGGTTTATTACGGTTAGGCGCCTGAATTTAACGTTCGGCACGAATCACAACTACTACAGACAATTTTTGGATCATAATCAGGCATTGCCATGATAGCTGCCTCAAAGCTTCAACTCTGGGCAATCACTGTGTAGACGTACTCTTGCTCTCTTTCGTTGCAGCTGCGATCTTCAACGCACATGTCGACCTTAGCTGCATATCACGCCTTCCACTTCACGCATGTGCTTGGATGGGTTGGGAGAAAATGTTTTGGTTTGCATTTCGACATATGCCTGTGTGTGACGAACAAAAATTCTGAACACACTGCACATGATTCAGTTTTTTTGCAACATAGTCCAGTATATTTTGCCTAGTTTGCCAACCAACGTGTCTTTGGGCACCGATTCATTTTTGTGTGTGATACTGGAACGTTCGTCACATGAAGCTTGTATTGTGTATGGAATACCATGTTGTGGCTCAACAAGAGTCCCGTCAATTTGTCGGGAGTCGCAGCGGTGACTTTGCGGCTATCGTATTGTGCTAAGCACGAGATCGAGGGGTCAAGTTCCGGCCGCGGCGGTATTTTTTCAATGGGGGTAAAATGCAAGAACGCCCATGTCCCGTTCTTTATGGACACGGTAAAGATGACCTGGTGTTCAAAATTATTAACAAATTAATCAATAATTAGTCCTTAACTACAGCCTGCCTCATAGTGAAATCGTGGTTTTGGCACGTAGAATACCAGAATTCCATTCCACTAGGGAGTGTTGCGCAAAGGCTAGTTAGCCAGAAGCTATTGTGGTGACCAAACTGCACTGGCACGCACAGTTTGCAAGTAAAAGCTCCACTCTATCCTTGTGCCTGCCCTACGCGTCCACAGTAGCGTTTGCCCGAGGATGCTACAGATCCCGTAAATGTTGTCTCGTATTTGGTAGGCGCCGACACCCACTCGAAGTGGCCTCAAGTATTTCCAATGACTCTCATAGCTACTATGGCAATGATTGTTGTATTCATGAGCTCTTAAGCAGGTTTGCAGTCCCGTAAACACTCGAGTCGGATAAGGCATTACAGTTCAACTATCAAGAGTTTCAAGCCTACTCCCCTATATTGGGAACAAAGCACTTACGTACCGCATTGTATTACCCAGGCAGGAATGGACTGGCTGAAGGCAGTGCACTGTAAGGCCGAGCCGCGGGCGATTCCGTCAGGGCCAGCAGACTTCCTTCGTAATACGCCGTGCGCTACGACAGGGGAAGCTCTTTCAACTATGCCGCTTATGAGCCGCCTTCGGACATGATTACGCAGTATCAGACCATCTGTCGAGAATCGTTGGCCGCAGTGCCAGTTTCACCCGGCAACCTGTCATCCAGATTGCGACGGCGTGTTTAGTGTAGGTGATACCCAGTGGCATAGCCAGAAGTTTCGTTCGTGGGGAGCTCACATTGCAGCTCGGTCTCCTCCTTCAGAGGAAGTTTTCGCTCGGGTGCTCGTATCTAAATACATGTAGAAGGACAACTGGTTTTTCTCGGCAACCAATGCACCAAATTTGACGAGGTTTCTTGCATTTAAAAGAAAAACTTAAATTCTAGTGACTTTTGGTTTCGAATTTTTCATTTAGGCTGTCAATTCTTTGTTAAAAATTAACCAAAGTCGCAAATTTTCCGAAATTTAAACTATCAAGCTTAAGTCTATGTAACTCAGTAATGAAAAATGATATCACAATTCTGTGAATTGCACCTAATAGTACGTCTACAGGGGAAACATTTCTATGTTACACGTGAATCTCAAGAAGTTCAGCATTATGAAAATACGGCTTTTGCAGAAACCTTGTACACAACGTAACCAATTCACGTAAGATACGAATTGACACACCAAATTTGTTTGCTTTGACTGTTATAATAGATGCCGTTTACTGAATAGCCACATTTGTGCTTCATGCAGAGCTATTAGTTTGTAAACGTCATGCTTCTATTTTTGTTTTGGAACTTTCGAGCTTTTCAAAATATTTAAACAATGTTCACGCCCTAAATCGAAATTTCGCTTGCAACAGACTCTAGAATTTATCTTTCTCTCTCAAATGCAACAAATTTCATTAAAAGCGATCCGGGGGTTATCGCAGAAAAGCGTTTTTGCGTTTTACATGTATTTGAATAGGCCGCGTCGGAGTTGGGTGCGAGCAAAAGCTTCCTCTTAAACAATTTTTCTGGGAATCAAATACATGAATAATAACTGCATTGTCATTGCTAAAGATGCTGCAAACGTTTTCTTGAACGCTACGCACTGTCAAAACAAGTAAAATATGTATTTTTCCATAAAAGAATGTACTTGTATGTGCCAAAAATTGTGCCCTAAATAACCGACATCAATGTTTCCATGTTTTTTCTGTATTTAATAAGTAAATAAAATATCACACGAACTTTAGAACTATAACAGTTCGAAACCAGCAAAGCAGTGCATGCCGCTGATATGAAAAATGTAAAGGCCATGAAATGAAAAAGTTGAGGGCAAATATGGTAATGACCCTTTGTCATTCAAGAACCATGTTTACATTCTTGTACATATGCAACGGCCAGTGAAATATCTCGATCACGCTGTCCTTTGCTCCAGTGTATTACGTAGGAGCAGCTGCCATAGGTCGTGTATCGCTAGTAATTGCACCGAAATTATAGCCGCAACAGAGAACACGTATAAAAAGCAAGAGTTCTGAAAAATAAACGAGGGCGAGTCAAATGAAAGTCAGGCAATGCGAATATATGACAAACGGGATACCTTATTTATAACTAGTCTCCATGATCATTTAGACATTTGTTCCGTTGTCTAACGAGTCGCGTGATTCCCGCCTCATTAGGTTCCATGGGTTGCTACTTCAAAAGTCTGCAACTGACTCTCTCACGTCATCGTCCGACACGAATCTGGTTCACTTGAGCTGTTTTTTTCTTATGCTCCAAAAAAGTGGAAGTCGCAAGGCGACAGGTCTGGACTGTATGGCGGATGTTGCAGCATTTTTCACTTGAACATTGCCAGTCTTGTATTAACCACATCAGCGACGTGGGGACGGCAATGTGGAACAAGATGACCCCATTCGTCAATTTTCCACGTAGTTTGTTCTTTATTGTGACACCCAGCCGATCTGGCGCTTTACAATAACGAAACAATTTGATAGTCTCTCAAGATTTAGCAAATTCTATCCGTAATGACCCCTGACGATCTAAAAAAAAAGTCAACAACACCTTTCCGACGGAAATGACGGAATTTCCTTTCTTTACGGTGGTGAATTCAAATGTTTCCACTGTAAGCTTTGCTGTCGTGTTTCAGGCTCTAGAAGTGGCACCATGGTTCGTTCCCGATCACAATTGGAGACAATACGTCGTCACCCTTATTGTGATACCGGATCAGATGAGTCAAGGCAGCGCTGAACTTTTTCATCTTCTGGCAGTAGTTCAAAATCTTGGGCAACCATTACGCACACAAGAGCGAATAACCGAGATGTTAATGAATTATGGCGTGAACCGAACAATGACTGATGTTCACACGCTCTGCCAGTTCATCGATGCTTATCCTCCGTTCTTGTCTCATCAGCTCATCAACCTTTGCGATGTTGTTATGGGTGATTGCACGATGGCTTTGGCGCGGCCTTGGATCGTCTTTGCAACTTTCACGTCCTTCTTTGAACTGTTTGCTCGAACGCTTCACAGTGGCCAATGAAATGCAATGTTCAACGTACACGGCAGCCATACGGCGACTAATTTCTTTTTGGGAAATACCTTCAGCTGTCAAAAACCTCAGGGCACCACGCTGCTCAATTTCTAGAGCGTCCATTATGTCGTGCAACCATGTTCAACCCAGTGTATCAGAGCATTAAAAAATATTGATACTCACACCTGCGTGTCACTTTTGTAATAGAGAGATGCCCCTGTGTCACGTACATGCCTCGCAGATAATGGACCGAACAATTATTGCGCGGGATGGGTCGGCTCACTTTGATTTTAGTCGTCTTCGTACATTAGAAATGCGAAGATACAATGGAATATACAAATGCGAAGATACAGCTTGATAAAAGGCAAAAGAGTGTCACTGAAAACAAAGTTCACTGCACGTATACACAAAACCCCGCAACAAGATATTAAAATATACGTATAAGTCTCCAATAAATCTACGTATCTAAAAAATGTCACTGTATACAATACGTCAAACAAGGCAAATAAACATGTTGCGCAATCAAAGATTCCCAGAATCTTAGATCGCACCCCTATTCCATTGACTCCCTCCGATGTATCGCGCGCGACGGAAGGCGGCGCGCTTGCCCCCACTTTTCTCTTTTGCGCACACAAGACTGAGCCACCATCGTCGTCTCACCCATTCCAGCCCCCCATCCCACTCCCTACGCTTTCACTCGCACATACAGCTTCCGGCGCGCGCTCACGATGTTATCGCCCTTGGACTTTATACGAAACATGAGGGCGACGGCGACGGCAGGAATGCGCCTGGAGCGTCCATATAACTGCTATCGCAATACTATATAATAAGACTTCCGGCAACTGAAGCATCCTGTGGCCCATTATTGTCCGCGAAAGAAGAAGTAACAAAATCGAACTTTCACCATGCGACAATTCGCTGCGCCACAACAATGTCCTTCCTTTTCTTTTTTGGGGCCGGGGCACTTAAATGAAAAAGCGCAAAATATGTTGGCTACAATCGAATGCCTACTTTGGGCACCTAATGTAGCTCCCGAAAGAATATCGAAGAAAACGTGAGACACTTGGTTCACCGAGAACAATACGCATACTGCTCGGTATCCTACACTGGCGAGACAAGACTTTCCGGAGAGGTTGCGCGCAAGCGAACGCGGTGCAATTTGTCGAGTCCCCACAGTGATGGCGGCGAGCGACGGTAGTTTGTTTTTCTCGTCTGCTAGCAAGAAAGCGCCCAAAATTCTGTCAGGCGAAAATCCACTCGGCCACAGAAAAGCGAACGCGCACCGATGTGCGCCGCGCGTCGGTGGCAGTGACACGAGAAAAACGCATTCGTTCCGGCTGCCTCTGGCATCCTGCGGGTAGGCTAGCGAGGACAAAAAAAATTGGAGAGGCTCAATGTTTCCTCGCGAACAAAAGTCGAAGTAGAAAAATTAAGTAAGAACGTAGTTATCTTGACTGACTTTAGTGCCTTGAAATGGTTGCTTTGGCGTAGGTGAACAAAAAAAACGTTGATATTTTTTATGTGTCATGACGGCACAAATGAACCACCACAAGGCTTCATCTCATCCGAACTCGCTGCTGGCTTTGTCAACTTGTCTGATAGTGTGTTGATTTGGCTTGTCTCGTTCTATGGTCCGATGTAAGACTTCAGAAAAGTGAATGCACCTTTGGCATTCACTTTCAAAAATCAAACATCAAACCCACAAAGTTCCGCAATTGAAAATCTATAGCACAACTTTGGAAATGTCAATGCACCTTTCACATCAAAAGTTTGAGAACTTTACACCCGTAAATTTCGGAATTGACATCCATGCGCTGCGTAGACTCCGCGGCCTGCTCAAGATGCCGTGGCGAGCCCGTTCGCCATCAAAACGCCCTTGAAACTTTGTGCTCGGATGGGGCTGCTTGGCGTTATGTGACTCCCGGTGCATGGGCACTGCCGCAAAATCCAGCGCGAGTTCTCAAAGTTCGCGCTGAAATGCCTTTTCGAGCGTGAAAAAGACATTCTAGAGAAAATTTACAACAATTTTCGGCACCGGCGATTGCTTGGGTGGGCTGTGCATGGACAGCACGAAAAAATTTCGGGGGGTGCTGAAGCCCCATAAGCCCCCCCTCACCCCCCCCCCCCTTGCTACGCCCCTGGTAATACCGTTTGCATGCGCTACTGCCGGCCGGGACAAAAGTCGCTCAGTGCAACAGTTCCGGCCCGCATAAGACTAGTATCACACCGTGTAGACGTAGTGAATCCGGTATTGTGCGTTTCAGTAGGTGCGTCACCGCAACTAATTCGTGCACACAATATTAACGACACCCTAGGCGTCGACTTACCGTTATTTGAACGTCAATAACGTCAATATTGAACGTCATTGAACGTCAATAAGAAACAGCGGTGCCTCTGCCAGTAACTGATTTTACAACTGATGATAACACTGAACTTTCTTCAGGGACGTGTGGACAATGCAAGCACTACCGAGGTTGTCACTATCCACAGAGACGGCGCCACCCACCTGATGGCTAGGTGCCATGAACTTTCTGATTCGGCGCATACGTGTACGAATATTGGATACTGTCGAAGAAGGAATCGAATGGTGTAGTATTCGGTGCTGTCTTCGAATCGAATAGCCATTCGTAAATGGGAAGATTTTTCGAGTACTTTTCAGATATTTACGGTCAACTTTTACCTCCCCGGATGTAGTATACACAAAAACATGAGAACTTGTATAGTGAAGCACGCTACGTCCCAATACAGGGATGTGATCATTGTTTTATAATAATTGTAATAACGGGTGTTCATTATTTGAAAACTATTCGATATTGCGGCGTCGACACGATTGACACGTGTGGTTGTTTATCTTTTCTCGGGTGAGCGCTTTTCAACGTCTACCAAATGTTATCTCTAAGCGCGGGACGCGCCCTTATGTATCGGAAATTTCTCAAAATGTTATCGATGACTCTGTTGTCGCTGAAGCTTGTGTTCTCTGATTGCATGTGTGACGCCAATTGTGCAGAACTTTCTGAAATACACGCGGGCACCAGCGATTACTCTGGAACATTCGGTGGCTCGTGTATAAAAGCCGACGCGCTTGACCGGCAGATCACATTTCGACGATCGCCGACGGTGTTCGCCGCTATCGTTGTCCTTTAAGTGCAGCCTGTTTTTGTGGGCGCAGGTTCGCCCCAAAAAACTAGTTTCGTCATTTGCAATATTGCTACTGTGTTCTTTACCATCACTACTACGTGACAATATTTTTCGAGTATTTTCAAATAATTCAGAAATCCAACTGCGCCGAAATAGACACCAAGTAAACAAAAGTGCGGTAAATTTTCATCTCCACGGGGGTAGTATACACGAAAGCAGGAGAACTTGCACAGTGAAGCACGCGACGTCACAATACAGGGATGTGAACATTGTTTTATAGTAAGTGTAATAACGGCTATTCATCATTTGAAAACTATTCCATTGGACATTCGATTCGCTCTTTCAGCTATTGCAGTCTTATGCAATTCGGTGTCGAAAATCACTCTTCGCACACCCCTAGTGTTCACAAAGTCTGAAGGCGTGTGCATATGTGTACACGTGTGGCCGTGATAACCCTGCTTATCATTCTGCTCTGTCACGCGGCTGATATCGTCACTCACTAGCGCCCACTGTGTGTTTTCAAAAGCGAATGAAGTGAAGCCTGTGCGAGCGTTTCATCCTGTAACCTTGTGACTGTCATTATGTTGTTTCGAAGCAGCTGGCTAGGTCACTGCCAAGGAATTAATCATTTTTCAGTATTGTCTGGCTTTTCGCCTGCCGAAAGACACAGCACGACAACTACATTTTTTGTCATTTCCTGTGGGTCGGAAACAGTTCAGCCTGCTGAGTGGGAAAGCTGAAAGCACATGCGACGGCGGAAACATCATAAACAAAATAGGCGAGGCTAATAACCCATAGCGAGCGGCTTCAATACGTGCACCGTATGCAGAAGGAGGATACGGTAGGAATATAAATATTGGTCAAGGTAGACCCGCTACGAACACTTCAGTCGATGTGACCAGGTACAGTTGCGCGCACCACTCTGTCCACACATCTGGCGTGCACCAACAGCTCAGGTGCATTTCAGCTCTCAATGCCAGACCTAAGAGGAAAGGTGGCCCTCATAACCGGTATGTTCTTGTATAGAGTTCTGTTTAGTAGATGTGTTAACTATAACCACAAACATGTACTGCCTAAAGTTAAGCACAGCATATGTGCGAAGCAACACGACACTGGCTCGAACTTAATCAGTTGCACAATTATTTAGTTTCTACTGCGATAGAAATTATTAGACAACTCCAGGCCAATTCCCGCTGTCGTCCTCAACGTCACTGCCATATTCAAGTGCCTTCAAGGACAGAGCACACGTAGGCTTGTGGGTGCACGCAAGCTAGCGTGTACGCGCCTTACGCCTGCCATGCCTCGCGAGGAATGGTGTTTTGCAACCACAAAGATGTACTTCCATGAGCCCGACTGCACGCGTTCACTAGATTCACTCAATGACGCCTTGGAAGACGCCAATTCGTACTTATTCTTTAAGTGTGTTTCAAATTTGCACAGCTAGGTGTGCCGACGCGAGGCAGCCCAAGCCTGCGATAACAGAGAGGAGCTGTTCACCGAGATCGCGCAGCGTTTCGACGCGTACGAGCCGCGCCGCGCTGTGTCCGCAAGCTCGTGGTCCTGCGCTCACGCGTGCGCAGACGGTGCGGCTCGCACGCGTCGAAACGCATCGCGATCTCGAGGAACAGCTGCCTCGGGTCGGTGCGCTTGGCTACGCAGCTTAGGCGCGATACATTCAACTCTCAGTTGAATGCACAGGAAAGGAAAGGAAAGCGCTTCTTCTTTCCTTTTTGCGCTGAGCTAACAGCTGTAAAAATATAATAATTGCGTTTATTCATAGCAAAGGGTTTTTAAACGTTCTAAATAAGAAAGTACGAAGCGGCGTCTGCAAGGCCGTTACGATCGGCCTGCGGAGGTAGTGACCTTCGAACCTCTCCCAGGCCACTGCGGCGAATCGCTTCTTGAAGTCAACAATGCGCCTCCTTCGAACAGCCCGACGGCGCCAGCAAGGCTAGCCATGTTTGGCGGACAGAGCATTGTTAATTGGTTCGCTGTCACCTTCACGGTCATAATTAGAGCAAAACAACTGCTGGAAAAGGGTGTTTCGCGGCGCTTTCTCACGGCCCCCAGTAGTCTTCGCAGTCGTTTCACAGACACGGCAGCTAACTGCCGAGTCAGTTCTGCAATCAAGACGCGCCAGCTTGAGTCAAGCGTGGCAACCCGTGCCTTCGAGGACCCTCTCCGCTCGGTGTGCTTAGTGAAACAAAAGTGCGGAAGTGAGTGCATGAATCCTCGCCCTCAAAGGCGGGTACTTCGGCGACTTTGGACGCTCCGATTGGACGAAGGTTGGACGGCAGTTTTCCGTCGCCTACGACTCTAGGGAGGACAGAAGGTGTTTAAGCAGCCATTTTCGGCTGCTCGGCGTGCTTCGTTTCAGCCACGCTAGACTGATGAAATGTAACGTTCTCCTGCCTTCATGTAGATATTGTAAATAAATCCCGCACTCCTCATTCTCGATGAGAACAAGTTCCTCCTTTCAACCACGTCCCTAGCGTGGATGAGTCGCACGACGGCATGGGCCAGCTACCGCTATTACATGCCCGACTCCAACTCGTACAATGGTGACCGCGGTCGGTTTGACCTACAACTCGTAGACAGCAATGAGATCTCACGGACTTCGGTACGTGGTGACCGACCGGTATACCGATCAAGTTGTAGGCGACTTGGGATTGACCAGCTCTTACAAAACTGGCGGCGGAGAATGACTGGTGATATGGTGCTGCTTCAGTCGTTAAGCGTTTGGTTTTGGCTGTAAGATTTACCGGGCTTTAATTTCTATGGCTTTGTAGATTTGGGTCGCTGGGGATCTTTTATTTGTATTCTGACTTGCCTGGGTATCGCAACAATTATTGTGCGACAGCAGAGCCAAACGTTAACGTAGCGACCATGGTCCTATTGTGTTTGGCGAGAGCTAACCCGTTGTGGTTATGTGAAGAGCTCGAAGTAGATGTAAAGTAGGACTTGGTGGAAGTAGAAATTCGTAAGACCATTCTCCTAACTGACAATGACTTGAAACTGATCGAACATCTGGGCAACTGAATTCTAAGCGAAAGACAAGAACTGGAAGCAATTAGGCAAGAACAGGAAGTAGGTAGGCAGAAAGTTAAAATTACTTTGCAGGAAAAGGATTAACAGAAGTAACGAGGCATTATGTCGCAGCATTGGATAAAGAGATTCAAGGTTCGGAGGACGCAATGAAAGACAATAGTGGCTTGAGAAAAACGTAGGCTGGACGCAGCCAAAGTGGGAGAAAGTCGATAGCAGATTTTGGTCGAAAGCCGAGTAAAGGAGCAGTACCTATGAGTTGAAGTAGTAAAGGCAAGGCGCAGAAGACCAGGACTCAGGAAGAAGAACACAAACGACAGGACCGGCGCCTGTCCTGTCGTTTGTGTTCTTCTTCCTGAGTCCTGGTCTTCTGCGCCTTGCCTTTACTACTTCAAGCATGAACCAACTAGCCCAAGCAAGAGTTTTACTTGTACCTATGAGATTAGCAGCAGGTTCATAGGTGAACGGAAGGGGCTAGTTGCTACCGATGGCGTAGTGGCAACAGGGACCGTTAAAGGCGGAGATGAGAGCAACGAGGGGCTGTGCCAATAGAGAAATTCAGAGAGGGCTAGACCAGCTGTGGACGAATTTACACAGTCTCCATGTGGAAACGTCGCAATTATTGTTAACAAGGTCGTTAACAAAGTACAGAGTACTGCTTACCCGACAGACACAAGCACCCATGTCGAGATAACGGTGGAGTAAGATCTGCGTGCCAAAGCACAGTGCCAACCGGACTAGGTAGTTGAGGGCAGCTCGCAGCATTACGAGCTGCGTAGCTTAAGGAAAGACAACTGCATTCTTGAGGGATCGGTGCAGCTGTCCACCAGTCTAGGTAGCCAAGAGAGGGATTATTCACTTATGAATCATTCGGACTATGCCCGTGAGGCAGCGATCAAGACCGACGAGCAGTGTGCCAATGCAAAGCGTGAGCTTGGTAATGCTGTACAGTGAGTTCGTAAAGGTGTGCCCTCACTTGCTGAAATAAGCGCGCGCAAAGCCGCGCGCCTAGAAACGCGCGTCGCGAATGGTGCTTTCGCGGCAAGAATTTGCTGCCGGGCGAAGATGGGTCCCAAACTCATTTTTTCGCGTCACCACGTTCCCCCAAACTCGAGCGAGCCAATGACGGGCGTCAGAGTCGTCGCTTGGGTGGTTAGGCCAATGCTCTAACCGACGAGGCCGACCGACGCGCACGCCGTGTTTTCTAGGCAGGCTTCATTTCCGCGCTGGCATTCCCGATGCATCTCGAGAGAGCGCGAGAACTGTCGCCTGCCCGCTGCTCTCCGCGACGGCGAGCGCGCAGTGGCATGTCCTTCGGAACGCGGCGCGTTTTTGAGCGCGCCTGCCTTGCGCACGCTTAATTCCGCAAGTGAGAACGTACGTAAAGACCGCGACAGACGCAAAAAGGCAGGGCGCGAAGAAAGGAAAGGTGCGGCCGTCGTTAACGACCTTTGCGTGTCAAGCACGTTCATGCCACCGGTCAAAAAGAGACCGAGAAGCATGGTCTGCGCGAACGCGGACAAAGGGCATGGGGCAGTTATGTTCTCCCAGTCGATCCATCGGTTTTTTCGGCGTGCAGCATGCAGTATAAAGGCGTGCGAGGTGACAGGACGAGACGAGGTGGTAGGCAGACGCGTCGCCGTCAGGCGAGGTCGTGACAAAAGCCTAGCCCCAGGACACAAATTGGCAAGAGACTAACGCTTTGAAGGAGCGAATAGAGGGTCAGGCATTTTGTTGTTTCTGGATAGCCAGAACAGCTTTCGAACCACGGCCACCTCGAGTACGGCTCAAAAGTATGAGTCATTGGTAAACAATGGGAACGCGAGACCAAGACAGGTTCCGTAAAAGTGAAAGGTGTTGTTTTGTTTTTCAGCATTTGAAAATTTTCGCGATTTGAGACTAGAGCTTCTTTCAATATGTAAGGCATGATCATTGTTTATGTTTTCGTGTGAAAAGCTCAGAGGTTTGAAAGATGTGTTTTATAGAAACGTTTAGTTTCGCGAGGTGTTAATTAATGAGTATATAGGCTTCTTTTTTTTTCTGTAAGTAACCTGAAGCGTCTAAGTTATTTGTTAGAGGCCTATGTTAACACGCAGGTGTATTAGTTAACCTTTGTTATTGGAAGTGTTCTCGAAGTTTTTTTTTAAGGTTAAATGCGTAGGTTTTTAGTAGGTACATAATTTTCATTGACAAGCCTTGTTTCATTAGCGCATTTCTTGCAAGGAAGGAAGGAACGAAGCAGACTGTTTGTGACTTGGTCGCCCCAAACAGCAGTGTTGGCAGCAGTGTTCTGACTTTTCTAGCAAACGTGCTAGAACTAGTTATTAGAATGCGTATTTTTTAAAGTTCTTCTGAGTGCCTACGTTACGAAAGCTTAGTACTTCTAAGGTCTTGTATGGACTAGACGAAGAAACGTGAGTAGGCGTCATGAGACGTTTGCGTACGACGCAAGTACGCGTTGTGAATAGGGACCAGAAGGCTAGCCGCGATTTAGATTTCATACCTCTGGAGTTGACGAGACTCTTCAGTGGCACCAGTACGTCCGGTAAGTACGCCACTGCGATCGGGTAAGGGCAGGCTATTTGTGAAGTTAGGATGCATACGTTATGTTGGGGTATTGCTAATTTAGAGCATTCGGTTTAGGTCTACGTGTATGTCTGCTCTCGGGGGGGGGGGGGGGGTTCAGACTGCAGTCGGATTTGGTTAAACTCAACAGAAACGTCAGCGTTCGCTTTGGTGGCACAAAAATTTTCGATCGAAATTTGCGGTTCCCAGTTGAGCGGATTAGTTGGAAATTTTGATAGTAAACCATGTGGGTTAACAGCTGATTCCGGGTGTTTGCACGCTGGGTGGTATTGTATTGCCGGGATCGACTCTTCTGTGCCGGTTGTTGTGAGATCGTTGGAGGCCTTCCAAAGTTGCAGTTGTTGCTGAGAGCCAAGCTACGTTCTTGACCGCCAGCCATTCTCATCCGGCCCAGGGGCTATCAGCACTGTCTTGTCCAGATTTTCCTGGGATTGGGAGGAGCTGTTACGATCGGCCTGAGGGGCTTGTGGCCTTCGAACCTTTCCCAGCCCACTGCTATGAATTGCTTCGTGCAGCCTACAATGCGCCTCCTTCGGACAGCCCGACGGCACCAGGAAGGCTGGCCACGTTTGTGGACTGAGTATGGTTAATTGTTCGTTGTCGCCTTCACGGTCTTAATGGAGCTAGAGAGCTCAAGGAAAAGGGTGTTTTACGGCGCTTTCTCACGGCCGCCAGTAATCGCCACAGTCGTTAGGTAGACACGGCGACTAACTGCGGAGTCAGTTATGGAATCACAAGGTGGCAGCTTGAGTCAAGCGTGACAACCCCTGTACACGAGGACCTTCTCCTCTCGGTGCGTTGAGCGAAACAAAAGTGCGGAAGTGAATGTTTGAACTCTCGCCGTCAAAGGCGAGTACTACGACGACTTTGCATGCTCCCATTAGACGAAGGTTGGATGGCAATTTTTCCTCACCTGGGATCTAGGGAGGACAGAGTGTTTAAGCAACCGTTTTCGGCTGCTCGCTGTGCTTCGTTAAAGTCATGCTAGACTGATAAAATGTAATGTTCACCAGACTTCATGTAAATATTCTAAATAAAACCCGTACTCCTAGTTCTCGGTGAGGGAAAGTTCCTTCCTTCAACCACGTCCTTAGCGTGGACGAGTCAGACGATGGCATGGGCCAGCTACCAAATTTACATGCCTGACTCCATCTTTTACAAAACGTCTATGAGCGAGTCCAGTGAGCGCGCTCTCTCGTGCGTCTTTGTGGCTGCAAACCGTCATTCCTCTCGAGGCGCGGTAGGTGCTAGATGCGTAGACGCGAGCTTACGTTTGTAGTAGTAGTAGTAGTAGTAGAAACATTTATTTCGAAGGGAAAGAAGTAGTTGTCGAAGACTTGGACGGCGGATGGAGAACTCATTTCAGAGCCCCTGTGGCCTGTGCTGCTGCCCTTGCCTGCTGTACCAGGCTGCGCTGGGTTGTCAGGTCCGAGCTGGACAGAGAGGCCTCCCACTGCTCCTTCGTTTGAAGTGTTCGCTTACGTGTGTAAGCGCACGTCGCAAGCGCAAGCGCACGTGTGTTGTGGGCTTAGCATTGCGGCCACGCGCTGTACGCTGCAGGTGCGAGGGAAACGATGCGAGGGCAAGGCCAGGAGGAAGGTGGCTTGGTGCGGCGGCTTCTTCTCCAGGTTGGAAGGCGTAAAGGGCTTTCGGAAGCCGGGGAGATGTGCACGCTCTAGGAGACGGGAGGAAGGCGGACAGGGAAGCGCACGTCTCCGCTTCTACACGGGCCGTGGCTGTGCATGGCGCGGTCGCCCGCGTCCTATCTTGGAGCAATCATCGCTGGCTTCGAAAACTAGCGCACGCGAGATAGCTGATAGCTTCGTGTGCGCTGTGTTCTAGCGAAGATCGTTTGATTTGCAGTGAGAGACAGCACAAAGTACAATTCGCTCACCACTGCTGCTGCCACTCTTCATTACGCCAACGTTCTGAAAGCGAGTGTGCACGGTCATCGAGTGAGATTTGTTCATGTTCACCTGTGAACACCTGACACCCTGCTTATTAATGTACTTAGTAAGCGAATGCTTGCAGTGTGCATCACAGCTAATGCTACTACTAACTACGTATGGCTGTGAAATTATTTCCTTTCGCAATCAATGCTTAGCCGTTCACGCGATACTATGCCCTTTTCTTCATTTGTTTACAGAACATCAAGGCGTTCTTGAGTTTGCACGCAAAATGAGAGAGCTAGCTATATTTACCTATTTATTTCTTTAAAATACCTACAGTGCCCGAATGCATTATTGCAGGGGGAGGGGGGTGGGGCTGGATACATAACTAAGCAAAAGGCGACAAGCACAAGGCACGAAAAAGCAAGTATTAGAAGGCATGACAAGGCATGACAAGCAACTGACTATATGACTACGAGTAACATGACCGCAAGACATGACAAGCAATACCTAATGATGACAACTGCACTCGTTCATACATCTGGTAACAAGGCACGAAACAATGGTTCATATCGGCACTCGACAATTTGTTTGGGCAACCGGTTCCATTCACGAATTGCAAGTGGAAAAACATGTGCTTTGCAAAGTGTTACTCTTACATTTAATTTGCTACCCTTACATTTACAGTTGGACATGAAATGCGGTGGAAGCAAGTAATTATCTTCGTCTATCATTATTTTACCGTGATCGATTTTATACATTTCTGACTGAAAGTTCCTTCGGCCAGTACATAAAAGCTCCCATCCCAACGTTATTTTAACGTTAGTAACAGTACTACGGAAGTTACATTCTCTCGATGCAAATCTAGTGGCACAGGTTTGTACACGATCAAGCATGTCAGTTAAGTATAAAGTTCCCGGGCTCCAGACAACACAAGTATACACATTGCACACGTGCGATGAGTTTATCAGCTGCCACCTGTTTCGTTATATCCGCTCCATCCTTAGGATCCTTCCTTTTGGTCTTCTCAATAAAGTAAACATCCGCCAGGCCACTACTGTAGTGACTGTACCCCTGAGGGACACATGACTTGGGAATATTGCATAAACCACTGCCTGGCGCATACATAGCTCGAAAACAATGTGGAGCGTGCCGAGATAATTAAATGGGATGGGGTACTGTTGGAATGAATGCCTTCAAAGAAAGACACCACCCTGCATGGAGAGGGGAGAGGAAGAGAGCATCAACGTACAGTAGTTTCTATTTCTATGAGCCTCTCCTCCGAAATGGGTTGGCAATAAGTAGTTGCTTTGGCTGCTTGAGGTAATCCCGTCTAAGAAGATCTATTGCAGTCCAGCATATTGTCTATCTAGTCATCATATTCTGTAAAGCCTTGACCTCTATATTGTACACTTACCGACGCTTGTAGCGTCTACAGCTCTAATGATCTGTTTCCTGCTTTTGTCTGCCCCAATACTCTAAAGGTTTCTCGCTTATGTCGAACGCTGGGCAGGTAGCTATTTGATTCGCTTTCAATCCCGGTGCTTCTGGAAAGTGGACATTCGCTATGCTTGTAGCATTTTGAGTATCTTGGTATGCCATTATGATGTGCTTAGCCGCCTTCTCCCCTTCCCATATACCCAAACGTAGAGCAGCAGTCATATCTAGACGGTCCTACGGCCAACATGTCAACAATTCCTTTGACAAAACGTTGTTCGCTGCACCTTTATTAGTCATCTCCGCGGTCTGGTGCAGATACCTGCCTGTTACGTGTTTAAGAAAAATGAAATCCTAATGCACTCTGTTCTAGTCATTTTTCTAGGCCCTATACCATGAAGCTTAAGCAACAATGAATACAGAGGGAATCGTTCTTCAGTCCTCGGTGAAAGTCCACTAGTTCTGGTCACATGTGGCTTTTCCAAGTGAAACTGTACTCCGTTATGCCCAGCACTTCACCGCTACGTACGCGAGCACTATCTGCGCATTTCACTCTTTCCACGGGAGCATTCTGTACCCGTAAAATTTGCCTCCAGCTTAGCATTGCGTGTTCACAGCGATTCGGTGCTCCGACTCATATGTTCGCCCGTTTGTTCGTGAACCATTGTTCCTCTGAAGTGGAAGGCTGACCTCGAGTCTAACTCTGATGGCGCGTACTCAGATCCGCATAAAATGCAGAAATGCTTTCATATGCCAATCCTCGGGAAGATAGGAATATTTTTTGCATTTATGAGTGAAAGTTAAATTGCAGTGATCGCAATGTTCCGAAATGTTACTTAGGCCTCAGACTTTCTACAGACATTGGTGAAGATAGGTAAGCTGTGAAACAATTCGTTTCAGGTGTTTACAGATACATAACCCGCTGTAAAAATAGATACAGCAGTTATGTCATCATCATCATCATCATAAGCTTGGTTATGCCCACTGCAGGGCAAAGGCCTCTCCCATACTTCTCCAACTACCTCGGTCATGTGGCCATGTTGTCCCTGCAAACTTCTTAATCTCATCCGCCTACCTAACTTTCTGCCGCCCTCTGCTACGCTTCCCTTCCCTTGGGATCCATTCCGCAACTCTTAATGACCATCGGTTATCCTCCCTCTTCAATACGTGTCCTGCCCAGGCCCATTTCTTTTTCTTGATTTCAACTAAGATATCATTAACTCGCGTTTGTTCCCTCACCCAATCTGCTCTTTTCTTATCCCTGAACGTTACACCTATCATTCTTCTTTCCACAGCTCGTTGCGTCGTCCTCAATTTAAGTAGAACCCTTTTCGTAAGCCTCCAGGTTTCTGCCCCGTACGTGAGTACTGGTAAGACACAGCTGTTATAAACTTTTCTCTTGAGCAATAATGGCAACCTGCTGTTCATGATCTGAGAATGCCTGCCAAACTCGCTCCAGCCCATTCTTATTCTTCTGATTATTTCAGTCTCATGATGCGGATCCGCAGTGACTACCTGTCTTAAGTAGATGTATTCCCTTACCACTTCCATTAACTCACTACCTATTCTAAACTGCTGTTCTCTTCCGTGACTGTTAAACACTACTTTAGTTTTCTGCAGATTAATTTTTAGACCCACTCTTCGGCTTTGCCTCTCCAGGTCCTGTGAGCATGCATTGCAGTCGGTCCCCTGAGTTAATAATATAATATTTGGGGTTTTACGTGCCAAAACCACTTTCTGATTATGAGGCACGCGGTAGTGGAGGACTCCGAAATTTTGACCGCCTGGGGTTCTTTAACGTGCACCTAAATCTATGCACCCGGCTGATTTCGCATTTCGCCCCATCGAAATGCGGCCGCCGTGGCCGGGATTCGATCCCGCGACCTCGTGCTCAGCAGCCCAACACCATCTCCTGAGTTACTAAGCAAGGCAATATCATCAGCGAATCGCAAGTTACTAAGGTATTCTCCATTAACTCTTATCCCCAATTCTTCCCAATCCAGGTCTCAGAATACCTCCTGTAAACACGCTGTGAAGAGCATTGGAGAGATCATATCTCCCTGCCTGACACCTTTCTTTATTGGGATTATGTTGCTTTCGTTATGGAGCACTACGGTGGCTGTGGAGTCGCAATAGATATCTTTCGGTACATTTACATACGGCTCGTCTACACCCTGATTCCGCAATGCCTCCATGACTGCTGAGGTTTCAACTGAATCAAACGCTTTCTCGTAATCAATGAAAGCTATATATAAAGGTTGTTTATATTCCGAAAATTTTTCTATCACCTGATTGATAGTGTGTATATGGTCTATTGTTGAGTAGCCTTTACGGAATCCTGCCTGGTCCTTTGGTTGACGGAAGTCTAAGGTTTTCCTGATTCTATTCGCAATTACCTTAGTACATACTTTGTAGGCAACGGACAGTAAACTGATCGATCTATAGTTTTTCAAGTCTTTGGCGTCCCCTTTCTTATGGATTAGGATTATGTTAGCGTTTTTTCAAGATTCCGGTACACTCGAAGTCATGAGGCATTGCATATACAGGGTGGCCAGTTTCTCTAGAACAATCTGCCCACCATCCTTCAACAAATCTGCTGTTACCTGATCCTCCCCAGCTGCCTTGCCCCTTTGCATAGCTCCCAAGGCTTTCTTTACTTCTGCCGGCGTTACCTGTGGGATTTCGAATTCCTCTAGACTATTCTCCCTTCCATTATCGTCGTGAGTGCCATTGGTACTGTATAAATCTCTATAGAACTCCTCAGCGACTTGAACTATCTCATCCATATTAGTAATGATGTTGCCGGCTCTGTCTCTTAAACCATACATCTGATCCTTGCCAATTCCTAGTTTCTCCTTCACTGCTTTTAGGCTTCCTCCGTTCCTGAGAGCATGTTCAATTCTATCCATATTATACTTCCTTATGTCAGCTGTCTTACGCTTGTTGATTAACTTCGAAAGTTCTGCGAGTTCTATTCTAGTTGTAGGGTTAGAGGCTTTCATACATTGGCGTTTCTTGATCAGATCTTTCGTCTCCTGCGATAGCTTACTGGTTTCCTGTCTAACGGAGTTACCACCTACTTCTATTGCACACTCCTTAAAGATGCCAACAAGATTGTCGTTCATTGCTTCAACACTAAGGTCCTCTTCCTGAGTTAAAGCCCAATACCTGTTCTGTAGCTTGATCTGGAATTCCTCTATTTTCCCTCTTACCGCTAACTCATTGATCGGCTTCTTATATAGCAGTTTCTTCCGTTCCCTCCTCAGGTCTAGGCTAATTCGAGTTCTTACCATCCTATGGTCACTACAGCGCACCTTGCTGAGCACGTCTACATCTTGTATGATGCGAGGGTTAGCGCAGAGTATGAAGTCAATTTCATTTCTAGTCTCGCCGTTCGGGCTCCTCCACGTCCTCCTCCTAAATAATAATGATGTTATAATGACCTCGATAGAGTGGCATACGCTCAGAGAGCCGAGTACTCAGCCATTTAACCATATGAAAATTCCTACAAGCATCTTTAACCACTCTGAAAATTCAAGCGAAAGAGAAACATTACATCATGAAATTCCTACGGCTGGTCCCTGATTCACTTGCAGTTCAGACTCTTCAGGATTCATGACTACTGAGAATTAGCTTTGGTGTAAATAAGTGAAACGTTGGCTGCAGGTTAGTTTATCTTTCTTTATCATGAAGAAAAGGCGCGGCTGCATTCATTTAGTAGCACCGTCGGTTATGAAAGGTTATCCAGCACACAATATGAAGTGCATAATTTACCCATGAAGTGCATATGAAGTGCATCGTCTCTTCTAGAGCATTTACTCAATAAATTTTTAAGTTAATTTTTCTCAGAGTGTAAGCTCCCATTTCTTGCGACAGGTGCCTCGGCGGGCATCGGTGAAAGCACGGCTAAGCATTTCGCCTCCCTCGGCTGCTGGCTCTCCCTGACCGCGCGGAACATGGCGAACCTGGAGAGAGTGGCAGAAAGTTGCTGTGCACAGGGACTTCCTAGAGACAAGGCAAGTAGCCGTAGGTGGAGAGCTGAAGGTGTTTTACACCAGGTCTTGAAATGGAGGGTCAAAATACGGCAAACCCCACTATTCCTCGAGCTTAGCGCGACTATAAATTGCGATGGTAGATTTCACAGAAACAAATCTAACCGCTGAAACCTAAAAAAGCGATGATCAATGTCCATTGTTATGTCCCATTTATTACAAAAGCACCCCAGGCGTATACCATCTTCAATAATTTTAACGAAGAAGAAATAGAAAACTCCGGCTAACAGGAGTCTGACGAATTGGGCCAAATTCCACCATTGTTAGTGAATTCATGGTAGCAATAAGCAGCCAGGAAATAACCTAAGAAACGTTTAGGCGAAATTTTCTGCGCAGGTCAACTGGACGTTGACCTGCGCAGCAACACAGGAAATATCATACACCGTAAAGGATTGAGGGCCTCTAGCGTTAGCTCGGCATAGACTAACCAATAGACAGAATCCTTGGTAATCTTCAAAAGCAACACAAGAAAACAATAAACCCTAACTTACGGCCAACATTGAGTGAGCCCAACACTTATCCGGAACAAATTGCCACAAGGACGCCGTACTAGAAGAAGTATGTCTCTCTGTTACTGAAAATAGTCTAGAGACTACAAGTCATGTACTCTCAAGCCATAACGTTAGCACAGCCGTGTCATTCATAGGAGTACTACGTAATCAGTGGATTCAGTTGCTAGTGTGTCACTGGGTGGAAACCTGGAAGACAGTGACACTTGTGGGGGAGCAAGAACTGCGCTGAAACAGATTATTCATAATGACAACGTGAAGAGACAAGAAGAAGGTAGCCTGGATCAGAGTGAAAACGTGGATAGCTCCTATTCCTGTTAAGATCAATATTTCAGAATTCTGCCCAAACCCCTCTCACAATGAATGCTGCCGTCAGTGTGATCAACATTGAAGAAATGTAGCCGCACATCGTATTGCCACCGCAAAGGACCGTTATGTATAACGCGCAATGCAGCCGGGATCCTCTCTTGCGCTTCTCAGCGAACACGTTGGGCGATGTAGCGGTACCGCCGCGAAATCCGCGCGTGGCACGTGCGAATGTATTCTTACGAGCCAAAAGCTCGCGCTACTTTTGTACATAGGCTTAAGCAACACGATCAACAGGGAACGCTGAACTCCTCAAAACATGGCACCGCTGCCCGTCAGCTGATGACACATAACTTCTTCCTCCTCGTTTCAGTTCGCGTGCATTCTTGAAGCGCCCTGTTAAAGGAACCTATGGTGATGTACTGAAGGCGGGCAGGTAGGGCTTGAAATGACCTACGCGAAAAATGTAAGTTTTTGGTTGAACCAACAATGCACCCGCATCGGTAGCAGCAAACCTCGTGCATGACATCAGAAAGTTGTTGCAACAGTTTCTTTTAATAAGCCATCACGACGAGACGACGAGATGGGCAACCACAGGAGCAAGAGGAACCGGGTGAAAAATCGAAGTCTCTAATGGTGCTTGTCGTATCCAGACCTTTGGTAAGACTGTCAAGACCCGAGGTGAAGGTGTGCATGGCGAAGAGCTGTGGCAGCCAAGGAAAGTGCATTGGAAGCATAAGTGCTCGGCGACAGCAGTGCATTGGGAAGTGCAGTGTCCAGAGGCAAAACCGGATCACGCGCAAATATTAATAATAATAATAATATTGGGGGTTTTACGTGCCAAAACCACTTTCTGATTATGAGGCACGCCGTAGTGGAGGACTCCGGAAATTTTGACCACCTGGGGTTCTTTAACGTGCACCTAAATCTAAGCACACGGGTGTTTTTCGCATTTCGCCCCCATCGAAATGCGGCCGCCGTGGCCGGGATTCGATCCCGCGACCTCGTGCTCAGCAGCCCAACACCATAGCCACTGAGCAACCACGGCGGGTGCAAATATTAAGTAAAAGGCAAGTAACCAGATGTGTCATTGCGCGACGAGCCATATGAAAACGTGACATACGGCAGTGCTACGCCCCAGTGGCGGTTACCTGAGGAGACGTACATAGCAAGCGTGTCAGTGATTGTTCTGTTGTGTCATTCGGTAAGCTGGTTGTCTTGGGGTGGTAAGCACTGCCGACTTGGTTTGCGGTAGAGCAAGAGCGAAGGATGTCGTCGATTGCGTTTGACAAGTAGCGCCGGTGATCGGTGACACGCTGTCGAGTAGCGTAATGATGCAGTATAACATTCTACAGAAGGAAATTCGCGCTATGTATAGTCCAACAGGTGAGCAGGGCTCGTTTAATAGCTTTTCAGGTGGCATTATTGGTTACAAGGGCAACCCATTTGTTGCTGGTAGTTGACGTTGGCAAACAGTCCAGTAGATCGCGCCTCATACACAGAAAAAAATGTTCTTTAAGAATGTCGATCTGATGCGGAAGCCTTGAGGAAGGTAGGAAATAAAATTGGGCTTCGGGCACTGGCATAGGTTACAAGCGGTGACATATCCACGGATAGAGCGGTAAAGACCAGGCGAGAGGAAGTGGCGCTGGACTGGGTGGCATGCGTAACGTGCGGTTAAAGCCGAGATGCAAAGTGGTAGGCTCATCATGGAGTTGCTGAAGGACAGCAGAACGAAGCTGCGCAGGAATGACCAAGATTACTTCAGCGCCTTCAGAATGTACATTCTATCTGTATAGTGTTCCATCGAGCAGCGTGAACAAGTGATGTGAGCAATCAGGGCTTGCAGAACGTAAACGATCCGTGATTGAGTGCAGACCACGAGCGCCGCGCTGTTCATCTTAAAAATTCAAGAACTCTGACATAGACAAAGCGAAGATGTCAGCGGCGGTGTCTGTGGTGTCTGAGTGATCCTCTGGAAGGCGAGACAGACAACGCACTGGCGTCGACATTAGGATTGGTACACGACTGTGAACTTACATGCTTGCAATTGTAACGCCTGTGGGCCCAGTCTGCCGGTAGCGTCCTTCAGCGAGGACAGCCAACATAGTGCGTGTTGATCAGGAATTACACGGAATGGACGGCTTAACAGGTACAGTTTAAATTTCGGGACTGCCCAGTCCAGTGCAACGCACTCTCGTTCTGTGATCGAGTGATTGCGCTTGCATAAACAATTACGCACTCTCGTCCAGTCTGGATATGAGCGAGAACAGCGCCGATGCCGTGACAACTATCATCTCCACTGACCTCAGTGGTCTCAGAAGTGACGAAGTGGTCTAAACTCGAGACAGTTATAACGGCTGCAGTGAGCGTGGAAAAGGCGTCTGCTTGCTGTTGTCGCATAGTTAAGGCGTGCGCAGGGGCGTCTACGTGAGCAGGTGTTTGGTGTGTTGTGACACCATGTACCCGAGCTCACGAGGTTTGGACCGTCCTGCGTGTAGACGTGCGCGGCTTAACGGTGCCTGAGGAAAAGGGGATCTTGGAGGTTGAGTCGATGCTGGGTGTTCGGAAGTTTAAGGCTCCCGGTGGAGGCAACACACCTCGTCAGCCTCTGCTTCACAAAAACGGCGCCTCCAGACTGACCCACCTGGGGGAAATCGGCATTCACGTTTTTCTGTCCTCTCCATCTTCGTCTTTCTCTCTCACCTTTTCATCTTTCCTGCCTCCTCTTCACTTATTACTTCCGAACTTCCTGGCGGCTAGGGTTAACCGTGCGTAATATATACAGCCTTGGGTGTGTATATATATATATATATATATATATATATATATATATATATATATATATATATATATATATATATATATATATGTATATGTATATATGGCGGTGATACACGACTGGCTTCTTCAGATATTATTCCCAACCTAGTAGCGTCCCCTTGTTGGGCTCGTTGATGGGTGGCTACCATCGGCGCCGAATTTTTCAGTTTTGACATGTCAAACGCTTCCCCCACCCTTCAAGATCGCCCTGACGAACGCGGGCGCACCGAAGCAACATTCCAGTTCCTATTGAAACGTCGCCATGACAACTTCCCAAAGTTCCATGTCGTTCATAGTGAAGGCAATACAACCATTAGAAAACTATCACCTTTCTTAGTATCAAAACACTTATGAAAACCGATCGGATCAGGCTACAAAGCATCAAAGGTGGCAAGCGGAGACCTCCTGCTCGAACTGACAAAGAAAGAGCAAGTCGAAAAAATCGCTGGACTTACAAGTATCGGTGACATTAACGTCACAATCTCCCAACATCGCCCGCTCAACACAAGCAGAGCAGTAATATCAGAAGGGGATTTCTTGAAGCTCAGTGAGGAAGAACTCCTTCAGGGAGTCCAGGAGCAAGACGTAATCAAGGTACGAATGATAACACTTCGACGAAAAGACCAACAGATCCTCACCAAACACGCAGTACTCACATTTGGTTCTAGTACTGTGCCCTGTTCACTCGGCCCAGGCTACCTGAAAATCAACATCCGACCACACATATCAAACCCGAGGTGGTTCTTCAAATGCCAGAGGTTAGGACATGCATCACAATCATGCAAAGGAAAGGAAACATGCGCGAAGTGTAGTGCCAACAACCATCCATCTGACAACTGCAATGCTCCTGCACAATGTCTGAATTACAAGGGCGATCATCCAGCTTACTCACGAAGCTGCCTTTGCTGGAACATAGAAAAAAGATACCGCAATAACTGTAAAGAAAAAGATCTCATTCTATGAAGTGAGGAAAAGGTGCAAGTCCGCTACTCATGCAGAAACTCCACCACCCCCTTGTTGGCTGAAGCCGGTGCTGCTCCATCATCATCGAAGACAGCCGCTCTACCATATGAAGGTACAGCCGCTGCCCCGGAAAGGCGGTGGTCCCGGATTCGAGTCCCGGACTAGGACGAATTTTGTTCAACTGTGAGGCTTTTCTTTCGAGGAACCCGTATGGGTTTCCTTCGTAGCAATTGCTACGAACGGGTGGATGTCTGATTTTCCCTTCATTAGGTGACTTGATCCACTAGATAACCAGGGACTGAGATTCGCATGACGTGCCTACCAAACATCACCTGTCCCAAGTTTATACGTTGAGTGTAATCAACCTCTCTTATAGAAGCTCGCTTTTTCCTACGTGTACAGAGTTCAGTGCTCGCCACAACACATATGCTGCAACATCGTCACTCAGTGCAACACACGCTTGCGCTACACAAATAAACCGAACATAATTTGGCCGCATGTACTGCCATATGAGGAATATTGTAACTCGAATGACGAGTCAGTATGTCGAGCCACTATTTAAACTTATATTAACAAGAGCGGTTGCAGCGCTGATCGCTTAGATTCACAGCGCGAGCCCAGTTCGTTCTTAATCCTCTTTTCTCGAGTGATGGCACCCATACGCCTCGTTCAAACAATCAAATACAACACGCGTGTAACATAATCCCCCGACGGCAAAAGCGACGTCTCGGAGCGATTAAATGTCATCACTGGGAGGGTGATACTGCTTCAGTCGTGTAACGTGCACGATATCACTGGAGTGGGAAGCAGATGGGGCGTCAGGGGCGATCTGGCGGGTGATGGGAGTCACGGCACGAAGCACTTGGTATGGGCCTGTGTAACCAGGCAGCAGTTCTTCTGACAGGCTGAGCTGACGCGAAGGAGCCCTTAGAAGCACCAAATAACCAGGCTGGAAGTGCACGTCTCGGTGTCGCCGGTCGTACAAACGCCTTTGACTCTCTTGGGATTTCAGAAGGCGGTCACGGGCAATTTCCCTTGCGTGGGCACAGCGGACGATGGCGTCAACTGCATAATCACTCGATGGTGCCGCGTGAACAGGGAGGGTTGTGCCGAGGCGCAGTGCTGGTTGTCGGCTGAACAGAAAGAAAAATGCGGAATAACTGGCTGCGTCGTGGCGCGAGGAATTATAAGCAAATGTGACAAACGGTAGAGCGAGGTCCCAGTCGGTGTGGTCTGAAGAGACATACTTCGCGAGCATGTCTGTGAGAGTGAGATTGACATGCTCCGTGAAGTCATTAGATTGCGGATGGTATAACGTGGATAGCTTGTGGCTCGTGGCACAAGACTGCAGGATGTCAGCGATAACTTTTGATAGAAATCTCCGGCCAAGGTCTGTGAGAAGTTGTCGCAGAGCTGAATTTCATAAATTCACGTCCCGTAGAAGAAAATCGGCGGCATCTGAGGCACAGCTTATAGGAAGCGCTCGGGTGACAGCGTTGCGCGTGGCGTAATCTGTCGCCACAGAGATCCACCTGTTCCCAGAGGTAGAAAGAGGAAAAGGGACAATACATCCAAACCAACCCAAAAGAATGGTTCCGCGGAAATGTCGAGTGAATGAAGGTAGCCAGCCGGGAACGTCGATGGTGTCTTGCATCGCTGGAATTTCTCACACGCAGCTACGTATCTTCGAACGGAGCGAGCACGCCCTGGCCAAAAGAAGCGTCGGCGGATCCGGTCGTATGTACGTGACACACCCAGGTGACCGGCAGAGAGGAGGTCGTGAAGTTCGTGGAGAAAAGCCGAGCGAAGGTGTTTAGGGACGACAAGGAGTAATGCAGGGCCGTCGGGGTGAACATTGTGGCGGTAGAGTACGCCATCTGGAAGGTTGAATGAGCGAAGGGAACTGTCGACAAGTGACGATTCCAAACGGTCAAACACGACACGCAAGGACGGGTCACGGAGCTGGCCGTCGATGACATAGAGCAGTGGAAAAACAGAGAGAACACAGGCGTCGGTGTCAGTATCAGACGTAGAGGTCGCGTCTTCGAATGGGTAGCGAGAGACGCAATCTGCGTCCTGGTGTTGGCGTGCCTACTCGGAAGTCACTCTGTACGGATATTCTTGCAGTCGGAGGGCCCAACGCGCGAGCTGGCATGGAGGATCCTAGAGCGACGAAAGCCAACAGAGCGCATGATGGTCTGTGATTGCTGAGAAGGGCTTGCCACAGAAATACGGACGGAACTTTGAAACATTCCAGACGAGAGCAAGACATTCGCGCTCGGTAGTAGAATAGTTGTGCTCTGCAGTTCTCAGGTGCCGGCTAGCGTAGGCTATAGCACGGTGGCGTCGGTGTTGGCGTTGCGATAAGACGGCGCCGATCCCCTAACCACTGGCATCGGTTCCGACCTCTGTAAGTGTGGAAGGGTCAAAGTGGACCAAGGCCATTGGGTTGTTGAGAATCGTGATAGGGCTTGAAAATGTGGCAGCCTCAGGGGAACATACAAGATGTGGACGTGCGAAGCAAGGCGCGCTGCAGTGACCATAGGATTGTAAGAACTCGAATTAGCCTGGACCTGAGGACGGATCGGAAGAAAGTGGTACATAAGAAGCCGATCAATGAGATAGCGGTAAGAGGGAAAATAGAGGAATTCCAGATCAAGCTACAGAACAGGTATTCGGATTTAACTCAGGAAGAGAACCTTAGTGTCGAAGCAATGAACGACAATCTTGTGGGCATCATTAAGGAGTGTGCAATAGAAGTCGATGGTAACTCCGTTAGACAGGATACCAGTAAGCTATCGCAGGATACGAAAGATCTGATCAAGAAACGCCAATGTATGAAAGCCTCTAACCCTACAGCTAGAATAGAAATGGCAGAACTTTCGAAGTTAATCAATAAGCGTAAGACAGCTGACATAAGGAAGTACAATATGGATAGAATGGAACATGCTGTCAGGAACGCAGGAAGCCTAAAAGCAGTTAAGAAGAAACTAGGAATTGGCAAGGATCAGATGTATGCGTTAAGAGACAAAGCCAGCAATGCCATTACTAATATGGATGAGATAGTTCAAGTGGCTGGAAGTTCTATAGAGATGTATACAGTACCAGTGGCACCCACGACGATAATGGAAGAGAGCATAGTCTAGAGGTATTTGAAATCCCACAGGTAACGCAGGAAAAGTAAAGAAAGCCTTGGGAGCTATGCAAAGGAGGAAGGCAGCTGGGGAGGATCAGGTAATAGCAGATTTGTTGAAGGATGGTGGGCAGATTGTTCTAGAGAAACTGGCCACCCTGTATACGCAATGCCTCATGACTTCGAGCGTACCAGAATCTTGGAAAAACGCTAACATAATCCTAATCCATAAGAAAGGGGACGCCAAAGACTTGAAAAATTATAGACCGATCAGCTTACTGTCCGTTGCCTACAAAGTATTTACTAAGGTAATTGCAAATAGAATCAGGAACACCTTAGACTTCCGTCAAACAAAGGACCAGGCAGGATTCCGTAAAGGCTACTCAACAATACACCATATTCACACTATCAATGAGGTGATAGAAAATTGTGCGCAATATAACCAACCTTCATATATCGCTTTCATTGATTACGAGAAAGCGTTTGATTCAGTCGAAACCTCAGTAGTCATGGAGGCATTTGGAATGAGGGTGTAGACGAGTCGTATGTAAAAATACTGAGAGATATCTATAGCGGCTGCACAGCCACTGTAGTCCTCCATTAAGAAAGCAAAAAAATCCCAATAAGGAAAGGCGTCAGGCAGGGAGGTACAATCTCTCTAATGCTATTCACAGCGTGTTTACAGGAGGTATTCAGCTGCAATGCATGCTCACTGACCTGGAGAGGCAAAGCGGAAGGGTGGGTCTAAAAACTAATCTGCAGAAAACTAAAGCAATATTTAATAGTGTTGTAAGAGAACAGCAGTTTACGATAGGTAGTGAGGCACTGGAAGTGGTAAGGTAATACATTTACTTAGGGCAGGTATTGATTGAGGATCCGGATCATAAGACTGAAGTAATCAGAAAAATAAGAATCGGCTGGGGTGTGTTTGGCAGGCATTCTCAAATCATGAACAGCAGGTTGCCATTATCCCTCAAGAGAAAAGCTTATAACCAACTGTGTCTTACCAGTACTCACGTATGGGGCAGAAACCTCGAGGCTTACGAAAAGGGTTCTACTTAAATTGAGGACGACGCAACGAGATATGGAAAGAGGAATGATAGGCGTAACGTTAAGGGACAATAAAAGAGCAGATTCGGTGAGGGAACAAACGCGAGTTAATGATACCTTAGTTGAAATTAAGAAAAAGAAATGGGGGGGGGCATGGGCAGGACACGTTATGAGGAGGGAAAATAACCGATGGTCATTAAGAGTTACGGAATGGATTCCAAGGAAAGGGAAGCGTAGCAGAGGGCGGCAGAAAGTTAGGTGGGCGGATGAGATTAAGAAGTTTGCAGGGACAACATGGCCGCAATTAGTACATGACCGGGGCAGTTGGAGAAGTATGGGAGAGGCATTTGCCCTGCAGTGGGCGTAACTAGGATGATGATGATAATAATTATGATGATGATGATGATGATGAGGGGAACCCCACGTAAAAGGCACGCCTTTCTTTAGAAGTTTAGTGAGTGGTCGAGGGATTGCTGCGAAATCTTTCACGAACCATCGGAAATAAGAACAGAGCCCCACGAAACTCCGGATGTCTTTGACAAACTATGGTACAGTAAAAGCCGTTACTGCTCGAACCTCCTCCGGGTCGGGTTGTACTCCGGACGCATCGACGAGATGGCCTAGCACTGTAATGATTCGGCGCCCGTAGTGGCACTACGATGAGTTTAATTGTAGCCCAGCCTTGCGGAAGACGTCAATGATAGCTGCGACACGCTCAAGGTGCGTCTCTGATGTAGAAGAAAACAGAAGGACGTCGTCGAGTTAACAAAGACAAGTGGACCATTGGAAGTCTTGAAACAGAGAGGCGATCATCCGTTCGAACGTGGCGGGGGCATTGCCTAAACCGAACGGCATAACCATGAATTAGTAGAGGCCGTCGGGAGTGACGAAAGCGGTGTTTTCTTCGTCTTGCTTATCGACGGAAATCTGCCAATAACCAGATCGAAGGTCGATGGACGAAAAGTATTTGGCACCTTGAAGATAATCAAGAGCGTCGTCGATTCGTGGTAAAGGGCAAAACGTCCTTTTTAGTAATTCGGTTTATGTGGCGGTAATCAACGCAGAAACGGCACGTGCCATCTTTCTTTTTGACGAGCACGACCGTGACGCCCAAGGACTCCACAAGGGCTCAACGGTGCCTCTGGCGAGCATCTTGTTTACTTGCTACTGAATAACTTGCCACTATGACGTGGACACCCGATACGGTCGGCGGTGAATGGGAACAGCATAACCAGTGTTTATCCGACGCTAAACAATGGACGTCTGACCAAGTGGTCGATTGTCAGTGTCAAATATGTGGCGGTAGGAAAGCAAAAGACAATATAGGGTGGCTGCTATGTGAGGTGCGAGGTCCGGAGCGACCATGGGATGCAATGGGCCGTCGAGGCTCAAGGCATCGTGCGGGTAATCAGGAGAATCTGGAGACGCTTCGGCTGCAAAAGCAGCGACATCGTTGTCTGTCACTGATGGGAGCGTGGCCGCCGCTACGCCTTCAGATAACAGTTGCTTCGTCAAGCCAAAACTCATAACGGGGAGACACATCCGATTAGCGGCAAGGGTTGCGATGAAGTGTGGCACAGAGGTGTTGCACGCCAGGAGGACATTACGAATAGGTGCGATGGCATAGTCGCCATCAGGCCCGGTTGCTGTTTAGGCCAATACGACGAAGGGTAGGGCTTTTGGAGGTAAGAGAACAAGCAGTGTAGTGCAGAGGGGGTTTGGTTGTTCGGGCCAAACGTCCTAATGAAGAGGAAGCTCGAGGCACAGCGTACCGGCGGAACAGTCGATGAGGGCACAGTGAGTCGTCAGAAAGTCGAGCCCGATGATTAGGTCATAAGGGCAACTGGTCAGCACGGTGAACTGGGCTAGAACTTGGCGGCCAGCAATTCCTATGCGAGCAGTGCACATACGCCTGGCGGCAACAGTGGCGCCATTGGCGACGCGTACGGCTCGAGTGATGGCAGGCGTAAGAACTTTTTTAAGGCGACGACATAGGTTAGCGCTCAATATGGGCACTAGGGCTCCAGCATCAATTATTGCCGTAAACGAAACACCATCTACGTCTAATTCAATTAGGTTCGTGTTGGTGAGAAGCGTCAAAGGAGGATTTGGACAGGACGAACGTGCTGCAGCACTACCTCCAAGAGCTGCTTGGCTTAGTTTTCATCCTTCGGTTTGGCGTGGAATAGCGACGAGGTTGGGGTGACGGTGAGCGACGGCGATGAGGCGACGGCGATCGCACGGAGGAGCGGCTGCCTGGGGCATCAGAAGTAGGCTACAGACGGCGAGATGAATAACGGCTAGCGTGGACGTATGGGCATGGAGCAGGGAATGAGCTCCAGTACGGCAGCATGCAGGTGGTGCGGCAGTGGCGGAATACATGACCAACGCGGTGGCAGAGCAAGCAGATCGGTTTGTCGTCTGGGTGTCGCCATTCAACAAGATTGCATGGTCTGGGAGCGAAATACTGGTCATTACAGGTTGTGGAGATGGGAATGGCTGCCGAATCAGGTCGGGAGACAGAGCAGGCGGTAGGGATGCCAAGGCTTGCAATTTCTTCCCGCACAAGTGCTTGAATATTGGAAATAGTGGGGGCGGCTTGGTCAAAGGTACCGTCCGGGGGTCGTGGATGAAGGGGGCCGGACTCGTCGCTTCAATCTCACGGCGAACGATACGTGTGGCGTTCTCTTTAAATGGTCGTGTGGCTTTAAGAGCGGAGCAAGAGGACGTGGCTGGGGCGTTTGGGAGCCAGGAGAACTGTGGGAAGACGCGGCGGCTTTTGGCTACCTCTAAGCGGCGGCATTCGTTGACAATGGCGCGGACGGTAGAAACGTGGTTATAGATGATCAAATTGAAGGCGTCGTCTGCGATGCCTTTTTAGGATATGGGCCACCTTGTAAACCTTGGTCATGTGCTGGAGGAAGACGAAGTGCCTTTCAGGCAGAACACCGAGGCTTCCAGCTCTACTTATTTTGTGGATTTTTTTTAGACTTTGACAGTGAACTGCTATCTCCTCCTTAACTGCGATGGAGATGGAGTCTCACGCGCGTCCGCCGGAGTCGGCAGTGGCCGCGGCAGCTGCCTCCAGGAAGCGCAACGGCACCGAGAGCGACACTGACAGCGACGACACCATGCAGTACTATGTCAGCGGTGAAGATTCTTGTGACGAAGCGTTCGAGCTGGTGCGGAGTCGTAAAGCCAAACGAAGGTTTCTCAGCGCATCCTCGAATTCGAGTGAGTCCACCGTGAGATCTTCGCGGAATACCGAGGAGCTCACCATCCTGTTCGCGCCAGTTCTCGCTACTGACAACCTGAGACGCCTCAACAGGCAAGCCGTGTCTTCACATCCAGAGGCACTGGTTCCGAATGAAATCAAAGACATCAGAGTGAATACCCGTAAGAACGTCCTAGCGATCGACGTAGAACACGCGGCTGCGTTGGATTCTTTGCGCAATGTCACAGAACTTGACGGGATCAAAGTCCGCCCTCATATTCCGCTGGGCAAATAAACCAGTAGTGGCGTATTTTACGATGTTGATGAGACCATTGTCGACTCCGATCTGTCGATCTTAATCAAGCCAGCAACAGAGAGCACCATCATCACAAACGCGTTTCGTCTCGGCAGGTCACGGTGTGTCAAAATCATATTTAAAGGCGAATCGCTACCTTCGCATGTAAAAGTGGGCCACTTCCGACACGCAGTTCGCCCCTTCATACCAAAACCGCTGCAGTGTTGGAAGTGCATGAAGTTTGGGCATGTGAGTAGTGTGTGCAAGAACACTACCGTCTGTTCTCGCTGCACTGGGCCCCACACCACTAACACGTGCGAAGCCAGTGTGCTGAAGTGCACAAACTGCAGCGGCCCTCACGATTCCTCCTCGAAGGAATGCCCTTTAATTCGCAAGGAAATGGCAATATTGAGGAAAATGGTTAGAGACCACTCGTCTCACCGAGAAGCAGCAATATCTATTAGGCGGCGACGATCGCGTCGCCGACGGCGATCACGAACCTCAAAAGCCTCTGCAGAGCGCCAGCCACGTACACTGCCGCCCACTCTTCCGCCCAGGCCAAACGCAGTCAGATCAAAGGAAGAAGATGCAACGAAGAGCCCTGCTACTGACGCGTGGCCTGCACTCCCGAGGCTACATGCTCCTACTGAGCGAAATCAGACTTCTACAGCAAGGGGCACTTCGACTGTTCCTGATAAACTGACGGACCAAGATCAACGAATTGTTGTCATGATCAGCTCTCTGGTGAGTGCTATTCGTGTTCTTCTGGACAAGATACAGACACCAACAGCTTGAAGTGCGTTGCAAGTGCTGGATGCCATCAATCCGGTTCTAGCGAGCCTTCAGAAGTCCAGTGCTTGAGAACTTCTACAGCAGAACCATGGCTCATCGACAGCAACAGCGATCGTTCCGGGATGATGTCAGAAGTGCCTCCATATTCCAATGGAATGCGAGAGGCCTAAGGTCACGTATTTCGGACTTTCGACAGTTCGTGTTTGACTACCACTTTCCTATACTTGTGATCTGTGAACCGAACTTATCAGCCTCCATAAGACTATCAGGATATGAACCTTTTGTTTCAACAACGTGTGTCCGTAGTAGTAAGGTTCTGGTTTACATTCGCAAGGACCTAACGTATTTTTCGCAACCCGTAGCGCCACACGACGGTAACCAATACGTCTGTGTTAGTGTGAAAAAGAAGAAACTGTCTTTTACTATTATTGGCGTCTACCTATCTCCAACAAGTCAGTTTGACAGCAAAAGACTAGAAGATATTATGGCTACTACTCCCGGTCCTTGGATAATAACTGGGGACTTCAACGCTCACCACCATATATGGGGAAGCTCCATGATAAATTCGAGGGGCAGGTCACTAGTATCCTTTGCATCAGGCCACAGCCTGTGTCTTCTAAATGACGGAAGTCCGACATTTCTTCGAGGAAGGACGTACAGTAGCTGCCTTGACTTGACTTTGGTGTCACGTTGCCTGACTTCGAGCGTGGAGTGGTTCACTGATATTGAAACTCATGGAAGTGATCATATTCCGACCTATGTGAGAATTAATGGTCTAGACGCCGCATTACCGGATGTATCTCGCCAAATTGATTGGTCAGTCTTTCGAGATCGAGTAGAAGACACCTGCAAGAAACATACCGCACGCAGGTTAGAAGACATCATTGCAGACGCAATGCAAGATTGAACGCGTTGCTTCACACATTCGAAAAAGCGTACAGAGAATGACATTGAATTGGAAAGGCTTCGTACAATACGTCGCCGTGCTGAAAGAAGGTACAGGCGCACAAAGTCAATTCTTGACCTCAGAGAAGCTCGGCGCATGCAAAAGAAGATAAGACGCCGAATGGATAAGCTAGCGGTCCAAAGATGGAAATGCTTTTGCGAGTCACTGGACCCCCGCAAGCCATTGTCCTGTGTGTGGCGTACCCTACGGGGTCTTTGCTCAAGACCCCAACAACGACACCCTTTTAACGCCCTTGCTCTCTATCAAACCCGCCGTGAGATAGACGTTGCAGAGGAATTTTGCGCGCTAATCGCCGGCGGCACAGTTTTAGTCCCTGACATGGCTTTAAGCGACGTCCCCGGTCCACGAGATACCAGTATGGAGGCTCCATTCTCTATGGAAGAGTTAGAAGCTGCTATGGCGCTCTGTAGGTGTTCGTCTTCACCAGGGCCCGATGGCATAACATATACTGCTTTGCGCCACCTAGGCCGAGAAGCACGAAGAGAACTCCTCAGTCGTTTTAATAGTTCATAGCAAGATGGTGTCGTCCCACAGGAGTGGAAACGCAGCCGCCTGGTACCGCTACTAAAAGCAGGAAAGTCGCCGCTCGAACTGGCAACCAGCTGCGTCGGGAAACTCATGGAACGCATGATCCTCATGCGTCTCGAATGGTACCTAGAACACCACAAGATTTACCCTGATTCTATGGCGGGATTTCGACGAGGCCGTTCATCGATTGACAGTGTCATCGATTTAGTGTCATCTGTAGAACAGCAAAAATCTTGGAAACGATTATCTGTAGCGCTCTTTCTGGACGTGAAAGGCGCTTACGACAACGTTTCCCATCACCCCATTCTAGACGCACTTTTGACACTTGAACTAGGAGGGCGAGTATATCGATGGATCAGAAACTACTTGACACAAAGGTCCTTGTTCGTACGTACGGAAGATGGTCCGACTACCGACCACTACACATGCCGAGGAGTTCCCCAAGGTGGGGTTCTAAGCCCTATTCTTTTCAACCTCGCGCTTCTTGGGCTGGCCGAATCCCTACCGGA